>NW_023416324.1:105052197-106420080 GCF_014108235.1 Myotis myotis | reverse complement strand
CCCCCAGTTATTTTTGTGCTTCTGTTTTCCCTTGCCTCTCTTGATATTATTGGTTATTTGTGGTTTGCATTCATCTCCAGGGATCTGTTGCTGGAATTTGTTGGGTTTAGTGGTGGTTTTATCGGAGTTTTCTCCTCATATGAATAGTCTCTTCTGCTCTTTCACTTCATTCTCTCTTTTCGCACTTTTTTCCCCCCTCCTTTTTCCCAATTTTATTTTCGCACTACTTTTTTTCCTTACTTTTGTTTTCTCTTCTTTCTTTCTTATCCCCCAATCCTCTTAATTCGGGCAGTCACCTTTATTTAGGGTTATTAATATCGTGAATATATACGTGTTCAGTGCCTGGTATGTTGTGCCTTGTTGTGTGGTATTATGTGCCCTTATATCAATGCAGAAGATCCAAGCAACAGCAGCCTCCTGATCACCACACCCACTGAGGATCAGAAGCTGTACGTGAAGCTTCCCCCTACCTGCCAGAAGAGCCACCAAAGCTGTGAACAGCACCCACCAGTAGAGCTTCTGCCAACTGAGGAGCAGCTGCTACCAAAACTGCCCGAGGAGCAACCACGGCCCAAGGAGCCACTGCCACCCAGGGAGCAGCCAATGAACAACTCAACATCTAGATATGTCAGTGAGATCAAACATGGGTAGACAAAGAAACCCCCAAAGGAAAGAGGAGGACTCTCCAGAAAAGCAGCTAAGTGATACAGAGGCATGCAACATGACAGAAAAACAATTCAGAATAAGGGTCCTAGAGTGCATAAACCAGATGGAGGAAAGAATCGACAACCTCTGCAAGAAGCAAGAAGAAACAGATGAAAAAATCAATAACATATGGAAGAAGCTAGAAGAAACAGATGAAAAAATCAACAACTTAAGTAAGACCCAAGAAGAAATGAAGAGTGATATAGCTGCAATGAAAAACTCCATTGAAAGTATCAACAGTAGACTAGGAGAAGCGGAGGACCGAATTAGTGAATTAGAAGACAAGGAAGCAAAACACACACAAAATGTACTGCAATTGGAGAAAAAAATTAAAAGACAGGAGGAGAGCCTAAGGGAGCTTTGGGACAACATGAAACGAAACAACATACGAATAATAGGGGTACCAGAACAACAGAAGGATGAACAAGGATTAGAAAACCTATTAGAAGAAATAATATCAGAAAAACTTCCCTGAGGTGGGGAAGAAAAAAGTCACACAAGCCCAGAGAGTCCCAAACAAGATGAACCTGAAAAGACCCACACCAAGACACATCATATTTTCTATGGCAAATGTTCATGACAAAGAGAGAATCTTACTGGCTGCAAGAGAGAGATGGAAAGTTACATACAAGGGATCTCCCATTAGATTATCAAATGATTTCTCAACAGAAACTCATCAGGCCACAAAAGAATGGACGGAAATTTACAAAGTGATGCAAAGCAATGGACTGAATCCAAGAATACTCTATCCAGCAAGGCTATCATTCAAACTTGAAGGGGAAATAAGAAGCTTCACAGATAAAAAAAGGCTAAGGGAGTTTATCACCACCAAGCCAGCAATGCAAGGAATGCTAAAGGGACTGGTGTAAAAAGAAGAAATAAAAAGCTCAGAAAGAAAGCAGCCACACACACAAAAAAGAAATGGCTACAAACAAGTCCCTTTCAATAAGAACTTTAAACGTAAACGGACTAAATGTTCCAACCAAAAGACATCGAGTGGCTGAATGGATAAAAAAAACATGACCCATATATTTGCTGTCTACAAGAGACCTACCTCTTTAGAAGGGACTCATGAGACAGACTGAAAGTGAAGGGATGGAAAAATATCTTTCAGGCAAATGGAAAAGAAAAGAAAGCTGGGGTAGCAATACTTATATCAGAAAAAATAGACCTCAAAGTGAAGGCCATAACAAGAGATAAGGAAGGCCACTTCATAATACTAAAGGGATTAATACAACAAGAAGATATAACCCTGGTAAACATATATACACCCAATGCATGAGCACGCAAATACATAAAAAAACTGGAAGATATCAAAGGAGAGATCGACAAAAGTACAATCATAGTAGGGGACTTTAATACACCACTGACATCACTGGATATATCCTCTAAACAAACACTCAGCAAAGAAACAGAAATTCTAAATGACTCACTCGATCAGATGGACTTAATTGACATCTTCAGAACGCTTCACCCAAAGCTATGGAATATACATTCTACTCAAGCGCTCATAAGACACATTCAAAAATAGACCACACATTTGGTCACAAACAAAGTCTCCCCAAATTCAAGAAGATTGAAATCATACCAAGAATCAGCTGAGACCATGATAGCATAATATTAGAAATGAACTACAATAAAGACAACCCAAAATACTCAAACACTTGGAAGCTGAATAGCATGTTATTAAATATTGATTGGGTTACCAATGAGATCAAAGAAGAAATTAAAAACATCCTGGAGATAACAAAATGCTGAGATAAAGAAACAGGACAAAATTGTCAATGGAAGAAATAGAGTTCAGAACCACACTTTTAAGGTCTCTCAAGAACTGTTTAGAAGCCGCCGATAAACTTAATGAGATCTACAAGAAAACTACTAAGACCCTCGATGTTATATTGGGGAACCAACTAGAAATTAAGCATACACAGACTGAAATTACGAATATTATACAGACTCCCGACAGCAGACCAGAGGAGCGCAAGAATCAAGTCAATGATTTGAAATGCGAGGAAGCAAAAAACACCCAACCGGAAAAGCAAAATGAAAAAAGAATCCAAAAATGTGAGGATAGTGTAAGGAGCCTCTGGGACAGCTTCAAGCGTACCAACATCAGAATTATAGGGGTGCCAGAAGATGAGAGAGAGCAAGATATTGAAAACCTATTTGAAGAAATAATGACAGAAAACTTCCCCCACCTGGTGAAAGAAATGGACTTACAGGTCCAAGAAGCGCGGAGAACCCCAAACAAAAGGAATCCAAAGAGGACCACACCAATACACATCATAATTAAAATGCCAAGAGCAAAAGACAAAGAGAATCTTAAAAGCAGCAAGAGAAAGAAACTCAGTTACCTACAAGGGAATACCCATATGACTGTCAGCTGATTTCTCAACAGAAACTTTGCAGGCCAGAAGGGAGTGGCAAGAAATATTCAAAGTGATGAATACCAAGAACCTACAACCAAGATTACTTTATCCAGCAAAGCTATCATTCAGAACTGAAGGTCAGATAAAGAGCTTCACAGATAAGGAAAAGCTAAAGGAGTTCATCACCACCAAACCAGGATTATATGAAATGCTGAAAGGTATCCTTTAAGAAGAGGAAGAGGAAGAAAAAGGTAAAGATACAAATTATGAACAACAAATATGCATCTACAACAAGTGAATCTAAAAATCAAGTGAATAAATAATCTGATGAACAGAATGAACTGGTGATTATAATAGAATCAGGGACTTATAAAGGGAATGGACTGACCATTCTTGGGGGAGAAAGGGGTGTGGGAGATGCGGGAAGAGACTGGACAAAAATCGTGCACCTATGGATGAGGACAGTGGGTGGGGAGTGAGGGCGGAGGGTGGGGCGGGAACTGGGAGGACGGGAGTTATGGGGGGGAAAAAAGAGGAATAAATGTAATAATCTGAACAATAAAGATTTAATTAAATTAAAAATAAATAAATAAAAACATCCTGGAAACTAATGACAATGAAAGCACAACAATCCAAAACTTATGGGAAGCAATAAAAGCAGTCCTGAGAGGGAAGTTTATAGCTCTCCAGGCCTATCTCAAAAAACAAGAAGAAATGGTAGTGAATCACCTAACTCTACAACTCAAAGAATTAGAAAGAGAGCAAGAAGAAAACCCCAGAGTGAGCAGAAGGAAGGAGATAATAAAGATTAGAGCAGAAATAAATGACATGGAGACCAAGAGAACAATACAGAATGTGGGAAACTGTTTATTGCCTTCACTATCTGATAAGCATAGACAGAGAACTCCTGGAAACCCTCCCGAAGGCTGGGTCCCTTTGAAGCCCTAGCAAAGCTCGGAGCTAGGCGCCACCTCTGTTTGTCCAGACAGTGGTAGCTGAAACTACTCCCCCATTTATTATTTTGTAAATCCTTGCTGATGGGCTAGTCTGTCTGTTAATGGTGGGTCGCCTGCCTAAGGGCTACTCCAGATCAATAAAAGATTGGAGCAGCCTGAGCAAGGAGGAAGTCCTTCGGGACTTGGCTGCCTGGTCCCCCAATGTTGCAAAATTATCTCGTGTCTTTTTCTCTCATTTGTTGTGCGGCTCCTCTTTCAGATACTGAACCCTACTCCACGCAGAATGTGGAGGGAGTCTTACTCAACATCTGGTGCCCGACGGGTAATCTGGAAGTGCAGGTCTCGCTGGAGTGAGAAAAGGAAGTTTTCACCGAAAAAGTGTGGAAAACTCACCGAAAAAAGGTGAGGGGGATTCTACTGCAAGCAATGCCCAGGATCAACTACAGAAGCCCGGGTCTGTAAGTACACTGGGAACGTTTTCTTAACCAGGCTAACAAACGGGGCAGGATTTGGCTTTAAGAAAGTAGATTCGGCTTTAAAAATGTATATTTGGCTTTTAAAAACTAAGAAACTTTATTATAGACTTTTGATTTGCATGTTTAAAGTGTTGAAATTTTAGAAGGTAATCTTTTACAGTTTTTGCATGTTATTATAGAACATAACCCTTGGTTTCTTGAAAAAGGTACATTAGATCTTAAAAGTTTGCCAAAAAGTTAATCAGAACTTGCCAAAAATTGTTTCCCCTTGTGGAACACGGCATTTCATTTCCTAGAGGCTTTAGGAGAGGTCAAGGAGGATAAATCTCACCTTGCATCCTCCGCTCCTTAAGAGGAGCAGAAAGAAAAGAAAAAATGGGAGGAATGGCATTCATGGCTCCCTCCACCTCCATGTCCTAATCCTGAAATGTTTAATTTGCTGTTAATAGAATCACCTGTGGAAAAAGGCCAAATTATAAAGAAATTGGAATATTAAAAGGTACTCTTAAATCAGGCTGAAAAAAGAGTGCCATGGTCACCTCAATGTGGTTTCTTTTTCAAATTAATATCTTAATTTGTATTTGGAATCCAAACTCTGTAATAAGAAATGAAACCCCGCTGCCAAATCCACCTCTGGTGTGGAGAGATTCAAAGGTGGCAGGAAAAGGCAGAGCTATAAGCTCTCCCACAATGAGATTACTTAATGTTTTGTTTAAAAATTACCGGAGAACATCTTATGACAACCAAACTTTGGCTAAGATAACCTTGGGTGCTAGCCATGACTTTAGAAAGCGAAATAGGAAAAAATTTAAAATGTCTTCTATTAAGCATGACTTTGGGAAAAATACGCCATCTGAGTCATTTGCTGAAACTTCCCCCAAAAGCAGGATGTAGGGAAAGGGAAGAAGGAGCACGTGGCGACCCAGATGGGACGCCCCCTCCCCATGTATTCTAAAATTAAAGTCCTTCTTGTAATTGAATAGCTTTTACTAATTCATAAATGCATCGGGGATTTCTGTGCACATGTAAAGGGAAAAGGCCAGTTTAAAAATGAGTGCGCATAGTTTTGAGCTGAACTTGACCTTTTGCTGTGTACAGAATAAAAACCTGAGACTGTTTTGGCCTTAAAAATGGCGGAGGTGAACCTGAGAAAGAAATGCAGGCTGGTTTCCCAAGGGGATTTAAAGTAGCTCTTTTGAAATTTCCCACCCTGAGGCAAGTACCACCAGGAAGTTGATAGTCAAGTTTACATGTGAATAGCTATGGTTTTGCTTCTTGACTTCCCCAGCAGGAAAATTGTGACCATTTTGAAATTTAGCAGCTATGCCAGGCTTATTGGCTGGAAACTTAAAACTTTTAAGTTCAAATCATCTAAAAGTATTGAGATTTATAATACTGAAATGTTGATCTGAGTATGCCTAGTATGAAGTCTAGATGATAGAAGTTAATCTATTAATTGAAAATGCCTTATATTTTATTTGAAATGTATCCTTAAATGTAAAAGTATTGATTTGAAAAATTCTAAGTACTTAATTTGCTACCTAAGAGTTAAAGCTCTGAAAGTTTAAAGTGCAAATTGAATCAGGAGAAATTAATTAAATATCTAATGTATAACTTGTTTTTGAAAAAATAAAATGTGTTTTCTCTTAAATGATTAGGAATTCAAAATATATTACTTCTTGGTCTGATTTAAAAAAAGAGGATTAATTTTTAAGATCCCAACTGAAATTTTTAATACAAAAACCAGTTTAAATTTGATTACTATTCTTTAAGATAATTATAAAAGGCATCAACAGCTAATGAGATTTCTGTTTCTCTACAATATAATGTTAGCCATCTATCTTTTAGGGATTTTGGTTTGCTCTTCCCTTGTTTATTGGGAGAATAAGGAAATCATCTTTTCTGTCAGAGAACAGTGTAGACAGCCACAATGTTGAGCTGCCTGACTTGGCATCCGCCATGTTGGCCGCATGGCTCACCACGCTCCTGGGGGCCGCCATCTTGGAACAACAAAGGCCCCGCCCTCTGATTTAGCCAATCACAAAAGGAATGTCTGCTCACTCAGGCAGGATGGGATTTCAGGGGTGGAGTTTTAAGGCGGAGTTTTACTACAGAAATGCCGATGGGGCAGAAAGTGTGCTTGCCTTGCGGATTTATTTAATGCTATTTTTAAGAAGATATTTTTAATGCTTAATAAATTAGCAATCATGGTCTTAATATAATTTCAGTGGTATGACAGACCAATGTTTTAAGCAGTTGGCTTTATAAGGGCCGACAACAGAGCTCATATTTCTTAAAAGGCTTGTAGATACATTTTTGAAAGATATCTTAAATTCTCAGTAGAACCACAGTTATGCATATATCATAAACAAATTAAGAGTAATTGATTCCATGGTCAAGACAAGATCCTTATATGTTGAGAACTGTTTAAAAAGTGTTGAAAATGTTTTAATTAGATATGTATTTGGAAGTTTTTCCTGAGTGCAATATTTCAAAGTATAATATGCTTGGGTGCATAAGGAATTTATGCCAAATAAAAGAAAGAATTGATTTATTAGTAGCAAAGTCTTTATTTAAACTAGCAATGTCTTTTATTTAAAAGCTCCTCACTGCTGCATTTTAAATTAGGCTGGAAGTGAAGCAGCGTTTGCATCTCGTGTATCAAAATAAAACTACTAAATTTACTAATCCTTGTAAGCAATTGAATCCTAGTAAAGTAAATTCTTCTAAAAAGGTTACTGAAGGCTTCCCATAATCCCTCTGTATATGCAAATAAGCCAAAAGGGAATGCTGTTTAAAAACATTATTTTAAATTTAATAAAAAGGAGAAATTTTAATATTTTGAAATATCTTCCACTAATATTTACAGGATAATCTAATGATTTGCTGTTAAAATACCAAATCTGAAAATAAGTACAGTCACCATAAATGTTTAATGACTTTGACTTAGAATACATGGCCTTGCGGCACTATCAGTCAACATCCAAGAAGTAACCCTGCAGGTTACTTGGTGTAAAAAAGAAAGGTTTTTCTTTTTTAAGTTAAAATTCTCCAAGTGTAATCCAGCAGGAGGAAGACAAACCAGACAACCAACAGCCCAGAGACCACCTGGGGCATGGTAAAATGAAGTATGGTAACAATTAATTCAGGTAAAAACTGTAAGTTTCATATGTCTTAGAAGGCACATTTTTCCTTTACCTGGGAAGGACAGCACAGCTTTCCCAATATCAGAAGGCTCCAGTTAGCATGTCAACTCAGTGCTCTGGAGACCCAGAACTGTAATTTAGATAGCATACTGTCTCTGCTTCTGTAAATTTCTTCTTTTTTTTTTTTTTTTTTTTTTTTTTTGCTAAGTAGGTTCCTCATTCCAAACCTTGAGTTTCAATTTAAGTTGCCATGACCTAGAGCAAAGAATATTCTTACATGGTATTATTCTACAAGTTTCATTAATAATTTTTTATGCTTTACAACAGTATATTATGCATTTATCCCAAACAAACTTACAAATTAATTCTTTCACATGAAGGGATTTATTCCCTCCTGGGAAGGCACTTAAGCATTCTGTATTGACCCATCTTGACTTTTTTTGCCAAGAGGAATCCAATTGCCTACAGCTGTTACCTGAGCTCTCTGTTCAAGCTGGGATCATGAAAAGCTGGTACCATGGATCTGTCTCTGGCCCAATGGCGTAAGCTGGGCCCTCTCTGGAGAAGAAACCTGGGTTCCCTATGATCAATGCCGGGGCCCCGCCAGCAGGCGAGGGGATCCAAAGGCAGTTGCTGGGCATGGAGGCCAGAGGGACATAGGTTAACAAGGAGACAGAACTGAACCTCACATCACCCTACTTGGCCCAGAGATGGCTGGTAGTCAATGACGGGTAAGACCCCACAGGTTGGGGCGACCTAAGACAGGCACAGCTGGGGGCCAGTAGGAGAAAACTTGGGCTGCAACAAAGGTGGGGCACAGACCCCCTCCAATGGTTCACGGGCTTGAACACTCGCCCCTTCTGAGGAAGGTCTCCTGTCCCCATGGCTGCTTCTTGCTTCCCATGCCCAGCCCAGATCAGGAACCAAATAACAGAAGAGATTTGGTCCAGCTGAAATCAGAATCCAGATAAACGAAGGCTTGGCTAACAGACCCTATGTCTAAATCTAGCCTAACAACAGGAATGCTCAGAGCCTTCACAAGGACAGAAAGTGATCCTTTCAATTAATATTTACAGTGTAAATTAAGATCATTGTTAGAATATTAAATTTGACAGTAAAATAGTTGTCAAGTTTTCAAATTAATTAAATTTGGCTAAACTTGAAATAAGTAATTGTTCATATAGTATTAACCAAAATTTTCATTTCATGGTAAAATTGCTTAACATGCAATGAACCTAAAGCAGTCATATTTTTGTGCAGAAAAAATAAAAATTTAAAGTTATCTAGACTTCATTAAAAAAATTTCCAAGAAGTCTCCTAATTAAATAAAAAAAAAAGGGGGGGGATAGTGGAAAAATATAGTGGAAGAATACCATGTAAGGAAATAGATCCTGTAACTAAATTACATTTAGAGAAAAAAATTTTTTCGTTTATAATGCTAATAGTGAGACACCCAGAAAAAAAACACACATTATGCCAGGGTAAGCCAGGGAAAGATCATGCTAAAGAAAAGACCCCAAGTAAGGTTTTTTTTTCCTTTAACCTTTGGTCAAGAATATGTTTGTATACTTTCAGAGAACAGCTACAAGACCATGTGGATTCCTGTAACAACGGATCACAGGAAGCCAGCCACAAAGACAGAAGAGACAGTTCAGAGATGGAGATGGTGGAAGACTCCTTGCCATGCTAGCAGTCAGTACCTGTGCATCTCTGCAGGGTGCCCAGGACCAGACCAGAAAGGACCAGACCTGTTTTTTCCACCATCCAGAACCAACATTTCATTGCTGGCATGTACACATGAACTTTTGGACATTGAAACATGGACTCAGAACGTTTGGACGTTGAAATTGGGACTTGATTATCTTTTAAAGAAAAAAATAAGGGGGAGATGTGGGAAACTGTTTATTGCCGTCACTATCTGATAAGCATAGACAGAGAACTCCCCGAAATCCCCTGAAGGCTGGGTGCCTTTGAAGCCCTAGCAAAGCTTGGAGCTAGGCGCCACCTCTGTTTGTCCAGACAGTGGTAGCTGAAACTACTCCCCCATTTATTATTATTTAAATCCTTGCTGATGGGCTAGTCTGCCTGTTAATAGAGGGTCACCTGCCTAAGGGCTACTCCAGGTCAATAAAATATTGGAACAGCCTGAGCACGGAGGAAGTCCTTCCTGACTTGGCAGCCTGGTCCCCCAATATTGCAAAATTATCTCGTGTCTTTTTCTCTCATTTGCTGTGCAGCTCCTCTTTCAGATACCGAATCCTACTCCACGCAGAACATGGAGGGAGTCTTACTCAACACAGAAAATCAATGAAACCAAGAGCTGGTTCTTTGAAAGGATAAACAAGATTGACAAACCTCTAGCCAGACTCACCAAGAAGCAAAGAGAGAAGACCCAAATAAACAAAATCAGAAACGATAGAGGCGAAATAACAACAGACCCCACAGAAATACAAATGATTGTTAAAAAATACTATGGACAACTCTACTCCAACAAACTAGACAACCTGGAGGAAATGGACAAATTCCTAGAAAAACACAACATTCCAAAACTCAATCAGGAAGAATCTAAAAACCTCAACAGGCCAATAACTATGGAAGAGATTGAAGCAGTCATCAAAAAGCTTCCATCAAACAAAAGCCCAGGACCAGACAGCTTCACAGGGGAGTTTTACCAAACATTCAAGGAAGAACTAAAACCTATTCTCCTCAGACTACTACAAAATTTTCAAGAGGAAGGAACACTTCCAAGCTCATTCTATGAAGCCAGTATCACCCTAATACCAAAACCAGTAAAGACAACATTATGAAAGAGAATTACAGGCCAATATCCCTCATGAACATAGATACCAAAATCCTCAACAAAATCTTAGCAAATCGGATCCAGCATTGCATCAGAAAGATCATACACCATGACCAAGTAGGATTTATCCCAGGGATGCAAGGATGGTACAATATCCAAAAATCAATAAACGTGATACATCACATAAACAAATTGAAAGAAAAAAACTGCATGGTCATATCAATTGATGCAGAAAAAGCATTTGACAAAATTGAACACCCATTTTTGATAAAAACTCTCAGCAAGCCGGGAGTAGAAGGATCATACCTCAACATAATAAAAGCCATATATGAAAGCCCACAGCCAACATCATACTCAATGGACAAAAACTAACATCATTTCCCCTAAGAACAGGAACAAGACAGGGATTCCCGCTCCCACCACTCCTGTTTAACATAGTACTGGAAGTGTTATCCATTGCAATTAGGCAAGAAGAAGAAATAAAAGGCATCCAAATTGGAAAAGAGGAAGTAAAACTGTCCTTATTTGCAGACGACATGGTATTATACATACAAAACCCTAGAGACTCCATCAAAAAGCTACTAAACTTAATACATGAATTTGGCAATGTAGCAGGATACAAAATTAACCCCAAGAAATCTGAGGCATTTCTATACACCAATAGTGAACTTTCAGAAAGAGAGACTAAAAAAATAATCGCATTTACCATCGCACCAAAAAAATTAGACTACCTAGGAATAAACTTAACTAAAGAGGTAAAAGACCTCTACTCAGAAAACTACAGGACGTTGAAAAAAGAGATAAAGTAAGACATAAACCGATGGAAGAACATACCGTGTTCATGGATTGGTAGGGCACCATCCTGCCGTGGGTGCCACGGCTGCACAATGAATTGAATGCAGAGGGCTCTGGGCCCTCACAGAGAGTTCCACACCAGAGGAACTGTGCTCGCACTCCCACTGACCCTGAGAGTCTGAACCAGACAACTGAGGGACCTGAACCATGAGAGAAGGGGGTACAACTCAAAGCAGAGATAATAAAGGTATTAAATAAAGGCAGACCCAGCCTCCAGTCTAGCAAATACCAGATCATTGTACACTAGGGGTTTCAAATCCTCAGATACAGGCAGAGAGCCCAGGGCTATAAAGAGACAGCAAAAATGGGGAGAAAAAGAAACAACCTGCAAAGGAAAGGAGTAATCACCAGAAAAGGAACTAAATGAAATGGAGGAAATCACTATGTCAGGTAAAGAATTCAGAGTAAGGGCCACACAATTGCTAAACTGGCTGGACTACAAAATTACCGACTAATGTAAGAATTGAGGAAATAAAAAATGATATAGCTACAATCAAAAACACAACGGAAGGTTTGAACAGTAGACTAAAAGAAGCAGAGGACCAAATCAGTGAGTTAGAAGACAAGGTAAAAATACACCTAATCTGAAATAGTGATATTAGAAAGCAGTAGGAGAGATTAAGGGAGCTTTGGGACAACATGAAATGAAGCAACATCCATAAAATAGGAGTGCCAGAAAGACAATAAGAGGAGCAAGAATTAGAAAACCTACTTAATGAAATAATGACAGAAAATTTCCATGATTCGGGTAAGAAAAATATCACACAAGCACAGAGAATCTCAAACAAGATGAATCCAAAAAGACCCACACCAAGACAAATCGTAATTACAATGGCAAACATTGACAACAAAGAGGGATCTTAAGGGCTGAAAGAGAGAAATAGAGAGTTACCTAAAAAGGATCTCCCATTAGATTATCAAATGATTTCTCAACAGAAACACATCAGTCTAGAAGAGAGTGGAATGAAGTATACAAAGTGATGCATAGCAAGGGACTGAATCCAAGAATACTCTAACTAGCAAGGCTATCATTCAAAGTTGAAGGGGAAATCAGGAGCTTTGCAGACATGCAAGCCAGCAATGCAAGAAACACTAAAAGGACTGTTGTAAAAAAAATAAATTAGAAAGGCAGGAAGGAACACTGGCATAAAGAATAAAAATGGCTACAAACAAATACCTATCAATAATAACCTGAAATGTAAATGGATTAAATGCTCCAATCAAAAGACATAGGGTGGCTGAATAGATAAGAAAACATGATCCATATATATGCTGTCTACAAAAGACCCACCTTAGAAAAAGGAACTCACACAGACTAAAAGTGAAGAGATGGGAATAAAAATTTTCAGGCAAATGGAAATGAAAAATAAGCTGGGATAGCAATACTTATATCTGACAAAATACACCTCAAAGAGAAGGCCATAACAAGAGATAAGGAAGGCTACTTCATAATACTAAAAGGATCGATACAACAAAAATATATAACTCTGGTAAACATATATACACCCAATACAGGAGCACCCAAAAATGTATAAAAAACCCAAAAAACAAAAAAACTTCTGAAAGATATCAAGGGAGAGTTCAACAGCAATAAGATCATGATAGGACTTCAATACTTTACTGACATCACTGGATAAATATTCTAAACAAAAAGTCAACAAAGGAACAGAAATTCTAAATGACTCATTAGATCAGCGGTTCTCAACCTGTGGGTCGCGACCCCTTTGGGTGTCGAACGACCCTTTCACAGGGGTCACCTAAGACCATCGGATATTTACATTACAATTCATAAAAGTAGCAAAATTACAGTTATGAAGTAGCAATAAAAATAATTTTATGGTTGAGGGTCACCACAACATGAGGAACTGTATTAAAGTGTTGCAGAATTAGGAAGGTTGAGAACCACTGCACTAGATCATATAGAATTAATTCATGTCTTCAAAACATTTCACTCTAAAGCTGTGAAATATACATTCTCCCCAAGTTCACATGGAACATTTTCAAAGATAAACCACATATTAGGATACAGGCTAAGTCTCTAAAATACAGAAGATTGAAGTCATATAAAGCATCTTCTTAGATCACAATGGCATAAAATTAGAAATGAAGTACAATAAAACAATTTTAAAAAATCAAACATCTGGAGGCTAAATAGCATGCTACTACACAATGACTGGGTTCCCAAAACGATCAAAAAAGAAATAAAAAACATCCTGGAAAAAAAAATTACAATGAAAACACAGCAATCCCAAAAATGGGACAGAGTGAAAGCAGGTCTGAAAAAGAAATTCATAGCATTACAGGCCTCCCTAAACAAACAAACAAACAAACAAAAACTAGTGATACATTATCTAACCTAACAACTTAAAGAATAGAAAGAGAGCAATAAGAAAAGCCCACAGTAAACAGAAGGAAGGAAATAATAAAAATCAGAGCAGAAATAAATGGCATTGAGACAAAAAAAAAAAAAAAGCAAAAGATCAATAAAACCAAGAGATGGTTCTTTGAAAGAAAAAGTAAGATTGATAAACCTCTAGCCAGGCTCACCAAGAAGCAAAGAGAGAGGACCCAAATAAACAAAATCAGAAATGAAAGAGGTGAAGTAACAACCAATTACACAGAAAAACAAACGATTTAAAAAAAAATACTATGAACCACTCTATTCCAAAAACTGGACAACCTAGACAAAGTGGACATATTTCTAGAAAAATACAATCTTCCTAAACTCAATCAGGAAGAATAAAAAAAATCTGAACAGGCTGATAATTACTGAGAAAAATGAAGCAGTAATCTCAAACTTTCCAGCAAACAAAAGCCCTGGGCTGGACAGCTTCACAGGGGAGTTTTAGCAAAAATTTAAAGAACTAAAACTTACCCTCCTCAGATTATTCCAAAAAAATTCAGGAAGAAGAAACATTTCAAGTTCTTTCTGTGAAGCCAGGATTACCCTAATCCTGAAACCAGGTAAAAACACGACAAAGAAAGAGAATCACAGGCCAATATCCCTGATGAACATAGATGCTAAAATCCTAAACAAAATTCTAGCAAATTAGATCCAGCATTACATTAAAAAGATCACACACCATGACCAAGTCAGATTTATTCCGGGTACTCAAGAATGGTACAATATCCGCAAATCAATAAATGTGATACACCACATAAATAAATTGAGAGACAAAAATCACATAATCATATCAATTGATGCAGAAAAAGCATTTGAATAAACCCGACACCCTTTCTTGATGAAAACTCTCAGCAAAGTGGGAATAGAGGGATCATACCACAACATAATAAAAACCTTATATGACAAGCCTATAGTCAACATCATACTCAATGGGCAAAAACTAAAACCATTTCCCCTAGGAACAGAAACAAGACGGGGATGCCCATTTTCACCACTCCTGTTCAATATAGTACTAGAAATGCTAGCAATAGTGATCAGACAAGAAAAAGAAATAAAAGGCATCCAAATTGGAAAAGAAGGAGTAAAACTGTCATTATTTTCAGATGACATGATATTGTACCTATAAAACCCTAAAGACTCCATAAATAAAACCCCAAAACTGCTAGACTTTATAAATGAATTTGGGAATGTAGCAGGATACAAATTAAAATACAGAAATTGATGGCTTTTTTATATACCAATAATGAACTCACAGAAAGAGAAACAAACAAACAAAAAAAAAATCCCATTTACCATTGCAACAAAAAGATTAAGATACCTAGGAATAAACTTAACTGACGAGGTAAAAGACCTGTACTCAGAAAACTACAGGATGTTGAAAAAAAGAGATAGAAGAAGACATAAACAAATGGAAGAATATACTGTGTTCATGTTTTGGTAGAATCAAAATCATTAAAATGTCCCTATTACCCAAAGCAATTTATAAATTCAATTCAATTCCCATTAAAATACAGATGGCATATTTCACAGACTTAGAACAAACCCTCCAAAAATTCACGTGGAATAAAAAATGACCCTGAATAGCCACAGCAATCCTGAGAAAGAAGAACAAATTTGGAGGCATTACAATACCAGATATCCAGCAATATTAGAAAGCCACTGTTCTCAAAACTGTCTTGTACTTACACAAGAATGGCATATAGAATAATGGAACAGAAAAGAGAATCTAGAAATCAACCCAAGCCATTATGCTGAATTAATATTTGACAAAGAAAGCTTGAGCATACAATGGAGTCAAGACAGTCTCTTCAATAAGTGGTACTGGGAAGTTGGACAGATACGGCAAAACAAATGAAACTAGACCACCAAATTACACCATACACAAAAACAAACTCAAAATGGATAATGGACTTCAACTTAAGACGGGAAACCACGAAAATCTTAGAAGACTCGCTAGGTAGCAAAATATGTCTTAGCAATGTTGTTAACCAATACAGATCCTAGGATAATGGAAACTAAGGAGAAAATAAACAAATGGGACTACATCATAATTAAAAGCTTTTGCACAGCAAAAGAAACCATCAACAAAACAATAAAAGAGGTCACTGCATGGGAAAACATATTTGCCAATATTATCTCTGATAAAGATCTAATCTCCAAAATTTATAGGGAACTCATACAACTTAACAAAAGGCAGAAAACAATACAATCAAAAAATGGGCAAAGGACCCTTTTTGAAAGTGGACATACAGAAGGCCAGAGACACATGAAAACATTCTCAAAGTCAGTAATTATCTGAGCGATGCAAATCAAATGACAATTAGTTATCACCTTATACCTTTCAGAATGACTATCTTTAACAAATCAACAAACAATTGCTGGCGAGGATGTGGAGAAAAAGAGACCCTTGTGCACTGCTGACCAGTGCAGCCACTGTAGAAAACAGTATGGCGTTTCCTCAAAAAATTAAAAAATGGACCTCCTATTTGACCCAGTAATCCCTCTTCTAGGTATATATCCCAAGAAAACAGAAACACCAATCAGAAAGGATATATGCACCCCTATGTTCATAGCAGCACAATTTACAATAGCTAAGATTTGGAAACAGCCTAAGTACCCATCAGCAGATGAGTGGATTAAAAAACTGTGGTACAGAACCATGGTTGGTATATGATAGGAAAAGGATTCTGTAAACAGATTTGGCTAGGATTATTTGATGGTAGATCTTCAGCAATTCCAGACTTCAGGGATCCACAAAAAGTGAAAGAGTTCCTACAAGAAAAATATGAAAAGAAAAGATGGTATGTCCCATCAGAACAAGCCAAAGTAGTGACATCTGTTCATGCATCTATTTCAGGCTTCTCTGCCAGTAGCACAAGCAGTACACCTGAGGTCAAACCACTAAAATCTCTTTTAGGAGATTCAGTGCCAGCCCTGCACCTAAATAAGGGCACACCTAGTTAGTTGACTGAGCTGTGACAAATCTGTTACTATGTGACATTACAGCGTCTACCCTACACAAGAATGATTCTGAGGCATGTCCCCTGTTATAGGTCACTCTCAAGGACAGCATCAGGAAATGAAGTTTGACCTTTTAAGTGATCTTGGCTCAGACATATTTGCTGCTCCAGCTTCTCAGTCATCAGCTACAGCTGATTTTGCTAACTTTGCACATTTCAACAGTCATGCAGCCCAGTGTTCTGCAAATGCAGATTTTGCAAACTTTGTTGCATTTGGACAGTCTAGTGGTTCGAGTAATTTTGGAAGTTTCCCCACAGCAAGTCACTCTCCTTTTCAGCCCCAAACTACAGGTGGAAGTGCTGGATCAGTAAAAGCTAATTTTGCTCATTTTGATAACTTCCCAAAATCATCCAGTGCTGATTTTGGAACCTTCAGTACTTCCCAGAGTCATCAAACAGCAACAACTGTTAGTAAAGTTGCAACAAATAAAGCTGGTCTTCAGGCTGCAGACAAATATGCAGCACTTGCTAATTTAGACAATATCTTCAGTGCTGGATAAGGTGGTAATCAGGGGAGTGGCTTTGGGACCACAGGTAAAGCTCCTGTTAGTTCTGTGGTTTCACTTCCCAGTCAGTCAAGTGTGTCTTCAGACAAGTATGCAGCTCTGGCAGAACTAGACAGCGTTTTCAGCTCTGCAGCCACCTCCAATAATGGGTACACTTCCACAAGTAATGCCAGCAGGTAACTTGTCTTTGTTTTCCTGCTTCATGTTTAAATCTTTTTTCAACTCTGAATAATAATGTTAAATAATGACTGGGGCATAATTTTAAAATTATTGAATATTTTTTTTAAAAATTTGAGGAAACAGTTTAATTTTCTAATTAAAATATAATCCTTGATAAAAAAATAAATAAAAAATAAAATAAAATAAAATAACTGTGGTACATCTACACAATGGAATGTAAAAAAGAAGGAACTTTTACCATTTGCAACAGCATGGATGGAACTGGAGAGCATTACGCTAAGTGAAATAAGCCAGTCAGAGAAAGATAAATATCACATGATCGCACTCATATGTTGGATATAATGATCAACATGATTTGGTTAACATAAATAGATCTAGAGACAATTGGCAGGGGAGGTGGGTGGGTTAGAGAGCAACCAAAGAACTTGCATGTATGCATATTAGTATAACCAATGGACTCAGACAGTGGGGCAGTGGGGGCTTGCCTGGAGTTGGAATGGCCAAGGGTGGGGGGTCAATTGGGTAAAAAGGAGACATATGTAAAACTTTAGACAATAACAACAACAACAACAAACAAACAAACAAAAAAACAGTTGCTGCTGCTGTTGTATTATAATATAAGGTGCTGGTACAGACTGGCACTCAAAGTTCCCCTTCTTATCCCCCATCTCACCATGAAATGTCACCACTACTAAGATCCCCCTATACATTTTTCTTTTGTTGTTGTTGTTAATCCTCACCTGAGAATGAAGGGACAGGAGGGATATATATATATATATATATATATATATATATATATATATATATATAGAGAGAGAGAGAGAGAGAGAGAGAGAGAGAGAGAGAGAGAGAGAGAGAGATCAATATAAAAGAGACACATCCATTGGTTGCCTCCTGCATTCACCCCAAACAGGGCCAAGATCGAATCTGCAACCCAGGTTTGTGCCTTCGGCCAGGGCTGATTTCCCTATACTTTTGAGGATGTAGAAATTTTCACACTGAAATGATGCAGCCCCAAATGTCTGTTATGCAATCATGAATCTTTAACCCATAGCATTTCTTTAAACTTCATTCATTCATCCCTAAAGAGAACTCAAATCCAAGTTTCAAATCTTTTGACTGTGGGTGGGCTTGCTCACATGCCATTCCTTGCTTGCTCGGTGGTTTTCATTATAGCCATATGCTGTCTTTTCAGTTAACAATGTCTTTGGTCCACACATATTTGCTTTAATCCAACCACATCAGAAGATCCAGGGAAACTTTTCTCCTCACATTGAAAGTATCTATCTAGTGATCACTTTTTTCCCTCCCATTGAAAGTATCTATATGTGCCAGGAAGCTCTGGGTACTGGGATGTTGTGATGAATGATGATCATGTCCTCTGTAATGGTTCTGCACACCAAGGTACAAAGCCAGCCAGGACCCCATATGAGACATACCTGTGTAGAGAGGAGTTTCATTCATGCTATGTATTTGGACAGAATGTGTTTTATACTTCCATCCCTAATACAAAAATGGCCCATGAAATGTGATAAAAATATGTTTCCTCCCCTTATCCTCTAGCAGTATACTTCACTTTTCAGAGGCAAAACAGTAATATTTAACATCTCAGACAGATGATAGCTATTCATGAAATTATTCATAAAATGTTTGTGATAGTTAATATCCTTTTGGGATTAATTTGATAGAATACGTATAATTACTTATCCTGAGAAGTAGCACAGGTTGAAAATTATAAAAATGGTCAAAAATACACAGATGAAAAATAAACAATGTCTGATTATTAGGGAATTTAGAAGTGCTGAGAATATACTCAGTGTGGCAGGCTAAATAATGACCCCCAAAGATTTGCCCACTTCCTAATCCCCACATAAAAAGAGATTTTGCAGATGGGATTAAGTGAAGCATGTAATATGAGGGGATAAACCTGGATTATTTGTTGAGTCTTTAAATGCAATTACATGTATCATAAGAGGGAAGCAAAGGAAAATTTTAATCACACAGAGGAGAATGTGATATGATGATAAAGCAGAGAGAGATTTGAAGAGGCTGGGCTTGAATATTGGAATGATGTGGCCACAAATGGAGGAATGTTGATAGCCACCTGGAGCTGGAAAAGGCAAAGAATGTGATTTTCTTCTAGAGCCTCCACACAGAGTGTGGCCCTGTTGACGCCTTAATTTTGGCACAGTGGTACTGATTCTGGACTTCTGGCCTCTAGAACTGTGAGTGAATCCATTTCTATTATTTTAAGTCATTCCAAATGAAGTACTTTGTTATAATAAGCATAGGAAACTAATGTACCTAGTCATTTTAGATTGACAGGGGAAACAACTACTGACTACTCTGTCAATCACTTCTTGGCATGATGCTATCTAGTATAAGTTCTGGTTCACCCTGTCATGAACAGAGCAAGGCGAATAGGGAGGTTGTGGCCCCCCCCAACCCCCGTCACACACAGAGCCGCAGGGGGATCGGGGGTTTGGGCGCTGCCCCCTGTCATGCTGATCCCGGTGCCGGGAGGCCTCTCAGCTCTGCTGATCCCGGTGCTGGGAGACATACTACCCTTTTACTATATAGGATAGAGGCCTGGTGCACGGGTGGGGGCCGGCTGGTTTGCCCTGAAGGGTGTCTTGGATCAGGGTAGGGGTCCCCACTGGGGTGCCTGGCCAGCCTGGATGAGGGGATGATGGCTGTTTGCTTCTGGTCACACACCCTTCAGGGTGGGGGTCCCCCCTGGAGTGCCTGGCCAGTCTGGGTGAGGGGCTGAGGGTTGTTTTCAGGCTGGCGGGTGACTGAAGCTCCCAACCGCTCCTTTTTTTCTTTTCTTTTTTTATTCTGGGCCAGCTTTAGCTCTGAGGCTTGGCTCCAGCTCTTAGGCCTCCGCTGCTGAAAGCAGGTATCTGGTTTGTTTGGGTTCTATAATCAAAACACTGTTTCAACTCCAGCTCTGAGATCCTGTCTGGCTAAAAGCAGGTTTCTGGGGTTTTGTTTAGCTTCTATATTTGTAACAATGTTTCAAACTGCAAGCTCAGAGGCCGGCAGCGGCAGGCGGGGAACTTTGGAGTCCTCCGTCACTGAAGCAAGCAAGCCTCATGTTCCCTTCAAGCTGCCTGGCTGCTGGCCGCCATCTTGGCTGGCAGTTAATTTGTATATTGCCCTGATTAGCCAATGGGAAGGGTAGCGGATGTACGGCTAATTACCATGTTTCTCGTTTATTAGGTAATATATTTATATTTATCTTAGAAAAAAATGGGTATAATTTTGATTGATTCACACCGAATGGCTATTTTTGTGTTGGTTGTTGTAGCTGGACATTTGTAAACAAGGATCTGAAGTCCTGCCAAGAAGAAGTGAATGTTCTATCAGGAACACAGCGTGACTTGTAATTGAGTCAAGCTGGGTCAAGATTGCACACAATCTTGAGTTCCAGGAACATTTGCCTCCCTGAGAAAGGCTAAGATTAAATAGTCATGGGTGTAGAGCAGAAAGGGAGGGCACAGCTTCAAGCTGTCTTCAATACGCTATTGTAATAATATAAAACAAAACAAGATTTAGTTGATTAACTGCTGACACACTAACCTTGTACCAAACCCCACTAAAACCGATGGTGAGAGTGCAGAGTTTGCTACATGCCTGAGCAAGCTGTAGCACTCTGTCCAGCACCAATCATCCTGTGTGCTTGTCTTACCTCTGTGTCTTTGGTTCATTAAACATCCCTCAACAGTTGTCATTTTTTTCCCCTCTTGGTTAATCCTAACCTGAGGATAATTTTCCATTGATTTTTTTTGAGAGAAGGGAGGGGAGGGACACAGAAACATGGATGTGTCACATCCATTGATTATCGAGGTATGTGCCCTTGACAGGAATCAAACCTGGGACCCTTCAGTCTGCAGGCCCACCCTCTATATACAGAGTCAAACCAATTAGGGTTGTTATTTTTTTACTAGAGGCCCAGTGCATGAATTTGTGCATGGGTGGGGTCCGGCCAGCCCATCCTGATCGACCCCACCCCCTGATTGGGGTGGGGAGGGGCATTGCATGCCAGGGTCAGCTGGGGGGAGGGGCCATGGGAGGTTGGCCAACTGGCCCCACCCCTGATCAAGGTGCAGGGTGCCAGCCATGGGGAGGGGCTGTGGGCAGTTGACCAGCTAGCCCCACCCCTGATCAGGGTAGAGGGGGCTGATTGGGGGCAAGGCCAGCTGAGGGGAAGATCCTCTGGCAGTTGGCCAGCAGGCCCCACTCCTGATCAGGGACAGGGGGCTGATCAGGGGTGGGGCTGGCTGGGGGGAGGGGCCTCAGGCAGTTTGGGGAGGCCGATTGGTGCCCTGATCAGGCCGGTTGGCCGCTGCAGTGCACGTCATAGCGACTGGTCCTTCCAGTCATTCTGGTCATTCCATAGTTCTGGTTGCTTGGCTTTTATATATATAGATATATAGATATATAGATAGATTCTTTACATTTTTCTTCATTGTTGGAAGTATTACACATGTCCCACATTTTTCCCCATTGACCCCCTACATTTTGCTCCTGCCCCTTCCCCAAGTCTTCATCACATTATTATCTGTGTCCATGGTTAATCTCTTTCTGTCCCCCATCTTCCCTCTGACATTCCTCAGTCTGATGCATGCTTTCATGTCTCTGGATCAATTTTGTTCATTAGATTCCACATATACATGAGATCATGTGATACCTGTCTTTCTCTGACTGGCTTATTTAGCTTAACATAATACTCTCCAGGTCCCTCCATGCTGTCTCAAAGAGTAAGAGCTATGTCATTTTTTACTGCTGCATAGTATCCCATGTTGTAAATCTACCACAGCTTTTTTACCCACTCATCTATGAAGGGGCACTGATTTTAGCTATTGTAAATTGCATTGCTATGAACAAAGGCATGCATACATTCTTTCTCAGTGTTGTTTCAGGTTTCTTAGGATATATTCCAAGAAGTGGAATCAATGGGTCAAATGGCAGTTCCATTTTTAATTTTTTGAGGAAACTCAACACTGTTTTCCATAGTAGCTACACCAGTCTGCATTCCTACCAGCAGTGTAGGGTTACCTTTTCTCCACATTCTTGCCAGCACTTGTTGTTTGTTGATTTGTTGATGGTAGCCATTATAGCAGATGTGAGGTGATACCTCATTGTGATTTTAATTTGTATCTCTATGATGATTAGTGACTTTGAGCATTTTTTCATATGTTTCTTGGCCATTTGTATGTCCTGAGAAGTGTTTATTCAGGTCCTTTGCCCATTTTTTAAATTGGATTGTTTGTCTTCTTTTTGTCAAGTTATTTGAGTGCTTTATATATTTTGGAAATTAAACTCTTATGAGATGTATCATTGGCAAATATGTTCTCCCATATGGTGATATCTCTTTTTCATTTTGTTGATGATTTTTTTTTTTCTGCTGTGCAAAAGCTTTTTATTTTTATGTATTCACATTTGTTTATTTTTTCCTTTGTTTCCCTTGCCCTAAGAGATGTATTGTCAAAAATACTGCTAGTTCAGAGTCTGAGATTTTGCTGTCTTTGGTTTCTTCTAGGAATTTTATGGTTTCATGATTTATTTTTAAATCTTTAATCCAGCTTGAGTTTATTCTTGTGTATGGTGTAAGTTGGTGGTCTAGTTTCATTTTTTTTTTTTTGCTTGTACCTGTCTGTACCTGTCTAATTTTCCCAATACTATTTACTGAAGAGACTGTCTTGACTCAATTGGATGTTCTTGCCTTCTTTGTTAAATATTAATTGACCGTAATGGTGTGGATCTATTTCTGAGTCCTCTGTTATGTTCCATTATTCTATATGACTGTGCTTGTGCCAGTACTAGGCTGTTTTTGATTACAATAGGTTCTTATTATTTGATATCTGATATTGTGATCCCTCCAAATTTGTTCTTCTTTCTCTAAAGATTGCTGCAGGTATTTGGGTATTTTTTGGTTCCATATAATCTTTGGACTATTTGTTCTAGATCAGTAAAATATGCACTTTGTATTTTAATAGAAAATGTGTTTAGTCTATAGGTTTGCTTTACATAGTATGGGTATTTCAATCATGTTAATTCTTCAAATCCATGAACACAGTATATTATTTTATTTGTTTGTAGATTCCTCTATTTCTCTTTTCAGTGCCCTGTAGTTTTCTGAGTATAGTCTTTCACTTCCTTGATTAAGTTTATTCCAAGTTATCTTTTTGCTGTTGTTGTTGTTGTTGTTGTTGTTGCAATGGTAAATGGGATTGTTTTTTAGTTTCTCTTTATGATAATTCATTATTGCTATTTTATAGCAAGAGATAAGCATTAAGTGTCACAGTGATTCTCTTTTATTTAGCTAGTTATTAATAATAAAAAGGAGCAAAGGGAAGGTCAGACATCATCGACATGTCATCTGGGCACCTTCACTAGGAATATTGATGTTCATACTCCTCAGGAACCATCAGCCCATTCCCTTCAGACTAGTGGGGGAAGGGACTGGACAAAGGGGAAGATGGACACATGCATAGTGAAATCAGGGTGATGCAGGGAAGGTGCCTATCAGTCAAACCTGGGAAGAGAAATCATTGCCTCGAGAGGGCAGAGCCACTGCAAGTCTGTGAAAATTGGGAATACATAATCCCTCAGACAAAGGAATTCTCTCTTTCTTGGCTCTCTTGACTCTTGCCTCTTGGTGCTCTTGTGGCTCTCTTGCATTTGCCCATGTCCCCTCCACAGCCATGTGGCTCTGTGGAACCCACACACAATGGACTTTAGTAGGGAACACAAACTAAGCTATCCTGATGCTGGACTGGATCTGTGCTCCAACATGGAGTGGAAACTCTTAAAATTGGCTTGGCTTTGGTCCTAGCTCTGCTGAAACCACAGTTAACACTTCTTCTATGGTTGGATGAAGGGAAATGGGACTTTGGAAATTCAGAGGTGTAATTCTAAAGAAATAAAGTTCTCAAAAATATCTCATCTTGTGAGGGGGCCTCTGGAAATTATTATTCCAGTGGCATCCCAAGCACCTCACCTCCCCTGGCAAGAGGTGGGGACCAGGAGTTTTCCCCACCAATAACAAAATGAATGCATAACCAAGTATTTTACATTGCCAAGAAAAGTATTTAGAAACAGAATCCCTACTCTTTGCTAAATTGCAAATTGACAAATTTGTGACTCGCATAAAATGCTGAATAGCGGAGCATATATATATATATATATCCAAATACACACATATATATCCACAATTGAAAAAATTAAGGCGACTGATCTGGGAAGAAGGGGATGAGAAGAAGATAGTTTACATTTTATTCTAGCAATAGAGGCCTGGTACACAAAATTCGTGCATGAAGGGTTGTCCCTCAGCCTGGCCTGCACTCTTTCCAATCTGGGACCCCTTAGGGGATGTCTGACTGCCAGTTTAGGCCTGATCCTGTGGGATCGGGCCTAAGCCGGCAGTTGGACATCCCTAACAATCCAGGACCACTGGCTCCTAACCGCTCGCCTGCCTGCCTACCTGATTGCCCCTAACCACTTCTGTCTGCCAGCCTGATCACCCCCTAATCACTCCCCTGCTGGCCCGATTGCCCCCAAATTCCCTCCCCTGCCAGCCATCTTGTGGTGGCCATCTTTTGGAGACCACATTGTGACAACGTGAGGGTGTCACACGAAGGCGCAAGGACCACCTAAGCTTTTATTAGTATAGACTAGAGGCCCAGTGCACAAAACTTTGTGCACTCAGAGGGGTCCCTCAGCCTGGTGTGTGCCCTCTCGCAGTCTGGGACCCCTTGAGGGATGTCTACCTGCTGGCTTTGGCCTGCTCCCCAGGAGATAGGGCCTAAGCTGGCAGTGAGGCATCCCTCTGGCAACCTGGGAGCCCTCGGGGGATGTCCACTTGCAAGCAAGGAGCAGGCCTAAGCTGTAGTCAGACATCCTTAGCGCTGCTGAGGAGGTGGGAGAAGCTCCCACCACCACCACTGTACTGGCAGCCATCAACCTGGCTTGTGGCTGTGCAGAGCTCCCCCTGTGGGAGCGCACTGACCACCCGGGGGCAGCTCCTGCATTGAGTGTCTGCCCCTGGTGGTCAGTGTGTGTCATAGTGACCAGTCATTCCCAGTCTTTCTGCTGTTAGGTCAATTTGCATATTACTCTTTTATTATATAGGATAGAGGCCTGGTGCACAGGTGGGGCCAGCTGGTTTGCCCTGAAGGGTGTCCCAGATCAGGATGGGGGTCCCGCTGGCATGTCTGGCCAGCCTGGGTAAGGGGCTGAGGGCCGTTTTCAGGCTGGCCACACCCCTTCAGGATGGGGTTCCCTACTGGGGTGCCTGGCCAGCATAGGTGAGGGGCTGATGGCTGTTTGCAGGCTGGTCAAGCCCCCCAGTAGGGATCCTCACCCATGGGGGTGTGGCCAAGCCCTAAACCCTTGGGTGAGGGGTTTAGGGCTGTTTGCAGGTTAGCCACAGCCCTTTCAGGGTTTGGGGGTACTGCTGGGTTGCCTGGCCAGCCTAGGTGAGGGGCTGAAGGCCGTTTGCAGCCTGGCCACAGCCCCTCCAGGGTGGCGGGGGTCCCGCTGTGGTGCCTGGCCAGCCTGGGTGAGGGGCTGAGGGCCGTTTTCAGGCTGGCGGGTGACTGAAGCTCCCAACGGCTCCTTTTTTCCTTTTTTTTTTTTTTTTTTATTCTTGGATTTATGGCTGTCACTGGAGCTGATAGCTGGCTTTAGCTGTGAGACCTCGCTGCTGAAAGCAGGTTTCTGGCTTTGTTTACTTTCTGTATTTGAAACTTTGTTGCGACTCCAGCTCTGAGGTCCCGGCTGACTCAAAACAGGTTTCTGGGGTTTTGTTTAGCTTCTATATTTGTAACAATGTTTCTTAGCAGCTCAGAGCCCAGCAGCAGCAGGCGGGGAACGTTGGAGTCCTCCGTCACTGAAGCAAGCAAGCCTCCTGTTCGTGTCAGTAGCCTGGCTGCTGGCCGCCATCTTGGCTGGCAGTTAATTTGCATATTGCCCTGATTAGCCAATGGGAAGGGTAGCGGATGTACGGCTAATTACCATGTTTCTCTTTTATTAGATAGGATATGGTGTAAGTGTGTGATCTAGTTTCATTTTTTTGTATGTATCTGACCAATTTTCCCAGCACGATTTATTGAAGAGACTATCTTGACTCCATTGTATGATCTTGCCTCCTTGTCAAATATTAATTGAGCATAATGGCTTGGCTCGATTTCTGGGTTGTCTGTTCTGTCCCATTGGTCTATATATCTGTTTTTATGTCAGTACCAGGTAGTTTTGAGAACAGTGGCTTTGTAATATAGCTTGATATCTAGTATTGTAATCCCTCCAACTTTGTACTTCTTTCCAAGGATTGCTTTGGCTAATTGGGGTCTTTTTTTATCCCAGATGAATTTTTGTAGGGTCTAGGTCTTTGAAACATGCCGTTGGTATTTTAATGGGGATTGCATTGAATCTATAAATTGCTTTTGGTAGTATGGACATTTTAATGATGTTGATTCTACCATTCCATAAACACAGTATGTTCTTCCATTTGTTTATGTCTTCCTCTATCTCTTTTTCCAATATCCTGTAGTTTTCTGAGTACAGGTCTTTTACCTCCATAGGTAAGCTTATTCCTAGGTATCTTAATTTTTTTTGGTGCAATGGTAATTGGGATTTATTTTTTCTTTTTAGTTTCTCTTTCTGGGAGCTCAATATTGGTGTATTAAAAAGCCATAGATTTCTGGGTGTTAATTTTCTGTCCTGCTACATTGCCAAATTCATTTTTTTTCATTGTTTAAAGTGTTACATATGTCTCCGTTTTTCCTGATTGATCCCCCACTGTCACTCCCACCCCGGGGGGCAAGCCCCCACTGCTCCACTCTCTGTGTCCATTGGTTATGCTAATATGCATGCATACAAGTCCTTTGGTTGATCCCTAACCCCCACTCCCCTGCAATTTGTCTCTGGCACTTTTTGTTGATCATTTTATCCCACATATGAGTGAGATCATATGGTATTTATCTTTCGCCCACTGGCTTATTGCGCTTATCATAATGCTCTCCAGTTCCATCCATGCAGTTGCAAATGGTAAGGATTCCTTCTTTTTTACAGCAGCATAGTATTCCATTGTATAGATGTACCACAGTTTTGTAGCCCATTCATCTGAAGATGGGCACTTAGGCTGTTTCTAAATCTTAGCTATGGTGAATTGTGCTGCAATGAATACAGGGGTGCGTATATCCTTTCTGATTGGTATTTCTTGTTTCTTGGGATATATTCCAAGAAGTGGGATTACTAGGTCAAATGGGAATCCCATTTTTAATTTCTTGAGGAAACACCATACCATTTTCTGCAGTGGCTGCACCAGTCTGCATTCCCACCAGCAGTGCACAAGGGTTCCTTTTTCTCCACATCCTCGCTAGCACTTTTGTCATTTGTTGATTCATCAAAGATAGCCATTCTGACAGGTGTGAGATGGTATCTCATTGTTGTTTTCATTTGCATCTCTCAGATGATTAGTGACTGAGCATGTTTTCATAGGTCTCTCAACTATCTGTATGTCCTCTTTTGAAAAGTGTCTATTTAGGTCTTTGCCTGTTTTTTGATTGGATTGTTTATCTTCCTTTTGTTAAGTTGTGTGAGATCTCTGTAAATATTGGACATTAAACCTTTATCTGAAATAGGATTGGTAAATATGTTCTTTCATGCAGTGGGCTTTCTTGTTGTTTTGTTGATGGTTTCTTTTGCTGTGAAAAAGCTTTTTATTTTGATGTAGTCCCATTTGTTTATTTTCTCCTTAGTATCCATTGCCCTAGGAGCTGAATTGGTAAAGATATTGCTAGCACATATGTCTAATATTTTTCTGCCTATGGAGTCTTCTAAGATTTTTATGATTTCCCATCTTACATTTAAGTCCTTTAGCCATTTTGAGTTTGTTTTTTTTTATATGGTGTAAGTTGGTGATCTAGTTTCATTTTTTTTTTTTTTGCATGTGTCTGACGAAATTTCTCAACACCATTTGTTGAAGATACTGTCTTGACTCCATTGTATGCTTTTGCGTCCTTGTCAAATATTAATTTAGCATAATGGTTTGGGTTGATTTCTGGGTTGTCTGTTCAGTTCCATTGGTCTATATGTCTGTTCTTGTGCCAGTACTAGGTAGTTTTGAGAACCGTGGCTTGGTAATATAGCTTGATATCTGGTATTGTGATCCCTCCAATTTTGTTCTTCTTTCTCAGAATTGCTGTGGCTATTCAAGGTCTTTTTTTAAATTCCAGATGAGTTTTTGTAGAGTTTGTTCTAGGTCTTTGAAACATGCTGTTGGTATTTTAATGAGGATTGCATTGAATCTGTACATTGCTTTCGGTACTATGGACATTTTAATGATGTTGATTCTACCAATCCATGAACATGGTATGTTCTTCCATTTGTTTGTCTTCCTCTATCTCTTTTTTTAATGTCCTATAGTTTTCCAAGTACCTTTTTAGTTAAGTTTATTTTTAGGTTTCTTCACTTTTTGTTCCAATAATAAATGGAATTTTTTATTTATAGTTTCTCTTTCTGTGAGTTCATTACTGGTGTATTAAAAAGCCATAGATTTTTAGGTGTTAATTTTGTATCCTGCTACATTGTTGAATTCATTTATTAAGTCTAGTAGTTTTTTGATGGAGTCTTTGGGGTTTTCTCTGTACCGTATTATGTCATCTGCAAATAAGGACAGTTTTACTTATTCTTTTCCAATTTGGATGCCATTTATTTCTTGTTCTTGTCTGATCGCTATAGCTAGCACTTCCAGTACTATATTGATCAGGAGTGGTAAAAATGGGCATCCTTGTCTCGTTCCTGTTCTTAGGGGAAATGGTTTTTGTTTTTTCCATTGAGTATGATGTTGGCTGTAGGTTTGTCATATAAGGCTTTTATTATGATGAGTTTTGATCCCTCTATTTCCTCTTTACTGAGAGTTATTAAGAAAGAGTTTTGAATATTTTCAAAAGCTTTCTGCATTGATTAATATGATTATATAATTTTTGTCTCTCAATTTGTTTATGTGATATATCACATTTATTGGTTTGTGGATATTGGACCATCCTTGCATCCCCAGAAAAATACTATTTGGTCATGGTGTATAATCTTTCAAATGTAATTCTAGATCTGATTTGCTAGAATTTTGTTGAGGATTTTGGCATCTATGTTCATCAAGAATATTGGTCTGTAGTTTTCTTTACTTGTGGTTTTAGAATTAGGTTTTGGAATTAGGGTAATGCTGGCTTAATAGAAAGAGCTTGGAAGTGTGCCTTCCTCTTAAATTTTTTGGAATAGTCTGAGGAAGATAGGTTTTAGTTCTTCTTTGAATGTTTGATAGAACTCCCCTGTAAAGCCATCCTTTTAGGGCTTTTGTTGGCTGGAAGATTTTTGATTACTGCTTCAATTTCTTCAGTAGTTATTGGTATATTGAGGTTTTTTTAGTCTTCCTGATTGAGTATTGGAAGCTTGTATTTCTTTAAGAATATATCCATTTCTTTTAGGTTGTCCAGTTTGTTGGAGTAGAGTTGTTCATAGCATTTTTTCATACTCCTTTGTATTTCTGTCGGTTTGATTGTTACTTCACCTCTTTGGTTTCTGTTTATTTGGGTCCTCTCTCTTTGCCTCTTGGTGACCTTAGCTGGAGGTTCATCAATCTTGTTTATCCTTTGTTGAACTTTTGTTTTGTTGTTGTTTTGTTTTGTTTATTTTGGTCTCTCAGTCCTTTATTTCCCTTCTGATCTTTATTATTTCCTTCATTCTGCTTACGCTTGGCTTTCCTTGTTGCTCTATTTCTAAGTCTTGGATTCACAGTGTTAGATAATTTATTACCATTTTTTTCTTATTTTTTAGTTAGGCCTGTAGAGCTATGAACTAGCCTTTCAATACTGCTTTCACTGTGTCCTAAAGATTTTGTATTGTTCTGTTTTCATTGTAGTTTGTTACCAGGATGTTTTTATTTCTTCTTTGACCTCTTTGGTAACGCAATCATTGTTTAATAGAATGCTATTTAGCATCCAAGTGCTTTACTTTTTTTCCCTTGTTTTTATTTTAGTTGATTTCTAATTTTGTGCCATTGTGATCTTCAAAGATGGGTGATATGATTTATATCTTCTTGAATTTTCAGAGAATTTGCCTGTGTTCTAATATGTGGTCTATATTTGAAAATGTCCTGTGTACTTGAGAATAATGTATGCTGTAGCTTTGGGGTGAAATATTCTGTAGATGTCAGTTAAGTTCATCTGATCTAGTGAGACATTTACGATTGCTGTTTCTTTGCTGTTTTTTGTTTAGAGGATTTTTCCAGTGGTTTCAATGGGGTATTAAAGTCCCCTACTATGACTGTCAATCTCTATATTGCTGCCAATCTCTCCCTTGATAGCTTCCAGAAGTTTTTTTATGTATTTTGGTGCTCCTATATTTGGTGCATACATATTTACCAGAGTTATACACTCTTGTTGAATTATTACTTTTAGTATTATGTAGTAGCCCTCCTTATCTCTTGTTATGGCCTGCATTTTGAGGTCTATTTTGTCACATACAAGTATTGCTACCCCAGCTTTATTTTCACTTCCATTTGCCTAAAGAAATTTTTTCCATCCTATCAGTCTGTATGAGTCCATTGTTCTGAGGTTGGGCTTTTTTGTACACAGCAAAATAACAAAACAAAACAAATAAACAAATATATATATACTAGAGGCCTGGTGCACAAAAATTTGTAAACTGGAGGGGGGGGTCCCTCAGCCCAGCTTGCCCCCTATCACATACTGGGAGCCCTAGGGGATGTCCTACTCCCTTCTCCCTGCTCCCCTTGGGGAGTGGGCCTAAGCCACAGTCTGGCCTCCCTTTGTGGGAGTCGACCGGGCTGATCAGGGGAAGGCCGCAGCCCCATCACCGCACTGTTGCAGCCACTGCCAGTCACGGCAGCCACCAGGTGTTTTCATCAACACAGACTCCAGTCCCTTTACCATGAAAAAATGATAACTTTCTTTAGGCATTTTCAAGAAGTGTCTTTCATAGGATATGACCTTTCTTCCTTCCTTCCTTCTTTCCTTCCTTCCTTCCTTCCTTCCTTCCTTCCTTCCTTCCTTCCTTCCTTCCTTCCTTCCTTCTTCTCCTCACCTGAGGATATGTTTCCATTGAGTTTTAGAGAATGTGGAAGAGAAAGGGAAAGACAGAGAGAAACATCAAAGTGAGAGGAACACTTTGATTGGTTGCCTCCTGCATGAGACCTGACCTGGGCTCGGGCCAGGGAGGAACCTGCAACCTAGGTACATGCCCTTGGTCAGAATTGAACCCAGAATCTGCATTGGGCAGGTCGAGGCATTACCCACTGAGCCAAACCAACTAGGGCAGGATATGACATTTCTTAACCCTCCAGCAGCAGACCTTCCTTTTTTTCTCCAGGAGTGTAGTAAAAAAACCCTAGATCACCTATTTGGACTCTCATTACCCAAGTTACTAAGAATATTACTAGTGGCATACAGGGAGCTTAGCCAATCAGCAGCCAGAAAAGGTGTTTCCTCTGTAGTTCACACCAATTGCCGGTATGGCCCCTGCCTGAGCCTAATGCCTCTGGCGAGTCATTAGCCCTGGGCTGGGGTACCCCCAGCTCCCTGCCACTGCCACCATCAACAATCGCTGGCTGGCTCCTCCCCGGCCCAAGCTTAAAGCCTCAGGCCGAGGTTTTAGGACTGGGCTGGGGCACCCCCAGCTCCCTGCCACCGCTGCCATCAAGGATCTCTGGCTGGCTCCGCCCTGGTTCCCCGCCGCTGCAGCCATCAATGATCCCTGGCTGGCTCTTCCCTGGCCCAAGCCTAAAGCCTCTGGCTGAGGTGTTAGGCCTGGGCCAGACCTCCCCCCCCATGCTCCCCGCCATCAACGATCGCTGGCTGGCTCTTCCCTGACTGCCGGAGTCCAACCCCAGCAGGTCCAGGGGTCCCCAAAGGTGTGGATGGAGTCAGCGAAGAAGGAATGACACAGAGACAGCGTTCAGTTGATCAGCAGCCTAGCCAGGATCTCTAGCCAGGATCTCCAGCCAAGTTCTGGTCTGGATCTCCAGAGAGGTTCTGCTTAGGATCTCCAGCCAGGTTCTGTATCCATGTTGTCTTGCTAGGTTCTCCAGCCAGGTTCTCCAGGTTCTCCAGCCAGGTTCTGTAGCCAAGTTCCCTCGCTAGGTTCTCCAGCCAGGTTCTGTCCAGGTTCTCCAGCCAGGTTCAGTTACCAGGTTCTAGTCAGGTTCTCTTGCCAATTTCTGTAGTCAGGTTCAGTCCAGGATCTTTTGCCATGTTCTCTCGCTAAGTTCTGTCTCTAGGTTCTGAGGCCAGTTTCTGTCCAGAAACTTTTGCCATGTTCTCTCCAGCAAAGTTCTTCTGTCTCTAGAGAACGTTCTGTGTAGGTTCTGTGCCTAGGTTCTGTCTCTCCTCGTTCTGTCTTCTTACATCTGTATTTATACCAGTTGATTCCAATCCTATCAATCTCTATTTCAAAGGTTAGGGCGTTTCTTATCTCCATTCCAGGGAGTAAAGATTATGTAGCTTAAGCATGATTGTTCGTAGTTAAAGTGATTAATCACCCACCTGGCACTTAGTTAAGAGGTTTTATTCCCTCCCTAACTTCAGGGGAAAATCCCTACCTGGGGAAACAACCTTTCTCAGAGACCTCCGTTAAAACACATAGTGCCAAGAAGGTGAGCAAACATATTAAGAACAGTATGCCATATATGCCAGGTCCCTTGAAACAGCAAGCATGGACCAGCTCCCGGCACCTGACCCAGGCCTAATGCCTCAGGCCGAGGGTTTAGGCCTGGGCCGGGGCACCCCCAGCTCCCTGCAGCCGCCGCCATCAACAATCACTGGCTCATGATCGCTGGCTGGCTCCTCCCCAGCTCAAGCCTAAAATCTCTGGCCAAGGCTTTAGGCCTGGACCGGGGCACCCCCAGCTCCCTGCCACCGATCACTGGCTGGCCCCGCCCCGGTTCCCCGCCACAACTGCCATCAAGGATCCCTGGCTGGCTCGCCCGGCCCAAGCCTAAAGCCTCTGGTGGAGGCTTTAGGCCGGGGCCAGGGCACCCCCAACTCCCCACCACCAATTGCTGGCTGGCTCCTCTCTGGTCCAAGCCTAATGCCTCTGGCCGAGGCGTTAGGCCTGGGCCGGGGCACCCCCAGCTTCCCGCAGCCGATTGCTGGCTGGCTCCGCCCAGGCCCCAGCCTAAAGCCTCAGTCCGAGGCTTGGGGCTGACATATGCAAATTAGCCACCATCTTGGCTGTCAATTAATTTGCATATCTCGCTGATTAGCCAATGGGAAGGGTAGTGGTCGTACAGCTAATTACCATGTTTCTCTTTTATTAGGTAGTATATATATATATATATATATATATATATATATATATATATATGTTTTTATATGTATATATATATGTGTATATATATATACACACACAAATATATTCTTATTCTTTCTTTTTCTTTTTTATCTTTTCTCTCTTACCATTTGTTCTTTCCTTGATATCACTTTCACTCTCTTTTCTCTCCCCTAATTCACTTTTCTCTGGTGGTCACTTATATTGGGTTATCAGTGTCATGAGTACATTTGTGTTTTGTTCCCTTTGTGTCATGTCTTGTCAAGTTGTATTTTGTGCTCTTTGGTCAATGTGGTAGAGAGTGAGCCACATAACAAGGCAAATTACAAATAATTTGTTACTTAACTTGGGATAAACAAATGTGAATTTTGTTGGTTTTTATGTTAAGATGATAGTCTAAACCAGAACCTCCTCAGAATTTTTACTCTATGTGGTGTCATGTTCATTATGCTAAATGGTAAACACTGTGCAAAATGAACCGGAGAATGTTTGCATCAAGAGTTCTCCTCTTCAGAACAACAGTTGTTTTAAAATAAGATCATGAAAATGATGTCTTCAAAGTTTAAGAGCCAGATGATACTATTAAAAGTTAACAACACAAAAAGTTTAGCAAAAGTAGGGTGATATTACTAAAAGATACGCCACAATTTTTATTGGAATATGAAAAAGAAGTAGAAACTTTTCACATGAATAATATTTGGGGAATCTTAAATATATATATATATATATATATTATATTTGTGAAGATGTGTCGTAGGCGCCAATTACAGCTTTTAACATCCTTTTAAAAAGCCATTTTTTTTTTACTGACAAGTTGTGTCAAAGCCTCATACAACTTCAATCACTTTCCTGACATTGTGCCTGTTTATGAACCTTGTGAATTAAAAGTAAATATCATTATAGGATTGCAAAGAAATAGTAATAATATGTGGATAAATGTATATTTTGAGTCTCCATTCCTACAATTTCTTTATCAATATTTGTTTTTTACTTTGAACATAGGCATTAAACTTGTTATATTTTTCAAACAGAGATATCAATTATGTTTTTTCCCTTCTATCAATAAAAACTTTAAAGCCTTTTCTGTTTTTTAAAAGTTTAAGTCTATTATTATTTTTTTATATTACTATTTTATTAAATAGAAATTATACTCATGAAAGCATAATTTGCTGCTCATTTTATCTTGATCTCTGGGCTGCCCTTCATGGACATGTACACCTTTGTCTCTCAGATTATTTTCTGAAGACTGAGTAAAAAGGATTTTAGTGATTTCACAGCTCTTTTGAAAAGAGTTCTCAAAACTAAGTTCTTCCATTCTATTTTTGTACAAGTCATGAATAGGTCAATTGTATGACCAAAGGTGATTCAAAAGTAACCGGAATTATTCATAATTCATGTTCTCTTGGGGCTGAGAGTCTTCCAAAATTATTAGCTAGAAATTTCTCTGTGTTGTGATAATGTTAATAGAGATTATTATGAAGGATTTTTTTAGTTTAATAGGATTTATAGTACATACAAATAATGTAAATATAAAGGTTAAAATATGAAAATGAAAGATACCTTATCTACTAGAATTAATGAAATACATTCAGTGCCTTTTTCATCCAAATTGCATATATCTTTTTTAAAAGGAACAACCCCTAATACACTTTTTGGTCCTTTCTCTGTAATTATGCTAACAAGTATCATGCTGAGAAAGGATTAGTTCTGATGGACAATCAAAGACAATGCTTCCTTCCTGGTAAAAAGGCAAAGAAATAGATAGGCATCTAAGCTGCAGTTATTAGGCATAGCAGCAAGAGGTCCATATGACCAGTTAATGAGCACAACCAGAGTTTGCTAAAGTAGAGAAACTGTCTACTCTTGTGGGCTCCTCAGTGCCATCACACATGTAACATTGCCAATTTGGTGGGTTGGAACTATACTATGCACATCTCCCTGATGGTGGACTTTGTTTTCTTCCTTCAGCTTGGCAGCAATGACACCTGACTAGGTAAAAACTCCTGGTGGCAAGAAGTATTTGGCATCTCAGTAGGACATGAGCACCTGCAAAATCTGAAGGAACAGAAAGCACCCCAGAAAAAAAGAATCAGGAAAGATGTGACCATTTAGTTCCATATTTAGAAAAAAAGAGAGAAAGGTCTTAAAGTCAATATTAAAGGTACCATTGCATTCTCAAAATGTGCCTTAATAAAATATCTTGTCAATTTTAATGATCTTGCTCTAATTATCTATTTTTAAACATTTTTTATATTTCAGTCAGTGTTTTATTTAATATGACCTTCTGAAAATATTTTCCTTGACATCAAAATTTGAAAACTAAAATCAGGAAAGATTATTTTTTCTTTACTTCTCATTGTTGACATTATGTCAAAATTTAATTTCAATATTTTTGAGATAATTGTTTAAGTAACATAAAAGGTATATGTTAGCTTGCCCCATATACATCCCATATTACTGATATTAGCATGAGAAAACCATAGGTCTCCAAAGGAACTAATCATAAATACTAAGTAAATATGTTTTGTCTAAAGGGTATGTGTTAAGTTACTTTCCAAAAGAGCAAATTAGAATAAAAACATGGTATCTTAAGAATGGGCCTCTAATACAATATTTTTTAATGTACCTCCCAGAGATTGCTTTAAGGCAAAGGTGACTATAAGGCCAGTGGTAGATGATTACCAGCTGTCTTCCCCAACATCTGTGTAAATACATTCAAAGAAGCAAAGGCTGTAGTTTCAAAAATTAAACTACAAAAGGCATATCTGTAACTGTAGACATAATCTTCCTGTCTACTCATTCTTACTCCTACAAATTCTGGTGCTATTGAAAAAAATGTCTAAGGACAACCAAGGAGAGAAAGAGCAGAAAGAGCACATGGGAATAATTACTTTCAAGGGTTCCTTGAAAGAAGTCATTATTCCTTCTATCTGTATTCTATACAAGCAATATCTGTACATGAAAACCAAGCCAATGTGCTCTGATCATGTGTTCATAAAAATGGGCAATTCCCATTGATAATTTTCTTATTTTCTTAATTGAAACAAGATTATTAAATATGACATACAAGAAAGATATGCTACATTGCTGGTATTTGTGAACACTAAAAGAGAACTTGTGGCCACTCCCACTTCCAGCAAGATAACTCAAAAAGACCTTCTGTAGCTCCTTAACCCACCAATCTAAAATGGTCATCTGCAATCAAAGTTAAGGATAAAGAATACAGATTTTGAGAAAAACCAAAAAATTACAAGTATGAGATTGTGGAGGGAGACAGAAAAATGATAGTAGTGGTGGTATATTTCAATTTTTAAAAACTTAGCTAGCCTTTACTGAATTCTGTGTGTCAGAGGAATAGGATACAATTAAATCTCTACAAGGTAAAGATGAAAAATTATGACTTTGAGAGTCTCCTAAGGACAGTAGAGGTAACATGTGGCAGTGCCAAGACCAAATTTATCTCACTCCCAAATCCTTTCTTTCCTCTAAGCCCTACTATATTACTCTCAGAATTATTGATTCACAGGTAAAAATTTTCTGACATCAGAATAATTGAAAAATAAAGTCCAGGAAAATTAAAAATATAGCTACCTTGCATAATTGGCATGATACTCTACTTCTGATTGGAAAGTGTGAAGATGAACATGCCTTCTTTTGTTTACTAACTGCTCAGAGCCCAGCCTATTCTCTACCAAAACATTACCATAGTGAATGTCATGCTTATTTATTCTATTTCATTGTCTTTATCTGTAGTTTTATTGTGTAGCACTTTTTAAAAATAACTATATACTTTGTATTTTAGACTCAGCTAGAAAATAAGAAATACGCTGTGTAAACTATTTCTTATAATCTGTTACCACATTTTCACATTTACATTTTTATTTTTATCACTTATTTTTGTTTGGTTGGTTATCTATTTAATGGAATTGTAAAAAAAAACCTTGTTAAAAGTAATCAGCTTCTTTTTCAGATTTCAGTAATGCCTACATGTAAAGCATCAGCTCCTTGAACCAGCAGAAACAGCTCTTCAGGGTCCTACTGCTCCCTCTGTCTTCTCTGTCTTGTATTTTAAGCACTAGCAATGCAACTACTAATTGTTGAACACACTTTATTTTACATTTTTTAAGATAGTCTTGTAGAGAACCCTAATGCCCCTCCCTGTTTATTAGAGATTGAACATAAGCTGATGGTTCAGAAAATGGTCTCTTAAAATGGCAGCCCTAGAGAGGCTGAAACCCAAAGTATGAGTCATATCAAAAAATTTCATGAAACTAACTACAAAAGTGACAGACCTACCACATGTTTTTTAATCCCGTCTCTCTTCTAAGATCCATATTATTATCTTAAATGACAGTTTTAAAAAAAAGAGCCGAAACCGGTTTGGCTCAGTGGATAGAGCGTCGGCCTGCGGACTGAAAGGTCCCAGGTTCGATTCCAGTCAAGGGCATGTACCTGGGTTGCAGGCATATCCCCAGTGGGAGATGTGCAGGAGGCAACTGATCGATGTTTCTCTCTCATCGATGTTTCTAACTCTCTATCTCTCTCCCTTCCTCTCTGTAAAAAAATCAATAAAATATATTAAAAAAAAAAGAAAGAAGACGGAGAGGAAAAGAAAGAAAACAAATATATTTCTAATTACAAACAACCTGGATGTCATGAAACAAATGGAGAAAACCATCTACATCTATAGGAAAGATAAAACAGCAGCCTAGGGAATGCCTGATGGGAAGGAATTCAGCTAGGAAGGAAACCAAAACCTATGGAATCCCTGACAGTCTGGGATTTCAGTAGATCTGGAAACTGAATATTTTCTGAGAATAGGAGTAAGGCCTAGAGCTATATGACACCAGCATTGAACAACTGAGCCCTCCACCTTTCCCTACTCTCAGAGAATGACATCTGGTATCAAGTATGTTTGTCTCCATCTTCCACCAAAACCAATTACAGAATGGGTCTATTCTATTGAATTAAATGTTTTGTGTAGCCCTAACCGGTTTGGCTCAGTGGATAGAGCATCAGCCTGCGGACTCAAGGGTCCCAGGTTTGATTCCAGTCAAGGGCATGTACCTTGGTTGCGGGCACATACCCAGTAGGGAGTGTGCAGGAGGCAGCTGATCGGTGTTTCTCTCTCATCAATGTTTCTAACTCTCTATCCCTCTCCCTTCCTCTCTGTAAAAAAATCAATAAAATATATTTAAAAAAATAAAATAAAAAATAAATGAATGTTTTGTGTATATATCCAACATATACCACCTACTTAGAGATTAAATCCTATATCTCCTCTCACTTAAGGGAATATTAACAGTTGATTTGATCATATGGTATTTCTATTTTTAAATTTTTGAGGAATCTCTATACTGTTTTGCACAGTGGCTGTACCAATTTACATTCCCCACAATTTCATTTCTGGGTAGATATCTGTAGGAAATAAAATCACTATCTCAAAGAGATATCTGCACCCCCTGTTCACTACAGTATTATTTACAATAGCCAAAATATGGAAATAACAGAATATTAATCAATAGTTGAATGAATTTTTTAAAATGTGGTAATTGGAATACACAATAGAATATTATTCAGTCACAAAAAGATGAAAGTCTGCCATTGCTACCACATGAATGCAACTTGAGGGCATTATGCTAAGTTAAATAAATAAAACAGAGAAAGACAAATACTGTATAATCTCACTTATATGTGGAATCTAAAAAAAAATCAAATCATAGATATAGAGAACAGATTAGGGGTTGCTAGAGACGTGGTTAAGAGGTGGAGAAAAGAGGCAAAGGTGGTTAAACATACCAATTTTCAGTTATAGGATAAATAAATTATGAGGACACTAAAGGCCCAGTGCACAAAAATTCATGCACTCGAGGAGTCCCTCAGCCCGACCTGCACCCTCTCACAATCTGGGACCCCTCAGGTAGGGTCCCTAGGCCTGGCCTAAGATCAGGGCCTATCAGAGCTTTCCTTCCCCCAGCTACAGGCAGCTGGCCCCATCCCCCCCTCTTCCACTGCTTGCCATCTGTGCAGTGCTGCCCCCCTCCCCTGCCACTGGTGGCCTACCTCTGCAGGCAAAAGGCATGGGGTGTGATGGCTTGGCTGGCCTGGGCCTCCTTCTTTCTTTGCTCGGGGGCGGGGCCAGAACAATGAGGGGCAGTCTGCCTACTTGATTGCCCCTAACTGCTGGCCTGCCTATCTGATCACCTCTAAACACCGGTCTAGCTACCTGATCACCCCTAACCACTCTGCCTGCCTGCCTTATCACCCCTAACTGCTTGCTTAGTGGGGAGGGCAGCCTGGGTGGGGCCATGGTGGTTCTGGTCTCTGGTCATTCCAGTCGTTACACTTATGGTGGCTGGCTTTTTATTATATAGGATAATGTACAGCATGGTGACTATAGTTAACAGTACTCTATTGTATATTTGAAAGTTGTTAAGAGAATGCATCTTAAAAGTTCTCATCATGGGAAAGATTACATAACTATGTGAAGTGATGGATGTTAACTAAATTTACTGTGATAAATTTTACAATATATATCTTTATTAAATAATTATCTTGTATAACTAAATTAAGACAGTGTTATATGTCAATTATATCTCTATAAAATTAGAAAAAATAAAACAATTTATTTCACTCTAAAACACTGAGCATTAAAATTCTAGTCTTTAAATATGCCCCATATGAGATTTCAGTCAGTGTCTTCTTGTATCATTCTTAAATATGAAAGCACAATCAAGAATAGCCAGACATTTTCAAAAAGCTCCCAACATGCCCAGGAACTTCCAGTATGCTAGAACAACACATAAAATGTTTCTGCTCTCATGGAAGCTATATTTTAGAAGAATCAAAAGTAACTGCTAAAGTATTTGCAAATCATTGTTATAGGAAGAGGACCTGGAGAAAGGAGGAGTGGTGCAGAAAATAACTAAATAAACTTTATTCTTAATATAGAATTTTATTTTTAAACTGTGTATACATCTTACTTGAAAAAATAAATATGTAGTAAATAAATTTGCGTGTATGTCACACAGGACGATCCTGTGGAGATCCTGTTTGGGTCTGACCTTGTCATACTGCTCTCTTGCTGATACTCTGGGAAGAAACATTGCTCCAGCTCACTGAGTGGTCAAACCACATGATCAAAATTAAAACAAACAAACAAACAAAAAAGAAAAATACACACACTTGTTTGTCATTTTTTATATTTTGTTTTGAGAATTATGATAGATTACCTCTTACTTCAGTGATAAAGGATCTAGAGACTAATCATGGATGGAATAGCTAAAGTATATTGCTGAATAGTCAACAAAAAGATTACGTAAACACCAAATATTAGAACTGTATTAGCCTCAAAGAGCATATAGACAAATCTCTTCACTTAACATTAAACAGGTAAATAAATAGACTTATGATGTCTTTAAGTCACAGTGTCATTTGGACAAAAGCCTAGTCAAATGCAGAACCAATTCCAATAGGAAGAAGTTCAGGGAAAAAGTTTTCATAGAGAGGCATCCACAATTGAAAACCCACAGATAGGCCCTGACCGGTTTGGCTCAGTGGGTAGAGTGTTGGCCTGTGGACTCAAGGGTCCCAGGTTCGATTCTGGTCAAGGGCAATGTACCTTGGTTGCGGGCACATCCCCAGTAGGGGGTGGGCAGGAGGCAGCTGATCAATGTCTTTCTCTCATCGATGTTTCTAACTCTATTCCTCTCCCTTTCTCTCTGTAAAAAATCAATAAAAAATATTTTTAAAAAATTATAAAAAAAAGAAAATTCACAGATAGAATAGCCAATGTTCCTCTTCTCACTTGGGCATTCAAGCAAAAATGGAGCATCAACTTTCCATAATGTAGTAGGCAACATTAATCAAAGAATGAGAAATTGGTCCTTGCCAGTTTTGCTCAGTGGTTAGATCGCCAGCCCTATGAACTGAAGAATGTCAGGTTCCATTCAGGTCTAGAGCACATACCTCAGCTGCAGACTTGATCCCAGGTCTGGGCACATGAGGGAGGCAATTAGTCAATGTGTCTCTCTCACACTGGTGTTTCTCTTGGACTCTTCCTTTCTCTTCCATTATCTCTAAAAAATCAGTGAAAAAAATACAAATATCCTTGGTAAGAATTAACAATAACAAAAAAAAAAAAGAATGAGAAATTGATATAGCGTATAATTTTTTTACAATTTAAACTTTCAATGATTCTTAAATAAAGTGTATTTAGCTTGCCTCCATAAATAAAATGTACTAAAAGGAGATAAGTACATAGAAAACATGTGTTGTTGGTCATCAGGGAGGTATGTTGGAGGAAAAAAATGTCAACCTGGACTAGGAAAGGAATCATTAAAAGAATGGTAAGTGAGCCTCTGTTCTGTGTTGAATACCAGACTGAACACTGTAGGGAATGCCAAGTTGAAAAAAACACAAATATTTAGGTAACATTCAACTAGGCAGAATTAACAAAATATTAGTTACATCTTCTATGATATTCAATGGCAGACGTTATTAGAAATCATCAGAACTATGTTTAATGCACTTAGAAGGCATACACTATACCAATTTATTGCAAAAAAAAAATATTTTGAGAGCAACAGTGAATCAAAGTGTGAACACAGACTACTAGTATGTTATCATTAAATTGTCTTGAAATTTGCCTGTCATTAAATCTATTTTCTTAGATTGTATCACTCAGTATCATTCCTAATAGATCTGGGTCCTAGGAAAAATTGAACTATTATTATTTTGCTTTCTATAAACATTTCATAGAAATAACATCCTATTTTTTTAAAGTGCAGGGAACAATTTTATACGTAGCTTTTTTAAAAAATATATTTTATTGATTTTTTTACAGAGAGGAAGGGAGAGAGATAGAGAGTTAGAAACATCGATGAGAGAGAAACATCGATCAGCTGCCTCCTGCACATCTTCTACTGAGGATGTGCCTGCAACCCAGGTACATGCCCTTGACCGGAATCGAACCTGGGACCTTTCAGTCCGCAGGCTGACGCTCTATCCACTGAGCCAAACAGGTTTTGGCACACGGAACAATTTTAAAGTACAAAAACCATCATGAGTTCTGTGATGGTGGGGGATGATACAAAGTACATGAATTAATTATGTGCATATATGAACTTCAGGAATTCTTTGGTAGCAGCTAACAAACCATACCTGGATAGTAGAAAGTTTGAAGGCATTGGAGTTAAAACAAAGTTCTGAAATTTGGCATTGCCTTTTAGCAGGTGCTTTAACTTGGACAATTTATTCATCTTTGAGCCGCAGTTTATACATATGAAAATATCAGTGATAACTTGTGTTTTGTTCATTACTTTTCAATTGTATTTGTCTCAAACCAGGACCCTAGCCAATATATTTTATTAATATGAAGTCTTTTAACATGACCATTTACTTCTCTCAAAACACTCACTCATCTGTAATTAAAATGGTTCTTTTTTCTCTCCCCCTGTTGTCCATCTAATGTGTCACTTATTCTTAACTTCCTTTCAGTTGCAGCTTTATAAAGTGGCTGAAAATCTAAACATTTACTTTCTAAGTCTCCACTGTAACTGCGTGGTCACCAGGCACACTTTTAGCTAATAAGATTTAAATGAAGCCTACTGAGAACCTTAGGAAAGCTTTTACTGTCAAGATAAAAAGGGATGCATTCAATGTGAGAGGCTCTTATCCCTTTCTTCCTTTTTTAAACATGGTCATAATACCTGGAGTTGTACATTCCATGGAGAAAACAGCAAGAGAATCACTGAGATGCTACCACCAGTCAGTGAAGCAATTGGGCCAAAGATAGTAACTGCCTACCTCTGATTGGGTCATGTGTGAGGAAAACAGATTCCTATTTGCTAAAATCCATGGTTAGTTTTCTGTTATGCAAAGTCAAAAGCATTCCTTTTTGGCACAACACTGTTATCTTTTCACATTAATTACTTGTAATATGTAATTTCTTTCTCAAATATATTCAGTTGTTGGAGGTGGTCTTTCATCCCCCAGTTCTTACCTTGCTTGTATGAAGGAATCCAAACAAGAGACAGTACCAAATAACAGCAAAACATGCAAGAGTTTTTTTTGGAAAAAAAATAAGAAAAGAAATACACTCAGATATAGTTTGAGTGAGCAGCTTAGCTGGCCAGGCCACAGCTAAACCAAGTGCCTCACATATTTGGGCATTTAAAATTTTATACTCTGGTGTTGGGTTGTGAAAAACAAACAAACAAACAAACAAAACACCTCCTCTGATTTCAAGGCTACCCTACCCAGATATTAAACTATCTGTTAAACCACACCCTGGAGGAGGTTTAAAGTCTCCCCCACATTCCTCACTTTGGGGTATGCTAACTCTTGGTTAATTTTTGTTTGTCATGTCTCCCACATCTTCCCCTTGATGTTAGCCATCTATCCTGGCTCAGGCTCATGTCTGTCTAGTTACTCTTAACACATGAGATGACACTATAGTATTGTCAAAAGGATACTGCATAGAAAATCAAGGAGTTTGTTTTACTTTCTTAATATCTATTAAGATATTAAATTTTAAGAATTAATTTAATATGTCTTACCTATAATTTCACCTCGTACATGATAATTGAACTAGATACTAAGTATTTACATTTAAATCTCCAAAAATAATCTCAAGATTCTCCAAAGGAGACAAGTGGAGGAAATAGTGTTATTGGAGTTCAGGTTAGAGTCACTACACGGAAGATAGAAACATGATGAACCTATCTAGCAGCATATGAAATATGGTGGCAGCATAACTCCTTCAAACACACTCTGGCTTCTCTCATCTTCTTGCCCTCTGATCTCCCCCAGTGTCACCCCTTAGCTGAACTCAGCCATAATGTAACTTACATGTGAGCCTAGTAACCACATTTCACAGCTCTGTAATACAGAGCAGGGCCAGAGAGAGGTGAAGGACACATTTGGGCACGTAGGTCCAGGGCCAAACACAAAGAAATATCAGATATGAACTTAACATCAGGGTATTCAAAGAGGAATGGACTCAGGAAGCACATATGAATCACATTTGTGAAAGAATCAAAAGCGTAAAACAGAGCTTGTGGAATAAAAAAAAAAAATCACAAGAATGTAGAGGAAAACAGGCAAAATTATAAAGACATAGATCTTTATCTTCCCTTCTTAGGATACTTTTCTTTATCCCCTCTGGACCTTTCTCCCATTTTCTTTCATTCATGGATTCACTCAACAAATATTGAGTACCTAGAATCTTCCAGGAACTAAATATATGAGCTCATATGCACCCTTATCATTCCATTCACTTGTACACCATGTTTCTTTTTCTTAGAACAATTTTTTCCCAAACATTCTTGCAAATTCTTATCCTTCAAGACCTAGTGAACTGTCTCTGCACTAGAAGGTTTATAAAACACCTCTGAACTCAGTTAAAAACTTTCTTCCTATTCATTTAAGATATTAATTTTGTATATATTTTAGCACTTGCATTGCAATTATTGGTCCCATCTTTCTTCTCCAACTGAGCTATGAATATTTTCAGGGGAAAAACTATGAAGACAATTTCTTGACATTTGTGAGGATTTGTTTTATAAAAGCTTATTAGAGACTAGAGGCCCAGTGCATGAAATTCATGGACAGGAGAGGGGTCCCCTCAGCCCAGCCTGAACCCTCTCCAATCCGGGATCCCTCTCACAATCCTGGACCTCTGGCTCCTAATCGCTCATGTGCCTGCCTGCCTGGTTGCCCCTAACTGTCCCCCCCCCGCCAGCCTGATCAGCCCTAACTGACCCCCCTGACGGCCTGGTTGCCCCTAACTGCCCCCTCCTGCCGGCCTGGCCTCCCTCAACTGCCCCCCATGCTGGCCTGGTTGCCCCCAACTGTGCCCCCTGCCAGCCTGTTCACCCCTGATGCCTCCTCCCCCACTGGCCTGGTCGCCCCATGCAGCCTGCTGTTTAGTTATTTGGTCATCCCTCACTAACCCCCCTGCCGACCTGGTCACGCCATGCGACTGCTTGTTCAGTTGTTTGGTTGTCCCTCACTAATCCCCCTGCTGGCCTGGTCATAGGCAGCCATCTTGTGAGGGTGTGAGGGTTAATTTGCATATTACCTCTTTATTATATAAGATTGGTATACAAAGTTTAGGTATTTTTTTCTAATTTTTGGAAAATAAAATATGATAAATATATGGTCCCCAAATGTATGCACAGAATTTGAATGACTATAAAGGCAGTATTTATTAAAATACATTTCATTTGCAAAATTGAGATATCAGCTATTAAAGTGTGTATATATTTTGAAGGGAGAGTCTGTAGTTCTGTCCCTGCCAATTCCCCCTAAATTGCTCAACTATAAAAGCTTTCTATGTTTTTTGGAGCACTTACACAGGCTTCCAAATAACAACTCAAAGTACAAATTTTAGATTTTGGAATATTGTAATATATTGGACTTAATTTTTCCTTCAAGTTTTTCTGCAGTTCCAAGGGTATTTACTTATTAGGGGTGAAAAACTGGTTTCTTTTATATAGTCATTTTTCGTTCTTTATTCTGTTTACTTAAACCATAAGAATTGGCAGGCAACTCAACAAGTGCATGAGTATTTTTGTTTTAACTTATTGAAGTGGTATTGATTAATAAAATTATATGTTTCAAGTGTACAATTCTATAATATATCATTTGCATATACCATTGTATGTTTACCACTCAAATAAAATCTCCTTTCATCACCACATATTTGACCCCTTTTACCATTTACTATTTTGCCCCATACCACCTTCCTTCTGGTAACCACAATACTGTTATTTGTGTCTATAAGCTTTTATTTGTACATTTGTTGGATTCAGTATTATATTCCAACTAGAGGCCTGGTGCACGAAATTTGTGCATGGGGGGGGGGCATCCCTCAGCCTGGCCTGCACCCTCTCCAATCCAGAACCTCTTGGGGGATGTCCAACTGCCTCTTGCAATCCGGGACCGCTGGTTCCTAAGAGCTTGCCTGCCTGCCTGATCACCCCTAACCCCTCTGTCTGCGTGCCTAATTGTTCCTAACTGTTCCCCTGCTGGCCTGATTGCCCCTAACCACCTCTTCCTTGGCCCATACCCGGGACGCAGGATTCCCTCCTCTGGCCGGGTCCCAGGCTTCACTCCCTCTGGCTGGCCACAGGCACCTAACACTCAGGCTGGCTTCACTCAGGATGACCACAGCCACAGGGGACCATGGGTGGGCAGTTTCGCCCGGGCCGCAGCTAGAGGTGCTTGGGACCATGGGGTGGGTGGCTTGTCCCTCTCCAGGGCTGCAGGCACACTGCTGGTGCCCCGAACTGTGGGGACTCTGGGGAATGAGGATTGTCCCTCTCCCAGGCTGCAGGTGCAGGTGCAGCTGCTGGCTCCTGGGGCCATGGGGCGGGTGGCTTATCTCTCTCACAGGTCACAGCCTGACAGGTCCCCCTTCCTCTATCCCCAGTGTTGAGTATCTTAGCAGTTACAGTGTGATGGCATGAGGGCATGACGAGGTGAGGACATGACAACCATTTCCATATTAGCTCTTTATTATATAATATGTGAGTGAAATCATATGATTCTTGACTTTTTCCATCTTAATTTTATCCTGCTTAGCATATTCTCCAGATCCATCCATGTTGTCACAAATGTCATTTTATATATTTACCACATCTTCTTTATCCAATCACCTATTGAAGGACATTATGCTTGTTCACATATCTTGGCCACCATGAATAATGCTGCTGTGAACATAGGGGTACATTATCTTTACAAATAAAAGTTTTCAAATTGTAGAAGTAGATATCCAGGAGATTGGTTTCTGGGTCTTATAATATCTTTATTCCTAATTTTTTGTTTTGTTTTGTTTTGGTTTTGTTTTTGTTTTTTTGTTTTTTATTTCTTAAAGTATTACAAAGGGTATTACATATGTGTCCATTTTTCCCCCCGCCCTAGACAGTCCCATAGCCTCCCCTATACCCCAGTGTCTTATGTCCATTGGTTGTGCTTGTATACATGCATACAAGTCCTTTGGTTGATCTCTTACCCCCCTACCTCCTGTCCCCCAACCCTCCCCGGCCTTCCCGCTGCAGTTTGACAATCTGTTTGAGGCAGCTCTGCATCTGTATCTATTATTGTTCAAAAGTTTATAATGGTCTCTATTATCCATGAATGAGTGAGATCATGTGGTATTTTTCCTTCATTGACTGGCTTACTTCACTTAGCATAATGCTCTCCAGTTCCATCCATGCCATTGCAAATGCTAAGAGTTACTTCCTTTTTAGAGCAGCATAGTATTCCATCGTGTAGATGTACCACAATTTTCTAATCCATTCATCTACTGATGGGCACTTAGGCTGTTTCCAGATCTTAGCTATGGTGAATTGTGCTGCTATGAACATAGGGGTGCACATATCCTTTCTGATTGGTGTTTCTGGTTTCTTGGGATATATTCCTAGAAGTGGGATCACAGGGTCAAATGGGAGTTCCATTTTCAGTTTTTTGAGGAAACTCCATACTGTCTTCCATAGTGGCTGCACCAGTCTGCATTCCTACCAGCAGTGCACAAGTGTTCCTTTTTCTCCACATCCTCTCCAGCACTTGTCGTTTGTTGATTTGTTGATGATAACAAGTCTGACAGGTATGAGATGGTACCTCATTGTTGTTTTGATTTGCATCCCTAGGATGATTAGTGACTTTGAGCATATTTTCATATGTCTCTTGGCTTTCTGAATGTCCTCTTTTGAAAGGTGTCTATTTAGGTCCTTTGCCCATTTTTTGATTGGATTGTTTATCTTACTTTTGTTAAGTTGTATGAGTTCCTTATGAATTTTGGAGATTAGGCCCTTATCAGATATGACATTGGCAAATATGTTTTCCCACACAGTGGATTTTCTCGTTGTTTTGTTGATGGTTTCTTTTGCTGTGCAGAAGCTTTTGATTTTGATGTAGTCCCATTTGTTCATTTTCTTTTTAGTTTCAAGTGCCCTAGGAGCTGTATCAGTGAAGAAATTGCTTCGGCATATGTCTGAGATTTTGTTGCCTTTGGATTCTTCTAGAATTTTTATGGTTTCCTGTCATACATTTAAGTCCTTTATACATTTTGAGTTTATTTTTTGTATGGTGTAAGTTGGTGGTCTAGTTTCATTTGTTTGCATGTATCTGTCCAATTTTCCCAGCACCATTTATTGAAGAGACTATCTTGGCTCCATTGTATGTTCTTGCCTCCTTTGTCAAATATTAATTGAGCATATTGGTTCAGGCCGATTTCTGGGCTCTTTATTCTATTCCATTGACCTATATGCCTGTTCTTGTGCCAGTACCAGGCACTTTTGAGAACAGTGGCTTTGTAATACAGCTTGATATCTGGTATTGAGATCCCACCTACTTTGTTCTTTTTCAGGACTGCTGCAGCTATTCGGGGTCTTTTTTTATTCCTGATGAATTTTTGGAGAGTTCGTTCTAGATCTGTGAAGTATGCCATTCGTATATTAATGGGAAGTGCGTTGAATTTATAGATTGCTTTGGGTAGTATGGACATTTTAATGATGTTGATTCTACCAATCCATGAACACGGTATGTTCTTCCATCTGTTTATGTCTTCTTTTATATCTTTTCTGTTTATATCTTTTTTCAATGTCCTGTAGTTTTCTCAGTAGAGGTCTTTTAACTCTTTAGTTCAGTTTATTCCTAGGTAGCTTAATTTTTTTGGTGCGATGGTAAACAGGATTGTTTTTATAATCTCTCTTTCTGAAAATTCACTATTGGTGTATAGAAATGCCTCAGATTTCATGGGGTTAATTTTGTATCCTGCTACATTGCCAAATTCATGTATTAAGTCTAGTAGCTTTTTGATGGAGTCTCTAGGGTTTTGCATGTATAATACCATGTCGTCTGCAAATAAGGACAGTTTTACTTCCTCTTTTCCAATTTGGATGCCTTTTATTTCTTCTTCTTGCCTAATTGCAATGGATAACACTTCCAGTACTATGTTGAACAGGAGTGGTGAGAGGGGGCATCCCTGTCTTGTTCCTGTTCTTAGGGGAAATGGTGTTAGTTTTGGTCCATTGAGTATGATGTTGACTGTGGGCCTGTCATATATGGCTTTTATTATGTTGAGGTATGATCCTTCTACTCCTGCCTTACTGAGAGTTTTTATCAAAAATGGGTGTTGAATTTTGTCAAATGTTTTTTCTGCATCAATTGATATGACCATGTGGTTTTTTTCTTTCAATTTGTTTATGTGATGTATCACGTTTATTGATTTGCGGATATTGTACCATCCTTGCATCCCTGGGATAAATCCTACTTGGTCATGGTGTATGATCTTTCTGATGTACTGCTGGATCCGATTTGCTAAGATTTTGTTGAGGGTTTTGGCATCTATATTCATGAGGGATATTGGCCTGTAATTCTCTTTCATAATGTTGTCTTTACCTGGTTTTGGTATTAGGGTGATGCTGGCTTCATAGAATGAGCTTGGAAGTGTTCCTTCCTCTTGAATTTTTTCTAGTAGTCTGAGAAGGATAGGTTTTAGTGCTTCCTTGAATGTTTGGTAAAACTCCCCTGTGAAGCCTTCTGGTCCTGGGCTTTTGTTTGATGGAAGCTTTTTGATGACTGCTTCAATTTCTTCCATAGTTATTGGCCTGTTGAAATTTTTAGATTCTTCCTGATTGAGTTTTGGAATGTTGTATTTTTCTGGGAATATGTCCATTTCCTCCATGTTCTCTAGTTTGTTGGAGTAGAGCTCTCCATAGTATTTTTTTAACAATCATTTGTATTTCTGTGGGGTCTGTTGTTATTTCACCTCTATCATTTCTGATTTTGTTTATTTGGGTCTTCTCTCTTTGCTTCTTGGTGAGTCTGGCTAGAGGTTTGTCAATCTTGTTTATCCTTTCAAAGAACCAGCTCTTGGTTTCATTGATTTTCTGAATTGTTTTTTTGGTCTCTATGTCATTTATTTGTGCTCTAATCTTTATTATCTCCTTCCTTCTGCTCACTCTGGGATTTTCTTGTTGCTCTCTTTCTAATTCTTTGAGTTGTAGAGTTAGATGATTTACTACCATTTTTTCTTGTTTTTTGAGATAGGCCTGTAGAGCTATAAACTTCCCTCTCAGGACTGCTTTCATTGTGTCCCATAGGTTTTGGATTGTTGTGTTTTCATTGTCATTAGTTTCCAGGATGTTTTTATTTTCTTCTTTGTTCTCATTGGTAACCCAATCAATATTTAATAGCATGCTATTCAGCTTCCAGGTGTTTGAGTATTTGGGGTTGTTTTTATTGTAGTTTATTTCTAATATTATGCCATCGTGGTCTGCGAAGATGCTTTTTATGATTTCAATCTTCTTGAATTTGGGGATACTTTGCTTGTGACCCAACATATGGTCTATTTTTGAATATGTCTTATGAGCACTTGAAGTAGAATGTATATTCCCTGACTTTTGGGTGAAGTGTTCTGAAGATATCTATTAAGTCCATCTTATCTAGTGAGTCATTTAGGATTGCTGTATCTTTGCTGATTGTTTGTCTAGGGGACTTATCCAGTGCTGTCAGTGGTGTATTAAAGTCCCCTACTATGATTGTATTGCTGTCGATCTCTCCTTTGATATCTTCCAGGAGTTTTTTTATGAATTTGGGTGCTCCTGCATTGGGTGCATAAATGTACACCAGGGTTATATCTTCTTGTTGTATTGATCCCTTTAGTATTATGAAGTGGCCTTCCTTATCTCTTGTTATGGCCTTCACTTTGAGGTCTATTTTGTCCGATATAGGTATTGCTACCCCAGCTTTCTTTTCCTTTCCATTTGCCTGAAAGATATTTTTCCATCCTTTCACTTTTAGTCTGTGTGAGTCCCTTCTAATGAGGTGGGTTTCTTGTAGACAGCAGATGTATGGGTCATGTTTTTTTATCCATTCAGCCACTCGATGTCTTTTGGTTTGAGCATTTAGTCCGTTTACGTTTAAAGTTATTATTGAAAGGTATTTGTTTGTAGCCACTTCTTTTTTTGTGTGGCTGTTTTCTTTCTGAGCTTTTTATTTCTTCTTCTTATACCAGTCCCTTTAGCATTCCTTGCATTGCTGGCTTGGTGGTGATAAACTCCCTTAGCCTTTTTTTGTCTGTGAAGCTTCTTATTTCCCCTTCAAGTTTGAATGATAGCCTTGCTGGATAGAGTATTCTTGGATTCAGTCCTTTGCTTTGAATCACTTTGTAAATTTCCGTCCATTCTTTTCTGGCCTGATGTGTTTCTGTTGAGAAGTCATTTGATAATCTAATGGGAGATCCCTTGTATGTAACTTTCTGTATCTCTCTTGCAGCCTTTAAGATTCTCTCTTTGTCCTGAACATTTCCCATGGTAATTATGATGTGTATTGGTGTGGGTCTTTTCGGGTTCACCTTGTTTGGGACTCTTTGGGCTTGTGTGACTTTTTTCTTCCCCACCTCAGGGAAGTTTTCTGATATTATTTCTTCGAATAGGTTTTCTAATCCTTGTTTATCTTTCTGTTGCTCTAGCACCCCTATTATTCATATGTTGTTTCGTTTCATGTTGTCCCAAAGCTCCCTTAGGCTCTCCTCCTGTCTTTTAATTTTTTTCTCCAATTGCAGTACATTTTGGGTGTGTTTTGCTTCCTTGTTTTCTAATTCACTAATTCGGTCCTCCGCTTCTCCTAGTCTACTGTTGATATTTTCAATGGTGTTTTTTATTGCAGCTATATCACTCTTCATTTCTTCTTGGGTCTTATTTAAGTTGTTCATTTTTTCTTCTGATTCTTCTAGCTTCTTCCATATGTTATTGATTTTTTCATCTGTTTCTTCTTGCTTCTTGCATAGGTAGTTGACTTTTTCATCTGTTTCATCTTGCTTCTTGCAGAAGTTGTTGATTTTTTCCTCCATCCAGTTTATGCACTCTATGACCCTTATTCTGAATTCTTTTTCTGTCATGTTGCATGCCTCTATATTACTTAGCTGCTTTTCTGGAGAGTCCTCATTCTCTTTCCTTTGGGAGTTTCTTTGTCTACCCATGTTTGATATCACTGACATATCTAGACTTTGAGTTGTTCAGTGGCTGCTCCCTGGGTGGCAGTGACTCCTTGGTCTGTGTTTGTTCTTCAGGCGGTTGCAGTAGCAGCTGCTCTTCAGTTGTCGGCAGCTCCTCTGGTGGGTGCTGTTCACAGCTGTGGTGGCTCTTCTGGCTGGTGGGGGGAGGTTTCACGTACAGCTGCTGTTCCTCAGCAGAGGGTGTGGTGCTTAGGAGGCTGCTGATGGTTGGATCTGCTGTGTTGATTTAAAGTCACAAAATACAACACAACAAGGCACCACATACCAGGCACTACACACAAATATATTCACGATATTAATAACCCCAAATAAAGGTGACCACCCGAATTAAGAGAATTAGGGGACAAGGAAGAAGGAAGAGAAAAAGAGAAAAGTGAAAAAAGAAAAGAAAAGTAGGTACCAAAAAAAGGAGTGCAAAAATGAAATTGGGAAAAAGGAGGGGGGAAAATAAAAGCGAGAAAAGAAAAGAAAAAAAAAGAGTGAAAAGAGAGAATGAAGTGGAAGAGGGACAGAGACTTTTTATATGAGGAGAATACTCCTATAGAACTGCCACTAATCCCAACAAATTCCAGCAACAGCTCCCTGGAGATGAATGCAACTAGAAACAACCAATAATATAATGATGAAAATAGAATGGAGAACACTAATCCCAAAATAAAATAAAGAGAAAAAAAATGGCACTTTAAGAAATGGTAAAATGGTAGCAGTAATAATACTGGTTAAAAAATAAGAAGGTAGTAATTATAAGGGTAAAATCAGGTGATGGAAAAAGAAGAAAAAAAAAGAAAAAAGAAAAAGAAAAGAAGAAAAAAAAATTGGTTTCTTAGTTAAAAGGTGAAAAAAGAAAAAATAAATTTGCAGTAGTGAACGTCCTTCGGTTCTTCTATTCTTCAGTCTGGCTCGCCTTAGTCCTGCCAGGTATTCAGGAGAGTTTTGAGTTTTGAGTTTCCCTGTGATACACTGTTCCTCTGTGTTGTAAACCACAGTCCTTATTTTAAAGCAGGCCGTATTTGTTTCCCAGACTGCCTTATTTTGTGTTTAGCAAAGAGTCAGTTTGTGGCTCAGCCTCTGGGTGGCAGTGTTCTGGGGTTGGCCTCTGAGGCTATATGGCTTCTCTATCGCACTTAAAACTTATTTGGGGAGGTCAACTATCCAGAGCTGGTTCCTTAATAGTTACCCGCTCTGTGTTGTTGCTGGGATTGACAATCCCTCTATAGGCCAGACCCTGTTAACTCCCAGGGACTGATCAGATTATTTTAATCCTTGATCTCATTCAGGGTGGAATCTGGGTGTGGCTGTGCTCCTTGCCTGGGGGCTGGAGGGAGGAGTCTCACTCTCTGGAGAGAATGGCTGCCCCAGTCCTTGGCTCAGGGGTGTCTCAGCACTCAATTTGCTGCCACCTCTCCCGGCCCTCCTTCTCTCCTCAGTCTCTCCCCAGATTACACTCCTCCACACCCTCTCCCTCTCTTCAGCACAGGTGAGTGTCTCTATCCGAAATGTTCCATGAACAGGATTCAGTGAAAACAAATAAACAAACGCCAGCTGCGGATACGGGGAAGGCTTGGTTTCTGTAAGCTCTTCTCTTACGGGCACTGCATGGTCTGGTCAGCTCTTCAGGCTGCCCCCTTTAGGCTCAGTCCTCCATGATCGCAGAACCCAGCTCTCAAATCCCCCTGCTGCACCAGGAATCCCACGGGTCTCCTTTTCCCAGTCAGGGGGCTGTGCCTGTCCCAAGGGATGCTGCTGTCTGCCACGCGGTCTCCCTCCGACCCTCTGGGCTCAGAGGTCTGGCAAACTTTCCTGCCCAAATCCCTGTTTTTTTTTTACCTTTCCAGGGGAGTTCTGTCCTTCCCAGCTACAAACCGTCTCACCAGCTGAGCAATTTCACCAATTCGGGGTGGGTGTTATTAGTTTCAGCTGCTCACTCCATTTGCTCTGGGACACAACCTGGGACGAGTCTGCCTATATCGCCGCCATCTTCCATCTCCAAGCCTTTATTCCTAATTTTTTGAGGAACTGCCATACCATTTTCCATAGTGGTTATACCAGTTTACATTCCCACCAGCAGTCAAGTAGGTTTATTTTTTTCTCCACAACTTCTCCAACACTTATTACTTGTCTTGTGGGTAACAGCCATTCTAACAGGTATGAAGTGATATCTCATAGTTTTCATTTGCATTTCCCTAACTACTAGTTATGGGAAAAAAATTAAACATCTTTTCATATATTTATTGATCATTTGTATTTTTTTTTATTGTCTAATGTTTTACATATGTCTCCTTTTTCCCCAATTAACCCCGCCCAACCATTCCCACCCCAGGCAAGCCCCCACCACCCAAGTATCTGTGTGCATTCGTTAAGCTAATATGCATGCATAGACGTCCTTTGGTTGCACTTTAACCCCTCCCCCCCCCCCCCGCAACCTCCCCTCCATTTGTCTTGGGATCTATTTTTGTTCATCAAATCCCACATCCACCTATGAGTGAGATCGTGTGATATTTATATTTCTCTGACTGGCTTATTTTGCTTAGCATAATGCTCTGCAGTTCCATCCATGCTGTTGCAAATGGTAAAAGTTCCTTCTTTTTTATAGTGGCATAGTATTCCATTGTGTAGATGTACCACAGTTTTTTAATCCACTCATCTGCTGAAGGGCACTTAGGCTGTTTCCAAATCTTAGCTATTATAAATTGTACTGCTAAGAACTGAGGAGTGCATATATCTTTTCTGATTGGTGTTTCTGGTTTCTTGGGATATTGTCCTAGAAGTGGGATTACTGGGTCAAATGGGAGTTCCATTTTTAACTTTTTGAGGAAACTCCATACTGTCTTCCACAGTGGCTGCGCAAGTCTGTATTCACACCAGCAGTACACAAGCGTTCCTTTTTCTCCACACCCTCGCCAGCACTTGCCATTTGTTGATTTGTTGATGATAGCCATTCTGACAAGTGTGAGATGGTACCTCATTGTGGTTTTGATTTGCATCTCTCAGATGATTAGTTACTTTGAGCATGTTTTCATATGGCTCTTGGCCTTCTGTAAGTCCTCTTTTGAAAGTGTCTATTTAGGTCCTTTGCCCATTTTTTGATTGGCTCATTTATCTTCCTTTTGTTAAGTTATATGACTTCTCTATAAATTTTGAAGATTAAACCCTTATCTGAAATAGGATTGGCGAATATGTTCTCCCACGCAGTGGGCTTTCTTGTTGTTTTGTTGATGGTTTCTTTTGATGTGCAGAAGCCTTTTATTTTGATGTAGTCCCATTTGTTTATTTTCTCCTTAGTTTCCATTGCCCAAGGAGCTGTGTCAGTAAAGATATTGCTACGACATATGTCTACTATTTTGCTGCCTATGGAATCTTGTAGGATTTTTATGATTTCTGGTCTTACGTTTTAACCATTTAGAGTTTGTGTTTGTGTATAATGTAAGTTGGTGATCTAGTTTCATTTTTTGCATGTATCTGACCAAATTTCCCAGCACCATTTATTGAATAGACTGTCTTGACTCCATTGTATACTCTTACCTCCTTTGTCAAATATTAATTGAGCATAATGGCTTGGGTCGATTTCTGGGTTATCTGTTCTGTTCCATTGGTCTATATGTTTGTTCTTGTGCCAGTACCATTCAGTTTTGAGAACCGTGTAATACAGCTTGATATGTGGTATTATGATCCCTCCAACTTTGTTCTTCTTTCTCAGAATTGCTGTGGCTATCTGTAGTCTTTTTTTATTCCAAATGAATTTTTGGAGAGTTTGTTCTAGATCTTTGAAATATGTCATTGGTATTTTAATGGGGATTGCATTGAATCTGTAGATTGCTTTGGATAGTATGGACTATTTAATGATGCTGATTCTACCAATCCATGAACGTGGTATGTTCTTCCATTGTTTATGTCTTCCTTTATCGCTTTTTTTACTGTTCTGTAGTTTTCCTAGTAAAGTCTTTTACCTCCTTAGTTAAGTTTATTCATAGGTATTTCAATTTTTTTGTTGCAATGGTAAATGGGATTTTTGTTTTTTTAGTTTCTCTTTCTGTGAGTTCATTATTGGTGTATAAAACGGCCATAGATTTCTGGGTGTTAATTTTGTATCCTGGTACATTGCTGAATTCATGTATTAGGTCTAGTAGTTTTTTGAGGTAGTCCTTTAGGTTTTATAAGTACAGTCCCATGTTTTCTGCAAATAAGGACCGTTTTACTTCTTCTTTTCCTATTTGGAAGCCTTTTATTTTTTTCCTCTTGTCTAATCGCTATGGCTAGCACTTTGATTACTATATTGAAAAGGAGTGATTAAAGTGGGCATCCCTGTCTTGTTCCCATTCCAGGGGAAACAAGTTTAGTTTTTGCCCCTGGAGTATGATGTTGGCTGTAGGTTTGTCATATAAGGCCTTTATTATGTTGAGTTATGATCCCTCTATTCCCACTTTTCTGAGAGTTTTTATCAAGAAAGTGTGTTGCGGTCTGAGGATCTGCAGCCCCGCAAGCAGCCTCTCACAGTCTGAGGAGCAGCAGCCATGCAAGCAGTCTGTCCCCATCTGAGGAGCAGCAGCCATGTGAGCAGCCTGCCCCTGTATGAGGAGCAGCAGTCCTGTGTGCAACCAGCCCTGGTCAGCGGAGTAGCAGCCATGCAGTTGATTTCTAATTTTATGCCATTGTGATCTGAGAAGATGCTTGATATGATTTCAATCTTCTTGAATTTGGAGAGACTTAGCCTGTACCACAATATGTGGTATATCTTTGAAAATGACCCATGTGCACTTGAGAAGAATGTATATTCTGCAGCTTTGGGGTGAAATGTTCTGAAGATGTCAATTAATTCCATCTGATCTAGTGAGTCACTTAGTATTGATGTTTCTTTACTGATTTTTGTTTAGAGGATTTATCCAGTGGTGTCAGTGGGTATTAAATTCCGCTACTATGACTGCATTGCTGTCAATCTCTCCCTTGATATCTTCCAGAATTTTTTTATGTATTTGTGTGCTCCTGTATTGGGTGCTTATATGTTTATCAGAGTTATATCTTCTTGTTGAATTCCTCACTTTAGAATTATGAATTGTTCTTCCTTATCTCTGCTTATGGCCTTCACTTTGAGGTCTATTTTGTCAGATATAAGTATTGCTACCCTACTTTTTTTTCATTTTCATTCACCTGAAAAACTTTTTTCCATTCCTTTACCATCAGCCTGTGTGAGTCCTTTGTTCGGAGGTGGGTCTCCTGTAGACAGCAGGTATATGGGTCATTTTTCCTATCCACTCAGCTACCCTATGTATTTTGATTGGGGCATCTAATCCATTTACATTTAAAGTTATTATTGATAGATACTTGTTTTTCACCATTTTTATTCTTTATGCTTATGTTCCTTCTTCCGTTCCTATTTCTTCTTTTTACAGCAGACCCTTTAGCATTTCTTGTATTGCTGGTTTGGTGGTAATAAACTCTCTTAGTCCTTTTTTGTCTGTGAAGCTCCTGATTTCTCCCTCAACTTTGATTGATAGCCTTGGTGGGTACAGTATTCTTGTATTCACACCCTTGGTTTGCATGACTTTGTATATTTCATTCCATTCCCTTCTGGGCTGATGTGTTTCTGTTGAGAAATAAGTTGATAGTCTGATGGGAGATTCCATGTAGGTAACTTTCTGTCTCTCTCTGGCAGCCTTTAAGATTCTTACTTTATTGGTGGTGTTTTCCAGTTTAATTATAGTGTGTCTTGGTGTCGGTCTGTTTGGATTCATCTTGTTTGGGACTCTGTAAGCTTCTTGGACATGTGTGAGTTTTTTCTTCTTCTTAATATCAAGGAATTTTTCTGTCATTATTTCTTCAAACAGGTTTTCTATTCCTTGCTCAGTTTCCTCTCTTTCTGGCACCCTTATTATGCAGATGCTGTTTCATTTTGTGTTGTCTCAAAGTTCCCTGAGGCTCTCCTCCTGTTTTTTAAGGTTTTTTTTCCAGTTTCTGTTCTGCTTGGGTATTTTTTCCTACCTTGTCTTCTCACTCACTGATGCAGTCCTCTTCATCTTTTAGTCTACTGTTGATGCTTTCTATTGTGTTCTTTATTGTAGTGATGTCATTTTTCATTTCTTCTTGGTTCTTCTTCATTTCCTCTTGATTCTTACACATATTGTTGAATTTGTCTTCCATCTTTTTTAGGGTTCTTATGACCATTGCTCTGAATTCTTTCTCTGACAAATTGCTTGCCTCCATTTTGTTTACTTACTTTTTTGGTAGTTCCTCCTTTTCTTTCATATTGGGGCTGTTACTTTGTCCCCCCATGTTTGTTCCTCTCAGGGTGTCTCATTATGTAGCTCTCTCTCTCTATTGCATTTACTAAAGGCACAAAATACAACATGACAAGACACAACACACAGGGCACCAAACACAAATGTATTCACAATACTAATGACCCCAAATAAAAGTGACCTCCAGAGAAAAGAGAATTAGGAGATAGAAAAGAGTGCAAAAATGATATTGAGAAAAGGAAAAAATGTAAGAGAGAAAAGAAAGAGAAGAAAAAAGAATGGGGGAAATATATATGTATATGGGAAGAAAACTCCAGAAAACCAACAACTAATCCAAAAAATGCAAACAACAAACACCCAGAGAAGAATGCAAATAACAAAAAACAACTAATTCAAAAAAAAGCAAACAACAAACACCCAATTAACAAATACCAAATTAATCTGAAGCGGCAGAGCTTATTTTGCTCTCCAGGCGATCTCTGACCTTTCTGTCCATGTATTGCCTCACCAGCTGTGTTTAATTTGCCAATTCTGGATGGGTGTTATTCGATTCAGCTGTTCCTTCTATCCCTCTGTGAGAGGTGCAGGACTCAACCGCATATTCAGCCACCACCTTTTCTCCCCCTGGTCAAACTTTTTATGTGCTCTTTGCCAGGGAGGCTGGAGTCTTGGTGTCCGTGGGTTCTTAGCTGAGGCAGCTGGTCCCTGGGCATTGTGGTTGTAGGGTCCCAGGAGGTATCTGCGGTCTCCCTGGTGGTAGGTTAGGCTGGGCTTCCAATCACAGCCACAGAGCCAGGCGCTCTGGGAGAGATTTCAGCACTAGTAGAGGCTGCCCAGCCAGGGGAGCCTGGTCTGCCAGTCCCCAATGGTTACACTCCCTTGCAGCCTACAGTTCCATCAGCTGCCATCTTGGATCTCATTTGTATGTCTTCTTGAGAGAAGTGTCTGTTCAGGTGTTCTTCCTATTTTTAATTGGATTGTTTGTTGTTTTGTTGTTGAATTTATGAGTTCTTTATAAATTTTGGATATTAACCCTTTATCTTTGTTTTTAATTATGGATACTAATATTGAGAGGTATTAAGGATCAAAAAACATTTTAATTTGCATATAAAAACATTTATCTTCATATAATGGCCATATATTTATGATAGGATTATGATATGAAATATTATTTTATGAGAATCATTATTGCTTAACATATCCAACACACTATCTAGATATTCTATATTCCTTGAGTCATGTTACCCACAGTACAACATTATGAGGTAAGTATAGTTATTTTTTCAATATACAGATAAAGAAACTGAGGGTTGTATAAGAATTCACAGTTAATACGAAGATTCAAAAAGTCAATAAAAAAATTAAAAGGCACAAGTAAGACTGAGAATTCCTTCTTCACTTGCAAGTATTGCAACTTTTTTTGTTTGTTTGTTTTAAATAAAATAGATACTGGAGTGTCTAAAAATTGCAATGTTATAGTGCGTTTAAATTGTCTGCCTACAGCAGTGGTTCTCAACCTTCCTAATGCCACTACCCTTTAATACAGTTCCTCATGTTGTGGTGACCCCCAACCATAAAATTACTTTTGCTGCTACTTCATAACTATAATTTTGCTACTGTTATGAATCGTAATGTAAATATCTGATATGCAGGATGTCTTTTCATTGTTACAAATAGAACATAATTAAAGCATAGTGATTAATCACAAAAACAATATGTAATTATATATGTGTTTTCCGAAGGTCTTAGGCAACCCCTGTGAAAGGGTCGTTCGACCCCCAAAGCGGTCGCGACCCACAGGTTGAGAACCGCTGGCCTAGAGGCACAAATATACTTGAGCACATGGCTGGGATGCCATATTACCAGTACAATTTAGAATCTCTTGCTTTAAAGTATTAATACTAGAGCTTTATCATTGTAGCTGCGGCATCCTACATAGTATGAATATTTTTATAAAACACCCTGAAATACAAACCTCAGTGATCAATTCAGTACTTGCATTTCCCAAACTTTATTTTAATCAGGAGTTAATGATGTATTGCACTTCTAGTAAGCAAATGAATGTTTGAATTGCTGTAAGTTATTTTAATAATTGCTCAGCTAATCATTTAAATTATCAAAGATCTTTACTTGTGCAACATCATATAAATGCTAGAAATTAAAAATTAATCAACACAATTTCCATAACTAAAAGTTGACATCTAATGGGATATTTTTCAATAAGATGACAGCAATAATTATGCTGAAAAATGTTCTTTCCTGTAGCTTGAACGATTATAGCAATTTCCACCAAGGGATTTCGCAGTCAGATTCTAGTTCTTGGCAACAGTGATTAATATAATGGTTATTAATGAAAAGTCATTTTGATACTTCTAGCAGTGTATAGGTGTCAATGCTTTGAAAGCAATGTAATTTGCATATTAATGTTAAAGATTGCATTGGACTGGCTGGCTACTAAGAAAGACAATTGATTTTTTTATTGTCTTCTATAATGTAAAAGGTCAATTAGATGTATGGAAACAATGGAACTTTTCACATCAGGACCTAATATTTCTCTGTGCTCACATCTTTTTAACTCTATACAAAGGTCATTAAATGTGCAAAGGTAATTGTGTTAAGCTAAGAAAGTGGCAGGGTCAGATGTCACAAGCCACAGAAAGGTGAAAATCTATTGCAGATGGCAACTCTGGGAGCGGAGTTAGAGTGAGAACTGCCTTTCAGGTTGCCAACAGGAAACAGAGAATAAAGCCATCATCAGTAGTTAATATTATCAGATTAATGAAAAGGACAGATGTTTCACTAGCTTTCCCTTAAATTCAGCACAGATAAGGTAGTCCTTCATCAGATTCCATAAAGGTAAATTGTGGATTAATAAATTGGTTATACAATATATATGTTTAGGGTAAGACCAAATAAATATATGTATACACATTGTGACAAAGTTTGTCACAATTGGTATATATTTAAATGCATTCAAATCCATTGACCCAGAGTTAGAAAAGTAAGAAATGATTCTTCCAATTTACTATTCCCTTTCCTAGAATTTTATCAAATATATTCTTCTTCCATCTCTTTAAACTGTACTCTTTGGAGGCACATAATATATGGATGTGGTAAAACAACATTATGTTTGTAGCAAGGAAAGGATAACACTTGTGTTATAGAAGTTCTATAAATGAGAAGGAAGTGAATCTAGATAACACAATGGATATGAAAGAATGATTTCACCTAAAGCACAAATTAGGAGTCCATGAATTTAAACACAAATTAGTCCATGAAATATATTCTTAATTTTTTATTAAAACTATGTAATCTAAAGAGGTTTCAAATGAAGAAATTAAGACGTACAAATTGGTAGTTACAGAATAGTCATAAAGATATAAATTAAAGCATGAGGAATATCACCTATAATATTGTAATAACTATGTATAGTGTCAGGAGGGTTCTGGAATTATCAGAAGGACCACTGTGAAGTATATGATTATCTAGCCACTATGCTGTACATCTTAAATTGATACAGAATAATATTGAATGTAAACTGTATTTGAAAAAAATTCAAAATATTGACAGACTCATAGACAGAGAGCAGGCTGGCAGCTGTTGGTAGGTGGGGTGGGTATTGGGTAGAGGAGGTGGAAGGATGGGGCAAAATAGAAAACAAAAAAGAAAAACTCATGGACTTCGACAACAATGTGGTGATTGCCTGAGGGAGTGGGGTGGAGGAAATGTAGGAAGGTATAGGTGGTTAGTTACAGTTTTGACATTAAAAAATAATGCTATAAAAAAGAGATTTCAAGTAGAATAACACTATTGACAAAAACAATATTTAAGGCTTACATTTAAATTGTTGAATATTTAAAATATAAAGTATTAAAAATTATTGTATAACAGAGTTAAATGAAAAGTTCTTTATAGTTTTCATAAAATTAAGTCTCAATGGTTTGACTTCTTGAAACTAAAATATTCTTGTATTTTATTTTCTTGTACTTTCATGTTCTTTTGTTTTTTGTATGTTATTGATATAAATAAAAATTATATGTACATATAAAATTTGAATTTTGTATATGTTCCTTAGTTAAAATTGCTGATAATGTAATTTATATGGGAAAATATCTATTTGCTTGAACTGGTTATCTTAACTTCTTCTTAAGGTTTCATATTGCAGTTGAGGTCTACATCAAATTGAGTATGATCACTCTTTGATTTGACAATGAGTGCTGAGTTCTTAATGTTGAAGCTTACCTTCTTCTTCATATTCTCCATCTCTCTTTGGAATTGTATAACTGATTTCTACAGTAATACATGCATCATTATCTGACATAAGGTTGGTGAAAAATACAAGCACAAATATGACTCTATCCTCTGTTCTTTTGGAACAGACAAAAATAAAACTAAAAGATAATTGTGCTTTGACTTTATCAGTGATTTCTTATAGAGGACCAAGAGAAGCATGAAAATAACTAACTACATAAATATATAAATAAATAAATACTTCATCTCAAGCATGAGGTGATAAAAATAATTTAATTCAACATAAAATTCATTTTAAATTTTATGATTATTTCTAATAAGATCAAGTGACACTAAAAATTCTATTTTCACTATTTATAATATGGAAATATCAATGCATCATAACAGTGATAAGATACGGTTATAACTTAACTTGTAAAAGTTAACTCAACCCTAAGCAATAGTTTTAAAACAATTTCAAATGGATGTGCAGCATTTTAGAATGTCTAAGAAAATCTTTACAATTAAATTACTTAAAAAAATTATTGACTATAGTCTCATAATTTAATCATCCTTTTTCAATCTTTCTTTTTTAAAATGTAAATGCCCCTCAAACACATATTATAAATATATAAAAATACATAAATATGTATAGACATACAATATATATAATAGAAAAATTCCTCTGAACAAGTATTTTCAAGGTTTCTTATATAAGAATTGCACATTAACTATGTGACATGCGTGTGCTGGAGATAACTGTAAGAATAATGACTAACACTTGTGTAGCACTTGACAGTTTTCACAGATTATCAAATACTCTCATTTGACGTAAAGAATTTTTAAACCCCTGTTTTATAAAGGAGAAAATGGAGCATCAGTAATACAAATGAGAGCTGTTATATTTCCTTATGATCATGTCAGTCAATGAAGCAGGACATTTGTTCTTCTTTTTATAGTTTCAATTATTTATTAATGTTAAATTTATGAAAACCATTACCCTTGCCTTCAGCTATGTGTTTCTTGTATTGGCCTATGATAGCAGTTATCACACATTATTCTTTTTCTCATTTCTTTTTGTCTGTTGGAGCTGTATACTACATAAAGGCAGGGCCATGCTTTTCTGAGCATCTTATAGAGTGTCAGGCCCATCTTGGCATTTCTACTATCACTTGGTTGAATGTCTGTAATGTGGTTTTCATGTAAGTGTAAAAGCACTTTGTCTTATTAACATTTTTAAAGTATATTTTAATATATTTATCCTCAAGAGGAAAAGAGAACCACTAAGGTATTCTTCAAAGTTATCTGATACAATTTTAGTTGGTACTGTTTCTTCGTGATATGTTAGCTGCATCTTTCCTGATATCATCTTATGTTTTCTTTTTAAGCGGTAAATATCTATTCTAATGTAAGGAATAGAGTGCTTTATTTTTGGAAAACTTGAGTAGTGTCATCTCACTGGTACTAATCTCATAATAAATTATTTGTAATGTTGGTAATACCCCCCACATTCATTTTAATACTTACATATTTTACAATAATTATACATTTTACTTTTTCCTCTCTATAATTTTTTAAAAAAATTTATCTTTGTACTTTTTCTTTCAATAAACAATTATAGGGTATCAACAATATACTAATTCTTTCAGGAATCTGAGATATAGCCATAACCAAGCCTTACCCTCCTGGGGTTTACACTCTAGTGGCAATATCAAGTATGAGCCCACTTTTAGGAACGTGTTGCAAATAGTCAAATTTAAAGACCAAGAAAGAGTCAGAAATTTTAAATAGCTGCTTCAGTAAAATTAAAGAAATAACATATGTATAATTTGACTTGGCAGCATATCTGACAGTGTTCATGAATTCATTAATTATAATAGAAAACTAGTTATTTAAGCAAAATAAGGGACAATCCCTTATATTTTTCTCAATTGACAATATCTGTAATACACAGTTGAGTTTTTTCCAATTTAAATACACACAACACCTTATCACTTGCAAATTTTTATATAAAAAAACCCATCTGTAAAATACTGGCATTGGGACCCTGGCCAGGTGAGTTAGTTGGTTGGAGTGTTGTCCCATACATCAAAAGGTTGTGGGTTCAATTCCCAGTCAGAGCACATACTTAGGTTGTAGGTTCAATCCCCAGTGGGGGCACACATGGGAGACAACTGATAGTTGTTTCTCTATCACATTGATGTTTCTCTTACTCTCTATCTTCCTCTCTCTCTAAAATCAATAAAACATATCATTGGGTAAGGATAAATAAATAAATATTTAAAAATTTTAACAAAGTATTGTCAAAGTTGAGAATGTATTCCAAGAGTAAGTAGGTGAAGATTCAGAACATATAAATCATTGTGGTTTAAAATTTCAAAACATTCTACATAGCAACATAGCAATTATATGCAGATTCTTATTTCATTTACTTTATCAAATCCATATTTCATCTAATAGTTCCAACATCTTCAGAGAAGGGAAACTTGTGTACAAATTATCCTGCCCAAGAAAGGTGGATGGTAGTGAAAAGTGCACAAGAATGAACACAGCAGTTTTTCCTCCCTTGTATGTTGTCATTATAAAAGAACTGGGGTAAAACTGCATGAATGATAAATGGAAGGTGCTTAAATTGGGTTGGTTCTTTTATGAACATTATACATTGACATTGGCAGTTTTGACAATGACATCTATCATTTCTAGAAATCCGTTCCAACATCCTAGACTGTTTTTTCTAATGTGAGCAAATAAACAGGGTTTGTAAATATAATAATCAAAGATTGATCTTCTGTGTCACTGTACTGATTAACAATTTCTTATTTACTATAGCTTTTTTACTCCCTAGATTATCTGAGAATCAGAATTTACTGAGGCACACCTGTAGATAGCATATGAGAGTGCTTTAATCTTCACTCATAGGCTTCAAAAGGATCAATATTAGAATTCTAAGTTTGATAATCAAAATGAAATAAAACCCTTTAGGAACACATTGCATACTTTTAACATGTATTTTATTATTTCCATATTGCATCAATAGAAACAGCTGGTTTAAGATGAAGATAGACCAACTCTTTTAATTTTTATACTATTTAACCTGTGGATAACCTAGACACAATTTTCAGGTTTAAAAAAATATTTCCACCTCAAATACATTTTTATGAGTAGAATTATATATAGGTTGAAAATCAGGTTTTCCTCCACCAAATCTTTAAATGCAATGTTATTTAGTCATAAAAATTTTCCCCAGAAAGGGTATTATCAATGATATAACAGTAAGTTAAAAGACCAAAGTAATATATATGTACATGTGAGCATTAGAATATCCTGAATTATCTGCTATTTTCAAACTCAGTTTTCTTTAAAATGCTGTGATAATGATGGCTCCTTGTCAGAGCTAGTTAGGTTGTCTCATTGACATAAGCTTCATATTACAATGAGAAGTAAATTCACAAGTCAGGGATGTAGTATGTATTCACAAGTTCCTATTTCACCTGGGTTTCATACATGTAAACTGGTTCATACCAGATATTCAGTCCAATTTTGTAATTTCTGGATTAATCAGTTGACCTCTTCCAAGATTAAATTCTCCCACTTGCAGGGTTTTCTTTACCCCTATCCTGCCCAGTTTCTAGTTTCTGGGTAGAACTGTCTCAAAGCCTGTGTCAGGAAGCTGGTATAGAAAGTCCACACAAAAGATTATCCTTGGCATCCAGCTATTGGATGTCTCCTTGCCCTGTTGAAATGACCCTATCTCCAGCTCACCTCTGAGTGTGTGGAAACATTAACACCTCTTCCAAATTCATAGCAAACACAGAAACATTACTGGACCACTTCTAGTGCTCTGTCACTTCCTTTAGGATACAAAGCTGAGGATGATCCTGTAAGTGGAAAACAGAGCACATGGCTTTTACCCTCCCCAAACCCCTATTTCTCATCCCACTTTTCCAGCTTGGTGGGATGACAGAAAAATTGCCCAAACATCACATTTCTTCTAACTAGATTATATTTCCTCTAAGTTCTACTATTTCCTTTCACTATTTCTTATCTAATCTGAGCCAAGAGGAAATTACATTTGGGTGCAAGGTCTTATACCAGTAACTGTGTCCTTTTTACTTACAATTTAGAGTCAGTCATGGTCTTTGCTTTCAGTGTTACATCAGTGGTCTGCTATTTACACACAGTTAATGCACCTTCAGTTAAGCCAATTAGAGGGGGGTGGTAGGGGTCTGGTGGACATGTGGAAATCTAGTAGAGCAGTCTCATACTGTTTCCTATCTCTTCATCTAAAATTAATTTATTGAAGATATACTGAAGATCCAGCACTGCACTATGTCACAAGAATGGTATAATGAAAAAGATACACAATTCTAAAGCACTTAGAGTAGAGCTAAAAAAAAATTGGATGTTTGCCATATAGTTAAGTGCTTCCTGTATGATATGGATAGTAACCAGGTCTAGGGATTATAGAAGTTGCACTCAATCTCAGCTAGCAGGGTGTGTTTTGTAAGGGTTTTAGGGTAAACACGTTTAACATTGCTTTGAGCAAGTGACATTTAGGTTGAAACATGAAAAGTGACATGGAAGTTGAATTCTGTAGAATGTATAAGTAATTACCCAAGAAATAAGAGGGGGAAGGTAGGACACAACATGTGTTTCAGGCATAAGTAATGGCATGTTCAAGTCCAGGAGTAAATGCATGACACTCTGAAGTTCCATTTGGCTGGACAAGAAATGTCAGGCATCCTAAGAGCTTGGACTTTAGAGAATGTTGTATATTACATGACTAACATTCTATTCTCAGAATTCAGAGACCTGAATTTGAATTCTGGTTTCACCATTTACCTTAGCATTGTGACATATTCGCTCCACCATTTTTGTTTCTTCTACAAGTAAACATATCCAATCTAATAATAGACAAACATGGTAATTAACCTAACCTCTGGCACGCTTCCCATTGGCTAATTAGGGCAATATGCAAATTAACTGCCAACCAAGATGGTGGCCGGCAGCCGGCAGCCAGGGAGCTGAAGCAAACAGGAGGCTTGCTTGCTCCAGTGATGGAGGAAGCCAAGGTTCCCCACCTGCTGCTGCAGCCTCTGAGCTGCAACTTTTAGAAACAATGTTACAAATATAGAAGGTAAACAGGCTCCAGAAACCTGCTTTCAGCCAGCCGGGCTTCAACCAGCAGGGCTTCAGCTAGCAGGATCACAACAGTGTTACAATTATAGAACAAACGCAGATACCTGCTTTCAGCAGCCGAGGTCTCAGAGCTGGAGCCAGCTCTCAGCTCCAGTGATAGCCATAGAAGGTAAATAAATCCCAGAATTAAAAAAAAAAAAGTAAAAAAAGAGAGGTTGGGAGCTTCAGTTGCCTGCCAGCCTGAAAACAGCCCTCAGCCCCTCACCCAGACTGGCCAGGCACCCCAGTGGGGACCGCCACCCTGAAGGGGGTGTGACCAGCTGCAAACAGCCCATCATCCCCTCATCCAGGCTGGCCAGGTACCCCAGTGGAGACCCCGACCCTGAAGCAACAAGATGGCGCCTAATTTGCATACTGAAGGCGGGCGGCAGCAGGCAAGGCTGTTTGCGGTCTGGGACCAGATCTGTGACCCTGCCGGGTGGGGGGCAGTGCTTGAGGCTGTCTGCGGTCCAGACCGGACCCGTGACCTGGCGGGTGGGGGGCAGTGCTTGAAGCTGTCCATGGTCCCGGGACCCAGATCCATGACTCTTCCCGGCGGGGGCGGCAGCTCGCACAGGGGCGGATTGGCCGGGGTTGGACAGGGCAGGATGCCTGGCTTCTGCCCAGCCCTAGTCACTCTGGGCAGGTGAGCAGCGCAGAGAGTCTCTGGACAGGGGAGGCAGGCGGGGGGAGGGCAGCCTGTACTCCCCACATGGTGGTGGTGACAGCTGTGAGCGCGCCAAGCGGAGCCTGCAGGCTGAGCTGAAGTAGCACTTGCAGGCCATCAGCGCCCAGGAGTGGCTGCGCAAGATCCGCCTCCTGGCCCAGAAGGTGCAGGATTGCAGAGACAGCCACCGTGGGGGGCCAGACTGACGTCCTCCTGGCCGCACCATGGGGGTTTGCAGAGCTGCAAAGCCAGAGGCCTCCAGTGTGCACATCTCCCCCTGGCATGCGAACATCCTCCAGCACACTGTCACCCTCCCACGCCTGCAACAGTTGCAAACCAAGGCATGCACAAGTTCCCCCTGCCTCTCCACGGCACTTCCATCAACCCGGCATGCCTAACACCCCCACAGGATGTGCACACATCCCCTCTGATGTGCTCACGTCCTTTGGAGTGTGTCTGGGTGTTCTGGGTGCTGAGGGTGGGCGCCTATGAGATGACAGTGAAAGGGCAGAGTGGTGATGCTCTGTTCCCAAGGAGGCCAGTGAAGCTACAAGATCACCTCTGGGGGGTTAATGCAGGTGCTGAGGCAGGAGCAGGTTCAGACAGACACACCTGGTGGGCGCGGGCGGCCCTCGCTGAGGTGCCTTTGGTCAGTGTTCAAGATCAAGAACCCAGAGGCAGAGAGGAATTCCGTCCTCTCAGTGAAACAGTGGGATAGTCGGGGCTACTGTAGAGGAGGAATGTGCACTTTGGGTGCCAGAATCCATGAGCGAAGGCTGCCCTGACTGAGTCTCGCTTGCTTGGGTCCTAGTGCACTCCTGCCTGGCAGCGGGTGACAGGACTTGCTTTTCCAAATTAATGAGAGAAAATATTGATTCTCCTGCTGCCCACGAAGGCAGAAAGTGAGCGAGGTTCCCTGTCTGGGGCTTTCAAATCTGCTGTTGGTTTCTTTCACCGCTGACTAGAGATATACAGGTTGTCCCCCCAAAATGTTTACACACTTTGAATACCTACTAATTCCAATGGTTTTAAGCATAAGAAAGAAACAACAATGGAGCTGTTATCTGTCAAAAGTGTGGGCATAAACAGGTAGTTGGACATTCCCTGAGGGGTCTCAGATTGGAGAGGGTGAAGGCCAGACTGTGGGCCCCCTTTTTCCCCCCTACCCCAGTGCATGAATTTCATGCACCAGGCTACTAGTAAATTATATTTATCTTTAAGAAAAACTTCATTCATATTTGAATCCTTAGCAATAAAGTCTTTGAGTACCACCTCTATCTACACATTTTATTAATTTATCTATAAATTATATAAGATATTACTTTATGAATATGTTATACACAAAAAGGTTCCAGGTAATATAAAAATAAATAAATGTATTTATTTATCATTAATTAATTTATATTAGATATATTATTGATATTTTATTTCTATTTGGTACTTAACAACAACAACAAACTTTCAGAAATGAAAATATGAGTTATATACTTTTGAAGGACAGGTTAGTTACAACTAAATAAATTAACAATAAATTCCCTTACATCATTAGAAATATAGGATTTCCACTGAAATCACATAAAGGTGAATGAATGCATCATGGACCTTCTCCTTGACTCCTTCCTCTTTATTCCTCACTCATCCCACTGCCCTCTTCTTCTTTACCTCAAGTAGAAATTACTAGTATAGATAATGAAGAAGAACAGAAGAATTCAGGACAAAATTCTCAAATCTTCTTAGGATTTATGACTTCAAGAGGCAAATATATGTAATTACACATTTATATTAACTACTACCTGTTGTCACTGCGTCCATCTGTGTTATATAACCCATCTAAAACAAGCTCAATTTCCACCCTAAATCTTTTCCAAATGTTTTTGATTTCATAGAATTCCTAACATTATAATTTTCTCAAAGCTTTCAGAAATATATTGTTGTTTCTGAAAGATCCCTTCTAACAATTGTACAGACTAAATCTTGCTCATTTTTTCCTGTCAAATTGTGACTGACATGACCTCATTATATCGCAGGAGTAGGAATAAACTTAGACTTTAGCTCTTTTAAGTAATCATTAGGATTGGTCTAGAACTAATTATCACTTTCCTCTTTCTGATGATTCCACATATGTCATCTAACCTCCCAGGATTATTTGATTTGTTTATATAAAATTCTTTTAAAATTCATTAGTCATATTATCAGCATTTTTCCAACAAAGAACATACTAAATTCAAATAAGTAATATTTTAAGTTAAAAGTTTGATTAATATTAATCACTTTATACCTTATTAATGTATTACATGGTTTTCCACATATGGCTTCCACTTTAATTACATAAATTAGGAATATATTAATTCTTTAAAATAATAAAGCATTATAATAATACTAACTTGATTATTTTCTTTCTGCTTCTCTTCTAGTGAGTATATTATTAAAAGAACAAAAACAATTGCCTAGAGTAGATAAGAAGAACCAAATAATTTACTGAAAGTGGTGTTTTGTAAAAATCCCCTGAATGTGAATTAAAATTTAATTAGAGAAAAGAGAGTAGTAAGTTGGCCTCAGGCAAGGATCATATTTAAAACAAGATCATTAGTAAATGTCAACTGTGCTTTTTTTAAAAGTGGTAGGTTTATCTCTTTTTAAAATTTGAATGCCATTGGTTAATTTGATTTAGAAAATTTGTGATTCCCAAATAGAAAAAAGTACTCATTAAAAATATTTAAATAATTACAGTGTCCTTTTTCTATTCCAATATGATATGGTTGAACTAGTGTTTTCAGAATGGCTCTTGACTTGAATTAGAGGACAATTCCCTACTCTACTCCCTCATTATCAAGAATTTTTATTATAACAATTTCATGTTACTGGGAAGAATGCATTTTATAAGAGTTTGACATCATGGCCTCTGCCATAACAGTAAAGAGATGGTAGTATGCACACAAATAAGAAAAGCATTAAATTTTATAAATTATGAATGTCATAAAATGAATATTTTACTTAAAAAGGGAAAGAAAAATAATTTAAGTAGTGAAGAAAATTCAGCTCGCAGTTCTACTCAATGATTATGTGTACCATTATGAATGTAAAATTAAAGGCATAATTCAGCTCTTGTTTCATACAAAATTCCCCCTAATGAACATCCAATACTTCATTCAGTATCAACTGAAGAAACAACAATATATTCTAATGCGGGAAAATTAACTAGGTCGGAAAAAATTATAGATTGTTTGTTGAGCTCCAAGGTAGCATTTTTATAAGGAATTTTCAAGGGTTTTTGATTATAGTGATTCTCAATTAGTCTGAAGACCTAATACCTAAATCCTCCAGAGATACACTACCACTATAATTGATGCAATTTAAATACAAATTTCATTGTTCCCTCCAAGTTTGGCCCTACTCACAAAGAATGTTAGCACTGCCATATACTCATGGAGCTTTCAGTATGTTATACCCCGTTTTAGATTAGTTCACTTTGGTAATCGTGGCTGCTTAGTGCTTCTAGGATTTTCTTAGCCAGAATCTCTTCATTCCATTTATACCCTTATATTGTTGTCAGAAATGTTATGGCTTCAGGATTTATTTTATCTGCCCAAGAAGCTAATGTTAAAAGTCATTTTTGCAATACACAATGTATTCTTATATAAAATATATAAGCTGAGCCCCAAATTCCACTGGACACTATTTGAACAATAGCCAATCAATAATTACTGCATCCTTAAATTCCAACAGACATTTCAGAATCCCTTTTGCCACAATTTCTAATAAAAATTACACAAAAATACCTATTCCCAAAAGTAAATCTAATCCTCCCTCAACTGAAATTTCCAGTTGTCAGTTGCTTGTTAAAAACATGGGTAAGATAACATTTTATTCTTTTGTGAAGTATTCTTATTGATTGGTGCTAGGGATGGAAGGATAAATATGCATACCCTGCTCTCTAGGAGTCATAATAAAACAGTAAAGTATATTGTAAGAGCTAATTTCTAAAAGTTAAATGTTTTCATGGAAGTATGGGAAATGCACCTTGGGAGTCTAGACAAAAAAGGAACCTATAATGTCTAAAGGAATTTGTGATAGCATAGATACAGTGAGCAACATCTTGATGGGACAAGAGGACTTTTGCCAAACAAGGAGTGAATAGCATCTATGCAGAGGACATAGGCAAAAGTGTGGAGTTGTGAACAAGCATGTGTATCAGAAAATTAGCACAACACAGGATGGGACTGAAGCCTGAGTATTAGAGGGAAGAGTGACAAGAACCAATGCTGTCTACATAGATTGTGACACATAGATCATTGTAAAATTGTAATATTCTTATCAAAATGACAATGATATCTGGGAAATTTTTAATAAGAGGAAAGAGGTTATGATGCAAGTATTCAGGCAGAATTATGCAGGATGGATCCAGTAGTAGAAATAAGATGAACTATTTCTACTATCCAAGTAGAAGTTGTTAATAGGTGTATCTAAAGTAATTAGTATAGAGATTATGAAGTAGAATCAACAGAATTGATATTTAGGTAGACTGTAAACAATACTTTTGCTACTTGATAAAGAGGAAGAGAGAACAAGGTTGTGCAGGGAGAAAATGAAAGAAATAAGATGAAAAGGTGGATTTCAAAACACTTAAACTTAGGATATCCAGGTAAAGGTATATATCCAGTATATAGTTGGAATGACCTCATAAGGCTAGTTTCAATTTTATACAATACTAGAGGCCTGGTGCACGAAATTCATGCACGGGGGTGGGGGTTATCCCTCAGACTGGCCTGCGCCATCTCACAGTCCGGGACCCAATGGGGGATGTCCACCTACTGGCTTAGGCTCACTCCCCATGGGGATCAGGCCTAAGCTGGCAGTTGGAAATTTCTCTGGCAATCCTGGACCCCTTGCTTCTTACTGCCCGCCTGCACACTGCTCCTTGGCACTCAGATGGCTCCCACCACCACTGCTGCACTCACCAGCCATGAGCCCGGCTTCTAGCTGAGCAGTGCTCCCCCTGTGGGAGCACACTGACCACCAGGGGGCAGCTCTTGTGTTGAGTGTCTGCCCCCTGGTGGTCAGTGTGCATCATAGGAACTGTTTGTTCCATTGTATGGTTGCTTAGGCTTTTATTATATAGACTAGAGGCCCGGTGCACAAAAATTTGTGCACTCAGAGGGTCCCTCAGCCCAGCCCGTGCCCTCTCGCAGTCTGGGACCCCTCGGGGGATGTCCATCTGCTGGCTTAGGCCCACTTCCTGGGGAATTGGGCCTAAGCTGGCAGTCAGACATCCCTCTGGCAGCCCAGAAGCCCTCGGGGGAGCTCCACTTGCCAGCGGGGAGCAGGCCTAAGCTGTAGTCATACATCCTTAGTGCTGCTGAGGCGGGAGAGGCTCCCACCACCACTGCTGTACTGGCAGCCATCAGTCTGGCTTGTGGCTGAGCAGAGCTCTCCCTGTGGGAGCATACTGACCACCAGAGGGCAGCTCCTGCATTGAGTCTCTGCCCCCTGGTGGTCAGTGTGTGTCATAGTGACCAGTCATTCCCAGTCTTTGTTCTGTTAGGGTCAATTTGCATATTACCTTTTTATTATATAGGATAGAGGCCTGGTACATGGGTGGGGGCTGGCTGGTTTGCCCTGAAGGGTGTCCCAGATCAGGATGGGGGTCCCGCTGGGGTGTCTGGCCAGCCTGGGTGAGGGGCTGAGGGCCGTTTTCAGGCTGGCCACATTCCCTTCAGGGTGGGGGGTTCTGCTGGGTTGCCTGGACAGCCTGGGTGAGGGGCTGATGGCTGGTTGCAGGCTGGCCAAGCCACCCTGTGGGTACCCTCACCCCATGAGGGAGTGGCCATCCTGGTTGAGGGGCTGATGACTGTTTGCAGGCTGGCCACAACCCCCAGCCACCCAAGCTCCCAGTGGAGGCTAGCTGGAAGCAGGTATCTGGGATTTATTTATCTTCTATTATTGAAACTTTGCTGCCTTGCGTGGAGACCACAGTTGGCCAGGGTAGGTGGGAAGCTTGGCTTCCTCCATCGCCAGGGCAACCAAGCCTCCTGCTTTCTCTAGCTCTGTGGCTGCCAGATACCATCTTGGTTGGGTTAATTTGCATATAGTCGCTGTGATTGGCTAGTGGGCATGGCTTGGGGCATAGCAGAGGTGCAGTCAATTTGCATGTTTCTCTTTTATTAGATTAGACTAGGGCCCAGTGCATGAATTCTGTGGGGTCCCTTTGCCTGGCCTGCGGGGATCAGTGGACCTCCGCACTGCCACAGCCTGGCCTTACCCACCAGCTCATCAGACTCCAGCATGCTATCCGCTTCGATCTGCACAGCATGAAGTAGTGCAGGAAGCAACAGGCAGCTGGGGAGGAGCCTGAGCCCTGGCTGGGTGCCACGCCACTCCCACTCATCCTGGCCCCACTATGCCCATCCTAGGGTGATACCGGCACACCCATGATCACACAGCCACCTCTTATCATTGCAACCTCGTTCCTCGTGCAGGCACTAGGGAAGGGGCTGCAGGCTCATGCCCAGTCTGTCTGGAATTGGGTCCTGATCCTGGTCCCGGTCCATATTGGGGAGGGGCATGTAGGGGGAGTGTCCATGGGTGAAGCTCTCGCCCCCGCAGCTGCACTTTCCAGCCAGCCATGAGCCGGATGTCTGCTGCTCATTGGTCAGCTGAGCTGCATTCCTACTGTGGGAACTCACTGACCATTAGGGGAAAGCTCCTGCATGGAACGTCTGCCCCCTGTTGGTCAGTGTACATCATAGCTACTGGTCGGTCATCTGGTCATCCAGTCATCCAGTCATCTAGTCGCTTAGGCTTTTATATATATAGATGGATATTAGAAAAATATTTAGTTGGAATTTAAATGCTCACTTACAAATGTTTTTCATATAAAATACTCTCTATAAATCACCATGTTTAAGTCATTCATGGCAAATAGTTGCTATATTATTTCAAGCAGAAAAATGTTTTAAAAGTTTATATTTAACTAGAGTTTTCCTTTCTTTAAAATGGCATTATGCCCTGGCCAATATGGCTCAGTTGGTTGAAATGTTGTCCTGTGCAATAAAGGATTCTGGGTTCGATTTCTGGTCAGGGTACATATCGAGATTGCAGGTTTGATCCCCAATTATGATGGGCATGGGAGGCAATTGATAGATGTTTCTCTCTCTCCCCCACCCTTTCTCTCTCTGTGTCTCTCTCTTTCTCTCTCCCCCTCTCTCTCAAATAATAAAATCAAATGGCATTATGTTAAGTCCTGTTCCACAGATCAATAACTTCGTGAATGCTCAAGGAAATACGTAAGCAATTAGGAGACTAATATTCTTGAGGAAAGTAAAAGTCCCAGAAACCATGATCAGTTAACTGCCAAGCAAAATAGAGACAGACTCATAGATAGAGAGCAGGCAGACAGCTCTGGTTGGGAGGAGGGTATGGAGGGATTGAGTGAAAATTTTTTAAAAAGAGAGAGAGAACTCATGGGCAATAGTGTGGTGATTGCAGAAGGAGAGGGATTGAGGAGGTAAAAGAGGTCATAGAGGGGATAAATGTGATGGGAAAATAGAATAAATTTAACAAAGAAAGATTAATAGGATAACCCTAAGAAACTATACAAAAAATTAGCATTTTTAATACTTCTCTAGCTTTCTATATTTTATATTGTCCTTGTTAATTTTTTGTCAATTTTCCAAAGGATTATATACGAGGAATGTTATAATATAGAAGTTATATGCATCAAGATGAACTAGTTTACACTATCATAAAATATACTCTTCTCAGTTGCTTAGCACAGCTAAAATTATTTTCTCACTCACACAAAGTCCATTGTGGGTAAACAGAAAATGTCCCCCTTCTGAGGATATAGCTATCCAGACAACTCTCATGGTAGTCTGAAATTTGCAATCCCAATCTGTGGTCTCCTATGTTGCCCAGGCAGGAAAAAGAAAGACCAAGGAGAAACATGGTCTGAAACAGGTACATATCAGGAGTAACTCTTCACTTCCACTTATCTTTTGGTTTCCTAGAACACAATCACATGTACATAATCCGGTTGCAACACATGCTAGACAATATAGAGCATTACATGGATATTTAATGAGCATAATTTGTCTCTAACAGAGATAGTTATAGATAGGTGAGCATGGTGTTAGGTGTTTCAATAATTCCTTAATTGCTTCCAATGGAATTAGATAATACTAGAAATATGGATTCTTTAATTAACAGAGAGATTCAGTTTTTGCTTGTAGAGATATTTTTGAAGAGCATCAAGCAATAAGGTTCTCAAGGAGGAAAAGTGGAAAATCCAAACTGTTCATGTTGTTATTTTTAACTATTATATTCAGGGGATTTTTAAAATTAGAAGAATCTATTTAATCTGCTTACTTAAGTACTGAGGAAATTTAAAATCAGAAAAAAAGAGAGAAACTTATTCTGTGTCACACAGTAATTTAGTGGTAGACATGGGATTAGCATCCAACTCTTGATTTCTCATCTAGTAATCTTTTTCACTGCACAGTACTGTATCTCCTTAGAAGATTATTTCATTGTCTATCTGGAAATATACAAAATTTCAGCATTAGTAGGAATGATGGTCTAGACTATCTAGAATCACAATGCATAAAAATTTGTCTTTTTCTATCATTATTGTAAGAGTTTACATTCATTTGGTCATTTCCTAAAACAGGTATATAAGGGAAAAAATCAAATAATTAAATCACCCAGTTACTCTGACAGACAGGAAATAAAATTTGAGTGCCCAGTAAGGTGTCATACTTGGATAAGACTTGTACATTTGGTTTCTTTTTTTATTTTTTTAAATTTCAAATCTGAAGCAGTACAAAACTCAGAAGTTCCACTTAGGTGCAACAAACATGGATATGATGCTAAGAAACTCTAGTTTTTCCATAAGTTGAATAAAATTTAAGTTTGACAGCACAGTAATCCTTAAAGCAGCAATCCTGAAATTTCAACATGGCCTTGTATATTGTTAAATAAGCAAGGCTAGAAGGAGCTATAGAGTTTTTGTTTTTAAGAATATATTGAGTGAGATGACAATTACAAGAACTGAGTTGAACAAAAGGTGTGTAAGCTTGAAATAAACCACATGGGTAAAATTTTGATGCCATAACCAATCCATATGGCCCCTTGTTTTATTAAGATGACTAGATTCTCTGGAGGATAAAAAGGGGACTTCTCCCAGCTTACCCTATCCATAAGTTATTACTGTTCAATTTCTACTAAAGCTTGTGTTATAATAAGCTACCTTTAGGTAAATGCTCTTGCCTAGAAGAGGATTGCAATTCTGTTAATATTAGAGCCAGGAGGGGGGAATTGACATTAAAAATCTAGGTAAAAAATCTATAGGATGGGGAAAAAAAGTATAGGATAGATCTCATTAAAATACTGAGTTGTACAGGGACTTAGGAACAAAGTTAAGAGCAGAAAAAGATCTTTTGACTAAAGTAGGAAGGACAGTATAAAAATATTTACAAAAAAGGTTCAGAATAAAGGAATATTTACAGAATGTTAAACTCTTAATCTGCAGCCATAATAAGGCCCCTTCAAGTTCCCAACACCTCTGCTTTCTTCTCTCATTGTTGCTCATGTTTCTTCCGTTGCTCCTCCCTGGTCTGAAGACGAGGTTGTTTGTATGTTTTCTTGTGGAAGCTAACCCTGCTTACATGCTCATTCAGACACTTATTTTCTTTAGATTGTCCCCATGGTTTCAGTTTTCCTTTGTGTGGCTCATAGTTGAGGGGACGAGACAAACTTTCTTTGAGATCAAAAACTGGTTCTTGTTGAAGACTGGAGTCCGTGCTGCTTCAGCTGAAAACTTGAATGGGGTAATAACTGTAGCAGAATCCCTCTTTGTGGCCTTCAACTTGTTTGTCCCAAGCACATCCTGACCTTTTGGGGTGTTCCCAGATATGGACACATGTGGAGACTTTCTGGCTGGAGTCTTGATCAGTGAACGCTTGTATTCATTATCTTTAGTAGCAGCTGAAAACCTGACATTCATTTTAGTTGCTGAGAGAGTGGAATGCTTGACCGACCCCTTCATATACAAGGTGCTCAGATCTGCAGCACCCTGGGCCCTTCCTTGTGAGGGCTGCTGGCTTCAGGGAGTACAAGCCATAGAAAATCTTCTTTGGAGACCCACTGGAGTTGCCACCACTTCCTTAGTTATGGACCGCTTCTTCAGTTCATTAAGTGAATTGTGTTGTTCAAAATTTTTCTTTTTTCTCTTAATATATTGATCAATGGACTCCATTTCCTTGAAATGGGACTCATGAAGCTTCTTAAAGTTTGGAGTACTGGTTGCAATTCTTTTATTTTTTCCAGATTTAGAAAACCCATCTGTGTAGGCAGACTTCTTTCTTTCTGAAGGTACCTTTGAATCTTCATTACCATTTATTCCACTATTTCCCGAGGACACTGCATTCTCGTTTCCTTGTCTCTCATCTGGTGGAGATGGAACTTCAGCAACAGGTCTGAGAGCCTGGTTTTCCTGCTTTTCTTGATTCTGGAACTCAGTGGGATCACTTGTTTTTATCTCTGAATGATCCTGATGGGAGTCAGGATTGCTGTGGACAGTCCTGCGCCTTCCCCTTTTCTTGGTGACATGGCCAGCTGGTTCCCACTCAGCTTGTTTCTGACTGCTGATTTGCAGCTCAGTCTCATCACAAGAGGATGCAGAAGTTTGGCTTTCATCCTGATTTCCATTTTCTTTTCTTGCTTCCCATTTCAGGTGGGCTTTCAAGGCTTTTAGCAGCTTGTCTGCCCTCAGGTTAGCCCTGAGGGCCAGACTCTTGGACAAGTTCTGCAAGTCACTGTATTTGAAGGATTCCAGCTCCTCGAGGGAGGGGACGGTCATCCCTATCTGCAATCCAGGCAACCAGGCGAAGCACCCTCCAACCTCTGGCATGCAGTTCAAAACTCTGGCGCACTCTAGTCGTTGACCCAGCCAAGATTTATACACAATATAAATTCTACATTTGGTTTCTTCAAGCTTCCTCTTACACTTACATAGTACAATCACCTTTTTATTTATGTGTGTATTTATCCATGCAGCAGTAATTTGTGTGTCTTTAATTACATAATCCCAAGAATTAAGAATAAATAAGAGACCAGGTTCGATTCTGGCCAATGGCACATGCCTGGGTTGCTGGCTCTATCCCCAGTAGGGTGCGTGCAGGATGCAGCCAATCAGTGATTCTCTCTCATCATTGATGTTTCTATCTCTCTCTCCCTCTCCCTTCCTCTCTAAAATCAATAAAATATATTTAGAAAAAAAAGAATAAATAAGAGAGATAGTGGCTGCTCTCCAAAAACTTGTTCTTATAAGTGATGAGCCAAAGAGCCAGTATTTGCTGAGAGTGGGAGCAACCTGAAACATGAAACCAGGAAACCTTCGTTCTAACTCTGCTTCTGTCACTGATCTTTTGTCAAATTCCTCAATCTATCTTGAGTTGTATTCCCCCACAGAAGAAAAGATGAGTGGATCTGCGGATCTTTAGCCTGAACCAATAACCTTACCACCACACTCTTCAGCTCTTTTTTTCAATTCTTAGTCATAATATTTTTCCACATTTTTCAAACATCACTCTATTTTTATTTGAGTTAATGAGTAAATGTTTACATATTACAAATCAAAGATTACTGTGACAAATAAAAACAAAACAGAATACTTTTTACTTCAATTAGTCTCCAACAAAGAGAAAAACTTGTTCTCTCTCTCTTCCTCCCCTTCCCTCTCTCCCCTTCCCTCCCTCTTCTCCCTCCTTATTCTTCCTTCTCTACCTCTCTTACTGTCTTCCTCCCTTCTCTCTCTCTATCATTTGTTCATCATTTTGCTTTGGCCATAGTTCATTACTGACATCAAGTGTGCTATTGAAAATATCTGTGATTTAATTTGTATAAAAGTGCATGAGAAGGCAAAAATAATTTACAATTGCCATTAACTTGTTGCGAAATTTCACAAATTTTACTTCTAGAATTTACCCTTTGAATATAAATGAGGCAAGCTCAGTGACTTAGATATAATGATATACTCAACATGATTTTTAACATGAAAAAATGTGATATAATTACATGATGAAATGCTATGCTTATGGCTTGAAAAATATTCTTGACTTATATTGTAGTTAAATACATACTATAAGCAATATATATAATTTAATAATATTTTAAATGCATATACACAAACATACATGCCTGAAAGGATAAATATGTTAATAGAGTGAATTTCTGGAGGAGAAATTGCATTTGCTTTTAATTTTATTATTTGTACATTTTTATTATGAAATGCAGTATCTTTGCAACTGGGAAAAAATAACTCATAAGCATAAAACTTGAGCTTACAAAAAATATGCCATAGATTTTATATGGGGTAATGTTTATAGATCTGTGGCATTAAATATGCATTATAATGTAAAAAATATAGCAAATAAATAAAAATTATTGAACTCTGCTAGTAAAGTGAAAAAAGACTTTAAAAATATTTTCTAGAGACACATGTGCACTTTGGGCTGGACTACCAGGAACTGTAGCATTTCTGGTTCTCCTTTACCAAGTTCCAGTAGCATACTCCAGTCATTGAGATAAATAAAAAGTCTTCACTATTTCTAAATGGTCAAGTGTTGAGAACCATGGCTACAGAAAAATTGCATCAATGAAAGAAAATCAACCGGCCATATTTACAAATGGGTTTGTCAGTAAGCTGTGTGCATAACCTGATAGAAGGTGCTACAGATCAAAACTAATTTCAACTGATCTTGTCTATGTCCTTGGGTTGAAGCATCATTCCATGAAAATTTATACATGCCTACTACCTTAAAACTCAGTTAGTTTAGAACTTTAGGTTTTAATTGGATCATTTTCAAAACTCCCTCTGTGACCTTGGATGTCACTTTGCTTCACTCCTGGCAGCACTTTACTTTTCTGAATCTTTGCAAAGTTAAGCGAATGAAAATTCCATCTCTAAAATTCCAATGTTAATTGATTTATTGATTGATTCATGAATATATTCATAATTTTTACCAGGAGCTACAGAGGCAAAAAATTAAGCAACAACCTTTACCCTAATCAAGGTCACAATTCATAAGAGGTTATAAATATGAGTTACCTAAGAGTATTACTGAAGTAAATTCTTAATTGCCTTTATGCTTTACTGTCAGAATGATTAAATAAAAATGGTTTATGAGCAGAGATCATAATTTTAAGAAAATAGGTCTCAGAAATGTGGGATATAAAAAAAGATCCAGCAAGTAGAAAAATGATACCTTCAAATCAACTGGTCTAGCTTAGATTGAAATTAAAAAATTGGACTCTCCAATGACAATCCATTTTCTATAATTACATTGCCCAAATGTCTTTAGATTGGTGCTCTTTCTATGTGCTCCCTTACTATTTCTACTATTACTGTACTCAACACTATTATTTTTTTAATGTTTCCATCCTAACTAAACGTAAGTGATGAGAGAGAAGGCAAGTCTACATTGAAGATGATTATATACACAATATATCAACAGCTTTTAGGTACTTTATCTTGCATTGTTTTATTGTGGCCCATTTTTTTTATGTATGTATATGTTTGTGACTTCTTTTATGCCATGGCTTTCCACTTTATTTTACTGTTCTTTGTACAAACATTGATAGTGAAGAATTGGTAAGACAGGAAAGCAAGCTTCACAGGCAAAAACAGCAGCAATTCATTGGCCATTATATTCTCTTTCATATTTGTTCTCTAGGCACAGCAGTCTTGTTCTCTGCCTTCCATACTTAGGACTATTGCTGTTTCTACCCAACCTTAGGGTGAGTGGGGATATTATTGGAAACTTGACAGGAAGCAGTAGAGCCTTGCTGAATTCCTCTCTATTCCAACTTCCCCCCAAAAGAAGCCCACTGCTTGATAATTATATATATAATATATGTATATATATATATATATATATATATATATATATATATATATATATATATATATTTATTCCATCTTAATTAACTTAAAATGTTATGAAAGATCTCTTCTTTAACTTCAGACAGAATGCTTTGACATCCTATATAATAAAAGCCTAATATACTAAGTGTGTGGTTATCTGGTCTGCCGTTCAACAAACCAAAGCATAATACACTAATGATATGCTAAGGCCACTCAACTGCTCACTATGATGTGCACTGACCACCAGGGTCAGATGCTCTGACCCGTAGGTTAGCTTGCTGCTGGGGTCTGGCTGATGGGGACTGGGTGAGACAGGCCATACACATCCTGGAGCCCTCCCACAATCCCTCCCCGGCTGGCCAACCTCCTGCATCCCTCCCTGGCCCCGATAGTGCACCAGTGGGGTCCCTCGGCCTGGCCTGAACCCTCTCACAATCCAGGACCCCTCATGGGATGTTGGAGAGCCGGTTTTTGCCCAATCCCACAGGCCAATTAATTTAATAGCCTATATAATAAAAGGCTAATATGCAAACCAACCAAACAGCAGAACAACTGGTTGCTATGAAGCACATTGACCATCAGGGGGCAGATGCTCAATGCAGGAGCTGCCCCCTGATAGTCAGTGTGCTCCCCCAGGGGGAGTGCCATGGCAGCGATAAGGATGTCTGCTAAGGATGTCTGGAGAGCGGGCCTATGCCATCAGTCAGATATCCCCCTGAAGGCTCCTGGACTGCAAGAAGGCACAGGTCGGGCTCCTAACCTGGAAGAAAGGAGATGATGGTTCTATGTGGATATTTTGCTCAGAAAACCAGAAAGGATTTTTCTATAAGGTTCATTAATTTTGGGCCTCTATTGACAATAACGCATATTCAGGATGCCACCCTTGTGATATGCTCAAAGGAACTCCACACAGTCTAGAAGCAGAATACCTGCTCTGAAGTTTCCCACTTTTTCTCAATTGAATGGGCACAGCCACCCCAAGAGGGGAGAATGAAGCTTTGAAAAATAACACCTTTGTTATTCCAAGTGTTAGAGATGAAGCTGAGTTTTCAGATGGCCTCAAGGTTTGTGCACCCTTCACCAAACACAGATGAAAACTGAGCTCTTTGAACTGCTTTAAAAATCTGTTGCTACGTATTGCTATGGGTCTGTGAAGTAGTCATTGCTAACTTCTGACTGCCTGTAATTTTCATGGCTATGAGATGACAAGAAATGAAATAACTTCGTTTTAGAAATAAATGGCTTAAATGCCAGAGTGGGAAGACCCATCATCTAAGCAAGATTTAATCTTAACTATGGTAATTCTAAGCGGTGGTCTTTTAAAAAACAAAATAAAACATGGCTTAAATAATAACACTGAAAACAAGTCATAGAACATGTGGTTAACATTAATTCATTCACATTATTCTACTGATAATTTTTTTAGTAAACTCCTCACTGATTTCCATAGTGGCTGTATCAGTCTGCATTCCGACCAGCAGTGTACTAGGGTTCGCTTTTCTTCACATCCTTGCAAGCACTTTTTGTTAGTTGATTTATTGATAATAGCCATTAAGGCGGGTATGAGGAAGCACCTCATTGTGGTTTAATTTGCATCTGATGATTAGTGATGTTGAGGATTTTTTCATATAACTCTTGGCAATTTGTGAGTCCTCTTTGAAGAAGTGTCTATTCAGGTCTTCTGCCCATTTTTTGTTTGTCTTCCTTTTGTTGAGTTGTATGAGTACTTTGTATATTTTGTGTATACTTTTTATTTAAAACATAAGAGCAGGAATTAGGGCAGGGGAAGGAAAAGCAAGGTTATTCATGTGGTCAGTTGTCTAGCTTACTAGGGGTTTTCTAAAAGAGGAATTTTATAACATGTTAATTACTGTGTAAATATCACAAAAATTCTGTGTATGTTCCTGTATGTAATTCCAAATGAACTTTGCTCCCTAGATATATGCATTATCTAATGTGACTTTCTCCTTTTGTTTGTATTGAAAATGCTCCTAATTAAAAATAAAATTGCACATATTTCAAGTTCCAAAATAAAATAATTAAATCAAATTAAAAATAAAAGGGGAACTTCATGGGTAAGAGCAACATCAGTGCTTATGTAGTAGCTGTGCCATGCATCTAGCAATATGATTATTTGTGATGGATGTATTTGAAACAAAAGCTTAATCAAACATGCTACTGTATTTTATACCTAATTTCCAGCTTTCAATTTTGTATTTAGCTGAGCATCTAGAAAAGCTACCATAGTTACTGGCAAAACTTGATTATCTATCTCCCAGGGGAGTCTACTTTGAAACATATGTGATTGGTTCAGAGAAAGGAAGAGCAGTGAAGTACCATATATATGGCATTCTGAGCTAAAGGTGAAGTAAAACTCCTGACACTTCAGAAAGGAAGAAGGACATTACAAGACAATAAGAGCAGATGTTCAGTAATTAGAATTTTTCCCTGCCCTATATATAGGTCATAAAATTTTATTTCTGATGATAATTCTTATTATGGGAAAGGACCAAAATATAAATTCTTTAAGGAAGACATAAATGTTTCCCATGGACTCCGAGGATCTCAGTTGCCTACAGTTCAAAAATAACAAGTCTTGCCTAGCCAGTTTGGCTCAGTGGATACAGTGTCGGCCTGTGGACTGAAGGGTCCCAGGTTCAATTCTGGTCAAGGGCACATGCTTGGGTTGCGGGCTTGATCCCCAGTGAGGGAGGGGAAGGAGGCAGCCAATCAATGATTCTCTCTCATCATTGATGTTTCTATCTCACTCTACTTCTTCCTTCCTCTCTGAAATCAATGAAAAAATATATTTTTAAAAAATAACAAGTCTTGGGGTGACTCATTCTGAACCCTTACAATAGTGACCCAGTTTCATTCTTTTGCATGTGGCTACTCAGTTTCCCCAGCACAGTTTATTGGAGACTAGAGGCCTGGTGCATGAATTTGTGCATGGGTGGGGTCCCTCAGCTTGGCCAGCGATCGAGGCCTATTAGAGGGCCAGCTGGCTGGGGGGATGGACCCTGGGAGGTTGGCAGGCCTGGGGGAGGGACCACAGGAGGTTGGTTGGCCAGGGGAGTGCGTGGGAGGGGTTGTGGGAGGTTGGCTGTGGAAACCCACTGATCACCAGGAGGCAGCTCCTGGGTTGAGCATCTGCCACCTGGTGGTCAGTGCGCATCATAGTGAATGTTCTACCAGTCATTCCGGTCATTCCAGTCATTCGGTCTTAATAGTAGCTTAGGCTTTTATATATATAATCTATAATAATAAAAACATAATATACTAATTATACTGGGCATCCTTCCGGGACAAAGCTGGACTGCAGCTGAGGGATCGAGGCAGCTGCTGCAGCTGCGAGGGAGGGATCCAGGCCGCCATCCATGGCTGCAAGAGAGGGATCGAGGCAGCCTTGGCTGCAAAGGCCTACTCTTGCATGAATTTTTGCATCAGGCCTCTAGTATATAGATACTGTACTTTCCTCATTTAACATTCTTGGTTCCTTTCTCCTAAATTTATGACCTTATATGTGTGGGTTTATTTCTTGGCTCTCTATTCTTTTCCATTGATCTATGTGTCTGTTTTTATGCCAGTACTATACTGCTTTAATTATTATAGCTTTATAATATAGTTTGAAATCAGGGAGTGGGTTGCCTCCAACTTTGGCTTTCTCAGGATTGCTTTGGATAATCAGGGTCTTATGTGGTTCCACACAAATGTTAGGTTTGTTCTATTTTTGTGAAAAATGACATTGGAATTTTGATAGAGATTGAATTGAATCTGTTTAGCACTCTGGGTATGTTAAAAAACAAAATTCAACCAAGTAAATTTAAAGATCTAATTACCTTTATTAAGTGATTCATGAATCAGGCATCATCCTATCTGGCAACTAAAATGGAGCTCCTCAGGGATATAGAAAATAGAACGTTTTTATAGGAAGAAGTACCAAGAGCTATTAACATACAAAAAGAGAGAAATGATTATTTGGGGACCATTACATCTTTTCTTTGGGGTAAGGGGTGGGGAAGGATTTCAATCATACAGCTTCCCTCTTCTTTCTGTGGGGGATGGGGAGGGCCCATGTGACAGATAATCTTGCTGGTGTTTGACCAGAAAATTCAAGACTGGTTGATTAAAATTAAGCTTCTGGAATATGTTGAAACTTCCATTAAGTCCAGCATGAAATTTATATTTGGCATCATGGGCTTTTAGCTCCAGTGATGCGACGCTGGGCCTGTGGTTTTATCTTTAACAGTAGTATGGACATTAACAACCCTAATTCCTTCAATCCATAAGCACAGAATATCTTCCCATTTTTTTATTCTTTAAAGTATTACAAATAGTAGTACATAAGACTCCTTTTTACCCCATTTACTCCCCCCACACCTACCCCACCCTCTGGCACATGACCACACCCCACTAGTGTCAGTGTCCATTGGTTATGTTTATATGCATGCATACAAGTCTTTTGGTAGATCTCTTAACCCCCCCCCCCAAAAAAAAAAAAAAAACCCTCCTCTACCTTCCCACAAAGTTTGAAAGTCTGTTTCATGCTTCTTTATGTCTATATCTATTTTTGTTTACCGGTTTATGATGTTCTTTATATCTCACAAATGAGTGAGATCATATGATATTTATTTTTCTCAGACTGGCTTATTTCACTTAGCATAATGCTCTACAGTTCCACTCATGCTATTAAAAATGGTAAGAATTCCTACTTTTTTATGGCAGCAGAGTATTCCATTCTGTAGATGCACCATAGTTTTTTATCCACTCATCTTCTGATGGGCACTTAGGCTATTTCCAAACCTTAGCTATTGTAAATTGTGTTGCTATGAACATGGGGGTGCATATATCCTTTCGAATTGTTGTTCTGTTTTCTTGGTATATATTCCTAGAAGTGGGATCACTAGGTCAAATGGAAGTATAATTTTTTGAGGAATCACCATACTGTTTTCCACAGTGGCTGCACCAGTCTGTATTCTCACCAGCAGTGAAGGAGGGTTTCTTTTTCTCCACATCCTCTCCAGCACTTGTTGTTTGTTGATGCTCTCCATTCTGACAGGTGTGAGATGGTACCTCATTGTTGTTTTAATTGCAATTCTTGGATGATTAATGACTTTGAGCATGCTTTCATATGTCTCTTGGCCTTCTGTATGTCTTCTTTTGAAAGTGTTTATTTAGGTCCTTTGCCCATTTTTTGATTGGATTGTTAATACATTCTCCAGTGCAGTGGTCTTTCTTGATGTTTTGTTGATGATTTTTTTGCTGTGCAGAAGCTTTTTATTTTGATGTAGTGCCATTTGTACATTTTCTCCTTAGTTTCCATTGCCCTAGGAGCTGCATCAGTAAAGATATTGCTATGACAAATGTCTTTTATTTTGCTGCCTATAGATTCTTCTATAATTTTTATGGTTTCTGTCTTATATTTAAGTCTTATATCCATTTTAAGTTTATTTTTGTGTATGGTGTAAGTTAGTGGTCTAGTTTCATTAATTTGCATTTATCTGTCCAATTTTCCCAACACCATTTATTGAAGAGACTATCTTGACTTCATTGTATGCTCTTGCCTCCATTGATAAATATTAATTGAGCATAATGGCTTTTGTTGATTTTGGGGTTCTCTGTTCTCTTCCAATGGTCTATATGTATGTTCTTGTTCCAGTACCACAGTTTTTAGAACAGTGTCTTTGTAATATAGTCCTGTGAATTGTGTCTTGTCATGTTGTATTTTGTGCCTTTAAGTCAACTCAGGAGAGAGAGAGAGCTACATAATGAGACACCCTGAGAGAGGTGAACATGGGGAGACAAAGAAACAGCCCCCGTACTAAAGTAAATGAGGAATCACAGGAAAAGGCAGTAAAAGAAATGGAGGCAAGAAATATGTCAGCGAAAGAATTCAGAGCAATGGTCATAAGAATGCTAAAAACGATGGAAGATAAATTCAACAATATGTGTAAGAACCAAAAAGAAATGAAAAATGACTGCAGAAAAATAGAAAGAACACAATAGAAAGCATCAACAGTAGACTAGAGGAAGTGGAGGACTACATCAGTGAGCAAGAAGACAAGATAGGAAAAAAATAACCAAACAGAGCAGAAACTTGAAAAAAAAACTTAAAAATCAGGAGGAGACCCTAAGGAAACTTTGGGTCAACACGAAATGAAACAACATCCGCATAATAGGGGTGCTAGAAAGAGATGAAATTGAGCAAAGAATATAAACCTGTTTGAAGAAGTAATGACAGAAAACTTCCCTGACATTGGGAAGAAGAAAACACTCACACAAGTCCAAGAGGATCACAGAGTCCCAAATAATATAAACCTGAAAAGACTGACACCAAGACACAGTATAATTAAACTGGCAAACACCAATGAAAGAGTAAGTATCTTAAAGGCTACCAGAGAGAGACAGAAAGTTACCTATAAGGGATCTCCCATCAGACTATTGACTAATTTCTCAACAGAAACACATCACCCCAGAAGGGAATGGAATGAAATACACAAAGTCATGCAAAGCAAGGGTGTGAATAAAAGAATACTGTACCCAGGAAGACTATCAATCAAAGTTGAGGGAGAAATCAGGAGCTTCACAGACAAAAAAGGACTAAGGGAGTTTATTACCACCAAACCAGAAATGCAAGAAATGCTAAAGGGTCTGCTGTGAAAAGAAGAAATAGGAAGAAAATAAGGAACACATGCATAAAGAATAAAAATGGCAACAAACAAGTACTTATCCAAAATAACTTTAACTGTAAATTAATTAAATACCCCAATTAAAAGACATAGGGTAGCTGAGTGGATAAGAAAACATGACCCATATATCTGCTGTCTACAAGAGACTCACCTGACAAAAAAGCACTCATAATACTGATAGTGAAGGGATGGAGACCCACCTCAGAACAAAGGACTGACACAGACTGATGGTGAATGGATGGAAACAGGTTTTTCAGGTGAATGAAAATGAAAGAAAACCTGGGGTAGAAATAATTATATCTGACAAATTAGACCTCAAAGTGAGGCCATAACAAGAGATAAGGAAGGCCACTTCATAATGTGGGAAACTGTTTATTGCCTTCACTATCTGATAGGCATAAATAGAGAACCCCCCGAAAGCTGGGTGCCTTTGAAGCCCTAGCAAAGATTGGAGCTAGGCGCCACCTCTGTTTGTCCAGACAGTGGTGGCTGAAACTACTCTCCCATTTATTATTATGTAAATCCTTGCTGATGGGCTAGTCTGCTTGTTACTAGGTGGTCACCTGCCTAAGGGCTATGCTATGAGTGCATCCCAGAATCAATAAAAGCTTGGTGAGGCCTGAGCACAGGAGGAAGTCCTTCCCCTTGAGTTGGACTTGCTTGCCTGGCCCCCCAATATTCCCAAATTATCTCTTGTCTTTTCATTTTCATTTGTGTGCTGCTCTGCTTCCAGTTCCTGAACCCTGACCCACGCGGGACGTGGGAAGGAAACACACAACATCTGGAGCCAGACTGGAAAACTGGAAGTAAAGGTTTCGCTAGAGCGAAAAAAGGAAGTTTCACCGAAAAAGGTGTGGAAAATTCACCGAGAAAAGGTGTGGAAAAATTCACCGAAAAAAGGTGGGGGAAATTCACTGCACGCAATGCCCAGGATCAACTTCAGAAGTCGCGAGCTGTAAGTAGGCTGGGAATGTTTTCTTTTGCCAGGCTAACGGGGCAGGATTTTCCTTTTATATAAAAGTATATTCGGCTTCTTAAAAAGTAAGAAACTTTATTATAGACTTTTGATTTGCATGCTTAAGGAGTTAAAATTTTAGAAGGTAATCTCTTATAGTTTTTGCATGTTATTATAGAACATAACCCTTGGTTTCTTGAAAAAGGTGCATTAGATCTTAAAAGTTGCCAAAAAGTTAATCAGAACTAGCCAAAAATTGTTTCCCCTTGTGGAAAATGGTATTTCATTTGCTAGAGCCTTAGGAGAGGTCAAGGAGGATATATCTCCTCCCCTTGCACCCTCTGCTCCTTAAGAAGAGCAGAAAGAAAAGAAAAAAATGGGAGGAATGGCCTTCATGGCTCCCTCCACCTCCATGTCCTAATCCTGAAATGTTTAATTCCCCGTTAATAGAATCACCTGTGCTCAGGCCTCACCAAGCTTTTATTGATTCTGGGATGCACCCATAGCATAGCCCTTAGGCAGGTGACCACCTAGTAACATGCAGACTAGCCCATCAGCAAGGATTTACATAATAATAAATGGGGGAATAGTTTCAGCCACCACTGTCTGGACAAACAGAGGTGGCGCCTAGCTCCAATCTTTGCTAGGGCTTCAAAGGCACCCAGCTTTCGGGGGGTTCTCTATCTATGCCTATCAGATAGTGAAGGCAATAAACAGTTTCCCACATCTCCCCCTTATTTTTCCTTAAAAAACCAGAAATAAACATATAAGAACAAAAAATGTTTAAGTCCCAAAATCAATGTCCAACAGTTCTGAGTCCAAGTTTCAATGTCCGACAGTTCATGTGTACATGCCAGCAATGAAATGCTGGTTCTGGATGGTGGACAAATGCAGGTCCGGTCCTCTCTGGTTTGGTCCTGGGCACCCTGCACCGCTGCACAGCTGCTGACTGCTAGCATGGCAAGGCGTCTTCACCATCTCCATCTCTGAACTGTCTCTCCTGTCTTTGTGGCTGGAGCAATCTGGTCAGTTTCTCTCTGGGATTCCTTGTTGCAGGAATCCAGATGGTCTTGGAGTTCTTCTCTGAAAATATACAAACGTATTCTCGACCAAAGGTTAATAAAGGAAATTTTACTTGGGGAATCCTTTTTATATTTGCCCAAATGATTTTCCTTTGGCTTATTTTGACACCACATATGTTTTTCATGGGTGTCTTGCTGTTAGCATTACAAATGAAGAAAAAAAAATTTTTTCTAGATGTAATTAGTTACAGGATATTTTTCCTTACATGGTATTCTTCCACTCATAATACTAAAGGGAGCAATTCAACAAGAAGACATAACTCTGGTAAACATATATGCATCCAATACAAGATGTATTGGGTGCAAATACATAAAAAAAACTTCTGGAGGATATCAAGGGAGAGATTGGCAGTAATACGGTCATAGTAGGGGACTTTAATACCCCACTAACACCACTGGATAAATACTCTAAACAAAAAATCAGCAAAGAAACATCAATCCTAAATGACTAACTAGGTCAGACGGAATAAATTGACATCTTCAGAACATTGCATCCCAAAGCTGCAGAATACACATTCTTCTTAAGTGCACATGGCTCATTTTCAAAGATAGACCACATACTAGGGGATAGGTAAAGTCTCTTCAAACTCAAGAAGATAGAAATCATACCAAGCATCTTCTCATATCACAATGGCATAAAATTAGAAATCAACTACAATAAAAACAATGAAAAAAATCAAACACCTGGAGACTAAATAGCATGCTATTAAGCAATTATTGGGTTACAAAAGAGATCAAAGAAGAAATAAAAAGCATCATGGCAACAAACAACATATAAAACACAAAAATCCAAAATTTTGGACACAGTGAAAGCAGTCTTGAGAGAGAAGTTCATAGCTCTACAGGTCTACCTCCAAAAACAAGAAAAAATGGTAATAAATCATATAACTGCACAACTCAAAGAGTTAGAAAAAGAGCAACAGGAAATCCCAGGTATGCAGAAGGAATGAAATAATAAAGATATGAGTGGAAATAAATGACATAGATAACAAAAATAAATACATACATACATACATACATACATACATAAATACATAAATAAAACAATACAAAAGATCAACAAAACCAAAAGCTAGTGCTTTGAAAGGATAAACAATATTGATGAACCTCTAGTCGGGCTCACCAAAAAGCAAAGAGAGAGAACCCAAATAAACAAAATCAGAAATGAAAGACATGAGGTAACTACTGATCCTACAGAAATACAAATTATTATGAAAAAATACTACGAATAACTCTATTCCAACAAAATGGACAACCTAGATGAAATGGACATATTTTTAGAAAAATACAAGCTCCCATAAGTCAATCAGGAAGACTAAAAAAAACGTGAATAGGCCGATAATCACTAAAGAAATTGAAGCAGTGGTCAAAAAATCTTCCAGCCAACAAAGGCCCTGGTGCAGACAGCTTTACAGGGGAGTTCTACCAAACATTCAAAGAAGAAATAAAACCTATCCTCTTCAGACTATTCCAAAAAATTCAAGAGGAAAGCACACTTCCAAACTCTTTCTATGAAGTCAGCATTACCCTAATTCCCAAAACAGATAAAGACACCACAAAAAAACATAGATAAACATAGATGCTAAAGTGCTCACAAAATTCTAGCAAATCAGATCCAGCATAACTTTAGAAAGACCAAGTGGGATGTATTCTGGGGATGCAAAGATGATACAATATCTACATATCAATAAATGTGATACATCACATAAGCAAATTGAGAGACAAAAATCACATAATCATATCAATCAATGCAGAAAAAGCCTTTGACAAAATCCAACACCCTTTCTTGATAAAAAAAAAAAAAAACTCTTAGCAAAGTGAGAATAGAGATCATACCTCAACATAATAAAAGCCTTATGTGACAAACCTACAGCCAACATCATACTCAATGAGCAAAAGATGAACTCATTTCTCCTAAAAATGGGAACAAGACTGGGAAGCCCTCTTTCACCACTCCTGTTCAATATAGTACTGGATGTTTTAGCCACAGTGATCAGACGAGAAGAAGAAATAAATGGCATCCAAATTGGAAAAGAAGTGAAACTGTCCTTATTTGCACATGACATGATATTATTCATAGGAAACCCCAAAGACTCCATCAAAAAACTACTAGAACTAATAAATGAATTTGGCAATATAGCAGGATACAAAATTAACACCCAAAATCCTATGGTCTTTTTATACACGAATAATGAACTCACAGAAAGAGAAACTGAAAAAGCAATCCTATGTACCATTGCACCAAAAAGAAAAAAAAATTAAGATACCTAGGAATAAACTTAACCAAGGAGGTAAAGTACATGTCCTCAGAAAACTACAAGACTTTGAAAAAAGAGATAGAGGAAGACATAAACAAATGGAAGAATATACCATGTTCAAGGATTGGTAGAATCAGCATCATTAAAATGTTCCTACTACCCAAAGCAATCTACAGATTCAATGCAATCCCCATTAACATACCAATGGCATGCTTCAAAGATCTATAAAAACTCTCCAAAAATTCATCTGGAATAAAAATAGACCCCAAATAGCCAGAGCAATTCTGAGAAAGAAGAACAAAGTTGGAAAAATGACAATACCAGATATCAAGATTTATGACAAAGCCACGGTTCTCAAAACTGCCTGGTACTGGCACAAGAACAGACATGTAGACCTATGTAACAAAACAGAGAACCCAGAAATTGACCCAAGCCATTATGTTAAATTTATATTTGACAAAGGAGGCAAGAGCATACAGTGGAGTCAAGACAGTCTATTCAATAAATGGTGCTGGGAAATTTGGTCAGATACATGCAAAAAAATGAAACTAGATCACCAACATACACCATACATAAAAACAAAATCAAAATGGCTAAAGGACTTAAATGTAAGAAGGGAAAGCATAAAAATCCAACAAGACTTCATAAGCACCAAAATAGCAGACATATGTCATAGCAATATATTTACCAACACAGCTCCTAGGGCAATGGATACTAAAGGAAAATTAACAAATGGGACTACATCAAAATAAAAAGTTTCTGCACAGCAAAAGAAACCATCAACAAAACAACAAGAAATCCCACTGCTTGAGAGAACATATTCACCAATGCTATTTCAGATAAGGGTTAATCTCCAAAATTTACAGAGACCTCATACAACTTAACAAAAAGAAGATAAATGATCCAATCAAAAATGGGCAAAGGACCTAAATAGACACTTTTTAAAAGAGGACATACAGAAGGCCATAGTGGTCAGACAAGAAGAAGAAATAAAAGGCATTCAAATTGGAAAAGAGAAGTTAAACTGCCCTTATTCTCAGATGACATGATACTATACATAGCCCAAAAGACATCATCAAAAAAACTACTAGCCCTAATAAATGAATTCAGCAATGTAGCAGGATACAAAATTAACACCCAGAAATCTATGGCTTTTTTATACACAAATAATGAGCTCACAAAAAGAGAAACTGAAAAAACAATCCAATTTAACATTGCACCAAAAAAATTAAGATATCTAGAGCAATCTATAGATTCAATGCCATCCCCATTAAAATACCAATGGCATATTTCAAAGACCTAGAATAAACTCTCAAAAAATTCATTGGGAACAAAAAAAGACCCTGAATTGCCACAGCAATCCTGAGAAAGAAGAACAATGTTGGAGGGATCACAATACCAGATATCAAGCTATATTACAAAGCCACAGTTCTCAAAACTGCCTGAACTGGCACAAGAACAGACATATAGACCACTGAAACAGAAGAGAGAACCCAGAAATTGACAAAAGCCATTGTGCTCAATTAATATTTTACAAAGGAGGCAAGAGCATACAATGGAGTCAACACAGTCTCTTCAATAAATGGTGTTGGGAAATTTGACTAGATACGTGCACAAAAATGGAACTAGACCACCTAGTTACACCATTCACAGAAATAAATTCAAAATAGATAAAGGACTTAAACATAAGGCTGGAAACCATAAAAATTTTAGAAGATACCATATGCAGAAAAATATCAGATATTGTCATAGCAATATTTTTACCAATACAGCTCCAAGGGCAATGGAAACTAAAGAGAAAAGAAACAAATGGAACTACATCAAAACAAATAGCTTCTACACAGCAAAAGAAATCATCAACAAAACAACAAAAAAGCCCACTGCATGTGAGAACATATTTGCCAATGTTATCTCCAATAAGGGTTTAATCTCTAAAATTTACTGGGAACTCATACAACTTAACAGAAGGAAGATAAAAAATCCAATCAAAAAATGGGCAAAAGACCTAAATAGACACTTTTTAAAAGAGGACATACAGAAGGCCAAGAGACATATGAAAACATGCTCAAAGTCGGTAATCATTCAAGAGATGCAAATCAAAACAACAATGAGGTACCATCTCACACCTGTCAGAATGATTATCATCAACAAATCAACTAACAACATGCGCTGGGGAGGATGTGGTGAAAAAGGAACCCTCTTGTACTCCTGGTGGGAATGAAGACTGTTGCAGCCACTGTAGAAAATAGTATGGCATTTCCTCACAAAACGTAAAATGATACTGCCATTTGACCCAGTAATACCACTTCTAGGTATATATCCCAAGAAAACAGAAACACCAATCAGATATGATATATGCACCCCTATGTTCATACCAGCACAATTTACAATGTCTAAGATTTGGAAACAGCCTAAATGCCCATTAGCAGATGAGTGGATTAGAAAACTGTGGTACATCTACACAATGGAAAGAGAAGGAGTTCTTACCATTTGCAACAGCATGGATGGAACTAGAGAGCAATATGCTAAGCAAAAGATAAATATCACATGATCTCACTCATTTGTCGAATATAAAGAACATCATAAACTGATGAACAAAAATAGGTACAGAGACAAAGAAGCATAAAACAGACTGTCAAACTACAGTGGGAAGTCAGGGGAGGGTTGTGGGGGATAAGAGGTCAACAAAAGGACTTGTGTGCATGTATATAAGCATAACCAATGGCCACAGACACTGAGACGGGGGCGGGGGATAGTGAGGGCATGTGCTGGGGATTGGGGAGGATGTGGGGAGGACAATGGGGGAATAAAGAGACATATGTACTAGTATTTGTAATACTTTAAACAATAAAAAATTAAATAACTAGCTAACTAAATAAATAAATAATAAGAGGTTGGAAGTCTTCCTTCCCCTAGGACTTTTTGGAATAATTCGAGGAAGATAGGTCTTAGTTCTTTGAATGTTTGGTTAAACTCCCCTGTGAAGCCATCAGTGCCAGGCCTTTTTTTTTTTTATTTATTTTTATATATTTTATTGATTTTTTACAGAGAGGAAGGGAGAGAGATAGAGAGTTAGAAACATTGATCAGCTGCCTCCTGCACATCTCCCACTGGGGATGTGCCCGCAACCCAGGTACATGCCCTTGACCGGAATCGAACCTGGGACCTTTCAGTCCACAGGTCGACGCTCTATCCATTGAGCCAAACCGGTTTCGGCCCTTTTTTGTTTGCTAAGCGCTTTTTAAATTGGTGCTTCAGTTTCATCAGTTGTTATTATCCTATTCAGGTTTTCTTATTCAGTTTTGGAAGGTTGTATTTTTCTAGCAATTTGTCTATTTCATCCACATTATCCAGCTCATTGACATATACCCGTGGTTGGCAAACTGTGGCTTGTGAGCCACATGCAGCTCTTTGGCCCCTTGAGTGTGGCTCTTCCTAAGCCTTAGGAGTACCCTAATTAAGTTAATAACAATGTACCTACTTATATACTTTAAGTTTAAAAAATTTGGCTCTCAAAAAAATTTCAATTGTTGTACTGTTGATATTTTGCTCTGTTGACTAATGAGTTTGCCGACCACTGTATATGCCATATACTTGTTCATAGTATTTTCTTATAATCCTTTGTACTTTGTACTTCAGTTGTTACTTTGGCTAGTTCATTTCTGATTTTATGTATTTGGATTCTCTTTCTTTGTTTCTTGATGAGTCTGTTGAAATGTTCATCAATATTTTTTATCTTTTCCAAAAAACAGCTCTTTAATTAATTAATCTTTTGTATTTTTTTTTAGTCTCTATGTCATTTATTTCTGCTCTGGTTTTTATTAGTTCCTTTTTTTCTACTTACTCTGGGATTTTATTATTTTTCTCTTTCTAATTCTTTAAGCTGTAGTGTTATATAGTTTATTAGAGATATTTCTTGTTTCTTGAGGTAGGTCTGTAATGCTATGTGAACTTTCCTCTAAGAACTGCTTTTGCTGTGTTCCATAGATTTTTGGTTGTAGTGTGTTCCTTTTTGATGTTTCCAGGAAGGTTTTTGTTTCTTCCTTGATTTCATTGGTAATCTATTCATTGTTTAATAACATGCTGTTTAGCCTCCAGAAATGAAAAAGTTGAAGTAACAACTAACACCACAGAAATACAATGGAAAGTAAGAAAATGCTAAGAAACTATAAGTCAACAAGCTGGACAATATGAATGAAATGGACAAATTCCTAAAATAATACAATCTTCCAAAATTGAATCAGGAAGAATCAGAAAACCTGAATAGTCCTGTATCTACTGATGTAATTGAAGCAGTAATAAAAAATAAAAAATAAAAAAACTCCCAGCAAACAAAAGCCCTGGTCCTAATGTCTTCACAGGGCAGTTTTACCAAACATTCAAAGAAGAACTAATACCTATACTCCTCAAACTATTCCCAAAAAATCTAAAAGGAGGGAACACTTCCAAGCTCTTTTTATGAGGCCAGCATTAGCCTAATTTCAAGTACCAATTAAGACATTACAGTGAAAGAGAACTACAGGGCAATAAACTTGATGAATATACATACTAAAATCCTCAACAAAATATTAGCAAAACAGATCCAGCAAGATTTATTCCAAGGTAGCAAGGCTAGTACAATATTCACAAATTAATAAATATACCTACCACAAGCAAAGTGAAAGACAAAAATCACATGATCATAGCAATATGCAGAAAAAAACATTTGACAAAATCCAACACCCCTTTATTATAAAAATTTCCAGCAAAGTTGGAATAGATCAATGAGTATGTTTTCATGAGCCTCTTGGCCTTCTGTATGTCCACTTTTAAAAAGTATCTATTTAAGTCCTTTGCCCATTTTTTGATTGGATTGTTTATATTCCTTTTGTTAAGATTTATGAGTTCCTTATAAATTTTGAAAATTAGGCCCTTATCGGATATAACATCAGCAAATACGTTCTCCAGTGCAGTGGGCTTTCTTATTGTTTTGTTGCTTTCTTTTGCTGTGCAGAAGCTTTTTATTTTTATCTAGTCACATTTGTTTACTTCCTCCTTAGTTTTCATTGCCCTAGGAGCTGTATCTGTGAAGATATTGGTATGAGATATATCTAATATTTTGCTGCCTATGAAGACTTCTAAGATTTTTATGTTTTCCTGTCTTATGTTGAAGTCCTTTATTCATTTTGAGTTTACTTTTGTGAATGGTGTAAGTTGATGGTCTAGCTTCATTTTTTTTTTTTTGCATGTATCTTTTCAATTTTCCCAACACCATTTATTGAAGAGACTGTCTTGACTCCATTGTATGCTCTTGCCTCCTTTGTCAGATAGTAATTGAGCATAATTGCACCGTGCAGTTTTCAGATCAGTGGCATTGTAATATAGCTTGATATCTCGTATTGTGATTCCTTCAACTTTGGTTTTTCTCTGGATTGCTGTGGTTATTTGGGGTCTTTTTTTTATTCCAGATAAATTTTTGAAGAGTTTGATCTAGGTTTGTGAAATATGCCATTGGTATTTTAATGAGGATTGTGTTAAATCTATGGATTGCTTTGGGTAGTATGGACATTTTAATGATGTTGATTCTTACAATCCATGACCATGGTATATTCTCCCATTTGTTTATTTCTTTCTCTATCTCTTTTTTCAATGTCCTGTAATTTTCCGAGTACTGGTCTTTTACCTCCTTAGTTAAGTTTACTCCTAGGTATCTTAATCTTTTTGGTGCAATGGTAAAGCAGATTGTGTGTGTGTGTGTTTTTTAAATCCTCTTGCTGTGAGTTCATTATCTATATATATAAAAGCCCAGTGACTGGAATGGCAGAAGGACCAGAACAACCAGAAGGACCAGAACAACCAGAATGATGCGCACTGTAGCAGCCCACCAGCCTGATCCAGTCCCAGATCAGCCCCCAAAACCCTGAACAGGGGTGGGGCCAGACAGCCAATTGTGGCCCCTCCTCCCTCGCATGTCCAACCCAATGGGGCCCCATCGGGGTGGGTCAGCTGATCCCCACCCATGCACAAATGCATGCATCGGGCCTCTAGTTGATCTATAAAAAGCCATAGATTTCTGGGTGTTAATTTTGTACCCTCTTCATTGCTGAATTCATTTTTTAAGTCTAGTAGGGTTTTTTTACGGAGTTCTTAAAGTTTTCTATGTATAATATCATGTCATCTGAAAATAATGACAATTTTATGTCTTTCCCAATTTGGATGCCTTTATTTCTTATTTTTGTCAGATCACTATGGCTAGCACTTCCAGTACTATGACGAACAGGAGTAATGAGAGTGAACATCCTTGTCTTGTTCTTGTTCTTAGGGGAAATGGCTTTAGTTTTTGCCCATTGAGTATGATGTTGGCTGTAGATTTGTCATATAAGGCTTTTATTATGTTGAGGTATGATCCTTCTATTCCCACTTTGCTGAGAGTTTTATCTAGAAAGGGTATTGAATTGTGTCAAATGCCTTTTCTGCATCAATTGATAAGATTATGTAATTTTTTACTTTCAATTTGTTTATGTGATGTATCACATTTATTGATTTGCAGATATTGTTCCAACTTTGCATTCCTGGAATAAATCCCATGTGGTCATGGTGTATGATCTTTCTAATGTAATGTTTGATCCAGTTTGCTAGGATTTTGTTGAGGATTTTAGCATCTATGTTCATCAGGGTTATTGGCTTGTAATTCTCTTTCTTTGTAGTGTGTTTATATGGTTTGGGGATTAGGGTAATGCTGGCTTCATAAAAAGAGATGGAAAGTGTTCCTTCCTCTTGAAATTTTTGCAATAGTCTGTGGAGGATAGGTTTTAGTTCTTCTTTTAAAATTTGGTAAAACTCCCCTGGGAAGCTGACTGGCCCAGGGCTTTTGTTTGCTGGAAGATTTTTTTATTACTGCTTCAATATCCTCCACAGTTAACAGCCTATTTAGATTTTTTTATTCTTCCTGATTGAGCTTTAGAAGTCATATTTTTCTAGGAATATGTCCATTTCTTCTAGATTGACTAGTTTGTTTCTATACAGTTGTTCATAGTATTTTTAAAAAATAATCCTTTGTATTTCTGTGGGGTCTTGTTATTTCACCTCTTTCATTTCTGATTTTATTTGGGTCCTCTCTCTTTGCTTCTTGGTGAGCCTGCCTACAGCCAACATCATTCCAGTTTATCCTTTCAAAGAACCAACTCTTGGTTATATTGATCTTGTGTGTGTGTGTGTGTGTGTGTGTGTGTGTGTGTGTGTGTGTGTGTGTGTGTTTATCTCTATATCACTTATTTCCACTCTGATCTTTATTATTTTCTTCCTTCTGCTTACTCTAGGCTTTTTTGTTGCTCTGTTTCTATTCTTTATGTTGTAGAGTTTGATAATTTATTACCATATTTTCTTGTTTTTATGTAGGCCTGCAATGCAATGAACTTCCCTCTCAGGAAAGCTTTTACTGTGTCCCATAGATTTTGGATTGTAGTGTTTTCATTGTCATTTGTTTCCAGGATGCTTTTTGTCTCTTCTTTGATCTCTTTGGTAACCCAATCATTTTTAATAACATGCTATTTAGCCTACAGCTGTTTGATTTTTTTATTGTCTTTATTGTGATTTAGTTCTCATAATATGCCATTGTGATCTGAGAAAATTCTTCATATAATTTCAATCTTCTTGAATTTGAAGAGACTTTCCCTGTGTCCTACTATGTGGTCTATCTTTGAAAATTTCCCATATGCACTTGAGAAGTATTTATATTCTGTAGCTTTGGGCTGAAATGTTCTGAAGATATCCATTAAGTCCATCTGATATAGTGGTTCAGTTAGTATTGCTGTTTCTTTGCAGGTTTTTTTTTTTTTTTTGTCTAGAGGATTTATCCAGTGATGTCAATAGGGTATTAAAGTCCCCTACTATGATTGTATTGCTATTGATCTCTCCTTTGATATCTTCCAGAAGTTTATTTTATGTATTTGGGTGCTCCTGCATTGGGTTAATATATGTTTACCAGAGTTATATCCTCTTGTTGTATCTATCCCTTTAGTATTATGAAGTGGCCTTCCTTATCTCTTGTTATGGCCTTCACTCTGAGGTCTATTTTGTCAGATATAAGTATTGCTACCCCAGATTTTTTTCTCATTTCCATTTTTCTGAAAAATATTTTTCCATTCCTTCACTTTTAGTCTGTGTGAGTTCCTTGTTCTGAGGTGGGTCTCTTGTAGACAGCATATATACTAGTATGTGTTGTTTATTTTTATCCATTCAGCCACTCTATGTCTTTTGGTTGGAGCATTTAGTCCATTTCTGTTTAAGGTTATTATTGATAGGTAGTGGTTTGTTGCCATTTCTATTCTTTACGCCTGTGTTCCTTCTCCCTTTTTATTTCTTGTTTTTGCAACAGTCTCTTTAGCAAAAATTTCTTGCATTGCTCACTTGATAGCGATAAACTCCCTTACCCTTTTTTGTCTGCTAAGCTCCTAATATCCCTTTCAACTTTGAATGATAGCCTTGCTGGATAAAGTATTCTTGGATTCAGTCCCTTACTTTGCATCATTTTGTATACTTTATTAGATTCCCTTCTGGCCTGATGTACTTCCGTTGAGAAATCATTTTATAATCTAATGGGAGATCTTTTGTAGGCAACTCTCTCTCTCTCTTGCCACCTTTAATATTCTCTCTTTGTCATTAACATTTGCCATTGTATTTACAACATGTCTAAGTGTGGGCCTTTTTGGGTTCATTGCTTTTGGGACTCTCTGTGCTTCTGTGACTTTTTTCTTCTAAAGTCAGGGAAGTTTTTTGTCATTATTTCTTCAAATAGGTTTTCTAATCCTTGCTCCTCCTCTTGTCCTTCTGGCATCCCTCTTATATGTATGTTACTTCATGTCATGTTTTGCCAAAGCTCCCTTAGGCTCTCCTCCTGCTTTCTAATTTTATTTCTAGTTGCTGTTCAGATTTGTTGTGTTTCTCTGCCCTGTCTTCTAACTCACTAATTTGGTCATCCTCTTCTTCTAGTGTAATGTTGAAACCTTCTTTTGTGTTTTTTATTGTATCTATATTATTTTTTGTTTCCTCTTGATTCTTACATAATTTGTTTATTTCCTTATCCATCCAGTTAAGGAACTGTTTGGCCCTTTTCCTGATTTCTTTTTCTGACATTGCATGCTTTTTTTTCATTTAGTTACTTTTCTAGTGCTTCCTCCTTTTCTTTCTTTGGTGAGTTGTGTCTTTGTCTCCCCGTTTCTTCTCTCACCAAAGGGTCCAGGCCCAGGGATGTACAGGGCCTGTAACCACATTTGTGGATCAGCTGGAGGGTTGCACACCCTGAAAGTCACCAGAGATTCTAGGCCACAGGATTCTCATGGCCTGTGGCTGCAGCTGTGCATTGGCAGGAGGGTTTCACACTTCAGGACTCACCAGAGCCTGTGGTTGGGGAAGCTGGAGTCCTGGTGCCTGTGGGTCTGCAGCTGAGGTAGCAGATCTTTGGCTGTAGTGACTCTTGGTTTCTGGGTGGTGTTTTAGGCCAATCTGGGTGGTGGTGAGGCCCTTACAATTTTTTATACTCAAATGAACCTTGTGTTTCAGCTTTTTTCTCACCCCACTTCCCTTGCTTCAGAGGTCTGATGACATAGAACTATTCCAAAGAAGTGGCCACCTCCAAAAAATTTCCCTTCTAGGATATGTAGACACTTGAGAAATGTTTCCAAAAAGAAGTAGGAGGAGTCTTAATCCTCTTACAATTTGAAATGTCTGGCTGGTTGGCTTCACACCACTGAGTACATCTGTCTGTTTTATTTGAAATTCACAAAGATAATAAAAGTTTGGGAAATGCAAAGTATTTATTTAAACAAACTAAATTTGAAAACTAAATATATACATACTATACTTTTTCAGGTTAAAATCATGCTTTTATAGGTTTATACTGGTGAATATATAATCTATGGAAAGTGTGTGAGTCTATTTAGAATTCCTTTATTCTCTGCATGACTTCAGGAAAAGTTTAGGTTGGGTGATTGAAATTAAATATTTATCAGAGTAATTGTCACTCTAATAAATATAAAAGAAATTAATTATTCACAGTTATTTATAAAGTGTTGCCCTTATTTTATTCCTCAATCCTACATCCTCTGGTTATAATAAATTATAATCCCAGTCATATGATGATATTTAATTAAGCTTATATTTGACTTTAACTTTTAGTGTAATAAATAGACAGTGAAGTTTCAACTGCAATGCCAGGCATGTGTCAGTTTTCTAACTGTGTTTTGTTTTTTGATTGATCCAATCAAGTATGTGATATTGAAGTATATGTCATGCCTACTGATTGTAGTCGAGTTATTCAAATACATTAAGGCAATGTTTTTGCACCTTATAGTTCAATTGTCTTACATTTTAATAGAATTTTAGAATATTTTAAGTGTTGCGAGATTAATTATAGGATTACAATTTTTCTTTTTCTCCTCAGAAGTAAGGCCTTGCCATTTAATGGAAGAGTTCAAAGAGCTCAAATAAAGATGGATAGTATATTTTAAAGGAAATCTATATAAAAAATCTTCATACCATGATGAATAAACTGAAAAACAAAACCCTTTGAGAAGTCACACCCCACTGTAGTATTAAATCATTTTATAAAAGCATCTTTCCATTTTTGTTTCCTTGCCTAACAAGCCTTGTGTATTTTATTTCTATGCAAGTGAATGGCAGTTTATTGTGTCCCAGAGGACAGGGTATTAATGATCATTTGCTTCCTGCTATAAGGCCGGTCATAATTTTGTAGTCAGAAAACTGGTAGAAATAATAGCCAACCAGTATGCTAATACTTCCTGAAAATGGTTAGTTAGTTGTGTTTAACCATGGCAGGGATTTTTGTTATTGTTTTTTGCCAACTACTTAGATTATTTTCATTAGAATTGCAATTTTTGGTAGCATTACAAATTGCTAGATACAACCAATTGAAGAAACCATATATTTCTTTTGTGTAGCAGTCAGAGTTCTACCTCAGCAAGTAAGTCTTCTAGGGATAAAGAAATAATTCTAACTAAAAGCCCATTTTTTTTCTTGTTGATGCTATTTATTTACTTATTTATTTATTTAAAATATATCTTTATTGTTGAAAGTATTACAGATGTCCCATTTGTTTTTTTGCTTTTTCCTCCAATGAGCCCCTCCTCACCAAAGCCGCCTCTCCCAAGCCTTCGCCACACTATTGTTTGTGTCCATCAGCTATACACATATGCATATAAGTTCCCCGGTTAATGTCCACCTCCCTCCCCACAACCCACCCCCACATTCACTCTGAAATTCATCAGTCTCTTCCATGGTTATATGTCTCTGGATCTATTTTGTTTATCAGTTAATTTTGTTCATTAGAGTCAACATATGAATGGGATCACGTCATACTTAACTTTCTCTGACTGGCTGGCTTATTTTTTCTTAGCATAATACTCTCCAGGTCCATCCATACTGTTGCCAATGGTAAGAGTTCCTTCTTTTTACTGCCACACAGTATTTCATGGTGTAAATGTACAACAGCTCTTTTATCTACTCATCTGCTGATTGGCACTTGGGCTGTTTCCGTATCTTAGCTATTGTAAATTGTGCTGCTATGAACATAGGGGTGCATATATTCTTTCTGATTGGTTTCAGTTTTCTTAGGATATATTCCTAAAAGTGGGATCACTGGGTCAAATTTATTGAGGAAACTCCATACTGTTTTCCATAATGGCTGCATCAGTCTGCATTCCCACCAGCAGTATACTAGGGTTCCCTTTTCTCCACATCTTTGCCAACACTTGTCATTTGTTGATTTGTTGATCATAGCCTTTCTAGCAGGTGTGAGGTGTTATCTCATTGTCATTTTGATTTGCATCCCTCTGATGATCAGTAACTTTGAGCATTTTTTCATATTTCTCATTGTATATCCTCTTTGGAGAAGTGTCTATTTAGGTCCTTTGGACATTTTTAAATTGGATTGTTTGTCTACCTTTTGTTAAGTTGTATGAGTTCCTTATATATTTTGGAAATTAATCCTTATCAAAGGTATCATTGGCAAATACATTCTCCCACACAGTGATCTCTCTTTTCACTTTGTTCTTGGTTTCTTTTGCTGTGCAAAAGGTTTTTTTATTTTTATGTAGTCCCATTTATTTATTTTCTCCTTAATTTCCTTTGCCCCAGGAGATGCATTGCTATGAAAGATGTCTGAGATTTTGCGGCCTATAGTTTCTTCTAAGATATGTATGGTTTCATGAAATACATTTAGATCTTTAATCCATTTTTAGTTTATTTTTGTGTATGGTGTAAGTTGGTGGTGTAGTTTCATTTTTTGCATATACCTGTCCAATTTTCCCAACACCATTTATTGAAGACACTCTTTACTCCATTGTATGCTTTTGCCTCCTTTGTAAAATATTAATTGAATATAATGATGTGGGTCAATTTCTGGGGTCTCTGTTCTGTTCCCTTGATATATATGCCTGTTCTTGTGCCAGAAGTAGACTGTTTTGATTACAGTGGCTTTGTAGTGTAACTTGATATCCGGTCTGCAATATCTCCAATGTTGTTCTTCTTTCTCAAGATTGTTGCAGCTATTTGGGGTCTTTTTTGGTTCCATATAAATTTTTGGTGTGTTTGTTCTAGATCTGTAAATATGCCATTGGTATTTGCATAGGGATTCCATTGAATCTACAGATTGCTTTGGGTAGTATAGAAAATTTAATGACTATGATTCTACCAACCCATGAACACGGTATTTTCTTCCACTTGTTTATATATCTCTCTATCTCTTTTTTCAACAGTTTTCTGAGTATAGGTCTTTTAACTCGTTCATTAATTTTATTCCTAAGTATCTTAATTTTTTGTTACAATTGTAAATGGGATTTTTTTTTTTTTAGTTTCTCTTTCTGATAGTTCATTATTGATATATTAAAATACCACTGATTTCTGGGTGTTAATTTTGCATCCTGCTACATTGCTGGATTTATTTATTGAAAAATCGATCACTAAAACATTCACTAACCTGTTATTTTAATTTTTTTTAACATGGAGAATTCTGTGCAGCACCCAAAGTTAAATTTGTCTCTGATGAGTAAATAAATGGAAAGCAGTATCTTTAAACAGTGATAGTTGAAAGCCAAATGTTAAAAATTCTGCAGATTTATATAATGTGATGTCATTCATTTTTGTCATTACTATTCTATTTATTTCTTCCATTTTCATGACTTTTTAAAGGATACGGTATGCCTAAAATGATAGCTACTATCATATAAATAGAAATATACAAATATTTTACTAGCCATTTTATGACATATAGCCTATAGTGAGTGACTAGGGGGAAAGAGTTCTTAAAAATGACTTCTAAGTGTTTGCAAAGCACATGAACATTTGATTACAGAGGGTATTAGTAGATTAATGTATCGACAGTCAATGACCTTAAGGCTACAGATGAAAGGAGCTCCACTTTCTCCCCATAAAATCACATTTTATTCTTACCCACATGCAAACAATGGCAGCTATGTAAATTATACATATAATTATTTTGAGAACATTATTGTTACTTAAATATTTTCATCATAGAAAGCAGAACAGTAATAAAAACAACAACAATTTCACATATGTATACTTCTATATGAAATATAAGGTAATATAATTTAATATTGCAAGTACGTTTGAGGAGCTTTGTTTCATCCTTGAGGCTGGAGAAAGAGTTATTCTATATCTCAAGATTTGAATTTGGTTATTTCAAAATGTAAACTTTCCAGACTATAATATAGATGATCAATGCTGTTGAAAATTGTTTCAGAAAAATATTTAATTCATTTTAATAAAAATTGAGAAGATATTATAACAAATGCAATTTTACTTTTTGGAAAACAGAGAAACAAATCTTGTTTGCTGCCTGCTAAGATTTTTTTTTTGTATATGTAAATATTTTTTTACATTACAAAACAACCTAGCTGCCTTTCACAATCCCATAAACATTTTGCTTTCTTATGAGATGCTTGTAATAAATGAGATTGATGCTATTTTTTTTACAATTGTCTATTAGAAATACAGTTTTGTGATTAAGTACTTAGGGATAATTCAATTCCAAGTCATGAGATTACAAGCTAAGAATTAAGATGAATGCCAAAATACACGTTTAGTCTGTTATTTAAATGTATTGTATATTTATTTTACATAGTTTTTTCCTAATTTATAGAAATTTTGCCCTTCAATCTATTGCAAACCTACCTAAAATATTGCTACTTTGGGTTGGGGCAGCAAAATGACTTTAAGCTGCACACACATATAGTCACACGGGTGAAGAACTATAATTATATTGAGTGCATCCAAGAAATCAACTATTCTGCTTACACTTACTACCTCTTCAAATTTATGTGTACCTCAAACAAACATACTGTAAATTGATTTAATACTAAAAACTGCTGAGCTTGATAATTCAGTTTATTGACTATTTTTCATGTTACTGTTATATTCTAAAATCTAAAATTAAGTTAAATATTGATAATTTATCATAATATCAAACCATAGCTTCTTTCTTAAGATTTATTTACTTTTAATATATTTTTATTGATTTTTTTACAGAGAGGAAGGGAGAGGGATAGTCAGAAACATCGATGAGAGAGAAACATCAATCAGCTGCCTTCTGCACACTCCCTACTGGGGATGTGCCCACAACCAAGGTACATGCCCTTGTCTTTAATTTAATGTCATTCCATTGGTTTATATTTTTCTTTCTTTCCCTTGCCCAAGAAGATATATCAGAAAAAATATTGTTATGAAAAATGTTGATATTTTACCGCCTATATTTGCTTCTAGGGTTTTTATGGTTTCCAATCTAACACCTATGTCTTTAATCCACTCGAGTTTATTATTTTGTGTGGTGTAATAAGGGGTCTAATTTCATTTTTTTTGCCCCTATCTGTCAAATATTCCCATCATCAATTATTGAATAGACTATCTTTAGCCCATTGTATGGCTATGTCTCTTTTGTCAAATGTCAATTGACTATAGAGATGTGAATTTATTCCTGGACTCTCTATTCTGTTCCATTTATTTATATGTCTCTTTTTTGCTAGCAGCATGATGTTTTGATTACTATGACCTGGTGGTATATTTTGATATAAGGTAGCGTGATTTCTCCAACTTTGTTCTTCTTTCTCAAGAACATTGTTGCTATTCAGGGTCATTTCTGGTTCCATATAAATTTTTTGAATATTTGCTCTAGTTCTGTGAAATACTCCCTTGGTATCTTGATAGGAATTGCATTGAATCTATAGATTACTTTGGATAGTATGAACATCTTAATGATGCTAATTCTTATCCATGAACATAGTATATGTTTTCACTTTTTGTATCTTTCTCAATTTCTTTATTTTATACTCTAGCTGGTTTGGCTCAGTGGATAGAGTGTTGGCCTGCAGACTGAAGGGTCCCAGGTTTGATTCTGGTCAAGGCCATATGCCCGGGTTGCAGGCTCCGTCCCCAGAAGGGGATGTGCAGGAGGAGGCCTAGCAATAATTCTTTGTCATCATTGATGTTTCTATCTCTATCTCTCTCCCTCTCCCTTTCTCTCTGAAATATATATATATATATATATATATATAATTTTACAAGTATGCATATTTTAGATCATTGGTTACATTTATTCCTAGATATTTTATTCATTTTGAAGCAATTATTTGCTCATTTTCATTTGTTTTCAATATGTTTTTTAATTCTTCCTTGATCTCTTTGGCAACCCATTCATTATTTAATAGCATGGTATTTGGCCTCCATGGGTTTTTGAATATTTTTTAGTGTTTTTATTATAGCTGATTTCTAATTTCATGCCATTGTGACCTGAAAAGATGCTTGATATGATTTAAGTCTTCATGAACTTGTAGAGACTTAGTTTGTGTCCTAACATGTGGTCTATCTTTGAAAATGTAACATGTGCACTTGTGAATAATGTATATTCTGTACCTTTATGGTGAAATGTTCTAAAAATGCCAGTTAATTCCAACTTACCTAGTGTGTCATTTAGGATCACTGTTTCCTTGTTGATTTTTTTGTCTAGAAGATATATTCAGTGATGTCAGTAGGGTGTTAAAGTCTCCTACAATGATTGTATTGCTGTTTGTCTCTCCCTTATGCTCCTGTATTGGGTGTATATATGTTTACCAGAGTTATATCCTCTTATTGCATCGATCCCTTTAGTATTATGAAGTGGCCTTCATTATCTCTTGTTATGACCTTCAGTTTGAAGTCTATTTTGTCAGATATGAGTATTGCTACTGCAGCTTTGTTTTCATTTCCATTTGCAAGGAAAATTTTTTTCTCATCCCTTCACTTTCATTCTGTGTGAGTCTTTTGTACTGAGGTGAGTTTCTTATAGATAGCATATATTCTGGTTATGTTTTTGTATCCACTAAGCTATCTTATTTTTTTTTTAATTGGAGCATTTAAGCCATTTACATTTAAGGTTATTATTGATATGTTTTTATTTGTTGCCATTCTTACTCTTTATGCCTGTGTTCTTTTCATTCTCTATTTCTTCTCCTTACAACAGTTCCCTTAGCATTTATTGCAGGTTGGTTTGGTAGTAATAAATTCTTTTAGCCTTTTTTTTTTTAATCCATTAAGTTCTTTATTTCATCATAGATTTTGAATGGTAGTTTTGCTAGATAAAGTAGTCTTGGGTTCTGTCCCTTGGTTTTCCTTACATTGTATATATCATGTCACTTCCTTCTGGACTAAAGTGTTTGTATTAAGAAATCAGCTGACAGTCTAATGGGAGCTCCCTTGTAGATAACTTTCTGTCTCTCTCTTGAAGCCTTTAAGATTTTTTCTTTATCTTTAATGTTTGACATTTTAATTACTATGTGCCTAGGTGTGGGTCTTTTGGGGTGCATCTTGGCTGGGACCTCTTTGTTTCCTGAACTTTAGTGAATTTTTCCTTCACCAGGTTAGGGAAATTTTCTGACATTATTTCTTCAAACAGGTTCTCTATTCCTTGCTTGGATTTTTCTTCTGGTACCCCTATTTTGTGTATGTTGTTTTGTTTCATGTTTTCCCAAAACTCCTTTAAAACCCTCCTCCTGCTTTTTTTCCCCCATTTGCTTCTCTGAATGGGTTTTGTTTTTCCTACTTTGTCTTCTAATACACTTATTTGATCCTCAGCTTCTTCTAGTCTCCTGTAGAATCCTTCCAGGGTGTTATTTATTTTCTTATAATTGATTTTCTTATAATTCTCGTAAAGTTGCTCATAGTTCTAACTGAATTGTTTGAGCAACCTTATTTTGCCATTACTCTGAATTCTTTATCTGACAAATTGCTGGCCGCCATTTTGTTTAGTTCCTTTTCAGGTGATTTCTTCTTTTCTTTCATTTGGGGTTGCTTCTTTGTCACCCCATTTTTTTCTGTCCTTTGTATATGTTTCTATGTACTAGATAAAAATGCTATACCTCCCAGACTTTGTGGGGTGGTCTTATATAGTAGGTGTTTTGTGGGATCCAGCGGTGCAGTTTCTTAGATCTTCTGAGCTGGGTGCTCTACGAAAGTTTCTTGCTTGAGTTATTTAGGTTCTCATGTTGTCTTGAATTTTATTTTCCTATTAATGGATGGAATATCCTCTCAGGCTGGCTGACTATGTGGCTTACCCCTCACCATAATGTGTGAGCTGTTGTGGAGGTACTGACATAACAGGACAAAATACCACAAAATACAAAACAAAAGAAACAAAATTAAAACATATACAAGTCCCCTACAGCAAAAGCTACCACCAGAGAAGAGAGAATTAGGAAAGAGAAAAGAAAGCAAGGATGATTTAAGAAAAGAAAGAAAAAAATGAAAAGAAAAATAACAAAACAACCAACAAATTTCAAAAAAAAAAAAAAAAACCCACAGAAACAAATGAAGACAAAAGATGTGGGTGGAGGAAAATGTAGGTGCAGAGCTAAAATAAAGAAAATATGATTTTTCAAAATGAGGGTATGGGGGAAGGAAACCAGTGTAAAATAAAGGAAGAAGAAAATAAAAGCAAAAAATAAAATTGAAAAAATAAAATAGAGGAAAAGTCAAATACACCCAAAATAAGAAAAGTAAAAATGGTGAGATAAGAGGGAAAAAGGAAATGATAGAAAGAAAAAAAAAAAATGATTGTGTAGGAGAAGGGAAGTGGAAATTAGATATATGTATGAAACAACAGAGTTTAAAATAACAACAAATAGACAAAGCAGATAGATAAAGAAGATAAATTAAAAAGGAAAAAAGAAAGGACAGAGGAAAATGTTTTAAAAGGAAAAGAAGAAAAAAGGGGAAAAAAAGATGGAGTTCTTTTCAGCCAAGTTTAGTGCCTCATGGGTGCTTCCTTTGGGTCCTACTCTTTTGATGACTATGGTTAAATGTTCTGTCTCTCAATTCTGAGCTTTCCGTGAGATATGTAGGTGCTAACCCTTGTCAGAAACTGTCCTTTGTTGGCTTTCTGCAACCTGTTTGAAGCTCCAAGCAACCCACAGTTTGTGTCTGCTCCCAGAAGACTTGCCTTTAAGCAGGAGGGGGCCAATCTGTCCTCTAAAGCAGGTTTATTAGCAGCATGGGACCGAGGGTTGAGTCAGAAAACTTCTGCTGGTTCTTTGGGCTCCGCTTCTGCCTGCCTTTGCCTGCTAGAAGCGGCAATCTTAATTACTCAAAAGTTTGTTTCTGAAAGGGCATTAGGCAGAAGAGGTGCTGTTCAGATTTCAGGAAATGTGGTTGGTGTGTCTCCCTGTTCTAGAGCTACTGGCAAGTGGCCCAAAATATTACTTTGCCCTCAGCTGGGCAGAGATCCTCGTATGCAATCCAGTGGGATTGGCTGGAAACCTGAAGTTTTTATCAGCTCTCCCTTGTGGGGAAATTACTAGTCTGGTTCCCAGGATAGTGGGGCAGAAAGCCCTTCTCCAATCCAGTTACTGATGCACACTGAGACTGTTCAAACACATAGGCTTGGCCTCTGCTTTTGTTTCTTCTGAAAATCTTAAAATGCAGTGTTTGGCATGCAGGACTCCTGAGGGTAGGGTGGGCAGTATCGCCTAGGGCAAGGTTTTTTTCTTTACCTGCCCAGTGGATAATGGGAGTGGCTAGCTCCTCTCAGGAAAAATGGCTGTTTTGTTTTGGGTGCCTATGAATGACCAAATGCAGGATTCCTGGCTACTGATCTTTCACATCTCCCTACACTGTTTCCCACCCCAGACTGTGCTTAGGCACCTCACACCTGTGTCTTTCTCTCTACACCAGCGGTTCTCAACCTGTGGGTTGCGACCCCTTTGGAGTGGAACAACCTTTTCACAGGGGTCGCCTAAGACCATCGGAAAACACATATATAATTACATATTGTTTTTTGTGATTAATCACTATGCTTTAATTATGTTCCATTTGTAACAATGAAAATACATCCTGCATATCAGATACTTACATTATGATTCATAACAGTAGCAAAATTACAGTTATGAAGTAGCAACAAAAATAATTTTATGGTTGGGGGTCACCCCAACATGAGGAACTGTATTAAAGGGTTGTGGCATTAGGAAGGTTGAGAACCACTGTCCTACACCAAAGTCTTGGGTGAGTAGCTGCAAAATCAACTGCTGTGACTGGGTTTAGAGAAAAAACAAACACAAAGCTGTGGTTTTTTCTCTAATAGGCTCCAGTCTACAAGCTCCAAACTCTGCCAGCTGCATTGATGCCTTTCATGGTTTGATGTTACATGGGCTTCGGGTCTCAGTTCTGGTGCTCCAGGCTATGGAGACTGCCTGCATTACGGGGTTCGATCTTCTGAGGAAACAGACCCTCACATAGACCAGCACTACTTCCTCTCTCAGTGTACCAGCCTGCCACCCCTGAGAGCTGGGTAGGCTCTTCTCATGACCTTTCCCTTCCTACTCATCTTCAGGTTTTTTCTGTCATTCCTTCATATGCCTCTCCCTCTGCTAGATCTTAGTTGGTAATTCCAGGTGAATGGTCTCTAATTTAGTTGTATTTCCAGTCTGACCCTGGGAAGAGGTACAAGAAAGTCACCACTTTTTCTATTCTCCTCCTTGATCTTTTTTATTGTTTTCTTAGAGTCTATTTCAATTATTTTGCTCTGATCTTTTTTAAAAAATATATGTTATTGATTTTTTACAGAGAGAAAAGGAGAGGGATAGAGAGTTAGAAACATTGATCAGCTGCCTCCTGCACACCTCTGACTGGGGATGTGCCCGCAACCAAGGTACATGCCCTTGACTGGAATCAAACCTGGGACCTTTCAGCCCGCAGGCCGATGCTCTATCCACTGAGCCATACTGGTTAGGGCTCCTCTGATCTTTATTATTTTCTTCCTTTTATTCAATCTGGGCTTTGTTGTTATTCTTTTTCAAGTTCCATTAACTATAAATTTAGATTGCTTATTTGAACTTTTTCTTGTTTCTTGAGATAGTCCTATAATGCTATGAATTTCCCTTTTAGGGCTGCTTTCCCTGTGCTCCACAGATTTGGGGTTGTTGTGTTTTCATTTTCATTTGTTTCAAGGTATCTTTTGATTGCTTCCTTTATCTCATTAACTCTTTCATTGTTTATTACATGCTAATTAGCATATTTTTCATTTTACATTTTCTTCTTGTGATTTATTTTAAGTTTCATAGAATTATGGTCAAAGAAGATGCTATATATGATTTCAATCTTAATAAATATATTGAGAATTGTTTTGTGTCTTAACATGTCTATTTTAGAAAACATTCCATTTATACTTGAAAAAAATGTATATTCTGCCTCCTTGGGGTGGAATGCTTTGAAGATATCAAGTAAATCCATTTTATCTAGAATTTACTTTAAGGTCACAATATCCTTATTGACTTTCTGTCTGAAAGATCTACCCATTGTTATCAATGGGATGCTAAATCTCCTACTATAACTATATTAGAGGCCCAGTACACGAAATTTGTGCACTCAGGGAGTTCCCTTAGCCTCGCCTGCACCCTCTTGCAGTCCAGGAGCCCTCAGGGGGGAGCGGGTCTAAGCCAGCAGTTGGACATCCTTAGTGCTGCTGCAGAGGCAGGAAACAGGAGAGGCTCCCGCCACCACTGCTGTGCTCGCTAGCTGTGAGCAGTGAGCCTGCCTTCTAGCTGAATGGCACTCCCCCTCTGGGAGCGCACTAACCACCAGGGGGAAGCTCCTGCATTGAGTGTCTTCCCCCTGGTGGTCAGTGCATGTCATAGCAACTGGTCATTCTGCTGTTCAGTCAATTTGCATATTAACCTTTTATTATAAAGGATTACTATCAATTTCTCCCTTTATGTCCATCAAGAGATGCTTTACAGCCCTACCTGGTTTTGCTCAGTTCATAGAGTGTAGGCCTATGGACTTAAAAGTCCTCGGTTCCATTCAAGTCAAGGGCACATGCACCAGTTGCAGGCTTGATACCCAGTAGGGGGTCTGCAGGAGACAGCCAATCAATGATTCTCTCTCATCATTGATGTTTCTAACTCTCTCTCCCTCTCCTTTCCTCTATGAAATTAATAAAATATATTAAAAATAAAATATATTTAAAATATTACATATTTAGGTGCTTCTATGTTGAGTGCATAAATGTTTACAAGGGTTAAACCCTCTTGTTGGATTGAGCCCCATATCATTATGTAAGGTCCTTCTTTGTCTCTTACTATAGTCTTGATTTGAAAGTCTATTTTGTCAGATATAATGATTGCTATGTCATTTTCTTTCCTTTCTAGTTGCATGAAATATCTTTTTCCATCACTTTATTTTAGTCTGTGTATATCTTTTTGTTCTGAGGTGGGTCTCTGGAAGGCAACATATACATAGGACTTGTTTTCTTATCCATCCAGTTACCTTATGTGTAGTGACTGGACCATTTAAGCCATTTATTTTTAAAATAATTATTTATAGGTATGTGTTTATTGATATTTTATTTTGTTACTATGTTCCTCTGTTTTATTTTCTTTTCCTTTTCTTCTTCAGCTTCTTAAAGCAAGCCCTTTAACATTCCTTGCAATAATGGTTTGCTGGTAACAAACTCCTTTAGCTTTTTCTTGTCTGGGAAGCTCTTTATTTTTCCTTCAATTTTAAATGATAACCTTTCTGGGTACTATATCCTTGGTTGCAGGTCCTTGTTTTTCATCACTTTGAATATTTCATCCCAACCCCTCTGGCCTGAAATGTTTCTGTTGTAAATCAGCTGACAGTTTTATGTAACTCCCATGTAGATACCTTAGTGACTCTCTCATGCTGCTTTTAATATTCTCACTTTGTCTTTACCTTTTGGCATTTTATGGTGTGTCATGGTGCTCCTTTGAGTTCCTCTTGTATGGGATTCTCTGGGCTTCCTGGACTTGCATGTCTTTTTCTTTAATGAGGTTAAGGAAGTTTTCAGACATTATTTATTCAAATAGGTTCTTGATTCCTTGTTGTCTCCTTCTCATTCTCATACTCCTATTACACAGATCTTCTTACAATTCATTTTGTCCCAAAGGTCCCTTAAACTATGCTCATTTTTTTAATATTTATTTTCATTGCTCTGATTGGGTGTTTTTTTCTACCTTATTTTTCAAATTCCTGATTCAATATTCTGTTTCATCAAGCCTGCTGTTTATTCCTTCCAGTGTATGCTTTACTTCAAATATGGCATTCTTCACTTCGACTGATCCTTTTTTATGGTTTCTATATCTTTTTTCACGCTTTTGAGTATTCTTATAATCATAACTCTGAACTCTATCTACACTAATAAAAGAGAAACATGGTAATTGGCGTACGACCGCTACCCTTTTCATTGGCTAATCAGCGAGATATGCAAATTAACTGTCAGCCAAGATGGCCGCCGGCAGCCAGGCAGCTTGAAACTAACGTGAGGCTTGGTTGCCTCAGTGACAGAGGAGGATCGTTGGAGGAAACCAACATTCCCTGCCTGCGGCTGCAGGCCTCTGAGCGGGCAGTTTAAGAAACATTGTAACAAATACCCCCCCCCCCCCCACTTCAGCCAGCAGATTCGCAACACTGTAAGCAAAGGCCAGAAACCTACTTTCAGCCCGGAGGCTGAAGAGCTGGAGCCAAGCCTCAAGGTAAAGCTGGCCCAGGATAAAAAAAAAAAAAAAGAAAAAAAGGAGCGGTTGGGAACTTCAGTCACCCCCAGCCTGAAAACAGCCCTCAGCCCCTCACCCAGACTGGCCAGGCACCCCAGTGGGGACCCCCACCCTGATCCAGGACACCCTTCAGGGCAAACCAGCCGGCCCCACCCATGCACCAGGCCTCTACCCTATATAGTAAAAGGGTAATATGCCTCCTGGCACCGGGATCATCGTGACAGGGGGCAGCGCCCAAACCCCCTGATCGCCCTGTGGCTGTGTGTGTCACAGGGGGCGGGGCCCCAACCCCCTGAGCAGCCCTGCTCTGCCTGATAGGGGGGAGCTCCCCAACGCCCCCCCCCCCACGGGCCCTGCTCTGTGTGTGATGGGGTAGAGCCATAACCTCCCCATCGGCCCTGCCCAGAGTGTGAGTGTGGCGGTGCCCCAACCCCCGATCAGCCCTGTTCTGTGGGTGATAGAGGGCGGTGCCCCAACCCCCGGATGGGCTCTGCTCTGTGTGTGACGGGGGAAGTGCCCCAACCCCCTGATTGGCCCTGCTCTGTGCGTGACAAGGGGTGGCGCCGCAACCTCCCCATCGACCCTGCCTTGAGTGTGACAGGGGACGGTGCCCCAACCCCCCAATTGGCCCTACCCTGAGCGTGACTGAGGGTGGCATCACAATCTCCCAATCTGCCCTGCTCTGTGCATGACGGGGCGGAGCCCCAACTCCCCAATCGGCCCTGCTCTGAGCCATACCAGGGGCTGCACCTAGGAATTGGGCCTGCCCTCTGCCACCCTGGAGCAGGCCTAAGCCAGCAGGTCATTATCTCCCGAGGGGTCCCAGACTGCGAGAGGGCACAGGCCAGGCTGAGGGACTCCCCTCCCCCCGAGTGCACAAATTTTTGTGCACCGGGCCTCTAGTATCTAATAAATTGCTTACCTCCATTTCATTTAGCTCTTCTTCTAGACTCTAGAATTCTCTAGAATCCAATGCTCTTGTTTCTTCATTTGAGGCCTGTTTCTTTAATGCCCCATTATAGCTGCCTATTTGTGCTTGTTTTATGTATTAAATAGTTCTTCTATGACTCATAGTTTTGGTGGTGTGGCCTTATGTAGTAGGCGACCCAGTGGTATAGTGTCCCTGATCACTAGAACTGATTGCTTTAAGAATGTCCCTTGTGTATGTTGTGTGGGCCCTCCTGTTCTAATTGAGTCTTGATTGCTATTGGCCAGTTTTAGGGTGGGTTTGACTCTCAGGCTGTCTGTCATTGAGGCGCAGTCCCAACACAGTGTGTAGGTTTCTGTGTAAGTGCTGGTCACACTAGATGGAATTAACCTTAATAGGGTCTGGTGCCTGCTGAGATATCCCTGTGGATATGCTGCTTGTGAAGTTTATTGGATCCTGCTCTGCTGTTGTCTGAAGCTGGCCACTGGATGTATTGGTTCTTGGCCTCTTTGCAGGGACACAGGTGCAGGCCAATGTCAGACACTGTCTGTCACTGACCCTGAGCAACCTATTGGGAGCTATCAATAATCCATTTTTTGTGGCTCCCACTGTTGAGCCGGGAAAGGACAAAGGTGTGTACTAAGGTCTACTTTCAGTAGCCCTGGCCCAAGGAGCAGGTCAGGCAAAGACTCAAAGCACCCAGGGATCCACCTCTGTCTGCAGTCTGTCTGTTAATTTCAGACACATAATGAACCTCCAGATGAACTTCTCAGCAGTGCTTAAGCTGAGAAAGAGGGGTACAGAAAGAGGTATACAATTGGTTGGGCTATTGTTTTCCCCCAGGTAATACAATTTCAATGTAGCCTCTTTAAGTTCTTGAATATAAGGCTTCTCTCTAGCTAGACTTCAGATGTTTATTCAGCATTATTTTACTATATTTTAGTTGTAATTATAGTTTTGTCCTGGGAGAATGTCAGAGTAGCTTCAACCTAATTTTCCATCATCCTAGAATCCAAAAAGACATTAAAACAAATATAACAAGACAAAAAAGGTATTTTTTAATGTCAACCCGATGACAGAATATAACCCTTGAAAATATTTGCACCCTCAACATAGGATAACCTAAATATATAAAGCAAATATTGATGGACATAGAGGAAGTAATAAACACTAAAACAGTAATAATGGGGACTTTAAAACTCCATTGCCACTAATAGATACATAATCCAGACAGAAAATTAACAAGGAAAGAAGGGCTTTAAATGACACATTACATCAGATAAATTTAATTGGTATTTTTAGAACATTTCACAAGAATGAATCAGAATATAGATTATTTGAGAGTGCACATAGACCATTTTCCATGATAGAACACCTGTTGGGCTACAAAATAAGTGACAATAAATTAAAGACTATTGACATTATATCAAGCATTTTCTTGGACCACAATGGTGTAAAACAAGAACTCAACTACAAGAGGAAAATGAAAAACACATGGAGACTAAATAACGTTATTAAACAATGAATGGGTTGACAACAAGATCAAGTAAGAAATCAAAAAATACCATGAGCCAAATTAAAATAAAAGCACAATAATACAATATCTATGTGACACAGCCAAAGCAGTTTTAAGAGGTAAATTTATAGCAATTCAGGTCTACTTTAAAGAGACAAAAGAAATATCAAATAAACAATCTAACCTTACACCTAAGGAAATTAGAAAAACAACAGCAAAAAAATCCCACAGTCAATAGAAAGAAGGAAATAATAAAGATAAAATCAGAAATAAATGAAAGTCTAAAAACAAGCAAACAAAAGATCAATAAAACCAAGAGCTGGTTTTTTGAAAAGATAAATAAAAGTGATAAACTTTTAACCAGACTTATCAACAAAAAAATGTAGGACCCAAGATCAGAAACAAAGGAAGGCAGAGGAGGGTGGGGGATGTAAGAGATTAACCAAAGGATTTATATGCATGCATATAAGTATAACCCAGGAACTCAGACACTAGAGGGGTGAGGGAGTGTGCTGGAGGTGGGGGTGGCCAAGCAGGGAGAGGTCAATGGGAAGAAAAGGAGACATATGTAATATTATATGTAATACTTTAAAAAATAAAGAAATACATACATATATACACATATTTATTTATATACATATATATTTATATACATATATAAAGCTGTGGTACATTTATACCATGGAGCACTATGCAACAGTATAAAAGAAGAATCTGTTACCCTTTGAGACATCAGGGAAGGACCTGGAGAGTATCATGCTAAGTGAAATAAGTCAATCAGAGAAAGACAAGTATCACATAATCTCGCTCATATGTAAAATCTAAATAACAAAATAAACTGATGAATAGAGTGGACCCAAAGACATAGAAGCATGGAACAGAGTGTGAAATCTCAGAGGGAAGACGGGGGAGAGTGGGTGGGTGAGAAGTAATCAGCCAAGAACTTTGTATGCATAGATACATGGCCCATGGCCACAGACAATGGGGTGGTGAGGGCCTGGGGTATGAGGCAGGGGCAGGCTAGAGGGGGTTAATGGGGGGAAAAGAGAACATATGTAATACTTTCAACAGTAAAGAATTATTTTTTAAAAAAGGTAAAAAGCAATATATATACATATATATTTTTCCCTATATAATTTTTATGCAGTTATAAGAAAAAAGTACTTGCTTGATTTTCTATGGTTGGCTAGGCATCACCATTTCTCAACATTAAAATTTCCTCAGAAGAGAAGAAGCCATCAATTACATTTCCAGAATCCCCTTGCCTACATTGTTCTGAGTTAGAGGCTTCTATTGAGAAACCCTCAGATGATATTTGGGAGGAGGAAGAGACAGGGAAGCCATTAATCTTTGGATACAGTAAGATAGCTGAGCAGATGTGGGTTTCAAAGCAGCTTCCAGACGAGCTTTTTGAGAATAACCAACATCCATCTTGCTGGCTGAGATGATTTAAGGCAACTACTCAGAGAGCTTTGACTGGTCAACCAGCCACTCACTTCAGTACTGCATATTTAAAGACTTTTGAAAAATGTACACAGACTTCTCATTTACTGCATTAAAAAACTTGAATGCTCTGTATTAAATATAGTGACTTCTGTATTCCTTCTACTGATACAAATATTGTGCAATAAAAATTGTTAAAGTATGTGTTAAATTGAAAGATTTAAGACTGTGAATGCTGCAGATATTCATAAATGGAGAATATGTCAGCCTTCAAGAAGAAAATCAAATCCACTTTGAATGAAAATAAAATCAGAGCTTCTATAATTTTTCATACACAATGTCCAACATTTTATTAGAAATTTCTAGTCATGGTAACAAATATATACAACTGAAAATCAACAGAAAAATATAGGCATTATAAACAAACTCCAAGTGATCTATATCTTAGAATTATCAGGCTTTAAAAGAGCTATAATATATATGCTAAAAAATAGAGAAAATAATGGATAATTTCATCACAACACAGAATGCTACTAAAAGTATTAAATTGAAATTATGAAACAAATAAAAAGATTAATATTATACTTTACATGAATGGAGGACTTAATATCAAAATAGTGATGTTAGTGACAGATCAGTACAAAATATGTTGAATGAAGCAAAGAAAGGAAAATAGGATGGACATTTAGAGAAGAAAACAAAACATATATGGGATATGGTAAGTAGGATTATTTTTAATTAAAGTCACAAAAGGAATGGGATAAAGCTATATTTGAAAAACCTATGGCAGAAATTTTTCCAAATGTGAAAATAGACATCATTCCAGAGATTAAAGTTATCTTCAAGCACCAAGAAAATATCTACAAAGAAATAGCGCCTAAGGATATTATAGTAAAAGTGCTGAAAACTAAAGAGAAAGGAAAGGAATGATAAAAACAAACTGTTCAAAAAAGAAAAAAAAAGACAACAATAATGACAGCCAAGTTTTCTACAGAAAAAAATAATGAAAACCAGAGGACAGTGTAACAACAACATTAAGAGCTGAAAGAATGAAGAACATCAGAAAGTATAAATATTTGAGGAAATTTAAATAAATATTGACTGTTTAAAATTATATAATAATAATGTCATGGGAGAACATGGCGGAGGTATAAACGGACGTGTCCTGTGCCTTGTCCTGGAGCAGATAAGGGTGAGCAGCTGAAACGGGTAACCTACAGCCCGAATAGGCAGAGGATTTTCAGCTGAGAGACTGTCTGTAGCTGGGAAAGACCGAGAACCCCCAGAAAAAAAAGGACAGTTGGAGACTGCGGCTGAAACCTCTTTCGGTGCTCCAGTGCAGCAGCAGAGACCGCGCCATCTTGGGAGGCTGTTGCCGGCATCCAGAGATCAGCTACTAACCTGGAAACAAGGGATCTCAAGCAGCGTGACTGCGTGAGCTCAGACGAGCACTGTTTCTTCTCATGGAAAGGTTAGACTTCCCCTAAAGGTGCAGTTTGCAATTCAGCTTGGAGAGAGAACCAAGCTCAACCGCGCGGGGAGGGGGGTGGGGCAAAATCTGCGCCCCACAGAGTCTGCAGCCATTGGGACCAGCGTGACCCGCAAGTGGGGAAGGGGCCCCACGGGGCTTCAGGCAGAAAGGAACGTTAAAAATAAGCCCATAGCTGGACTGGATGTAAAAAAGCAGCCTTGGGATTGCCAGTGTACCGGCTGCTTGGTGCCAGGGGCGAGTGGGCGCTTGGAGACAGCGCACAGACCTGGAAGGTGGAGGCTTGCGAATTTGCACAACGTATCAGGTTCTTGTTACAGTTCCCCTTAGATCCGTGCATTTGATTATTAAACCCAGTGCATGCCATTCCCCAGTTGGGGTCATTTGCAGAGCCTGTAGGGGAGAGTTCTTTTTGGGGAGCCTGGGAAACAGAGTGGGCAGTAGCTATTGGAGAGCCAGCTCTGGGCAGTGGACTTTCCCAAATCGGTTTCAAGTACCATAGAGAAAAAAAAAAAACCCTACTGATAGAAAGGACTTATAGCCTTGGAGGTCAATCCAGACACACTGCCACCCAAAGGCAGAGCCACGAACTGTCTCTTCTGTGATCACAAAGAAAGGCAGTCTGGTAAACAAATACAACCTGCCTTAAAATCAGGACTGTGGTTTACGGCACAGAGGGACAGTGTATCGCAGGGAAATTCAACACTCTCCTGAATGGCTGGCAGGATTAAGGTGTGCCAAAAAGAAGAGTAGAAGATCTGAAGCACCTTCACTACTGCATATTTTTATATATTTTTTTAATTCTTCTTTCACCATTTCATTAAGAACCTATATTATTATTTTTTTGTTTTTTTTTCATCACTTGATTTTACCTTTTTAATTACTAAATTTTTTAACCAGTATTATTGCTATCATTATACCATTTTTTCAAGTGTCATTTTATTTTTTATTTTTTTATTTTTCTTTATTTTATTTTGGGATTAGTGTTCTACACTCTATTTTCATCGTTCCTTTAGCATCATTTCTCTCTATCTCACATTTACCCTTAAGCCAAAACTCTCTTCCTCACTTTTCCCCTTTTGTTGTCCTGTTTCTCTTACCCTATTCCTGCTTTAGATTTTCCCTATTCCTTCTTTTTACCCACTGTCTAAATTTCACCCTACTTATATATCTAATTTCTAATCCCTTGCTCTAAATCCATATACACCTCTCTCTTATCTTTCTTCACTATCCAATTTTTTTTCTCTCTCTCTCTCTGTCGTTTTGCTAGTGCTTGCCTGATTTTGAGTATACTGTGTGTTTTTATGCTTGTTTGGGAGTTGTTTTGTTTTTCATTTTCATTTTTCTGTTTTGCTTATTTTTTCTTTCTCTGGTTAATTTTGCGCTTCTGTTTTCCCTTGCCTTGCTTGATATTAGTGGTTGTTTGTAGTTTGCATTAATCTCCAGGGATCTGCTGCTGGAATTCATTGAGATTAGTTGCAGTTCTCTTAGAGTTTTCTCCCCATACAAATAGCCTCTTCCCCACCTCTATTTCATTCTCTCTCTTACTTTTTTTTTTTTTTTTGGTCTGTTTGTTTTTTTCCTCTCTCCCTTTTCCCAATCTCATTTCAGCACTCCTTTTTGTTTTTTATTTTTCTCTTTAATATTTTCTCTTTTTTCTTCTTTATCCCCTAATTCTCTTCACTCAGGTGGTCACCTTTATTTGGGGTTATTAATATCGTGAATACATTTTGTTCAGTGCCTTGTATGTTGTGCCTTGTTGTGTTGTATTTTGTGCCTTTAAATCAACGCAGCAGAGAGAGAACTACATAACCAAACACCTGGAGAAGAGAGATCATGGTGAAAAAAAGAACCAACCCACATATGAAAGAAAAACAGGCATCATCAGAAAAGGAAGTAAACGAAATGGAGGCAATGGAGGCAAGCAACCTGTCAGAGAAAGAATTCAGAGAAATGGCCATAAGGTGGATGAAAAGAATGGAAGACAAATTCAACAATATATGTAGGAACCAAGAGGAAATGAAGAAGAACCAAGAGGAAATGAAGAGAAACCAAGAAGAAATTAGAAATGACAACACTGCTATAAAGAACTCAATAGAAAGTATCAACAGTAGACTAGAAGAAGCAGAGGACTGCATCAGCGAGCTAGAAGAGAAGGTAGGAAAAAATACCCAAACAGAACAGCTTCTAGAAAAAAAATTAAAAAGCAGGAGGAGAGCCTAAGAGAACTCTGGGACAACGCTAAACGAAACAACATCCAAATAATAGTGGTGCCAGAAGGAGAGGAAACTGAGCAAGGAATAGAAAACCTGTTTGAAAAAATAGTAACAGAAAATTTCCCTGATATAGGGAAGAAAAAACTCACACAAATCCAAGAAGCTCATAGAGTCCCAAACAAAATGAACCTGAAAAGACCGACGCCAAGGCACATAATAATTAAATTGGCAAACACCAACGACAAAGCAAGAATCTTAAAAGCAGCCAGAGAGAGACAGAAAGTTACCTACAAAGGATCCCCCATCAGACTAGCAACCGATTTCTCAACAGAAACACATCAGGCAAGAAGGGAATGGAATGAAATATACAAAGTCATGCAAAGGAAGGGTCTGAATCCAAGAATACTGTACCCAGCAAGGTTATCAATCAAAATTGAGGGTCAAATCAGGAGCTTCACAGACAAAAATGGTCTACAAAAGTTTATTACAACCAAGCCAGCAATGCAAGAAATGCTAAAGGGTCTGCTGTAAATAGAAAAAAATAGGAAACAAAGAAGGAACGGAGCAGTAAAGAACAAAAAGCGAGTAACAAGTTTCTATCAATAATAACTTTAAATGTAAATGGATTAAATTCCACAGTCAAAAGGCATCGGGTAAATGAGTGGATAAGAAAACATGACCCATATATCTGCTGTCTACAGGAAACCCACCTCAGAATAAAAGACGCACACAGACTGATGGTGAAGGGATGGAAAAAGGTTTTTCAGGCCAATGGAAGTGAAAAAAAAAGCCAGGGTAGCAATACTTATATCTGAAAAATTAGATCTCAAAGTGAAGGTCATAAAAAGAGATAAAGAAGGCCACTTCATAATACTAAAGGGAGCAGTCCAACAAGAAGAAATAACTCTGGTAAATATATATGCACCCAATATAGGAGCACCCAGATACGTAAGAAATATTCTGGAGGAGATCAAGGGAGAGATTGACAGCAATACAATCATAGAAGGGGACCTTAACACCCCATTATCACCACTGAAAAAATGCGCTAAACAGAAACTAAGCAAAGAAACATCAATCCTAAATGACTCACTAGATCAGATGGAATTAATTGACATCTTCAGAACATTTCACCCCAAAGCCACAGAATATACATTCTCCTCAGGGGCACATTTGTCATCTTCAAAGATAGACCATATATTGGGTCACAGACAAAGTCTCTTCAAATTCAAGAAAATTGAAATCATATCAAGCATCTTCTCAGACCACAAAGGCATAAAACTGGAAATCAACTACAACAAAAACAATCCAAAAAAATCAAACACATGGAGACTAAATAGCGTGCTATTAAACAACGACTGGTTTACCAGTGAGATCAAAGAAGACATAAAAAACATCATGGCAACAAATGACAATGAAAACACAACAATCCAAAACCTATGGGACACAGCAAAAGCAGTCTTGAGAGGGAAGTTCATAGCTCTACAAGCCTACTGCAAGAAACAAGAAACAATGAGAATAAATGACCTAACTCTACAACTCGAAGAGTTAGAAAGAGAGCAACAAAAAAAGCCCACTGTAAGCAGAATGAAGGAAATATCAAAGATCAGAGCGGAGATAAACGACATAGAGACCAAAAAAACAATACAAAAGATCAACAAAACCAAGAGCTGGTTCTTTGAAAGGATAAACAAAATTGATAGCCTCTAGCCAGGCTCACCAAGAAACAAAGAGAGAGGACCCAAATAAACAAAATCAGAAATGAAAGAGGAGAAATAACAACAGACCCCATAGAAATACAAAGGATCGTTAGAAAATACTATGAACAACTCTACTCCAACACACTAGACAACCTGGAGGAAATGGACATATTCCTAGAAAAATATAACCTTCCAAAACTTAACCAGGAAGAATCTAAAAATCTCAATAGGCCAATAACTATGGAGGAAATCGAAGCAGTAATCCAAAAGCTTTCAGCAAACAAAAGCCTGGGGCCAGATGGCTTCACAGGGGAGTTTTACCAAACACTCAAAGAAGAACTAAAACCTATCCTCCTCAGACTATGTCAAAAGATCCAAGAGGAAGGAACACTTCCCAACTCATTCTATGAAGCCAACATCACCCTAATCACAAAACCAGATAAAGACAATACAATGAAAGAGAATTATAGGCCAATATTCCTCAAGAACATAGATGCCAAAATCCTCAACAAAATCCTAGCAAATAGGATCCAGCAGTACATCAAAAAGATCATACACCATGACCAAGGAGGATTTATCCCAGGGATGCAAGGATGGTACAATATCCGCAAATCAATAAACGTGATACATCACATAAACAAATTGAGAGAAAACAACTACATAGTCATATCAATTGATGCAGAAAAAGCATTTGACAAAATCCAACACCCTTTCTTGATAAAAACTCTCAGCAAGATAGGAATTGAGGGGTCATACCTCAACATAAAAAAAAGCCATATATGACAAACCCAAAGCCAACATTATACTCAATGGGCAAAAACTAAAACCATTCCCCCTAAAAACAGGAACAAGACAGGGATGCCCCCTCTCACCACTCCTGTTCAACATAGTACTGGAAGTACTAGCCGTTGCGATCAGACATGAAGAAGAAATAAAAGGCATCCAGATTGGAAAAGAAAAAGTAAAACTGTCCTTATTTGCAGATGACATGATACTGTACATACAGAACCCTAAAGATGCCATTAAAAATTATTAGACTTAATAAATGTATTTGGCAATGTAGCAGGATACAAAATTAATGCTAAAAAATCCATGGCATTTCTTTACACCAGCAGTGAACTTACAGAAAGTGAAACTACAGAAGCAATCCCATTTACCATTGCACCAAAAAAATTAAAATATATAGGAATAAACTTAACTAAGGAGGTAAAAGACTTATAAGCTGAAAACTACAGGACACTGAAAAAAGAGATAGAGGAAGACATAAACAGATGGAAGAATATACCGTGTTCATGGATTGCTAGAATCAACATCATCAAAATGTGCATACTACCCAAAGCAATCTATAGATTCAATGCAATCCCCATTAAATTACCAACGGCATATTTCACAAATCTAGAACGAATGTTCCAAAATTTCATCTGGAATAAAAAAAGACCCCGGATAGCTGCAGCAATCCTGAGAAAGAACAAAGTAGGTGGGATCTCAATACCAGATATCAAACTGTATTACAAAGCCACTGTTCTTAAAACAGCTTGGTACTGGCACAAGAACATACCTATAGATCAATGTAATAGAATAGAGACCCCAGAAATCGACCCAAACCACTATGCCCAATTAATATTCGACAAAGGAGGCAAGAGCATACAATGGAGTCAAGACAGTCTCTTCAATAAATGGTGTTGGGAAAATTAGACAGATACATGCAAAAAGATGAAACTAGACCACCAACTCACACCATACACAAAAATAAACTCAAAATGGATAAAAGACTTAAACGTCAGACGGGAAACCATAAAAATACTAGAGGAATCCACAGGCAGAGAAATCCCAAACATATGCCGAAGGAAGTTCTTCTCTGATAATGCTCCTAGGGCAATGGAAACTAAAGAGAAAATAAACAAATGGGACTACATCAAAATAAAAAGCTTTTGCACAGCAAAGGAAACCATCAACAAAACAACAAGAAGACCCACTACATGAGAGAACATGTTTGCCAATGATACCACTGATAAGGGTTTAATTTCCAACATTTACAGGGATCTCATGAAAGTTAACAAAAGGAAGATAAACAATCCAATAAAAAAATGGGCAAAGGACCTAGATAGACACTTTTCGAAAGAGGACATACAGAAGGCCGAAAGACATATGAAAACATGCTCAAAGTCACTAATTATACAAGAGATGCAAATCAAAACGACAATGCGTTATCATCTCACACCTGTCAGAATGGCTATCATCAACAAATCAATAAACAACAAGTGTTGGAGAGGATGTGGAGAAAAAGGAACCCTTCTGCACTGCTGGTGGGAATGCAGACTGGTGAAGCCACTATGGAGAACAGTATGGAGCTACCTCAAAAAACTAAAAATGGAACTCCCATTTGACCCAGTGATCCCACTTCTAGGAATATATCCCAAAAAACCAGAAACGCCAATCAGAAAGGATATATGCACCCCTATGTTCATAGCAGTACAATTCACCATAGCTAAGATTTGGAAACAGCCTAAGTGCCCATCAGCAGATGAGTGGATTAGAAAACTGTGGTACATATACACAATGGAATACTATGCTGTGGTAAAAAAAAAAAAAAAAAAAAAGAAACTCTTGCCTTTTGCAACAGCATGGATGGAACTGGAGAACATTATGCTAAGTGAAATAAGCCAGTCAGAGAATGATAAATACCACATGATCTCACTCATTTGTGGTTTATAGAGAACAACATAGACTGATGAAAAGGGACAGACCCAAAGACTGAGAAACAGCGATCAGGCTATCAATCCCCAAAAGGAAAGTAGGGGAGGGCGGGGGCAAGGGGAAGAGATCAACCGAAGGACTTGTATACATGTATATAAGCCAAACCAATGGACATGGACAACAGGGGGATGGGATCATGAGTGTGTGGGGCGGGGTGGTTTGGAGGGAGGTTGGGGGTTAATGGGGGGGATGAGGACACATTTGTAATACCTTAACTAATAATAATAAAAAAATAATATAAAAAAATAATGTCATATAAGAGTAAAATATTGAACAAATTCCATTTTATGAAAGAGCATCTCAAAAGGCAGGAATGGGTTAAATTGCATTAAAGATCTGTAATGTTTATGAATTATCCAGGAGATAGAAATAGTACTAATTTAAGATATACTGTAATGAGTCTAGAATGTTGTTGTTGAATAGAACTTTTTGCCATAATAGTTGTGTTCCATAATCTGTGTTGTCCCACACTATAGCCATTAGTGTCATGTAGCTATTGAGAACATAAAATGTAAGTAGTGTGATGAACTGAATTGTTAACCTTATTTAATTTAAGTAGCCATGATGGCTAGTACTTACTGTATTGAACAATGCAGCTCTAAAAAAAATTACTAAAAAGAGTAGGAGAGCCCTAGCTTGTTTGAATCAGTGGATAGGGCATTGGCCTGAAGACTGAAAGGTTCTGGGTTCAATTCTGGTCAAGGATACATGCCCAAGTTGCAAGCTCAGTCTCCAGTAGGGGAAGTGCAGGAGGCAGCCAATCAATGATTCTCTCTTATCATTGATGTTTCTAGCTCTCTCTCTCCCTCTTGCTCCCTCTCTGAAATCAATAAAAATATTTTTTTAAAAAGAGTAGGAGATTATATGATTAACAAATGTGTAGGGGGGAAATTAGATAATTTTTTAAAACATGCTTTATCTAAAATAATGTAAAAAGGAGTAAAATAAACAAAAAACAAATCCTATCAATAACAGACAAAGATTGAAATTGACTGTACCTTTGCTATGCCTCCCATTGGCTAATCAGCGTGCTATGCATATTAACTGCCAACAAAGATGGTGGTTAATTTGCATACATAGGAGTGAAGATTGAAGGTGGCTCCGGCCGCTGGAGCCATGAGAGGCTTGGAGGCGCCTCCAGCCGGAGCAAAGGACTGGGTCCCAGGAGCTGGAGGAAAACCAGTGCTGGCAGCCAGGGGAAGGGAAGGCCTATTGCACGAATCTTTTCATGCAACAGGCCTCTAGTTAAATAATAGCAGCAAAATTATACAATATAAGGTAGTAGGTTTAAATTCCAATGCATAAGAAAATATATTAAATGTGCATAGAAGAGATACACCCAAAAGTCTATAATTCTTTAGAACAGTAAAAAAAAGAAAAACTACATAATTTGCTATAAGAAGTATATCTTAAATATAAAATCACAAAAACTATGAAAATAAATAATACAAAAATATATGCCACATGTATACTAACAAAAACCCCTATAAATTATCAGGAAAAGACTTTAAGGCAAAGAGTACTATTGCAAATTAAAGGAGACATTTTATAAACATAAGAGTTAATTCAACAGAAACATATAAAATACCAAGTTTGTATACACCTAATAGCATGGCCTTAAAACACATGAAGCAAAACTAACAAAATTATAAGAAAAAATAGAAAAAATCTACAAACGTATTTGGTAGTACCTAATAGAACAAGCAGTTACAGAAGATTTAAATAAAATTAACTAAATTGACCTAGGTGGCTTATATTGACAGACACTACAGGAATACAGTACTTTTTTTTTTCAAGTGTACATGGAATATTTATGAAACTCCCAAACCAAATACCATCAGCCAAATATCATCAGTTTTGAGTGTGTGTGTGTGTGTGTGTGTGTGTGTGTAAATTCACATATAGATTAAACATGATTATGGAAATGGATTGAGTCAAAAAAGCCAAGACAGACTTTAATATAAGGAGCAAATTGAAGACTTACACTTCTGGAATAAAAGCATAGTAAAGTTACATAAATTGAGAAAGCTTTATATTTGAAAAAAAATTAAGCATCAGAATTAAATACAATCCAGACACAGAACCGCAAATTTATGTTACTTGAATTATGAGAAAGGTGCTACTGCAATGCATTGAAGAAAGGAGTGGTTACTTGCATGAAAAAAGAAGAATCCAGGCCTCTACATCAAATCATATGTAAAAATAGAATGCAAGTGGTTTGTAAACAAAAAAGTCTTCTTGGAAAAAATCTTTATGAACACTAAATAGGGGAAGATTTTTAAACAGTGCACAAATAAGATTGATAAATTGAAATTTACTAGGAAAAATAGATTAACTGGACTTTCTTAAAATTAAAACTTTTTAATGGCCAGGATTCTTTTTATTTTCATGCAAGTAACCATTCCTTTCTTCAATTTAGTTAATTTTATTTAAATCTTCTGTAACTGCTTGTTCTATTAGGTACTACCAAATACTTTTGTAGATTTTTTCTATTTTTTCTTATAATTTTGTTAGTTTTGCTTCATGTGTTTTAAGACCATGCTATTAGGTGTATACAAACCTGGGATTTTACATCTTTCATTGAATTGACTCTTACAATTATAAAATGTCTCCTTTAATCTGCAATAGTACTCTTTGCCTTAAAGTCTTTTAAGGGTTTAATCTCCAACATTTACAAAGAACTCATACAACTTAACAAAAGGAAGATAAACAATTCAATCAAAAAATGGGCAAAAGACCTAAATAGACACTTTTTTAAAGAGGACATTCAGAAATCCAAGAGACATATGAAAACATGCTCAAAGTCTCTAATCATCGAAAAGATGCAAATCAAAGCACAATGAGGTACAATATCACACAGGCCAGAATGGCTATCATTAACAAATCAACAAATGACAAGTGCTGGAGAGGATGTGGAGAAAAAGGAACCCATCTTCACTGCTGATGGGAATGCAGATTGCTGCAGCCACTGTGGAAAACATTATGGCGTTTCCTCAAAAACTTAAAAATGGAACTGCCATTTGAATCAGTAATACCACTTATATGAATATATCCCAAGAAAACAGAAACACCAATCAGAAGGGATATATGCACCTCTATGTTCATGGCAGCGCAATAGCTAAGATTTGGAAACAGCCTAAATTCCCATCAGCAGATGAATGGATTAGAAAACTGTGGTACATCTACACAATGGAATATTATGCTGCTGTAAAAAAGAAGAAATTCTTACCATTTGCAACAGCATGGATGGAACTGGAGAGCATTATGCTAAGTGAAATAAGCCAGTCAGTGAAAGATAAATACTACACGATCTCACTCATTTATGGATAATAAAGAACATTACAAACTGTTGAACAAAAAATAGACAGAGGCAAAGAAGCATCAAACAGACTGTCAAACTACAGTGGGAAGGTAGGGGAGGGTTGGGGAGGTAAGAGATCAACCGAAGGACTTGTATGCATGCATATAAGCACAACCAACAGAAGCAAGACACTAGGGGTGAGGGGATGAGGGAAAGTACCGGGGGGAGGGGAGGCCAGGGGGAAAGGTAGTGGGGGGAAAAAGAGACATATGTACTACTATTTGTAATACCTTAAACAATAAAATTTTTTAAAGAATTAAAACTTGTTTATCAAAACTAACCCAGGGGAAACCGAGATGTCGGCATAGGTAAACACCTGAAATTACTGCCTCGCGCGACCACTTCAAAAATACAACTAAAAGACAAAAAAGACATCATCTGGAACCACAGGAAGGCTGGCTGAGTGGAAATTCTACAACTAGAAGGAAAGAGAAAAGCACACTGAGACTCAGAGGAGGTGTGGAAGTAAAGTGCCGAGGTACGGAGGCGCACGAGAAAAGGGCTGGCAACTGAGGACGCAGTTGTCTTTTTCAATCTGGAGGGAGATGCAAGCTCCCAACTGCTCTGAACTCCAGTTCTGGGCCAGTCTCTGGGGACCCAAACTCATATGGGGAGAAACTGGACTGTCTGGCATCGGACGGAACTTGAAGGCAGCTTTCTCTCAGAGGTGCTTGCAACGATTACCGTGGGACACTGAGACCCAGGGCCTTGTAGGGCAGGGCTGAGGATCAGCCATAGCTGTTTGCTCCACCCTGATGATTCCCTGAGACACCCCCTGCCAGCACCCAAGCTGTGCACAGAAGCTTTTGCATATGAATGGCCTGGCCTTTTGCAATCTAAAATTACCTAACAAACTGCAGCTGGGTCAGAGAGACCCAGAATATCCAAAATAAGGCCCAAGGCCCCACAGCAGCTTGCATTGCTTCACAGCTGGGCCTCATCTAGGCACCTCCAAACCCCAAACAAAGAAGAGGAATCTGCAGATCTCTCCGTAGCTCCTGCTGGGTAGCCTCAGGAAGAGGATAAATTAGCACCTCCTTAGAGATCCAAGAGCCAGTGTACCCAGTGGTCAGTGGGACCATCCAGATTACAACTCTTCAGATCCATAAGGGACACACTCAGGGGGGCAGACTCAATGAGCACCAAAGCCCCACTGAAGCAAGTCTTTCCCCATAAGGGTGTCTCCTGCACCGAAGTTCTCCCACCATAGACACAGCTGATACTCACAGCCAATTTGCCTGGAGGTCAATTCCTCCCAGTGATACCTACAACAATCAAGGCTTAACTACAAGACTGTGCACAAAGCTCACAAAGGGGTACACAAAGAGTGTCCACCTCAGATAATTGGGGAGGCTGAACCACTGGGCCCAATAGGACACCTAGCACAGAAAGCCACTCTATCAACACAGAGAAGCAGCAAAGTTGTGAAGACAAAGAAACAGGTCACAAATGAAAGAAATGGAGGAAAGCAAACTACTGGATATAGAGTTCAAAACCACACTTCTAAGGTTTTTCAAGAATTTTCTAGAAACCGCCCATAAATTTAGTGAGACCCTCGATAAATCTAATGAGACCCTCGAGGATATGAAAAAGGACCAGCTAGAAATTAAGCATACACTGACTTAAATAAAGAATATTATACAGAGATCCAACAGCAGACTAGAGGATCACAAGAATCAAGTCAAAGATTTGAAATACAAAGAAGCAAAAAACACCCATCCAGAAAATCAAATAGAGAAAAGAATCCAAAAATATGAAGATAGTGTAAGGAATCTCTGGGACAACTTCAAGCGTACCAACATCCAAATTATGGGGTGCCAGAATAAGAGAGAGAGCAAGATATTGAAAGCCTATTTGAAGAAATAATGACAGAAAACTTCCTCTACCTGGTGAAAGAATAGACTTTCAAGTCCAGGAAACACAGAGAACCCCAAACAAAAGGAATCCAAAGAGGACTACAGCAAGACACATCATAATTAAAATGCCAAGAGCAAAAGACAAAGAGAGTATCTTAAAAGCAGCAAGAGAAAAACAGTCAGTTACCTAAAGGGGAGTGCCCATAAGATTCTCAGCTGATTTTTCAATAGAAACTATGCAGGCCAGAAGGGAGTGGAAAGAAATATTCAAAGTGATGAATACCAAGAACCTACAACCAAGATTACTTTATCTAGCAAAGCTATCATTCAGAATTGAAGGTCAGATAAAGAGCTTCACAGATAAGAAAAAGCTAAAGGATTTCATCACTACCAAACCGGTATTATATGAAATGCTGAAAGGTATCCTTTAAGAAGAGGAAGAAGATGAAAAAGGTAAAGATAAAAATTATGAATAACAAATACATATCTATCAAGTGAATCTAAAAATCAAGTGAATAAATAATCTGATGAACAGAAAAAAACTGGGGAATATAATAGAATCAGGGGCATAGAAAGGGAGTGGACTGACAATTCCCGGGGGGAAAGGGGTGTGGGGAGTGCGGGAAGAGACTGGACAAAAATCGTACACCTATGGATGAGGACAGTGTGGCGGCGGGGGGGAGGAGGGGGGGTAAGGGCAGAGGGTGGGGTGGGAACCGGGTGAAGGGGAGCTATGGGGGGAAAAAAGAGAACAACTGTAATAATCTGAACAATAAAGATTTAATTAAAAAACAAACAAACAAAAATAACCCAGACAATAGATGGTGAAGGCCTGGGCCTGAGGGCAGGGGAGGCAGTGTAGTTAGAGAGGTCAATGGGGAATAAAGGGGACATATGTAATACTTTCAACAAATATTTTTTTAAGTGTAAAGAGGTGAGCTTCAGTGTAGGATAAGTAACTTTTAACACTTACATATGATAAAGCTTTTTTGTAGAATCTACAAAGTTCCCATTAATCAGAAAGAGAAAGACAGACAACATAATATTACAATGGGTAAAAGATTTGGACAGGCACATCATAAAAGTAGATAGTATATGGCTAATGAATATGTAAATGGAAAAGTAAACATGGAATCTCTAGAGACCTAAAGTGAAAAAGTTTGATAATATCCAGTATTGGCAAGAGAATGTAAAACAACCTTTGAACTTTCACGCAATCTGGTGGAAATATAAATTGGTATACTCACTTTTAAAATGCTTTGGCATTATATACTAAAATGGAATATAGACATGGACCACCACACATGGAATATGCTGAGAAAACTATCAGATAGCATTTGATACACCAGTCATTATCTAAATCCATGATCATGTAAGTTAGCAAAACATGTTTTCAAAATATTGGCCAAGATTTGTTTATTTAACTAAGAAGAAAAGAAAGCACACAACCTAAATGTGAAAAATAAAAATGTAGAGGTTATTAATGTAATGTTGTAATAGTGTTTAGATACACTTACACATAACTTGGGCATTCCAGTACTAGGAGTTTGCACAAAGTAAATTGAAGAAAGAATATGACTACAAAGGTGAACATTTTTATTTTATTCAGTCACATACCCGGAAGTTTTGTTTACAGTGTGGTGCAGCACTTATTTACACTTCAGTAAAAGGAAACAAAAATATTGATTTAGTATATAAATAAATCATTCAGAAACTATATAAGATTCCTGCTGCTGTGGTAGGAAAAGATGCAATATTTACTCTAGTAGGATGGGATACTGATAAGAAAATAGGAATATTACATGAAAATTTTCAAACATTATAAGCAGAAGATAGCCCTAACCAGTTTTGCTCAGTGGTAGGAACATCAGCCTGCAGACCGAAAGATTCCAGGTTTGATTCCAGTCAAGGGCAGGCAGGTACCTCAGTTGCAGACTGGATCCCTGACCCAGGTCAGGGTCCATGCGGGAGGCAACCAATCCATGTGTCTCTCTCACATGGATGTCTCTGTCTCTCCCCTTCCCTTCCACTCTCTCTGGCCTTCCAGCTGCAGTTGGTGGTTGCTTTGCTAAAAGTGTCTTCATAAGAAACACTTGGTCATCTGCCACAATATTCTTCTCATGCACAAAGCTTCACCAAGAGTCCAAGGAGGTGCCCCTGTAACACCAAACATATGAGTGTCATCCAACATTGCCAGCATGTTGCCCAACACTGCTGGGTCAAAAAATTTTGATCCAAACATGAAAGCTGGAGCTACAAGTGAAGGTGTCCCAGCAAATTTCTCAATAGTTTGTGAGTAAAAAGACTTGCTCTCCAGGAGGCCCCTGTGCTGGTGGTGGCATCTGTGGAGCTGGGGCTGAGGTGGAAGCAGTGGTTTACCACCATCTCAGAAGCCTGTCCTATCAGATGTTCACGCAGAACTGGACAGAATTACAAGAGAAACAGTTACAGTTTCTCCTACAACACTGACATTTCCTAGAAAAGGAGAAACTTCTTGAAGATACCAAATAAAGCTACTTATTGAGTTTTCTGGGATAATGTAAACTCGCCTCTTCCTAGTTCAAGTGTGGAATTAGGGAGTTGAAGTGCTTTTTCAGATGGACTAAACTTATGTCTGTGTGTGTGTGTGTGTGTGTGTGTGTGTGTGTGTGTGTGTTTGCCCATTTTTATAAAAGGGAGCTATACAGAAGGTATTCTTCACTATGTAGGATTGCTATTTGTATTGCCACTTTGCATAAGGAAGTAATTTAAGATTTTGAAAGCCTCAAAATTTATACATCTGAAATACAGCCATGTGATCATATTCTACTTCCTGCAGCTGTGAAAAAAGAAGGATCTCTTACCCCTTGAGACAACATGGAGGGAACTTAGGGTATTATGCTGAGCAAAATAAGCCAGTCAGAGAAAGATAAGTATCACATGATCTCACTTATATGTGGAATTTAATGAACAAAATATATCCAGAGACATAGAAGCATGGAACAGACTGTTGAATCTCAGAGGGAAGGTTGGGGTGGGAAGAGATCAACCATAGAACTTGTATGCATATATACAAAACCCATGGACATAGACAATAGAGTGGTGAAGGCCTGGAGGAGTGTCAATGAGGAAAAAAGAGGGTATATGTAATACTTTCAGCAATAAAGATTTAAAATAAAAATAAAACATATAGAAAAGTTTAGAGAAGGGCAGATAATAATATGCTTTGGGCATTTGACTAACTTGGAAGTCCAAGCTTATTTTAGTTAAGACTATTAAAATCATTTTTTAAAATTATGTGTTAGTTTTACTAGAAAAAAAAAGATGATTATCAGATTTTTCACACCAAGATCCTATATAATAAAAGGCAAATAGACCTAATGGTGGAACAACTGAACAACTAGTCGCTATGACATGCACCGACCACCAGGGGGCAAGTGCAGAACATGGCGGGCATCACCTGCAGCAGGATAGTGGAGCAGGTGAGTGGGGGTGCCAGACCAAGGCGGGGCACCGGCTGCTATCATCAGGGCGAGCCTTTGGTGGTTACTGAAAATTTTTTGCTCCTAGGCTTCACGGTCCTGCCTAGCACTTGCACCTGCTGCCAGCGCTAGCCCTGCTCACAACTGCTGCTGGCACCCGGCGCTGGTCCTGATCACTTGGCGCTGTCAGTGGGTGCCAGTGGAAACTGCCAGCCAGATCACCCCTGAGGGCTTCTCCTCCTCCCCCTGCTCCTGAGGGGTGATCAAGGCAGCAGCAACCCCTCACACTTGCTGATGGCACTTGCACCCATTGCTGGCACTGGCCCCAATCACTCCACACAATCAACGAGTGAGAGCAGGGCCGGTGCTGTCAGTATGTGGGAGCTGTGGCGGGAGCAGGGCTGTCGGCAGACAGGGGACCAGGAGTTGCAGTGGGAGGGGCAGGGCGGGGGCGCAGAGGATGGGCCGAGACCCACCCCGGTGCCCACCGCAGCCTTGCTGCCCACAGTTCCTTTCAAGGTGCATGAATTCTTGCACTGGGACCCTAGTATATTATAATTCAATAACATTTTACTAAAATAAACATTTTGCTATGACTTCTTCTTGGAGAATATATGAAGGATGAATCAAGGGTAGAAGGAAGGAGATGAGAAAGAGATTATTGCAGTAAGCTCAGCACTGAATGATGCCAGCTCTTACATGGAAGGAGATGGGATGGTAAGCAATATTCTTTTTTCCTTAATGTTTTAAAGAAAGAGTAAACAGATTTGTTGATAGGTTGGATGTGCTGTGAGAGAAAGGGAAGATTCAAAGATAATTCCAACTATTTTATTTTGAGCACCTGGAAGAATGCAAGTGCTAACCAATGAAATGGAAAAGCTTTAGGATGAACAGGTTTGAAAAATAAAATTTGGAACTCAATTTTGTAGCTATTGGGTTTCGGCTATCTATATCAGGCATTAAGTAGAGCTGTTGAGAACGTCATTGCATGTACACATCTGAATTTCAGGGAAAAGACTTGGGCCTGTGATATGAATTAACTAGGAGCCATGACCATGCTCATATTATTTAGAACCATGAAATCAATAAGGAAGTGAGTAATGGAGGGTGCAAAAGAGAGAGACCAAGAATTGAGCTCTGTGACACTTAAGCATTAAGAGAAAATGGAGAAGGAACCAGCAAAAAGACAAAGAAAGACTGATAAGTAGGGGAAAAAGAAAACCACAAGATTAAAGTGTTCAAGCAATGAAATGAAGAACATGTGTAAAATAAAAGATAGCAATAAAATGGTAAAGTAAGATGATATTTAACTAGTGAATTTAGCAATGTGGGATTATTTATGATTTACGAATAGTACTGATGGAGGGCTGGGAACAAAGGCCTAATTGGAGTGAATTTCAAAGAAAAAGGATAAATTAAAATAGATACATATTACAAATGCAATGTTAATCAAGAGAAGGCAGCCATAAAGGAGTACATGATCTATAGCTCCACTTATAAAAACAAAATCAACATAACTAATCTGTGCTGTTAGCAGTCAGGGAACTTGACAGTTTGGGGGAGTTGTTTCTGGAAGGGAGAATAAGAGGCCTCTGGAGTGCTTGTAATGTTAGGTCCTGGGTGTTATTTTCATGAGTATGTTCAATTTGTGAAAATGAATCTAGATATACATTTACAATATGTTCATATTTCTATTTTAAAAGCAAAAAATGTCTGCACAAAAACTGAATATAGAAATATAGGAACTCTTTAGAGAAACTAACTATGAATGGAAACAAAGAAATGAGATGGTAGTTGGTACAGAAAATAAAGTCCATATTTGTTTTTGTTGTTTTATTTTCTTTTATGTTTGGTGAGAGAAACGGTATGTTTCTATGCAACCCAGACAATAGAGTGAGGAAGAGAGAAATTGATCATATAGGAGAGAGATAAAATAATTGGTTGGATTAATGTCTTAATGTAAGTGAGAGAGAATGGGATCCAGCACACAACAGGAGAGGGTGGCTTCAGATAGGACCATGGATAGTCCATCAATGGTAATAAGTGAGAAGGCAGTCACGGATAATAGAGATGTGAACAAAATTTTCTTTAAAATACTTTGATTTTCTGAGTGAAACAAGAGGAAATTTGAACAACAGAAAATGAGGTTAGTGAGGAGGTCATAATGATGTGAAGAGATAGAGAAAAGTAAGCAAGAGTCAGCTATGACAGTGGACAGTGGCAGAGAGAATAAAATACAAAAATAAAGTATTATTGCCAGGCACAATTTAAGTCTCACTTAAGTTTGCTGGTCATTAATTTAAAAGCAAAAAATTAATAGAATGATAGTTTATTTTTCTCCTACATTTCAGCTGCAGGAAATAGGTATTAAGCTATTGGTGAGTTAGATTTAAATTACATCCTGGTTTTTCCATGAAAGTACAAAGAAGTTAGTGAAGTTGATAGATGAGAATTATATACATAGTTGTATTTATAATGTATAAACTGTGGAAGTAAAGAGAAGAGGGCAGTGAAAACATATCAGCATGCCCCAATGGAACAGAAAAAATTGTTGGAATATGGTTTTTAATCATATATTACAAATATATACTGTATATAAAAATCATTATTATTATTTTATCAGTCACTGTTAGTTATCTTTATTCACTATTCCATTTTACATCTAAAATCAATCTTTTTTCTTCATATATATATATATATATATATATATATATATGTATTAGGGTTTTTTTATGAAAATTTATTGGTAGTAAATTCTACAAGGTTTTTTTGTAATTATCTTGATTTTGTTCTTATTCCTGAAAGAAAGTTTTGCTGAAAATCTAGGTTGACAATTCTTTTCTCTCAGCTCTTTAAAGATATTCTGTCTTCTAGTTTCCAGAGTTGCTATTGATAAATCATTCATTTTTTAATTGTTATCCCTTTGTAGATTCTCTTTCTGGCCTCTTTTACTTATAGCCTTCTCTTTTTCTTTGTTTTTTCAAATATATCCTTGGGGATAAATTTTCTTCTAAACATGGCTGACTGCTTTAAAAAGAGGAGAATGGGGAACTCCATAAGGAACCTTAAGAATCTCATATTCATGAGATTCAACAGTATTTCACCCAATTCACCATCTGACCAGAAGTCAGTGATAGATATATTGAGATGTTTTAACATAACATCTCAAATGTTTTTCTTTCTACCTTTCAAATTGCTGAAAATGTTCCATTTGTCATTTATTGATTAAATAACATAATTGGGAAATTTTTTTATGTTTGTGTCTCATTTCTGAAACTCTTTGAATACATATTCTTTGTATACGCACACATGTAAATTAACATGCAAAACATCAGGTACAATTGTGAATCATGTAATATGAAATTTGTTTATATCACATTCATCTTTCTGAGCCCCTGTCTCCCCTCAATCTTCAGGATCATACAGCTTTGGTCCTTTTCTTTGCAACATTCTTCTGTATTAATTAAATCTAGAAAGAACCACATATTTCTCATTAAGATAAATGAGTTTCAGCTAAAATATTTCATGATCTGGAATTCTGGAATTTACATTTTAAGCCCTTCTCTCAGTTATTGGAATGAAAAAAATTTGCCACTAGTTAAAAGAATTTCAATTATCAGCAAACAGGTAAAGAGAATTTGAAACTGAATGGAAGAAGTGAAAAATACACTGTATTGATATCTAAAGGAATTTACTGAAACCCCCTGGTGCAAATTGGGCATATCACTAACCATACACATATATAACTGTATGGTGATTCCTATTTAGTCTTTTTAAGGTACACTGGTAATAGGGACATGTATTTTTACATATAGTTGATTCTCTGTCTTATTTCTGATCATCACTAGCTTCCCAAAGAAAGACGAGTAGAGAAAATTTCTAGCTATTCTTCCTAGATCCATATTAACAAAGAGTTGTTAATTATGGGGGTGCCAGAAGGAGAATAGAGAGAACAAGATGTTGAAAGCCTATTTGAAGAAATAATGACAGAAAACTTTTTCTACTTAGTTAAAGAAATAGACTTACAAGTCCAGGAAGCACAGAGTCCCAAACAAGAGGAACCCCAAAACACAACACCAAGGGATATCAGAATTAAATTGCCAAAGGCTAAACACAGAGAGAGAATCTTAAAAGCAGCAAGAGAAAAGCAGTTATATATCTACAAGGGAGTGTCCATATGAATGTCAGCTGATTTCTCAACAGAAACTTTGTAGGCCAGAGGGAGTGGCAAAAAATATTCAAAGTGATGAATAGCAGAGACCTACAACCAAGATTATTCTACCCAGCAAAGCTATTGTTTAGAATTGAAGTTCAGATAATGAGTTTCACAGACAAGAAAAAGCTAAGCAGTTCATCACCACCAAACCAGTATGAGATGGAATGTTGAAGGGTATTCTTTAAGAAGAGGAAGAAGAAAGAAGAACAAAAAGAATGGGACCCTTTCGCCCTCCCTACTTGGGAGTCCATTCTGTGGGACTCTTCCCTCTCCCCACGTGAGATTCTGTACTTGTTCTTCAATAAATCTCCATCTGTGCTATACCACTTTCTGTCCATGGATTCATTCTTAGATTCCAGCAGACAAAGAATCCGTGTTCCAGTCCAAAAATTTTGTATCAAAATGATAGTGGGAACATCTAGAATTTCCTGGAACATTTAAAGAACTCTTCTGAAAATCAGAAAAGACCACCAGTACTTTCCTGGGGAATCCTTCACGTGAACCCTGAGCACGTTACACACTAAAGATTGAACTTCATTCTTTTGAATGGACCTGTATGTTTCTGTGGCTGCTGCTCACCAACAAGACAAATGGACAATAGCTCATTTTTAGGCCTCAGTTTTATTTCAGCTCCAGGCCCAGATAAGCAACGACCAGCGACAGCTGACCTCAGGACCAACTGCATTGCATAATGACCTCCTGCCCTGATGCCAGCTAATCAAGCAATGGAGACCACAACCCTGAAAGGACACACCTGGAAAACTGCTGAATATTCTATGAAGAACCTTCCCTGGGACCTCCCCTAAATTATCTACCCTTAAAACCCTTAGGATGGAGGACCCAGTGAGCTTTCTCTCCCCAGAGTATGCTGGTGCCTTTCCCTTCCCCCAACTCCTCCTCGCTACCATTGGCTTCCTCATTTTCCTTACTCCCAAAGCTCCAAGGGCCCTTCCTTCACCCCCATAACTCGTTTACTAAGCACATTTCTTCTACTTCTGTGATTTACCAAATAAATATTCTCTTACAATTTGAAAAATAAAAAAGAAGAAAAAGAAGAAGAATATGAACAATAAAATAGCAATAAATACATATCTATCAACAATTGAATCTAAAAAAAGAGACATGTACTACTATTTGTAATACTTTAAACAAAACAAAACAACAAAACAAAACAAAAAACAAAACAAAACAAAACAAAACAATTGAATCTAAAAATCAAAATAGCCCTAACTGGTTTGGCTCAGTGGGTAGAGCGTCGGCCTGCGGACTGAAGGGTCCCGGGTTTGATTCCAGTCAAGGGCATGTACCTTAGTTGCGGGCACATCCCCAGTAGGAGGTGTGCAGGAGGAAGCTGATTGATCTTTCTCTCTCGTCGATGTTTCTAACTCTCTGTCCCTCTCCCTTCCTCTCTGTAAAACATCAATAAAATATATTTTAAAAAATAAAAATAAATAAAAATAAAAACAAATGAACAAGAAACCTAATGAAAAAAATAAACTGATAAATAAAATAGAATCAGAGGCATGGAAACATGGAACAGACTGACAATTCTCACAGAGCAGCGGGGAGGAGGGGATGGGTAGTGATTAACCAAAGATCTCATACGCTTACTAGAGGCCTGGTGCACAAAATTCATGCACGGGGGTTGGGGGTGGTTCCTCAGCCCATCCTGCACCCTCTCGCAATCCGGGACTTTTTGGAGGATGTCCAACTGCTGGTTTAGGCCTGATACCACAGGGATCCCTGTGGATTGGGCCTAAACTGGCAGTCGGATATCCCTCTTGCAATCCAGGACTGCTGGCTCCTAACTGCTCTCCTGCCTGCCTCATCACCCTGGTCTCTGGTCATTCTTGTCGTTCCACCATTTCGGCCACTGAGCTTTTATTATATAGGACTAGAGGCCCGGTTCACCAAATCCATTCATGGATGGAGTCCCTAGGCCTGGCCGGTGATTAGAGCCAATCAATTTCCCCGCCTCCCTGCCTCCCCACCTCCTCCTTCCCTCGTCACCCATGCACTGCCACTGCGTGGTTCCCTGCCTCCCTACCTCCTCCTTCTCCTGCTGCCTGCCTACGACCACTGCATGGTTCCCTGCCTCTCTGCCTTCCCCCTCCCTGCCTGCCCTCCTCCTCCTTCCCTCACTGCCCGCATCTGCTGCCACCCAACCCAGGTTCCCAGTCCTAGCCCAAGGCCTACCCCTGATCAGGCAATCAGAACCTGCCAGCAAGGGGAAGGGATCAGGAGGTTGGCGGGCAGGTGCCATTGGTGATCAGGGCAGTGGCCTGGGGACAGCTCCTGAGTTGAGCGTCTGCCCCCTGGTGGTCAGTACATGTCATAGCAACCAGTCATTCCAGTCATTCCATTCGTTCACATCATTCCATCGTAATGGTCGCTTAGACTTTTATATGTATAGATGCGCATTAACTATAGACACAGAAAATAGGGTGGTAAAGACCTGGGTTGGGGTAGATCTGGGTAGAGGGGGGCAATGGGAGGAAAAAGAGGAACATCTGTAATACTCTCAACATTAAAGATTAAAAAAATATATATATAAGGAAGTGTTTCTTGGTTTCTGTGACTTCACAGAACCTGTGCTGCACTGGGGCAAGTTGTTGAGTCCCTGTTTCTCACCCCATGTTTGCCTCTCCCTAAGCACTTTTTTTCCTGCTTCTCACCAATTCTTACATAAAATTTGTTATATTTTATGACCCATACTTTTAGAAATTTATTGGGTTTCACACATTTCATTTTGGTTATTTGAACTGTGCTGAGATGAACATAGAAATAAAAAGAATATGACCATTGCCATACCTAAGCTTCTCATCATGTAACTCCTGGTTTTGCTAATGAAGAGTCTAAAAAGTATAATGGAGTTGATAGAAACATTGATTTGGGAGTCAGAAAAACCTACATTTGAATACTGTATTCATTGCTTACTACCTTAAGTTGACTCATCTACAAAATAAGAGGCAAATTTACTATAGATAATAAAGCTTAAGCTTTAGGAACCCTCATAGATGGAGTACATTTGAGGCCCTGGGGAGGACACTCACAATATGTTCATAAGGCTTTTTATTTTCATAAAATTTTATAAAAGTAAGATATTTTCATCTTTTTCTTAAAGAACTCTCTCCCAAAATTTTTATTAGCTTTAATTAGTCTCCCACAAAACTTTGTCCTTTCATGATATATTTTATTTTTTTATATTTTATTAACCAAGATGTTTTAATCTATATTGTTGAAGGTATTACATATATCCCTTTTTTCTTCATTAGCCCCTTCTAACCTGTCCCAGCCCTCTGCCCCAGGCCTTCACCACCTTATTGTCTGTGTCCATGAGTTATGAATGTATGTATACATGTTCTTTGGTTGTTCTCTTCCCACCTACTCCCACCTTCCCTACGAGATTCAACAGTCTGTTCCATGCTTTTATGTCTCTGAATCTATTTTGTTCATCAGTTTATTTTTTTCATTAGAGTCCACATATGAGTTATAGCATGTGATATTTGTCATTATCTGACTGGCTTATTTCGCTTAGCATGATATTTATGTATATAAAAGGCTAAGCGACCATCCAACCATCTGACCAGTAGCTATGACATACAATGACCACTAGGGGGAAAACGCTCAATGCAGGAGCTGCTGAGCTGCAGTGACTTGACAGCAGTGGTTCTCGGGTGATGCATCCCAGAACCAGAGAGGAGCGAGCCCGATTCCAGGGTGTGTCACCCAAGAACCATCTTCTCACAATCTGGGACCCCTCGGGGGTTATGGGAGAGCCAGTTGTGACTCAATCCTCACAGGCCAGGCTGAGGTACCCCACCTTCCAGAGGGACCCTGTTCACTCCACAGATGCCCTTTGAGCTGCATCGCCGCCCATGTGTGGCCGGCTAGGGAAGGACTGCGGAAGGTTGGCTCCAGGGCCTGTCCAGCCTGACTTGCCCAATCCTGCCCTACCAGCCACCTTCTAATTAATTTCCTTTCAATGGGCAATAGTTAATAATAAATGAATATGGTTGTGAAGAAAATTAAATAAATAATACTTTCTCTGCTCTCTCTTATGCTTATTCCTTTTCCAACTAATTCCTTCTTATCATTCTATTTGTGGATATATGTAGATTTTATTTTAACGAATAGCTATGAATTTATTACTATAGATAGACAATTACCACACAAGTCATCTTATGCAAAAAGGCCACATTCAATAAATAGGCCATCAACTAAACTTTTAGTGTGTAGCTATCCTATCTAATAATAGACAAACATGGTAATTAACCGTACCTCCGACATGCTTCCCATTGGCTAATCAGGGCGATATGCAAATTACCTGCCAACCAATATGGCAGCTGAAGCAAACAGGAGGCTTGCTTGCTCCAGTGAAGGAGGAAGCCAAGGTTCCCTGCCTGCCACTGCTGGGCTCTGAGCTGCACTCTAAAAAACAATGTTGCAATTATAGAAGCTAAACAAACCCCATGCTTTCAGCCAGCCGGCAGAGCTGGAGTTGCAACAGTGTTTCAATTATAGAAGCCAAACGAATTCAGATACCGAGGTCTCAGAGCTGGAGCTGAGCCTCACAGCTAAAGCTGGCTCTCAGTTCCAGTGACAGCCATAGAAGGTAAATAAATCCCAGAATAAAAAAAAAGAAAAAAAGGAGAGGTTGAGAGCTTCAGTCACCCGTCAGCCTGAAAATGGCCCTCAGCCACTCACCCAGACTGGCCAGGCAACCCAGTGGGGACCTCCACCCTGAAAGGGGTGTGACCAGCTGCAAACAGCCATTATCACCTCATCCAGGCTGGCCAGGCACCCAAGCGGGACCCCCACCCTGATTCAGGACACCCTTCAGCGCAAACCAGCCAGCCCCCACCCATTCACCAGGCCTCTATCCTATATAGTAAAAGGGTAATATGCCTCCCAGAACCGGGATCACCGGAGCTGTGAGGCCTCCCGAACCCAGGATCAGCGGAGCTGCAAGGCCTCCCAGCACCGGGTTCAGCGGAGCCTCCCAGCACCAGGATCAGCAGAGCTGTGAGGCCTCCCAGCACTGGGATCAGTGGAGCAATGAGGCCTCACTGCCCCTGTGTCAAGTGGAGCTGCAAGGCCTCTCAGCACTGGGATCAGCAGAGCCGCGAGGCCTCCTGGCCCCTGGAGCAGCATGACAGGGGGCAGCGCCCAAACCCCCTGATTGCCCTGTGGCTCTGTGTGTGACAGGGGGCGGGGCCACAACCTCCCTATCCACCCTGCTCTTTTCATGACAGGGGAAGGCGCCCCAACCCCCTGATTGGCCCTGCTCTGTGTGTGACAGGGTATGGCGCCCCAACGCCCCCATGGGCCCTGCTCTGTATGTGATGGGGTAAAGCCACAACCTCCCCATCGGCCCTGCCCTGAGTGTGACAGGGCAGAGTCCCCGAACCCCCTGATCGGCCCTGCTCTGTGTGTGACAGGGGGTGGCGCCCCAACTCCCCTATTGGCCCTACTCTGTGCATGACAGGGGGGAGCTCCCCAACCCCCTGATCAGCCCTGCTCTGTGTGTGACAGGGTACGGAGCCCCAACCTCCTGATGGGCCCTGCTCTGTGTGTGACAGGGTTCGGAGCCCCAACCCCCTGATGGGCCCTGCTCTGTGTGTGACAGGGGGTGGCGCCGCAACCTCCCCATCGACCCTGCCTGGAGTGTGACAGGGGCGGCGCCCCAACCTCCCAATTGGCCCTTCTCTGTGCATGACAGGGTGTGGCACCCCAACTCTCCAATCGTCCCTGCTCTGAGCCCAACCAGGGGCTGCACCTAGGGATTGGGCCTGCCCTCTGCCACTCAGGGAGCGGGCCTAAGCCAGCAGGTCGTTATCTCCACAGGGATCCCAGACTGCGAGAGGGCACAAGTGGGGCTAAGGGACACTCCCCCTGCCAGTGCACAAATTTTTATGCACCAGGCCTCTAGTTAAAAAATAACAGTGAATGAAAAAAGTTCTTCTTCAAACTCTTGCTGTAATTCAGTTAGAATTGTATTCAAGTTCTAGCTCAGACACCTACTGGTTGTGGAATTTGAGGAAAGTTTCTATGTTTTATAACTTTTAGTGTCCTCATAAAATCATGACAATACTTACTTCATGTTGCTTTGGTAAACATTAAATAAGTGAATGAATAAAACCCTATCATAATAGTTAGCAAAGAGAAAGTGTTTGTTAATTGTTAGCTCTTTTAATTTTTAAAACTATAAATAAATTCTAATTTAAAGTCCCAATCAAGGCTAAGCTTTTGGGCAGTAAGAAACAGATCATCCCTCTGTTTTATCCAAAGAAAAAACTATTTAGAAGTTTGGAGTAAATCTTTTTTACAAGCATATTTTTGTTTGGGTTTATACAAAGATCTATTTTGCAAGACTCTGATATGATAGTGCACAAAAAGATAAACTTTATAACAAAACACAACTTTGTTAGTCATCATTGTAATTTGGAAAAAAAAATAAAGAAATAGTAATATGGACCAGGAACACATGGAATAGTAATTATCAGGGACAGGTTGCAATTCCTTACGTGTCCTTTTAAAATAGTAACAGCATTATATCTAAGCTTTATATGTTCAAAAACAAGTATGAGTGTATTTTCCAACTATGATTTGAAAATTTGTGCTGCGTGTATTGGAATAAAAAACTGCTGTTAAACATATTCCAATAATCTTATGGGTTATGTGGAATGTTGTATCCTGAGAAAGTAGAAAACTTCTCATGAGAATGTTTGAAATGTCACTGCAGTTCAGTTTAGATCAGAGGGCAGGTGGCTCTACAAAGCGTTTGCTGCAGTCTTTGTGTTTATACAGTTGTTGCTGCCAGGATTGTATTGATTGGTTAGGCAACTAATAAAACATGCAGCCCTGCTTTCATCTAAGTGCATTTGGGACTGCTAAAGATAGAAATGTGGTTTTAATTAGGACATGTTCCCTTCACTTATTCTATATTTTAATTCTTTTTTCTTGACAATTCCAACCCATATCCTTATTTCAGAATCTCTCTCCCTATTCATGATTCCAAACCCCATAGGCTTTAAAGGCAAATAATACTGAGGAAGACATTTTTTTTTTTCTGGATCTTAAAGACAGAAACCTTTAACATCAGAGAAATAAGCATGCTTTATTGTACCTATGCCAAAAATTTCTATTTGAAGTTACTTATTTTATTTATAATCTAAAGCTATATGTATCAAACTCTCCCAGTTGAAAAGAAACTAAAATTTATAATGAAGTTTATGAAAAATACTCAATATAAGATTTTTAAAAATTTATGAAAGCTTGAATACATGAAATCATATTGTGCCCTAAATATGTATAAAAGAAAAAAATTTAAATTTACTATAGATTTTGTATTTCTATAATATTTTTACTCTGTGCTCTGTGGACTCTCTATATTTCTATTTTTTCTCATAGTTGTGTGGTATTGCTTTCTATCACTATTTTATATTTTCTTTCAAGCTATCCAAACTATATCTCTTATTTTATAATAAATGTCCAAGGAAAATTAAGCATAATATTCAAAATAAAATTCAAAGACTGTAAATTGAACTTCTTATCAGATGGTTGTACAGAATTAGCTGTTGGAAAAAAAGTGATTTGTTTTCCCAAGAAAACTTTAAAAAAATTAGAAAAAGGTAGCAAGTATTTAAAACCCACCACATGAATTAGAATATAAACTGAAATTAAATTGTATCCAAAGATGAACCTAAAATATAAAAGTGCTCTGGAGGAAGATGGCAACTGGCAGGAAGGTAGGGAGGGAGAGAGTGTGAGAGAGCGAAGGAGCGATAGAGGAGTGTGTGGACGTGTGTGGGGTGTGTGTGTGTGTGTGTATGAGCTAGGGACAGTTAGACTCTGAAGGTCTTCAAGGGGCTTCCAAAATGGGCAGTCTTAGACGGCGGAACCCAGCTCCCATCGCGGACACTCCTGGGCGGCCAGCATGGGCACAGAGACCACGCCATCTTGAGAAACAGAGCTGCTTGAGACTAGGATCCTGGCCTAAGCACTACCCAGTCTGGTCTCAGATGCAAACTAGGACCCTGCAGCCACTGGGGACAGAGACCTGCGACCACAGCTACAGACCCATAGACGCCAAGAATCCAGACATCCCTGTGGCAGATTACTGTGAGCAACAGAGCCCATCCCCCTCCCTGCAGGCTCTCAGGCAGCATCATAGTAACTGATAGACCCGCCCCTCACAAGGCTTAAACCACTGCAGGAATTTGAGCCTGAGAGCTTGCAGACAGTGGGAATCCATTCCCGGCATGCACCTCTGCAGGAACTTGAGCCTAGGAGTGCTGAGACACTGGCAATTTGTTCCTCACAAGGCAATCGGGCGACCAAACCCAAAGTCCATGCAGGGCGATAGTGCCACTGATCTTGATTCTGGGCAAGCACTCACTGAAGTCCCCCAAGCTGACCTGGACCCCGATTCTCCAGGTGGGAGGCAGCACTAAGCACCAGTGATTTGACACTGTTTCTTATCACACAATTCTGGGATCCCTGATTCTCAGTGCATTCACACTAAGAGCCAGTGACTCCAATTTTCGGTGCATGTGAACAAAGGGACCCTGAATCTTAGGGGAAGGCAGAGATACTGGATTCTTGGGGAACTCTGACTCCTGGCACATGCTAGGGGGCTCTGATTTTCAACAAACACCAGGGGAGTCTCTGTTTCAGCTTGGTGCAGGCGGGGTCCCTGATTCAAAGTGCACACATGAGGCCACACTGAGCACTGGTAACGCTGGCTTTGGGCAAGCCTGGTACCCAACAACCCATGACAGTCACACATCTTAGTGTCAGAAATCTTAGTGACACTAGGGTGGTGCGAAGCTCCCACTGCACACAGCCCAGGCCCACCCAACTTGACGTTTGAACCTTCTGGTGATAGGCAAAATGGGGAGATGACACAACCCCCAGAGGAAAGAAAATAAGGAGTCACCAAGAAAGGAAATTAGTGAAATTGATGCATGCAACATGACAGAAAAAGAATTCAGAGTAATGGTTGTACAATTCATTCACCAGATGGATGAGAAAATCAACAACCTATGCAAGAATCAGGAAGAAATGAAAAGTGATATCGCTACAATCAATAACACCATGGAAGGTTTCAACAGTAGACTAGAAGCAGAGGACCGAATTAGTGAGTTAGAAGATAAGGTAGAGAAACAAGCTCAATCTGAACAGCAACTGGAGAAAAAAATTAAAAAGCAGGAGGAGAGCCTAATGGAGCTTTAAGAACAACATGAAATGAAGTAACATACACATAATAGGGCTGCCAGAAGGACAAGAAGAGCAGCAAGGATTAGAAAATCTATTTGAAGAAATAATCACCGAAAACTTCCCAGATATGGGGAAGAAAAAAGTTACACAAGTACAGAGAGTCCCAAGAAAGATGAATTCCAAAAGACCCACACCAAGACACATCATACTTACAATGGCAAATTTTCACAACAAAGAGAATCTTAATGGCTGCAAGAGAGAGAGACAGAGAGTTACCTACAAAAGATCCCCCATCAGATTATCAAATGATTTTTCCACAGAAACACATCAAGCTAGAAGGGAATGGAAGGAGGTATACAAAGTGTTGCAAAGCAAATGTCTGAATCCAAGAACACTCTATCCAGCAAGACTAACAATCAAAATTGAAGGGGAAATCAGAAGCTTCACAGAAAAAAAAAAAAGGCTAAGGGAGTTTATCACTACTAAGCCAGGAATGCAAGAAATGCTAAAGAGAATGCTGTAACAAGAAGAAATAAAAAGGTAATAAAGAACACAGGCACAAAAATAGAAATGACTAAAAACAAGTACCTTTCAATAATAACTTTAAATGTAAATGGACTAAATGCTCCATTCAAAAGACATAGAGTGGCTGAATGGAAAAAAAGACATGATCCATATATATGCTGTCTACAAGAGACCCACCTCAGAACAAGGGACACAAACAGACTGAAAGTGAAGGGATGGAAAAATATCTTTTAGGAAAATGGAAATGAAAAAAAAGCTGGGGTAGCAATACTTATATCTGACAAAATAGACCTCAAAGTGAAGGCCATAACAAGAGATAAGGACGCCCACTTCATATTACTAAACGGATCGATACAACAACAGGATATAACCCTGATAAACATATATGCACCCAATGCAGGAGCATCCAAATACATTAAAAAAAAACTCCTGGAAGATATCAAGGGAGAGATTGACAACAATACAATCATAGTAGGGGACTTTAATACACCACTGACATCATTGGATAAATCCTCTAGAGAAAAAAATCAGCAAATAAACAGTAATCCTAAATGACTCACTAGATCAGATGGACTTAATTGACATCTTCAGAACATTTCACCCCAAAGTCACAGAATAAACATTCTTTTCAAGTGCACATGAGACATTTTCAAAAATAGATCACATATTGGGTCACAAGCAAAGTATCCCCAAATTCAAGAAGATTGAAATCATACCAAGCATCTTCTCAGACCACAATGGCATAATATTAGAAATAAACTACAATAAAAATAATCCAAAAAAAAACTCAAACACTTGGAAGCTGAATAGCATTCTATTAAAAAATGACTGGGTTACCAATGATATCAAAGAAGAAATTAAAAACATCCTGGAAACTAATGACAATAAAAACAAAAAAATCCAAAATTTATGGGACACAATGAAAGCAGTGCTCAGAAGGAAGTTTATAACTCTACAGGCCTACCTCAAAAAAACAAGAAAAAATGATAGTAAATCATCTAACACAACAACTCAAAGAATTAGAAAGAGAGAAACAAGAAAACCCCAGAGTGAGCAGAAGGAAGGAGATAATAAAGATCAGAGCAGAAATAAATGACATACAGACCAAAAAAACCAATACAATAGATCAATGAAACCAAGAGCTGGTTCTTTGAAAGGATAAACAAGACTGATGAACTTCTAGCCAGACTCACCAAGAAGCAAAGAGAGAGGACTCAAATAAACAAAATCAGAAATGATAGAGGTGAAATAACAACAGACCCCACAGAAATTCAAAGAATTGTAAAAAAATGCTATGGACAACTCTACTCCAATAAACTAGACAACCTGGAGGAAATGGACATATTCCTAGAAAAAAACAACCTTCCAAAACTCAATCAGGAAGATTCTAAAAATCTCAAATAGCCAATAACTATGGAAGACACTGAAGCAGTCCTCAAAAAACTCCCAGCAAACAAAAGCCGAGGGCCAGATGGCTTCACAGGGGAGTTTTACCAAACATTCAAGGAAGAACTAAAACCTATATTCCTCAGACTATTCCAAAAAATTCAAGAGGAAGGAACACTTCCAAGCTCATTCTATGAAGCCAGCATCGTCCTAATACTAAAACCAGATAAAGACAACACAATGATAGAGAATTATAGGCCAATATCCCTCATGAACATAGATGCCAAAATACTCAACAAAATTCTAGCAAATTAAATCCAGCAATACATCAGAAAGATCATACACCAAGACCAAGTAGGATTTATCCCAGGGATGCAAGGATGGTACAATATCCGCAAATCATAAAACATGATACATCACATAAACAAATTGAGATAAAAAGCACATAGTCATATCAATTGATGCAGAAAAAGCATTTGACAAAAACCAACACCCTTTCTTGATAAAACCGCTCAACAAGGTAGGAATAGAAGGATCATACCTCAACATAATAAAAGCAATATATGACAAACCCACAGCCAACATCATACTCAATCGTCAAAAACTAATACCATTTCCCTTAAGAACAGGAACAAGACAGGGATGCCCACTCTCACCATTCCTGTTCAACATAGTACTGGAAGTTCTAGCCATTGTGATCAGACAAGAAGAAGAAATAAAAGGAATCCAAATTGTAAAAGAAGAAGTAAAACTGTCCTTATTTGTAGATGACATGATACTGTAAATAAAAAAACCCTAAAGACGGCATCAAAAAATTATTAGTCTTAATAAATGAATTCGGCAATGTAGCAGGATACAAAATTAATACCAAGAAATCTATGGCATTTCTTTACACCAATAGTGAACTTACAGAAAGAGAAACTAAAAAAGCAATCCCATTTACCATCGCACCAAAAAAATTAAGATACGTAGGAATAAACTTAACTAAGGAGGTAAAAGACCTATATATGAAAAACTAAAGGACACTGAAAAAAGAGATAGAGGAAGACATAAACAGATGGAAGAACATTCCATGTTCATGGATTGGTAGAATCAACATCATCAAAATGTCCATACTACCAGATTCAATGGACTCCACATTAAAATAACAACATCATATTTCACAGACTTAAAAAGAACTCTCCAAAAATTCATTTGGAATAATAATAATAATGATAATAATAATAATACACCAAATAGCTGCTGCAATCTTGAGAAAGAAGAACAAAGTAGGAGGGATCTCAATACCTGATATCAACCTGTATTACAAAGCCACTGTTCTCAAAACTGCCTGGTACTGGCACAAGAACAGACATATAGATCAATGGAATAGAATAGAGAACCCAGAAATCAACCGAAACCACTATGCCCAATTAATATTTGACAAGGAGGCAAGAGCATACAATGGAGTCAAGACAGTCTCTTCAATAAATTGCACTGGGAAATTTGGTCAGACATATGCAAAAAATGAAACTAGGCCACCAACTTATACCATACACAGAAAATAAACTCAAAATGAATAAAGGACTTAAACGTAAGATGGGAAACCATAAAAATACTAGAGGAATCTATACGCAGCGAAATTGCAGACATATGCCAAAGGAATTTCTTCACTGGTACTGCTCCTAAGGCAATAGAAACTAAAGAGAAAATAACCAAACGGTACTACATCAAAATAAAAAGCTTTTGCACAGCAAAGGAAAGCATCAACAAAACAACAAGAAGCCCACTGCATGGGACAACTTATTTGCTAATGTTATCACCAATAAGGGTTTAATCTCCAGCATTTACAGGGAACTCATGCAACTTAACAAAAGGAAGATAAACAATCCAATCAAAAAATGGACAATGGACCTAAGTAGACATTTTTTGGAAGAGGACATGCAGAAGGCCGAAAGACATATGAAAACATGATCAAAGTCACTAATTATAAGAGAGATGCAAATCAAAATGACAATTCGGTATCATCTCACACCTGTCAGAATGGCTATCATCAACAAATCAACAAATAACAAGTGTTGGAGAGGATATGGAGAAAAAGGAACCCTTTTGCACTGCTGGTGGGAATGCAGACTGGTACAGACACTGTGGAGAAGAGTATGGAGTTTCCTCAAAAAACTAAAAATGGAACTCCCATTTGACACAGTGATCCCACTTCTAAGAATATATCCCAAGAAGCTAGAAACACCAGTCAGAAAGGACATATGCAGCCCTATGTTCATAGCAGCACAATTCACCATAGCTAAGATTTGGAAACAGCCTAAGTGCCCATCAGCAGATGAGTGGATTAAAAAACTGTGGTACATCTACACAATAGAATCTACACTGTGGTAAAAAAGAAGGAGTTCTTACCTTTTGCAACAGCATGGATGGAACTGGATAGCATTATGCTAAGTGAAATAAGCCAGTCAGAGAAAGATAAATACATGATCTCACTCATTTGTGGAATATAGTGAACAACATAGGCTGATGAAAAGGGATAGATCCAGAGACAGAGAAGCAGTGATAAGACTGTCAAACCTCAGAGGGAAAGTAGGGGAAGGTGGGAATAAGGGGGAGAGATCAACCAAAGTACTTGTATGCATGCATATAAGCCCAACCAATGGACACAGACAACAGGGGGGTGAGGTCATGAGTGGGGGATTATGGGGGAAATGAAGTCACATATGTAATACCTTAATCATTAAAGAAATTAAAGATTGGAAAACAATAAAAATAATAATAAAAGAACATGAAGTAGGCACATCCACTTTCTAAAAATATTCTCCTAGATGTGGCATATTACCATCCTCGCAGACTCCCTCCACCAGAACTCCATCAGCTGGTTACATCTGACTGCAGGAAGTCTAGTTACTGTGGGTCAGCTGTGCACCCTACAAACAACCACACTACATCCACTTATCTGATGCCAAATATATTGTCAGATAGGTGATAGGTAAATGTTAAATTTAGATATGACCATTTGAATTTTGAATTTTTTTTGTTCCTCATTTGTGGAGGTAAATCAGAATATTATGCTTATAATTCTTCATCCAGTAGAAAGAGGAGAAAAGCTCTCTAGTACCTCACTGGAATATCGTGAGGATTAAATGAGAATACAGGTTTTTTATTTTAGCCTATTATCTGCATAGTAAGGTGTTAACAAATTTTCTATAAAAAGGAAAATAGGATTGAAAGTAAGAAAAGGAAATTGAAGGATAGCAAATTATGTCTGAGTTCAAGAACTTAAATCAAACATTATTTTGGAGATTTTATTATTTATTACAGTTTTTTTTAAATAATCACTTTATTTTTATTATAAACCCTTTTAAGTTTTTCTTTCTAATGTTACTATCATTAAATCTTACTAGAATTTTAATTAGAGAAAATTCCACTTCTACTTAGTGCAAACAGCTTTAATTTCTCCAGTTTGGAAGTTATGTATGGATTCAGAACCCATGAGTTTATGATCAAAAGACCTGTATCCCAAAGAGTGCTTGTTTCTTCACTTCCAAATGGGAATAAGCTCAGGATGCACTAGCACAAATATCAGTACTGGGACCAAATTACTTTAATAAGAAAGCTGTTTTTATTTCTTTTTATTGACCTTGGTAGTGTGATATTGGTTAATACAATTATATAGGTTTCAGGTGTACAATTGTATAATACATTATCTGCATATTGTATTGTGTGTTTACTACCCCAAGTCAAGTCTCATTCCATCACCATATATGCTCTCTTTACTCTTTTCTACTTCTCCCTACCCCCCTTCCCCACTGGTAATCACCATACTGTTGTTTATGTCTCCTGTTATGGCTTTGCAACCTAGTGACTTATTATCTTTAATAATATTTTTCTTCCAAAGCAAAATCTTCAACAAAAAATAGTTAAAGGGAAATTTTCCAAACAGATGTGTGAAATTTAATTTTAAATCTTTGTTAATTAGAAGGGAATAAATGGAACATTTAGTCATCATACTGAGAATATGCTACTTGGCCTGTCATTGAACATCTCAGCAACACAGTGTACATTAGATACTATTCTAGCACTGATGTCAATACCCAGGACCAGGTAACCTTCAGTTTGACTCTCAGAATGACCTTTGAACCAGAGGTTCTATTAACATTCAATATTAAAATATTCCTAGTGAAGCCAACACAATAGTGGATATTGTAATCACAAGCCAATAGGAAAAAAATTTAAAAGACTACCTACCTGGTAGTCTAAATTCATAAAATAAGTGATAAGAAATTTGAAAATATTTTTAAATCCTACTAGGAGAAATCCTTGCTTAGAGAATCTTGAGGGTTTGTTTTATTTTTCTCTATTCATCTTAAAATTCTGCCTGAAGCATCAGGAAAACAGTCTCAAGAGAAAATAGAAATGTCTAATCTTTGAACTAAAATAGCTATCTAGGATATACAACTTCCTTCACCATTCTGATAGCTCACTACATTTCCATGCAGAATTCCCTCCTTAACACATCCAAGAAATAGAATGTCGAGGAGAAAAGCACGATGTGAAGCTTTAGAGAATGAATGGCTGACTCAACTCCCTCTGCATAAGCATCGGGTTAGATACACAGCTTCACCTCAGTCCTCACCTTCTCCACTGGCCTTTTGGACTGCTCAGTATAAACAAGAATATATCCAAAGTTATGCTATCCATGTGAACTAAAAGTGGTCAAATAAACAGAAGTTGCATACACAGCAAAATGAGGAAGGGTACACACACACAAACACACACACACAAACACACACACACACACACATGCACACACACATGACATTACTTATTATCTGCTAACATTTGCTCACCATGTGGCCTTCATGGTAACTAAACTCTTAGGGCATTAGGTCAGCATTTTGAGAAATTATAATAATAGATGTAAAAGTAACTCAGTAATTGTTCAATAAATCTTCTCACCTTTCTCTTCATAAATGTTATAAAAGAATCTGATACTCTGATCTGTAAGTCTGTGTTCCTAAGAAATGAAATTCTTATTATAAAACAAGACTTTATGACAAGTGCTTGGGGGGAATCTTGAGGACAACCCAGATCTTCACAAGTCAGACCACACAAAAATTTCATCTTAAACCAGTGCTTTGTCAATTACTGTAGTAAAGGACCAGGGCTTTCCCCTCTCAATCCCCAACAGAGCAATACTTCGTCAAACACTGAAGCATGCACTTGCCTATACTGGCACTTTAACTTTCTGTACTTATTTCCACATAGAAGAGAAACAAACAATTCAAGAACAGGGTACTGGTCCCCACAACATGTGGGATTAGAATCTTTTGAAATCCTTGTAGCTGTCTCAGCTTTAAGTGCATGTTATGAGGGAATTAGTAGTGCCTGAGCTTTTATGCCTGAGCTTTTAATTATTCTTAATTGCATTAATTGTCAGCAGAAAGTAAATGAAGTGTCTGTGCTATTTTAAGTAACACAGTTTGCAATTCTATAAACAATAAAGTGGAGTACATGAGCAGGCTGGGAAGGAACTCATTTTAAAAAGTGTTACATGTCAGCTTTAATCAGAAGTGACCCTCTCACAACTGTGTTCAAGTAGCTAACTCAATATCTGGACAATCCAAAATTTTCTTGACTAAATATTGTTTCTAGAGCTCAATCAATAACTATTTTCTAAAGGGCAAGTAAGAGTGTAAAATTTTATTCAAATAGCATTAAAATACAAATGTTTTTATCTAATAATATCTAATATTCTTTGAGAACTTCATATTATGCACCACATTTCTTCTATATATGTCCTCCCACCGTTAACACAACTTTGAAACTGTTATTCTTATTTTACAGATTCAAAAACAGAAAACTACCTGTGATAGAATTCTATTCTAATTCTATTTCTTTGCAAACACATGCACACAGAGTCACACAAATAGTATTCCTACTCCCATGTCTAGGACAGAGCAGGCTGCTCAACCCTTTGCCTCTTCAACAAAAAACATGCAATGTTTATCGCAGTGGCTATAATACACATCATAAGGTATTCATTTTTCACCTTGTCACCTAAAGTAGAGTAAGGAGGAGAGAAAAAATATTTAAAAATAAATAGTAGTTTATATCACCTAATAGAGTTATTTAATAACAACAAATTCTAGACCCTGATTTCAGAGGGTTGGTATTTACTATAGCTTTTCTATACATTGTGCCCTGATCTACAAACATATGTTTCCACATAAGGCTGCAAATTTGGGCTTTCTGAATAGTGCATTTACCTCAGGAAAATATAATGTGTCAGAATCTGTTTCTTGTCGAGTGTTTCCTTCCACGACCCGCGTGGAGTAGGGTTCGGTACCTGAAAGAGGAGCCGCACAACAAATGAGAGAAAAGACACGAGATAATTTTGCAATATCGGAGGTTCAGGCGGGCAAGTCCAACTCAAGGAGAGGGACTTCCACCCATGCTCAGGCTGCTCCAATCTTTTATTGATCTGGAGTAGCCCTTAGGGTAAGGAAGTTTCAATGACACACAGATCAGCAAACAATTTCCAGGAATAGACAAAAAGTAACTGATTAGCTCATCAATAGATTTCCGGGAGTATCTGATTAACAATAATCAACAAGGATCTACATAAGTATCTAAGGAATTAAGGGAACTAAGGTGGGGATGCTTCAACTATTATTACCTAAATTAACTGAGTGGTTCCTAGATTAACTGGGTGGTGCACAGCCCTGACCTTTGCTAGGACTTTCAAGCCCTGACCTTTACTAGGACTTTCAAGGGCTACTAGCTTTTGGGGAGTCTCTGTCTAAACTCAGCTAGTGAAGACAATGAATGGACTCCGGCAGTTTCTGAGTAGTTACTTTAAAACAGTCAATATAAAACATTCTTTTTTTGTAGTTGTAAAATGGCCATAGCAATTATAAAAGGAGTATATTTATTTCACTTTATTTTGACCTTGTTTAACTTACATGCATGTGGTTGAAGAGTATTGATGCTTCTCTGTTTACTGTACAAAGCCAATCCACCTGCACACTAAGCATGTTAAAATTGACAATCAAATTGTTTTAAGAAAATCAGAATCTACAATAATAACCTATCAAAATAAGAAAACTTTCATAATAGATCAGTGGCTGCTTGGGGATAGATCTTGGAGAAGGTTGTGAGGGAAGGATTCAAAGAAATATAAGAAAATTTTGTGGGGTGATGAATATACTCAGTATCTTGATTTTGCTGATAGTTTTGTGGGATATATATGTCAAAACATCAAATTGTGCACATTAAATATGCACAATTCATTGTATCAATTATGATAAAATATTATGGGCAGAAAGATAATGAAAGGAAGAAGAGAAGAAAGAAAAGGAGGGAGATGGGAGAGGGGCAGGAGGAAGGGAAGAAAGAAAACCCTCATAATTTTCTAGAGGGCAATCAGGTCTGAAGTAGATTAAGAATAAAAAACAAAAAAAGTCTAATTGCAGGCTCACTGCAGTGTGAGACTTAGAGATGACCATTTACATAGTGAAAAAACAAGTTGGGCTGATAGTAGAAGTTTTGACCTTCCTTTAAGTAGGCTAGAAATCCACACTAACGATCCATACATTTTATAATGAACTAGAGGCCTGGTGCATGAAATCTGTGTATTCAAGAGGGTCCCTCAGGAGAGGGAAAAATGGCAGCGGTATAGACGGACGTGTCCCCTTCCTTGTCCAGGAGAAGAGAGGGTGAGAAGCTGAAATGAGCAACATCCAGCCCGAATTGGCAGAGGAGATTCAGCTGGGAGACAGTTTGCAGCAGAGAAAGGCAGAGGACTCCTAGCAAAAGGTAAAGTCAAGGCTCTGGGAAGGATAATTGGCCAGAACTCTGAGCCCTGAGGATCAGAGGGAACCCACATGGCACTGGCTTGGGCCACGTCCCTTGGGGCGGGTGCAGTGGAAAGAAGGTATGCAGAATTGCTGGTCAGCAGGGGATTCTAGATCTGGGTCCATTGTCTGTAAAGGCTGAAGAGTGCCAGCAGGAGAGGGGTGCGTAGAGGGGCAGCCTCTCCGGCCTCTGTGGCTTGTGCCTTCCTTCATAGAGCCTAGTTCATAGGACCTTTCGGATACAGACACTTACCTGTGGCTGGAGTGTGGGAGAAGTTTCAGAATTGTGGAATCTGGGGAGAGAGGGGGATCCAGGACAAGTGGCAGTGAGTTTGTTGCTGAGTCATGCCTGAGCCTGGGACCTGGGCAGCCATTTTGCCCAGAAGAGATAGCCCCTCCCTCTAGTATCCAGGCAACTAATACAGCCACACCCAGATTCCACCCTGAACAGTAAAAGGATTTAAAAAACAAAACAAAACAAAAAAACACACAACTAAATAGTTCCTGAGAGCACAAAGGGGTTGGACTAAAGAAAGACTTTCAGTCCCAGCAAACAGACCACCCACGTCTGAGGAGTGGCAGCCCTGTGCAGTCCACACTGGTCCAAGGAGCAGAGAAACACAACAGCACAGAAGACTGGGATCTTAAGCCAACCAAAGGAATACTTCACTTTTTCATTTTTATTTTTTTTAATAAATGTGTTATCTCTCTCTTTTTTTCTTTTTTTCTTTGTTTTCCTGTTTTTGTTTGTTGCTTTATTTTCTATTTCTTTTCACAATATTTTTCCACCACACTATTTTGTTTTATTTGTATTTGCTATTTTTATACCATTTTTGAAATCAAATTTTTTGTAAATTTATTATTATTTTTTTTTCTCATTCTCTTTCCTCTTATCCACCCATACCCTTTCTACTTCCTCTATACTGAACTGAGATACTCCCCATATTCATCCAATTCTTAACCTTATCTTCTATATATAAGCTCAGCATCTACAGATTCTGCCTCCACCCACTTTGCTGGGGGTTTGGGGTTTGTATTTTTTTTGTATTTACTTTATATTTTTTTAATCATTATTACCATTATTATTTTTGTTTGTTTGTTTTGTTTGGTTGTTTACCTATTGGTTCTGTGGTGTTTTCATATATATATAATCTCATTCTTCTTCCTTTTTCTTTTCTCTCATCTTTTTTGCTCTCTTCGATATCATTTATGCTCTCTTTTCTCGCCCCTAATTCTCTTTTCTCAGGTGGTCACTTATAGTGGGGTTATTGTCGTGAGTACATTCATGCTTTTGTCCCTTTGTATTGTGTCTTGTCGAGGTGAATTTTATCCTGTCTGGCCATGTGCTAGAGAGTGAGCATCATAACCAGACACCTGGATAGGAAACTCCATCCACAAATGGGTTAATAATACCCCAGACCCAACTACAGAGGCAGGAAGAAGGTTCCAGTGAGGGAGAGAGTGTGAGTCAGTGAGGGACCAAAAGAGGAGTGTGTGGTCACATGGGATGTGTGTGTGTATATGTGAGTGAGGCACAGATAGATCCTGCAGGACTTTCTGGGTCAGGCTAAATGGGCTTGCCTAACTAGGCAGCCTTTGCTACCGTTGTAAGCAGTTCCAGGAGGCCAGCTCATCCTCAGAAGCCTAGCGTTTTTAAGGGGAGAGCTGCTGTAACTGGGAGCCAGGCCTTACCCAAACCCAGGGTGCCCCTAAGATATCACCTGGGACTCTACAGACACCCCCGACAGGGACCTGCTACCTCGGCTGTGGTCCCAGAGTCAACGAGTCTCCAGCCACCTTGGGCGCAGGCTCCTGTGATTTCTAAAGCATGCTCCCCTCTGACTGGACCAATGCCTTAGCCTGGGGCACTGCAACCATGCAAGCAGAAGACATGTGAGCAGCCCACTCCTGTCCAAGGAGCAGCAGCTGTCAACTGTGTGAGCAGCCCGCTCCCTTGTCTGAGGAGCAGCAACCACGTGAGCAGCCTTCCACATCTGAGGAGCAGCAGCCCCACGAGCAGCCTTCCAATGATTGAGGAGCAGCACCCCACGCAGCCTGCCCCCACTTGAGGAGCAGCAGCTGCGCAGCCCACATTCTCCTCCTGTCTGAGGAGCAGTAGGTGTGCATGTAACCTGCCCCCATCCAAGGAGCAGCAGCTGCATTAGCAGCCTGCCCCCATACGAGGATCAGCAGTGGTGTAAGCAGCCCATACCCATACGAGGAACAGCATCGCCATGAGCAGCCCACTACCATTCAAGGAGCAGTAGCCGCATGAGCAGCCTGCCCCAGACTGAGGAGCAGCAGCCACACAAACAGACCACCCACGTCTGAGGAGTGGCAGCCCTGTGCAGTCCACGCTGGTCCAAGGAGCAGCAGACACACTCACCCTGCACCTGTCCGACAAGCAGCAGCTGGGTGAGTGGCCGGCCTTCATCCAAGGAGCAGCAGACATATGTGCAGCTCACTCCCACCTGAACAGAAGCAGCCATACAAGCAGCCCATCCCCCATCTGAGGAGCAGCAGCCACACTAGCAGACAGACCCCATACGAGGAGCAGCAGTTGCACGTACAGCTCACTTCGGCCTGAGGCGCAGCAGCCACCCGAGCAGCTCGCCCCTGCCCAAAGAGCAGCAGCCACAAAAGCAGACAGACCGACCACATCTGAGGAGCGGCAGCCCTGCACAGCCACACTGGTCCAAGGAGCAGCAGCCACACTCAGTCTGCATCTGTTCAACGAGCAGCAGCTGGGTAAGCATCCCTCCCCCATCTAAGGAGCAGCAGCCACACATGAAGCTCACTCACGCCCGAGGAGCAGCAGCCACACAAGCAGCCCGTCCCCCATCTGAGGAGCAGCAGCTGTGCGAGCAGCCCAAACCTGTATGAGAAGTAGTAGCCCTGTAAGCAACCTGCCCCTTTCCAAAGAGTGGCAGCAACCTCATGAGCAGCTCGCCCCATCTGAGGAACAGCAGCAGAATTCAGCCAGCCCTGATCCAAGGAGGAGAGACCATGTGAGCAGTCCGTGCCCATCCGAGGAGCAGAAGCCACGTGAACAGCCAGGTCCTGTCCAAGGTACAGCAGCCATGCCCAGCCCACACCCACCTGAAGAACAGCAGCCTCGTGATCAGCATACCCCGTCCAAGGGACAGCAGCTGTGAGAGCAGCCTCACCTACCAGCCAGAGGAGACACCACTGCTGTGAAAAAAACCCAACAGAGGAGCCGCTGCCAACTGAGGAGCAGCTACTACCATGACCACTTGAGGAGCAACTGCACCCCAAAGAACAACTGCCACCCAAAGGGCAGCCCATGCACGACTCGACATCTAGATCAGTCAGCGAGACCGAAAATGGGTAGACAAAAAAAAACCCAAAGGAAAGAAAAGGAAGACTTGCCAGAAGAGCAGCTAAGTGAAACAGAGGCATTCAGCATGACAGAAAAAGAATTCAGATTAAAGGTCCTAGAATGCATAAACCAGATGGAGAAAAAAATCAACAACTTATGCGAGAAGCAAGAAGAAATTGATGAAAAAAACAATAACTTATGTAAAAATCAAGAAAAAAAATGAAGAGTGATATACCTGCAACGAAAAACAACATGGAAAGTTTCAACAGTAGACTACGAGAAGCGGGGGACCAAATTAGCAAAGTAGAAGACAGGGAAGCAAAAAACACACCCAAACTGAACTGCAATTGGAGAAAAAAAATTAAAAGACAGGAGGAAAGCCTAAGGGAGCTATGAGACAACATAAAACAAAGCAACATATGAATAATGGGGTTGCCAGACCAACAGGAAGAGGAACAAGGGTTAGAAAACCTAGTTGAAGAAATAATGTCAGAAAACTTCCCTGAGGTGGGGAAGAAAAGAAGTCACACAAGCACAGAGACTCTGAAACAAGATGAACCTGAAAAGACCCCCACCAAGACACATCATAATTACCATGGCAAATGTTTAGGACGAAGACGGAATCTTAAAGGCTGCAAGAGAGAGACGGAAAATTACATACAAGTGATCTCCCAACAGATTATCAAATGATTTCTCATCAGAAACACATCAGGCCAGAAAAGAATAGACAAAACTTTACAAAGTGAGGCAAAGCGAGGTACAGAATCTGAGAATACTCTACCCAGCGAGGCTATCATTAAAAATTGCAGGGGAAATAAGAAGCTTCAAAAACAAAAACAAACAAAAAGGCTAAAGGAGTTTATCACCACCAAGCGAGCAATGCAAGAAATTTTAACGGGACTGGTGTAAAAAGAAGAAATAAAAAGTTAAGAAAGGAAACAGGCACAGAAACATAAAAATGGCTACAAACAAGTACCTTTCAACAATAACTTTAAATGTAAATGGACTAAATGTTCCAATCAAAAGACATCGAGTGGCTGAATGGATAAAAAGACATAACCCATATATATGCTGTCTACAAGAGGCCCACCTCAGAACAAGGGACTCAAACAGACTGAAAGTGAAGGGATGGAAAAATATCTTTCAGGCAAATGGAAATGAAAAAAAAAAAGCTGGGGTAGCAATACTTATATCTGACAAAATAGATCTCAAAGTGAAGGCCATAACAAGAGATAAGGAAGGCCACTCCATAATACTAAAGGGATCGATACAACAACAGGATATAACCCTGATAAACGTATATGCACCCAATGCAGGAGCACCCAAATAGATTTAAAAAAACTCCTGGAAGATATCAAGGGAGAGATCGACAACAATACAATCATAGTAGGGGACTTTAATACACCACTGACATCATTGGATAAATCTTCTAGACAATAAATCAACAAAGAAACAGCAATCCTAAATGAATCACTAGATCAGATGGACTTAATTGACATCTTCAGAACATTTCACCCAAAAACCACAGAATATACGTTCTTCTCAAGTGCACATGGGATATTTTCAAAAATAGAACACATATTGGGTCACAAGCAAAGTATCCCCAAATTCAAGGAGATTGAAATCATACCAAGCATCTTCTCAGAGCACAAGGGCATAATATTAGAAATAAACTACAATAAAAGCAACCCAAAACACTCAAATACTTGGAAGCTAAACGGCATGTGATTAAATATTGATTGGGTTACCAATGAGATCAAAGAGGAAATTAAAAACATCCTGGAAACTAAAGATAATGAAAACACAACAATCTAAAACCTATAGCAAAATGAAAGCAGTCCTGAGAGGGAAATTTATAGCTCTAAAGGCCTACATCAAAAAAACAAGAAAAAATGGTACTAAATCATCTAACTCTACAACTCAAAGAATTAGAAATAGAACAACAAGAAAAGCCCACAGTGAGCAGAAGGAAGGAGATAATAAAGATCAGAGCAGAAATAAATGACATACAGACCAAAAAAACCAATACAATAGATCAATGAAACCAAGAGCTGGTTCTTTGAAAGGATAAACAAGATTGATGAACGTCTAGCCAGGCTCACCAAGAAGCAAAGAGAGAGGACCCAAATAAACAAAATCAGAAATGATAGAGGTGAAATAACAACAGACCCCACAGAAATACAAATGATTGCTAAAAAATACTATGGACAACTCTACTCCAACAATCTAGACAACCTGGAGAAAATGGACATATTCCCAGAAAAATACAACATTCCAAAACTCAATCAGGAAGATTCTAAAAATCTCAATAGGCCAATAACTATGGAAGAAATTAAGGCAGTCATCAAAAAGCTTCCAGCAAACAAAAGTCAAGGGCCAGATTCCTTCACAGGGGAGTTTTACCAAACATTAAAGGGAGAACTAAAACCTATCCTCCTCAGACTATTCCAAGAAATTCAAGAGGAAGGAACGCTTCCAAGCTCATTCTATGAAGCCAGCATCACACTCCTACCAAAACCAGATAAAGACAACACAATGAAAGAGAATTATAGGCCAATAACCCTCATGAACATAGATACCAATATCCTCAACAAAATCTTAGCAAATCAGATCTAGCAGTACATCAGAAAAATCATACACCATGAACAGTAGGATTTATCCCAGGGATCCAAGGATGGAACAATATCCGCAAATCAATAAACGTGATATATCACATAAACAAGTTGAGAGAAAAAAAATCACATAGTCATATCAATTGACGCAGAAAATGCATTTGACAAAATCCAACACCCACTTTTGATATAAACTCTCAGCAAGGCTCATACCTCAACATAATAAAAGCCATATATCACAAACCCACAGCCAACATCATAATCAATGGACAAAAACTAAAACCATTTCCCTACGAACTGGAACAAGACAGGGATGCCCACTCTCTCCACTCGTCTTTGAAATAGTCCTGAAAGTATTAGCCATTGAGATTAGATAGGGAGAAGAAATAAAAGGCATACAAGTTGGAAAAGAAGAAGTAAACTGTCCTTATGCGCAGATGCCATGATATTGTATATAAAAAACCCTAAAGACTCCATCAAAAACTATTAGATTTAATAAATGAATTCGGCAATGTAGCAGGATACAAAATTAATGCAAAGAAATCTAAGGCATTTCTATACACCAATAGTGAACTTACAGAAAGAGAGACTAAAAAAACAATCCCATTTACCATCTCACCAAAAAAAAAAAAAAAAATAAGATACCTAGGAATAAAATTAACTAAAGAGGTAAAAGACCTCTACTCAGAAAATTACATGATGTAGAAAAAAAGATAGAGGAAGACATAAACAGATGGAAGAACATAAAATGTTCATGGATTGGTAGAATCAACATCATTAAAATATCCATACTACCCAAATCAATCTATAAATCAACGCACTTCCCATTAAAAAAACAATGGCATATTTCACAGACCTAGAACAAACTCTCCAAAAATTCATCTGAAATAAAAAAAGACCCCGAATAGCTGCAGCCATACTGAGGTAGAAGAACAAAGTAGGTGGGAACTCAATACCAGATATCAAGCAGTATTACAAATCCACTGTTCTCAAAACTGCTTGGAACTGGCACAAGAACAGACATATAGATCAATGGAATAGAATAAAGAACCCATAAATCAACACGAACCAATATGCTCAATTAATCAATTAATATTTGACAAAGGAGGCAAGAACATACAATGGAGTCAAGACAGTCTCTTCAATAGATGGTCTTGGCAAAATTGGACAGATACATGCAGAAAAATGAAACTATACCACTAACTTACACCATACACAAAAATAAACTCAAAATGGATAAAGGACTTAAATGTAAGACAGGAAACCATAAAAATACTAGAGGAATCCAAAGGCAACACAATCTCAGACATATGCTGAAGCAATTTCTTCACCGATACAGCTCCTAGGACATGGGAAACTAAAGAAAAAATAAACAAATGAGACTACATCAAAATAAAAAGCTTCTGCATAGGAAAAGAAACCATCAAGAAAACAACAAGAAAGCCCACTGTATGGGAGAACATATTTTCCAATGTTATCACTGATAAGTGTTTAATCTCCAACATTTATAGGAAACTCATACAACTTAACAAAAGGAAGATAAACAATCCAATAAAAAATGGGCAAAGGACCTAAATCGACATTTTTCAAAAGAGGACATTCAGAAATCCAAGAGACATATGAAAACATGCTCAAAGTCACTAATCATCTGAGAGATGCAAATCAAAACAACAATGAGGTACCATCTCACACCACCCGTGTGTCACTGAAGAGCTCTGACACTGAGATGTATGTCTGCTGTGGGTTGGTGGGAGCCACACACACTGAGAATCAGAGTCACCAGGACTCTGATGCATGCACCAGGACTCTGATGCAGTCCTCATGCATGCGCCTAGAATCAGGGACCCCGCATGCCCCGCACTGAAAAAAAAAGTCCTCATGGTAAGAGTTCCTTCCTTTTTATAGCAGCATAATATTCCATTGTGTAGATGTACCACATTTTTCTAATCCATTCATCTGCTGATAGGCACTTAGGCTGTTTCCAAATCTTAGCTATTATAAATTGTGCTGCTATGAACATAGGGATGAATATATCCTTTCTGATTGGTGTTTCTGGTATTCTTAGGATATATTCCTAGAAGTGGGATCACTGGGTCAAATGGGAGTTCCATTTTTAACTTTTTGAGGAAACTCCATACTGTCTTCCATAGTGGCTGCACCAGTCTGCATTCCCACCAGCACTGCAAGAGTGTTCCCTTTTTTCCGGATCCTCACCAGCATTTATCATTTGTTGATTTGTTGATGATAGCCATTCTGGCATGTGTGAGATGATACCGCATTGTCGTTTTAATTTACATCTCTCTTATAATTAATGACTTTGAGCATGTTTTCATATGTCTTTCGGCCTTTGTTGATGGTTTCCTTTGCTGTGCAAAAGCTTTTTATTTTGATGTAGTCCCATTTGTTTATCTTCTCTTTCGTTTCTATTGCCCTAGAAGCAGTAGCAGTATCAGAGACGAAATTCCTTCAGCATATGTTTGCGATTTCATTGCCTGTGGATTCCACTAGTATTTTTATGGTTTCCTGTCTTATATTTAAGTCCTTTATCCATTTTGAGTTTATTTTTGTGTATGGTGTGAGTTGGTGGTCTAGTTTCATCTTTTTGCATGTATCTGTCCAATTTTCCCAGCACCATTTATTGAAGAGACTGTCTTGACTCCATTATATGATCTTACCTCCTTTGTTAAATATTAATTGGGCATAGTGGTTTGGGTCGATTTCTTGGTTCTCTATTCTATTCCATTGATCTATATGTCTGTTCTTGTGCCAGTAACAAGCTGTTTTAAGAACAGTGGCTTTGTAATACAGCTTGATATCTGGTATTGAGATCCCAACTACTTTGTTCTTCTCTCTCAGGATTGCTGCAGCTATTTGAGGTCTTTTTTTATTTCAGATGAATTTTTGAAACGTTCGTTCTAGATCTGTGAAATATGCCATTGATAATTTAGTGGGGATTGCATTTAATCTATAGATTGCTTTGGGTAGTATGCACATTTTGATGATGTAGTTTCTACTAATCCATGAACATGGAACGTTCTTCCATCTGTTTATGTCTTCCTCTATCTCTTTTTTCAGTGTCCTGTAGTTTTTCAAATATAAGACTTTTAACTCGTTAGTTAAATTTATTCCGAGGTATCTTAATTTTTTTTTGGTGAGATCGTAAATGGGATTGCTTTTTTAGTCTCTCTTTCTGTAAGTTCACTATTGGTGTAAAGAAATGCCTTAGATTTTTTGGCATTAATTTTGTATCCTGCTTCATTGCCGAATTCATTTATTAAGTCTTGTAGTGTTTTTTTTTTGTTAAGGAGTATTTAGGGTTTTCTATGTACAGTATCATGTCATTTGCAAATAAGGAGAGTTTTACTTCTTCTTTTACAATTTAGATGCATTTTATTTCTTCTTCTTGTCTGATCGCAATGGCTAGTACTTCCAGTGCTATGTTGAACAGGAGTGGTGAGAGTGGGCATCCCTGTCTTGTTCCTGTTTTTAGGGAAATGGTTTTAGTTTTTGCCCATTGATTATGATGTTGGCTGTGGGTTTGTCATATATGGCTTTTATTATGTTGAGTTATGATCCTGGTATTCCCACCTTGCTGAGAGTTTTTATCAAGAAAGTATGTTGAATTTTGTCAAATGCTTTTTCTGCATCAATTGATATGACTATGTGATTTTTATCTCAATTTGTTTATGTGATGTATCATGTTTATTGATTTGAGGATATTGTACCATCCTTGCATCCCCGGGGTAAATCCTACTTGGTCTTGGTATATGATCTTTCTGATGTATTGCTGGATTTGATTTGCTAGAATTTTGTTGAGTATTTTGGCATCTATGTTCATGAGGGATATTGGCCTATAATTCCCTTTCAATGTGTTGTCTCTATCTGGTTTTGGTAGGAGTGTGATGCTGGCTTCATAGAATGAGCTTGGACGTGTTCCTTCCTCTTGAATTTTTTAATATATTCTGAGGAAGATAGGTTTTAGTTCTTCCTTGAATGTTTGGTAAAACTCCCCTGTGAAACCATCAGGCCCCAGGTTTTTGTTTGCTGGGAGCTTTTTGATGACTGCTTCAATTTCTTCCATAGTTATTGGCTATTGATATTTTTAGATTCTTCTTGATTGAGTTTTGGAAGATTGTATTTTTCTAGACATATGTCCATTTCCTCCAGGTTGTCTAGTTTGTTAGAGTAGAGTTGTTCATAGTATTTTTTAACAATTCTTTGAATTTCTGTGGGGTCGCTTGTTATTTTGCTTCTTTCATTTCTGATTTTGTTTATTTGAGTCCTCTCTCTTTGCTTCTTGGTGAGTCTGGCGAGAGGCTCATCAATCCTGTTTATCCTTTCAAAGAACCAGCTCTTGGTTTCATTGATCTTATATATATATATATATTTTTTGGTCTGTATGTCATTTATTTCTGCTCTGATCTTTATTATCTCCTTCCTTCTGCTCACTGTGGGCTTTTCTTGTTGTTCTATTTCTAATTCTTTGAGTTGTAGAGTTAGATGATTTACTGTCATTTTTTCTTTTTTTTTTTTCTGTAGGCCTGTAGTACTATAAACTTCCCTCTCAGGACTGCTTTCATTGTGTCCCATAGATTTTGGATTGTTGTGCTGTTATTGTCATTAGTTTCCAGGATGTTTTTAATTTCCTCTTTGATCTCATTGGTAATCCAATCATTATTTAATAGCTTGCTATTCAGCTTCCAAGTGTTTGAGTTTTTTTGAATTTTTTTATTGTAGTTTATTTCTAATATAAGCCATTGTGGTATGAAAATATGCTTGGTATGATTTCAATCATCTTGAATTTGGAGAGATTTTCCTTGTGACCCAATATGTGGTTTATTTTTGAAAATGTCCCATGTGCACTTGAGAAAATCGTATATTCTGTGGTTTTTGGGTGAAATGTTCTGAAGATGTCAATTAAGTCCATTTGATCTAGTGAGTCATTAGGATTGCTGTTTCTTTGCTGCCTTTTTTCCTAGAGGATTTAGCTAGTGATGTCAGTGATGTGTTTATGTCCCCTACTATGATTGTGTTGGTATCTTCCAGGAGTTTTTTTGTTATGTATTTGGGTGCTCCTGCATTGTGTGCATATATGTTTATCAGGGTTATATCCTCTTTTTGTATCGATCCCTTTAGTATTATGAAGTGGCCGTCCTTATCTCTTGTTATGGCCTTCACTTTGAGGTCTATTTTGTCAGATGTAAGTATTGCTACCCCAGCTTTTTTTTTTTTTTTTTTTTTTTCGTTTCCATTTGCGTGAAAGATATTTTTCCATCCCTTCACTTTCAGTCTGTTTGAGTCCCTTGTTCTGAGGTGGGTCTCTTGTAGACAGCATATATATGGGTCATGTCTTTTTTTCATTCAGCCACTTGATGACTTTTGATTAGAGCATTTAGTCTGTTTACATTTAAAGTTATTATTGAAAGGTACTTGCTCGTAGCCATTTCTATTTTTGTGCCTGTGTTCTTTCTTACTTTTATATTTCTTCCTTTTACAGCATTCCCTTTCGCATTTCTTGCATCGCTGCCTTGGTAATGATAAACTCTCTTCGACTTTTTTTGTCTGCAAAGCTCCTGGTTTCCCCTTCAATTTTGATTGATAGTCTTGCTGGATAGAGTGTTCTTGGATTCAGTCCTTTGCTTTGCTGCAACACTTTGTATACCTCCTTCCATTCCCTTCTAGCTTGATGTGTTTCTGTTGAGAAATCATTTGATAATCTGATGGGGGATCCTTTTTAGGTAACTCTCTATCTTTCTCTTGCAGCCTTTAAGATTCTCTCTTTGTTGTGCATATTTGCCATCATTATTATGATGTGTCTTGTTGTGGGTCTTTTGGGGTTCATCTTGCTTGGAACTCTCTGTAATTGTGTAACTTTTTTCTTCCCCATATCTGGGAAGTTTTCGGTGATTATTTCTTCAAATAGATTTTCTAATCCTTGCTGCTCTTCTTGTCCTTCTGGCAGCCCTATTATGTGTATGTTACTTTGTTTCATGCTGTCCCAAAGCTCCCTTAGGCTCTCCTCCTGCTTTTTAATTTTTTTCTCCAGTTGCTGTTCAGATTGAGCTTGTTTCTCTACCTTATCTTCTAACTCACTAATTCGGTCTCTGCTTCTTCCCGTCTACTGTTGAAACCTTCATGGTGTTTTTGATTGTAGCTATATCACTTTTCATTTCTTCCTGATTCTTGCATAAGTCTTTGATTTTTCTCATCCATCCGGTGAATGAATTGTACAACCATAACTCTGAATTCTTTTTCTGTCATGTTGCATGCTTCAATTTCATTAATTTCCTTTCTTGGCGACTCCTCATTTTCTTTCCTCTGGGATTGTGTCATCTCCCCATTCTGATTATCTCCAGATGGTTCAAACATCAAGTTGTGTGGGCCTGGGCCATGTACAGTGGGAGCTACGGACCACCCTAGTGTCACTGAAGAGCTCTGACTCTAAGATGTGTGGTTTTTGGTGGGTTGGTGGGAACCAGTCTCGCTCAGAGTCAGCGTTACCAGCACTCAATGTGGCCTCATGTGCGTACTTAGAATCAGGCACCCCACCTGCACTGTGCTGAAACAGAGACTCCCCTGGAGTGTGTTGAAAATCAGAGCCCCCCTAGCGTGCACCAGGAGTCAGAGTTCCCCAAGAATCCAGTGTCAGAGTCTCTGTTGCTTCGCGCAGACTTGCATTGAGAATCAGGTCCCTGTGTGCACATGCACCAAATATTGGAGTCACTGGCTCTTAGTATGAATGCACAGGGAATCAGGGATCCCAGGCACAGGTGATAAGAAACACAGTCAAGTCACTGGTGCTTGGTGTTGCCTCCTGCACTGAGAATAGGGGTCCTGGGGCCCGTGCTGTCAGGAACTAGTTCCCAGTGTTTGAGCATTAGCTCCCAGGCCAAGGCTCCCCTAGCCTGCAAGTTCCCTGTGTTCATGCACTTCCAGGTCAAGGTTCACTTAGCCTAGGCTGTGCTGGACAAGTTCCCGGTGTTCACGCACTTCAGGCCAAGGCTCCCTTAGCCTGTGCTGCAAGGGACAAGTTCCAGGTGTTCGTGCACTTCCAGGCTAAGGTCCCTGTTGCAGCACTGAGGCCTGGGCAAGGGGTGGGTCTATCAGTTACTATGGTTCTGCTCATGAGCCTGTGGGCAGGGGGATGGGCTCTGTTACTCATGGATCTGCTGTGGGGATTTCTGGACTCTTGGTGTCCGTGGCTCTGTAGCTGTGGTGGCAGGTCTCTGTCTCCAGTGGCTGCAGGGTCCTGGTTTGTGTCTGAGACCAGACTGGGTGGTGCTGAGGCCAGGATCCTAGTCTCAAGCAGCTGTGTCTCAAGATGGGTCATTGTTGTTTCACCATCACTGGTGCTGTTTCCGCTCAGGTGAATACTTCATTTTCCAGATGTCCCGAGTTCGAGCGCCATTAATGTTGGTGCTGCCAGGGTTCAGAAAACCCCATTTCAGGCCGTCATTAATATTGGTGCTCTTTTTCAGGCATCAAGAAGGGTTCAGGAAATCTGAAGAAGGCTGTGCGTAGATTAAATAGGAGTCCAGAGATGACGCATAATTTTGAAATGCATTTGGGGATCAGAGGATCCTATATTAAAGGAAATTAAGGTCTAAGTTCTAAGGTCTTGTCTTCTCAGGACCCCATACTTTTTATTAACACAATTTGTCCTGAAGCCTAATTTCTTCTTTTTTAATTTAATTTAAATTCTTTATTGTTTAAAGTATTACATATGACTCCTTTTTCCCCCATTGACCTCTCCCCTGCTGCTCCCACACACCAGTACATGCCCTCACTCCCCTACTGTTTGTGTCCACAGGTTATGCTTATATGCATGCATACAGGTCCTTTGGTTGATCTCTTACCCTCCCCTTCCCAACCCCCCTGGCCTTCCCTCTGAGGTTTGATGGTATGTTCAATGCTTCTATATATCAGGATCTATTTTTGTTTATCAGTTCATGATGTTCATTATATTCCACAAGTGAGTGAGATCATGGCTTATTCGACTGGCTTATTTCACTTAGCATAATGGTCTCCAGGTCCATTCACGCTGTTGCAAATGGTAAGAGTTCCTTCTTTTTTATAACAGTGTAATATTCCATTGAATAGATGTACCATAGGTTTTTAATCCACTCATCTTCTGATGGGCACTTAGGCTGTTTCCAAATCTTAGCTATGGTGAATTGTGTGGCTATGAACATAGGGCTGCATATGTCCTTTCTGACTGGTGTTTCTTATATTTTGGGATATATTCCCAGAAGTGGGATTACTGGGTCAAAGGGGAGTTCAATTTTTAATTTTTTGAGGAAACTCAGTCCTGTTTTCCACTGTGGCTGCACCAGTTTACATGCCTACCAGCAGTGCACCAGGGTTCCTTTTTCTCCACATCCACACCAGCACTTGTCATTTATTGATTTGTTAATGACAGCCATTCTGACAGATGTGAGATGGTACCTCATTGCTGTTTTGATTTGCTTCTCTCAGATGATTAGTAACTTTGAGCATGTTTCATATGTCTCTTGGCTTTCGGTATGTCCTCCTTCAAAAAGTGTCTATTTAGGCCAATTGCCTTAAATAGACTTCTTGATGCTGGGACAAGAACCCTGGCAACATATGTCTGATATTTTTCTGACTATGAATTCTTCTAAAATTTTTATAGTTTCCCATATTATGTTTGTCTTTTATCCATTTTGAGTTTATTTTTGTGCATGGTGTAAGTCAGTGGTCTAGTTTCATTTTTTTGCATGTATCTGTCCAATTTTCCCAACACCATTTATTGAAGAGAATGTCTTGACTCCATTGTATGCTCTCGCCTCCTTTGTAAAATATTAATTGAGCAAAATGTGTTAGGTTGATTTCTGGGACTCTGTTCCATTGGTCTATATTTCTGTTCTTGTACCAGTACCAGGCAGTTTTGAGAATAGTGGCTTTGTAATATAGCTTGATATCTGGTATTGTGACCCCCTCCAACTTTGTTGTTCTTTCTCAAGATTTCTATGGCTATTCAGAGTCTTTTTTTATTCCATATGAATTTTTGGAGGGTTTGTTCTAGGTCTATGAAATATGCCATTGGTATTTTAATGGGGATTGCATTGAATCTATAGATTGCTTTGGGTAGTATGGAAATTTTAAGGATTTTGATTCTACCTATCCATGAACATGGTATATTCTTCCATTTGTTTATGCCTTCCTCTATCTCTTTTTTCAATGTCCTGTAGTTTTCTGAGTATAGGTCTTTTACCTCCTTTGTTAAGTTTATTCTTAGATATCTTAATTTTTTTTGTTGCAATGGTAAATTGGATTTTTTTTTTTTAGTTTCTCTTTCTGTAAGTTCATTATTGCTTTATAAAGAAGTCATAGGTTTTTCAGTGTTAATTTTATATCCCACCAAATTCATTCATTAAGTCTAGTAGTGTTTTTTTTTTTTAAGGAGTCTTTAGGATTTTCTATGTCTTTCATGTCATCTGCGAATAAGGACAGTTTTACTTCTTCTTTTCCAATTTGGATGACTTTTATTTCTCTTCTTGTCTGATTGCTTTGGCTAGCACTTCCAGTAATATGTCAAACAGGAATGGTGAGAGTGGGCATCCCTGTCTTGTTCCTGTTCTTAGGGGAAATGTTCTTAGTTTTTGCTCATTGAGTATGACATTGACTGTAGGTTTGTCATATAAGGCTTTTATTATGTTGAGGTATGATTGCTCTATTCCCACACTGCTGAGAGTTTTTATCAAGAAAGGGTGTTAGATCTTGTCAAAATCTTTTTCTGCATCAATTGGCATGATTATATGATTTTTATCTCTCAATTGGCTTATGTGATGTATAACATTTATTGATGTGTGGATATTGTACCAGCCTTGCATCCCTGGAATAAACCCCATTGGTCATGGTGAATGATCTTTCAAAGGTAACGCTGGATCTGATTTGCTAGAATTTTGTTGAGAATTTTAGCATCTATGTTCATCAGGGATATTGGCCAGTGATTTTCTTTCTTTGTAGTGTCCTTATCTGATTTGGGAATTATGGTAATGCTGGCTTCATAAAAAGATCTTGAAAGTGTGCCTTCCTCTTAAATTTTTTGGAATAGTCTGAGTAGGATAGGTTTTAATTCTTTGAATGTTTGGTAAAACTGTCCTATGAAGCCGTCTGGCCCAGTGTTTTTGTTTGCTGGAAGGTTTTTTTTTATTATTATTACTGCTTTAATTTCCTCCATAGTTGTCAGCCTATTCGGGGGTTTTTTTATTCGTCCTGATTGATTTTGGAAGATTGTATTTTTTTAAGGAATATGTCCATTTCCTCTAGCTCGTCCAGTTTGTTTGAGTAAAGTTGTTCATAGTATTTTTTTTTCCACAATCCTTTGCATGTCTGTGAGTTCAGTTGTTACTTCTCCTGTTTCATATCTGATTTTGTTTATTTGGGTCCTGTCTCTTTGTTTCTTGGTGAGCCTGGCTAGAGGTGCATCAAGATGGTTTATCCTTTCAAAGAACCAGATCTTGTTTTTATTGGTTTTTGTATTTTTTTTTTTTGGTCTCTGTGTCATTTATTTCTACTCTGATCTTTATTATTTCCTTCCTTCTGCTTTTTTTTTAAAAAAAAATTTATTGATTTTAGAGAGGAAAGGAGAGGGAGAGAGAGATAGATACATCAGTGATGAGAGAGAATCATTGATTGGCTGCCTCCTGCACATCCACTACTGGGGATCAAGCCCACAACCCAGGCATGTGCCCTCAGCCAGAATCGAACCTGGGACCCTTCAGTCTTCAGGCCGTCGCTCTATCCACAGAGCCAAACCAGCCAGGGCCCTTCTGCTTTCTTGATACTTTCTTTCTAATTCTTTAAGTTGTAGGGTTAGATAATTTATTACCAGTTGTGTGTGTGTGTGTGTGTGTGTGTGTGTGTGTGTGTGTTTTGTTTTGTTTTTTTTGAGGTAGGCAAGTAGAGCTGTGAACTTCCCTCTCAGGACTGCTTTCACTATGTCCCATAGATTTCAGATGGTTGTGTTTTCATTGTTATTTGTTTCCAGGATGCTTTTTATTTCTTCTTTGATCTCTTTGATAACCCTGTCATTATTTAATAGCATGCTATTTGGACTCCAAGTATTTTATTGTTTTTTTTATAGTTGATATCTAATTTTATGTCATTGTGATCTGAGAAGATGCTTGATATGATTTACTTCTTCTCAAATTTGTAGAGACTTAACCTGTGTCCTAATATGTAGTCTATCTTTGAAAATGCCCCATGTGCACTCAAGAAGAATGTTATATTCCATTTCTTTCAGGTGAAATGTTCTGAAGATTTTAATTAGTTCCATCTGATCTAGTGTGTTGTTTAGGATTGCTGTGTTTTTTTGTTGATTTTATGTATAGAAGATTTATCCAGTGGTGCCAATGGGGTATTGAAGTCCCCTCCTATGATTATATTGCTGTTGCTCTCTCCCTTGATATCTTCTAGACTTTTTTATGTATTTTGGTGCTCCTGAATTGGGAGCATATATGTTTACCAGATTTATATGCTCTTGTTGTATCAATCCTTTTAGTATTATGATGTGGCCTTTTAATCTCTTGTTATTGCCTTCACTTTGAGTTCTTTTTTGTCAGATATAATTATTGCTACCCCTGCTTTTTGAATTTTTTTTGCCTAAAAATTTTTTCCCATACCTTCACTTTAATTCTGTTGAGTTCTTTGTTCTGAAGTGAGCGTCTTTTTTTATTATTGATTTTTTTACATAGAGGAAGGGAGAGGGATAGAGAGCTAGAAGCATCAATGAGAGAGAAACATTGATCAGCTGCCTCCTGCACACGTCCTACTGGGGATGTGCCCACAACCAAGGTACATGCCCTTGACTGGAATCGAACCTGAAATCTTTCATCCCACAGACCGACGCTCTATCCACTGAGCCAAACCAGTTAAGGCAAAGTGGGTGTCTTTTAAACAGCATATAAATGGGTCATGTTTTCTTATCCATTCAGACACCCTATGTATTTTGATTAGAACATTTAATGTACTTATGTTTAAGGTTATTATTGATAGGTACATGTCTGTTGCCATTTTTATTCTTTAAGCCTGTATTCCTACTTCCCTTTCTAATTCTTTTTACAACAGTCCCTTTAGCATTTCTTGCATTGCTGGCTTGTTGGTAAGAAACTTTCTTAGTGTTTTTGTTTGTTTGTTTTTTATTTTTTGTCTATGAAACTCCTGATTTCCCCTTCAATTTTGAATGATAGCCTTGCTGGATAGAGTGTTCTTGAATTCGGTCCCTTGTTTTCCATCGCTTTGTATATTTCATTCCATTCACTTTTGACCTGATGTGTTTCTGTTGAGAACTCAGTTGATAGTCTAATGGGAGATCCCTTGTAGGTGATTTTCTGCCTTTCTCTAGCAGCCCTTATGATTTTTTCTTTGTCATTAACATTTGCCATTGTAATTATGACATGTCTTGGTGTAGGTCTTTTTGGGTTCATCTTGTTTGGGACTATATGTGCTTGTGTGACTTTTTTCTTCCCCAAATCAGGGAAGTTTTCTGTCATTACTTCTTCAAATAGCTTTTCTATTCCTTGTTCCTCCTCTTGACCTTCTCGCACCCCTATAATGGGGATGTTGCTTAATTTCATGTCTTCCCAAAGCTCCCTTAAACTCTCCTTCAGTTTATTTTAATTTTTATTTTCCAAATGCTGTTCAGATTGGGTGTTTGTCTACCCTGTCTTCTAATTTGCTGATTTGTTCCTCTGCTTCTTCCAGTCTACTGTTGAAACCTTTCATTTTTTTTTATTTCAGCTATGTAATTCTTCATTTCCCCTTGATTCTTACATATGTTGTTGAAATTCTCATCCAGCCAGTTTAGGAACTTTATGATCCTTACTCTGAATTCTTTCTCTGACATATTGCTTGCCTCCATTTCACTTAGTTCCTTTTCCAGAGATGCCTCCCTTTCTTCCCTAGGGGGGTTGTTTCTTTGTCTCCCCATTTTTATTTTTTCTTTCTGACTCAGTGCACCCTGCTTGGGATTTGAGAAGTTGAAGGCCCTATCAGGCCAATGGTTCAGAAGTCTTTAGCCCAGAGATTGGGTCTCCCTTGAGACTCATGACTTTATTGTCTCTATTCTGAGTTGTATCTCCTCCCACTGATCCAGTCTTTCATTTCCCCACTTCAGATGCTCGGGGTGGTGGTTGTGTGTTTACAGTTCCTCTGGTGTGTGACTCCCTGTGAGGACTCAGAGCCCTCTGGCATGCAGTTGCTGTGTACCCCTGGCACCCATAGCCAGGTAGTGCCCTAGGTCCCTCTGAAAGCACATTTGCTACACAGTCCTGTGGCCCCTGGCTGGGCACACCAGATTGCTTCAGGTAACCCTGGCAGTGCTATCCTGTGGCCCAGAAGTGGGAGCATACTGGGTTTCTCCAGGTAGCCCCAGCAGGACTGTCCTAGGGACCAGGGTGGAGTGGGTTCAGGTTGCTCTTGGTCACACAGTCGGAGCTCTACTGTGGCCTGGAGTGGGGCACTTACTGAGTTTCTCCAATTCAACTCTCCCTGGTTGGAGCGGGGGTGGGTTTCTGGGTTGCACAATCTAGGCTCTCCTGTGGCCCAAGTGAGGCTCATGCTGGATTGCTCCAGGTTGCCCATCCAGGGGCCCTGGGTGAAGCAGGAACAGGTTGTTCTGTCTCACCCAGTCCGTGATCTCTTGTGGTTTAGAGTGGGGTGTGCTGGGTTACTCCAGTTCGGCATGGCAGCACATCCCAGGGCTTGAGGTGGAGTGGGGACCATGTGGCTCTGGGTCAGACTGGCAGCATGGTTCTGAAGCCTGGGATGGGGGTGGGGCTCTGGGGTACCCCTGGCTTGCACTAACTGGCAGCATGGTTCTGAAGCCTGTGATAGGGGTGGGGCTCTGGGGTCCCCCTGGCTTGCACTAACTGTGGGATTCTGGGTCCCGGTGGGCTAGTGAGGAGGCCTGGTGCTGGATATCACTCTGGATACCTCATCTGGGAGCCTGCCTGAGGTACTGTGCCACACACTTCCAGGTCACAGTGGTGGTTCCACGTGGGTTATGGCTGGAAAGTGCATTCTCTAGGCATCCTCTGCCCTTCCTTATTGAAAGTTGTCTCCTTAGCTGTGTCTAATTTATTAATTTCAGGTGGATGTCCTCCAATTTAGTTGCTTTTCCAGCCTTGCCCCAGGAAGAGGTACATGAAACTTCTGCCTATTGGGCCACCATTTTGAAAACTGACTTTATGTTCTAATGAGACCAGTAGATGCTGGACTGGAACCTTTTGTTGAATTTTCCTCCAGGAGTTTGACCAGGTTCTGACAGTAAATACTTGAGAAAAATATCTTCATGTTTAGAGCTCTATCTTGCTCTCCATGTGAGTACACAGCAAGAAGAGTTTTCTGCAAGTAAGGAAGTCAACTCTCACCAGGAATCCAGTAAGACAGCACCTCAATTTTGGACTTCTCAGCCTCCAGAACTGTTGTAGGCAGAGGAAACAGCACCAGGTGTTAGACTGGTGGGGTTAGACTGGACCTCGGTTTGTTGTAGGCACTTAGATAGACATGAGCAGAGCAAGGACAGTGGGCCAGGTACAGAAGGTCACCAGGGTGGAATGTCCCAAAACCTAATCTTAATTTCTTTTTAAAAATGTTCTAGGAGCCCAGAGGATGTGGTGATTAATTCCAACCTTGAAGATTTAGGAAGTCTGTGGACAGCAATTAAAATGTGAGTTGTGTCCATAATGACCAACCTTTATTCTCCTTTCTAGTCTTTTCTCCTTTGATGTTTCCAATTGTCTCTGTATTAGTAAATAAAGCTGTGTGTTTACTTGGGTTTTTTAAAAATGTGTTTATTTATAAGAATGGTGTGCTATGTAAGAGAAAAGAGTTTCAGTCCAAAAGTGGAGGGCCTCTCCTGAAAACCACGTATGGCTTTGGCATTGGAATCTTAAGCTAGTAGCTTCATTTGTGCAGGAACCATTTGGTTTATTTCCTGGTCTTCACCTCTCTTCTAGACATTTGAGATTAGAGAACTAGGAATATCCTTGTAAGTGAACACTAAATGCCTTTTGAAAATATTTTCAAGTAAAATGACTACTAAAAGTAATTTTATACTAGTGGCCCTGTGCACGGATTTGTGCACATTGAAAGGAAATTAATTAGAAGAAATATTTTAATATTGCTATTTGCCCTTTCTCAACAAACCCAAGGCTGAAGGTGGAATATGCAGCCCTACGAGGAATCAGGCTCCCTCCTCTCTGGTTCTGGGTAGCCTTTTATATATAGATAGATAAGCTTTCTGAACTCAAAATATATTTGCTTTCCAGCTTTCTTATGCTATTGTACTTAACTACATTTAGAAATGTTAATAAAAAGACAAAGTTGATCCAATATTTTCATTAGGTTCATATCTTAATGAAATTTTGTTGCTGTTATTTTTGTCTTTCACATATACCTTGGAATATAAAAATAATAACTTCAGAGAAAAGTAAGAAGACAAAAACTCTAGGTATAGTACTTAAAAGAGTCTGTTGGGTAGGAGAGTCCAATATAAAAAAAATAAGCCATACTTTTACACAATATTAAAATGAAAAATCTTCAATGATAGTTGCCTAAAATATGTGCAATTGCATGAGATGCATAACAGCTACTCCCTACTGTTTTCTATTCAAATAAATGAGAAGGCCATGGGTAAATTACCACCTGCAGCGCATGATAGCGGACATAGTAAGCAGCTGTCACTGTAGCCCTGTAATTATGCAAGTATCCTTCCACTATTATACAATTAGAAAACATATTATTCTTTCTTCCAGTAGGTAATGTTTTTGTTGGTGTCAGGAACACTAAACTATTTCTACTTGTTCAATCACTTGTTTTTGAATTAAATATAACCAGGATGTTATTGGAGGCTTGTTTTTTCAATATCATTTTAGGGCCCTCTGAGAAATTTTTATATTAATAAGAAAGTTCATATTATTTCAGTTATCCATTATTAAGTAAAATAGTTTTCAACTTTTCAGTGTTCTTCCCAGTGACCAGCTCTTTTGAAGCCTACCAAGGTAGCAGGTGAAGAGAATGAAACATTTTAGAAAATATTTCAGTATCTTAAGTAAACTGGAGGACAGAAGTAAAAAACTAAACTAAATACAGTATTAAATATATTTTTCATGTCACCTTCATAATTTAAAAAGTAGATTTCAAAGTTGAAATATTTAAGATTATTGAGGAATCAATATTTAGTTGAAACCAAATATCAAAAAATAAATTATGACCAACCAAAAATAAAAACATGGCCCTTTGTAAAAGTTTGCATGTCAGAAAGCACTTGACTAAAAAGATAAAAGCTTTCACTTAACTCAGAGCTAGTGTGCAATAGTTGCGCATAGTGATTAAGCCATAGATGTGAGTCTCTTTTGTAAGAGGAGAAAAGATTTTTGTTGGTTGATGATAGAAAGCTGTAATATTTTCATGTATGTCAATATATTTCTAGTTTACAGGCTAAGATACATAACATAATATCTAATCTTACTGCTTATACACTAACATTTAAAATAAAAACTAAATTGAAGGTCACATAGTAAACTTAGAAGAGTCACTTTTAAATACTGGCAACCAGGTTATTGAGGATTTGAACTTAGCATGTTATTACTTAGAAAATGCTAAGTTCCAAATTTGTATTTTTCACTTAACACAGTTCAGGGTTAGGCTGTGTTTTATACTCTCAACTTCTTTATCTCTACTTGTATTTTGTAAGTCAAAGCAGGACCGTACTCACTTCAGTGTGTCTTAGGTGGGGTGTTCTCCATCACTGTTGCCGCTGCTGAGGCCTCAGCCTTTGAGAATCTCCTGCCTCTGCAGCCACAAGGAATTTTTGTTTTGAAAGTATCAGAAAATATTAATCCAAACAGGCTTGAGCCATAAAAGGTTTATACTGCTCAAAGTAATTCAAAAGTTCTGGTTTTCAGAGTCTATTTATCTTATTTCTTGGCTTTTCATTTTAGTGTTGGTGTCATTTCCAACTCTGCATTTCCTTTAAGGAGATGCTATGACTGCTACCAGTTCCATGCTTCTCACTGACAGCTTCAAGTCCATCAAAAAAAGAGAACCATTCTTTCCCAGCAGTTGGAGCTAAGATCCTGTGCCTTGATCTCTTTGGTTGAAATTGACCATGTAATTGTCCCTAAAAAGATGAGTCACTGTGTTCTGATTGGCCAGGCCTAAATCACTGCTATCCTGTGGAATCAGCTCCTCAGAACTGTGCAAGTTCGGTACCAAGAGTGGATGACTTTCTAGAGTAGCACTGTCTGATGGATGTAATGTGAGAGCTCCATACATCATTTAAAATGTTCTAGTAGCCACATATTAAAATGTAGAAATCAGTGAATTTAATAAATTCATTATAATATATAAAATAATACTAGTGGCCTGGTGCATTAAATTCATGCACTAGGGTGGGGGTGTCCCTCAGCCCGGCCTGCACCCTCTCCAATCTGGGAACCCTCAGGGGATGTCCAACTGCTGGTTTAAATTGGCAGTCCGATATCCCTCTTGCAATCTGGGACTGCTGGCACCTAACCACTCATCTGCCTGTCTGTCCGATCGCCCCTAACCATTCTTCCTGCTGGCCTAATCGCCTCCAACTTCAACCTTTCTGGCCTGATCACCCCCACTGCCCCCCTGCTGGCCTACTCACCCCCAACTGCCCCCCTGCCGGCCTATTCACCCCCAACTCCCCCCCCCCACCGCCAGCCTGCTCACCCCTAACCACCTCTGCTTCAGCCCCACCACCATGGCTTTGTCCGGAAGGACATCTGGAAGGTCTCCTGGTCTAATTAGCATATTACCCTTTTATTAGTATAGATAAATTACCCAATATATCCAGAATATTGTCATCTCAACATCTTATCAAAATAGTTATTAGTAAAATATTTTGCATGTTTTAAGTTTTCAAAATCCAGTGCATATTTTACATTTTAATATTATTAATTCAATTAAAAAGTTAGTTCCTCAACTGCATTAGCTTCTTGTTGAGTACTCAATGCCATATGTGGACAGTGGCTATCATACTGGGCAGTATAGCTCTAGAGACTAGAGGACACTTGAAGTGTAATGCTGCAAGAAGAAGAAGGAGTGCTATTGATAGGAAAAATAGCAAACATATACTGCAGCTTCCTAATTGATTTCCTTGTTTTATATCTCTCCACATTCTGGCCCTATGAGAAGACTTACAATGTGACCAAGAAGTAAATGATGATAATTAAATCCCTTTGTCAATTAAACCTAATTTGTGTTTTCTAAGAGTAACTTGTTATGTTATTTTTGTATCTAATTCTGCCCTTGGAACTTATTGCTTCATTGATCCTTCATTATTGACCTGACACATATTGTTTAGTAATCCCTCTAGTGATTGTAGTGGCCAAAAACATTAAATCTTCTGCAATATGTAGGAAAACCTTGTGCAAGAAGACTTGTAACCAAAATGCCACTAGTGGTCCCAGGTAAATAAACATCCATTGGACTCATGATTTCTGGGGAAAGAAATAAATCCCAGTTTTGTGGAATTTGCTGATTTCCATGGTATAAATACCCTCACCACGACTAATTTAGACCTATCAACATAAATTTTTTAAAGAATACACAATTTTTGTTCAATATGGCTCGTAATGTCTAGAAATATACCTCAAGAAAAGATACCATAATCACTTTTACCTGAATCATTAAAAATACAGTATGTATAATAAATTCACAGTGATTATTATCTTTACCTGATAAAGGAAACTGATATTGGGGAAGCAAATTAAAAGTTGAGTTTAGACTTTTAAAACTATTTAATGTTTTAATTTTTATAAAAAGGTAAAATAATGTAGTTATGTAGTGTGTGTGTGTGTGTGTGTGTGTGATTTCAGTACATTCAATACAATTCAAAATAAAGTATTGACAATTGTTATACAATTTTGAATGGAAACAGAAATAATGGTCTTAGAAAAGCTGTTTTATCTTTTTTTTCATATATCTGCTTGATGAAACATAAAAGAGATACTTTCTATTGAAAAATATATATATTCTCCCATCCAAAACTTAGAATTTTGAATTTAAGCATTTAATTTACTGAATCTTGTTTCATTCTATATTCAGTCTAAAACTATGTAAACTTTGAAAAGATAAACTACCCAAATGGTATATATTTAAAAAACACCGTACTTAACTTTAGAAAATCACTAACTTTGAGAGTATTTTTGTTTTAACAATTCATACCCAAATTATCTAAATATTTCAAAATTTTATAATGCTGAGAACCTAGTTTCATGATTTTTTTTTTACCTTATATAAAGTTTAACTTTGAAAAAAAAGTGAGTCCATGATAATACATAATGATCCCACTTCTAGGTATATATCCCAAGAAACTAGAAACACCAATTAGAAAGGATATATGCACCCCTATGTTCATAGCAGCACAATTCACCATAGCTAAGATTTGGAAATAGCCTAAGTGCCCATCAATAGATGAGTGAATTAAAAAACTTGAACACATTTACACAATGGAATACTATGCTGCATTAAAAAGAAGGAGTTCTTACCATTTGCAACAGCATGGATGGAACTGGAGAGCATTATGCTAAATGAAATAAGCCAGTCAGAGAAAGATAAATATCACATGATATCACTCATTTATGGAATATAATGAACAGCATAAACTGATGAAAAAAAAACAGATCCAGAGACAGAGAAGCATAGATCAGACCATCAAACCTCAGAGGGAAGGTAGGGGAGGGTGGGGATAAGGGGGAGAGATCAACCAAAGGGCATGAGTTGGGGGGTTGGGGGGTAATTTGGGGATAAGGACACATATGTAATAACTTAATCAATAAAGAAATTTAAAAAATACATAATGAAAAAAATAATTTAAAGACACTTGAAATGGCAACATTTCTCAGTTTAATAAGGAAGCATTTATATTTTAAAACTATCATATTGGATTAAATTGGTGGGATTTTATATAAATTTACAAATGTGTGCATATATTGAAATTGTGATAAACTAGTATAATATTTTCTCTTAAGAAATTATATTGCTCAAGGGTATATAATGAAGCTCATATTCATTGCCAGTACTGTCAAAATACAACAAATGTGCTTTTGAACTGAAAGAGCTGTTCTATCAAAAAGAAAACTCAAGATCTTTACTATGACATAAAACACTTCCCTTTATAGAGAAAACCAAAACATGATATCATAATGCCCCCTATTGTTTAAAATGAGATATGCATTAGAAATAGTTCCCAAATTATATACTAATATATGGACATTTTGGTAGCTTATGGTGACTTTCAGAGCAGCTACAAACATTTAAAAAAATTACTTGGAGTCAAATTTGTAGCTTTAATAATATGCCCACAAAAAGGGAAATTCTCTAAGAGCTCCAGAAGATACAGATTAAAGTTCCCTTAAGTGACAATAATAGTAAATTTACTGTATTTTTCTATGTATAAGACACTATTTTTTTTTTCTAAAAATCATTAGACTAAAAATCGAAGGGCACATTATACATAGAAGTCAGCCAAGGAGGGAGCTCCACAGGGGTGTGTAGCTGCCCATACCTTGTCAAACAGGCTTCCTCCAATCACGAGCCTTATTGTCACTGATGTCAGCTGATGCCATAATTGGAGGTGGAGGTGGAGAGTGAGCAGATGCAACAGGGACCTGAGTGTTCTGAGCCCATAAAGATGTTAAAAAATTAAAAATAAAAATACCTGTAAGTGATTGTCTTACTCTGCAAAATTCAAACTGAATGTAATCAGCTATGTAAAAGAGCATGGAAATAGAACTTCCGAGAGACAATTTGGACCTCCTCCCACTGAGTGAATGATCAGACAGTGAAGAAAACAGGAAGAACAACCCTTTTAGATGCCATAAAAAGAAGAAGGCCTTAAGAGGAAAACCAGCAAAATGGACAAACTTGGAGCAGAGGCTTAAGACTTGGATTATGGAGCAGCACCAGAGTGGCTTATGTGTGTCAACCAAACTTAATCAATGTCAGGCAAGAATATTTGCAAGCAAAATGAACATTGTTGATTTTACAGGAAAGGCAAAATTGTGCTTCAATTTCATGAGGAGAGAAGGATTGGCCATGAGAATACAAAGTTAGCTCAGAAAATGCCACTAGTTTATTAGGATGATCTCACATATATAGACAGTGACTCAGAAGACAGCAGTGATACAATAGAAGTTGAAGAAAGTAATATATTTGAAACTAATAGTGATGAAGAAGAGAGCAGTGATGCAACAGTGGCTGAAAAAGTGATATGCTTCATTGTAGAGAGCGCCTGGGGAGGCACATGGGACTGTCTTTAATTATTGTCAGCTGAATCCAGTGGCATTGGCAGAGCCATATCCTGGAAACACACCTTGCCAGAGGCAGGAGTGTTGCCAGCCTGACCTTCAGCCCAGGCACCAGGGGGTGGGTTTCCTTATTTAAATCCAGCCAAGCACCAGGAATGAATATGGCCCATGCCCACAATCTCCTTTGTCTTGACCTTTAGTAAAACTTCCTGTTTTTTGCTGTATAAAATAAACGTGTTGTATTGGCTCTGGGCCACTGTCTCTCCATCAGAGGGCAGCTGTCCTACCCAGCCCCAGCTTTTTCCTTCAATCTCTGTGTCTGTCCCTTTCATTCACTTTCTCAATCCCTAGTAGCCCCTACTCAGAAACCGGACCGCTCTCTAGCTGTGCTGGATGTGGAAAAGAGAGAAATATTTACACTTCAAAATATCATAGTACTGATATGTAAACATTACCTGTGGTAATTACTAAATAAAAATGTGTTCTGTTTTATGTTTAAAATATTGATTTTTTAATTTTGGGTTGGAAAAATGGGGGGCGACTTATACATGGAAAAATGTGGTATTTTCATTCTGTTTTGAATTAATATGCTTAAATTTTTGTTATTTAATTAAAGCAATGACCCCATCATATATATATAATTTCTGGCCCCAAATACTCAAACATCATATAAAAAAAGCTATCCCAGAGGAAAAAGGAAGGTGTGATAGATGAACTGGCCACAAGATGGCAGGATTTCACCATAAAAATGCAAATAACACAGCATTTGAAGGTGAGAATCCCCATGATTTAAAGAAAGTGCTTAAAATATAGAGGAAATAAAGGCTCACTTTTTCTTTAGTACTTACTGTTTATACTTTCTATACCATAAAGATTTCCTAAAGTCTTACCAAATATTCCTATAGAATTAATACTGTGTGGAGATACCAATTGTAATTTGTGGCTGAATATGTCAGCTACCACATATAATCTGGTTTACATGCAATGTCTATTTTATTTCAAGAGTTTTAATATTCTATTAAATTTAAATGTCTGAGGGATTTTTTTTTTTTCCGCCTTCAGGCATTTTTTATGTCTTATTGAAGACTTTTAGAATTGTGTTACCTTCTTATTTCAAACCTATGCCCCTGTTCAACTACTTCCCAAAACCCTTCCTGGTGGGAGAATCCTATAAAAGCCTTCTGGAATTCAAAGCTGTTCCTGGAATCCCAGCAACAACACAGAGCAGGTAACTATTAAGGAACAAGCTCTGGGTAGTGGACTTCCCCAAACCAGTTTTAAGTGCAATAGAGACGATAAACCCAAGCTACTGGATAGAGAGGCCCTACAGCCTCAGAGGCCAACCCAAAAACACTGCCACCCAGAGGCTGAGCCACAAACTAACTCTTAGCTAAATACAAATTAAGGCAGTCTGGGAAACAAATACGGCCTGCTTTAAAATCAGGACTGTGGTTTACAACACGAAGGAACAGTGTATCGCAGGGAAATTCAACACTGTCCTGAATACCTGACAAGACTAAGGCGAGCCAGACTGACGAGTAGAAGAACCGAAGGGCCTTCACTACTGCAATTTTTTTTCTTTTTTCTTTTTTCACCTTTTAATTACGAAACCATTTTTTTCATCACCTGATTTTACCCTTTTAATTACTACATTTTTATTTTTAACCAGTATTATTACTGCTACCATTTTACCATTTTTTAAAGTGCCATTTTATTTTCTCTTTATTTTATTTTGGGATTAGTGTTCTCCATTCTATTTTCATCATTCCTTTAGCATCAATTTCCCCTACCTCAATTTTACCTCTATGCTAAAACCCTTTCCCTCACCTTTCCCCTTTTGTTGTCCTGTTTCTCTTACCCTACTCCTGCTTTAGATTTTCCCTATTCCTTCTGTTTACCTCCTGTCAAAATTTGACCCTACTTATATATCCTATTTCCAATCCACTGCTCTAAATCCTTATACACATATCCCTTATCTTTCTTCACTATCCAAATTTTTTTTTCTTCTTTTATCTTTCTATTGTTTTGTTGCTGTTTGCTTGATTGTTGAGTATATTGGTTTTTGTTGTTGTTGTTGTTGTTTGTGTTTGTGTGTGTGTGTGTGTGTGTGTGTGTGTGTGTGTGTGTGTGTGTGTTTAGGACTGGTTGTGAGGCTGTTTTGGTTTTTCTTATTCTTTTTTTCTGCTGGTTTTTCCCCTCCATCCACGCCCTACCCCCCCCCCCCCCCCCCGCGGGTTATTTTTGTGCTTCTGTTTTCCCTTGCCTCTCTGAATATTATTGGTTGTTTCTAGTTTGCATTCATCTCCAGGGAGCTGTTGCTGGAATTTGTTGGGATTAGTGGCGGTTCTATAGGAGTTTTCTCCTCATATACATAGCCTCTTCCCCTCTTCTACTTCATTCTTTCTTTTCGCTCTTTTTTTTTCTCTTTTTTTTCTCTTTTCTTTCCCCCCACTTTTTTCCAATTTCATTTTTGCACTACTTTTTTTTTTCTTCCCTACTTTTCTTTTTTTTCCCTTTTTTCTCTTTTATCTTTTTCTCTTCTTTCTTCCTTATCCCCTAATTCTCTTAATTCGGGTGGTCACCTTTATTTGGGGTTATTAATATCGTGAATATATTTGTGTTTAGTGCCTGGTATGTGGTGCCTAGTTGTGTAGTATTTGGTGCCTCTAAATCAATGCAGCAGCTCCAAGCAACAGCAGCCTCCTGAGCACCACACCCTATGTCTGAGGAAGAGCAGCTGTACGTGAAGTCTCCCCCCACCAGCCAGAAGAGCCACCGCAGCTGTGAACAGCACCCACCAGAGGAGCTGCTGCCAACTGAAGAGCAGCTGCTACCACAACCGCCCGAGGAGCAACCACAGCCCAAGGAGCCACTGCCACCCAGGGAGCAGCCACTGAATGACTCAACGTCTAGATATGTCAGTGAGATCAAACATGGGTAGACAAAGAAACCCCCAAAGGAAATAGAAGGAGGACTCTCCAGAAAAGCAGCTAAGTAATACAGAGGCATGCAACATGACAGAAAAAGAATTCAGAATAAGGGTCCTAGAGTGCATAAACTGGATGGAGGAAAAAATCAACAACTTCTGCAAGAAGCTAGAAGAAACAGATGAAAAAGTCAACTACCTCTGCAAGAAGCAAGAAGAAACAGATGAAAAAATCAATAACATATGGAAGAAGCTAGAAGAAACAGATGAAAAAATCAACAACTTAAGTAAGACCAAGAAGAAATGAAGAGTGATATAGCTGCAATAAAAAACACCATTGAAAGTATCAACAGTAGACTAGGAGAAGCGGAGGACCAAATTAGTGAATTAGAAGACAAGGAAGCAAAACACAGACAAAATGTACTGCAATTGGAGAAAAAATTTAAAAGACAAGAGGAGAGCCTAAGGGAGATTTGGGACAACATGAAACTAAACAACATACGAATAATAGGGGTGCCAGAACAACAGAAAGATAAACAAGGATTAGAAACCTATTCGAAGAAATAATATCAGAAAACTTCCCTGAGGTGGGGAAGAAAAAAGTCACACAAGCCCAGAGAGTCCCAAACAAGGTGAACCCGAAAACACCCACACCTAGACACGTCATAATTACCATGGCAAATGTTCAGGACAAAGAGAGAATCTTACAGGCTGCAAGAGAGAGACAGAAAGTTACATACACGGGATCTCCCATAAGATTACCAAATGATTTCTCAACAGCAACACATCATGCCAGAAAAGAATGGACAGAAATTTACAAAGTAATGCAAAGCAAAGGACTGAATCCAAGAATACTCTATCCAGCAAGGCTATGATTCAAACTTGAAGGGGAAATAAGAAGCTTCACAGATGAAAAACGGCTAAGGGAGTTTATCACCACCAAGCCAGCAATGCAAGGAATGCTAAAGGGACTGGTGTAAAAAGAAGAAATAAAAAGCTCAGAAAGAAAACAGCCACACAAAAAAAGAGATGGCAACAAACAAGTACCTTTCAATAATAACCTTAAACGTAAACGGACTAAATGCTCCAACCAAAAGACATCGAGTGGCTGAATGGATAAAAAAACAAGACCCATACATCTGCTGTCTACAAGAGACCAACCTCATTAAAAGGGAATCACACGGACTGAAAGTGAAAGGATGGCAAATTATCTTTCAGGCAAATGGAAAGGAAAAGAAAGCTGGGGTAGCAATACTTATATCGGACAAAATAGACCTCAAAGTGAAGTCCATAACAAGAGATAAGGTAAGGAAGGCCACTTCATAATACTAAAGGGATCAATACAACAAGAAGATATAACCCTGGGAAACATATATGCACCCAATGCAGGAGCACCCAAATTCATAAAAAAACTCCTGGAAGATATCAAAGGAGAGATCGACAACAATACAATCATAGTAGGGGACTTTAATACACCACTGACAGCACTGGATAAGTCCGCTAGACAAACAATCAGCAAAGAAACAGCAATCCTAAATGACTCACTAGATCAGATGGACTTAATAGACATCTTCAGAACACTTCACCCCAAAGCCACGGAATATACATTCTATTCAAGTGCTCATATTACATATTCAAAAATAGATCACATATTGGGTCACAAGCAAAGTATCCCCAAATCAAGAAGATTGAAATCATACCAAGCATCTTCTCAGACCACAATGGCATAATATTAGAAATAAACTACAATAAAAACAACCCAAAACACTCAAACACTTGGAAGCTGAATGGCATGTTATTAAATATTGACTGGGTTATCAATGATATCAAAGAAGAAATTAAAAACATCCTGGAAACTAATGAAAAGGAAAACACAACAATCAAAAACTATGGGACACAATGAAAGTAGTCCTGAGAGGGAAGTTTATAGCTCTACAGGCCTACCTCAAAAAAACAAGAAGAAATGATATTAAATCATCTAACTCTACCTCTCAAAGAATCAGAAAGAGAGCAAGAAGAAAAACCCAGTGTGAGCAGAAGGAAGGAGATAAAAAAGATTAGAGGAGAAATAAATGACATAGAGACCAAAAAAGAGAAAAAATACAGAAAATCAATGAAACCAAGAGCTGGTTCTTTGAAAAGATAAACAAGATTGATGAACCTCTAGGCAGGCTCACCAAGAAGTAAAGAGAGAGGACCCAAATAAACAAAATCAGAAATGGTAGAGACGAAATAACAAGAGACCCCACAGAAATACAAATGATTGTTAAAATATACTAGGAACAACTCTACTCCAACAAACTAGACAACCTGGAGCAAATGGACATATTCCTAGAAAAATACAACATGCCAAAACTCAAACAGGAAGATTCTAAAAATCTCAATAGGCCAATAACTATGGACAAAATTGAAGCAGTCATCAAAAAGCTTCCACCGAACTTCACAGGGGAGTTTTACCAAACATTCAAGGAAGAACTAAAACCTATCCTCCTCAAACTATTTCAAAAAATTCAAGAGGGAGGAACACTTACAAGCTCATTCTATGAAGACAGCATCACCCTAATACCAAAACCAGGTAAAGACAACACAATGAAAGAGAACTACAGGCCAATATCCCTCATTAACATAGATGCCAAAGCCTCAACAAAATCTTAGCAAATTGGGTCCAGTTATACATAAGAAAGATCATACACCATGACGAAGTAGGATTTATCCCTGGGATGCAAGAATGGTACAATATCTGCAAATCAATAAACGCGATACATCACAAAAACACATTGAAAGAAAAAAACGACATAGTCATATAAATTCATGCAGAAAAAGCATTTGAAAAAAATCCAACACCCATTTTTGATAAAAACTCTCAGCAAGGTGGGAATAGAAGGATCATACCTCAACATAATAATAGCCATATATCACAAATCCACAGCCAACATCATACTCAATGGACAAAAACTAAAACCATTTCCCTAAGACAGGAACAAGACAGGGATGCCCACTCTCACCACTCCTGTTCGTCATAGTACTGGAATTATTAGCCACTGCAATTAGATAAGAGGAAGAATAAAAGGCATCCAAATTAGAAAAGTTGAAGTAAAACTGTCCTTATTTGCATATGCCATGATATTGTACATAAAAAACATTAAAGACTATATCAAAAAAGTATTAGACTTAATTAATGAACTGGACAGTGTAGCAGGATACAAAATTAATGCCAAGAAATCTATGGCATTTCTATACACCAATAGTGTACTTACAGAAAGAGAGACTAAAAAAGCAATCCCATTTACCATCGCACCAAAAAAATTAAGGTACCTAGGAATAAACTTAATTAAAGAGGTTAAAGACCTCTACTCAGAAAACTACAGGACGTTGAAAAAAGATATAGAGGAAGACATAAACAGATGGAAGAACATACCATGTTCATGGATTGGTAGAATCAACATCATTAAAATGTCCATACTACCCAGAACAATCTATAAATTCAACACAACTCCCATTAAAATACCAATGGCATATTTCACAGACCTAGAACGAACTCTCCAAAAATTCATCTGGAATAAAAAAAGACCCCTAATAGCTGCAGCGATCCTGAGATAGAAGAACAAAGTAGGTGGGATCTCAATACCAGATATCAAGCTGTATTACAAAGCCACTGTTCTCAAAACTGCCTGGTACTGTCACAAGAACAGGCATATAGATCAATGGAATAGAATAGAGAGCCCAGAAATCTACCTGAACCAATATGCTCAATTAATATTTGCCAAAGGAAGCAAGAACATATAATGGAGCCAAGATAGTCTCTTCAATAAATGGTGTTGGGAAAATTGGACAGATACATGCAAAAAAAAAAAATGAAACTAGACCACCAACTTACACCATACACAAAAATAAACTCAAAATGGATAAAAGACTTAAATGTAAGATAGGAAACCATAAAAATACTAGGGGAATGCAAAGGCAACAGAATCTCAGACATATGCCGAAGCAATTTCTTCACTGATACAGCTTCTAAGGCATTGGAAACTAAAGAGAAAATAAGCAAATGGGACTCCATCCAAATGAAAAGCCTCTGCACAGCAAAAGAAACCATCAACAAAACAACAAGAAAACCCACTGCATGGGAGAACATATTTACCAATGTTATCTCCAATAAGGGTTTAATCTCTATAATTTATAGGGAACTCATACAACTTAACAAAAGGAAGGTAAACAATCCAATCAAAAAATGGTCAAAGGGCCTAAATAGACACTTTTCAAAAGAGGACATTCAGAAAGCCAAGAGACATATGAAAACATGCTCAAAGTCACTAATCATCTGAGAAATGCAAATCAAAACAACAATGAGGTATCATCTCACACCTGTCATAATGGCTATCATCAACAAATCAAGAAACAACAAGTGCTGGAGAGGATGTGGAGAAAAAGGAACACTCATGCACTGCTGGTGGGAATGCAGACTGGTGCAGCCACTATGGAAGACAGTTTGGAGTTTCCTCAAAAAGTTACAAATGGAATTCCCATTTCACCCAGTGATCCCACTTCTAGGAATATACCCAAAGAAACCAGAAACACCAATCAGAAAGGATACATGCACCCCTATGTTCATAGCAGTACAATTTACTATAGCTAAGATCTGGAAACAGCCTCAGTGCCCATCAGCAGATGAATGGATTAGAAAACTGTGGTACATCTACATGATGGAATTCTATGCTGCTCTATAAAAGAAGGAATTCTTACCATTTGCAGCAGCATGGATAGAACTGGAGAGCATTATGCTAAGTGAAATAAGCCAGTCAATGAAAGAAAAATACCACATGATCTCACTCATTTATGGATAATTAAGACCATTATAAACTGATGAACAATAATAGTTACAGAGGAAGAGCATCATGGAACAGACTGTCAAACTACATAGAAAAGGGCAGGGAGGGTTGGGGGTGGGTGGGTTAAAGATCAACCGAAAGACTTGTGTGCATTCATATAAGCATAAGCAATGAACACAAGACACTGGGTGTATAGGAGGCTAGAGGAAGGTCAAGGGGAGAAAAAAAGGAGACATATATAATACTCTTTGTAATACTTTAAGCAATAAAACAATTTAAAAAAGAAATATGTACACCCAAAATAAAGCTTTAATTTTAAAATAATAAATATTAGTTATATTACTTTTCTAAATGTAATTTTAAGACTGTAATTACAAGTATAAAACAAATTAGACTGAGATTGTTAATGCTCTTTTATTATTTCAAAAGATACTTTGTTAAAATTAAATTCACCTCCATTTTACTCCTTCAGTGGGCTAATTAATATAAGATAATTAAATTTTGTTAATTAAAATAATAATTGAAATTATTTCAGGGATTTAAATTAATTTTTATGTTCTAATAGATACCTTTATATCAATAAATCTTCCAGATGCTTTGTTAGCATTATATAAAAGTGGATAAAGGCATTGTTAGCCTGACTTTGGCAAAAGTGAGAGGGAATTATCCATTTCAGGCTAATCACAATACATGAGGTAGATTAATGCAGTTTTTCATTAAGACTAATCTCCATGGATGTGTTAGAAATTTCAGAATTAGCTTTAAAATACTATATATCTAGGCCATTTGTTCAAATGTGCTCCAGCTTAATAGTTACTGAAAGCTATAACCATCTGGCAGATGTTTTCCAGCCCATGAAAAATGAATCGAGGGGCTCATTTCTGTTTCTATTGAACACATGTTCAGGTCACCAAAAATACTACCACAATTTGCACCATAATTAGCAACCTCAAGCATGTTGTGGGCTGCATGGTAATGGAACATAGGCTTTTCTCCAAATTGGAAATGAATCTATTTAGATACAAATGGAAATGCCCTTTGCTGGGTCAGCATCAGGAGACCTGGCATTTCTGTGTAGTGTAAGTTTCAAAAACAAAAAGATTTGGTGTGGTCTGAAGGTCTTCTCTGAAAACTTTCTCATTAATAATTTTCAGATATAATATACAGCAAAGTGTATGTCATTATGGTTCTTAACATTTTGGGGAAAACAGACTCCTCTGAGAATTTCATGAAAACTACAGAGCCTATGCCATAAAATTAACTTTATGTACATATACCAATATTTTTCTGCAATGTCAAAGACTACAGAATACCCTTACCCTTGGGGAGGAGCAAAGCTTGCCACCGCAAAATATACCTCTATGAGATATTGATGATTTTAAGCTGGTTATTTTAAGAAACAGGATTAAAAAAAAAACAACAAACAAACAAAAAAAAAAACTTTCACTTTTCCCCTAACTGCCTGAAAGAAGGACCTGCTCTAGGAAGGGAGTGTATCATCATCAATAACTACAGTTTAATAGAGTGTGATAGACAAAAAGGAACCCAGCAAGGCTTTCATCATTTGATGAAAGTCTTCTCTGGGTTCCATTGTTGAAGATGGCTCAGCAAACATTTGTTTACCAAATATTTGCCTTTCCATATCTATGTGAATTGCCTTCCTGCCCTTTGAAGTACCAACCACAGCCACCACCCCACCCCTTCTCCTTAGCTCAAGATTGTCTCATATTCTTCAAGAATTCCCAAATGCACATATGCAATAAATTTGATCATTTTCTCCTATCTGTCTCATGTTAATTTGATCATTAGGCCAGCCAGAAGAATTTAAATGTGTAGGAGGAAAAATTATTTTTCCTCCCCTACATACTAACACAGGTAAAAGACCTTATAAATTACTATCAATATTTTCACTGTGATGTGTAAGCTAATATCAATAAGTACATTTTTTTATTTCCATAATAAACTCAATAAAAATACAAAGTGAAATTTCTAAATAAAAAGATGCAATAAAATTGTCACTCTTCTCATATTCTAGTGGAATAGTACAAAAAATTTCCAGATGGTTTTTTAATGGTAGTTTTTTAATGTTTGAAGCTGTATGTCTCTAAATAAATTTCTTTATTCCATACATTCACCAAAAGTCACCTGCATTTTACATGAGGTCTTGCATTTGTTCATAAATATAACATACATATTTTAAAAGAATAAATTGAATGTTCTTGACCTGTTAGGACAATAGTCACAAAAATATAAAAATTAAAGACAAGAGAAAAAATATGAATTTAATTTTACATCAAATGCATATCATATTTATGTGCATATACAGCTCTTGGAATGATCCATTAATTTAAGTCAACAAAACGATATTGAATTAGAAAGAAACATAAACAGAATGGAAGGATTCCCTGTCCTTTAAACACTGTGTATGAGAGATGTATATGAGGAAACAGGCAGTTACAACACAGCATGGTATAAGCCAAGATGACACAATAGCCCTTAAGAGGTGGACCTAGAACCCCTGAAGGGTCATGTGTGTATTTTATTTGATTTGAAGTCCTACGTCCAGCATGATGACTGGCCAGTGAAAGGCAAAAAACAGAGAAAATTTGACTTATAATAAAGTTGTTGTTGGTGGTGGTGGTGGTGGCTGTATGTGTGTACATGTATACAGCTTTTTGAGTTATCAATATGGGTAATTATTTATGTGGTTTTAAATAAAATTTCTGTTGTAAAAAATCTAAAGACCAGAAGAGAAGTACTGACTGCTATGGATTTTGGAGTTAATAGAGAGTAGAGCCACTGTAGATAAGATTATTCAAGGAGAGAACATAAAATAAGAGAAAGAGAGAGAAAAAATAGAGAACCAGTGATTCAGCTTAGGTAACAACCAAATTAAAAGTTAGGTAAATGTAAGGACTGCTTTCGACTAGGACCCTATCCTCACCACTACCCAATCTGGTCTCAGGCACAAGTTGGGACCTTACAACCACTTGGGACAAAGACCTGCAGACCCACGGACACCAAGACTCCAGACATCCCAACTGCAGATTACTGTGAGTCATGGAGCCCATCTCCCTCCCCGCCGGCCTGCTGCTTTGGCATAGAACCTGTCAGGCCTGCTTCACATGAGCAGGCTTCCTGCTGACACAGGGAAGCTGTGTGACTTAACTTTGACTCTGGGCACATGCACAAAGGAGTCTGTTTCCTGTGGTGCAGGAGTGGGCCTCCTGCTGACACAGGGTGGCTGTGCTGCCTGACTTTGGCTCTGAGTGTGCGGACAAGGGAAGTCCCTTCCCTGCAGTGCAGGAGTGGGCCTCCTGCTGACACAGGGTGGCTGTGCTGCCTGACTTTGGCTCTGAGTGTGCGGACAAGGGAAGTCCCTTCCCTGCAGTGCAGGAGTGGGCCTCCTGCCAACACAGAGCAGCTGTGCAACCCGGCCTCCCAAGCAGACTGGGGGCCCTGATTCTCCACTTGAGAGGCAGCACTGAGCACCAGTGACTTGACTCTCAGTGCACACACTTGGGGACTCTATTTATCATCATGTGCCCACGGGATCCCTGATTCTCAGTGCATGCACACTGAGCACCTGTGATTCCAATTCTGGGCACACACGCACACAGGGACCCTGATTCACGATGCGAGGCTACACCAAGCTACAGAGACTCCGATACTGGATTCTTAGCGCATGCACACAGGGTCTCTGACTCCTGGCATGCATTAGGGGACTCTGATTTTGGCGTACGCCCATGAGGACTTTTTTTTTCAGTGCAGGGCATGCGGGGTCCCTGATTCTAGGTGCATGCATGAGGCCACACTGAGTGCTGGTGACTCTGATTCTCAGTGTGTGTGGCTCCCACCAACCCACAGCAGACATACATCTCAGTGTCAGAGCTCTTCAGTGACACACGGGTGGTGTAACACTCCCACTGCACACGGCTCAGGCCCCCGCACCTCAGCGTTTGGACCTTCTGGTGATAGTTAGAATGGGAAGACAATGAAACAATCCCCAGAGAAAAGAAAAAGAGGATTAGCCAAGAAAGAAAATAAGTGAAACTGAGGCATGCAAAATGACAGAAAACAAATTCAGAGTAATGGTTATACAGTTCATAAACCAGATGGACAAGAAATTTAACAACCTATGGAAAAATCAGGAAGAAATCAAAAGTGATATAGCTACAATAAAAAAAATGCTATGGAAGGTTTCAACAGTAGATTAAAAGAAATAGAGGACTGAATTAGTGAGTTAGAAGATAAGGTAGAGAAAAAAGCCCAATCTGAACATCAACTGGAGAAAAAAAAATTAAAAAGCAGGAGGGGAGCCTCAGGTAGCTTTGGGACAACACAAAACGAAGTAACATACCTACAATAGGGGTGCCAGAAGGACAAGCTTTGCAGCAAGAATTAGATAATCTATTTGAAGAAATAATGACAGAAAACTTCCCAGATGTGGGGAATAAAAAAGTCCCACAAGTACAGAGAGTCTCAAGCAAGAAGAATCTCAAAAGACCCACACCAAGACATGTCATAATTACAATGGCAAATGTTAACAACAAAGAGAGAATCCTAAAGGCTGTAAGAGAGAGACAAAGAGATCCTTTGATAGCTAACAACTGATCCCCCGTCAGATTATCAAATGATTTCTCAACAGAAACACACCAAGCTCGGAGGAAATGGAATGAAGTATACAAAGTAATGAAAAGCAAAGGACTGAATCCAAGATTAATCTATCCGCTATCAATTAAAATTGAAGGGGAAATCAGGAGCTTCACAGACAAAAAAAATGCTAAGGGAGTTTATAACTACCAAGCCTGCAATGCAATAAATGCTAAAGGGAATGCTGTAAAAAGAATAGAAGGGGTGGAAGGAACACAGGCATAAAGCACAGCAATGGCTACAAACGAGTACCTATCAATAATAACATTAAATGTAAATGGATTAAATGCTCCAATCAAGAGACATCGAGTGACTGAATGGATAAGAAAACATGACCCATATATATACTGTCCACAGGAGACCCAACACAGAACAGGGGACTCACACAGACTGAAAGTGAAGGGATGAAAAAATATCTATCAGGCAAATGGAAAGGAAAATAAAAGCTGGGGTAGCAATACTTAAATCTGACAAAATAGACCTCAAAGTGAAGACCACAACAAGAGAAAAGAAAGGCCACTTCATAATTCTAAAGGGATGGATACCACAAGAGGATATAAATATGGTAAACATATATGCACCAAATGTAGGAACACCCAAATACATAAAAAAAAAAAAAACTTCTGGAAGATAGCAGGGGAGATATTGACAGCAATACAATGATAGTAGGGGATTTAATACCCCATTAACATCACTGGATAAATCCTCTAGACAACAAATCAACAGAGAAATAGCAATCCTAATGACTCACTAGATCATATGGATTTAATTGACATCTTCAGAACATTTCACTCCAAAGTCACGGAATATTCATTCTTCTCAAGTGCACATGGAACATTTTCAAAGTTAGACTACATATTGAGTCACAGGGAAAGTCTCCCAAATTCAAGAAGATTGAAATCATATCAAGCATATTGTCAGATCACAATGGCATAAAATTAGAAATAAACTACAATAAAAACAAGCACAAAAATTCAAACACATGGAGGCTGAATAGCATACTATTAAACAATGAGTGTGTTAGCAAATAGATCAAAAAAGAAATAAAAAACATCCTGGAAACAAACGACAATGAAAACACAATAATCCAAAATGTTTGGGATATAGTGAAAGCAGTCCTGAGAGGGAAGTTCATAGAATTACAGGCCTACCTCAAAAAACAAGAAAAACTGGTAATAAACCACCTAAATGTGCAACTTTAAGAATTAGAAGGAGAGCAACAAGAAACATCCAGAGTGAGCAGAAGGAAGGAAATAACAAATATCACAGCGTAAATAAATGATATAAAGACCAAAGATCAATGAAACCAAGAGCTGGTTCTTTGAACAGATAAACAAGATTGATGAACCTCTAGCCTGGCTCACCAAGAAGCAGATAAAAAGGACCCAAATAAACAAAATCAGAAACAAAGGAGGCAAAATAACCACAGACCCCACAGAAATACGAAGTATCATAAAAAATACTATGAGAAACTCTATTCAAACAAACTGGTCACCCTATAAGAAATGGACATATTCCTAGAAAACAACGACCTTCTAAAACTCAGCCAGGAGAAATAAACAAATCTGGATAGGCCAATATCGATGGAGGCAATTGAAGCAGTAATCAAAAGTCTTCCAACAAAAAAGCCTTGGACCAGATAGCTTCACAGGGGAGTTTTATCAAACATTCAAAGAAGAAATAAAACCTATCATCCTCAGACTATTTCAAAAAATTCAGGAGGAAGGAACACTTCCAAGCTCTTTCTATGAAGCCAGTATTACCTAACACCCAAACCAGATAAAGACAATACAAAGAAAGAGAATTACAGGCCAATATCCAACATGAACATAGATGCCAAAATTCACAACAAAATTCTAGCAAATCAAATCCAATGTTGCATTAGAAAGATCATACACCATGAACAAGTGGTATTTATTCTGGGGATGCAAAGATGGTACAATATCCGCAAATCAATAAACGTGATACCCCACATAAACAAAAGGAGAGAAAAAAAATATATAATCAAATCCACTGATGCAGAAAAAGCATTTGACAAACTTCAACAGCCTTTCTTGACAAACACTCTCAGCAAGGTGGGATAATACCTTAACATAATAAAAGTCATATATGACAAACCCACAGCCAACATCATACTCAATGGGCAAAAACTAAAACCATTTCCCCTAAGAACAGGAACAAGACAGGGATGCCTACTCTCACAACTCCTGTTCCACATAGTACTGGAAGTATTAGCCATTGCGATCAGACAAGAAGAAGAAATAAAAGGAATCCAAATTGGAAAAGAAGAATAAAACTGTCCTTATTCACAAATGACATGATACTGTACATAGAAAACCATAAAGACTCCATCAAAAAAATTATTAGACTTAATAAATGAATTTGTCAATGTAGCAGGATACAAAATTAACGCCAAGAAATCTATGGCATTTCTATACACCAATAATGAACTTACAGAAAGAGAGTCTAAAAAAGCAATCCGATTTACCATCACACCAAAAAAATTAAGGTACCTAGGAATAAACTTGACTAAGGAGATAAAAGACCTATATGCGGAAAACTATAGGACACTGAAAAAGGAGGTAGAGGAAGACATAAACAGATGGAAGAACATACCAAATTCATGGATTGGTAGAATCAACATCATCAAAATGTCCATACTACCTAAAGAAATCTATAGATTCAATGCATTCCCACATTAAAATACCAATGCCATATTTCACAGACCTAGAACAAACTTTCCAAAAATTTATCTGGAATAAAAAAAAAAAGACCCCAAATAGCTGCAGTGATTGTGAGAAAGAAGAACAAAGTAGGTGAGATCTCAATACCAGATATCAAGCTGTATTACAAAGCCACTGTTCTCAAAACAACCTGGTACTGGCACAAGAACAGACATATAGATCAAAGAAATAGAATAGAGAACCCAGAAATTGACCCAAACCACTATGCTCAATTAATATTTGACAAAGGAGGCATGAACATACAATGGAGTCAAGACAACCTCTTTAATAAATGGTGTTGGGAAAATTGGACAGATACATGCAAAAAAAAAAAAAAAAAAAAAGAAAGGAAACGAGACCGCCAACTTACACCATACACAAAAATAAACTCAAAACGGATAAAGGACTTAAACATAAGACAGGAAACCATAAAAATACTAGAGAAATCCACAGGCAGCAAAATAGTAGACATATGCCAAAGCAATTTCTTCACTGATACTGCTCCTAGGGCAATGGAAACTAATGAGAAAATAAACAAAAGGGACTACATCAAAATAAAAAGCTTCTGCACAGCAAAGGAAACCAGCAACAAAACAACAAGAAAGCCCACTGCATGGAAGAACATATTTGCCAATGTTATCACTGATAAGGGTTTAATCTCCAACATTTACAGGGAACTCATACAACTTAACAAAAGGAAGATAAACAACCCAATCAAAAAATGGCCAACAGAGCTAAATAGATACTTTTCGAAAGAAGATAGAAGAAATGTGAAGCACAATGAAAATATGTTCAAAGTCACTAATTATCCGAGAGATGCAAATCAAAACAACAATCAGGTACCATCTCACACCTGTCAGAATGGCTATCATCAATAAATCAACAAATGACAAGTGCTGGGGAGGATGTGGAGAAAAAGGACCCTCCTTCATTGCTGGTGGGAATGCAGATTGGTGCAGCCACTGTGGAGAACAGTATGGAGTTTCCTCAAAAAACTAAAAATGGAACCCCCATTTGACCCAGTGATCCCACTTCTCAGAACATATCCCAAGCAACTAGATACTCCAATTAGAAAGGATATATGCACCTCTATGTTCATAGCAGCACAATTCACCATAGCTAAGACTTGGAAACAGCCTAAGTGCCCATCAGTAGATGAGTGGATTAAAAGACTGTGGTACATCTATACAATGGAATACTAATCTGTTGTAATAAGGAAGGAGTTCTTACCATGTGCAACAGCATGGATGGAACTGGAGAGCCTTATTCTAACTGAAATAAGCCAGTCAGAGAAAGATATATATCACATGATCTCACTCATTTATGGAATATAATAAACAGCATAAACTGATGAACAAAAACAGATCCATAGACAGAGAAGCATCAATCAGACCATCAAACCTCAGCGGGAAGGTAGGGGAGGGTGGGGGTAAGGGGGAGAGATCAACCAAAGGACTTATATGCAAGCATATAGGCTAACCAATGGACACAGACACTAAGGTGGTGAGGGCATGAGTGGGGGGATGGGGGTAACGTGGGGATAAGGACACATTTAATAACTTAATCAATAAAAAAATTAAAAAGGAAGAAAGAAAGAAAGAAAGAAAGAAAGAAAGAAAGAAAGAAAGAAAGAAAGAAAGAAAAACTGATCTAGACATTCTAAAGATTGTATGATCAGTTTTTTAATATTTTTTTCAAAATCGTCTCTAACATATAAGTGGCATAAAGCTTTCAAAGGATATTACAGTAAAGTAGAAATGAAGTAATAATCAGCTTGCTATCCACATAAACACTAATATTACCTATTTTGTTCCACAAAGGTTAATTAACTCATTTAAAGCCAGACACTTCATTACACAAACATGTGATTAGATACAAACAGTTCTTTCAGGAAGTGAAAGTGAGAAGCACTAGAATGTGCCCTTCCAGGCTCAAAATTCTTCTCATGTTCCTTCTTAAGACCTGGTATTTGGCTATTCTACTGGGGCTCTCTTTTTGATTGTCATCTTACATTTATCAAGATAATAGTTTTGATGAATTTATTGAATAAATAAGCAACTGTAATGTGTCCATTTATTGTGTGAGAATTTTGTCTTGATGCCAATGCAGAATGTAGAAGGTATCTGTAATTTTGCCCAGGGAGGTGGAGGTGTGAACCCTGCCTATCCAGTTACACAGAAAGCCTATTGTGACCCTGCCAGTAAGATATATTGATGAAATAGTGAAGGAAAAATAATTCAAAACAGTTTTTCCTTCATATAACCATATTCATTACATAGATTTTAATGGAAATTTGACATATAACACTGTGCAAGTTTAAAGTGTCCAAAGTGTTGATTTGACACATTTATATATTGCAATATGATGACTATCATAGCATTAGCTAATACTTGGATCATGTCTTTTTTGATGGGGACAATTAAGATATAGTCGTTTAGCAATGTTGAAGATTATAATAGTGTTGTGGACTATAATGACCATGCTGTGCATTAGATCTGCAGAACTGATTCATCTATGAGTTGCAAGTTTGTGCCCTTAAACATCTCCCTAATTTCCCTAATCCCTGGTCCCTGGTGACCACCACTATACTCTATGTCTTCATGAGTTTGACTTTTTCAGATTCCACATATAAGTGATATCATACAGTATTTATCTGTCTCTACATGATTTAATTCACTTAGCATAATGCCCCCAATCTCCATCCAAGTTGTTGCAGATGACAGAATTCCCAAAACAGCTTTTTTCTTTTGTTTGAAACTAAAATGGAATTACCAAGTAGGAGACCTTGGGGAATCGCACAGAAGCCCACCATATCCCTCTTCTTAGTGTGCTAGGGAATGGCACAGTGTTAAGTAGTCTACAAGTTTAAAGTAATCAAAAAAAGCCATATTTGAGAGTTTTAAAAATTGGTATACATAGCAAAAAGTGAGGTGAAGCACAGGAGTTCTTATACATTTTATTCATTGGCTGATTTAATTCATTTATATTTGAAAACATTAGCATACAAGAGAACTCACAGAAACTAAGTCAAATAGAAACAAACAAACAAAAAATGGCAAAAAAGGAATATGAAAACTGTATTAGAATTTGACTGCAAGTATTTATAGATAAGGAAATTGAGAAGGCTCATATATCATCTTTGTTTAATTTCCCCTCTAATATTTTTCTTCATAACCAAGAAAAATCTTAAAAATGTTACATTGACCTTTCTAAGTTGCTACTCAGAAGGCTAATTAAAATAAGATAAAAAACAAATGCTAGGGATGCATGCAGGTTTGAGGTGCTTCATGTCCTTATCCCCCAGCACATTTTACAAGTGATTTGGACAAGTGAAACTAGAGGAAAGGTGATTCCACACACCATTTCTATTAACTCATTGTAATGTTTAATTGACCTCCCTTTACTGGCAGCAAGTTCTTAAATCTGTGGAAAGTTCTTTGTGCAGCAATTTAAATATCACATGGATGAACATCTGGAGTACAGTTTATCTTATTTTGTCTGGGTCAGTTGCAAAGCCAGAGCCTTTGTCTCCTTCCTTTGACTGGAACCTTCCTGAAATATATGTCAATATTTGACTTCTCAGCTTGTTCTGCCCACACACTACCTGCCATTCTCTACTGTGACAAGTTTACTCTGGCTTTGGCTTCCTTATTCAAAGGCCTATCACTTCTCTGAAATAGCAGTTTCCAAGGTAACATATGACAACTCCCTTGTTTTGAAACACTTTGCTTTTTTGACTTAGACATTCTTTCCCACCTTTTTTTTTTTTTCTTTTATGACTCTGAAGGCTTTGTTTAATATTTACCTAACTTTAAAAAAAAATTTATTTTATTATTTAAAGTATTACAAATAGTACATATGTCTCTTTTGTTTTCCCCATTGAAGTTCCCCCGGCCTCCCCTACTCTCTGGCACTTGCCCTCACTCCCCAACCCCCAGTGTCTTGCGTCCATTGGTTATACTTATAAGCATGCAAGTAAGTCCTTTGGTTGATCTCTTCCCTCTCCCCTCCTCAACCCTCCCCAGCCTTCCCCACTGTAGTTTCATAGTCTGTTCCATACTTCTTTGCCTCAGTTTCAATTTTCGTACATCTACACTAATAAAAGAGAAATATGGTAATTGGCGTATGGCGATACCGTTTTCATTGGCTAATCAGGGCTATATGCAAATTAACTGCCAACTAAGATTGGCAGTTAACTGCCAACTAAGATTGGCAGTTAACTGCCAACAAGATGGCGGCTAATTTGCATATGTAGGCACAATGCAGGGAGGCGAAAGGGAAAGCAGGAAGAAGCCCCCTGCCACTGACAGTGATCTGAAACCCAGCAGGGAGCTAAGAGCTGGGGGGCAGGGCAAAGGCAGCCCTGGGGCCGCCTTTGCCCTGCCCCCCAGCCATGATCGGAGAATCAGGCACCTTTGCCTCCCTGGCCAGTGATAGCAGGAAGTAGGGGTGGAGCCAACAATAGGAGCTGGGCACGGTCGAAGCTGGCAGTCCCAGGAGCTAGGGGTCCCTTGCCTGGGCCTAAAGCGAAGCCCACGATCGCGGCGCCCCCCGCTGCCACTGCAGGTACCCACTGCCTGGGCCAGACGCCTAGGCCAGAGGTGTTAGGCCTGGGCAGGGGCGGAGCCTGCAACCGCGGGGAGCTGGGGGTCCCCTGCCCAGGCCTGACACCTCTGCCGGAGGCCTCAGGCCTGGTCAAGGGGCCGATCTGGTGATTGGTGATCGGAGGGTGATGAGGGTCAACTCCTCTGGCCGAGGCATCAGGCCTGGGTGGGGGGCAGAGCTGGGGATTGGGGGGATATGATGGTCCCCTTGCCCAGGCCTGAAGACTGGGTCAGAGGCGTCAGGCTTGGGTGGGGGGTGGAGCAAACAATCAGAGGGAGATGGGGGTCCCCTGCCCAGGCATGATTCCTGGGCCAGAGGCCTCAGGCCTGGGCGGGGGCCAGAGCCAGTGATCGGGGGGAGATGGGGGTCCCCTGTCCAAGCCTGACACCTCTGGCGGAGGCGTCAGGCCTGGGCAAGGGGCCGATCAGGTGATCAGAGGGTGATGGGGGTCAACACCTGAGGGCTCCCAGTATGTGAGAGGGGGCAGGCTGGGCTGAGGGACACTCTCCCCCCCACACACACCCAGTGCACGAATTTCATGCACCGGGCCCCTAGTCAGTTTATAATGTTCTTTATATTCCACAAATGAGTGAGATCATGTGGTATTTATCTTTCACTTACTGGCTTATTTCACTTAGCATAATGCTCTCCAATTCCATCCATGCTGTTGCAAATGGTAATAATTCCTTCTTTTTTATAGCAGTGTAATATTCCATTGTAGAGATCTACTACAGTTTTCTAATCCACTCATCTGCTGATGGGCATTTATGCTGTTTCCAAATCTTAGCTATTGTAAGTTGTGCAGCTATGAACATAGGCGTGCATATGTCCTTTCTGATCGGTGTTTCTGTTTTCTTGGAATATATTCCTAAAAGTGGTATTACTGGGTCAAATGGCAGTTCCATTTTTATTTTTTTTAGGAAACTCCATACTGTTTTCCACAGTGGCTGCACCAGTCTGCATTCCCACCAGCAGTGCACGAGTGTTCCCTTTTCTCCGCATCCTCTCCAGCACTTATCGTTTGTTGATGAAAGCCATTCTGACAAGTGTGAGATGTTACCTCATCATTGTTTTGATTTGCATCGCTCAGATGATTAGTGATTTTGAGCATGTTTTCATATGTCTCTTGACTTTCTGAATGTCCTCTTTTAAAAAGTGTCTATTTAGGTCCTTTGCCCATTTTTTGATTGAACTGTTTACCTTCCTTTTGTTACGTTGTATGAGTTCCCTATAAATTATAGAGATTAAACCCTTATTGGAGATAACATTGGCAAATATGTTCTCCCATGAAGTGGGCATTCTTGTTGTTTGGTTGATGATTTCTTTTGCTGTGTAGAAGCTTATTATTTTGATGTAGTCCCATTTGTTTTTTTTTTTTTCTCCTTAGTTTCCATTGTGCTAGGAGCTGTATCAGTAAAGATATTGCTAAGACAAATGTCTGCTATTTTTCTGCCTATGGCTTCTTCTAAGAGTGTTATGGTTTCCCATCTTACATGTAAGTCCTTTATCCATTTTGAGTTTATTTTTGTGTATGGTGTAAGTTGGTGGTCTAATTTCATATTTTTTTTTTTGCAAATATCTGTCTAATTTTCCCAACACCATTTATTGAAGAGACTGTCTTGACTCCATTGTATGCTTTTGTCTCCTTTGTCAAATATTAAATGAGTATAATGGCTTGTGTTGATTTCGGTTCTCTGTTCTATTCCACTGGTCTACATGTCTATTTTTGTGCCATTATTGGGCAGTTTTGAGAACAGTGGTTTTGTAGTATAGCTTGATATCTTGTATTGTGATACCGCCAACATTGTTCTTCTTTTTCAAGATTGCTGCAGCTATTCGGGGTCTTTTTTATTCCAGATCAATTTTTGGAGAGTTTTTTTTCTAGGTCTTTGAAGTATGCTGTTGCTATTTTAATGGGGATTTCATTGAATTTATACATTGCTTTGGGTAGTATGGATATTATAATGAAGTTGATTCTACCAATCCATGAACATGGTATATTCTTTCATTTGTTCATATCTTCTTCTCTCTCTCTTTTCAGCGTCTTGAAATTTTCTGAGCACAGGTGATTTACTTCCTTGGTTAAATTTATTCCTAGGTATATTAATTTTTTTTGTTGCAATGGTAAATGGGATTGCTTTTGTAATTTCTCTTTCTGTGAATTCATTATTGGTGTATAGAAAAAACATGCACTTCTGGGTGTTAATTTTGTATCCTGTTACATTGCCAAATTCATTTATTAAGTCAAGTGTTTTTTGATGGAGTCTTTGGGGTTTTCTATGTACAATATCATGTCATATGCAAATAAGGACAGTGTTGCCATTTATTCCCAACTTGCTGAGAGTTTTTTATCAAGAAAGGGTGTTGGATTTTGTATAATGCTTTTCCTGCGTCAATTGATATGACTATGTGATCTTTATCTCTCAATTTGTTTATGTGATGTATCACGTTTATTGATTTGCAGATATTGTACCATACTTGTATCCCCAAGATAAATTCTACTGGTCATGGTATATGATCTTTCTGATGTACTGCTGGATCCGATTTGCTAGAATTTTGTTGAGGAATTTGGCATCTATGTTTTTGTGGGATATTGGCCTGTAATTCTCTTTCATTGTGTTGTCTTTATCTGGTTTTGGTATTAGGGCGATGCTAGCTTCATAGAATGAGCTTGGAAGTGTTACTTCCTCTTGAATTTTTTGGAATAGTGTGAGGAGGATAGGTTTTTTAGTTCTTCCTTGAATGTTTGGTAAAACTTCCCGGTGAAGCTGTCTGGCCCCGGTATTTTGTTTTCTGGAAGCTTTTTGATGACTGCTTCAATTTCCTCCATAGTTATCGGCCTATTGAGACTTTTAGAATCTTCCTGATTGAGTTTTGGAAGGTTGTATTTTTCTAGAAATATGTCCATTTCCTCCAGGTGGTCTAGTTTGTTAGAATAGGGTTGTCCATAGTTTTGTTTTGTTTTTTGTTTTTTTAACAATTCTTTGCATTTCTATGGGGTCTCTTGTTATCTTGACTCTTTCATTTCTGATTTTGTTTATTTGAGTCCTCTCTCTTTGCTTCTTGGTGAGCCTGGTTAGAGGTTCATTAATCTTGCTTATCCTTTCAAAGAACCAGCTCTTGGTTTCATTGATCTTCTGTATTGTTTTTTTGGTCTCTATGTCATTCATTTCTGCTCAGGTCTTTATTATGTCCTTCCTTCTGCTCACTCTGGGCTTTTCTTGTTTCTCTCTTTCTAATTCTTTGAGTTGTAGAGTTAGATGATTTATTACAATTTTTTTCTTGTTTTTTGAGGAAGGACTGTGGAGCTATAAACTTCCCTCTCAGGACTGCTTTCATTGTGTCCCATAGATTTTGAATTGTTGTGTTTTTATTTTCATTAGTTTCGAGGATGTTTTTAATTTCTTCTTTGATTTCTTTGGTAAACCAATCATTGGTTCATAGCATCCTTTTCAGCTTCCAAATATTTGAATTTTTTCTATGGTTTTTATTGTAGTTTATTTCTAATATTATGCCATTGTGGTCTGAGAAGATGCTTGATATGATTTCAGTCTTCTTGAATTTGGGGAGGCTTTGCTTATTATGCAGTATGTGGTCTATTTTTGAAAATTTCCCATGTGCACTTGAGAAGAACGTATATTCTGTAGCTTTGTGGTGAAATGTTCTGAAGATGTCAATTAAGTCCATCTGATCTAGTGAGTCATTTAGGACTGCTGTTTCTTTGCTGATTTTTTGTCTATAGGATATATCCAGTGATGTCAGTGGTGTATTAAAGTTCCCTATGATCATTGTATTATTGTCAATCTCTTTGTAAATTTCCTTCCATTCTTTTCTGGCCTCATGTGCTTCTGTTGATAAATCATTTGATAATATAATGGGAGATCCCTTGTACGTAACTTTCTGTCTCTCTCTTGCAGCCTTTAAGATTCTCTCTTTGTCGTTAACATTGCCATCATAATTATAATGTGTCTTGGTGTGGGTCTTTTCAGGTTCATCTTGTTTGGGACTCTCTGTGCTTGTGTGACTTTTTTCTTCCCCACCTCAGGGAAGTTTTCTGACATTATTTCTTCAACTAGGTTTTCTAACCCTTGTTCCTCTTCCTGTTGGTCTGGCAACCCTATTATTCATATGTTGCTTCATTTCATGTTGTCTCATAGCTCCCTTAGGCTCTCCTCCTGTCTTTTAATGTTTTTCTTCAATTGCAGTTCAGTTCGAGTGTGTTTTGCTTCCCTGTCTTCTAATTCGCTAATTCAGTCCTCCACTTCTCCTAGTCTACTGTTGAAACTTTCCATAGTGCTTTTTATTGCAGCTATATCACTCTTCATTTCTTCTTGATTCTGACATAAGTTGTTGATATTGTCATCAATTTCTTCTTGATTCTTACATAAGTTGTTGATTTTTTTCCCCCATCAGGTTTATTCTGAATTATTTTTCTGATATATGGCATGCTTCTCTTTCACTTAGCAATTTTTCTGGTGAATCCTCCTTTTTTCCTTTGGGGGTTTCTTTGTCTACCCATTTTTGATCTCACTACTTATATAGATGTTGAGTCATGCAGGGGCTACTCCTCAGTTGGCAACAGCTCCTCTGGTGAGTGCTCTTCGCAGCAGTTGTGTCACCTCTGGCTGGTGGGGGAGGCTGCTTACCCAGCTGCTGTTCTTTGGACAGGGGTGGGCTGGTCATGAGGCTGCTGCTCCTTGAATGGGGGCAGGCTGTTCATGTGGCTTCTGCTCCTCAGCTGGGGCAGACTACTTCAGTGGCTGCTGTTCCTTGGAGCAGGGCTGGCTGAACGCTGCTGCTGTTCCTCATATGGGGTGGATTGCTCATGAGGCTGCCGCTTCTTGGACAGGGGCACATTGCTTACAGGGCTACTGCTCCTCGTACATGTGTTGCTGCTCTTGCAGCTGCTACTCCTCAGATGGAGGACAGGCTGCTTGCATGGCTTTCCTGTCAAGAGTGAGCTGCAAGTGTGGCTACTGCTCCTTGGACAGGTGCGGGCTGCTCACCCAGCTGCTGTTCGTTGGACAGGTGCAGATTGCATGTGGTTGCTGCTCCTCGGAGCAGAGTGGGCTGTGCAGGGCTGCTGCTTCCCAGATGTGGGCAGTCTGTTCGTGTGGCTGCTGCTCCTCAGACAGGGGCGAGCTGCTCGGGTTTCTGCTCTTCCTCGGGTGGGAGTGAGCTGCACGTGAGGCTGCTGCTCCTTGGATGGGGGCAGGCTGCTCACCCAGCTGCTGCTCATCGTACAGGTGCAGTCTGCATGTGGCTGCTGCTCCTCGAACCAGTGCAGAGTGCCTAGGGCTACCACTCCTTGGACATGGGCAGTCTACTTGCGTGGCCACCACTCCTCGAATGGAGGCCAGCTGCTCGCGGTGCTGCTGTACCTCGTACAGGTTTGGGCTACTCACACAGCTGCTGCTCCTCAGATGGGGGAAGGCTGCTCATGTGGCTGCTGCTCCTTGGATGGGGGCATGTTGCTCACACAGCTGCTGCTCCTCAGACAGGTGCCGGGTTTTGGCTGCGCCACTGCTGCTCCTTGGATGGGGGCAGGCTGCTTACGTGGTTGCTGCTCCTCGGACAGGGGAGTGGGCCACTCACACAGTTACTGCTCCTTAGTCAGGGGCAGGCCACGTGAGGCTTCTGCTCTTAGGCCTGGGGCAGGCTGCTTGTGGGGCTGCTGCTCCTTGGACAGGAGTAGGCTGCTCATGTGTCTGCTGCTCGTGTGGTTGCAGTGCCCTGGGCTAAGGCGTTGGGTCAGTAAGAGGGGAGCACACTTCAGAACTCACAAGAGCCTGCACCTAGGGTGAATGGAGACTTGTTGACCGTGGGACCACATCTCAGGTAGCAGGTCTCTGGCAGGGGTGGCTGTAGAGTCCCAGGTGTTATCTGAGGGCACCCTGGATGGAGATGAGGCTGGGCTCTCAGTCACAGCAGCTCTCCCCTTCAAAAGGCTAGGCCTCTGAGGATGAGCTGGCCTCCCGGTACTGTTTACTACGGTAGCAGAGGCTGCCTAATCAGGTGAGCCCAGTTAGCCTGCCCTCGAAGTTCCTATGGGATCTAACTGTGCCTCACTCACATACACACACACACATCCCACATGACCATACATTCCTCTTTTGCTCCCTCACTCACTCATGCTCTCACTGCCCACTTCTTCCTGCCTCTGTAGTTGGATCTGGGGTGTTATTGGCCCATTAGTGGGTGTAGTTTCCTCTCCAGGTGTCTGGATATGAGGCTTTCTCTCTAGCACCTGGCCATACAGGATAAAATTCAGTTTGAGAAGACAAAACACAAAGGGAATAAAGCACAAATGTACTCACAACAATAACCCCACTATAAGTGACCACCTGAGAAAAGAGAATTAGGGGAGAGAAAAGAGAGCATAAATGATATCGAAGAGAGAGAAAAAGATAAGAGAGAAAATAAAAAGGAAGAAAAAGGAGAATATATATATACACACACATATATATATACATATATATATGGAAAACACCACAGAACAAATAGATAAACAACAACAACAAAATACATACACCTGCCCTAACCGGTTTGGTTCAGTGGATAGAGCACCGGCCTGCAGACTGAAGGGTCCCTGGTTCGATTCCAGTCAAGGGCATGTACCTTGGTTGCAGGCACATCCCCAGTAGGGAGTGTGCAGGAGGCAGCTGGTCAATGTTTCTCTCTCATCGATGTTTCTAACTCTCTATCCCTCTCCCTTCCTCTCTGTAAAAAATCAATAAAATATATTTAAAAAAAAATACAATCACCAAATCCCCAGCAAAGAAGGTGGGGGCAGAATCTGTAGAGGCTGAGCTTATGTACAGAAAATAAGATTAAGAATTGGATAAATATGGGGAGGATCTCAGTTCAGTATAGAGGAAGTAGAATGGGGATGGGTGGATAAGACGAAAGAGAACAAGATGAAAATAAAAAAATAATAATAATAATAAATTTACCAAAAAAATTGATTTCAAAAATGGTATAAAAACATAGCAAATAAAAACAAATTAAAATAGAGTGTTAGAAAAATAATGCAAAAAGAAATAGAAAATAAAACAACAAAAACTGGAAAACATAGAAAAAAGAAGAAAAAAAAGAAAGAGATAACAAAATAATAATAAAAAAATGAAAATAAAAATGAAAAAGTGAAGTGTTGTTCCTTTGGCTGGCTTAAGATCCCAGTCTTCTGTACTGTACTGTTTCTCAGGTTCCCGTTGCTGCGATTGAAGGTCTCTCTTTAGGCCAGTCCCTTTGGGCCCTCAGGGACTATTTAGTTTTTGTGTATTTTTTTAATGCTTTGTACCATTCAAGGTGGAATCTGGGTGTGGCTGTATTGGTTGCCTGGATATGGAGGGAGGGGCTATCTCTTCAGGACAAAATGGCTGCCCAGGTCCTGGGGTTAAGGCATGATTCAGCGCCAAACTTGCTGCCACTTCTCCTGGACCCTCCTCTCTCCTCAGATTCCACAAGTCCACACCTTCTCCCACACTCCAGCCACAGGTAAGTGTCTGTATCCAAAAGGTCCTATGCACTAGGCTTAATGAAGAAAGGCACAGGCCACAGAGGGGGGAGAGACTGTGCCTCTGCACACTCCTCTCCTGCTGGCACTCCTCTTCAGCCTTTCCTGACTGTGGACCCAGATCTAGAGTCCCCTGCGGTCCAGCAGTTCTGAGGACCTTCTTTCCACAGTCAGACACTGTGCCTGTCCCAAGGGATGGGACTTGGTGCCGGTTCCCTGCGGATTCCCTCTGATCCTCTGGGCTCAGAGGTCTGGCAGATTCTCCTTCCCAGAATCTTGATTTTACCTTTATCCAGGGAACCTCTGCCCTTCCTGGATGCAAACCATCTCCCAGCTGATTCTCCTTTGCCAATTCAGGCGGGATGTTACTTGTTTCAGCTTCTCACCCTATCTGCTCTGAGACAAGGCTCGGGACACATCTATCTATACCGCTGCCATTTTGTCTATCAGACCAGTTTTTTTCTTAAGAAAATGTTGAAAGCAGATCAAATCATCATTTCTCTGTTTGAAGAAGAAAAGGAGTTCAAAATTTCCCTGCACATCCTTAGTTAGGCCCAAGGCCTGTGTTGCCCCTCACACCTCAGAAGCCCCTGAATCCTCTTCCTGGAACATGAGGATTTACTAAGACACATTTTAAAATTCAGTCATCTAGTTTGTTACCTTCTTGCATTCTTTTCCTGTAATAACTTTGGTTATTTTATGGCTCATAAGCACCTTCAATTGAATAGCAAAGAACACGATTGAAGCTAATTTTTGTAGAAGACATTCAGATCAGTTGTAAGACAAAGAACATTACTTACCTTATCAATGTGTTTTGACTAACTAAATTGAATTAAATATATATTTAATTCTCTCCCATAGCATCTGATGCAAAAGATGTTAAGGGCATGTATGGGCATTTTATTCTTTCCCTTTCTCCTCCTTCAAGTATTACTTTATTTAAGTGAAACAAAGATTTTAAAAATCCAGATCTTTAAAAATCTTTATTTAAGGTTACTATTCTTATACCAAGAATCATTTTATTGATATTCCCCAACCAGGGGTATAAATATTCTAAATCAGGACTGTGTAAAATGGAATTCAAAGGAATTCTCCGATGGTGGAGTTTTGGGACCTCTAACATCTTGATGGATTTTAAGATATCTTAAAGTAGTCAAATATCAAAATACTAACTATCTGAAAATATTTATGACTATTTTAAAACATGATTATGCTTCAGACTCCTGATTTGACAATTTAAACAGTACCTATTGACTCTCAACAATGTTAGATTAGCTATTTAACAAAATCACACTTTCACCACATTATAAAGATACACAATTGGTTTATATTTTCAAGTTTTCTAATTTAACTTCTGTTATTTATCTCTAACCATGTCTTCCATGTCTTTCCATTGGTTGATCATACAAATTGAAAACCAATAACATTTATAATAAATACTAGAGGCCTGGTGCACAAAAATCTGTGCTCTCGGGGGCGTCCCTCAGCCTGGCCTGTGCCCTCTCGCAGTCTGGGAACCCTCAGGGGATGTCCACCTGCTGGCTTAGGCTAGTTCCCAGGGGGATCGGGCCTAAGCTGGCAGTCAGACATCACTCTGGCAGCCCGGGAGCCCTCAGGGAATGTCCACTTGCCAGCGGGAAGCAGGCCTAAGCTGCAGTCAGACATCCTTAGCTCTGCTGAGGAGGCGGGAGAGGCTGCTGCCACCACTGCTGTGCTGGCAACCATCAGCCTGGCTTGTGGCTGAGCAGAGCTCCCCCTGTGGGAGTGCACTGCCCACCAGGGGGCAGCTCCTGCATTGAGCGTCTGCCCCCTGGTGGTCAGTGTGTTTCATAGTGACCAGTCATTCCCAGTCATTCTGCTGTTAGGGTCCATTTGCATATTACCCTTTTATTATATAGGATTATGGCATACAATATTACAGAAATAAGTTGGGTGGGAAGAAGACAAGTAAATTTTTAATACAATTTTTTTTAAATATATTTTTTATTGATTAAGATATTACATATGTGTCCTTGTCCCCACGTTACCCTCTACCCCCCCCCCTGCTCATGCCCTCACCCCCCCATTGTCCATGTCCATTGATTAGGCCTATATGCTTGCATATAAGTCCTTTGGTTGATCTTTCCCCCTTACCCCCACCCTCCCCTACCTTCCCTCCAAGTCCCGACAGTCCAATCAATGCCTCTCCGTCTCTGGATCAGTCCTTGTTCATCAGCTTATGTTGTTCATTATATTCCACAAATGAGTGAGATCATGTGGTATTTATCCGCTCTCCAGTTCCATCCATGCTGTGGCAAATGGTAAGAGTTCCTTTTTCTTCTTCCTCTTCTTAAAGAATACCTTTCAGCAGTTCAGATAATGCTGGTTTGGTGGTGATGAACTCCTTTAGCTTTTTCTTATCCGTGAAGCTCTTTATCTGACCTTCTATTCTGAATGATAGCTTTGCTGGATAAAGTAATCTTGGTTGCACGTTCTTGCTATTCATCACTTTGAATATTTCTTGCCAGTCTCTTCTGGCCTGCATGGTTTCTGTTGAGAAATCAGCTGACAGTCGTATGGGTACTCCCTTGTAGGTAACTGACTGTCTTTCTCTTGCTGCTTTTAAGATTCTCTCTTTATCTTTTGCTCTTGGCATTTTAATTATGATGTGTCTTGGTGTGGTCCTCCTTGGATTCCTTTTGTTTGGGGTTCTCTGCGCTTCCTGGACTTGTAAGTCCATTTCTTTCACCAGGTAGGGGAAGTTTTCTGTCATTATTTCTTCAAAAAGGTTTTCAATATCTTGCCCTCTCTCTCCTTCTGGTACCCCTATAATTCTGATGTTGGTACACTTGAAGTTGTCCCAGAGGTTCCTTACACTACCTTCATATTTTTGGAATCTCTTTTCTTTTTTCTTTTTCGGTTGGGTATTTTTTGTTTCTTTGTATTTCAAATCTTTGACTTGATTCTTGGGATCCTCTTGTCTACTGCTGGATCTCTGTAAATTATTCTTTATTTCAGTCAGTGTATGCTTAATTTCTAGTTGGTCCTTTTTCATGTCCTCCATGGTCTCACAATACTTATTGAGGGATTCATTAAATTTATCGGCGGTTTCCATAAAATTCTTGAAAAACCTTATAAACGTGGCCTTGAACTCTATATCCAATCGTTTGCTTTCCTCCATTTCTGCCATTTGTGACCTGTTTCTTTGTCTCCGCATTTTGGCAGCTTCCCTGTGTTGATAGAGTGGCCCTGTGCACCAGGTGTCCTGTAGGGCCCAGTAGCTCAGCCTCCCCAGTTACCTGGGGTGGACACTCTTGGTGCACTCTTGGTGCCTTGGTTGTTGTAGAATCACTGGGAGGAATTGACCTCCAGGCCAATTGGCTGTGAGAATCAGCTGTGTCTAAAGTGGGAGAACTTCTGTGCTGAAGACACCCTTCTGGGGCAAGACTTGCTTCAGTGGGGCTTTGGTGCTCACTGAGTCTGCTCCCTGAGTGTGTCCCTTATGGATCTGAGGAGTTGCAGTCTGGATGGTCCCCCTCTGACCACTGGGTACAGTGGCTCCTGGATCTAAGGAGGTGCTAATTCAGCCTCTGCCTGAGACCACACAGCAGGAGCCACGAAGAGGCTCAGCTGTGAAGCAATGCAAGCCGCTGCGGGGCCTTGGGCCTTCTCTTGGAAGTTCCGGGTCTGCCTGGCTAGGCTGCAGTTAGGTACATTCACATGCAAAAGCCTCTGCCGCAGCCTGGGTGGGGCAGGGTCTCAGGGAATCAAAGGGCGGAGAAAGCAGCTATGGCCGATTCTCCGCCCGGAGTCGCGCGTCTCAGTGTCCCGGTAACGGCTGCAAGCACCTCTGAGGGAAAGCTGCCCTCAAGTTCGCCCGCTACCAGACAGACCAGCCTCTCCCCATATGAGTCCTGGGTCCCCAGAGACTTCCCGGAACTGGAGTTCAGATCCGTCGGGAGCTTGTGATTCCAAAAAGACAGCTGTGTCCTCAGGCGCCACCCCCTTTCCTCGCGCGCGCGAGCCGCCGTACCTCTGCACTTCACCTCCGCAGCGCCTCTGGCTCTCAGCGTGCTTTTCTTTCCTTCTAGTTGTAGAATTTACACTCAGCCAGCCTTCCTGTTGTTCTGGATGATGTTTGCTCAGTCCTTTGCGGTAATTTTCAATTGTTGTGTGAGGCGACAATTTCCCGGTGTTTACCTATGCTGCCATCTTAGTTTTCTCCCTAATACAATTTTTTTAATTGTTGACATTATTACAGATGTCCTCCATTTTCTCCTCCTTTGCCCCCTCCTCCCGGACCCCAAACTTCCCACCCTCTGGCTATAACCACATTGTTGTCTGTGTCTATGGGGTATGCATATATGTTCTTTGGCTAGTCTCTTCACCTTTTTTCATCCTGTCTGTCCCCAAAACAAGTAATTTTAAGTTACAAAATGTGTGCCACCAAAGGTAAATATGCTCAGCATCAAGGACCAATTAATTATTTTTACAGACCTCAATCTATTGCTCAAAATATTGTACATGTGTGTGTTTGTTCCTCCACCTTGAAAAATAAATTCAGTTATATAGAATTTACAATGAGAGGATTAAAGATAATTATACACTAATCCATATATTACATACAAATACAGCATTATTTATGTCAAACTTCCAATGAATTTATTAATCCTAAGAAAAAGTGATAATGAGAGCTAAATAATGGCTTCATGAAGGTTACCTTGGTAACAGTTTGATTTGGTTTCCATGTTTACAAATAATACAGCCTAGAGACTCAAAGAATCTCAACCTCACTGGGACCATCCAGCCTCACTGGGGATAACATTGGGGTGCTTTAGGACTTTTATTGACCTTACCTCAGACCCAGTGCAACCTCAACGGGGCTGTCTCAACCTCACAGGAGCCATTTCAACCTCACAGGGGCCTTTTCAACCCCACCGGAGCTGTTGCAAGCTTACTGGGGCCGTCTCAACCTCACCATGGCCGTTTCAACCTTACTGGGGCCAATTCAACCTCACCGGGGCCTTTTCAGCCTCACCGGGTCCAATTCAACCTCACTGGGGCTGTCTCGACCTCACCAGGGCCAATTCAACCTCACAGGGGCCGTCTCAACCTCACTGGGGCCATCCCAGCCTCACTGGGGCCATCTCAGCCTCACAGGGGCCATCTCAATCTCACAGGGGCTGTCTCAACCTCACCGGGGCTGTTTCAACCCCACCGGGGCCATTGCAACCCCACTGGGGCAGTCTCAACCCCACAGGGGCTGTCCCAGCCTCATCGGGGCTGCCTCAGCCTCACCGGGGTTGTCTCAGCCTCTAGAGGGCCGTCCCAGCCCCACAGGGGCCACCTTGGCCCTACGGGGGCTGCCTCAGCCTCATGGTGGGCATCTCAGCAACACGAAGTTTGGCATTCTGTCCTTTGTTGGGTGGCACCTTGCTGGACAAAATCTCCAGGCATTCCTGGTGGCTGAATATCTGGTATGCTTGCTTGGATTTTGTTTTCTACCAAGTGTACAGACTGCCTGTCTGCCGTCTCCCAGAGTCCCATCTGAGACTGGATCTGGTGGATCTGCCTGTGCATTTGCTGGTACAGCGGTTTCACATTGCCGGCCCAGCTGTGTCTGGCTCCAGCTTCCTCCGAACTTGATTCTGCTTCTTGAGTGTGTCCCTTACGTATGTGAGGAGTTGAAATCTGCATTCTGCTGGGCTGGGCTGCAAAATCACTGGTGGTTCTCTTTGTGCCACTAGCACAGCTTGGGTGGGGATGTAAATTGAGTATGGCGGGGTCCCTGGGAATCACCAGAGCGGAGCAAGGGGCAATGGTGTCTCCACGACTGCTTGCCTCTCCACGACTCCTCGTCTTGTGTCCCCGAGTGCTGGCGAGCAGCTCCGGGAGACAGCCACTCTGTTGCAAGGCCATCCCGCCTCTCCCTGTAGGGGTCTGGAACCTCAGGATCCCGCCCCAAACAAGCTCAGTGGATTTGAGAGTCTGCATCCCCTTCTGAATGAAAAAAAAAAACGTGCATCCAGTTGCAGCCAGCCTGGTGCATGACTCCATACCTCTGTTCTTGAAGCCTCTGCACAACCTACTCAGTCTCAATGCTCTTCTTTCTTTCCTTCCAGTTGTATAGCTTCCACTGGGCCAGGCTTCCCATGGTTCTGAATGACAACTGTTTGTTTTATAGTTGGTAGTCTTGATGTTGTTGTGGAAGGCAGCACGCACAGGTCTGTACCTTATGCCGCCATCTTGGTTCTCCTTACTTTATTTTTTTAATTTAAAATTTTTATTGTTTAAAGTATTACACATGTCTCCTTTTCCCCCCATTGTTCTCTCCCAAGCCATTCTCACACCCTAGTGCATTCCCTCACCCCACTACTCTGTGTCCATGCATACAAGTCCTTTGGTTGATGCCTTACCCACACTCTGCCTTTGTTTCCATGCCCCTGCCTTCCCTCTGAGGTTGGATGGTCTGTTCAGTGCTTCTGTCTCTGGATCTATTTATGTTCATCAAGTTTATGTTTTTCATTATAATCCACAAATGAATGAGATCATGTGATGTTTATCTTTCTCCAATTGGCTTATTTCACTTAGCATAAATCTCTCAAGGTCCATCCATGCTATTGAAAATAGTACGATTTCTTTCTTTTTTCAGCAACACAGTATACCATTATGTAGATGTACCACAGTTTTTTCATCCACTCATCTGCTGATGGGCACTTAGGCTGTTTCCAAATATTAGCTATTGTAAATTGTGTTGCTAAGAACATAGGGGTGCATATATCCTGTCTGATTGGTGTTTCTGATTTATTGTTATATATTACTAAAAGTGGGATTACTGGGTCCAATAGGAGTTCCATTTTTAACTTTTTGAGGAAACTCCATACTGTTTTCCACAGTGGCTGCACCAGTCTGCAATCCCACCAACAGTACATAGGGTTCCTTTTTCTCCACATCCTGGCCAGCACTTGTTGTTTGTTGATTTGTTGATGATAGCCATTCTGACAGGTGTGAGATGGTACCTCATTGTCATTTTGACTTGATCTCTCAATTGATTAGTGACTTTGAGCATGTTTTCATATGTCTCGCCCTTCTGTATGTCTGCTTTCAAAAAATGTCTGTTTAGGTCTTTTGCCCATTTTTTGATTGGATTGTTTATCTTCCATTGCTTAAGTTGTATGAGTTCCCTGTAAATGTTGGAGATTAAACCCTTATCAGTGATAACAGTGGCACATATGTTCTCCCATGCATTGGGCTTTCCTGTTGTTTTGTTGATGGTTTCTTTTGCTGTACAGCAGCTTTTTATTTTGATGTAGTCCCATTTGTTTATTTTATCTATAGTTTCCATTGACCTAGGAGCTGTATCACTACAGATATAACTACAACATGACTATTTTTCTGCCTATGTATTCTTCTAAGATTTTTATGATTTCCCATCTTATGTTGAAGTCTTTTATTTATTTTGAGTTTATTTTTGTGTATAGTGTCATTTGGTGGCCTACTTTCATTTTCTCCCCCCAGTTATACCAAAAACATTTATGAACAGACTGTCTTGATTCCATTTTATGCTCTTGCCTCCTTTGTGAAATATTAATTGAGGGTAATGGCTTGGGTTTTATGGGATTTATGGGTTCTATGTTCTGTTCCATTGGTCTATATGTCTGTTCTTGTGCCAGTACCAGGCAGTTTTGAGAAAAGTGGCTTTGTAATATAGGCTTGATTTCTGGTATTGTGATCCCTCCAAATTTGTTCTTCTTTCTAAGGATTGCTGCAGCTACACAGGGTCTTCGTTTATTCCATATGAATTTTAGGGGAGTTTGTCCTAGGTCTGTGAAATATGCTGTTGGTATTTTAATGGGGATTGCATGGAATATATAGATTTCTTTATGTAGTATGGGCATTTTGATGATTTTGATTCTACCAATTCATGAACATGGTATATTCTTCTTTTTGTTTATGTCTTCCTCAATATATCTTATTTCAGCATCCTGTATGTTTCCAAGTACAGATCTTTTACATCCTTATTTATTTATTCCTAGGTACCTTTATTTTATTGTTGCAGTGGTAAATGGGATTTTTTTTTTTTTTTTGTTTCTCTTTCTGTGAGTTCATTATTGGTGCATAAAAAAGCCATAGATTTCTAGTTGTTAATTTTGTATCCTGCTATATTGCAAAATTCATTTACTAAGTCTAGTAGTTTTTTTATGAAGTCCTTTGGGTTTTCTAGATAAAATACCATATCTACTGCAAATAATGACAGTTTTACTTATTTTCCAATTTTGATATCTTTTATTTTTTTCTTATCTGTTCTCTATGGCTAGCAATTCCAATCCTGTGTCAAACAGGAGTGGTGAAAGTGGGCATCCTTGTCTTGTTCCTGTTCTTAGGGAAAATGGTTTTAGTTTTTGCCCATTGAGTATGATGTTCACTCTCATATAAGGCTTTTATTATGTTGAGATATGATCCCTCAATTCCCACTTTGCTGAGATCTTTATCAAGAAAGGGTGTTGGATTTTGTCTAATGCCTTTTCTACATCAGTTGATATGATTATATCAATTTATCTCTTCATTTGCTTATTTGATATATCACATTTATTGATTTGTGGATATTGTAACATTATTTCATTTCTGGAATAAATCCCACTTGGTCATGGAGTATGATCTTTCTAATGTAATGATTGATCTGATTTGCTAGAATTTTGTTGAGAATTTAGCATCTATGCTCATCAAGGATATTGGCCTGCAATTTTATTTCTTTGTAGTGTCCTTATCTGGTTTTGGAATTAGGGTAATGCTATCTTTGTGGAAAGAGCTTGAAAGTGTTCCTTCCTCTTGAATTTTTTGGAATAGTCTGAGGAGGATAGGTTTTAGTTCTTCTGTGAATGTTTGGTAAAATTCCCCTGTGAAGCCATGCAGATCAGGCATTCTTTTTATTGTCTAAAGTTTCACATATGTCTCTTTTCCTCAATTGATAACTCCATCCCAGCCATCCCCACTGCTGGCAAACCCCACTGAACCCAATGTCTGTGTCCACTGGTTATGCTAATATGCATGCATACAAGTCCTTTGGTTGATCTCAACCCCCCTTCTCTGGACATTTGTCTCTGGATCTATTCTTCTTCATCAAATTCTTCTGATCATTATATCCCACCTATGAGTGAGATCATGTGATATTTATCTTTCTCTGACTGGCTTATTTTGCTTAGCATAATGCTCCACAGTTCCATCCATGCTATTTCAAATGGTAAAAGTTCCTTCTTTTTTATAGAGGCATAGTATTCCATTGTGTAGATGTACCACAGTTTTTCAATCCACTCATTTGCTGATGGGCACTTAGGTTGTTTCCAAATCTTAGCTATTGTAAATTGTGCTGCTAAGAACTTAGGGATGCATATATCCTTTCTGATTGGTGTTTCTGGTTTCTTGGGATATACTCCTAGAGGTGGGATTACTGCATCAAATGTGAGTTCCATTTTTAACTTTTTGAGACAACTCCATACTGTTTTCCACAGTGGCTGCACCAGTTATATGATTTCTCTGTAAATATTGGAGATTAAGCCTTATCTGAAATAGCATTTGCAAACATGTTCTTCCATGCAATGGGCTTTCTTGTTGTTTTGTTGATGGTTTCTTTTGCTGTGCAGAAGCTTTTTATTTTTGATGTAGTCCCATTTGTTTATTTTATCCTTAGTCTCCATTGCCCTAGGAGCTGTGTTGATAAGATATTGCTAAGACATATGTCTGCTATTATGCTGCCTATGGAGTTTTGTAAGATTTTACGTTTTCCCATGTTATATTTAGTCCTTTAGCCATTTTTCAGTTTGCTTTTGTGTATGGTGTAAGTTGGTGATCTAGTTTCATTATTTTACATGTATCTGACCAAATTTCCCAGCACCATTTATTGTAGACACCATTGTATGCTCTTGCTTTCTTTGTCAAATATTAATTGAGCATAATGGCTAGGGTCAATTTCTGTCTTCTCTGTTCTGTTCCAGTGGTCTATATGTCTGTTCTTGTGCCAGTAACAGGCTGTTTTGAGAACCGTGGCTTGGTAATATAGCTTGATCTCTGGTATTGTGATCCCTCCAACTTTGGTCTTCTTTCTCAGGATTGTGGTGGCTATTCAGAGTCTTTTTTTATTCCAGATGAATTTTTGAGAGTTTATTCTTGGTCTTTGAAATATGCCATTGGTATTTTAGTAGGAATTGCATTGAATCTTTATATTGCTTTGGGTAGTATGACATTGTAATGATATTCATTCTACCTCTACCAATCCATGAACATGGTATGTTCTTCTATTTGTTTATGTCTTCCTATATTCCTTTTTTCAATGTCTTGTAATTTTCTGAGTACAGGTTTTTTATCTCCTTAGTTAAGTTTATTTCTAGGGATCTTATTATTTTTTTTTTTTTGGTGTAATGGTAAATTGGATTGTTTTTTTAGTTTCTCTTTCTGTGAGCTCATTATTTTTGTTTGTTTGTTTGTTTTTAATATATTTTATTGATTTTTTACAGAAAGGAAGGGAGAGGGATAGAGAGCTAGAAACATCAATGAGACAGAAACATCGATCAGCTGCCTCCTGCACACTCCCCACTGGGGATGTGCCCACAACCAAGGCACATGCTCCCGACCGGAATAGAACCTGGGACCCTTGAGTCCGCAGGCTGATGCTCTATCCACTGAGCCAACCAATTAGGATGGTCAAGTAGTTTTTTTGATGGAGTCTTTTGTGTTTTCTATGTATAGTATCATGTCATCTGATAATAAGGGCATTTTATCTTCTTCTTTTCCAATTTGGATGCCTTTTATTTCTTCTTCTTGTCTGACCACTATCGCTAGCACTTCCAGTAGTATATTGAACAGGAGTGGTGAAAGTGGGCATCCCTGTCTTGTTCCCATTTTTAGGATAAATGAGATTAATTTTTGCCCATTTAGTATGATATTGGCTGTAGGATTGTCATATAAGGCTTTTATTATATTGAGGTATGATCCGTCTATTCCCACTTTGCTGAGAGTTTTTATCAAGAAATGGTGTTGGATTTCTTCAAATGCTTTTTCTGCATTGATTGATATGATTATGTGATTTTTGTCTCTCAATTTGTTTATGTGATGTATCACATTTATTGATTTGTGGATATTGTACCATCCTTGCATCCCTGGAACAACTCCCTTTTGGTCGTGGTGTATGATCTTTGTAGTATAATGCTGAATCTAATTTGCCAGATTTTTTTTTTTTTGAGGACTTTAGCTTCTATGTTCATCAAGGATATTGGCCTGTAGTTCTCTTTTTTTTTCTCTTTTTTTGTGGCGTCTTTACGTAGTTTTGGAACTAGGGTAATGCTTGCTTTATAAAAAGAGCTTGGAAGTATGCCTTCCTCTTGAATTTTTTGGAATAGTATGAGGAGGATAGTTTTTAGTTCTTCATTGAATGCTTGGTATAACTCCCCTGTAATGCCATCGGAATCAGGGCTTTTGTTTGCTGGAACATTTTTGATCGCTGCTTCAATTTTTTCAGTAGTTATTGGCCTATTCATTTTTTTTTATTCTTCCTGATTGAGTTTTGGGAGCTAGTATTTTTTCAAGAAAATGTCCATTTCAGCTAGGATGCCCATTTTGTTAGAATAGAGTTGTTCACAGTATTTTTTCATTATCCTTTGTATTTTTGTGGGATCGGCTTTTACTTCACCTCTTTAATTTCTGATTTTGTTTATTTGGGTCCTTTCTCCCTGCTTCTTGGTGAGCCTGGCTAGAGGTTCATCAGTCTTGCTTATCCTTTCAAAGAACCAGCTCTTGGTTTTGTTGATCTTTTATATATTTTTTTTTGGTCTCTATGTTCTTTATTTTCTCTCTGATCTTTATTATTTCCTTCCTTTTGCTTTTACTGGGCTTTAATCTTGCTCTCTTTCTAATTCTTTGAGTTGTAGGGTTCGATAATTTATTACAATTTTTTCTTCTTTTTTGAGGTAGGCCTGGAGAGCTATGAACTTCCCTCTCAATATTGCTTTCACTGTGTCCCATATATTTTGAATTGTTGTGTTTTCATTGTAATTTGTTGCCATGATGCTTTTTATTTCTTCTTTGATCATTTTGGTAACCCAATCATTGTTTAATAGCCTCCAGGTGTTTGATTTTTTTCATTGTTTTTATTGTAGTTGATTTCTAATTTTATGACATTGTGATCTTATAAGATGCTTGATATGGTTTCTATCTTCTTGAATTTGAAGAGACTTTACCTGTTTCCCATATGTGCTCTATCTTAGAACATGACCCATGTGCACTTGAGAAGAATACATATTCTGTGGTTTTGAGGTGAAATGTTCTGAAGATGTCAATTAGTTCCATATAATCTAGTAAGTCATTTAGGATTGATGTTTCTTTGCTAATTTTTTGTTTAGAGGATTTATCCAGTGATGTTAGTGGGGTATTGAAGTCCCCTACTATGACTGTATTGCTGTCAATCTCTCCCTTGATATTCTCCAGATTTTATTTTATTTTTTTATGTATTAGGGTGCTCCTGTATTGGGTGTGTATAAGTTTATCAGAGTTATATCTTCTTGTTGAATTTCTCTCTTTAGTATTATGAAGTGGCCTTCCTTACCTCTTGTTATGGCCTTCACTTTGAGGTCTAATTTGTCAGATATAAGTATTGCTACCTCAGCTTTTTTTTTTATTTCCATTTTCCTGAAAAACATTTTTCCATCCCTTCACCATCAGTCTGTGTGAATCCTTTGTTCTGAGCTATGTCTCCTGTAGACAACAGATATATGGGTCATATTTTCTTATCCATTCAGCTACCCTATGTCTTTTGCTTGGGGAATTTACCATTTATACTTAAAGTTATTATTGACAGGCACTTGTTTGCCATCATTTTTATTCTTTATGTCTGTGTTCCTTCTTCCATTCTTATTTTTTCTTTTTATAGAAGACACTTTAGCATTTCTTGCACTGCTGGTTTGGTGGTAATAAACTCCCTTAGTCCTTTTTTTGTCTGTGAAGCTCCTGATTTCTCCCTCAACTTTAATTGATATTCTTGCTGGGTACAGTATTCTTAGATTCAGACCCTTGCTTTGCATGACTTTTTATATTTCCTTCCATTCCCTTCTGGGTTGATGTGTTTCTTGGGAAATTAGTCGATAATCTGATGGGAGATCCCTTGTAGGTAACTTTCTGTCTCTCTGGCAGCCTTTCAGATTCTTACTTTGTCATTGTTGCCCATTTAATCATAATGTGTCTTGGTGTCGGTCTTTTTGGGTTCATCTTGTTTGGGACTCCTTCTTGGACTTGTGTGAGTTTTTTATTCCCAATATCAGGGAAGTTTTCTGTCATTATTTTTTCAAACAGGTTTTCTAATCCTTACTCAGTTTCCACTCGTTCTGTGACCCTCTTATGTGGATGTTGTTTTGTTTCATGTTGTCCCAAACTTCCCTTAGGCTCTCCTCCTGTTTTTTAAATTTTTTTTTCCCCCAGTTGCTTCTCTACTTGGGTATTTTCTTCTACCTTGTCTTCTAGGTCACTGATGTGGTCCTCACTTCTTCTAGTCTACTGTTGATGCTTTCTATTGTGTTCTTTATTGCACAATGTTATTCCTTATTTCTTCTTGGTTCTTCTTCAATTATTCTTTGTTCTTACACACATTATTGAATTTTCTTCCATCATTTTCAGCATCCTGATGACCATTGCTCTGAATTATTTTACTGATATATTGCTTGCCTCAATTTCTTTTACATCCTTTCCCCGTGATTCCTCATTTTCTTTCATATGGGGGCTGTTTCTTTGTCTCCCCATGTTTGCTCCTCTCAGGGTGTCTCGTTATGTAGCTCTCTCTCTCCTGCATTGACTTAAAGGCACAAAATACAACACGACAAGACACAACACACCGGGCCCCAACCACAAATGTATTCATGATACCGGTAAATAACCCCAAATAAAGGTGACCACCAGAGAAAAGAGAATTAGGGGAGAGAAAATATTGTAAAAATGATATTAAGAAAAAGAAAAAAAATGTAATTGAGAAAAGAAAGAGGAAAAAGGAGGATTGGGAAAAATATATGTATATGGGGAGAAAACTCCAAAAATCCAACAACTAATCCAATAAATGCAAACATCAAACACCCAAACAACAAACACCCAGATGAATCTGAGGAGGCAGAGCTTATTCCCAAAAGGTAAGGTCAAGGAATTGAATGAATAGGGAAATGGCTATGATTAAGTATAAGAGGAGGTAGAAAGAGAATGAATGTATAAGAAGAAAAGTAAAAAACAAAATACAAAAAAGAGAGAAATTTATATATAAAATATATATAAAAGAATATATATATAAAAGAATATATATATATATATATATATATATATATATATATATATACACATACTAGAGGCCAGGGGCACAAAAATTTGTGCATTGGGGGTATCCTTCAGCTAGGCATGTGCCCACTTGCAGTCTGGGACCCTCAGGGGATGACCACCTGCTGGCTTAGGCCCGCTCCCTGGGGGATTGGGCCTAAGTTGACAGTCAAACATACCTCTGGCAGCCCGGAAGCCCTTGTGGGATGTCCACTTGCCAGCGGGGAGCAGGCCTAAGCTGCAGTTGGACATCCTTAGCGCTGCTGAGGAGTCAGGAGAGGCTTCCACCACCACCGCTGTACTGGAAGCCATCAGCCTGGCTTGTGGATGAGCAGAGCTCCCCCAGTGGGAGCGCACAGACCACCAGGAGGCAGCTCCTGCATTGAGCATCTGTCCCTTGGTGGTGAGTGTGTGTCATAGTGACCAGTCATTCCCAGTCATTCTGCTGTTAGGGTCAATTTGCATATTACCCTGGATTGCCTGGCCAGCCTGGGTGAGGGGCTGATGGCTGTTTGCAGGCTGGCAATAGCCCCTTCAGGGTGGGCTATTGTAATTGAGAAAAGAAAGAAGAAAAAAGAGAATTGGGAAAAATATATGTATATGTGTGGGCATCCCCACTGGGGTTCCTGGCCATCCTGGGTGAGGGGCTGAAGGCCGTTTTTATGTTGGCCACAGCCCCTTCAGGGTGGGGGATCCTGCTTGGGTGCCTGGCCAGTCTGGGTGAAGGGCTGAGGGCCATTTTCAGGCTGGCTAAAGCCCCCAGCGGGGACCCTCACCCCATGAGGGTGTGTCCAGCCTGGATGAGGGGCTGATGGCTGTTTGCAGGCTTGCCACAGCCCCTTCAGGGTGGGGGTCCCCACTGGGGTGCCTGGCCAGCCTGGGTGAAGGGCTGATGGCTGTTTTCAGGCTGGCCACAACCCCCAGCCACCCAAGTTCACAGTGGAGGCTGGCTGGAAGCAGGTATCTGGGATTTATTTGTCTTCTATAATTGAAACTTTGTTGCCATGAGCAGATGCCACAGCCGGCTCAGGGCAGGCAGGGAGCTTGCCTTCCTTCATCGCCTGGGCAACGAAGCCTCCTGCTTGCTCCAGCTCCGTGGCTGCCGGCCGCCATCTTAGTTGGGTTAATTTGAGTAGAGTCGCTCTGATTGGCTGGTGGGTGTGGCTTAGGGCATAGCAAAGGTACAGTCAATTAGCACCTTTGTCTTTTATTAGTGTAGATATATCCCCTTTCTTTAATCTATCTCTCTATCTATTCATCTATTATTGGAAAAGGAGAATGGAGAGTAGATAGGCTTGAGACGGAGATTGAAATTAATTAAGCTATTAGTACAGGAAGAGAACAAGCGAGGAGAGTAAAAACTTAATCAAAAAAAGAAAAAAGCAAACTAACAAACAATCGAAGAAATAACAACAAGAAGACAGAAAGAAAGAGAAAAGTGTGCATGGACTTGGAGCAGGGAAAGGAAATTAGATATATGAGTGAGATAAATTTTTAACAGGGAGTAAAAAGAAAGGATAGAGAAAAAACTAAAGCAAGAACAGGGTAAGAGAAACAGGACAAAAAAGGGGGGGAAAGTGAGAAAGAGAGTGTTGGCATAAAGGAAAAATTGAGATAGAGTAAAATAATTGCTAAAAAAAGAAAAATAGAATGTAGAACACTAATTCCAAAATAAAATAAAATAAAGAAAAAAATAAAATAAAACTTAAAAATGTGAAATAATATTAATAATTAAAAATAAAATATAATAATAAAAAGTACAATCAAGTGAGAAAAAAATTTTAGTTTCTTAAGTAAAATATAAAAAATAAAAAAGTGCAGTAGTGTAGGTCGTTCCCTTCCTCTACTGTTCTGCTTGGCACATCTGTGTCCTGTCAGGTTGTTATGACAGTGTTGAGGTTCCCTGCAATTCATAGCTCCTCTGTGTCATAACACACAACCTCGTTTTCAAGCAGGTGGGATCTCTCTGCTCACTTTGTTCCTCTGCCTGCCTTCAGTTGTATTTACACAAGAGTGAATTTCTGACACAACCTCTGGATGGTGGTGTTTTTGTATTAATTTCCGGGACTGAATGGCCCCTCTACCCAGTGTTTAGATTCTTCTTTACCTGACACACTTAATACTAGGTTGGAGGGACAGACTGACCCAGAGCTGGTTTCCTGCTTGTCTCTCCTTATTCTGATCCCCAGTTTCCACAAAAACAACTTTCCCCTGCAGTTTCGGTGAGTGTTTTTATTTGGAAGGTCTATGTACTGGACTTAGCAAGCAAAAGCAAGGAGGTAAAAAATAAAAGACAAAGGAACTGTGCTGGCTCGCGTCTTTTCCTCCTGGCACTGTACGGCCAGTATAGAACTTCAGGCTGCTTTTATGGGCAGTTTCACATAGGTGTGGGCTTATATCTAGAGTCCCACTCTTCCAGAAGCCCTGTGGAACCCCTTCCACATTCTAGGGCTACACTGACCCCAAGGGCCACGGGTTTGGTGGAGTGCAATCTCTCTTTGAGACTCCAGTCCACGCTGTGTGCTTTTCTCCCTACAGCCGGAATCCCAGATATCACCTCTCTCTAGGTGATCTCTGGTTTTTCCATCCACAGATTGCCTCACCAACTGTGTTTCATTCACCAATTCCAGGAGGATGTTATTCTATTCAGGTGTTCCTTCTATCTGCTCTGTGAGAAAGTGCAGGATCTGTCTGCGTATTTGGCTGCCACTTTGTCTCCCCATGGGCAAACTTTTTAGGTGCCCATGGCTGAGGAGGCTGGAGTCTCAGTGTTTGTGGGTTCACAGTTGAGACAGCTGGTCCCTAGGAGTTGTGGTTGTAGGGTCCTTGTCGGTGTCTGAGGTCTCCCAGGTTGAAGGTATGGCTGGGCTTCCAATCACAGCCGCTCTCCCCTTCAAGATTGCACGGTCTCTGCAGCAGAGCCGGCTGCTCTGGGAGAGATTTCAGCAGTAGTAGAGGCTGCCCAGCCAGGGGAGCCTGGTCCACCAATCCCCCAAAGTCCTGTGGAATATTGCTATCCCTCACTAACAAATACAGACACTCTTCACGTCTACACACTTTACTTTCACTCTCTCACTCACACACTATCTTTCAGCCTGCCATCCCATCGGCTGCCATCTTGGATCTCCCCTAGGGTGCATTTTTCAAGGCTTTTGTTTGTTGGAAGTGTTTTTGGTTTTTTTTTAAAAATATATTTTATTGATTTTTTACAGAGAGGAAGGGAGAGGGATAGAGAGTTAGAAACATCGATGGGAGAGAAACATCGATCAGCCGCCTCCTGGACATCTCCTCCTGGGGATGTGCCCGCAACCCTGGCACATGCCCCTGACTGGAATCGAACCCGGGACCTTTCAGTCCACAGGCTGACGCTCTATCCACTGAGCCAAACCGGTTTTGGCAGAAGTTTTTTTATTTATTTATTTTTTTTTATCACTGCTTCAATTTCATCAGTAGTTATCAGCCTATTCAGGTTTTTTTTTTTTTTTTTTTTTTTTTATTCTTTCTAATTGAGTTTTGGAAGCTCGTATTTTTCTAGGAATATGTCCATTTCCTCTAGGTTGTTCAGTTTGTTGGAGTAGAGTTGTTCATAGTAGTTTATTATAATCCTTTGTATTTCTGTGGTGATGTTGTTACTTCACTTCTTTCATTTCTGATCATGTTAATTTGGGTCCTCTCTTTTGCTTCATGGTGAACCTGGCTAGAGGTTCATCAATCGTATTTATCCTTTCACAGAAAGCAACATATAACAGACCATGTGCAAAAATGGGTTCAGGTAGGAATATTTCTACTCTGTCTAGAGTTTGTCCTTGTGATTTATTAATAGTCATCACAAATGCTAGCATCACGTGAAACTGTCATCGAAATAATTTAAATAGAAGGCCAGTGCCAGATGGGGACAAATGAATTCTTGGAATCAGAACAACTTCTTCCTCTGCAGATCCTATTAATACTTCAGCTTCAATAATATTAGGTCATAATCTTTTGATAATAAATCTGGTACCATTACAAAGACCCCATTTACAATTAAGATTTCTCAATAGCACGATGATTGTACCCACTTTCAATTTTAATTTATAACATGGCATTCTTGAAGGAGTAATACTATTAAGAAATTCGATGGGAAAACTTTCCTTTTCAGTATCATCTGTTGAATCAATGGAATCATCAGTCAAATACGTGTGAAAATCTCCATTGACTATATCCAAAATTTCTTCATTTAATTTTTGAATGTGCTCATTTTTTGGACAAAGAATCACACATTTAGATATATTTTTAATATTATCTATAGATATATACCAAAGGTAGCTTCAATAATAGATCCATTACAAATCATTTCACAGGGGATTTCAATAATATCCATTCCTAAATGAAAACTGCTTTCAAGTTTGCCATTTCCAAGTTTTACTAACTATTCACTATAAGCAGAATCCTCTGATCTCATATTTGTTGTAAGAGATAACTTTCTGAAACATCCCCAAACATCACAGTACTTTAAACTCGTTTGTACTATGGCCGATCGCATAGCATGTGGTACAATACTGAGACATTGTTGAAAATCCTCTCCAAGAAGGAGGAATTTCCCACCAAATACAACATTCAAATTCATAATTTCTCTTAGTAATCTGTCTATGGCGTTTATAGCATGACTGGATGCCATGGTGCATTAATCAATAATGAGAAGTTGGGCCTTTTTAATAGTTTTAGCAACTTCACTGTTTATATTGAGTCTAGAAATTGAAGTTTCATTGAATGGAATTGGCCATTTATATTGGGAATGAAAGGTTCTTCCACCAAAAAGTAAATTTTCAGCAATTCCTGTAGAAGCTGTGGGTAAAACAGTACTACCACGACCTCTAATATAATGTATTAAAATTTTATAAAGATGTGACTCCAAGCTCCAAGGGCTGTTTCCTGCTTCAAACCTTGCCCTCACTGGAAGCAGCTTGGGGAGGCCACAGCCCTTGCCAAGGCGACCCAGGACTCAGTGCCTCCATGCTCTGAGGGCCTGTTCCTGCCTCAAACCTCGCCCTCGCCCTCGCCCTCGCCCTCGCCCTCACTGGAAACAGCTCAGGGAGGGTATAGCCATTGCCAAGGCGAACCCTGCTGGACTGACTTTCTTCCAGTCATTTGAGCTTTGGTCGTGATGGGTGTTACACCCAGGGTTTTTATATTAATAGATGTGTCTTGGTGCCTGTCTTTTGGCATTTATCTTTTTGGGACTCAGTGTGCTTCTCGCTACTTGGTGACTTTTTTCTTCCCCATATCAGGGAAGTTTTCTGTCATTATTTCTTCAAACAGGTTTAAAAAATTATATATATATATATATATATATATATATATATATATATATATATATATTATTGTTTTTTTACAGAGAGGAAGGGAGAGGGATAGAGAGTTAGAAACATCGATGAGAGAGAAACATCAATTAGATGCCTCCTGCATGCCCCCCACTGGGGATGCATCCACAACCAAGGTACATGCCTTTGACCGGAATCGAACCCGGGACCCTTCAGTCCACAGGCCGACGCTCTATCCACTGAGCCAAACTGGTTCGGCCAAACAGGTTTTTTATTCCTTGCTCAACTTCCTCTCCTCTGGCACCCCTATTATGCAGATGTTTTTTCATTTCATGTTGTCCCAAAACCCTCTTAGGCTCTCCTCCTGATTTTTAAGTTTTCTTTCCAGTTGCTGCTGTGCTTGGGTGGTTTTTCCTACTTTGTCTTCTAACTCGCTAATGTGATCCTTAGCTTCTTCCAGTGTACTGTTGAAACTTTCCATAGTGTTCTTTATTGCAACTATGTAATTCTTCATTTCCTTTTTATTCTTCTTTTCCTCTTGATTCTTACACATTTTTGAATTTGTCTTCCATTCTTTTCAGCATTCTTTTAATCTCTGACCTGCATTCTGTCTCTGACAAACTGCTTTCCTCCATTTTGTGTATTTCTTTTCTGAAGATTCCTCCTTTTCTTTCGAATTGGGGTTGTTTCTTTATCTCCCATTTTTGCTCTTCTGTTGTGATTGTTTTTATGTATTAGATAAAACTGCTATGAAACCTAGATTTTTTGTGTTTGTCTAATATAGTAGATGTTTTGTGGGACCCAGTGGTGCAATCTCTCAGGTCTTCTAGGCTGGGTATTTTAGAGCTGCCCGCTACTTGAATATTTGGGTTCTCTTGGTTTAACTGGGTCTTGAATGTTTTTGCCCCATTCGTGCATGAAGTTTTCTCTCTGGGTGTCTGGTTATGTGACTCTCTCTCTCTACCATGTTGACCAAATACTACAAAATTCAACTAGACAAGACACAACATAAAGAGACTAAAGCATGAATGTACTCACAACACCGATAACCCCAATAAAAGTGTAAACAGAGAAAAGAGAATTAGGAGAGAGAATAGAGAGCAAAAATGATATCAAGAAATGAAAAAAAAGGTAAGAGAGAAAAGGAAAAGGACAAAAAGGAAGAATAAAAATATATGGGGAGAGAACACCACAAAATAAACAAGTAAACCAAAAAATATAAACTACAAACACCCAAAAAAAGTGGAGAGGACAGAATCTATGGAGGCAGAGCTTATATAGAGAAAGTGAGGTTAAGGAATTGAATGAATAGGGTTAAAATCATAGTTTATCAGAAGAGGTAGAAAGAGAATGAGTGGATAATCTGAAAAGAAAAATAAATAAGTTAATAAGACAAAAAAATTTCAATGTATTTATTTATTCATTTATTTTTTGAAAAATGAATAGAGGAGAGAGCAGATAGGCTTGAATTTAGTGACTGAAACTAATTAAACAATTAGGAGAAGAAGAGAGTACAGGAAAAACGAAAGCATTGAAAATTGACTAGTGAAGAAAGAGAAAAGAGATGGGTACATGAACTTGGAGCAGAAGAGGGGAATTAGGCATATTAGTAAGCCAACAGAGACTACAATAATAATAATACATCAATAAAGCAGATGAAGAAGATCCATTTTTGACAAGGAATAAAAAGAAAAGAACAAGAAAATCTAAAATGAGGACAGAAGAAGAGAGAACAGGATTAAAAAGGGAAAAGTGCGGAAGAAAAGGGTGGAGAAAAAGGAAAAATAAGATAAAATAAAATAATAAAAAATAAAAATAGAATGAAGAAAAAATAAGACAAGAAGATTAAAAAATAAATAAATAAATAAATAAATAAATAAATAAATAAATAAATAAATAAATAAATGTAAAAAAAAAAAAAATTGAAGTGTCATTCACTTCAGTTGAGTTTTAATGCCCTGTGCAGGCTGGTTTGAGACCCCATTCTTCTGTTCGTCTTCCACTTCTCAGTTTCCTGTTAGGTAGTCAGCACCATGTTGAAGTTCCGAATGATCCACTGCTCTTCTGTTTGTGTCTGTGTCCACAGCCCTGGCTGCAAGCAGGTGGGACCAATCTGCCCACTTTGCCTGCCTGCCTGCTTTCAATTTTAATCACTCTAGCATCTGTTTCTCACAGGGCTTGAAGTGGGGGTGTGCTGTGTCATTTTCTGAGACTGAAAGGCCCTCTTCAACCCAATCCTTGATGCTCTTTGGGGTTAGTCAGTGTTTTTGTTTCCTTTGTAAAGCTCAAAATGTAAGCTGGGTTTGGCTGTAATAGCTGTCTTAAGACTGCGTGAGGGTCTGGCTTTTCAGGAGAAAAATGGCTACTTAGGTTTGGAGGGCCCCGAATGTCTCAGTGCTAGATTCCTGGTCACCTCTCACTGTCCTGCTCTCCTCCACAGCCTCTCACCAGCCTCTACAAATTGGCACCTCTAACTGCACTGCAGCCTCAGGTGAGTGTAATTGAAAGGTCCTTTGAACTGGGTTTAGCGAATAAAAGCAAAGACAAAATAGGCAAAATAACCATGTGACTGTGAGTTTCTCTCCCCCCAGCACTGCAAGGCTGGGGCAGCTTTTCAGGCCACCTTTCTGGGCACAACATCTTGCAGCTATGGACTTAGATCTAGATTCCCCAGCTGCCAGCAGCCCTGTAAACTTCCTTTCCACAGTCAGAAGTTACACCTGCCCCACAGGAATACAGACCTGATGCAGTGCAGCTTTCTTTCCTTCTGACCCTCTCTCTGCCTGGTGGACATACATCTTTCTCCAGCCCAGTTCCCAGATCCTTCCATTCTCCTGGCATCCTCTGCCTTTCCTCGATGTGAATTGTCTTCCCAGCTGTGTCTAATTCACCAATCCAGTTGGATGTTATTTGATTTAGTTGTTCCTTCTCTCTGCTCTGGGACAAGATGCAGGACCCACCTATTTATTCAGCCACCATTTTCTCCTCTCTCTAAATAATTAATTTAAATATAAATGGCTTAAGTTCTGCCATAGAAAAAATAGCATAGATGAATGAATAAGAAAGCAAGACCCAAAGAAAACCAAAAAATATATTTTAAAAAAATGAAATTATATATATATATATATTGGTAGCCCAGTGCACGAAATTCGTGCACTGGGGAAGGGGGGGGGACCCTCAGTCTGGCCTGCACCCTCTCCAATCTGAGACCCCTCAGGGAATGTCCCACTGCCAGTTTGTGCCTGCACTTTTAACAGATGAAAGCTCCATTGTTGCTTCTTTCTTCTCATGCTTAAAACCATTGGAATTAGTATTCAAAGTGTGTATACATTTTTGGGGGACACCCTGTATATCTCTAGTCAGTGGTGAAAGAAACCAACAGCAGATTTGGAACCCCCAGACAGGGAACCTCGCTCACTCCCCACGTCTCCCCACTTCACTTTCCACCTTCGTGGGCAGTGGGAGAATCAACATTTCCTCTCATTAATTCAGAAAAGCATGTCCTGTCACCCGCTGCCCGGCAGGAGTGCACTAAGCCCCAAGCAAGCAAGACTCAGTCAGGGCAGCCTTCGCTCATGGGTGCTGGCACCCAAAGTGCACATTCCTCCTCTACAGTAGCCCCGACTATCCCACTGTTTCACTGAGAGGATGGAATTCCTCTCTGCCTCTGGGTTATTGATCTTGAATGCTGACTGAAGGCACCTAAGCGAGGGCCGCCCGCGCCCACCAGGTGTGTCTGTCTGCACCTGCTCCCGCCTCCACACCTGCATTAGCCCCACAGAGGTAATCTCATCGCTGCACTGGCCTCCTGCAGGAACAGGGCATCACCACTCTGCCCTCTTACTATCATCTCACAAGCGCCCACCCTTAGCACCCAGAACACCCAGACACTCTCCAAAGGACGTGAGCGTGTCAGAGGGGATGTGTGCACATCCTGTGGGGATGTTAGGCATGCCTGGGTTGATGGAAGTGTGGTAGAGAGGCGGGGGGAACTTGTGCACACCTTGGTCTGTGACTGTTGCAGGCGCGTGAGGGTGACACTGTGCCTGGGGATGTTCTCACTCAAGGGAGGGAGAAGAGGATGTGCACACCAGAGGTCTGTGGCTTTGCAGATCTGCAAACCCCCATGGTGTGGCCAGGAGGACGTCAATCTTGCCCGCCACGGTGGCTGTCCCTGTGATCCTGCACCTTCTGGGCCAGGAGGCGGGACTTGTGCAGCCACTCCTCGGTGCTGATGGCCTGCAGATGCTACTTCAGCTCAGCCTGCAGGTTCCACTTGGTGTGCTCATGGCTGCCACCACAGCTATGTGGGGAGTACAGCCCGCCCTCTGGCGGCCCACCTCCCCTGTCCAGAGGCTCTCTGCTCTCTGCCCACAGGCCTGGAGCAACCTGGGCAGGGCGGGAAGCCAGTGTGTGCTGCTCACCTGCCTGGAGTGACTGGGGCTGGGCAGAAGCCAGGCATTCTGCCCTGCCCAACCCCAGCTGCTCCGCCCCTGTGCGCGCTGCCAGCCCTGCTTCACCGGGTCATGGATCCGGGTCCTTGGTCCCGTGGGCAGCCATGCGTGCTGCTGGCCCAGCCTTGCTGGGTCACGGATCTGGGTCCCTGGTCCTAGGGGCAGCCTCACACGCTGATGGCCCTCCTCGCCGGGTCAGTGATCCAGGGCTGAGTCCCACGGGCAGCATTGCTTGCTGCCAGCCAGCCTTCAGTATGCAAATTAGTCGCCATCATTGTTGGAGGTTAATTTGCATATTGTGCTGATTAGCCAATGGGAGGCGTAGCCAAGGTACGGTCAATTACCATGTTTGTCTATTATTAGATAGGATATGATATGTATTATATCATATATGTATGATATAATATAGTCGGGGCTACATATAGGATATGTATTAGATAGGATATATATATATCCTTTCTGCAAGAGACTCACCTCAGGGGGGGAAAAAGATACACACAGACTAAAAGTAAAGGAATGGGCAAAATATTTCAAAAAAATTGATATCAAAAAAAAAAAAAAACCTGAAGTAACAATACTTATGTCTGACAAACTAGACCAGGGGTCCTCAAACTTTTTAAACAGGGGGCCAGTTCACTGTCCCTCAGACCGTTGGAGGGCCGGACTATAGTTTAAACAAAAACTATGAACAAATTCCTATGCACACTGCACATATTTTATTTTGAAGTAAAAAAACAAAACGGGAACAAATACAATATTTGTATTTGCATGTGGCCCGCAGGCCATAGTTTGAGCACCCTTGAAATAGACTTTTATACAAAGGCTATAATTAGAGACAAAGCTGACATTATATAATGATAAAGGGAGCAATCCAAATAAAGAATATAACCCTTGTAGACATTAATGCATCCAACAGAGGAGCACCTACATGTTGACAAACATAAAGGGAAAGACTGAAAGTAACACAGTCATAGTAGATTTTAACACACCTATTGACTGACCTCAATGGATAGATCTTCCATACAGAAAAATCAACAAGGAAATAGTTGCCTTAAATGACACATCAGATCAGATGGATTTAATTTATATCATCAGAGCATTTCACCCCAAAGCAGCACAATATACATTCTTTTCAAGTGCACATGGAAGATTTTCTAGCATAGACAACATATTATAACACAAAACAAATCTCAGTAAATGTAAGAAGATTGAAATCATATCAAGCATGTTCTCTAACCATATTGGTATGAAACTAGAAATCAATCACAAGAAAAAAATTGAAAAACACACAAAGACATGGATGCTAAATAACATGTCACTAAACAATAAATGTTCTAACAATGAAATAAGGGAAGAAGTCAAAAGGTACCTTGAAACAAATGAAAACATAGCAATCCAAAATCTATTGGACACAAAGAAAACAGTCCTAAGTGGGAATTACATAATATTAGAGGCTTTCCTTAAGAAACAAGAAAAATGTCAAATAAGCAATAAAAATGTACACTTAAAAGTACTGTACAAAAAACAACAAACAACCCTAAGTGAGTCGAAGAAAAGAAATAATAAAGATCAGAGCAGAAATTAACAAAATTAAGTCTAAAACAACAATGAAAATATCAACAAAACCAAGAACTGGTTGTTTGAAGAGGTAAATAAGATTGACAAACTTTTAACCATACTCCTCAAGAAAAAGAAAGATGACTCAAATAAATAAAATCATAAGTAAACAAGATTGTAAGAAAATATAATGAACGACAATATGCCAGCAAATTGAACAATATGTATGAAATGGATAAATTCCTAGAAACATACAATCTTCCAAAACTGAATCAGGATGAATCAGAGAATCTGAATAGACAGATTACAATTAGAAAAATTGATGCAGTAATCAATAAACTCCAAGCAAACACAAGTCCTAGACCAGATGAATTCACAGATGAATTTTACCAAACAATCAAAACAACAACAACAACAAAAAAACTTATTCTTCTCAAACTATTACCAAAAACTCAAGAGCAGGGAAGAGTCTCAAACTTATTTTACAAAGCCAGCATTATCCTAATTCCAAAATCAGGTAAAGACACTGAAAAGAAATAAAATTATAGCCTAATATCCCTGATGAGCATACATGCTAAAATTCTCAACAAAATACTAGCAAACCAAATCCAGCAGTGCATTAAAAAGGTCCAAAACCAGTGATGGCATACCTATGACACGCGTGTCAGAGGTGACACGCGAACTCATTTTTTTGATTGATTTTCTTTGTTAAATGGCATTTAAATATATAAAATAAATATCAAAAATATAAACATTTGTTTTACTATGGTTGCAAATATCAAAAAATTTCTATATGTGACACGGCACCAGAGTTAAGTTAGGGTTTTTCAAAATGCTGATACGCCAAGCTCAAAAGGTTCGCCATCACTGTCCTAAACCATGATTAAGTGGATTTATTCCTGGGATGCAAGTTGGGTACAATATTTGCAAATCAATAAATGTCATACACCACATAAAAAAATGAAGGATAAATATGACATGAGCATATCAATAGATTTAGAAAAAGTGGTTGACAAAAATCTATCACCCATTTATGATAAAAACTCTCAGCAAATGTGGCAATAGAGGGAACATACCTCAACATAATAAAGGCCATATATGACAAACCCACAGCCAACATTATACTCAATGGGAAGAAACTAAAAGCATTTCCCTTAAAATGAGAAACTGGAGAGAAACCAAGATAGCGGCATAGGTTAACGCCAGAGATTCCTGCCTCGAACAACCACTGCAAAAAAGAGCTAAAGACGGAACGGACATCATCCAGAACCACAGGAAGGCTGGCTGAGTGAAAATTCTACAACTAGGAGGAAAGAGAATATCATACCCAGACTCAGAGGAGGCGCAGTGCTGAAGTGAAATACTCAGGTGCAGAGTGCACGCGAGCAGGCTCGCGGCGGAGGGTGCGGTTGTTATTTTCAATCGGGAGGGAGTGTCAGACTCTGAGCTCCAGATCCGGGCGAGTCTCTAGGGACCCAGACTCAAACGGGAGAAGCGCGACTGTCTGGCTTCGGTCGGAACTCGAAGGCAGCTTTCTCTCCGAGGTTTGCAGCGGTTGCTGGGACTCTGTGAGGCAGAGCCCCTAGGGATGGAACTGAGAGCAGCCATACTGCTCACTCCAGCCGGCCCTGTAGATCCCCTGGGACCCGCCCCGCCCAGAGCCATTTGCCCGATAGCTTCAGGCAAACGCTAGATTAGCACCGCCCTAGAGATCCAGCACAGAAGCTCTCCCACTGCAGACACAGCGGACTCTCATAGCCAGTTAGCCTGGAGGTCAAATCACCCACGGTATTGCCATCAACAATCAAGGCTTAACTACAACAAGACTGCGCACAAAGACCAAGAAAGCATAAAAAATGCTGAGACAAAGAAACAGGACAAAACTGTCAATGGAGGATATTGAGTTCAGAAACACACTTTTAAGGTCTCTTAAGAACTGTCTAGAAGCCGCTGATAAATGTAGTGAGATCCTCAAGAAATCTAATGAGACCCTCGATGTTATGATAAAGAACCAACTAGAAATTAAGCATACACTGACTGAAATAACGAATACTATACAGACTCCCAACAGCAGACCAGAGGAGCGCAAGAATCAAGTCAAAGATTTGAAATGCTAAGAAGCAAAAAACACCCAACCAGAAAAGCAAAATGAAAAAAGAATCCAAAAATACGAAGATAGTGTAAGGAGCCTCTGGGACAGCTTCAAGCGTACCAACATCAGAATTATAGAGGTGCCAGAAGATGAGAGAGAGAGCAAGATATTGAAAACCTATTTGAAGAAATAATGACAGAAAACTTCCCCCACCTGGTGAAAGAAATAGACTTACAGGTCCAGGAAGCGCAGAGAACACCAAACAAAAGGAATCCAAAGAGGACCACACCAAGACACATCATAATTAAAATTCCAAGAGCAAAAGACAAAGAGAGAATCTTAAAAGCAGCAAGAGAAAGAAACTCAGTTACCTACAAGGGAATACCCATACGACTGTCAGCTGATTTCTCAACAGAAACTTTGCAGGCCAGAAGGGAATGGCAAGAAATATTCAAAGTGATGAATACCAAGAACCTACAACCAAGATTACTTCATCCAGCAAAGCTATCATTCAGAATCGAAGGTCAGATAAAGAGCATCACAGATAAGGAAAAGCTAAAGGAGTTCATCCCCACCAAACCAGTATTATATGAAATGCTGAAAGGTATCCTTTAAGAAGAGGAAGAAGAAGAAAAAGGTAAAGATGCAAATTATGAACAACAAATATGCATCTATCAACAAGTGAATCTAAGAATCAAGTGAATAAATAATCTGGTGATCATAATAGTATCAGGGACATAGAAAGGGAATGGACTGACTATTCTGGGGGGGAAAGGGGTGTGGGAGATGCGGGAAGAGACTGGACAAAAAATCGTGCACCTATGGATGAGGACAGTGGGTGGGGAGTGAGGGCAGAGGGTGGGGCGGGAACTTGGAGGAGGGGAGTTATGGGGGGGAAAAGGAGGAACAAATGTAATAATCTGAACAATAAAGATTTAATTAAATAAAAAAATGAGAAACAAGACAGGTATGTCTGTATTCATCACTCTTACTCAACATACTATTGAAATTAGTAGCTTCAGTGATTAGACATGAAGAAGAAATAAAAGGCATCCAATTTGTAAAGGAAGAGGTAAAATTATCATTATTTGCAAATGACATGCTACCATACATAGAAAACGTTAAATAGTCCACTAAAAACTCCTAGAACTGGGAAATCAATTTGATAATGTAGCAGAATACCAAATTAATATTCAGAAATTGGTGGCATTTTTATACACCATCAATGAATGATCAGAAGAGAAACTAAGAAAACAATCCCATTTTAATATGCAACAAAAAATAAGGTACTTAGAAATACATTTAACCAAGGAGGTAAAGGACTTATAATCAGAAAATTATGGGATACTGAAGAAAGAAATTGAAGAAAATATAAGTAATTGGAAGCATATACTATACTCATGGATAGAAAGAGTTAACATCATTAAGATGTCCATATTACCCGAAGAAATCTATACATTAAATGCAAATCCTATCAGGTTATCAATGGCATATCTCACAGAACAAGAACAAATATTTCAAAAATTTATATAAAACTACAAAAGATTCTGAAAAGCCTCAGCAATCTTGAGAAAGAACAAGTTGGAGATATCATAGTACCTGATATCTAACTATATTATAATGCCACAATAATCAGAAAAGCATGGTACTGGTATAAAAACAGGCATATAGGTAAATTAAATGGAATAGGTAGCCCACTAATAAACCCATACCTTTATGGTCAATTAATATTTTACAAAGGAGGCAAGAACATACAATGTGGTAAAGATAGTCTATTCAATAAATGGTGTTGGGAAAATTGGATATACACATATAAAAAATGAAATAAGACTACCTTCATACAACATACACAAGAATAAACACAAAATGGATAAAAGACTTAAATGTAAGTCATGAAACCATAAAAATTCTAAAAGAAACATAAGCAATAAAATTTCTGAAATTTCTTGTAGTAATATTTTATTTCTGATACTAGAGGCCCAGTGCACGAAATTGTGTACAGGGGGTTGGTCCCTCAGTCCAGCCTGTGCCCTCTTGCATTCTGGGACACCTTGGGGGATGTCCACCTGCTGGCTTAGGCCCACTCCCCGGGGGGATTGGGCCTAAGCTGGCAATCAGACATCCCTCTGGCAACCCGGGAGCCCTTGGAGGATGTCCACCTGCCAGCTTAGGTCCACTTACCAGGTGATTGGGCCTAAGCTGGCACTCAGACATCCCTCTTGCAATCTAGGGCTCTCGCAGTCCAGGACCCCTCACTCCTTACTGCCCACCTGCCATGAAGGTGGGAGAGACTCCTACCACTGCCACAGCACTTGCCAGCTGGGAGTCCAGCTTCTGGATGAGACAGCAAGGGGGGGAGTGTAAGAGCGCTGCTCAACCAGAAGCTGGGCTTGCTGTTCCTTAGTGCTGCCCCCCCCCCCGCCCACTGGAGGAGGGTGCCAATCGGGGACCATGCCGGCCAGGGGAGGGGCCATAGGAGGTTGAGGTGCTGCATTCGTGCCCCCTTCTGCCTCTGTGGAAGGCACAGTGCCGGACCAGGACTGCACCACCTTGTCTCCCACAGCCTCTGCAGAAGGGGTGGTGCTGGAACCAGGACCAGGACCATGCTGCTTCTCCCAAAGCCTCTGAACAAAGGATGTGTCAGGACCACCATGGCTGGCCTGGCGTCGCAGGCTCGCTGGCCCCAATCCTGCCCACTGGTCATTCTGGAAGGTTGTTCCACCATTTGGTCTAATTAGCATATTAGCTCTTTATTATATAGGATATTGCCTCAGGCAAAGGAAGCAAAAGAAAAAAAATGAGAGTGCATAAAACTAAAAAGTTTTTGCACAACAAAGAAAGCCATTAACAAAATCAAAAGGCAACCACTGAATGGGAGAACAAATTTCCCAATGATACATCTGAAAAGGGGCGAATTTCCAAAATTCAGAAAGAGTTTTTAAAACTCAACACCAAGGGATCCCAAGGCAGGTCATTCTAAGCAGACAGGCCATTTCCAAGCCCTGAGGAGGGGAAATTCTAATATGGTGGGAGTAGAGTAAGCTAAAAAAAAAAAAAAAAAAAAAAAAAAAAAAAAAAAAAAAAAAAGAGAGAGAGAGGTCTTCAAGACCAGTAGCATTAGTATCAAAATTTAGTAACATATTAGAAATGCTGAGAAATTAAAAATTCTGGTGGAGTAAGTGGATATTGCAGGCACATGCTTCCAAGACCAAACTGGAATTACAACTAAAATACAAAAAAACTTACTGAATAATCAACAGAAGATTCGCTGGAGAGAGCTCTGATAACTGAGGACTGGAAGTGGAGACTGCATACAGACTTTTAGGAGGGGAGGACACATTAAAGGGCTGGTGGGCTCCCACAGACAACTATATGAGACCAAGCTGGACAAAGTTGATTAAATGGACAAATTCTTAGAAAAATATATCTCCCAAAACTGAAACAGGAAGATGCAGAAAACTTGAATAGGCTAATAATAACTGACAAAATAGAAGCAGTATTCAAAAAACACCCAGCCAACAAAAGCCAGTACTTCACATGGGAGTTTAACCAAATATTCAAAGAACTATTACCTATACTCCTAAAAGCATTCCAAAATATCTAAGAGGAAGGAACATCTCTAAGCTCTTTTTATGAGGCCAGCACTACCCTAATTCCAGAAACACATGAAGACACTACAAAGAAAGAGAATTACAAGCCAATATCCTTAATGAACATAGATGCTAAAATCCTCAACAAAATATTAGCAAATCAGGTCCAGCAATCCTATATAATAAAAGAGAAACATGCAAATTAACCGTCACTCTGCTATGCTCAAGCCACGACCACAAGCCATGCCCACCAGCCAATCAGGAGCAAGTATGTAAATTAACCCAACTAATATGGCCATGGCCATGGAGCTGGAGTGAGCAGGAGGCTTGGGTTGCTCCCGGCGATGGAGGAAGCCAAGCTTCCCACCTGCCCTGGCTGGCCCTGGGCTCCGCTCAAGGCTACAAAGTTTCAATTATAGAAGATAAATAAATCCCAGGGGAAAAAAAAAGAATAAAAGGAGAGGCTGGGAGCTTGTGTTGCCAGGGGGCATGGCCAATCTGAAAACAGCCATCAGCCCCTCAATCAGTCTGGCCAGTCACCGCAGCGGGACTCCCTCAACCTGAAGGGGCTGTGGGCAGCCTGAAAATGGCCCTCAGCCCCTCATCCAGGCTGGCCACACTCCCATGGGGTGAGGGTCCCCACTGGGGCTCTTGGTCAGTCTGCAAAGAGCCATCAGCCCCTCACCCAGGCTGGCCAGGCACCCCAGTGGGACCCCCACCCTGATCCGGGACACCCTTCAGGGCAAACCAGCTGGCCCCCACACAGGCACCAGACCTCTATCCTATATAATACAAGGGTAATATGCAAATTGACCCTAACAGCAGAACGACTGGGAATGACTAGTCACTATGACACACACTGACCACCAGGGAGCAGATGCTCTATGCAGGAGCTGCCCCTGGTGGTCAGTGCACTCCCACAGGGTGAGCTCTGCTCAACCAAAAGCCAGGCTGATGGCTGCCAGCATAGAGGTGGTGGCGGGAGCCTCTCCTGCCTCCTCAGCAGTGCTAAGGATGTCCGACTGCAGCTTAGGCCTGGTCCCCGCTGGCAAGTGGACATCCCCCATGGGCTTCTGGGCTGCCAGAGTGATGTCTTACTGCCAGCTTAGGCCTGTTCTCCCGGGGAGCAGGCCTTAGCCAGAGGTGGACATCCCCCGAGGGATCCCATACTGCAAGAGGGCACAGGCTGGGCTGAGGGACCCCTCCCCCGAGTGCACAAACTTTTTTGCACCGGGCTTCTAGTATATTTAAAAGGTCATACACCATGACCAAGTGGAATTTATTCCAGTGATGCAAAACTGGTACAATAATAATCATTTTTGATAAAAACTCATCAAAGTGAAATAGAGGAAGCATACTTCAACATGATAAAGTTCATATATAAAAAACCTACAGTGAACATCATACTCAATGGGAAAAAAACACATTTTCCCTAATAACAGGAACAAGACAGGGATGTGTGCTTTCACCACCCTTATTCAACACTAGAGGCTCGGTGCATGAAAAGTCATGCACTGAAGCAGAGGGTCCCTCAGCCCAGCCTGCCCGCTCTCACAATCTGGGAGCCCTCAGGGGCAGGAAGCAACCCAGTGATCAAGGAAAGGCGAAGCCCCCATCACAGCTCTGCTCCTGCCACTGCTGACAGTGCAAGCCTCAGCTGGCCCTGGTTACTTGAGCCTTGGGTGGCCCTGGGCGGCTGGGCAGCTGCCATCCAAGGCTTGTCTATGTCTCAGGCCAGCCCTAAGCAGGTGGGAAGCTGCCATACAAGGCTTGCCTGCACTTCAGCCCTGCCCTGGGTGGCTGGGCAGCCAATAGCCGAGGCTTTCCTGTGCCTCGGGCTGGCCCTGGGTGGCTGGGGTGCTGAGAGGACTGGGGGACTCTGGAGGCAGATGCATGGCTGCCACACCAGCAGGGGATGAGGGGACTGGCGCCACCATCTTGTGGCTGTGGGTGTCTCCATCTTTGATTGAGTGGCAGTCAATTAGCATATTCCCTCCATTTTGGCTGTGGGCGCTGCCATCTTTGAGGGTGGGGCAATCAATTAGCATATTCCCTAATTATTGGCTGTGGGCACCACCATCTTTGCGATGGTGTGAGGGTCAATTACCATATTCTGTCTTCATTAGATAGGATAGTACTGGAAGTCCTAGCCACAGCGATCAGACAAGAAGAAATAAAAGGGATCAAAATTGGAAAGTAGGATGTAAAACTCTCATTATTCTCAGATGACATGATATTTTACATACAAAGCTCTAAAGACTTCACCAAAAAACTATAATATTTAATAAATGAATTTGGCAGTGTAGCAGAATACAAAATCAACACCCCAAAATAAATGGCTTTTTTATACACCAACTAGAGGCCTGGTGCATGGATTTGTGCACCAGTGGGGTCCCTTGGCCTGGCCTGCAGGGATCTGGCCAAAACCTGCTCTCCAACATCCCCCAAAGGGTCCCAGATTGTGAGACCCCTCCTACAGGCCCAGGCCCTTGACACCCACTGGTTCCCTCCTCCCTCCTCTCTGAGTCCAGGGTGCAAGTGAAGCAGATTCAGGGCCAACAGTGCCCCAGCAGCAACCTAACCCATTGGCAATTCTGCAAAAAATCAGGCTCCCTTATTTACTGGTCAGAGCATCTGCCCTCTGGTGGTCATTGCACATCATAGCTACCAGACAAATGGTCAAACTGTTGGACAGTCGCTCAGGCTTTTATATATATAGACTAGAGGCCTGGTGCACGAAATTCGTGCACTGGGGGGTGGGGTTCCCTCAGCCCAGCCTGCCCCTCTCACAGTCTGGGAGCCCTCAGTGGATGTCCTACTGAGGGCCACAGTCTGGCAGCAGAGGCTCGGAGCAGGCATCGTGTGTGTGTGTGTGTGTGTGTGTGTGTGTGTGTGTGTGTGTGTGTGTATGTGTCCTCTGGGGGCCTGCCCCCAGCTGCATTGGAGGCTCAGAGCAGGTGCTGTGTGTGGGGGGGGGGAGGTGTGAGTGTGTGTGTCTGCTGAGGTCCTGCCCCCAGCCACACCATGGAGGCTTGGAGCAGGCGCCCCTCTATGTTGATCTCTCAGGATCCTGGCCTCCACTGCATGTTTTTCTCTCCCTCGAGCTTTGGCCAGGGTGGGGTGCTACCTGCAGGCTGCACTTTCCTGCTCATGGATCACCAGATCACTGCAAAGACCAGGGGCAGGCCCTGCTGTGTGCTGCCTGTAGGGAACTTTCCTGCTCTGGGATCGCCATGGCGATCCCAGGAGCAGGCCCACCTGGGGGCCAGCCTTGCTCCGCACTTGCCTGCTCTGGGATCACCATGGGGTCCCAGCTGGCAGCGGGACTTAGGCGGCACACGAGGGTCCTGGCTGGGGGCGGGACTTAGGTGGCACAGGGTTTAGGTGGTACATGGGGGTCCCGGCTGGGGTGGGGCTTAGGTGATGCGATCGCGCCGCCTAAGCCTGACCACCCAGGGCTGCACACGGGGCCCAGATGGCATCTGGCACTGGCCAGCCCTGCCTGCAGTATGCAAATTAACCACCATCTTTGATGGTGGTTAAATTGCATATAGCGCTGATTAGCCAATGAGAAGTGTAGCGAAGGTACAGTCAATTGCCCTTTTTGTCTTTTATTAAATAGGACTAGTGGCCCAGTGCATGAAATTCATGCACAAAGGGGTATTACTCAGCCCGGCCTGCACCCTCTCCAATCAGGGACCCCTCAGGGGATGTGTGACTGCCATTGGGGATCGGGCCTAAACTGGCAGTCGGACATCCCTCTCACAATCTGGGACCACTTGCTCCTAACTGCTCACTTACCTGCCTGCCTGATTGCCCCTAACCACTATTCCTGCCAGCCTGCTTGCCCCAAACTTCCCCCTTCTGGTTTTCTCAACCCCAACTGCCCCCCCTGGCTGACCTGATTACTCCCAACTCCCCCCCCCCCCGCCAGCCTGCTTGCCCCCAACTGCCTCCCCTGCAGGCCTGATTGCCTCCAACTGCCGGCCTTCTCGCCCCCAACTCCCCCCCCCACCAGCCTGATCACCCCCAACAGCCCTCCCCTCATGGCCTGATCACCCTAACTGCCTCTGCCTCGGCCCCGCCACCATGGCTTTGTTCGGAAGGATGTCCAGAAGGTCTCCCGGTCTAATTAGCATATTACCCTTTTATTAGTATAATGAATTCTCAGAAAGAGAAACTAAACAAGCAACACCATTCACCATTGCAAAAAAAAGTAACATACTTAGGAATAAACTTAACCAAGGAGGCAAAATACCTATATTCGGAAAACAACAGGATGTTGAAAGAAGTGATAGAAGAAGATATAGACAAGTGGAGGAATATACCATGTTAATGGATTTGTAGAATCAACATAATTAAAATGCCCATACTATCCAAAGCGATCTATAGATTAAATGAAATCTCCATTAAAATACCAATGGCATATTTCACAGTCCAGAACAAACTCTCCAAAAATTTATATAGAATACAAAAAGACCCTCTAGTATGTTTGAATAAAATAGTAAAAAAAATGCATTCTGATAGGCACTTTGCACAGTGTGATAAGTGGTTGCTTAAATAAGAGTTGCACATTCCTAGGGAAGAAACTGCCACATCTACATTAAAGGATTGACTATTTCATATCTAATAATATAGTTATAACCAAAGGACTTGTATGCATGCATATAAGCCTAACCAATGGACACAGGCACCAGGGGTGTAAGGACATGAGTGGGAAGGCTGGGGGCAATGGGAGGATAAGGACACATATGTAATACCTTAATCAATAAAGAAAAAAATTATAAAAACAATATATCTCCCTAGATTTGTTTTATTTTCTTCAATAATTTCTTTATACATATCCTGCTTTGTTTAATAGCAAATTTAATGCAAAAAACTATAAATTCAGAGGTAAGATTTATACACACTGCATGTCTGTGGTTCACATTTTAAGAAGTCAGGCCATTAGACTCACTGAATGAAAGGAGCTATTCTATCACTAAATTATAGTCCATTTGTGAACCACTTCCTATCTATAGCATTACTTTTTTAACCAGATATTTATAAAAGTTGCTCTTAGTTCCTCTGACATGATATAGCATGATAGGAAGAGCTGAAAACAAACACACACAAAGGTTTTTACATTACTCAGGTGAAACAAAACACCCCTGGATGCTGCCTTCTCATAAATCGATATCTGGGTATCCCTTGTTGATTTCCTACTCTACCAACCAAGACTGTTTTGAAAGGGAAATGTGGAAAAGGGAATGCTTATCCATTACTGTTGCTTGTAAATTGGCACAAAAACTTTGGAGATCTATTTGATAATATCTGGTAAAAATAAAGATCTTCATACCCCATCAGCTGGCATTTTCCTATCCAGACATATACTTTCAAAGGACAGCTACACATGTGCATAAGAACCACTGCCTTACAAAAAGAAACAATCCAAATGTCTATTAAAAGGGCAATGGTCAATAACTGTATTTATTATATTCATAAAATGTAATAACATGCACTTTCTGAAAATAAATATTATTTTATGCATTACCATGAATTTTTTTTGAAGTGGCAAGCAGAAAATGCTTTTATTTTATTTATTTATTTATTTATTTATTTTATTAGTTAAGGTATTACAAATGTGTCCTTATCCCCCCCATTAACTCCCAACCTCCCCCACACACACACAAACTCATGCTCCCATCCCCCTGTTGTCCATGTCCATTGGTTTGGCTTATATACATGTATACAAGTCCTTCGGTTGATCTCTTCCCCTTACCCCCGCCATCCCCTACTTTCCTTCTGCAGATTGATAGCCTGATCGCTGTTTCTCAGTCTTTGGGTCTGTCCCTTTTCATCAGTCTATGTTGTTCTCTATAATCCACAAATGAGTGAGATCATGTGGTATTTATCTTTCTCTGACTGGCTTATTTCACTTAGCATAATGTTCTCCAGTTCCATTCATGCTGTTGCAAAAGGCAAGAGTTCCCTTTTTTTTACCGCAGCATAGTATTCCATTGTGTATATGTACCACAGTTTTCTAATCCACTCATCTGGTGATGGGCACTTAGGCTGTTTCCAAATCTTAGCTATGGTGAATTGTGCTGCTATGAACATAGGGGTGCATATATCCTTTCTGATTGGCGTTTCTGGATTCTTGGGATATATTCCTAGTAGTGGGATCACTGGGTCAAATGGGAGTTCCATTTTTAGTCTTCTGAGGTAGCTCCATACTGTCCTCCACAGTGTCTGCACCAGTCTACATTCCCACCACCAGTGCAGAAGGGTTCCTTTTTCTCCACATCCTCTCCAACACGTGTTGTATGTTGATTTGTTGATGATAGCCATTCTGACAGGTGTGAGATGATAATGCATTGTCGTTTTGATTTGCATCTCTCCTATAATTAGTGACTTTGAGCATGTTTTCATATGTCTTTCGGCCTTCTGTATGTCCTCTTTTGAAAAATGTCTATCTAGGTCCGTTGCCCATTTTTTTATTGGATTGTTTATCTTCCTTTTGTTAAGTTTCATGAGATCCCTGTAAATGTTGGAAATTAAACCCTTATCGGTGGTATCATTGGCAAATATGTTCTCCCATGTAATGGGTCTTCTTGTTGTTTTGTTGATGGTTTCCTTTGCTGTGCAAAAGCTTTTTATTTTGATGTAGTCCCATTTGTTTATTTTCTCTTTAGTTTCCATTGGCCTAGGAGCATTATCAGAGAAGAAATTTCTTCGGCATATGTTAGTGATTTCGCTGCCTGTGGATTCCTCTAGTATTTTTATGGTTTCCCGTCTGACGTTTAAGTCTTTTATCCATTTTGAGTTTATTTTTGTGTATGGTGTGAGTTGGTGATCTAGTTTCATCCTTTTGCATGTATCTGTCCAATTTTCCCAACACCATTTATTGAAAAGACTGTCTTGACTCCATTGTATGCTCTTGCCTCCTTTGTCGAATATTAATTGGGCATAGTGGTTTGGGTCGATTTCTGGGGTCTCTATTCTATTCCATTGATCTATATGTCTGTTCTTGTGTCAGTACCAAGCTGTTTTAAGAACAGTGGCTTTGTAATACAGTTTGATATCTGGTATTGTGATCCAACCTACTTTGTTCTTTCTCAGGATTGCTGCAGCTATTCGGGGTCTTTTTTTATTCCAGATGAATTTTTGGAACGTTCGTTCTAGATTGTGAAATATGCCGTTGGTAATTTAATGGGGATTGCATTGAATCTATAAATTGCTTCGGGTAGTATGGACATTTTCATGATGTTGATTCTACCAATCCATGAACACGGTATATTCTTCCATCTGTTTATGTCTTCCTCTATCTCTTTTTTCAGTGTCCTGTAGTTTTCAGCATATAAGTCTTTTACCTCCTTAGTTAAGTTTATTCCTAGGTATTTTAATTTTTTTGGTGCAATGGTAAATGGGATTGCTACTGTAGTTTCACTTTCTGTAAGTTCACTATTGGTGTAAAGAAATGCCATGGATTTCTTAGCATTAATTTTGTATCCTGCTACATTGCCGAATTCATTTATTAAGTCTAATAATTTTTTGATGGAGTCTTTAGGGTTCTGTATGTACAGTATCATGTCATCTGCAAATAAGGACAGTTTTACTTCTTCTTTTCCAATCTGGATGCCTTTTATTTCTTCTTCGTGTCTGATCGCAACGGCTAGTACTTCCAGTACTATGTTGAACAGGAGTGGTGAGAGGGGGCATCCCTGTCTTGTTCCTGTTTTTAGGGGGAATGGTTTTAGTTTTTGCCCATTTATTATGATGTTGGCTGTGGGTTTGTCATATATGGCTTTTATTATGTTGAGGTATGATCCCTCAATTCCTACCTTGCTGAGAGTTTTTATCAAGAAAGGGTGTTGGATTTTGTCAAATGCTTTTTCTGCGTCAATTGATATGACTATGTGGTTTTTTTCTCTCAATTTGTTTATGTGATGTATCACGTTTATTGATTTGCGGATATTGTACCATCCTTGCATCCCTGGGATAAATCCTACTTGGTCATGGTGTATGATCTTTTTGATGTACTGCTGGATACGATTTGCTAGGATTTTGTTGAGGATTTTGGCATCTATGTTCATGAGGGATATTGGCCTATAATTCTCTTTCATTGTATTGTCTTTATCTGGTTTTGGGATTAGGGTGATGTTGGCTTCATAGAATGAGCTTGGAAGTGTTCCTTCCTCTTGGACCTTTTGACATAGTCTGAGGAGGATAGGTTTTAGGTCTTCCTTGAATGTTTGGTAAAACTCCCCTGTGAAGCCATCTGGCCCCGGGCTTTTGTTTGCTGGAAGCTTTTTGATTACTGCTTAGATTTCCTCCATAGTTATTGGCCTCTTGAGATTTTTAGATTTTTCCTGGTTAAGTTTTGGAAGGTTGTATTTATCTAGGAATATGTCCATTTCCTCCAGGTTGTCTAGTGTGTTGGAGTAGAGTTGTTCATAGTATTTTCTAACAATCCTTTGTATTTCTATGGGGTCTGTTGTTATTTCTCCTCTTTCATTTCTGATTTTGTTTATTTGGGTCCTCTCTCTTTGTTTCTTGGTGAGCCTGGCTAGGGGTGTATCAATCTTGTTTATCCTTTCAAAGAACCAGCTCTTGGTTTTGTTGATCTTTTGTATTGTTTTTTTGGTCTCTATGTCGTTTATCTACGCTCTGATCTTTGTTATTTCCTTCCTTCTGCTTACAGTGGGCCTTTTTTGTTGCTCTCTTTCTAACTCTTCGAGTTGTAGAGTTAGGTCATTTATTCTCATTGTTTCTTGTTTCTTGCAGTAGGCTTGTAGAGCTATGAACTTCCCTCTCAAGACTGATTTTGCTGTGTCCCATAGGTTTTGGATTGTTGTGTTTTCATTGTCATTTGTTGCCATGATGTTTTTTATTTCTTCTTTGATCTCACTGGTAAACCAGTCGTTGTTTAATAGCACGCTATTTAGTCTCCATGTGTTTGATTTTTTTGGATTGTTTTTGTTGTAGTTGATTTCCAGTTTTATGCCTTTGTGGTCTGAGAAGATGCTTGATATGATTTCAATTTTCTTGAATTTGAAGAGACTTTGTCTGTGACCCAATATATGGTCTATCTTTGAAGATGACAAATGTGCCCCTGAGGAGAATGTATATTCTGTGGCTTTGGGGTGAAATGTTCTGAAGATGTCAATTAATTCCATCTGATCTAGTGAGTCATTTAGGATTGATGTTTCTTTGCTGAGTTTCTGTTTAGAGGATTTGTCCAATGGAGATAATGGGGTGTTAAGGTCCCCTACTATGAGTGTATTGCTGTCAATCTCTCCCTTGATCTCCTCCAGAAGATTTCTTACGTATTTGGGTGATCCTATATTGGGTGCATATATATTTACCAGAGTTATTTCTTCTTGTTGGACTGCTCCCTTTAGTATTATGAAGTGGCCTTCTTGATCTCTTTTTATGTCCTTCACTTTGAGATCTAATTTGTCAGATATAAGTATTGCTACCCAGGCTTTTTTTTCACTTCCATTGGCCTGAAAAACCTTTTTCCATCCCTTCACCATCAGTCTGTGTGCGTCTTTTTTTCTGAGGTGGGTTTCCTGTAGACATCAGATATATGGCTCATGTTTTCTTATCACTCATTTACCCTAAGCTTTTTGACTGGGGAATTTAATCTATTACATTTAAAGTTATTATTGATAGAAACTTGTTACTCACCATTTTTGTTCTTTACCGCTGCATTCCTTCTTTGTTTCCTGTTTTTTCTATTTACAGCAGACCGTTTAGCATTTCTTGCATTGCTGCTTTGGTTGTAATAAACTCCCGTAGACCTTTTTTGTCTGTGAAGCTCCTGATTTGACCCTCAATTTTGATTGATAGCCTCGCTGGGTATAGTATTCTTGGATTCAGAACCTTCCTTTGCATGACTTTGTATATTTCATTCCATTCCCTTCTTGCCTGATGTGTTTCTGTTGAGAAATTGGTCGCTAGTCTGATGGGGAATCCTTTGTAGGTAACTTTCTGTCTCTCTCTGGCTGCTTTTAAGATTCTTGCTTTGTCATTGGTGTTTGCCAATTTAATTATTATGTGCCTTGGTGTCGGTCTTTTCAGGTTCATTTTGTTTGGGACTCTGTGAGCTTCTTGGATTTGTGTGAGTTTTTTCCTCCCTATATCAGGGAAATTTTCTCTTACTATTTTTTCAAACAGGTTTTCTATTCCTTGCTCAGTTTCCTCTCCTTATGGCACCCCTATTATTCGGATGTTGTTTCGTTTAACATTGTCCCAGAGTTCTCTTAGGCTCTCCTCCTGCCTTTTAATATTTTTTTCTAGAAACTGTTCTGTTTGGGTATTTTTTTCTACCTTGTCTTCTAGCTCGCTGATGGGGTCCTCTGCTTCTTCTAGTCTACTGTTGATGCTTTCTATTGAGTTCTTTATGGCAGTGATGTCATTTTTCATTTATTCTTGGTTTCTCTTCATTTCCTCTTGGTTCTTCTTCATTTCCTCTTGGTTCCTAGACATATTGTTGAATTGGTCTTCCATTCTTTTCATCCACCTTATGGCCATTACTCTGAATTCTTTCTCTGAAAGGTTCTTGCCTCCATTGCCTCCATTTCGTTTACTTCCTTTTCTGATGATGCCTGTTTTTCTTTCATATTTGGGTTGGTTCTTTGTTTCACCATGATTTCTCTTCTCAAGGTGTTTGGTTATGTAGTTCTCTCTCTGCTGCGCTGATTCAAAGGCACAAAATACAACACAACAAAGCACAACGTACAAGGCACTGAACTAAATGCATTCACGATATTAATAACCCCAAATAAAGGTGACCACCTGAGTGAAGAGAATTAGGGGATAAAGAAGAAAAAAGAGAAAAAGATTAAAGAGAAAAATAAAAAACAAAAAAGAGTGCCGAAATGAGATTGGGAGAAGGGAGAGAAGAAAAAAACAAAAAGACAAACAAACAAAAAAAACAACAAAAAAAAACCCAAAACAAAACAAAACAAAAAAGTAAGAGAATGAAATAGAGGTGTGGAAGAGGCTATTTGTATGGGGAGAAAACTCCAAGAGAACCGCAACCAATCTCAATGAACTCCAGCAGCAGATCCCTGGAGACTAATGCAAACTACAAACAACCACCAATATCATGCGAGGCAAGGGAAAACAGAAGCACAAAAATAACCAGATAAAGAAAAAGTAAGCAAAACAGAAAAATGAAAATGAAAAACAAAACAATTTCCCCCACAAGCATAAAAAACCCCAATATACTCAAAATCAAGCAAACACTAGCAAGACGGCAGAGAGAGAGAGAGAAAAAATTAGATAGTGAAGAAAGATAAGAGATATGTGTATATGGATTTAGAGCAAGGGATTGGAAATTAGATATATAAGTAGGGTGAAATTTAGACAGTGGGTAGAAAGAAGGAATAGGGAAAATCCAAAGCAGGAATAGGGTAAGAGAAACAGGACAACAAAAGGGGAAAAGTGAGGAAGAGAGTTTTGGCTTAAGGGTAAATGTGAGATAGAGAGAAATGATGCTAAAGGAACAATGAAAATAGAGTGTAGAACACTAATCCCAAAATAAAATAAAGAAAAATAAAAAAAGTAAAAAATAAAAAATAAAATGACACTTGAAAAAATGGTAAAAGGATAGCAATAATACTGGTTAAAAAAATGTAGTAATTAAAAAGGTAAAATCAAGTCATGAAAAAAATAAAAAATAAAAAAATAATAAAATAGGTTCTTAATGAAATGGTGAAAAAAGAATTAAATATATATATATATATATATATATATATATATATATATATATTTATATATATATATATTTTCAGAAGTGAAGGTGCTTCAGATCTTCCACTCTTCTTTTTGGCACACCTTAGTCCTGCCAGGCATTCACGGGAGTGTTGAACTTCCCTGTGATACACTGTCCTTCGTGCAGTAAACCACAGACCTGATTTTAAGGCAGGTTGTATTTGTTTACCAGACTGTCTTTATTTGTGATCACAGAAGAGACAGTTCGTGGCTCTCCCTCTGGGTGGCAGTGTGTCTGGATTGACCTCCGAGGCTATAAGTCCTCTCTTTCAGTAGGGGTTTTTTTTTTTTTTTTCCCTCTATGGTATTTGGAACTAATTTGGGAAATACCACTGCCCAGAGCTGGTTCCTTGCCACTGCCTGCTGTTTCCCAGGCTCCCCAAAAAGAACTTTCCCCTACAGGCTCTGCGAATGACCCCAACTGGGGAATCCCATGCACTGGGTTTAATAATCAAATGCACGGATCTAAGGGGAACTGTAACAGGAGCCTGATACTCTGTGCAAATTCGCAAGCCTCCACCTTCCAGGTCTGCGCACAGTCTCCGTGCGCCCACTCGCCCCTGGCACCAAGCAGCCAGCAGATTGGCAAAGTCCAAGGCTGCTCCTTTACATCCAGTCCAGCTATGGGCTCATTTTTCGCGTTCCCTTCTGCCAGCACCCCTGTGGGGCCCCTTCCCCACTCGCGGGTCACGCTGGTCCCAATGGCTGCAGACTCTGTGGGGTGCAGATTCCGCCCTATGTGCGCGCGAGCTCGGTCCTCCCTCCAACCCGAACTGCAAACTGCACCTTTAGGGGATGTCCAACCTTTACGTGAGAAGAAGCAGTGCTCGTCTGAGTTCACGCAGTCACGCTGCTTGAGATCCCTTGTTTCCAGGTTAGTAGCTGGTCTCTGGATGCCGGCAACAACCACCCAAAATGGCGCAGTCTCCGCTGCTTAGCTGGCGCACCACAAGAGGCTTCAGCCGCAGTCTCCAACCGTCCTTTTTTTTCCTGGGGGTTCTCTGTCTTTCCTAGCTGCAGACAGTCTCTCAGCTGAAAATCCTCTGCCTATTCGGGCTGCATGTTACCCGTTTCAGCTGCTCACCCTTATCTGCTCCAGGACAAGGCACCGGACACGTCCGTTTATACCTCCGCCATTTTCCCTTCCACCATTACCATGAATTTTTAAAAATGTAATTTCAAGTGAATAAAATGTTTTTTAGAATTTTACCAAAATAATATTTATATAACTCAAGAAAAATAAATAATTCTCTCCCATTCCATATATATTTGATTATATATGGACATATATATTTGATTATATATGGACATATATATATTTATATATGTATGTATATGTATACATGATTTTTAGGAACACACGATTTTATAGTAAAACCAAGGGCAGACTAACCATAAAACTATGCAAATATTCCTAAGACTAGTTCATCCCAGTCTTTGGTTCTTAGTCCTGTCCCTGACCTTTAGGCTAACATTTTGCTCCATTCCCCATCCTTGCCCCAGAAAATGCAAACTGGAACACATTGCTATTCTTTTTTTGTTTTATAACAGGCATCACTCTAGATTTAAATAAACTAGCAGCCTCTTCCTTTGTACTAAAAAAGACTAAATTGGTGAGTCTTTCTGTCATGAAAATTTAATTCAAATATCTAGCTGTTAAATAATCCTATCTAATAATAGAGAAACATGGTAATTAACCATAACTTCGCTACCCTTCCCATTGGCTAATGGGATATGCAAATTAACTGCCAGCCAAGATGGCGGTTAACTGCCAACAAAGATGGTGGTTAATTTGCATAGTAGCTGCAATGCTGGGAGGTGAAAGGGATCAGAAACCCAGGTGGCAGGCAAGAGGAGGGGGGTGGGCAAAGGCGGCCAGTGATCGGTGATTGCATTGTGGATTGGAGGCAGAGAGAGCTGCTGCACAGGCCAGCCGCCACCCCCAGAACCCCTGGGGGTGCCGGCTGGCCTGCTTCCCTGTGAATGCCATGGTGATCGGAGGCAGAGAGAGCCCCAGCTGGCCTGCTTCCCCATGATCGCCATGGCGATCGGGAGCAGAGAGAGCCCAGCAGGCCAGCCAGCACCCCCGACCCCCTGGACTGGGGATTCCGGCTGGCCTGCTTCCCGGTGATCACCATGGCGATGGGGAGCAGAGAGAACCAAGGCGCAGGCCAGCCGGCACCCCCGGACCCTCGGGGCCGGGTTGCCGGCTGGCCTGCTACCCCATGATCGCCATGGAAAAAAGACCTTCAAGTCTTGTCCAAGGCAGGTTTGCATTTAAAACTAAGTGGGGTGGTCCAGAATTGCGAGGCACTGACAACAAGGGCAGTCTCTGCGTCAGTGGCACATCTGCATCTTGAAGTGTGGGGTGTGAGGGCCATGCAAGCCAGCTCCAAGGCAGGCGCAATCAGGGAAGCCATTGGGACCTTCACAAAAAAAAGAGACGGCTGAAGAGGAAGGATACTTCTCAGAGCGCATTAAAGAACAGCTGGAAGCCTTGAAGAAACAACATGAAGAAGAGATCACTCATCATAAAAAGGAGATTTGAGCGTCTGCAGAAAGAAGTTGAGCAGCACAAGCAGAACATCAAGAAACTGAAAGATCATGATACTGCAGCAGTGTCAGGGTGAGGGGACAGCCATATTTGCCAGTGCGCCTGAGCTGCCAACAACAAAAAGTGTGTGGGAGCTGGGCAGGCGCACAGACAGGCACACAGACCCCAGGCCTACCTCGCCACAGCCTGGCCTCACCGCCACCGCTGCCGATGCCATCTCATGGGGCCTGCACCGCGCAGCGGGAGGCGGGGGGCGGGGGGGGATGTCTTACAAACCAAACTTGACCATGCACATGCCCGCCACCTCCATCAAGGCCTCTGGGAGTGTTCACTGGCCTTCCACCAGCATGGCAACGTCTTCCCAGTACCACCAGCTGCTGAGTGACTAAGACCAGCATCTCTAACACGCAGGGAACAGAGAACAGCCAGGTGCCCTACAGCAAATATGCTGAGCTGCTGGTCATCATCGAAGAACTAGGGAAGGAGATCTGACTCAGGTACATGGGCAGTAAGAGTGCGATGGAGAGACTGAAACGAGGCATCATCCACACAACAGGGCCGGTTCGGGAGTGCTTGGCCGAGATGGAGCAGAACACCAGGTCCTAGCCCCTAAGTCAGCGTGAAAGGCTTTCCCTCTTCTTCCAAGAAGTGACAGCTCATGCTTGCAACCCCCTTCATATGAAACTTGGTTTCAAAATGGTAACAGCTTGGTTTCTCCTCCCCGTGCCCCTCCCATGGTTCATCAGGCTCTGAACCTCCCATCGCTGAGATGGAGAAGAGATTTTTGCAGTTATTAGATTTACATGTTAGTTAGGAACTACCCAGGGCATTTTGTGTGTTTTTTTAAAGCATTTACTTACATGATGCATGTCAGTTACCTATCACAGCAAACTGTAGTTGGCCTCCCAGATACGTGTTTCTCTTCTGGATACATTTCTGTTACTCACATGGTTCTTTATGTTTATCTTCTGAGCTGATCCAAGTCTGAGGGTTTGTTTCAGTGAGTCCTGAGGCAGCGCTTTAGTAGCCAGTGCCCATTCACCACACAGTATAAGTTCTTTTCAATGTAACTTTTCTTTTTTTTTGCTTAAGCATTTGCATGACTATTAGTACTTTGAAGTCAATCTTTAAAATGCACAAGTTATAAATACAGAAGAAAGAGCAATTTATTGAATCTCGCCTGACGAGGACCCCTGAAATTTCCCCTAAGGATGTATGTACATTTCAGTTCCGCCTTTCCCATCAGTGAATCCAAACATCTGGAAGACAGTGACTAATAGTGTTTGCATCTTTGTATGTATTTATTACTTGATGTAATAAAGCTTATTTTCATTAACAAAAGAAAAAGAAACTGAAAGATCATGCTGATGCTTAAGTGCACACAGTTCCCCATAGAATGGCTACATACTGTCCACTTCTATGAAGACATAGTTCTGGTAACTAATATCTACCTATGCTGCCAACAGATTATAATAAATTGTGATCAGTGGGGGAAAAAAACAAAAAACCAAGTGGGGTGACATCGGAATTGCCCAAGCATACTCCCAACCCCTTCACCTGCCCAGACGCCTAGGTCCCTTTACAGCTGGGCTGAGCCCAGTGCCGCCCAGTGGCCTGGACACCAGACCTGACCACCTCTCTTGTTTGGCCCAAACATCTGAAGTTCGCATTAGTTGCCAACTTAAGAAATTGGAGCATTCAAGTAAAATCAGGATTCCCCACTTCTCTTTCCAAAGTGGCCGATTGGGCTACCAACCAAGGGTGGTCAGTGTCCCTTCAACCCTAAGAGGAACCCCCAGGTTGGGAGTGTGGTGAGGAGGAAGCTATCCCTGCAGACAGTTCAGTTGTGTAAACTCCCATTGACAGTAGCACAGCCCAACAGTGTGGCCATTCAACTGCGAGGCAGCACAGCCATGAAACAGTCTGGCTGTTAAACAAGGCCCCTCTGCATCTTTCAGGGGGCTTCACCTACTCCAACCCACTGCACCCCACTCTGCCCCAGTAAGACAACTTCAGTGTTTCAGCTCCAGCAAACAGAACACGTCCCAGTGGAAAGGGAAAGTGTATCCATGGCCAGTGTTGCTCAATGGATAGAGCCTCTGCCTGAGGACTGAAGGGCCCAGAGTTCAATTCCTGGTATGGCACATGCCTGGGTTATGGGTTTGATCCCCAGTGTAGGGCGTGCAGGAGGCAGTCAGTCAATGATTCTCTCTCATCATTGATGTTTCTATCTCCCTCCCTCTCTGAAATCAATCTATACTAATAAAAGGGTAATGTGCTAATTAGACAAAACAACTTCCAGACAACTTTCTGGATGTCCTTTTAGACAAAGCCATGGTGGCGGGGCAGAGGCAGAGGCGGTTAGGGGCGATCAGGCCGGCAGGGGAGAGCAGTTAGGACAATCAGGCTGGCAGGGGAGAGCAGTTAGGGAGATCAGGTCAGCAGGCAGGTGAGCAGTTAGGAGCCAGTGGTCCCAGATTGGAAGAGGGATGTCCGGATGCCAGTTAGGGGGATCCCAGGGATGGGGCCTAAACCAGCAGTCGGATGTCTCCCAAGGGTTCCTGGATTAGAGAGGGTGCAGGCTGGGCTGAGGGAATTCCCCCCCCCCCCCCGCACGAATTTCATGCACTGGGCCACTAGTCAAATAATAAGGAAGTTCTGTTTAATGATGTAATATTGAATGAACAGACCTTCAAAACTAGTGATAGCCTGCCCTACAAAAAAGGCCATGGGCAGGGCGCAATGGTGGTGAGGTTATGATGTGATTGTTTGTTTTTTTTTATTTCCTCTTGGCAATAACGGAAGACAGTGAGAATACAGAGGCCCCTCCTTCATGAGGGACAAGGACAGGCAAAGCAGAACATCCTGAGGAATGAGCATGCCAAGCAGCAGAGCAGAGGCTCAGGTGAGAGAGGGAGCTAATTTCCTGAGACCCATCTGTGCTGATATTCACTTGTAAGTCTTTTTTCTTGTACTGCATTCCCATTATGTTACCTTCAAGCCTTGGGTTATGTCTGTTAAACATATTTGTATTGCTATATTTCCTGGAATCAAGGGAGCAGAGCAGAAACCTGCAACCTGATGGCAGAGTGAAACTGATACTGATGCTGTTTGAAAAAGCCAAGGGCTTCATAGAGGGAGATGAGGATGCTGTGACCATTTTGAGTGATAAATGATGATACTGATTCTTTCTTGGAGGTGGGAGATGTTTGGAGAGGAGGACTGAGTGTACCGTGAAGGTGAAGGGCAGCAGCAACAGCAGCAGGAGAGGAGGTGAGGCCAGCTCCTGGAGAAACATTGCCTGGCTACAGAAGCGCACATTAACAGGACACATGAACATCTGAGAAATCTATTAAGGAAGGTTTGTGAGTATGACCTAGAAAAAGGCTGGCAAACAGAAAAGAGTGTAGGGAAGAGGAGATGAAACCTCAGGTTGGTATCTGCTGGGTCTTTAGCAGAACTGAGGGGGAAAGCGTGAAAAAAGAAATGGGTAGAAACTTTACCAAGTTAGATGGCCTGGAAAGTCTCTGTTGCAGCTAAATATTCAGAGTCTATCAGTTAGTCATATGGCCAATACAAATACATAGATGGTTGGCTTTGTACAGGTCAATATATATGCTTAATTCACTTAGTCTTTTATTTTTTATTTTCAAATTGGTGCTTTAGAGAAAGTAAAAATTAACTTGTCAATTATGACCATAATTTAAAATACCAAGTTTGATAGTGTTGACAACAATTTAGGGGTTTTTTTTTTAGAGTAAAGTGTTTCCAAATGCTCATGACAAACATTAAGAAATGTAGCAAACAGATAATTTAATTTAAAAATGCCAATCATGTTTATATATCTTTCCTGCAATTCAAATAATCTCAACTCTTTTTAATCCTGAACACTTCCAAACAACAATAATAAAAAGAAATCTCTCTTTGCCAAATAAGAAGAACCTAAACTTTTGGCTATCTACAACCTGTGAGGTTGACTTTATAAGTTTTCATCATTCTTTATGCTTTCTCATGCTGCTTAACTATTTTTGGAAGTAGAGATTATTGCTGATAATGTAATATATAAGCAACTTCAACTTTTGCAAATTGTGCCATCCAGGGCAATTGACTTGGTGAGCAAAATTTCCATGTTCACCTGATCAGCTGCATTTAGAAATGTGAGCTGCCAGGTTTCAGTGCTTTTTCCCCTGCTGTATGCAGTGCAGCTAAATATCACCTGTATGTTCCAATGAACTGCAAGGTTATCGAAGGTTTGTATTCCCAAATGTCTCCGATTCATCAAATTCAATTAAAAATGAAAATAAAGATTTATTTATGTACATAAATAGGAGGGAATACATGTTCTTTTTATTTGTTTTGTGGGAGAGAGTAGGTAGAAATCTCGAAAGAAAAATAAGAAAGTTTATGTTCAAACATTTTCAAAATATAAAATATTGTACTTAGAACTATCAGAAAGTTATACATGATAGAATATTTTATCATGACTCTGGCACAGGAGATTTATAGCAACCAGGAAAATAGAATGTCTAATGTATAGTGAAAGCAAAAGTATATACTCCAAGGAACACAAAAACAACTAAGTGGAAACAAGACTTTTAAAATGAGTGTTATATATTTTCCTTTTTGGTTTTCATTATTTTTAATTTTTTCCTTCAACCACCAAGTAATGTGATGGTTTCTGAGTAGAGTTTACCTTTGTTGGTAGCTTCGTCTTCCCCTCTTGTTAGAAGTGATAAAATACAGCTCTCTGGAGGCTGAATGAAGCATTCCCTTTCTCTGTTATTTGTAAGTTGACATGGAGCAGACAGACACCTTCTGAAGTTTTATTCATGCCATGTTTCCTCTCTTTGCTGCAACAAGAAAAACCTTTTCTTTTCACCTGGCTATCTTTGAAGACGTGACTCAGAAATATTCATGGCCTCTAAAGGTAAGAGTAATATAGCCAGCTAATAAATTTTTCTTCATATTATGACTCAAAATCTAGAGATTGATACTTTAATTTTTTAAATTTTAACTTCAAGGAGCATATTGCATTAAGTAAATAAAAACACACTATCTGATAGAATGTGAAAGTTAAGCTATAAACAATGTCTTAGCTATAATGAATATAATAGTGAATTAATAAGAAAAGCTTCATAGCAAAATTCAGAATGGAAATATTTAATGCCAAACACAAGAATAGGTTGATCTTCCAAGTTTAAAGGGATTTGAAGAAAACTTTTCACACATAAGTTAAAAAGTGTTAAAGTACAGTTCAGTGTTTAAAAAATTTCTATATGTTGTTGAAAATAGGTGATATATCATTTATTATAATGAATTCAACATGTGTTATCAGTAAATCTTAAAAATTTAATGGACTAGAACTAAATATTTCTGAATTACAAAGCAGAAATTCTTTCAAAATGTCTTTGATAGTAAATTTTATATATAATAACTAAATTAAGCAAGCAGGTTAATTAGGTACTGGAGGAGGGAGCTGGTAAGTGTTTCCTCAAATCCCTAAAATTGTATAAATATCATTAGTGTTGTCTAACTTTTCTTACTTTAAAGAACTTCTCAAAAAGACAAGAGATATCATTGTTTTTTAAGGTAATGAATAGCATCCTTACTAAAAACACTTGTGAGATTATAAAAACAAATGAAATTGCAATGTGCTTTCATTCCATCATCAGAACAAGTCATTAAACTCTAAGCTATAATAAAAAGTTTTATCATGAATAACTATGATTAATAATTGGTGGAAACATAACCTAGTTAATCGTAGGGTATTAGAGTCTGCCAATTTAAAATATCCTAAATTAAATTAATGACCCATTCAAAGAAATGTGTATGCTTCTTTGCTTCTTTCATCAAAATACACACCGGATGCTATTTAATATGGAACAAGCAATGTAACTTTTTATTTTTCATCAACATTTAATGTATACCAGTTCCTGAGTATTATTGGGAAAGCTCAAACGAATTGTGAAATATAGGCTTGAGACATCAAAATCATTCATTTTAATATATGTGCTTCATTTTTATATTGAAGACAAAAAAATCTTGGCAGGTCTTTTCTTTCATTTAAGACTAGCACTAACACTTCGTTCGAAACACTTCATCACTTTATAAAATAAGAGTTATAAAACTATAGCCTGGAAGGTAAAGAGTTACAGAGTACTTGAAATATTTATGAGCTAGTTATACATTTTTAAAATAGTAGATAGAAATTCAAAGCCAGATGGAAATTCAAAGGAGTTTCTTCTTTATCTGGTGGTCTGAGTCTTTGAAGAAAAATGTGACTAGAAAGCAATACTGTGATCAGAATATGATTAACCTACCAAGAAAGCAGTGAAGTTCATTAATGATAAGTGCTCAACACTAAACTTAGAGGTAAAACTTCTGCTGGAAAACTAAAATTCCTGCAACCAACTCAAAATAACCTGTGGAGTGGGTAAAACATCTGTTAGAGTCCCTAAACTGCTTAAAGGGAATAAAAATGAAGCATTCTTTTGATTTAGAAATCATGTTTGAGGTGGCAAGTTGAATTATCATCATTATTTACTTAAACATTTTTGTGGACAGTTTTCTTCAGATACATTTAAAGACATTATTTGTAATATGAATATTTTCTGGCCAGTGAAACTATATAGGCAATTATAATTTTCCCAAGGAATACAGGCTTATTGGACATTTCACACATTTTGTAGGCAGTTCAATTGGCACCACTAAATCAAAGGACAGTCTGAATACTAGACGTCATTAGAACTGAAAAAATATTTGTGTAGTCTGAAGCCCCCTGTTAGTGTAAATAAACACAATTTAATAACAGGTTGGTATGAAACTTTGTTTTAAGTTTGAGAAAAATGGATTTTCCAGGATGATCAAACCTGATAAGAGATCTCTCTAAAGCACTGGTTCTCAACCTTCCTAATGCTGCGACCCTTTAATACAGTTCCTCATGTTGTGGTGACCCCCAACCATAAAATTATTTTCATTGCTACTTCATAACTGTAATTTTGCTACTGTAAACAATATGTAATTATATATGTGTTTTCCGATGGTCTTAGGCAACCCCTGTGAAAGAGTCATCCGACCCCAAGGGGGTCGCTACCAACAGGTTGAGAACCGCTGCTTTAAAGGCTGCTCCAATGTGAACTGAAATCCCAGAAGATGAAGCAAGTGATCTCAGAATAGGGACCCTAACAGTCTCCAGCTACTGGAGCTACTAATGAATTAACACTTTGGACATGATCTGCTGTGGGTTCATGTGTATTAATTCCCCTGGGCCTGCTGTGATGTCTAAGAAACTATACAGACCTGGGTCAGGACTGCAGAGCCACTTGACAGACATTCAATAACCTACTACTTTTTGTTACAGCAGACATAGATTACATGATAAAATTAGAGTAATTTGCTAATCTTTTTTAGTAGTAACATCGACAGAGAGAATCTAATAATCTTCTACCAGCTATTATTAGAAATTGATTCCCACACGTGTTTTTTTAATTAAAGGATAACATGAGAACAGTAAAGTACATGATGAGCATCCAACTTAATCTGTATGTATGGTTTTTAAATAAGATGAGCTTGTGTAACTACCACTAAGATCAAGATATAGAACATTTCTAGTACCTCATAAAGTTCCATTTCCAGTCACTAGCCATGTACCTTAACTCCCAAAAAGCTCTATTCTTAATTTTATCATCATGAACTAGTTGTCCCTAGATCATGATTTTGCCTGTGTGTTTCTCTGAAAGTCAATGGCAACAGTGCTTTGGCACTAATACTGAAGAAAAGATGTTTGTTGCCTGTTATTTTTCAGCAGTTATTACTACACTAACCATTAACTCCTCTCCCAAATCTGATGTACTATATGTAGTCTTCCTCTCAGGTTACCACTTAGGGTCCCATTCAGGCTCCTTCTCAAGTGGAAGAGGAATTAGTTCTAAAGCTTCTATCCTCTGTGTCTGCCCAGATCTGAGAGAAGTTCAGAATGGGGTCCTTGTGGGAAGCAAATTGCTATGCTACAGGTAGGGAGCTCTATTTTAGTAGGGCCAAATGAAAAGTTTGTTTCCATATGGTCTTAACCCTGAAGCTTGTCTAAATTCTAAATGCCACAGAGCAGTACAAACATCCATCTTTGTCTATTTTTGTTATCTTAAGGATAAATAAATAAATAAATAAATAAAGGAATAATCTGCTATTGTTCCTCTTTAACGCCACACCTACACAGAGCCTTAATGACCTCCCATTACTAGAAACAGTTTATGTCAGTGTTCAAAAGACCATTTCTTTGATGCGTATATTCACCAGTTTTTTGTGATTTTTAAAAAATCCCTACGTGCTCATCCTGGCTAAAGTTGAATTCTCTTAATAATGAGGAACTTAGTAACTCCAAGGGCAATTCAGTCCTTTTCCAAATTTATTTTTTAGAGATTTAAAAGATTCAGAAAACACCCCCTCCACATGCACAACTTATATGAATTTGAGGATCAATGCTGAAGAAAGATCATTCTAATTTATTGTGAATTATTATATAGATGTCACTCTAACTTTAGTTTATGTATGAGAATACTTGTTCAAATCTTTGTGCAAATGGAACAAATTTCTTTCTTATAGTAAACCAGAAACATTTTCTTTGTCCTTTCTATTCATCTGTCTTTAGAATAGTCTGAATTATTTGTCTTTATAATGGCCCCTCTAATATGTGAAGGGTCATGAAACTTAATCCACACCTACACTCATTCTAAAACTGCATAGTATTGATAAACTAAATGAATGCACATGTGATAACTTGTTAATTAATGGATTAATAAATATGAGAAATAAAAACACTGATAAATTTTTTAAAAAATTGGTATCTATTGAGGAAGGTATCCAAATGGCAGTCATATGAAAAGAAAAAGGAAAAATAATCATAGAAAGAATTATTTCTATTCTTTAACAAAGAAGAATGCTTTTGTATGCACTTATTAGGACTTATGCACAATTTGACACAGGCTCCAGATTAATACAGGAGAAATAGCAATCTCTAAATTTCAATCTAAGAGATCATTGAAATAGCAACATTTTTACCTGGCAATAATATAAAAAAACAGGTTATTCTCTAAAAAAATCCAAACATTATAGAAATCTGTAATTATTTTATCTTAGGTGAGCTACAAAGTGATTTATATTGTGAAAGAAAAAATTTTTAGTCCTGGCCGGGTAGTTTAGTTTGTCTTCCAGATACCAAGGTTTCAAATTCAATCCCCAATCAAGGCACATACATGAATCAATCAAGGAATGCATCAATAGGTGGAATAACAAATTTATGTGTCTCTCTCTTTAAATCAATAAAAAATATATTTTTTTAATTTTAAAGCTTTTATACAAGATACTGAGACCTAAGCTAATCTATACTAATAAAAGGGTAATATGCTAATTAAGACTGGGAGACCTTCTAGGAGACCTTCTGGACATTCTGGACAAAGCCATGGTGGCAGGGCCTAGGCAGAGGCAGTTAGAGGCCAAGAGGGTAGGGCAGTTGTGGATGATCAGGCTGGTGGGGGGCGGGGCCATTGGGGTTAAGCAAACCAGCAGAGGGGCCAGTTGGGGGCAAGCAGGTCATCAGTGGGGGTCAGTTGGAGGTGATTAGGACAGCAGGGGGGCGGGGGGGGTGAGCAGGCCAGTGGGAAGGGAAGGTGGGGGTGAGCAGGTCAGCAGGGCGGGCAGTTGGGGGTTGGCAGGCTGGCAGGGGAGGCAGTTGGGGATGAGCACACTGGCACGGGGGGCAGTTGGGGGCAAGCAAGCCAGCAGGCAGAGTGGTTAGGGGCAATCAGGCAAGCAGGCAGGCAGGCAGGCAGGTGAGCAGTTAGGAGCCAGCAGTCCCAGATTGCGAGAGGGATGTCTGACTGCTGATTTGGGCCCAATCCCTGTAAACCAGCAGTAGGATATCCTTTGAGGGGTCCCAGATTGCAGAGGGTGCAGGCCAGGCTGAGGAACACCCCCTCCCCCGTGCACAAATTTTTGTGCACCAGGCGCTGCAGTCGGACATCCTTAGCACTGCTGAAGAGGCAGAAGAGGCTCCCGCCAGCACCATCAGCCTGGCTTGTGGCTGAGCAGAGCTCCCCTGTGGGAGCGCACTGCCCACCCTGCATTGAGCGTCTGCCCCCTGGTGGTCAGTGTGTGTCATAGTGACCAGTAATTCCCAGTCATTCTGCTGTTAGGGTCAATTTGCATATTACCCTTCTCTTATATAGGATAGAGTCCTGGTGCATGGGTGAGGGCTAGCTGGTTTTCCCTGAAGGGTGTCCCGAATCAGGATGGGGGTCCCACTGGGGTGCCTGGCCAGCCTGGGTGAGGGGCTGATGGCTGTTTTCAGGCTGGTCAAGCCCCCCAGTGGGGACCCTCACCCCATGGGGGTGTGGCCAGCCTGGGTGAGGGGCTGATGGCTACTTGCAGGCTGGCCACATCCCCTTCAGGGTGGGGGGGTCCCACTGGTATGCCTGGCCAGCCTGGGTGAGGGGCTGATGGCCATTTTCAGGCTGGCCACGCCTGTGGGCTGGAAGCAGGTATCTGGGATTTATTTAACTTCTATAATTGAAACTTTGTAGCCTTGTTCCAGCTTGAAGCCTGGGTTGCCTCTGGCAACCCAGGTTCCCAGCCCCTCCTTGAGCAGAGGCCACGCCAGCTGTAAGCAGGTATCTGGGATTTATTTATCTTCTATAATTGAAACTTTGTAACCTTGAGCAGAGCCCAGGTCTGGCCAGTGCAGGCGGGAAGCTTGGCTTCCTCCATTGCCGGGGGCAACCTAAGCCTCCTGCTTGCTCCAGCTCCATGGCCACTGCCATCTTTATGATGGAGTGAGGGAGTGACAGAGTGAGGGAGTGATGGTTAATTTGCATATTACTCTTTTATTAGGTAGGATTAGATATTATGTTGTTCTTAAGAAGCCCATAAATTAATTATGAATATTCTCATAGTATATAGAATTAAACAATTAGTTCTCAAAGTATATCATCGGACAAGCAGCATTAGCTTACCTGGGAGCCTATTAAAAATGCAAATTCTCAAGCCCCACCCCAACTACTAAATCAGAAACTCTGGAGTGAGGTCCAGAAATCTTGTTATCACAAGGTCTCCAGGTGGTTCAGGGGCTGGCTAAAGGATAAGAATTACGAATTAAATTTAGTCATCACAGCATGATTGATAAGGACACAAAGTAATCTTCAAATTATGAGACACCCTCATAATATTTGGGGAAGAGAGAATGTGCCTTGAAAGTTATAATATGATTCAAAACCTATATCTAAGGTTATCCTTTTACGAGTAGAGAATACTTGGTTCCTTTTACCATTTCCTTTTATTTTGTAGTTTATAATTTTTTAGCTCTTTGAACAGAAGTCTTTAGGGCCTTCAAAAAATATATTTTAAAAAATCATGTACTTTGCCCCAATTATCCATTTTTTCTCACAGCTACTGGTAGCAATCTTCTACATTCATTTTCTCTGTTTTGAGGTGCAAATAGTAGTGACAGTGAAAAGGAAAAATGAAGTAAAGCCCACTGACTGGGAGAACATATTTGCCAATGCTATTTCATATAAGGGTTTAATCTCCAAAATTTAGAGGGAACTCATAAAACTTAACAAAAGGAAGATAAGCAATTCAATCAAAATATGGGCAAAGAACTTAAATGAACACTTTTGAAAGAAGACACTTTTCTTGCTGAGAGATATATGAAAACATGCTCAAAGTCACTGATCATCCAAGAGATGCAAATCAAAACAACAATGAGATATCATTTCATACCTGTCAGAATGGCTATCATCAACAAACAACAAGTGCTGGAGAGGATGTGGAGAAAAAGGAACACTTGTGCACTGCTGGTGGGAATGCAGACTGGTGCAGGCACTGTGCAGAACAGTATGGAGTTTCCTCAAAAAGTTAAAAATGGAATTCCCTTTTGACCCAGTAATCCCACTCCTAGGACTATATCCCAAGAAACCAGAAACACCAATCAGAAAGGATGTATGCATCCCTGTGTTCACAGCAGCACAATTTACAATAGCTAAGATTTGGAAACAACCTAAGTGCCCATTAGCAGATGAGTGGATTGAAAAACTGTGGTACATCTACACAATGGAATACTACGCCTCTATAAAAAAGAAGGAACTTTTACCATTTGCAACAGCATGGATAGACCTGGAGAACATTATGCTAAGCCAAAAAAAAGCCAGTCGGAGAAAGATAAATATCACATGATCTCACTCATATGTGGGATATAATGATCACCATAAACTGATGAACAAAAATAGATCCAGAGACAAATGGCAAAGGAGGTGGGGGAGTTAGAGATCAAACAAAGGACTTGTATGCATGCATATTAGCATAACCAATGGACACAGACACCGGGCCAGTGGGTGTAAATGGAGTGGTGGGAGGTCAATCTGGGAAAAAGGCGACACATGTAAAATTTTAGACAATAAAAAAGCACCCCCCCCCCAAAAAAAAAATGAAGTAAAGGGCAGCAGAAGAGAATATATCCACTGAATTAAGAAGTAACAAACATTATAAGAAAGACTAAATGTAATGGTCTGTCTGAATTTAAATGTAATCTGGGTTTTTCATTCTCTTGTAGATGCACAGAACCAAGGAAGTAGAGGCCTACCTGGTTTTCTTCCTGGAGCTTCAGACCCAGACCACAGCCTTTATGTCTCATCTTCCAATCCAGAGAACCAAGTGTGGCAGTCAGGTCACCCTCCACCAGGCAGCCTCCCTCCTGGTCTAGATTATTTAAGTCAGGTGCTTTTTATTTCTCTATTTCTATATATTTCCCCTCGATATGAATACAAATGTGATTTCTTGCTTTTCAACCAAGGTTGAAAGACTTCAACAAATAACTTACTGAATTAAGAATAGTATTAGGAAACATCAAATTATAATTTTTTATTTTATTTATTTCTACTTTGAGGGAAGAAATTAATGTTTACATTTATTACCACTTTTAGTTTCCTTTATTTGACAGAGTAACAAGAGCACATTTATCCTCATTTCTCAAAGTATCAGCAAATTGATCTTTGTCTAATATGTATGTCTTGACACCTAGAGATATTTAATTAAAGAATATTTATTGAGTACGTGCTAAAATCAAGGCACATAGAAAACATAAAACCTAGACCCTTTCACCCAAACATTCTTCAACCTAATTGGCAAGACAAAAAATGTTGACAAAAAGCACCAGGCTATGTACCAAAACCAGATAAGCACACAACTGTAGCATATGCATAGAAGGGGAAAAAGTTGTTATACCTGAAGAGAGGCTTCTAAAATGATCTTAGAGTTCAGTGTTTTCCACTGAATATCAAAAGGTCGATAGATATTTCCAAATCTTAGGTATTGTACATTATGCTGCTATGAACATAGGGATGCATATATCCTTTCTGACTGGTGTTTCTAGTTTCTTGGGATATATTCCTAGAAGTGGGAACACTGGGTCAAATGGGAGTTCCATTTTTACTTTTTTGAGGAAACTCCATACTCTTTCCAATAGTGGCTGTACTAGTCTGCATTCCAAATAGCAGGGCAAGAGGGTTCCTTTTTCTCCACATCCTCACCAACACTTGTCATTTGTTGATTTGTTGATGATAGCCATTCTAACAGGTGTGAGATGATACCTCACTGTCGTTTTGATTTGCATCTCTTGGATGATTAGTGACTTTGAGCATATTTTCATATATCTCTTGGCCTCTGTATACCCTCTTTCAAAAAGTATCTATTTAGCTCCGTTGCCCATTTTTTTTATTAATTAAATCTTTATTGTTCAGATTATTACATTTGTTCCTCTTTTTTTCCCCGATGACTCCCCTCCACCCAGTTCCCACCCCACCCTCCTCCCTCACTCCCCATCGACTGTCCTCATCCATAGGTAAACGATTTTTGTCCAGTCTCTTCCTGCATCCCTCTCACCCCTTTTCCCCCCAAGAATAGCCAGTCCATTCCCTTCCTATGCCCCTGATTCTATTATAATCACCAGTTCATTCGGTTCATCAGATTATTCACTTGATTTTCAGATTCACTTGTTTATAGATGTGTATTTGTTGTTCATAATTTGTATTTTTACCTTTTTCTTCTTCTTCCTCTTCTTAAACGATACCTTTCAGCATTTCATATAATACTGGTTTGGTGGTGATGAACTCCTTTAGCTTTTCCTTATCTGTGAAGCTCTTTATCTGACCTTCGATTCTGAATGATAGCTTTGCTGGATAAAGTAATCTTGGTTGTAGGTTCTTGGCATTCATCACCTTGAATATTTCTTGCCACTCCCTTCTGGCCTGCAAAGTTTCTGTTGAGAAATCAGATGACAGTCGTATGGGTACTCCCTTGTAGGTAACTGACTTTCTCTTGCTGCTTTTAAGATTATCTCATTGTCTTTTGCTCTTGGCATTTTAATTATGATGTGTTTTGGTGTGGTCCTCTTTAAATTCCTTTTGTTTGGGGTTCTTAGTGCTTCCTGGACTTGTAAGTCTATTTCTTTCACCAGGTAGGAGAAGTTTTCTGTCATTATTACTTCAAATAGGTTTTCAATATCTGCTCTCTCTCTTCTTCTGGCACCCCTATAATTCGGATGTTGGTACGCTTGAAGCTGTCCCAGAGGCTCCTTACACTATCTTCGTATTTCTGGATTCTTTTTTCATTTTGTTTTTCTGGTTGGGTGTTTTTTGCTTCTTCATATTTCAAATCTTTGACTTGATTCTTGCAATCCTCTAGTCTGCTGTTGGGAGTCTGTATAATATTCTTTATTTCAGTCAGTGTATGCTTAATTTCTAGTTGGTCCTTTATCACAACCTTGAGGGTCTCATTAGATTTCTTGTAGATCTCATTAAATTTATCAGCAGTTTCTAGAAAATTCTTGAAAAACCTTAAAAGTGTGGTTTTGAACTTTATATCCAGTAGTTTTCTTTCCTCCATTTCTGTCATTTGTGTCCTTTTTCTTGTCTCGGCATTTTTTAAGTTTCCCTGTGTTGATAAAGTGGTTTTCTGTGCTGAGTGTCCTCTAGGACCCAGTGGTTCAGCCTCCCCAATTACCTGAGGAGGACACCCTTGGTGCACCCTCTTGTGGGCTTTGTGCACAGTCTTGTTGTAGTTAAGCCTTGATTGCTGTAGGTATCACTGGCAGGAATTGACCTCCAGGCCAATTGGCTGTGAGAATCAGCTGTGTCTGCAGTGGGAGAACTTCTGTTCTGGAGACACCCCTCTGGGGCTAGACTTGCTTTGATGGGGCTTTGGTGCTCACTGAGTCTGCCCCCTGAGTGTGTCCTTTATGGTTCCATGGAGCTGCAAACTGGATGGCCCCACTCTGACCTCTGGGTTTCCTGGCTCCTGGATCTCTAGGGAGGTGCTAATCTCGCTTTTGCTTAAGGCTATCCAGCAAAAGCCTCCCTGCAGGGCTTGGGTGGGGCGGGTCCCACGGGATCAATAGGGCAGGGCTAGCAGCTATGGCTGCTCTCAGTCTTACCCTCAGAGGCTCTGCTTCTCAGTGTCCAGGTAATCGCTGCAAGCCCCTTGGAGAGAAAGCTTCCCTCGAGTTCCGACCGATGCCAGACAGTTCCGCTTCTCCCGTATGAGTCTGGGTCCCTAGAGACTCGCCTGGAACTGGAGCTCAGAGCCTGAGACTCCCTCCCAATTTAAAATGACAACCGCACCCTCGGCCGCCAGCCCGCTCCGAATGCACCTCCACACCTTAGTATTTTACTTCCGTACTGCACCTCCTCTGAGTCTTGGTATGCTTTTCTCTTTCCTTCTAGTTGTAGAATTTCCACTCAGCCAGCCTTCCTGTGGTTCTGGATGATGTCCATCCCATCTTTTAGTTGTATTTTTGAAGTGGTTGTTCGAGGCAGCAAACTCCGGTGTTTACCTATGCCACCATCTTGGTTTCTCTCCCCATTTTTTTGATTGGGTTGTTTATCTTACTTTTGTTAAGTTGTATGAGTTCCCTGTAAATGTTGGAGATTAAACCCTTATCAGAGATAACATTGGAAGATATGTTCTCCCATGCAGTGCGCTTAGTTGTTGTTTTGCTGATAGTTTCTTTTGCTGTGCGGAAGGTTTTTATTTTGATGTAGTCCCATTTGTTTATTTTCTCTTTAGTTTCCATTGCCCCAGGAGCTGTATTGGTGAAGATATTGCTTTGGCATGTGCCTGAGATTTTGCTGCCTGTGGATTCCTCTAAGATTTTTATGGTTTCCCATCTTATGTTTAAGTCCTTTATCCATTTTGAGTTTATTTTTGTGTATGCTGTATGTTGGTGGTCTAGTTTTCTTTTTTGCATGTATCTGTCCAATTTTTCCAACACCATTTATTGAAGAGACAGTGTTGACTCCATGGTGTGCTTTTGCCTCCTTTGTGAAATATTAATTGAGCGTAGTGGTTTGGGTCAATTTCTGAGTTCTCTGTTCTATTCTATTGGTCTATATGTCCGTTCTTGTGCCAGTACCAGGCAGTTTTGAGAACAGTGGCTTTATAATACAGCTTGATATATGGCCTTGAGATAGCTAAGATTTGGAAACAGCATAAGTGCCCATCAGCAGATGAGGGGATTAAAAAACTGTGGTACATCTACACAATGGAATACTATATTGCTGTAAAAATGAAGGAACTCCTACCATTTGCAACAGCATGGATGGACCTGGAGAGCATTACGCTAAACAAAATAAGTTAGTCAGAGAAAGGTAAATATCATATGATCTCACTCATTTGGGGAATATAATGAACAACATAAACTGATGAACAAAAACAGAACTAGAGACACAAAAAGCATCAATCAGACCGTCAAACAACAGAGGGAAGGTAGGGGAGAGTGGGGGTAAGGGGGAGAGATCAATCAAAGGACTTGTATGCATGCATATAAGCATAACTAATGGGCACAGACACCAGTGGGGTGAGGGCATGAGTGCGGGGAGTGGGGGGCAATGGGGGAATAAGGACACATATGTAATACCTTAATCAATAAAGAAAAAAAAAAGGTGGATGGAAATCCAAGGGAAATCAAACACCAAGTTGATAATATTGTCTTTGACATTGTGCATCTCCAAGCCAATTTGCTTGAAAAATCATATTATTATATATAGTCACTAGTCATCATTGGAGTTATGGTAAGGCTTATAATAATAAGGCTTATAATAATTCAAGCCTTATAATAATTCAGTAAAGAAATATCATCAGAATTATGTGACACGTTAATAGCGATAATATATGTACAGTTGTTGTTTGAGTATTTTATTCTACAAAAGATTAGAAATACACTTACACTAATATTGAGATGTGAGCACATCTGCTGCAATTTTCTGCTTGTTTGGCATTCTTTCAAAGTATCAAGTTTATCTCCTTTAGCAAAATCAAATCTGTGTTAATTCCCTTAAGGTGCAAGAGATTTCTGTGATGCCTGATAGGTTTAAGCTGCATGCAGCATATGTTCCTGGGAAAATGTTTATTATTGCAGATGCTTTCTCCAGAAACCCACTGGCAGACAAATGTACTTTAGAGACTGCAGAGCTCAGGGAGATGTGTAAAAGAGCTGACTAGAGTTGATTAACTGCTGCAAGCTGTTTGGGAACATTGTCAGACAAGGTTTTGCCAAGGATAAGAGTGATAGACCAGTAACAGAGGGCTGAGGTTTGATGATCACATACGGTCATCACATATTCTTCTTCTGTCCATGAATGATGACACACCTAGAGCAAGATGCTGGACATGAATACATTTTTTTTCCACATTCAATAAATAGAGGTATAAGCTCATTGGCTTCAGTTATAAAGCAAAGTCAATTTTCCAAGAATATATCTTTGGCAATATTTTACAGAATACAAAAATATACCACAAATTGGTAAATATTTTATTTCAAAGTAAAAGATAGTCTATTCATTATACACTAAAAAAATACATATTTGTTTTAAAGCAGTGTATTTTTAACAGAATGAATGACCATTTTAAAAGCTTTATACCACAAGCCCGTAAGAGACATAGAATGCATTAACTTTTATCTAAGAAACATAAGAATTAAGTAAAGTTATGAACTTTTGAAAATAGTACATTTTTTTTCTGTAAACAAACAGAAAAATACACAAAAATATACAAAATTCTCTAAATTAAAAATATCAAAGTAAAATTTTTTAAAAAATCATCTATTCTCCTTTAATCAAGTTCACTCAATCACTATTGAAAATCTTTTTTTTCATTTACAATTTGTAAATAAATTCCCAGGTGTGTGTGTGTGTGTGTGTGTGTGTGTGTGTGTGTGTGTGTGCGTGCGTATGCACATTGTATATATGCATATTTGTAGATGTATTTTTTTTATGTAGGTTAAACCTAAGAATAATATAAAGCTTCTCCTTCCAGATTAGATTAACATGTTCATAATAGTCAAAGATATTTTATTCTACAAGTGTCAAAGTATAATTATTATAATTTATTTACCTAGAGATAAAAGTAGTGAGTTATAGTCTACAAAAAATGTAAAGATTAAGTTTATTTTGAAGTAGAGTTGAGCCTTGAACAATGCATAGGTTAGGGACACTGATCCACTGAACAGTCAAAAGTCCATGTAAAACTTTCGACTTTCTCCAAATTTAACTACTTCTATAGCCTACTATTGACTGGAAGCCTTTCTGATAACATACTCAATTAACAAAAATTTTGTATGTTATATGTACTATAAACTGTATTTTATAATAAAGTAAGCTAGATATAAAGAAATGTTATTAAGAAATCATAAGGAAGATAAAATATATTAATAGTATTTATTGAAATCTGCACATAAGTGGATCCATGCAATTCAAGTTTGGTTTGTTCAAGAGTCAACTGTACATATATTAAATGCAATTACTGAGACTTTTAAACATGATAAATTATGGAGAAGAATTTATTATTAAGCTATGTATTCAATGCTGTCATTAGATATCCATTCTACAACTTTCATACTTCAGGAGTCCTTTACTTGCCCTGACACCTGTTTATATGACTCAGTAAAGTTTAAAGTTTACACTTTTCAACAATTCCCAGTTTATATATTAATAGCAATTGATGGAAAGGGCTCATTTGGACCATGGTTGATATATGGCCTAGGAATAAAGGAAACTACAAGAACAACCAAAATGAGACCCTCAAATGTAGATTTTCTCAAAAGATAGATCAAATCAAATCAAATGTTTTTACAGAAGATGGGGTGAATATTAGAGTAGAGAAAATATGGAAGAAAGGTATTCAAAAGTTCAATAGTATCGCTAAAGAATTGTTTTTACCAGGTTCTAAGATTAGTTTAGTAATGCCAGTGTAACAGACTGGAAAGAATATCAAAATTGGCTACAGTACAACCAGGGTTCAAGTCCTGGCTTAACAATTTGCAAACTGTAATTCTGGGACAAACTACTTAATCTACCTGGGATTGGTTCTGCATATGTAAAACAATGATATCTACCTCTGAGTTCTTATGAGAATTAAATCAGACACTATGTCAAAATATTTAGAAGAGTGACTACTACAGAGAAGTCATTAAACAAACTACTGCTATTATTAGATACTAGAGGCCCAGTGCACAAATTCATGCACCAGTGGGGTCCCTCAGCCTGGCCTGCGGAATAAGGCCGAAACCAGCTCTTTGACATCCCCCGAGGGGTCCCGGATTGCAAGAGGGCACAGGCCAGGACGAGGGACCCCACTGGTGCACAGTACATGATCAGGGCGGGGAGTAATGCGGGAGGTTGGCCAGCCAGGGAGGGACCGTGGGAGGGCTCCAGAGCATGTCTGGCCCTTCTCACTCAGTCCTGATCTGCTGGACTCCAGCAGCAAGCTAAGCTACCAGTCGGAGGTCTGCCCCCGGTGGTCAGTGCATGTCATAACAAGCAGTTGAGTGGCCTTAGTATATCATTAGCATATTATGCTTTGATTGGTTGAATGGCCGACCTGTCAACTGGACACTTAGCATATTAGGCTTTTATTATATAGGATTACAGAGGTACAATTTCCCTTTCCATTGTAGAGCAGATCTTTTATTTTTTAAAATAATTATTTATGGTTAAAAGTATTACATAGGGTAGGGTGGGCTGGTGGGAGTTAATGGGGGAACAAACCCCCACCAGCCCACCCTACCCCCCAGCCCCAGGCCCTCACTGCCCATGGTCTGTGTCTATGGGTTATGCATATACGCACACAAGATCCTTGGTTGATTACCCACCACCTTTCCTCCCCTGACTTGCCTCTGAGATTCTGCACTCTGTTCCATGCTTCCATGTCTCTGTATTCACTCCATTCATCAATTTATTTTGTTACTTAGATTTTTCCAATTTGTTACTTCTTCTTTTTCAATTTGGATGCCTTTTATTTCTTCTTGTCTGATTGTTTTGGCTACCACTTCCAGTACTATGTCGAACAGGAGTGGTGAGAGTGGGCATCCCTGTCTTATTCCTGTTCTTAGAAGAAATGGTTTTTGCCCATTGAGTATGATGTTGGCTGTTTGTTTGTCATATGTGGCTTTTATTATGTTGAGGTATGATCCTTCTATTCCCACCTTGCTGAGGGTTTTCATCAAGAAAGGGTGTTGAATTTTGTCAAATGCTTTTCTGCATCAATTGATATGATTATATGGTTTTTATATCTCAATTTTTTATGTGATGTATCATGTTTATTGATTTTCAGATATTATACTATCCTGGCATCCTCAGAATAAATCGCACTTGGCCATAGTGTATGATCTTTCTAATGTAATGCCAGACTCAATTTGCTAGAATTTTGTTGAGATTTTTGGCATCTATATTCATGAAGGATATTGGCCTGTAATTCTCTTTCTTTGTATTGTCTTTTTTTAAATATATTTTGTTGATTTTTTTTTTTTTACAGAGAGGAAGAGAAAGGGATAGAGAGTTAGAAACATTGATGAGAGAGAAACATCAATCATCTGCCTCTTGAACACCCCATACTGGGGATATGCCTGCAAGCAAGGTACCTGCGCTTGACCAGAATCAAACCTGGGACCCTTCAGTCTGCAGGCCGATGCTCTATCCACTGAGCCAAACCAATTAGGGCTCTTTGTATTGTCATTATCTGGTTTTGGGATTCAGGTAATTCTGGCTTCATAGAGAGAGCTTGGGAGTGTTTCCTACTCATGAATTTTTGGAATAGTTTGAGGAAAATAGGTTTTTGCTCTTCTTTGAATGTTTGATAAAACTCCCCTGTGAATCCATCTAGTCCAGGGCTTTTGTTTGTTGGAAGTTTCCTTTTTTATTATCATTGTTTCAATTTCCTCCAGAGTTATTGGCCTATCGGTTTTTTTTATTCTTCCTGATTGAGTTTTGGAAGGTCATACTTTTCTAGGAATATGTCCATTTCTTCTAAGTTGACTAGTTTGTTGGAATAGAGCTGCTCATAGTAATTTTTTATGAGTCTTCATTTTTCTGTGGGGTCTGTTGTTATTTAGCCTCTTTCATTTCTGATTTTGGTTGTATGAGTCCTCTCTCTTTGCTTCTTTGTGAACCTGGCTAGAGGTTCATCAATCTTGTTTATCCTTTCAAGGAACCAGCTCTTGGTTTCATTGATCTTTTGTATTTTTTTTTTTTTTTTTTGGTCCTATGTCATTTATTTTCACTCTGATTCTTCCTTCTGCTCACTTTGGGCTTTTTCTGTTGCTCTCTTTCTAATTCTTCATGTTGCAGAGTTAGATGGTTTATTATCATTTTTTCTTGTTTGTTCATTTTTGAAGTAGGCCTGTAATGTTATGAATTTCCCTCTCAGGACTGCTTTCACTGTGTCCCATAGATTTTGTATAGTGTTTTTATTGTGATTTGTTTCCAGGATGTTTTTTATTTCTTCTTTGATCTCTTTGGTAACCCAATCATTGTTTAGTAATATGCTATTCAGCCTCCAAGTGTTTGAATTTTTTGGATTGTTTTTAGTGTAGTTTATTTCTAATACTAGAGACCTGGTGCACAAAATGTGTGCATGGATAGGGTCACTAGGCCTGCCCTGCAATCAGGGCCAATCAGGACCTTCCAGGTGCTGGCTGGGGCTTTCCTTCTGGCTGCTGGCTGCCTGCCAGGGCCTTCCTTCCCCCAGCTGCTGGCTGCTGGCTGCAGCCTTCCTTCCCTCAGATTCTGCATGCTGGCTGGGACCTTCCTTCATTCTGCACTGCCCCCTCATGGTCAGTGCACACCATAGCAAGTGGTCAAACTCCTGGTTGTTTTAACTCCCAAGGAGACAATTTGCCTATTAGCCTTTTATTATATAGGATTATGCCATTGTGATCAGAGAAGATGCTTGATATGATTTTAACCCTTTGAGTGACAACCAATATCCTAGGAACTATGCTAAAATTGCCAAGGCATTTTGAGTTAAGGTTTTTAAATTTTTTTTCCCACATAAAGAGTGAACTACTAGCATCTAATAGTGACACTGCAGGAGGAGCGTGATAGGGCTCCCAGGCACTCTAGGGGTTAATTTTTTGAATTTGGAGAGACTGTGCCTGTGTCCCAATATGTGGTCTATCTTTGATAATATCCCATATGCGCTTGAGAAGAATGTATATTCTGTAGCTCTGGGGTGGAACGTTCTGAAGATGTCAATTAAGTCCATCTGATCTAGTAAGTCATTTAGGATTGCTGTTTCTTTGCTGATTTTTTGTCTAGAGGCTTTATCCAGTGATGAAATTGAAGTCTCTACTATGATTGTATTGCTGTCTATCTCTCCCCTGCTATCTTCCAGAAGTTTTTTTGTTTTACATATTTGAGTGCTCCTGCATTTGGTGCATATATGTTTATTGGAGTTATATCCTCTTGTTGTGTCTATCCCTTTAGAATTATGAAGTGGCTTTCCTTATCTCTTATTATGGCCTTCACTTCAAGGTCTATTTTGTCAGATATAAATATTGTTACCCAAGATTTTTTTTTTCATTTCCATTTGACTGAATGATATTTTTTCATCCCTTCACTTTCAGTCTGAGTCCCTTGTTCTGAGGTGGGTCTCTTATAGATAGCATATATATGGGTCGTGTTTTCTTATCCATTCAGTCACTCGATGACTTTTGACTGGAGCATTTAATCCATTTACATTTAATATTATTGATAGGTACTTGTTTTAACCATTTCTATTCTTTATGCCTGTGTTCTTTCCCCCTTTTCTATTTCTTTTTACAGCATTGCCTTTAGCATTTCTTGCATTGTTGGCTTGGTAGTGATAAACTCCCTAAGGCTCTTTTTGTCTGCAAAGTTCCTGATTTTCCCTTCAATTTTGATTTATAGCCTTGCTGGATAGAGTATTTTTAGATTCTGTCCCTTACTTTGCATCACTTTATATACTTCCTTCCATTCCCTTTTGGCCTAATATGTTTCTGTTGAAGAATTATTTGATAATCTGATGGGGAATTTTTTGTAGGTAACTCTCTATCTCCCTCATGCAACCTTTAAGATTCTCTCTTTGTTTTTAATGTTTGCCATTGTAATTATGACATGTCTTGATGTGGGCTTTTTCGGGTTCATCTTGCTTGGACTCTCTGTATTTATTTGACTTTTTTCTTCCCCATATCAGGGAAGTTTTCTGTCATTATTTCTTCAAATAGATTATCTAATCCTTGCTGCTCTTCTTGTCCTTATGGCAGCCCTATCATATGTATGTTACTTCATTTTATCTTGTCCCAAAGCTCCCTTAGGCTCTTCTCCCGCTTTTTAATTTTTTTCTCCAGTTGCTGTTCAGATTGGGCTTGTGAACGCACTATTCGGTCCTTCGCTTCTCCTAGACTACTGTTGAAACATTCCATCACATTTTTGTGTGTAGCTATATCACTTTTGATTTTTTCCTGATTTTTCCATAGGTTGTTGATCCGGTTCATGAACTATATGACCATTACTCTGGATTCTTTTTCTGACATTGTATGCCTTCATTTCATTTAGTTCCTTTCTTGGTGACTCATCTTGTTCTTTCCTTTGGGGATTGTTTCATGTCTCCCCATTCTAGCTATAACCAGAAGGTTCAAGAGCCGAGTTATGGGGGCCTGAGCTGTGTGCAGCAGGAACATCGCGCCACCTAAGTATCTCTGAAGAGCTCAAACACTGAGGTGTGTGGCTGTTGTGGGTCTGTGGGAGCTGCGTGCACCTAGAATCAGTGTCACTGGTGCTTGGTGTGGCTTTGCTCATGCACCTAGAATCAGGGTCCTTGCACACATGTGCTGAGAAACAGAGTCCTTGTGCACATGTGCCAAAAATTATAGTCCTCAAGCATGCACCAGGAATCAGAGTCCCCGTGTGTGAGCGCCAAGAACCGAGAATCGGAGTCACTGGCTCTTGGGTGCAGCCTCACTTTGCATGCCGAAAATCAGAGTCCCTGGTCTGCTAGGGGGCCCTGGTTGCACAGCCACCTTGTGTTGGCAGGTGGCCTGCTCGCACGTCACAGGTCACGCAGGCCCTATGCTTCTGCAGTGGGCCAGTGGGGAGAAGGATGCACTCTGTGACTCACAGAAATCTGTGGCCTGGATGTCTGGAGTCTCAGTGTCTGTGGGTCTGCAGTTGTGGTAGCATGTCTTTGTTCAGAGTGGCTGTAGGTTCCCGTTTTGCACCTGAGGCCATTTTGGGTGGTGGTGAGGCTAGGATCCTAGTCACAGCAGTTCTTCCCTTCAAGATGGCATGGTTTCTGTGCCAGCACTGGCTGCCCATGTGTGTTTGTAGCAGCAATGGGGCCTCAAAGTGTATGATCACTAGGTCCTCCGGCCCCTGAAAGTCCTGCAGGATCTAACTGTCTCTAACTCACACACACACACACACACACACACACACACACACACACACACACCACAAACATTCACAAACTCACCTTTAGCTCTCTCATTCTCTCACATTCTCCACCTCCCTGACATCTTGCCAGTCGCCATCTTCCCTTCTCTCTTTGTTTCTTGATGAGTCAGCTAGTGGTAAATCAATTTTGTTTATCCTTTCAAAGAACCAGCTCTTGGTTTCCTTGAGTCTTTGTATTTTTTTTTTTTTTTTAGTCTCTATGTTATTTATTTCAGCTCTACTCCTCATTATTTCATCCCTTCTACTTATTCTGGCCTTTTCTTGTTCTTTCTAGTTCTTTAAGCTGTAGGGTTAAATAGTTTGTTTTTGGTTTTTGAAAATATATTTTTATTGATTTCAGAGAGGGAGAAATAGATAGAAACATCAATGATGAGAGAGAATCATTGAGTGGCTGCCTCCTGCACGCCCCACACTGGGGATTAAACCTGCAACTCAGGTATGTGCCCTTGGCTTGAATTGAACCTGGGACCCTTCAGTCCACAGACCAATGCTGTATACACTGAGACAAACTGGCTAGAACAATAGTTTGTTGTTGACTTTTTTTTTTTTTTTTTTTTTTTTGGTGGGGAGTGGTGCATATGCCTGTAGTGCTAAGAACTTCCCTCTCAAGACTGTTTTTTTAGTTTCTGAGGTTTTGGTTGTTGTGTGTTCACTTTCATTTGTTTCCAGGAAGTTGTTTTTTTATTATTTCTTAATCTTGTTGGTAACCCATTCATTGTTTAATAACATGCTATTTAGTCTCCATGTGTTTTAATATTTTTCTGTGTTTTTACTGTAGTTGATATCTAATTCCATTCCACATTGTTCTGAGAAGATGCTTGATATGATTTAAATCTTTTTAAACTTGTAGAGATTTGTTTTGTGTCCTAACATGTGGTCTACCTTTGAGAATGACCCATGTACATTTGAGAAGAATTTATATTCTGCAGCTTTGGGGTGAAATGTTCTATCAATGTCAATTAAATCCATCTGACCCAGTGTGTCCTTTAGAGTCACTGTTTCTGGGTTAAGTTTTTGTCTGGAAGATCTATCCAGTGAATTCAGCAGGGTGTTAAAATCCCCTACTATGACTGTATTTTTATTGATCTCTCCATTAAAGTCCTCTAGCAGGTTTTTTATATATTTAGAATCTCCTATATTGGGTGCTTATATATTTACTAGGGTTATATACTCTTGTTGGATCGATCCCTTCAGTATTATGTAGTGACTTTGTTGTCTCTTGTGATGGCTTTCATTTTGAGGTCTAATTTATTGGATATGAGTATTGCTACTCCAGCTTTTTTTTTTCTTTTCTATTTGCATGGAAAAATTGTATCCATCCCTTCACTCTCATCCTGTGTGTGTCTTTTGTTCTGGGGTAGGTCTTTTGTAGACAGCATATAGTTGGGTCATGTTTTTGTATCCATTCAGCTATCGTATGCCTTTTGATTGAATCATTTAATCCATTTACTTTAAAAGTTATTATTGATACGTACTTATTTATTGCTATTTTAATTCTCTATGTCTAGGTATCTCTCTTTTTATCTTTTCTCATCTAGCAGTCCCTTTAGCATCTCTTGTAATGCTGTCTTGGTGTGGATGTACTCTAGCCTTTATTTATTTATTTATTTATTTATTTATTTATTTATTTATTTATTTATTCATTGTCTGGGAAGCTCTTCATTTGACTTTCTAATTTGAATAATAGCCTTGCTGAATATAGTAATCTTAGTTTCAGATCCTTTCTTTCTATTACCTTGAGTACTTCATGCCATTTTCTTCTGGCTTGTAGAGTTTCTGATGAGAAATCAGGTGTCAGTCTTATGGGAACTCCTTTCCAGGTAACAGTTTTCTTTTCTCTTGCTGTCTTTAAGATTCTCTCTTTGTCTTTAATTTTTGGCATTTTAATTATGATGTGTCTGAGTGTAGGCCAGTTTGCATTCTTCTAGCTTTGTGTTCTCTGTGCCTCCGGGCCTTGTGGGAGTTTTTTTCTTTACCAGTTTCAGGAAGTTTTCTGTCATTGTTTCTTCACACATATCCTCTATCCCTTACTCCCTTTCTGTCTCTTCTGGCACAACTACTATTTGAATATTGTTATGTTTCATGTTGTCACACAGCTCTATTAAGCTGTCCTCCTGTTTTTAATTTTTTTTTTCTTTTTGTTTCTCTGATTAAGTGATTTTTTTCTACCCTGTCTTCTAATTCACTGATTCGGTCCTCAACTTCCCCTAATATGTTGTGTATTCCTTCCAATGTGTTCTTTATTTGTGTTATGTCATCATTTATCTCTGACCATCCTTTTTTCATAGTTACTGTATCTTTGTTCATGCTGTTGAGCTTCTTTGCCATCATTACTCTGAACTGTTTCAGATAAATTTCTTATCTCTGCTTCATTTTCTCTTCTTCTGGAGAATTCTGTTTTTCTTTCATTTGGATTTTTTTCTTTGTCTCCTCATTTTGGCCATCTTTTTGGGTTTGTGTTAGGTAGATCCTCTATGCCTCTCAATCTCTAGTGCAGGAAACTGTCAAATGCTGTTTCTGACTAATTAGACCAGCAAAGACTCAAAGACTCCAGAGACCACCTCAGAAATCAGGATTTTAAAAAGATTCCCAGGTGATTCTAATGTGCAGCCAAGGTTGAGAACCACTGGTCTATAGACTGATAGGATTCTGACTTTAATGACCCCAGACAATTGTCCTCAGGTGAGGCTAGAGTTTTTTTCAACAGGATGGGATGGTTGCTTCTGTCTGGTGGCTAATTGTTATTTTTAGTCTCTTAAGTGGCCTCAGGGCAAGGTGTTTTCCAATAGGGTAGGTCAACTGTCTTCCCCCCAGGAAGTCAAATCTCTGTGTGGGAAAGATGTCCTTTGCTGTGTGAGGGAATGACTCAGCACTGGAAACTGGGGGTGTCTGCCTTCTAAGTTCTAACCCCTGTGTCCCCAATCCTAGCTTCTGCTCACACTACTCTAGTCCACTCTACCCTTCCTCCGCCAGAGCGCAAGGTAGGTGGTTCCACAGGGTATTTTGTGCATTGGCCCTTTAAGAGGGGGCCTGAATTTCTAGCTGTCTCTTCCTGGAAATTCACAGCCACATGTTATGTGGGTACCCTTCTCAGGAGTGGTGCTCTCTGCTGGGGGGCCCATCTTGGGGATTAAACCACAGAATTCTCAGTGGCAACCCTTCACAGCTGAGATATCTCTCTGGGACTTCAGTTGCTGTCTGTGGGAGCCCACCAGCCCTTTCGCACCTTTGCACTTTTGTCCTGTCTCTATGTGGTCACCACTGTTGGTCCACAGTCATCAGGAAGTTTTTCTATATTTTATTTGTAGTTTCAGTTTGGTCCTGGGAGCATTTCCATGCAGCATCCACTTTCTTCACCACTGTTTGTAATCTCTTTTCTGAACAGCAGATCTTAATTGATGGCCTCTCATTTTCAAGACTAAAACTTGATCCATGACACTAATATTCAAAATTCCTAAATTCAAAACCTTAGTCTTGCCCTCATAGTTCTTCCCTCATTCCTAAGTTACTTCTACATATATCCACTGGTAAATCATCATGGATAGCTTTTATGAGGCTAATGTATTCTTTTCCCAAAGCCCTCCATTTTTTTCTCAAAAGAAGAGACCAGAACAAACAATAGTACACTAGAAAAACTGATTATAATTTTTTAATAATTTTATTGAGGTGACATTAATAAAATTATATAGGTTCCAACTCTATAACTCTATAATACATCTATGGTGTGCCCACCAATGAAAGTCAAATTTCTTTCCAACATCATACAGTCTACCCCCTCTACACTTAACTATACCTCTACCCTTCTTCCTTTTAGTATCTACCATACTGTTGCCTATGTCTATGAGATTTTGTTTGTTTGTTTGTCTTGATTGTTCATTTGTTGCTTTCAGTTTTATATCCCACATGTGAGTGAAATCATATGGTTCTTAATTTTTTTTCTATCTCACTTATTTTGCTTAGCATGATATTCTCAAGGTACATACATGTATGTTGTCACAAATGGCAGTTTTTCATCTTTCTTATGGCTGAGTAGTACCCCATTGTGTGTGTGTGTGTGTGTGTGTGTGTATCTACACATACACACACACACACACACACACACACACACATATATAATAGTGGCCCAGTGCATGACATTTGTGCATGGGGTGGGGGGCCCTCAGCACAGCTTGCACCCTCTCCAATCCAGGACCCCTTGGGGAATGTCCGACTGCCAGTTTAGGCCCGATCCCAGCAATTGAGCCTAAACTGGTAGTTGGACATCCCTTTCACAATCTGGGACCACTGGCTCCTAACTGCTCACCTGCCTGCCTACCTTATCACCCCTAATTGCCCCTGCCCGCTGTTCTGGTTGCCACCAACTGCCACCCCCCCACCAGCCTGTTTGCCCCTAACTGCCTCCCCACCCTGCCAGCCTGGTTGCCCCACAGAGCCTACTGTTGAGTCGTTTGGTGATCCCTCACTAACCCCCCCTGCCAGTCGGGTCACCCCATGCAGCCTGCTGTTCAGTTGTTACTGTTACTGTGATGGGGTCCTGGACAATTTGCATATTCCTTTATTAGTAGTTTATATCAATATATATATATATATATATATATATATATATATATATATATCTTCTATATATAATATCTTAGTTATTCAACCCTCTATCAAAGGACATTTTGTTCGTTTTCATATCTTGGCCACTGTGAATAATATTGCAATGAACATAGGGGTGCATATATCTTTGAGAATAGATGTTTTCAAAAATTTCAAGTAGATACACAGAAGAGGGTTTGCTGGGTCATATGGTAACTCTACTGTGAATTTTTTTAGGAACCTCCATACTCTTTTCCATAGTGGTGGTATAAGTTTTTATTACCACCAGCAGTGAATGAGGATTCCTATTCTCCACAACCTCTCTAACACTTACTTGTCTTCTTGATAATAGCTATTTCAACATATGTGAGGTGGCATCTAATTGTAGTTTTGATTTGCATTTTCCCTAATAGCTAGTAAAGTTGAATGTCTTTTCATATATGTTGGCCATTTTTATGTCTTCTTGGGAGGAGTATCTGTTCAGGTCCTCTGCCCATTTTTAATTGAATTGTTTGGTATCTTTTTTATTGTTGAGTTGTATGGGTTCTTTATATATTTTTTATATTAACCCCTTGCTGGAGCTGTTATTTGCAAATGCATTCTCTCATTTGGTTGGTTCTAATTTTTTTATTTGCATAATTGTTAAAATAGGTTTTAGAATATTTAAAATCATAAATTATTTTTGGAAAATATTTGTTATAAATCTTAAGAGGCCACATGCACACTTTTATCAATAACAAGATTTGAATTAAAGAAATATTAGTTTTACCTTCATGTCAGTATATATAAGAATAAACAAAATAAGGTAACTTCCAACTTTTTTGATTTTGTGATGCCCAATTCCAAATATTAGTAGTGTCTACTTCAACTTAACAATTACATATGAGTGTATTAATGTGGAAGAGAATAAAGTACATTTAAAGGCAACATAGAAAATTAAACATTAGAAAAGACAATCAGCATTAGATTTTGTATTTATGACTTCAAGTACTGAATGTCAAATTTAAAATATATACAAATTCATTCATTCATTCTAAAAGCACATTTTTATTATTTTCTTTAAAAACAATTTGCATTACCTACTTTTTAATATAGTCATTTCTCAATTGTGTGGATACTGTATCCCTGTAAATGGACTTCATTTCTAATTACGTAAGGAAAGTTTTACTGTTATGCATTTAGTGACATAACTTTTATTCTGCTTAAATTGATATTTTATCAACATCAGCAGGATATTTGATTTTTTTCTAGTCCAAAGGGAGATGTGAATGAAAAATTTTCCACAGTAAGCTCTTTCTGCTGTAATTGAGGGCAATGAACTGCTGCATGACCCAGTAGGAGTAAAGTTAGGCAGGGTTAGAACAAGCGGCCAGACATTCAGATCCTTGTTGTTTTATTTCGTTTTCTTATAAAAATAAGGGGAATCAACTTTTTAAAAATCACAGGGATTATTATTCACAGAGATTGTTTAAAAATCTTCTCAAAGTATTGATTCTAACAGCTACTCTTTTATCCATTACCACAAAAAGAGAGCATAGTTAAGCACAGTTTCTATTTATATTCTAGGCAAATCTGCATAGGAATCTTCAAGGTTCTTGTAATTTCTTATTTTCACTTAAATAAAAAAAAACACAACATTTTACTTTCTTTTTTAATATAAAATGTGAGTTGTGCCTGGCCAGCGTGGCTTAGTGGTTGAGCATCGACCTATGAACCAGGAGGTCATGGTTTGATTTCAGGCCAGAGTATATGCCCAAGTTGCAGTCTTGAGGCTTAGTGGGGCTAGTTCAGGAGGCATCCAATCAATGATGTTTCTATCTCTCTCTCCCTATCCTTTCCTCTCTGAAATCAATAAAAATATATATTTAAAAATAAATAATCAGATAAAATAAATGTGAGTTGTATTCAACTATTTTGATAATAGAGAACATGAAAAGCATCTAATTTTATATACTCTAGTAAACAGGTTGATAATATCTCTAAAAGTTTTCAAAATGTTGTGATGTAATGTTTCATAGCCTTCATGTCATCTTTAACAGTTAGACCTAATTGTATATAGTCTAGTAAACTGGTTAAGAATATCCCCACAAAATATAATGAACAACATAAACTGATGAACAAAAACAGATCCAGAGACAGAGAAGCATCGATCCGACTGTCACAAGTCAGAGGGAAGGGGAGGGTGGGGTTAAGGGGAAGAGATCAACCCAAGGACTTCTATGCATGCATATAAACCTAACCAATGGACACAGACACCAGGGGGGTGAGGGCATGGCCGGGGGGGGGGGGGAAATGGAGGTATAAGGACACATATGTAATACCTTAATTAATAAAGAAAAAAAAAGAAAGAAAAGATAAAAATCACAAAAGAAAAAATAGTAAAGCTACTTCAGCCTATCTGAATTCCAATAGCTGTCTCTTCAGCTCTGCAAGATTCTTAGACTCGTTTTACACAGCCTTTGCTGGGGCTGGGAAACAGACTCCTGTAGTAATATAGGACAGTTGTAAGATTTACTTCATTTTCTTCCTTCTCTTAGGTACCACAGTCCTATAAGGCCTTTTTTCAAATATCTGAAAAGAACATTTTCATATATATTTTCTGTTTTTTAAGGTATTTATAGCGAGAATACAATTCCTGAATCAGGTAGGCTTTTTTTTTTTTTTTTTTTTTTTTTTTTTTTTTTTTTGGACCAGTTGTATAAACTTTAAAACATATAAAGTGGAATATTTTTTGAGCTTTTAAACAAATATCCAATTTCCATGTTTCCTGTTTTTTTTGTGAAAATAAACATGCTTCTCAAATTTAAAAAATAAAAAAAAGAAAGAAAGAAAAAAGAAAAAGAAGAATATCCCCACAAGTTTTCAGTGTTGTGATGTAATGTTCCCGGTTCTGTCTCCCTCACAGTTAGACCTGATCGTTGTGCACCAGCAGGTGGAGCTTCTTGGAAGTAAGTGTATCCTCTTCTATTAAAGTTGTTGAAAATATCTTAGGTTTCAGAAGTTCCTTTATATCTAAATATTTTATAAATGATAGTTAAATGTTTAGAATAACTTTATTTAAAAATAGCACTATTTTATTTTTAAAAAATAAACATTGAAAGTAAAATTATTAGGCTGACGAAAATAAGCCTAAAAGCATAAAACTCTCCAAGTCTTTGGTGATATGCCGTTAGAAATCTAGCATTATTTTTAATCTTAAAATTATTTTTTTAAAATGTGATCATTTCCTTGGTTGCTAGTACTTTTATTTTTTCTTAATAATTCCAGAAATGGAAATCAAGTTTAAGACTAAATTTTTAAAAAATTATCTAAACAAAATTCCACTGTTTTATGATTTCATCAGTGATTCATCAAATTGGCAAATTAACAATAAACAAATTTACAAGTGTGACTAACTTGCAAATTACTTGAGTATTTTTGTTCTTAACATATGATATTATTTCTAAAATATGTCAAAATTGAAATAGATAGTAGAATAACATACACCTGTAGATATATTGCCAGACAGAGATTTTAGACAAAATTCTTAGTATCATATGAGTTGTTCCAATAAATTTCATACCAATGACAGAATTATTATTTGAGTACAGCATTCGGTTATTGTTGACAGCATTGCTTTCCCAGTTGAAAGTGGTATTGCATGTTTCCAAGTAGAGCATTGATCTAGAATAAAAATTTATTCATCTCACAGCTCTGTTCTCAGAGTTTACTTTGACTTTCATGGAGAATGCTCAAGTTTTAGAGCATGGATGTAGATTTGTGTAAAGAAAGTACAATATTCTTAATAAATAATCTGTCACTGTGTTTGTTTGTTTTTCGTTTAAAGGCATGATACTAAGCACAGCATTATTTTGATGAATTTTCTTTTTTGCTCCATCAGTGATACTTGGCACTGAAACTGTAAACAAATATGAGATTAAAAACAGCTTGGGACAAAGAATATACTTTGCTGTGGAGGAAAGTGTCTGCTTCAATCGTACTTTCTGTTCCACACTTCGATCTTGCACTCTGAGGATCACAGACAACTCGGGTCAAGAGGTGATTACAGTAAACAGGCCCTTGAGGTGTGACAGCTGCTGGTGTCCTTGCTTCCTACAAGAGGTTGGCTCTGGTGTGCTTTTCCCTTCTAATTTTGAAAAGATTAGCAAACATTTCTTTAATAAATGGCATTCATTTAGAACTATGGGGCCTTTCAATTGTTTGGATTGGTACATCACTCCTTTAGAATCAGAACACCTTGAAGATTTGGTAATTCACTAATATTTTTTCCCTTTCCAACCAAAAATGATAGTGGCTTCTGTGATGTTAATTGGTGAAGATAGCTCATGCATCATGTAAATGAGACATACCTTCCTGAATCTTGTTAATAGCATTTAATTGTAATATCTATGAGTTCCACCATTAAGCAAATCTATCCTTTGTCCCTTTGTCTTCTCTCACTGTAGCAAAATTCAGGAAGTGTCAAGTAATACTGAACTCTTCTAAGGTGGTTTCTCTTAGTTAGGTAATATTATTTAGTACAGATGTCACATTGCTTGCTCTCGTTTATGACAAACATCAAGGTTTGGAAAAGACAATGTTATTGTTCTAGAGCAGTGGTTCTCAACCTTCTGGCCCTTTAAATACAGATCCTCATGTTGTGACCCAACCATAAATTTATTTTTGTTGCTACTTCATAACTGTAATGTTGCTACTGTTATGAATCTAATGTAAATATCTGATATGCAGGATGGTCTTAGGCAACCCCTGTGAAAGGGTAGTTCGACCGCCAAAGGGGTCGTGACCCACAGGTTGAGAACCGCTGTTCTAGAGGGAATGATTCAATTATTTTATTTCAATATATAATAAATTCCATTACTCTTTAATGGACCTGTAATAATAGCTCTTATTGACATAATGCAGGTGATAAAGAACATTTACTTACTTAGACATCTTCAGTATCATGACATCTCTATGAGCTATAAAGAACAGATTTTACTCTCCACATTTTGCAGTTGAGCAAACTGATGCTTAGAAACTGGAGATGATTTACCTATGATCACATATCTAGAAAATTTCATAAATGGGACTTGATCCACGTGTTCTTATTCAAGCCTACGTGTCTTAATGAAGTAGTGTACAAATACTCTATTAAGTAGTGTATAAATACTCTATTTAGGACAATGGAAATAAATATTAATGAAAGAAGGATAATTAGGGAAGTTTATTCTCCAACTAATTCTCCAACTATTTATAGCTAATCACCTGGCTAAGTGATAAGATAGCTAAGGTACTTATACATGAACCCAAGAATTTCTATCCTCCCACTGAGGATATTTAAGATCTAATATGGCCCAACATGGTATAGTCAGTATAATCACAGAATATTTGAATATTTCTGATAATTGATGTTTTATTTTTATAGTAGTCATTATCACATAAATTAAACATTAGATGTATCTTGATACCCATTAATAATTTAAAAATTTTTGTCATAATCAAACCAATAACTTTGAAAGGGATCCCAGAACAATTCTATGTAATTCTAAGCAGTCTTGTTGAAACTACTTTTGTTTATGCAAAAACACTATAGACATATACATAAGACTATTAACTTAATAAATAAGAAAAGACAGAATGAGATCTGATGATGGAGAGTTAGTTTGATTTAAAAGCAAACAATTTTCATTATTTGCACCCACTTCCAGCTTATTATACAAAGGATTTTATTTGGGAAAATGCTTAATTGCAATAATTGCTTGTTTTTAACACTTTGGAAAAAGTTAACAGTGATGATATAGGTGTGTAATAACTGAACTCTTCAGAAACATTTACTTTTAATAGAACACAGAGGATCTGGAAGTTGACAATCTGAAGAGAAGAAATATGCATACTTAATAATTGATAAGAGGCTTAAAAATAGATGTGTATTGTGGCAACAACTGAAAAGAAGTAGATACTAGGGCCCTCAGGGGAAACAACTTTCCATGCTTGACAAACTGCTGTAATTGGAACAAAAACGGCAAAGAATCCAGTGTCCCAGGTTCAAAAGACAGTTCTGGGATAGGTTCTCTTTAGGAAATAAGATCAAAGATATGGACTTTTAGTGCATAATACCAAACATATATCTATACAGTGAGTTTCTTCATTTCTATAAAATATGAATAAACACTGCTTTGCTTCCTTAGAACCAGATATTTAAAATGACTTGTATAATGTGAAAATAATTTCATAAAAGTATATTGTTTAGAAGTAAATTTAAATTATAATAAAATTAAAATACAATAACCTTAGAGAATCTTATTTTATTATTATTTCTTCTTCCAGTTAGAAATCCAAGCTCCTCCTGGTACTGTAGTTGGTTATGTGGCACAGAAGTGGGACCCATTTCTGCCTAAATTCACAATACAAAATGCAAACAAAGAAGATATTTTGAAAATTGTTGGTCCTTGTGCAACATGTGGCTGTTTTGGTGATGTGGATTTTGAGGTATGATCGACAAAATGAAGGAAGTTTTCGCTTAGATCCTGATTTGTTGCAACATAATTCAATTCTTTTAAATGTTCAAATAATGAAATATTTCTGTAATAAATTTAGAAAATAATATATATTGTGAAATAATGTAATAAACCAATATTTTACATCCCTATAGTAACTTATAATTTCAGAAACACTAAGGAATTTTTAAACATACTACAAAAATTTTATTTATGTAGAAGTATAGCACCCATGGTATAAAGCAAATATATATAGTTTAGAGTCACATAAATTACATCCTATAGCCCTGGTGGTAACATACCCCAGTTCAGATCTCATCTCAGAAGCATATTCCATTAAAATATCACCAATTGAAAAGTTATGTTCATAAGACCTGCTATCTTTGTTTTATAGAACAACATATTCTCACATAAATGTATTTATGTAAATTGAATGTTAAAAAACAATAAGTTGTTGCATATCAATATGAACTATCTTAGTTTCTCCACCTTAGGCAGAGGATATGGTCTGATTTAAACTGTATATTAATTTTTTATTTATTCATTCATGTGCAGCACCTAAGATGTTCAGTTTAACAGCATTCACATAAGATAACAATGAAAATTTTGCAAAAGGAGATCTCTTAACTCCACTCCATTCCAAAAAGACGTGGCGTGGCTCTAATAAGAATAAAGTATAAAAACATGCCCTATGATCAAAGAAGAAATTAGACATAGAGTTTTAATATTCTGGGTATAGGGATGTCCTAGGTAACTTTCTCTATTTTCTATCTTCTACTGACATACTGAAAATGAAAGTTTATATTGAATCATTTTCAGCCTTTGAATGGGAAACAAGGCAAGCAAATGAATAGCTGATAAAGTTTCATTGTGAACGCCTAGCTGAGGAGGACTATAGATTCTTTTTTTATGTCAAATTAGTCTGAACTTCCTATGTGGTATATTAGGACTTTTTAATGCAAAAATATTGCTTATGATTGGTTATTCAAGAAATTAGCTAGTAAATGTCTAAGTATAATATAAAAATGAGATTAAGCAATGGCTAATAAAATTTAAATGTGTTTGTATTTATAAAATCAGTAATAAAATTTAGAAGTTAACAAATTGTACATAGAAGTGAAGCTAATTCCTCCTAAAGCCTTTATCTATTTCTTTCTCTCTCTCTCTCCCTCTCTCTCTCTCTCTCTCTCTCTTTATTTTTTTTATGAGGAATTGAGGTTTAAAATTTGGACCTCCAGTAAGGAATTACCTTTCTGGTTAGACCACATAATTGAAACTATATATGTACCTGCTGCCATCTTGTGGTCAGCTGGCCTTAATTGTGTATTGCTATTACATTCTGCATCTATATCCAAAACAAAATAAAAATTTATGATGGATTAGAAAACTGTCAGGAAAGCAAAATTCCTGAACAGTGAAATGGAAAGTTAAATATATAAATTATGCTTATATAAAGGAATGAGTAACATCATATTGTCATTTAGAGACGATGAATAAAATAATCTCTTATGAAATAAGCATGTGAAGAAATATAAGACCATCTGTTTACATTCCTCTTATTTTCTTTTCAAAGGTGAAGACCGTTAATGAAAATCTTACAATTGGGAAGATTTCAAAGTACTGGTCCGGGTTTGTAAACAATGTTTTCACCAATGCTGACAACTTTGGGATTCATGTTCCTGCGGATTTAGATGTGCGAGTCAAAGCAGCCATGATTGGTGCCTGTTTTCTCTTTGTAAGTATGGTCTTGAAGAGTGTAACTGACTTATTTCTCTCCCTTTCAATTGTCAATTACAGCATTTCACACTCCCCCAGTTCTAAGCTTTATATAGAAGGCTAGTTTAGAACCAACATTCTTCAGGAATGAGAATGCATTTCTGGTAGGCAGACCTTCTTGTATTTCCTCAAAACCTGAGTTTCCCTTCTCTTTCAAATTCAATTTATATTTTTGGCTTGTTTTCACTTTCACTGAAAAATATGTAAACAAAAGTATCCCAATTATTTACCCTAGATAAAGTTCAGGGCAGTTTCATTGCTTAACAATGAACTAGGTGATGTTCAGAATGTGAAAAGAGCCCTGTTCTTGCCCTTCTGATGTGTGCATAGATATAGGAGATGGCAGATTTTCCATGTTATAAAGATATTATCTCTGTCCTTTCTTTCCAACTTTCAACTTAATTAGCAACCTTTTCTTCTTTGGTTTTGGATAGAAGAATAGAAGTCTGATAATACCTGTGCCAAAGGATTGGTTGTCTCCTGTTCCTGATGTCCCTCCAATATCTTGCTCACTGCCCAGCATTTTCAGTGCAGTAACAAAAACTCATGGAATTTAAAAATAAAACTACAGAAGATTAAAAATGGTGGCAGAGTAAGTGGATGCTTCATGAACATGCTCCCAGAAACAAACTGAAATTACAACTAAAATAGAGAAAAAACTTCCATAATAATCAATGGAATACTCGCAGGAGAGAACCCTGATACACAAGGACTGAATGTGGAGACTGCATAGAGCCTGGTAGGAGGGGCAGAGGCACAAAAGGGCTGGCCAGGCACCCACAGAAAGCAACTGAGGTTCTGGAGAGATATCTCAGCTGTGGGGGATTGCCACTGAGAATTCTGGGGTCTAAGCTCCAAGATGGGCTCCCCAGCAGAGATCACCACTCCTGAGAAGGGTACCAACATAACATGTGGCTGTGAAAAGCAGCAGGGTAGTTATCTGCCAAGAAGAGAGAGTTGGAATTTCAGGCACCCTCTTAAAGGGCCAATACACAAAATTCCCTGTGGAATGACCCACCTGGTGCTTCCACAGAGGGAGGGCAGAGTGTACTAGAGCTATGTGAGCAGGAGCTAGGATTGAATACTTGGGGGTTAGAGCTCAGAAGGCAGATATGCACAGTTTCCAGTGCTGAGTCATTCCCTCACACAGCAGAGGACATGTTTCCCACACAGACATTTGCTTTGCGTGGGGGGAAGACAGTTGACACATCCTATTGGAAAACACATTCCCCTGAGGCCACTTAAGAGACTAAAAATAACAATCAGCCTCCAGGCAGCAACCACCCCACCCTGTTGAAAAAAAAACTCTAGCCTCACCTGAGGACAATTGTCTAGGCTCTAGAGCCATTAAAGTCAGAATCCTATCAGTCTGTAGACCAGTGGTTCTCAACCTTGGCTGCACATTAGAATCACCTGGGAATCTTTTTAAAATCCTGATTTCTGGGCCTCATCCTCCGGAAATTCTGTTTCTAGAATTTCTGTATTTTTCTGTATTTTAGTTGTAATTCCAGAAGTAACAAAGAAACAGAATCTCTGGAGGGTGAGGCCCATAAATCAGGATTTTAAAAAGATTCCCAGGTGATTCTAATGTGCAGCCAAGGTTGAGAACCACTGCTGTAGACAGAGGTGGTCTCTGGAGTCTTTAAGTCTTTGCTGGTCTAATTAGTCAGAAACAGCATTTGACACTGTCCTGCACTAGATTGAGAGGCATAGAGGATCTACCTAACACAAACCCAAAAAGATGGCCAAAATGAGGAGACAAAGAAAAAAAAATCCAAATGAAAGAAAAACAGAATTCTCCAGAAGAAGAGAAAATGAAGCAGAGATAAGAAATTTATCTGAAACAGTTCAGAGTAATGATGGCAAAGAAGCTCAACAGCATGAACAAAAATATAGTAACTATGAAAAAAGGATGGTCAGAAATGAATAAAGACATAACACAAATAAAGAACGCTTGGAAGGAATACGCAACATATTAGGGGAAGTTGAGGACCAAATCAGTGAATTAGAAGACAGGGTTGAAAAAAATCACTCAATCAGACAACCAAAAAAACAAGAGGACAGCTTAAGGGAGCTGTGGGACAATGTGAAACATAACAATATTCAAATAGCAGGGTTGCCAGAAGAGGCAGAAAGGGAGTAAGGGACAGAGAATGTGTTTGAAGAAATAATGGCAGAAAACTTCCCTGAACTGTTAAAGGAAAAACTCACACAGGTTCAGGAGGCACAGAGAACACCAAGAAAGAAGAACCTAAACTGGTCTACAACCAGATACATCATGATTAAAATGCCAAAATTTAAAGACAAAGAGCAGATCTTAAAGGCAGCAAGAGGAAAGAAAACTGTTACTAGAAAGGAACTCCCATATGGCTGACGCCTGATTTCTCACCAGAAACTCTACAGGCCAGAAGGGAATGGCATGAAGTACTCAAGATAATGGAAAGCAATGATCTGAAACCAAGATTACTATATCCAACAAGGCTGTCATTCAAAATAGATGGTCAAATAAAGAGCTTCCCAGACAAAAACAAAAACAAAAAAACTAAGGGAGTGTATCATGACCAAGCAAGCATTTAACAAGAATTGCTAAAGGGACTGCTGTAATGAGAAAAAGAAACACGGAGAGAATCCTAGGCATTCAGAATTAAAATGGCAATAAATAAGTGCCTATCAATAATAACCCTAAATGTAAATGGATTAAATGATTCAATCAAAAGGCATAGGATAGCTGAATAGATACAAAAACATGACCCAACTATATGCTGTCCAAAAGAGACCCACCTCAGAACAAAAGACACACACAGGATGAGAGTGATGGGATAAGAAAAAATTTTCGAAGCAAATGGAAAAGAAAAAAAAAAGCAGAATAGCAATACTCATTTCCAACAAGATAGACTTCAAAATGAAGGCCAACAAAAGAGACAACAAAGTAACTATATAATACTGAAGGGATCAATCCAACAAGAGGCTATAACCCTGGTAAACATATATGCACCCAATATAGGAGATTCTAAATATATAAAAATCCTTCTAGAGGACTTTAATGGAGAGATCAACAAAAATACAGTCATAGTAGGGGACTTTTAACACCCCGCTGAATTCACTGGATAGATCTTCCAGACAAAAACTTAACCCAGAAACAGTGACTCTAAAGGACACACTGGGTCGGATGGATTTAATTGACATTGATAGAACATTTCATCCCAACACAGGAGAATATACATTCTTCTCAAGTGCACATAAATCATTCACAAAGATAGACCACATGTCAGACACAAAACAAGTCTCTAAAAGTTCAAGAAGATTGAAATATCAAGCATCTTCTCACATCATAGTGGAATGAAATTAAAATCAACTACAGTAAAAACACCCCAAAGCATTCAAACACATGGAGGCTAACATGTTATTAAATGATGAATGGATTACCAATGATATCAAGAAAGAAATAAAAACCTTCCTGGAAACAAATGAAAAGGAACACACAGCAACCCAAAATGTCTGGGACACAGCAAAAGCAGTCCTTAGAGGCAAGTTCAAAACACTACAGGCATACCTCAAAAAACAAGAAACGTCAACAACAAACTAACCTTACAACTTAAAGAACTAGAAAGAACAAGAAAAGCCCAGAGTAAGTAAAAGGAAGGAAATAATAAACAGAGCCAAAGTAAATAACATAGAGACTGAAAAAAACAAAATACAAAAACTAAATGAAACCAAGAGCTGATTCTTTGAAAGGATAAACAAAATTGATATATCGTTAGCTAGACTTGTCAGAAACAAAGAGAGAGGACCCAAATAAATAAAATCAGAAACAAAAGTGTATTTCTGTGGTGTATTTCTGACACCACAGAAATACAAAGGATTGTAAGGAAATACAGTGGGTCCTTGACTTACGAGTGTCCCGACTAACGAGTTTTTCGAGATATGAGCCGTCTCTCGGCTGATTTTTTGCTTTGAGTTGTGAGCTAAAATTTGGGTTACAAGCCAGCTTCAGATACCCCACCACTAGTTGGAGCAGTGAACGTCACAGTGAATGCCACAACATCAGCCCAGCATCATGTGTCTCACTCATTCACTTCTTGATTTGACATATGAGTAATTTGAGTTATGAGCGCTATCATGGAACAAATTAGACTCATAAGTCAAGGCCCCACTGTACTATGAACAACTATAGGCCAACAAGCTGAACAATGCCCAAGAAATGGACAAATTTCTAGAAAAATACAATCTCCCCAAACTGAATCAGGAGTAATCAGAAAACCTGAATAGGCCAATAACAACTAATGAAATAGAAGCAGTAATAAAACCTCCCAGCAAACAAAAGCCAAAGCCCGGATGGCTTCACCGGGGAGTTTTACCAAACATTCAAAGAATGAATACCTATACTCCTCAACCTATTTCAGAAAATCCATGAGGAAGGAACACCTCCAAGCTCTTTTTATGAGGCAAGCACTATCCTAATTCCAAAACCAGATGAAGACACTACAGATAAAGAGAATTATAGGCCAATATCCCTGATGAACATAGATGCTAAAAACCTCAACAAAATGTTAGCAAATCAGGTCCAGTAATATATTACAAAGATCATACACCTTGACCAAGTGGGATTTATTCCAGGGATGAAAGGCTGGTACAATATTTTCAAATCAATAAACGTGATACATCACATAAACAAACTGAAAGACAAAAATCACATGATCATATCAATAGAAGCAGAAAAACATTGCATAATATCCAACACATATTTTTGATAAAAAAAAAAAGAAAACTCTCAGCAAAGTGGGAATAGAGGAATTATACCTGAACATAATAAAAGCATTATATGACAAACCTACAGCCAACTTCATACTCAATGAGGAAGAACTAAAGCCATTTCCCATAAGAACCAGAACAAGACAGGAATGTCTGCTCTCACCACTCTTATTCAACATAGTACTGGAAGTCCTAGCCACAGCGATCAGACAAGAGGAAGAAATGAAAGGCATCCAAATTGGAAAGGTGGATGTAACACTCTCATTATTAGCAGGTGACATGATATTGTAAACCGAAAGACTAAAGAAAACCTAAAGACTCCACCAAAAAACTATTACATTTAATAAATGAATTTATCAAAGTAGCAGGATACAAAATCACCACCCAAAAGTCAATGGCTTGTATACACACCAATAAGGAATTCTCAGAAAGAGAAACTAAACAAACAAACCATTTACCATTGTAACAAAAAAATTAACAGTTAGGATTTAACTTAACGAAGGAGGACAAATACCTGTACTCAGAAAACTACAGGATGCTGAAAAAAGAGATAGAAGGAGATATAAGCAAGTGGAAGACAATACCATATTCATGGACTGGTAGAATCCTATATAATAAAAGCCTAGGTGGAGTCGTGTGACGCCCTTGCGCGAGGTTGTCATAAGATGGCCGCCCTCGCATTATCACAGGATGGCTGCCACAAGATGGCCACCACAAGATGGCTGCCACAAGATGGTCACCACAAAATGGCCAGCAGGGGAGGGCAGTTGTGGGCACTCAGGCTGGCAGGGGAGGCCAGTTGGGGATGAACAGTCCAGCAAGGGAGGGCAGTTGGGGGTGACCAGTCCTGCAGGGGAGGGCAATTGGGGGGACCAGGCCTGCAGGGTAGGGCAGTTGGGGGCAAATAAGCTGTCATGGGAGCAGTTAGGCGTCAATCAGGCCGGCAGGGGAGCGGTTAGGGGGCGATCAGGCTGGCAGGCAGAAGTGGTTAAGGGCATTCAGGCAGGCAGGCAGGTTAAGAGGCAGGAGTCCCAGATTGTGAGAGGGATGTCCGACTGCCAGTTTAGGCCAGATCTCCAAAGGAGTCCCAGATTGGAGAGGGTGCAGGCCAGGCTGAGGAACACCCCCTGTGTGAACGAATTTCATACACCAGGCATCTAGTCAACATCATAAAATTGTCCATACTTCCCAAGGCAATCTACATATTCAACACAATCCCTATTAAAATACCAAGAGCATATTTCACAGACCTAGAACAAAACTCCAAAAATTTATATGCAATCAAAAAAGACCCCAAATAACTGAAGCAATTTTAGGGGGGGGGGGAATAACAACAAAAAAACAAAGTTGAAGGAATCACAATACAAGATTTCAAGTTATACTACAAACCCACCATAATGTAAAGACCCTGGTACTACACAAGAAAAGGCATATAGATCTATGGAACAGAACAGAGACCCCATAAATGCACCCAATCTATTATGCTCAAATAATATTTGACAAAGGTGGCAAGAGCATACAATGGAGTGAAGACAGTCTCTTCAATAAATGGTGTTGGGAAAATTGGTCAGATACATTCAAAAAAATGAAACTAGATCACCAACTTTCACCATACACAAAAATAAACTCAAAATGGATAAAGGACTTAAGTGGAAGACGAGAAACCATAAAAATCTTATAAGACTCCATTGGCAGTAAAATATCAGACATATGTCATAGCAATATATTTACTGATACAGCTCCTAGGGCAATGGAAACTAAAGAGAAAATAAACAAATGGGACTACATCAAAAAAAAAAAAAACTTCTGCACAGCAAAAGAAAGCATGAAAGGAAGAGAGAGAGAGAGAGAGAGAGAGAGAGAGAGAGAGAGAGAGAGAGAGAGAGAAGAAGAAGAAGAAGAAGAAGAAGAAGAAGAAGAAGAAGAAGAAGAAGAAGAAAGGAAGGAAGAAAAGAAGGAAGGAAGGAAGGAAAGAAGGAAGTCCACGGCATGGAGAACATATTTACCAATGTTATCTCCAATAGGGTTTAATCTCCAAAATGTATAGGGAACTCATACAACTTAACAAAAGAAAGATAAACAATCCAATCAAAAAATGGGCAAATGACCTAAATAGACACTTTTTGAAAGAGGACATACAGAAGGCCAAGAGATATATAAAACATGCTCAAGTCACTAATCATCCAAGAGATGCAAATCAAAACAACAATGAGGTGCCATCTCACACCTGTCGGACTGGCTATCATCAACAAATCAACAAACAAGTGCTGGTGAGGATGTGGAGAAAAGGGAACCCTCTTGCACTGCTGGTGGGAATGCAGACTGGTGCAGCCACTGTGGAAAACTGTATGGTGTTGCCTCAAAAAGTTAAAAATGGAACTCCCATTTGACCCAGTAATCCCACTTCTAGAAAAATATCACAAGAAACTAGAAACACCAATCAGAAAGGATATATGCACCCCTATGTTCTTAGCATCACAATTTACAATAGCCAAGATTTGGAAACAGCCTAAGTGCCCATCAGCAGATGAGTGGATTTAAAAACAGTGGTACATCTACACAATGGAATACTACGCTGCTATAAAAAAGAAGGAACTTTTACTATTTGTAACAGCATGGATGGACCATTATGCTAAGTGAAATAAGCCAGTTGAAGAAAGATAAATATTATATGATCTCATTCATTTATAGAATACTAGAGGCCCGGTGCACAAAAATTTGTGCAATCGGGGAGGGGGGGGAAGAGGGGTCCCTCAGCCCAGCCTGTGCCCTCTCGCTGTCTGGGACCCCTCGGGAGATAATGCCCTGCTGGCTTAGGCCTGCTCCCGGGTGGCAGAGGGCAGGCCCAATCCCTAGGTGCAGCCCCTGGTCGGGCTCAGAGCAGGGCTGATTGGGGAGTTGGGGCACCACCCCCTGTCATACACAGAGCAGGGCGGATCCAGAGGTTGTGATGCCACCCTCAATCACACTCAGGGAAGGGCCGATGGGGAGGTTATGGCTCTACCCCGTCACACACAGAGCAGGGCCCATGGCGGGGGGGGGGGGGGGGGAGGGCGCTGAACCCTGTCACACACAGAGTTGCTGGGCGATCAGGGGGTTTGGGCGCTGCCCCCTGTCACGCTGATCCCAGTGCTGGGAGGCATATTACCCTTTTACTATATAGGATAGAGACCTGGTGCATGGGTGGGGCTGGCTGGTTTGCCCTGAAGGGTGTCCTGGATCAGGGTGGGGGTCCACACTGGGGTGCCTGGCCAGTCTGGGTGAGGGGCTGAGGGCTGTTTTCAGGCTGGCGGGTGACTGAAGATCCCAACTTCTCCTTTTTTTTTTTTTTTTTTTATTCTGGGCCAGCTTTAGCTCTGGCTCCAGCTCTGAGGCCTCTGCTGCTGAAAGCAGGTATCTGGTTTGTTTGTGTTCCATAATTGAAACAATGTATAACTCCAGCTCTGAGATCCCAGCTTGCTGAAAGAAGGTTTTTGGGGTTTTGTTTAGCTTCTATATCTGTTACAATGTTTCTTAGCAGCTCAGAGCCCAGCAGCAGCAGGCGGGGAAAGTTGGAGTCCTCCGTCACTGAAGCAAGCAAGCCTCATGTTCGCTTCCAGCTGCCTGGCTGCCGGCTGCCATCTTGGCTGGCAGTTAATTTGCATATCTCCCTGATTAGCCAATGGGAAGGGTAGCGGTCGTACGCTAATTACCATGTTTCTCTTTTATTAAATAGGATAATCCTACTAGAGGCCCAGTGCACAAAATTAATACATGGGAGGCAGGGTCCCTCAGCCCAGCCTGCACCCTCTCGTAATCTGGGACCCCTCAGGGTATATCTGACTGCCGGTTTAGGCCCACAGGGATTGGACCTAAACTGGCAGTTGGACATCCCTCTCACAGCCCAGGACTGTTGGCTCCTAACAGCTCACCTGCCTGCCTGATCACTCCTAACCCCTAACCACTCTGCCTGCCTGCCTTCCTGCCTGATAACCCCTAACTACTCACCTGCCTGATTGCCCCTAACCACACTGCCTGCCTGCCTCATTGCCCCTAACTGCTTGCCTGCCTGCCTCATTGCCCCTAACCACCTCTGCCTCAGCCCCCTCCGTGGCTTCATCGGTAAGGATATCAGAATGACGTCCTAAAGATTGTTCAGCTGTCCCATCTAATTAGCATATTATGCTTTTATTATTACTTATAATAATAAAAGCCTAGGTGGTCCTTGTGCCCTCATGGGATGCCCTCACTCATCACAAGATGGCTGTCAGAAGATGGCCTGCAGGGGAGAGCAGTTAGGGGTGACCACGCTGGCAGGGGAGGGAAGTTGGGGATGGCCAGCCCTGCAGGGGAGGACAGTTGGGGGTGATCGGGCCATCAGGGGAGGAGTTAGACATCAATCAGTCTGGCAGGGGAGAGGTTAGGGGGCGATCAGGCTGGCAGGCAGAAGCGGTTAGGGGCAATCAGGTAGGCAGGCAGGCGAGCAGTTAGGAGCCAGCAGTCCTGGATTGTGAGAGGGATGTCTGACCGCTGGTGTAGGCATGATTCCTGTGGGCCTAAACCAGCAGTTGGACATCCCCCGAGGTGTCCCAGATTGGAGAGGGCGCAGGCCAGTTGAGGGACATCCCCCATGCACAAATTTTGTGCACCAGGCCTCTAGTAGATATAATAAAAGCCTAATATGCTAAGTGTCTGGTCGTCCAGTCATCTGTTCAAGCAATCAAAGCATAATATGCTAATGATATGGTAAGGCCTCTCAGCCACTCGCTATGATGTTCACTAACCACCAGGGGACAGACACTCCGGCTGGTAGGTTAGCTTGCTGCTGGCATCCAGCCAATCGGGACTGTGCGAGACGGGTCAGACTTGCCCTGGAGACCTCCTGCAGTCCCTCCCCATCTGGCCAACCTACTACATCCCTCTCTGGCCCCAATCCTGGGTGGGCAGGTGGAATGTAATCAACCAAATAACATCCTATATAATAAAAGCCTAATATGCTAAGTGTCTTGTCATTCGTTCAACCAATCAAAGCATAATATGCTAATGATATGCTAAAGCTGCTCAACCGCTCACTATGACATGCACTGACCACCAGGTGGCAGACAGTTGACTGGTAGGTTAGCTTGCTGCTGGGGTACAGCTGATCGGGACTGAGCAAGACAGGCTGGACATGCCCTGGAGCCCTCCCTCGGTCCCTCCCCGGCCCCGATCATGCACTGGTGGGGTCCCTTGACCTGGCCTGCACCCTCTCACAATCTTGGACCCCCCCGGGGGATGTCAGAGAGCCAGTTTTGGCCCGATCCCGCAGGGCAGGCTGAGGGACCCCACTGGTGCATGAATTTGTGCACTGGTCCTCTCGTCCTATATAATAAAAGGCTAATATTCAAATTGACCGAATGGCGGAACAACCAGCCACTATGATGTGCAGTGACCCTTCGTGGTCAGTGTGCTCCCACAGGGCGAGTGCCGCTCAGCCAGAAGCCCGGCTCATGGATGACGAGTGCAGCAGCAGTGGTGGGAGCCTCTCCCACCTCCACAGCAGTGCTAAGGATGTCGGTCACACATCCCCCAAGGGCTCCCGGACTGTGAGAGGGTGTAGGCCAGGCTGAGGAAACCCCCCAAGTGCACAAATTTTATGCACTGGCCCTCCAGTGAACAATATAAACAGAGTAACAAAAATAGATCTAGAAACAGAGAAACACCAAACAGGCCTTCAAACCTCAGAGTGAAGGCAGGGGAGGAGGGTGGTTAAGAGATCATCTGAAGGACCTGTATGCATGCATATTAGCATAACCAATGACGTGGACACTGGGTTGGTGGGGGCCTGTCGTGTGGGTTGGGAGTGGCCAGGGAGAGATTGATAGGGGAAAAGGAGACATATGTAATACTTTAAAGAATAAAAAAATAAAATAATAAAATAATAAATTAATTAACCAACAAAGTAAATAAAATAAAAATAAACCTACATGTGGGGTTGAAGGGTTCAATGAGGGAAAAGGCAGGAAACCTATAATACTTTCAACAATAAAGACAAATTTAAAAAATAAAATAATCCTACATTCTAACTCTCATATTTTGTTGTTGTTCTGGGTTTTAAGAATGTAAATCTTATGGTTATATTAATGTGTGCTGCTGTGGGAAAAATAACAGGCCCTATTTTCTCAGTCTCTTCTAAAGACACTTAGGAAATATATGAACTAAAAATAATTCCCTAGTGACTTCAATGATACCTATTTAAGGAATTTATATAGATAGATTATACATGATATGAATATAGAATAGATATAGATATAGCTACAGATACAGATCGATAGATAGATATACATAGATATAGATATATAGATATAGATATAGATAGATATAGATATAGATGATATAGATATAGATATATAGGTAGATAATATCTTTAGATATAAATAAATAGATATATAGATGTATAGATATAGATAAGTAGATATATACATAAACAGATTAACAAAAATAGATCTAGAGACAGAGAAACACCAAAGAGACCTTCATACCTCAGAGGGAAGGCAGGGGAGGAGGGTGGTTAAGAGATCATATATATAGAATAATAGATATACATAGATATATAGATACATAGATATATAAAGAGAGAGTATTTTCTTCAGAAATTTAAGAGGAGTTACTTTAACTTAATTCTTTGGTTCCCTACCATTGGAAGAAGGGAGAATTTTTATACATAGACCACTATGTTCTTATACTTACTAAGCCATCACCCTCAATTCCTATTTTTATCTACACATGTAACAAATTCCAGCCAATCTTGCCTGACACCCAATATTTCTTTCATTCCCTATTCTTCTATTCCCATTTGACAGGGCTTTTAATTTATATATTTATTGTTTAAAGTATTACATGTCTCCTTTTTCCCTGATTGAACCCCCCAGCCTCTCCCACACCCAAGGGCAAACACCCAGTTCCCAAGTGTCTGCATCCATTAGTTATGCTAATATGCATGCATACAAGTCCTTTGCTTTATCTATAACCTTCCTCCACTCCCCTCCCCTGCATTCTCTCTGAGGTTGGCTACCTTTTCTGGATCTATTTTTGTTCATCAGTTTATGTTGATCATTATATCCCACATATGAGTGAGATCATGTGATATTTATCTTTCTCCAACTGGCTTATTTCGCTTAGTATAATGCTCTCCAGGTCGATCCATGCTGTTGCAAATGGTAAAAGTTCCTTCTTTTTTATAGTGGCATAGTATTACATTGTGTAGATGTACCATCGTTTTTTAATCCATTCATCTGCTGATGGGCACTTAGGTTGTTTCCAGATCTTAGCTATGGTAAATTGTACTGCTGTGAACATAGGGCTGCATATATCCTTTCTGATTGTTGTTTCTAGTGTCTTGGGATATATTACTAGAAGTGGGATTACTGGGCCAAATGGGAGTTTCATTCTTAACTTTTTGAGGAAACTCCATATTATTTTCCACGGTGGGTGCACCAGTCTGCATTTCCACCAGCAGTGCACGAGGGTTCCTTTTTCTCCACATCCTCACCAGCACTTGTAGTTTGTTGATTTCTTAATGATAGCCATTCTGACAGGTGGGAGATCATACCTTATTATTGTTTTGATTTGCATCTCTTGGGTGATTAGTGACTTTGAGCATATTTTCATATGTCTCTCAGCCTTCTGTATGTCCTCTTTTGAAAATGGTCTATTTAGGTCCTTTGCCCATTTTTTGATTGGATTTTTTATCTTCCTTTTGTTAAATTGTATGAGTGCCCTATAAATGTTGAAGATTAAGCCCTTCTCTGAAATAGAATTGGCAAATATGTTCTCCCATGCACTGGGCTTTCTTGTTGTTTTGTTGATGGTTTCTTTTGCTGTGCAGAAGCTTTTTATTTTGATGTAGTCCCATTTGTTTATTTTCTCCTTAGTTTCCATTGCCCTAGGAGCTGTATCGGTAAAGGTATTGCTATTATATATGTCTGATGTTTTGCTGCCTATAGAGTCTTATAAGATTTTTATGATTTCCTGTCTTACATTTAAGTCCTTTAACCATTTTGAGTTTGTTTTTGTGTATGGTGTAAGTTGGTGATCTAGTTTTGTTTTCTTATGTATATATGACCAAATATCCCAGCACAATTTATTGAAGAGACTGTCATGAATCCATTTTTTTTAATTAAATCTTTATTGTTCAGATTATTACAATTGTTCCTCTTTTTCCCCCCCATAACTCCCCTCCTCCCAGTTCCCGCCCCACCCTCTGCCCTCACTCCCCACCCACTGTCCTCATCCATAGGTGCACGATTTTTGTCCAGTCTCTTCCCACATGTCCCACACCCCTTTCCCCCCAAAGAATAGTCAGTCCATTCCCTTTCTATGTCCCTGATTCTATTATAATCAACAGTTCATTCTGTTCATCAGATTATTTATTCACTTGATTCTTAGATTCACTTGTTGATAGATGCATATTTGTTGTTCATAATTTGTATCTTTACCTTTTTCTTCCTCTTCCTCTTCTTAAAGGATACCTTTCAGCATTTCATATAATCCTGGTTTGGTGGTGATGAACTCCTTTAGCTTTTCCTTATCTGTGAAGCTCTTTATCTGACCTTCAATTCTGAATGATAGCTTTGCTGGATAAAGTAATCTTGGTTGTAGGTTCTTGGTATTCATCACTTTGAATATTTCTTGCCACTCCCTTCTGGCCTGCAAAGTTTCTGTTGAGAAATCAGCTGACAGTCGTATGGGTATTCCCTTGTAGGTAACTGAGTTTCTTTCTCTTGCTGCTTTTAAGATTCTCTCTTTGTCTTTTGCTCTTGGCATTTTAATTATGATGTGTCTTGGTGTGGTCCTCTTTGAATTCCTTTTGTTTGGGGTTCTCCGCGCTTCTTGGACCTGTAAGTCCATTTCTTTCACCAGGTGGGGGAAGTTTTCTGTCATTATGTCTTCAAATAGGTTTTCAATATCTTGCTCTCTCTCATCTTCTGACACCCCTATAATTCTGATGTTGGTACGCTTGAAGCTGTCCCAGAGGCTCTTTACACTATCCTCGCATTTTCGGATTCTTTTTTCATTCCACCCCTCCAGTTGGGTGTTTTTTGCTTCCTCGCATTTCAAATCATTGACTTGATTCTTGCGCTCCTCTGGTCTGCTGTCAGGAGTCTGTATAATATTCGTTATTTCAGTCCGTGTATGCTTAATTTCTAGTTGGTTCCCCAATATAAGAACGAGGGTCTCATTAGTTTTCTTGTAGATCTCATTAAGTTTATCAGCAGCTTCTAAACAGTTCTTGAGAGACCTTAAAAGCGTGGTTCTGAACTCTATATCTTCCATTGACAATTTTTTCCTGTTTCTTTGTCTCCGCATTTTGTTATGCTTCCTTGGTGCACCCCCTAGTGGTTTTTGTGCGCAGTCTTGTAGTTAAGCCTTGATTGTTGTAGCTAATACCTGGAAGGGTTTGACCTCGAGGCCAAGTGGCTGTGAGAATCAGCTGTGTCTGCAGTGAGAGAACTTCTGTCCTCTAGGGAGGTGCTAATCTAGCCTTTGCCTGAGGCTATCCGGCAAATGCCTCTGTGCAGGGCTTGGGCAGGGCGGGTCGCACAGGATCAACAGGGTGGGCCTGAGAGAGCAGTTATGGCGGCTCTCAGTCCTGTCCCCAGGGGCTCTGCCTCTCTGAGTCCCAGCGACCACTGCAAACCTCGGCGAGAAAGCTGCACTCGCTCTGACCGAAGCCAGACAGTCCCGCTTCTCCAGTTTGAGTCTGGGTCCCTAAAGACTCGCCCATATCTGGAGCTCAGAGTCTGCGACTCCCTCCCGATTGAAAACGCCAACCGCACCCTCCGGCACCATCCCGCTCCGTGCACTCTGCACCTGAGAATTTGACTTCAGCACTGCGCCTCCTCTGAGTGTCCGTATGCGTTTCTCTTTCCTCCTAGTTGTAGGACTTCCACTCAGCCAGCATTCCTGTGGTTCTGGGTGATGTCCATTCCATCTTTTAGTTTCACTTTTGAAGTAGTTGTTCAAAGCAGCAAACTCCGGCATTAACCTATGCCGCCATCTTGGTTCTGCCCCATGAATCCATTTTATGTTCTTGCCTCCTTTGTCAAATATTAATTGAGCTTATTGGCTTGGGTCTATTTCTGGGTTATCTGTTCTGTTTCATTGGTCTATATGTCTGTTCTTGTGCCAGTACCAGGCAGTTTTGAGAACTGTGGCTTTATAATTAGCTTGATATCTGCTATCGTGATCCCTCCAACTTTAGTCTTCTTTTTCAGCATTGCTGTGGCTATTAGGAGTCTTTTTTTTTTTTTTATTCCAGGTGAATTTTTCGAGAGTTTGTTCTAGGTCTGTGAAATATTCCATTGGTATTGTAATGGGATTGCATTGAATCTATAAATTGCTTCTGGTAGTATGGACATATTAATGATGTTGATTCTACCAATCCAAGAACACGGTTTGTTCTTCCATTTGTTTATATCTTCCTCTATCTCTTTTTAATGTCCTGTAGTTTTTTGAGTATTGGTCTTTTATCTCCTTAGTTAAGTTTTTTCCTAGGTATCTTAATATTTTTGGTGCAATGGTGAGCAGGATTGTTTTTTAGTTTCTCTTTCTGTGACTTCATTATTGGTATATAAAAAAGCCATAGATTTCTGGGTATAAATTTTGTATCCTGCTATATTGTCATTTATTAAATCTAGTACTGTAGTGTTTTGGTGAAGTCTTTGGGGTTTTTTATGTACAGTATCATGTCATCTGTGAATAATGACAGTTTTACTTCTTCTTTTCCAATTTGGATGCCTTTTAGTTTTTCTTCTTGTCTGACCGCTATGGCTAGCACTTCCAGTACTATATTGAATAGGAGTGGTGAAAGTGGGCATCCCTATCTTGTTCCTGTTCTAAGGGGGAATAGATTTAGTTTTTGCCCTTTGAGTATGATGTTGGCTGTAGGTTTGTCATATAAGGCTTTTATTATGTTGATGTATGATCCCTCAATTCCCACTTTGCTGAGAGTTTTATCAAGAAATCGTGTTGAATTTTGTCAAATGCATTTTTGCATCAGTTTGTATGATTATGTGATTTTTATCTCTCAATTTGTTCATGTGATGTATCACATTTATTGATTTGTGGGTATTGTACCTTTCTTGCATCCCTGGAGTAAATCCCACTTGGTCATGAAGTATGATGCTTCTAATGTAATGCTGGACCCAATTTGCTAGAATTTTGTTGAGGACTTTATCATCTATGTTTATCAAGGATATTGGCCTTTAGTCCTCTTTCTTTATAGTGTGTTTATCTGGTTTTAGGATTAGGGTAATGCTGGCTTCATAGAAAGAGCTTGGAAGTTTGCCTTTCTCTCGGACTTTGTGGAGTAGTCAGAGGAGGATAGGTTTTAGTTCTTCTTTGAAGGATTTGTAGAACTCCCCTGGACAGCCGTTGGATCAGGGCTTTTTTTTCCTGAAAGATTTTTGATTACTGCTTCAATTTCTTCGGTAGTTATTGGACTATTCAGGTTTTTTTTAATTCTTCCTAATTGAGTTTTGGGAGCTTGTGTTTTTCTAAGAATATGACCATTGAGTTTAGGTTGTCCAATTTTTTGGAGTAGAGTTGTTCATAGTATTGTTTCATAATCCTTTGTATTTCTGTGGGGTCGATTGTTATTTCACCTCTTTTGTTTCTGATAATGTTTATTTGGGTCCTCTTTCTTTGCTTCTTGGTGAGCTTGGCTAGAGGCTCATCAATCTTGTTTATCCTTTCAAAGAACCAGCTCTTGGTTTTATTTATCTTTTGTATTGTTTCCTTTTTTTGTCTCTAGTCATTTATTTCTGCTCTGATATTTATTTATTTATTTTCAATTAAATCTTTATTGTTCATATTATTACATTAGTTACTCTTTTTTCCCACCATAACTCCACTCCACCCAGTTTCCACCCCACCCTCCGCCCTCACTCCCCACACACTGTCCTCATCCATAGGTGCATGATTATTGTCCAATTTCTTCCCAAACCCCCACGCCCCCCCCCAAGAATAGTCAGTCCATTCCCTTTCTATGTCCCTGATTCTATTATAATCACCAGTTCATACTGTTCATCAGATTATTTATTCACATTGATTTTTAGATTCACTTGTTGATAGATGTGTATTTGTTGTTCATAATTTGCATCTTTACCTTTTTCTTCTTCTTCCTCTTCTTAAACGATACCTTTCAGCATTTCATATAATACTGGTTTGGTGGTGATGAACTACTTTAGCTTTTTCTTATCTGTGAAGCTTTTTATCTGGCCTTCAATTCTGAATGATAGCTTTGCTGGATAAAGTAGTCTTGGTTGTAGGTTCTTGGTATTCGTCACTTTGAATATTTCTTGCCATTCCCTTCTGGCCTGCAAAGTTTCTGTTGAGAAATCAGCTGATAGTCGTATGGGTACTCCCTTGTAGGTAACTGATTTTCTTTCTCTTGCTGCTTTTAGGATTCTCTCTTTGTCTTTTGCTCTTGGAATTTTAATTATGATGTGTCTTGGTGTGGTCCTCTTTGGATTCCTTTTGTTTGGGGTTCTCTGCGCTTCCTGGACTTGTAAGTCTATTTCTTTCACCAGGTGGGGGAAGTTTTCTGTCATTATGTCTTCAAATAGGTTTTCAATATCTTGCTCTCTCTCATCTTCTGGCACCCCTATAATTCTGATGTTGGTATGCTTGAAACTGTCCCAGAGGCTCCTTACACTATCTTCGTATTTTTGGATTCTTTTTTCATTTTGCTTTTCCGGTTGGGTGTTTTTTGCTTCTTCGTATTTCAAATCTTTGACTTGATTCTTGCAACCCTCAGGTCTGCTGTTGGGAGTCTGTATAATATTCTTTATTTCAGTCAGTGTATGCCTAATTTCTAGTTGGTTCTTTATCACACATTGAGGGTCTCATTAGATTTCTTGAGGATCTCACTACATTTATCGGCGGTCTCACCAGTCTTTTCGAGGGCCTTATTAAATTTATCGGCGGCTTCGAGACAGTTCTTTAAAGACCTTAAAAGTGTGGTTTTGAACTCTATATCCAACAGTTTGCTTTCCTCCAATTCTGTTGTTTGTGTCCTGTTTCTTTGTCTCAGCATTTTTTATGCTTTGCTGTGTCGATCGAGTCCCATTCTGTGCTAAGTGTCCCAATTACCTGAGGTAGACACTCTTGGTGCACCCCCTTGTGGGCTTTGTGCACAGTCTTGTTGTAGTTAAGCCTTGATTGTTGTAGTTATCACTATGAGGAATTGACCTCCAGGCCAATTGGCTGTGAGAATCAGCTGTGTCTGCAGTGGGAGAACTTCTGTGCTGGAGACACCCCTCTGGGGCTAGACTTGCTTCAATGGGGCTTTGGTGCTCACTGAGTCTGCCCCCTGAGTGTGTCCTTTATGGTTCCATGGAGCTGCAAACTGGATGGTCCCACTCTGACCTCTGGGCTTCCTGGCTCCTGGATCTCTAGGGAGGTGCTAATCTAGCCTTTGCCTGAGGCTATCCAGCAAAAGTCTCCCTACAGGGCTTGGGCCTGGCGGGTCCCACGGGATCAACAGAGCGGGGTTAGCAATTATGGCTGCTCTCAGTCTTGCCCTCAGAGGCTCTGCTTCTCAGTGTCCCAGTAATTGCTGCAAGCCCCACAGAGAGAAAGCTTCCCTAGGGTTCTGAGCGATGCCAGACAGTCCCGCTTCTCCCGTATGAGTCTGGGTCCCTAGAGACTCGCCCAGAACTGGAGCTCAGAGCCTGAGACTCCCTCCCGATTGAAAACAACAACTACACCCTCAGCCACCAGCTCGCTCCGCATGCACTCCGCACCTTAGTATTTTACTTCAGCACTTTGCCTCCTGTGAGTCTCGGTATGTTTTTCTCTTTCCTCCTAGTTGTAGAACTTCCAATCAGCCAGCCTTCCTGTGGTTCTGGATGATGTCCATTCCTTCTTTTAGTTGCTTTTTGAAGTGGTTGTTTGAGGCAGCAAACTCCGGTGTTTACCTATGCCGCCATCTTGGTTTTTCTTCTGATATTTATTATTTCCTTTTTTTTCTGCTTACTCTGGGCTTTTCTTGTTGCTCTCTTTCTAATTCTTTGAGATATAAGGTTAGATAATTTGTTACCATTTTTTTCTTGTTTTTTTGAGGTAGGCCTATAGAGCTATGAACTTCTCTCTCAAGACTGCTTTCACTGTGTCCCATAGATTTTGGATTATTGTGTTTTTAATGTCGTATCTTGCCAGGATGTTTTTCATTTCTTCTTTGATAACCCAATCATTGTTTAATTGCATGCTATTTAGCCTCCATGTGTTTGATTTTTTTTCCATTGTTTTTATTGTGGTTGATTTCTAATTTTATGCTATTGTGGTCCGAGCAGATGCTTGATATGATTTCTATCTTCTTGAATTTGAAGAGACTTCTTGTGTCCCAATATGTGGTCTACTTTTGAAAATGACCCATGTGCACTTGAGAAGAATGTATATTCTGTAGATTTGGGGTGAAATGTTCTGAAGATGTCAATTAAGTCCATCTGATGTAGTCAGTCATTTAGGATTGCTGTTTATTTGCTGATTTTTTGTTTAGAGGATTTATTTAGTGGTGTCAATGGTGTATTAAAGTCCCCTACTATGACTGTGTTGCTGTGGATCTCTCCCTTGATATCTTCCAGAATTTTTTTTATGTATTTGGGTGCTCCTTTATGGGGTGCATATATGTTTACCAGAGTTATATTTTCTTGTTGAATTGCTCCCTTTAGTATTATGAAGTGGCTTTCCTTATCTCTTGTTACGGACTTTACTTGGGATCTAATTTGTCAGATATAGTTATTGCTACCCCAGCTTTTTTTTTTTTTTTTAATTTCCATTCACCTAAATTCTTTTTTCTCAGCTCTTCATTATCAGCCTGTGTGAGTTCTTTGTTCTTAGGTGGGTCTCTTGTATACAGAAGATATATGGGTCATGTTTTCCTCTCCATTCAGCTACCCTATGTCCGTTGATTGGAGCATTTATTTAAATTACATTTAAGGTTCTTATTGATAGGTAGTTGTTTTATTCTTTATGCCTGTGTTCCTTCTTCCCTTCCTATTTCTTCTTTTCACAGCAGTCCCTTTAACTTTTCTTGCATTTTTAGTTTGGTGGTAGTAAACTCCCTTAACCATTTTTTGCCTGTGAAGCTCCTGATTTCCCCTTCAATTTTGAATGATAGCCTTGCTGGCTATAGTATTCTTGGATTCCATCCCTTGTTTTGCATCACTTTGTATATTTCATTCCATTCCTTCTAGCCTGATGTGTTTCTGTTGAGAAATCAGTTGATAGTCTAAAGTAAGATCCCTTGGAGGTAACTTTCTGTCTCTCTCTGGAATCCTTTAAGATTCTTACTTTGTCATTGGTGTTTGCCAGTGTAATTATGATGTGTCTTTGTGTCGGTCTTTTCGGGTTCATCTTGTTAGTGACTCCGTCAGCTTCTTGGACTTGTGTTGATTTTTCTTCCCAATATCAGGGAAGTTTTCTGTCTTTATTTCTTCAAACAGGTTTTCTATTCCTTGCTCAGTTTCCTCTCCTTCGGGTACCCCTATTATGAGGATGTTGTTTCATTTTGTGTTGTCCCAAAACTCCCTTATGCTCTCCTCCTGGTTTTTAAGTTTTTTGTCCAGTTACTGCTCTGATTGGGTTTTTTTCCCTACTTTGTCTTCTATCTCACTGATGTGGTCTTCAGCTTCTTCTAGTCTACTGTCGATGCTTTATATTGTATTCTTTATTGCAGCAATGTTATTCTTCATTTCTTCTTGATTATTCTTCATGTCCTATTGATTTTTACACATGTTTTTGAATTTGTCTCCCATCCTTTCAGTGTCCTTATGACCATTGCTGTGCATTCTTTCTCTGACAAATTGCTTGCCTCCATTTCCTTCACTTCCTTTTCTGGTGATTTCTCTTTATCTTTCATATGGGGGCTCTTTCTTTGTCTTCCCATGTTTGCTCCTCTCTGGGTGTCTGGTTATGTTGCTCACTCTCTACCACATTAATCAAAAAGCACAAAATACAACTTGACAAGATAAGACATAGAGGGAACAAAACACGAGTGTATACACAACACCAATAAACCCAAATAAAGGTGAACACCAGAGAAAAGATACTTAAGGGAGAGGAAAGCACGCAGAAATGATATTGAGAAAAGGAAAAAAGGTAAGAGAGAAAAGAATAAAAAAGAAAAAATAAAGGAAAAATATATACATATATGGCGGGAAAGCTCCACACAACCAACAACTAAACCAAAAAACTCAAACAGCAAACACCCAGAAAAAATGGAGGGGACCTAAATCTGAAGAGGCAGAGCTTATTTCCAGAAGGTAAGATAAAGGAATTTAATGAATGGGGGAATGGCCACAATTCAGTTTAGAGGAGTTAGAAAGCAAATGAGTGTATAAGAAGAAAAGTAAAAAACAAAATATTCAATAAAAAATGATTTCACCATATATATATATATATATATATATATATATATATATATATATATATATTTGGAAAAGGAGAATAGAGTAGGGAGAAGATAGGCCTGAGTTTGGTGAGTGAAACTAATTAAGCTATTAGCGGAAGAAGAGAACAAGCAAGGAGAGGAAAAACAAAATCATAAAATAGAAAACAAAAACAAACAAAAAAACTAACAAACAATCAAACAACCAACCAGAAAAGAAATTGGCTAGCGAAGAAAGAGAAAAGGGAAGGGTGTGTGTACTTGGAGCAGCGTAGGCCACCCTGGGAGAGATTTCAGCAGCAGTAGAGGCTGCCTGGCCATGGGAGCCTGGTCTGTCAGTCCCCAACAGTCTTGCGGAAATATAACTGTCCCTCACTCACTCACACTCTTTCTCACTGTTGTCCTGTCTGCCGCTTTCTTGGATCCTGAGGACTTTAATCTTTGACAGGGTTTTTTATTTAGCGATTTCCTGCTCACTTTTTCCATTTTGATCATTCAGCACTTCAATACCAATCTCTCCAAATACACACATGCATGTGTGTACACACAACACAAACACACACATACACATATCCCCTTTCCAAAACTTCAATTTGGCCTTATTGATAATCCTTATACTTAATGTTTATATCAAAAAAGAGATCATCTTTATTTTTTTTTAAATATATCTTATTGATTTTTTACAGAGAGGAAGGGAGAGAGATAGAGAGTTAGAAACATCGATGAGAGAGAAACATCAATCAGCTGCCTCCTGCACACCTCCCACTGGGGATGTGCCCGCAACCCAGGTACATGCCTTTGACCAGAATCGAACCCTGGACCTTTCAGTCCGCAGGCCGACGCTCTATCCACTGAGCCAAACCGGTTTCGGCAAAAAAGAGATCATCTTTAATCTGCCCCCACTGCCTCTTATATGTAACTGGTGGATAACAAAAATGTACTATCAGCAATTCTCTATATACTATAAGTTGGAGAAGCACAGACCTAGATAATATCCCAATTATCTAAAAGATAATTTTTAACTCCAGTGTCTTGAGTGAGAAAGATACTACAGAGAACATCCAATGGCTCCCTTCCTTTTTTCCTTTTTACCATAATATTATAAAACATTTACACTTTTTGCCAACATAGCTTTTAAAACAATTTTTAACCTGTAATACCAGCATAAATTACTGACTTCTAAATAAATTTATAGGAAGAATTATATTTTTAATTTTTAAATGCTGTCTCCATTTTATGACTTTGTTGTAAGAGACTTTTAAAAAGCTGCTAGTATGAGGACATTTCTTGATCTGAACAGCAAAATTCTTAAGTACATCGTAATTTTTGTTCTCCTTTGGTTCAAGGCTACTACTCCACAACTCATAGTTCTAATCTTTTGCCTCCAAAGTTCCTTCTGGTATAGTTTTCAGTACTTCCTCAGATGATAATTACTAACCACAAAGTCCATAATGATATGTCTAATTTGTGTTCAAAAGTCAGTGTCTAGTACAGCTTTCTGCACTGACTCAGAATGCTCTACAATCTAATTTTACAAAGTCTTGATCACCCAAATTTTTACTGATGATACCATGCTGATTCAGATAAGGTTTTCAACTTACTTTTGCTCTGAAAAATTAGACATACAAGTGTCATGAAGCTTACAAATTCTTTTTATTTTTCTTCTACTGATACATTACATGTTACTGAAGCACCACTAGGAAAGATAAATTGTTTTATTTGATCAAAGATTGCATGTGAGACTCTTGGTTTTAAATTGTTGCCTTTTTATAAATTCACTCATACTCAGTATACTTATTTGTAGGATTTTATGTTCTTTGAACATTCACTGGCTGGATTATAACAATCAAGATGACAAAACAATAAAATATGCAGAACATATTTCTGTAAGTAAAAGACAAGTTTAAATTATCTCTTTCTCTTGAAGATGTTGACATTTGACCCTAATTTTTTTTCCTTTTTTTTAGAAACCCTTGGGCTTGGATTTCATTTCTGAATGATTTGAATATTTACTCATTTGTAACAAAATTTTAATTATTATATTTAATAAAGTATAGTGTAATGAAGCAATTATTTGGTTGTAAATGCATGATAGCTAAAAACAAGATTACTGACCCTAGCACAATGTTGCTTTGAGAGATTACCATCCTTTCATTTGATTCCTTTGAAGTTATTGCATGAGTAAGCATGAAAGATGAGAACTAAGGCTTGCAGCATCACTGATGAAAATTCAATGTTTAGAGAGCACTTTGAAGTTTTTCTGGTACCAAACCTGGTTACTAATCAAAAGAACTGGATTTCTAAAATGTTTTTTTTGTAAATAGTCTTTTTTCTTTTACTTTATTAATTAATCTTATTGTAGTAGGACTTTATTTTGGAAAAGCTAAAAGTTGGTTAAATAATATGTTTAAAGATGAGAAGGAAGATAGATGAAATCAATTTTTTCTGGTGGCATATTGTACATAGAAAACCCTAAAGAGTCCATAAAAAACTACTAGATTTAATAAATGAATTCAGCAATGTAGCAGGATACAAAATTAACACCAAGAAATCTCTGGCATTTTTATACACCAATAATGAACTCTCAGAAAGAGAAATGAACAAAAAAATAATCTCATTTACCATTGCAACAAAAAATTAAGATACTTAGGAATAAACATAAACATGTAATTTTTCTGACCCTTCTCAGTTCTTCCATTTGCTACTTTGCAGAGCTGTGTTGATAATTAAGAACCCAATATTTTCTCCATTTCCCCTTATCTATTTTAACCATAATGTGTGTGATTTATGATAATTTATAAGTAGCTAAATGAAATGGCATTTTAAAAGTTGATCCATATTAACTAATAAAATGGAGGAAAATAGCTAACATTTCCTGATGAAGTAACAGAATGATATGAAAACAAAGGAAAATTTGGCAGTATGTGCAAGACCTGCTCAGATCCCAAATGTTTTTCCTAAGGCTGATCCTGTTTCATATCTTCTTCTTGTCTTTTACTTTTGAGTTCTAAGATGAAACATTTTTGTTGCTGATGTTGTAACAGCAGTGATTGAAACTTTCACAGTGAGGCAAGAATAGAAGGAAAAAATACCATTTATACATGGTACATTATAAAATTACAATCGCTTTTGTATTTTTAAAAACTATCCAAATGAACCCTAAAAAGAAGTGAAAATAGCTACATAACACCTAAAGACAAAGAGACTCCTTAAAGGTAAAAACCCTTCTTACACTATAGCACACATTTTTAAATTGGCTATTTTATTAAGTAAAACCTGCCGTAGTACTTTACTCCTGAACTAGCACACTATGACAAATCCATCTTCCCCTTCCTCAGTAAAGATGAAATTGACTTTTATATGTCTTCTATGTTCTAATTTTTGCTTTACCACCAAACACGAATCCATGAGAGGCTAGAGAGACTTTCATTGTTCAGTGAAATTTTCCATGAAAAGAATGCAGCTAAATGAGGTGGCTCCTCTGAGCAGCATTGCTTTCCCTTTGCCCCACTACCCTCTCAGAAGGCAGGATCTAACTGTTCACTTTTATTGTACTGAGAAGACCTAATCAGATTCAAATGCCTCCCATTAATTCATTCATTAATTCATTGTTATATTAATTTAATATTTTTGAGTTCCCTCTATATGCCAAAAGTATAGTTCCCCCTCTTATAGCTTATAGTTTAGTTAAAGAATAGCTGTTAATTCAATAATGACACAAACAAAATATTTCGAACATGAGAATTGTTTAAAGGAAATAGACAAAGGGCTAAGATAGGGATATTTGACTTGGTCAAGGAATAAAGGAGTGATGGGGATTTAGTACATAAAGAATAAGTAGGAGCAGAAGGAAGAATGTTTCAGACTGAGATACTAACATTGGCAAAAGTTCTCTCATGGGGGAAGAGAAGACATGACAATCTCAAGTTACTTGAAGAAGGCCAGTGATTGAAGTTCAGACAGTGAGGAAGAATGTGGTACCAGATGAGAATAAATGGGGCCTGTGGGCCATGTTAAAGATTTTAGACTCTGTCTTATTAGCAAAGCATCTAATAAAAGTTTATTAGGAGAGACTTGACTGATAAAAGTTAAGTGTGGTGAGAAGGCTGGAGAGGATGCCCATGGACCAATTAATAGGTTACTAAAGTAATTTAGGTGACAACTAATGGTAGCTTGGATTAATGTCTGCTCACTCATTTAAAGGGAGAGAACTGAGAATATTCAAAATATATTTAGGAGGTAAAATTACCATTACTTCATGCTGAGTAGAAAATGGAAATTCAAAGGAGAAAGGAGATTTTAGACCTATCCCATTTACTGACAGAGGGAACATTAGAAGAGGATCTGATTCAGGAGTAAATAGGATAAAAAGCATGGGTTCAGTTTTAAACATATTGAATTTGTAATGCTTTTAACTCTCCCAAATAGGCAGGTGGGCATCTTTGTATTTTTAAAAAGAAATGTATATGAGATGTATATGAACCTACAGAAATTTAAATATTTGAATAGTCACTGGTTTACTTCAAGGATATCCCTCACAATTATTTTAAAACATGCATGGACAATGAATTCACTCATTCATTCATTAACTAATGTTTTATGAAATTACTTCTATGCACCAGGCAGTGTTTCAAGCAGTGGGGATATTATGCTTAGTGGCAATTATTCCTAATCTAAAGATGCATTTGATAAATGTTTGTGACATTCATATTATGTGCTAGGTGCTTATATCAAGCATTAAGTTCTAGCAGTGAACAAAGCAACAGGAGCTGACATTAGCTGTGGAAACATGATCACCAGAGTAAGAATGTTGCAGACTGGCTGGTCAGAAATCCGTTAGCTGGACTGAATATGTTGCTGATTTGCTGATTTTCTTTCTCTTTGTTTATTTTTATTCACATCACCACTTACTCCACCTATAACCTCTCCCACCTCCACCACCACCCTCACCTCTGCAGTCACCACACTGCTGACCGTGTCCATGAGTTTTTCTCTTTTTCCCCCTTTTTTGCTCAAACCCTCCCTGTCTCCTACCCCCACCTCCATCCTCCAAAACTGTCTGCCTGCTATCTAAGAGTCTGTCTCTATTTTTCTTGTTAGTTCAATTTGTTCATTAAATTCTACATAGGAGTGAATCATATGGTACTTGACTTTCTCTAACTGGCTTATTATACTTAGCATAATGTTTTCCAAGTCCATCCATGTTATCCCAAAGGATAATTTTTTTTCCCTTTTTACAGTGGAGTAGTGTTCCATTGTGTAAATGTACTAGAGCTGTTTTATCCACTCATATACTGGTGGACACTTGGGCTGCTTCCAAATCTTGACTATTATAAATAACACTGTGATGAACACAGGGGTGCAATTAGAATTGGTGTTTCAGGTTTCTTTGGTTACATTCCCAGAAGCGGGATTGATGGGTAATTTTTAATTTTTTTGAGGTAACTACATACTGCTTTCCACATGGCTGCACCAATTTGCATTCCCACAAACAGTGCAATAGGGTTCCCTTTTTTCCACATCCTCGCCAACACTTATTGTTTGTTGATTTATTGAGGATAGCCACTCTATTAGGTGTGAGGTGATATCTCATTATGGTTTTAATTTGCATTTCTCTGATGATTAGTGATGTTGAGCATCTTTTCATATGTCTATTGGCCATCTGTATGTCCTCTTTGGAGAAATGTCTATTCAGGTCTTTTGCCTATTTTTTAATTGGATTGTTTGTTTCTTTGGTGTTGAGTTTTATAAATTCTTTATAAATTTTGTATAATAACCCCTGATCTGATGTATCATTGGCGAATATGTTCTCCCATTCAGTAGGTTGTCTTTTTCACTTTGTTAATGGTTTCCTTTGCTGTGCAAAAACTCTTCAGTTTGATATAGTCTCATTTGTTTATACTTCCTTTTGTTTTCCTTGCCCGGGGAGATATATCAGAAAAAAATATTGTTATGAGAAATGTCAGAGATTTTACTGCCTATATTTGTTTCTAGGCTTTTTATGGTTTCAAGTCTTTGATCTATTTTGAGTTTATTCTTTTGTGTGGTGCAAGAAGGTGGTCTAGGTTCATTATTTTGCACATGTCTGTCCAATTTAACAGAACCATTATAATAGACTATCTTTAGTCCATTGTATGTTTTTTGTCTCCTTTGTCAAATATTAATTGACTATAAAGGCATAGATTTATTTCTGGGCTCTCTGTTCTGTTCTATTGATCTATATGTCTGTTTTTATGCCAGTACCATGCTGTTTTCATTACTATGGCCAAGGTAGTATAGTTTGATATCAGGTAGTGTGATTCCTCCAACTTTGTTCTTCTTTCTCAATATCACTGTTGCTATTTGGGGTCTTTTGTGGTTCCATATAAATTTTTGGAAGACTTGATCTAGTTCTCTGAAATACATGATTAGTATCTTGACAGAAATTGAGTTGAATCTGTAGATTGCTTTGGGTAGTATGGACATTTTAACGACATTAATTCTTCTTACCTATAAATATGGAATATGCTGCAGATTAGCTGTATATTTTTCTTTTTTTTTAATTAAATCTTTATTGTTCAGATTATTACATTTGTTCCTCTTTTTTTCCCCCCATAACTCCCCTCCTCCCAGTTCCCGCCCCACCCTCCGCCCTCACTCCCCACCCACTGTCCTCATCTATAGGTGCACGATTTTTGTCCAGTCTCTTCCAGCATCTCCCACACCCCTTTCCCCCCCAGGAATAGTCAGTCCATTCCCTTTCTATGTCCCTGATTCTATTATAATCACCAGTTCATTCTGTTCATCAGATTATTTATTCACTTGATTCTTAGATTCACTTGTTGATAGATGCATATTTGTTGTTCATAATTTGTATCTTTACCTTTTTCTTCCTCTTCCCCTTCTTAAAGGATACCTTTCAGCATTTCATATAATCCTGGTTTGGTGGTGATGAACTCCTTTAGCTTTTCCTTATCTGTGAAGCTCTTTATCTGACCTTCAATTCTGAATGATAGCTTTGCTGGATAAAGTAATCTTGGTTGTAGGTTCTTGGCATTCATCACTTTGAATATTTCTTGCCACTCCCTTCTGACCTGCAAAGTTTCTGTTGAGAAATCAGCTGACAGTAGTATGGGTATTCCCTTGTAGGTAACTGAGTTTCTTTCTCTAGCTGTTTTTAAGATTCTCTCTTTATCTTTTGCTCTTGGCATTTTAATTATGATGTGTCTTGGTGTGGTTCCTCTTTGGATTCCTTTTGTTTGGGGTTCTCCGCGCTTCTTGGACCTGTAAGTCCATTTCTTTCACCAGGTGGGGAAGTTTTCTGTCATTATTTCTTCAAATAGGTTTTCAATATCTTGCTCTCTCTCATCTTCTGGCACCCCTATAATTCTGATGTTGGTACGCTTGAAGCTGTCCCAGAGGCTCCTTACACTATCCTCACATTTTTGGATTCTTTTTTCATTTTGCTTTTCCGGTTGGGTGCTTTTGCTTCCTCGCATTTCAAATCATTGACTTGATTCTTGTGCTCCTCTGGTCTCCTGTCGGGAGTCTGTATAATATTCGTTATTTCAGTCCGTGTATGCTTAATTTCTAGTTGGTTCCCCAATATAAGATCGAGGGTCTCATTAGTTTTCTTGTAGATCTCATTAAGTTTATCGGCGGCTTCTAAACAGTTCTTGAGAGACCTTAAAAGTGTGGTTCTGAACTCTATATCTTCCATTGACAATTTTGTCCTGTTTCTTTGTCTCCGCATTTTGTTATGCTTCCTTGGTGCACCCCCTAGTGGTCTTTGTGCGCAGTCTTATAGTTAAACCTTGATTGTTGTAGCTAATACCAGGGAGGGTTTGACCTCCAGGCCAAGTGGCTATGAGAATCAGCTGTGTCTGCAGTGAGAGAACTTCTGTCCTCTAGGGAGGTGCTAATCTAGCCTTTGCCTGAGGCTATCCGGCAAATGCCTCTGTGCAGGGCTTGGGCAGGGCGGGTCGCACAGGATCAACAGGGTGGGCCTGAGAGAGCAGTTATGGCGGCTCTCAGTCCTGTCCCCAGGGGCTCTGCCTCTCTGAGTCCCAGCACCAGCTGCAAAGCTCAGAGAGAAAGCTGCACTCGCTCTGACCGAAGCCAGACAGTCCCGCTTCTCCCGTTTGAGTCTGGGTCCCTAAAGATTCGCCCGGATCTGGAGCTCAGATTCTGCGACTCCCTCCCGATTGAAAACACCAACCACGCCCTCCGCCGCCAGCCCGCTCCGCGCACTCCGCACCTCAGAATTTGACTTCATCACTGCGCCTCCTCTGAGTGTCCGTATGCATTTCTCTTTCCTCCTAGTTGTAGGACTTCCACTCAGCCAGCGTTCCTGTGGTTCTGGGTGATGTCCCTTCCGTTTTTTGGTTTCACTTTTGAAGTAGTTGTTCAAAGCAGCAAACTCCGGCGTTAACCTATGCCGCCATCTTGGTTCTCTACAGATTAGCTGTATATTTTTCATTTTCTTTCTTCAGTATTTTATAATTTTCTGAGTACAGGTCTTTTACATCCTTGGTTAAATTTATTCTTAGATATTTTAGTCTTTTTGAAGAAATAGGATTGTTTTATTACTTTCCCATTCTGATAGTTTATTATTATTGTATAAAAATGCAGCTAATTTCTGGATATTTGTTTTGCATCCTGATACTTGACTGAATTCATTTATCATCTAGTAGATTTTTGGTGCAATCTTCAAATTTCTCTATATACAGTATCATGTCCTCTGCAAATAATGAGAACTTTACTTATTTCTTTTCAATTTGGATGCCTTTTATTTCTTCTTCTTGATTGCTGTGACTAGGACTTCCAGTATTATGTTGAATAAGAATGGTGAAAGTGGACATCCGTGCCTTGTTCTTGATCTTAAGGGCCCTTAGTTCTGACCATTGAGTATGATGGTGGCAGTGGTATTGTCATATATGGCAATAGAGGTATGTTCCCTCTATTGTCACTTTGCTGAGAGTTTTTATCAGAAATGAGTGCTTAATTTTATCAAATGCTATTTCTGCATCTATTGATGTGATCATGTGGTCATCCTTTATTTTGTTCATTTGGTATATCACATTTATTATTTTGTGGATATTGTACCAACCTTGCATTCACAAATAAATTCCACTTGATTTTGATGTATATCTTTTTAATGTACTGCTGGATTCAGTTTGCTGATATTTTGTTAAGGATTTTAGTATCTATGTTCATCAGGGTTATTGGCTTATAATTTTCTTTCTTTGTAGTGTCTTTATCTGGTTTTGTAATTAGGATAATGCTAGCCTTGTAAAGTGAGCTTGGGAGTCTTTCCTTCACTTGAATTTTTTGGAATAGTTTGAGAAGGCTAGGTGTTAATTCTTCTCTGAATGTTTGGTAAAGTTCACCTGTGAAGCCATTGTGTTCTTTTGTTTGTTAGAGTTGTTTTTTATTATTATTATTACGGCTTCAATTTCATTAGTTGTAATATGTCTATTCAGATTTTCTGATTCTTCCTGATTACTTTTTGGAAGATTCAGTTTCTAGGAATTTACCCGTTTCATCCTGATTGTCCAATTTGTTGTCATATAGTTGTTCATAATATTTTCTTACAATCCTTTGTATTTCTTTGGTGACAGTTGTTATTTTCCTCTTTCATTTCTGAGTTTATTTATTTGGGTCTTCTCTCTTTTTTTCTTGATGAATCTGGTTAAAGTGTTGTCAATCTTGTTTATCTTTTAAAGAACCAGCTCTTGGTTTCATTGATATGTGAATTGTGTGTGTGTGTTTTTTTAACTCTATTTTGCTTATTTCTGCTCTGATTTTTATTATTTCCTTCCTTTTACTCACTCTGGGTTTATTTAGTTGTTCTTCCTCAAGTTCCTTTAAATGTAAAGTTAGATTATTTATTTTAGCTTTTCCTTCTTCCTCAGATAGGCTTGTAATGTTATGAATTTCCCTGTTAGAACTGCTTTCCATGTGTCCCACAGATTTGGGGTTGTTGTGTTATCATTTTCATTTATTTCAAGTTATCTTTTGATTTCTTCTTTGCACTTGTTAATTTATTTATTGTTTAGTAACATGTTATTTAATCTCCATATATTTGCATGTTTTTCTCTTTTCTTCCTATGATTGATTTCAGGTTTCATAGCATTATGGTCAGAGAAGATGCTCGATATGATTTCAATCTTTTTGTGTTTATTGAGACTTGTTTTGTGTCCTAACCTATAGTGTATCCTAGAAAATGTTTCATGGGCACTTGAAAAGAATGTATATCCTACTGCTTAGTGGTGAAATGCTCTGAAGATATCAATGAAATCCATTTGATCTAGTGTATCATTTCAGGCCACCATCTCCTTATTGATTTTCTGCCTGGAAGATCTATCTATTGATGTCAATGGGGTGTTAAAATCCCCTGTTATAACTATATTCAATAATCTATTCCTTTATGTCCATCAAGATTTGCTTTAGAAATTTAGGCGCTTCTATGTTGGGTACATAAATGTTTAAAAGGGTTATATCTTTTTGTTAGGTTGATCCCTTATTATTATGTAGTTTCCTTCTTTATCTCATATTATAGCCTTGGTTTTAAAGTCTATTTTGTCAGATATAAGTATTGCTGCCCCAGATTTTTATCCCTTTCATGAAATATTTGTTTCCATCCCTTTACTTTTAGTATATGTGTAACTTTAATTTTGAGGTGGGTCTCTTGAAGACAGCATATACATGGGTCTTGTTTTCTTATTCATCTAGCTACCTTATATCTTTTGATTAAAGCATTGACACCATTTACATTTAAAATTATTATTGATAGATATGTATTTATTACCAATTTATTTTGTTTACTATATTCCTCTGTGGTTTTTCTTTTTCTTCTCTTTCTTCTTAAAGCACCCCTTTAACATTTCTTGTAATACTTGTTTGGTGGTAAAATACTCCTTTAGATTTTTCTTGCCTAGAAAGCTCTTTATCTCTCAATTTTAAATGATAACCTTGCTGGGTAAAATATCCTGGGTTATTTAACCTTGCTTGTCATTACTTTGAACATTTTATACCAGTCCCTTCAGGTCTGAAATGTTTCTTGAGAAATCATCTGATGGTCTTATAGGAGGTCCCTTGCAGGTAATTGTCTTTTTCTTACAGCTTTTAAGATTTTTTTCTTTGTCTTTAACTTTTGCCATTTTATTATGATGTATCTTGGTATGAGCCTTTTAGGGTCCTTCTTATTTGAGACTCTCTGCACTTCTTGGACTTGCATGCCTTTTTCCATCACCAAGTTAGAGAAATTTTCAGTCACTGTTTCTTCAAATATTTTCTTGATCCCTTGCTCTCTTCCTTCTCCTTCTGGTATCCCTATGACACAGATAATGTTACACTTCATATTGTCATGAAGGTCCCTTAAACAATCTTCATTTTTAAATATATTTTTTCTTTTTGCTACTCTGTTTGTGTGTTTTTTTTTTCTATCTTGTCTTCCAAGTCACTGAGTTGATGGCCTCTGCTTCATTAAGCTTATTGTTTATTCCCTCCAGTGCATTATTTATTTCAGAAATGGCATTCTTCATTTCTGACTGGTCCTTTTTTATTTTTTCTGTTATTTTTTCATGCTGTTGAGCATCCTTATGATCATTACTCTGAACTCTATATATGATGAATTGCTTACATCCATTTCAATTAGCTTTTCTTCTGGAAAATTCTCTTATTTCTTCATTTGGGGTCAGTTTCTTTATATTCCCATTTTTGTTGCCTCTTTGTGTTTGTTTCTATGTATTAGGTAGATCTACTATGACTCCCAGTCTTGATAGTATGGCCTCATATAGTAGGTTTTTGGTGGAACCAGTGGTGCAGTCTCCCTGATCACCTAGGCTGATGCTCTAGAAATGCCCCTTGTACATATTATGTGTGTCGTCCTGTTATAATGGAATCTTGAGGTCTGTTGGTGCATTTGTGCATGGTACTGATCCTCAGGATGGCCAACTGTGAGGCTCAACCTCCAACACAGTGTGTAAGCTACTATGCAGGTTCTGATCACACAAAATTCACATCCGTAGGACTTAATGCCTGCCAGTATCTCCCTGTGGATATGCTGCTTATGAAGCTTGTTGGATCCTGATCTGTTGTTGCCTGAGCAGGATCCAATTGGGTGTATTGATTCTGGGCCTCTTTGGAGTGACTTTAGTGCAGGCCAATGTCAGACACTGTCTATGACTGGTCCTGGGCAACCTGCTTAGAGCTATCAGCAATTCACAGCTTGTGGCTTCCTCCCTTGGACCTGGATGCATATGGAAAGTTGATTTTCTGAAGTTAATTGCAGAGGATGTTACTAGTTTTCATTCAGAAGTGTGTGCACTTTTGTAATCAGTCACTGAGTGATTAAACCTGCTTAAAATATTGGTTTTGATTGTTACTTGTTGCTCTAATGGAAAACAATCAATTCCCTTCTAGGAGCAGAGAACATTATATTCTCAAAACTATAAAGAAAATGGCTTCAGTATAAAGAAATGGAGAGAAATGGAGATGCTGTTACATTTGTCCAGAGAAAGGGAGGAAAGCAGCAATTTATAATAATATTTTGGAAAGTCAGATGGAAAAGGAAATGCAAGGGCTCTAAATCAAGAGCCTGATGGGAAAGTTTGAGAAACAGAAAGGCTAAGGAACTGGAGTATAGTAAACAAGAAGAGAAGCATGCGTTGCACCAGAAAAAGTAGTTGGGGGCTAGATCCTATATAGCCCTAACTATATATGCAAGGCAAGATTGGAAGAAGAATTTACAAAACCTAGCACTTGATTGAATTTGGGATGCAAGATATATTAAGAACTTAAATTCCAGATTCTGTTGTAGGAAACTGAAAGTATGGCCATGTCACTCTCCCAAACAGGTGTAATCCAGTGTTATAGCTGCTATAATAAAAGAATGTACATCAAGGCACAAGAAGAACTAACATTCAATTCACTTAGGGTGGGAGATTAGAACCCTTAGAGAGTAGATAACATATCAGATAAGTGTGTGTTCCCCAGGCCAGGTGAGGTCGAAACCAGGAAATGTATGTCTGGGAGAACATTCCCAGTCAAGAGTACAGCATAGAGACATAGAAGTGAGAATCATTATGGCTATCACCAAGATGAAGAAGCCCCAGGAATTCAGGTTGTGCCTAATGAGTTAGACTCTCTTCTTCAGCAAATAAGCCACACTTTCCCATTCAGCCATGCCCAGGTGTCCTCCAAGTAGTAGTGCTATATCATGATTTAAACAATAGCTTCACCCTGCCTGGGTGACTCAGTTGGTTGGAGCATTGTCCTGTACACCAAAAGGTTGTAGGTTCAATTCTTGAACAGGGCACATACTGAGGTTGTGGGTTCGATCCTCAGTCAAGGTGTGAATGGGAGGCAACTTATTGATGTTTCTCTCACATCAGTCTTTCTCTCTCACTACCTCTCTGTCTAAAATAAATAAAAACAGATCCTTGGGTGAAGATTTTAAAAAAGAAAAAGGATAGCTTATTTTCCTGGATATATGTACTTTGTTTTTGTACTTTGAAATTTATTTAGAAACTATATTGAAGTCAGTAACTAGGTCTGAGTAAACCAACAGGTACTGGGAAAAAAATGCCTTGAATATCTTTCCCTATTCATAATATCCTAGAGCAGTGGTCAGCAAACTCATTAGTCAACAGAGCCAAATATCAACAGTATAATGATTGAAATTTCTTTTGAGAGCCAAATTTTTTAAACTTAAACTATATAGGTAGGTACATTGTTATTAACTTAATTAGGGTACTCCTAAGGCTTAGGAAGAGCCACACTCAAGGGGCCAAAGAGCCGCATGTGGCTTGCGAGCCGCAGTTTGCCGACCACGGTCCTAGAGGAAGGAAACTAAAACTCATTTAGTAAATCATACGTATTTTCCTCCAAAAGAGGAGCAGTAATATGAAGTATAAGTGTATGGCCTAGACAGCATATATGGCAGTTTACTAAAATTTGATTCATAAATGCAGTTTATATACTACATTTATTATAGATTTGGTTTTTATCAAAATGAGAATAAACCTAAGAAATAAGATAAAATTTTAGTACTTCACAATTTTCTCTTATTTAATTTTTACAGTTCTGTCACAGTGTCTTTAATTGTTAATATTAGGAGGAAAATAAATTATTTATAATATTTTTCTTTCTTGTAATTTTTGTGTTGGAATCTGTTGATTATCTTAGAAAGAAAAAAAGTTATTTCTAATAAAAATTCTCTAAATTCAAATGGCTTAGTCTATTTCTTACACTAGGACATTTTTTGCCACAAAATGTGAACATTGTACTTAGTGGCATGTATTAGAGTTCATCCAATTGTCCAGGTGTTAAATTCAGGCATTACAGATTTCAGTAATTTAAATTAATTAATTTATGGAATCTATGGTTTATTTTAAAAAGAAAAACATAAAGTAATTAAAATTTTGTTAGAAAAAAAAGGAGAAAACCACATTGGGATTTACTAACTGATCCAGTATTTTTATGACTGTCTTCCAAACGAGTATTATCAAAATAATCGAAATGCATTTTCTGGCATTTTCTATCCTATCTAATAAAGAGGTGATATGCTAATTGACCCTCATGCTGTCACAAAGATGGTGGCACCCACAGCCAATAAGGAGGGAATATGCTAATTGACTGCCCCACCCTCAAAGATAGCAGCACCCACAGCCAATAAAAAGGGAATATGCTAATTGACTGCCCTGCCCTCAAAGATGGTGGAGCCCACAGCCACAGATGGTGGCGCCCAGTCCCATCAGCCCCCCAGCCACCCAGGGCTGGCCCGAGGTGCAGGCAAGCCTCAGATGGTGGCTTCCCAGCCACCCAGGGCCACCCAAGTCTCTGGTAACCAGGGCTGGCCGAGGTTTGCTCTGCCAGCAGTGACAGCAGCAGAGGTGTGATGGGGGCATCACCTTCCCCTGATCTCTGGGTCACCTCCCACCCCTGAGGGCTCCCAGACTCTGAGAGGGGAAAGGCCGGACTGAGGGATACCCCCTCCAGTGCATGAAAATTCATGCACTGAGCCTCTAGTGTAATTATAAATATCTGGTTTTTAAGTTCACTTGCAAGAGAAATAGAAGAAATGTGAAGTATAGAAATTTGTTATTTTGCTTGAAATAAAACTAAACGTGATGAAATGATTTTTTATGAATATATAAAAGCTAACATTTATGAGCACATCTTAGGCATTATGCTAGACATCTCACATACAATTCTCATTTAATTTCAATGCAATACAACAAAATTATTATTGTAAGCCCCAAAGCACAGATAAGGCAATCACTGCTCAGGAATGTTAAAGTAACTTGACAAATTTTACAGAGCTATTAAGTTTTTGCCCACCTTCTACTATGAGAATATGAGTAGACAAGAAATGGCAAAAGGAAAACTTCTATAATACATAGAATGTGAATTCAGAAAACTAGGAGAGAAGTATTCTCATCCCCTTAAGACCTGAATAAGTGATATTCTCATCAATGCTATGTGCTATCTCTTTTTCAGAAAAACAGCATGTAAAAAACAACTTAAAATATTTCATCAAAGATATTGACTATATCTTTGATGTCATTTTTGTGGCTGTCTCTCTGGTTACTATTCTAGATAACAGATTAAGTGGGAAATAGATAAACCTGAAAAAGATCTCTGAGAAAATGTTTAAATTTTATTGGAGTATTTTTCTAACTTTGTCAAACATAAAAGATTTAGAAAATATTTTCTTGTATAAATAAATCATAAAGACTATTTTAATCTACTTTTTAATTCCCTTTTCAAATTCAGCATAATCAAATGATAAATGTAATCTCAGTATTTATTTTAGCATCTATATCATATTCACAAATACTTTGAATGTTTTAAAATATGTTATATTTTAACTATGTTTAAAGCTAGCTGTAGAAAATACATAGAAAAACTAACAGATATTAAACAGTTCTTATATTTCAAGTAAGCAAGTTGTTCAAAACCCAGTTATATAAGTGTAAGTAATATGCTTGTAAAGTGTCTCATGCTGCAGATGGCAGCAACAGTTTACATTATCAACTCTGCTTAGCTATATCAGCAGACTCATGAAAATATATATTTTTATTAAATATTCACTGTTATTTCTTTAATATGCAATAGAAAAGGTACTGATTTTGTATTTAGGAGGGTGAATTTGATGTTAATTTTGTTATGAAACAAGAAACAGACCATTTTTATGGATACATTATACAAAACATAAAAATTTAGTAATTACTATTTTTTATGATGAGACTGAATACAATTCCAATCAACTTAGTGAATGCATATATTCCTATTTTTCCCAGGAGACTGAGTATACTCTCTTATCAAACAGTTAAATAAAGGCAACCATAAAAATTGAGAATGTGATGAAAAGTAAATTCCCAAATTTGATTTGCTATTCCTCTTTAAAAAGCAAAATAGTCAATGCAAAAAAAATCTAAAATTACCCAGAATCATGCAGGAAATATCTTCACTGTGGTCATTTGTATGTTGCATCTTGATCACTTTCACAGGAAATGTATAGGCAAAGCTGTGGCACATGTATGGAGTCAAATCTCTTCTAGATTTGGTGATTCAAGGTCATCAAGTGAGGGTGAATAGGTCTAATCACAGATGGAGTGCCCCAGCATTTTAAAATAGGCTTTTAAGATATTAAAGTGGTAGGAACACAAATACCATAATGATGGGGGAAGGGGGAGCAGAAATGGGGGAAATGTCATGTAAAATATAGAGAAATTAATTTTATTCTGTATAGGTGATTTTCAATCCAGGCCAAATATTTAAATCAGTTTTTTAAAAATAATGATTGTGGAGAGACAAGATCAGGGATCTGGGCTGGAGAGACTTAAAAAACAACAACAAAAAACAATATCTTAGCTCATTCCAAATCAGTTAAGTCAAAATCCCTATCAGTGTCTCCTGGGCCACTGTGTTCTTTTATTAAGCCTGAAGCAAGTTCAACTGGAGCAAAGAGAGAAAAGAAAGAAAGAACTCCAGAAGAACAGCTACCTGATGTTTTTATGGAAAGGGACTCCCCTTCCAAACAATAACATCCTTTCATCCCTCCTCTCCATATTGTCATCAGTAGCTCTCAACATTAAAGGACCTCACATTTCACTTACCATAAAGAATTTATGGAGTTCCAACATGGCTGCAGAGTAGCTGAAACCTCCCAAAGCTTGCTCTCAACACCAGACAGATTTGTGGCTGAACTGCATGAAAAAACACTTGGAGTGTAGCTGATCTGAAATATTGTGAACAGGGAACTCAGAGGAAAGACAGAAGGAGATGCAGAGAGGGTGAGCCAATTGGCACAGGTGTGAGTCTGGGAAGCTGGGAAGATATTGTGACAGTGGAGCACCTTCCCCCTGGGAGCGTGGGGTCTCAGCCCCACCCAAAATTCTCCAATTCAGAAAAATGGAGAAGGGGAACCTATGTAGCACGGGCAGTTGGAAGCAGTAGAGATATGGTCCACCTGGGAAGCTCAAACCACAACATCCCAGGCAATGAGCAATCTCATTGTTGAAGCACCAGCCGGGGTTAATTGCTCTGATTGGAGGTTAGGGGAAGGGGCCATTCAGCAAAGCTCCAGACTTCAGAGTTTGACCATTCAAGGGATGATCCATACACCCAACAGTGATTCTGAGAGCTCCTCCATCCTCTGGTAAAACATTGGGCAGAGAGTTGTATAGGGGCTGCTCTGTATGCCCAGAGAAAAAAGAAAAGAGAGAGATTGGACTTCCCCACCTTACTTCCACCTCAAACACAGAGGCAGTGCTCCACCCCAACCTGTGAAACTGGTAGGTCTGGCCCATTCTACTGTGATTTGGGCCAAAGGAAAATGGCTACAGGGCTAGAAATCTTTGCCCTTACTGCTCAGTCTCACAGCATGGGGGATGTGAACATTTGGCCAGTGGGAACCTGGGTGGAGGCACTGCCAATTGGAGCCAACTACACAGAAAGCTTAGAGAGCCAAGTGGGGTTGAGTTTTGCTGTGTGTGTCTTTTTTAATCCCCTACTATTTTGTGTGACAGTGAGGGGGTGCCAGAAGCCAGGTGGAGCTGAGGGGTTTCAACAGTGTCTCCCAAGTGGGTTTCTGTCCAGGAGACAGATGGGTGTATGCTGGGCCCTTTAGCTGCATTACAGGGAAACAGATCCAGGCTCCCCAGTGAGTACAGCCCGCAGCCAGCTAGCCCTAGGAGTGAGGAATTTCCTGTCCCAGTCCTACAGATTATAAGCACCCTCCCACTCCAATGTGAATCTGGTTAAGCCACCCCAGTAACAGATACCCCTGCAGATGCGAGAGCAACTCAGAGCAAGGACATTCAAGGGATGAGACTTGAGACATCCAGTCTCTGGGCTTCAGAGCCCCTTTCTACTGCAATATAGGTCTGCCTAGCATTAGACTGGTGGCTAAAGCCAGGCAGCTACAGAAACTGGAATTGATTGCATTAGAGAACCTACAGGGGAGCCTATGACTGGCACACCAAAGGTCCAGGCTTGGACGACATCAGAGTGAAATCCAGCAAATGCTACAAATAGCATAGCCAAAGGGTGAACACAGTAGGCTCCAAAACCTATGGAGGAAAACTCCACTTTTTTTCTCTTTATTATTATTTTGTATATAATCTTTTCTTTATTTTGTTTCATTTCTTTTCTTCTCTTTTTTTCTCTCAAATCACTTAATTATCTCTTTCTTTTCATCATCTATATTTTCTTTCTCTTTGCTTTTTTATTTTTTCTTTCACTTTTTCTTTTCCTATTTAATATATTATTTTATTCATTATTATTGCCTTTTAAAATTATTATTATTTCATATATATCTTTTTTCTTCTTTCTCTCTTTTATTCTTATTTTTTCTTTTCTCCATCTTCTTTTCTTTCACATTCTCCTCTTTCATTTCTTCCTTTCTGCTCTCATTCTTTTGCTTTCTTATATTATAGTATTCATTTTTTTAATCCTCACCTGAGGATATTTTTTTCTTTGATTTTTTTAGAGAGAATGGATGGGAGAGAGGAAGGTGAGAGAAATAAGAGGAGAGAGAGAGAGAGAGAGAGAGAGAGAGAGAGAGAGAGAGAGAGAGAGATATCAATGAAAAGAGAGACACATTGATTGGTTGCATCCTTCACATCCCTGATCAGGGCCACAAATCAAACCTGCAACCCAAGTAAGTGCCCTTGACTGGGAATCTTACTCATGACCCTGAGGTTTAAGGGCTAATGCTCCAACCACTGAGCACACAGCCAGGGCTTTTTTCGCTTTCCTTATTGTATTTATTGTTGGTGGTGGTATTTTTGTTCTTATTAGTTTTTTTTTTTTTTTTGTGTGTGTGTGTGTGTGTGTGTGTGTGTGTGTGTGTGTTATTTTCAGTGTAGTTTTGTTTTGCCTTGTTTTGTTCTGTCAGCACCTATATAACAGGTGCTACAACATGGTTGTGGTTGAGCCTCATAGTGAGCCAGCCCAAGGACTGAGTCTACCGACAAATAGAAGAACAACAATTAAGAACCAATTATAATAAGAGGAACCACAGAACCCACACAGGGAATATTCCTAGAGCACACAACTGAGAAAATCAAAGATATTATACAATTGGGACCCACAAGACACTCACTACAGAAAGTCACCCACCAGAACTGGGAGTCATGGCAGATACACCTCATAAATAGAAACAAGCATAAAAAGGCAGCTAAAATGGGGAGACAATGAAACAGGCCCCAAACTAAAGAGCAAGAGAATTCTCCAGAAGAAGAGCTAAATGAAATGCATATAAGCAATTTATCACATATAGAGTTCAAATAATGATTATAAGGATTATCAACAGCATTAAAAAGGACATAAAAACCATTAAAGACGACCAGATGGAAATGAAGAATGACATAGCTGTAGTAAAGAATACACTGAAAGAAAAAACAGTAGATAAGAGAAAGTGGAAGATCAAATCAGCAAATTAAAAAATAGGGTAATTTTCTGAGTACACGTTCTTTACCTCTTTGGTTAAATTTATTCATAGGTATCTTAATTTTTTTGTTGCAATGTAAATGGGATTTTTTTTTTTTTTTAGTTTCTCTTTTAGTGAGTTCATTATTGGTGTATAAAAAAGCCATATATCATATATTTCTGGGTGTTAATATTGTATCCAGTTACATTGCCAAATTCATTTATTAATTCTAGTAGTTTTTATGGAGTCTTTACAGTTTTCTATGTACAATATTATGTCACCTGCAAATAATGACAATTTTACTTCTTATTTTCCAATTTGGATAACTTTTATTTCTTCTTCTTGTCTAATTGCTATGGCTAGCACTTCCAGTACTACATTGAATAAGAGTGGTGAAAGCAGACATCTCTGTCTTGTTCCTGTTCCTAGGGGAAATGGCTTTAAGTTTTGCCCATTGAGTATGATCTTCAATGTAGGTTTGTCATATATGGCTTTTATTATGTTGAGGTTTGATAACTTTATTCCACTTTGCTGAGAGTTTTTATCAGGAAAGGGTGTTGAATTTTTTCAAATGCCTTTTATTTATTTATTTTTGTTATTGCTTAAAGTATTACAAAGGGTATTACATATGTGTCCACTTTATCCCCCCGCCCTTGACAGTCCCCTAGCCTCCCGTACCGCCCAGTGTCTTATGTCCATTGGTTATGCTTATATGCATGCATACAAGTCCTTTGGTTGATGTCTTACCCCCCTCCCTACTGCCTCCCAACCCTCAGCGACCTTCCCGCTGCAGTTTGACAATCTGTTTGAGGCAGCTCTGCATCTGTATCTATTATTCTTCAAAAGTTTAAAATGGTCTCTATTATCCATGAATGAGTGAGATCATGTGGTATTTTTCCTTCATTGACTGGCTTATTTCACTTAGCATAATTCTCTCCAGTTCCATCCATGCCGTTGCAAATGGTAAGAGTTCCTTCCTTTTTACAGCAGCATAGTATTCCATCGTGTAGATGTACCACTGTTTTCTAATCCATTCATCTACTGATGGGCACTTAGGCTGTTTCCAGATCTTAGCTATGGTGAATTGTGCTGCTATGAACATAGGGGTGCATATATCCTTTCTGATTGGTGTTTCTGGTTTCTTGGGATATATTCCTAGAAGTGGGATCACAGGGTCAAATGGGAGTTCCATTTTCAGTTTTTGAGGAAACTCCATACTGTCTTCCATAGTGGCTGCACCAGTCTGCATTCCCACCAGCAGTGCACAAGTGTTCCTTTTTCTCCACATCCTCTCCAGCACTAGTCGTTTGTTGATTTGTTGATGATAGCCAGTCTGACAGATGTGAGATGGTACCTCATTGTTGTTTTGATTTGCATTTCTTGGATGATTAGTGACTTTCAGCATGTTTTCATATGCCTCTTGGCTATCTGAATGTCCTCTTTTGAAAGGTGTCTATTTAGGTCTTTTGCCCATTTTTTGATTGGATTGTTTATCTTCCTTTTGTTAAGTTGTATGAGTTCCCTATAAATTTTGGAGATTAGGCCCTTATCAGATATGACATTGGCAAATATGTTTTCCCACACAGTGGGTTTTCTCATTGTTTTGTTGATGGTTTCTTTTGCTGTGCAGAAGCTTTTTATTTTGATGTAGTCCCATTTGTTCATTTTCTCTTTAGTTTCAAGTGCCCTAGGAGCTGTATCAGTGAAGAAATTGCTTCGGCATATGTCTGAGATTTTGTTGCCTTTGGATTCTTCTAGAATTTTTATGGTTTCCTGTTTTACATTTAAGTCCTTTACCAATTTTGAGTTTATTTTTGTGTATGGTGCAAGTTGGTGGTCTAGCTTCATTTGTTTGCATGTAACTGTCCAATTTTCCCAGCACCATTTATTGAAGAGACTATCTTGACTCCATTGTATGTACTTGCCTCCATTGTCAAATATTAATTGAGCATATTGGTTCGGGCCGATTTCTGGGCTCTCTATTCTATTCCATTGATCTATATGCCTGTTCTTGTGCCAGAACCAGGCAGGTTTGAGAACGGTGGCTTTGTAATACAACTTGATATCTGGTATTGAGATCCCACCTACTTTGTTCTTTCTCAGGATTGCTGCAGCTATCCGGGGTCTTTTTTTATTCCAGATGAATTTTTGGAGAGTTCGTTCTAGATCTGGGAAGTATGCCGTTGGTATTTTAATTGGAAGTGCGTTGAATTTATAGATTGCTTTGAGTAGTATGGACATTTTAATGATGTTGATTCTACCAATCCATGAACATGGTATGTTCTTCCATCTGTTTATGTCTTCCTCTATATCTTTTTTCAACGTCCTGTAGTTTTCTGAGTAGAGGTCTTTTACCTCTTTAGTTAAGTTTATTCCTAGGTAGCTTAATTTTTTTGGTGCGATGGTAAATGGGATTGTTTTATAATCTCTCTTTCTGAAAATTCACTATTGGTGTTTAGAAATGCCTCAGATTTCTTGGGGTTAATTTTGTATCCTGCTACATTGCCAAATTCATGTATTAAGTCTAATAGTTTTTTGATGGAGCCTCGAGGGTTTTGTATGTATAATATCATGTCATCTGCAAATAAGGACAGTTTTACTTCCTCTTTTAAAATTTGGAGGCCTTTTATTTCTTCTTCTTGCCTAATTACAATGGCTAACACTTCCAGTACTATGTTGAACAGGAGAGGTGAGAGTGGGCATCTCTGTCTTGTTCCTGTTCTTAAGGGATATGGTGTTAGTTTTTGTCCATTGAATATGATGTTGGCTGTGGGCCTGTCATATATGGCTTTTATTATGTTGAGGTATGATCCTTCTACTCCCACCTTGCTGAGAGCTTTTATCAAAAATGGGTGTTGAATTTTGTCAAATGCTTTTTCTGCATCAATTGATATGACCATGTCGTTTTTTTCTTTCAATTTGTTTATGTGATGTATCACGTTTATTGATTTGCGGATATTGTACCATCCTTGCATCCCTGGGATAAATCCTACTTGGTCATGGTGTATGATCTTTCTGATGCACTGCTGGATCCGATTTGCTAAGATTTTGTTGAGGATTTTGGCATCTATGTTCATGAGGGATATTGGCCTGTAATTCTCTTTCATTGTGTTGTCTTTACCTGGTTTTGGTATTAGGGTGATGCTGGCTTCATAGAATGAGCTGGGAAGTGTTCCTTCCTCTTGAATTTTTTGTAGTAGTCTGAGGAGGATAGATTTTAGTTCTTCCTTGAATGTTTGGTAAAACTCCCCAGTGAAGCCGTCTGGTCCTGGGCTTTTGTTTGCTGGAAGCTTTCTGATGACTGCTTTAATTTCTTCCATAGTTATTGGCCTGTCAAGATTTTTAGATTCTTCCGGATTGAGTTTTGGAATGTTGTATTTTTCTAGGAATTTGTCCATTTCCTCCAGGTTGTCTAGTTTGTTGGAGTAGAGCTGTCCATAGTATTTTTTAACAATCATTTGTATTTCTGTGGGGTCTGTTGTTATTTCGCCTCTATCATTTTTGATCTTGTTTATTTGGGTCTTCTCTCTTTGCTTCTTCATGAGTCCTGCTAGAGGTTTGTCAATCTTGTTTATCCTTTCAAAGAACCAGCTCTTGGTTTCATTGATTTTCTGTATTGTTTTTTTTGGTCTCTATGTCATTTATTTCTGCTCTAATCTTTATTATCTCCTTCCTTCTGCTCACTCTGGGCTTTTCTTGTTGCTCTCTAATTCTTTGAGTTGTAGAGTTAGATGATTTACTACCATTTTTTCTTGTTTTTTGAGATAGGCCTGTAGAGCTATAAACTTCCCTCTCAGGACTGCTGTCATTGTGTCCCATAGGTTTTGGATTGTTGTGCTTTCATTGTCATTAGTTTCCAGGATGTTTTTAAAATCTTCTTTGATCTCATTGGTAACCCAATCAACATTTAATAACATGCTATTAAGCTTCCAATGTTTGAGTATTTTGGGTTGTTTTTATTGTAGTTCATTTCTAATATTATGCCATTGTGATCTGAGAAGATGATTTTTATGATTTCAATCTTCTTGAATTTGGGGATACTTTGTTTGTGACCCAATATGTGGTCTACTTTTGAATATGTCTTATGAGCACTTCAGTGGAATGTATATTCCGTGGCTTTGGGGTGAATTGTTCTGAAGATGACTATTAAGTCCATCTGATTTAGTGAGTCATTTTGGATTGCTATTTCTTTGCTGATTGTTTGTCTAGGGGACTTATCCAGTGCTGTCAGTGGTGTATTAAAGTCCCCTAATATGATTGTATTGTTGTTGATCTCTCCTTTGATATCTTCCAGGAGATTTTTTATGAATTTGGGTGCTCCTGCATTGGGTGCATATATGTTTACCAGGGTTATATCTTCTTGTTGTATTGATCCCTTTAGTATTATGAAGTGGCCTTCCTTATCTCTTGTTATGGCCTTCACTTTGAGGTCTATTTTGTCTGATATAAGTATTGCTACCCCAGCTTTCTTTTCCTTTCCATTTGCCTGAAAGATATTTTTCCATCCTTTCACTTTCAGTCTGTGTGAGTCCCTTCTAATGAGTTGAGTCTCTTGTAGACAGCAGATGTATGGGTCATGTTTTTTTATCCATTCAGCCACTCGATGTCTTTTCGTTGGAGCATTTAGGCAGTTTACGTTTAAAGTTATTATTGAAAGGTACTTGTTTATTGCCATTTCTTTTTTTGTGTGGCTGTTTTCTTTCTGAGCTTTTTATTTCTTCTTTTTACACCAGTCCCTTTAGCATTCCTTGCATTGCTGGCTTGGTGGTGATAAACTCCCTTAGCCGTTTTTCATCTGTGAAGCTTCTTATTTCCCCTTAAAGTTTGAATGATAGCCTTGCTGGATAGAGTATTCTTGGATTCAGTCCTTTGCTTTGCATCACTTTGTAAATTTCCGTCCATTCTTTTCTGGCCTGATGTGTTTCTGTTGAGAAATCATTTGATAATCTAATGGGAGATCCCCTGTATGTAACTTTCCATCTCTCTCTTGCAGCCTGTAAGATTCTCTCTTTGTCCTGAACATTTGCCATGGTAATTATGATGTGTCTTGTGTGGGTCTTTTCGGGTTCACCTTGTTTTGGACTCTCTGGGCTTGTGTGACTTTTTTCTTCCCCACCTCAGGGAAATTTTCTGATATTATTTCTTCTAATAGGTTTTCTAATCCTTGTTCTTCTTTCTGTTGTTCTGACACCCCTATTATTCATATGTTGGTTCATTTCATGTTGTCCCAAAGCTCCCTTAGGCTCTCCTCCTGTCTTTTAATTTTTTTCTCCAATTGCAGTAAATTTTAGGTGTGTTCTGCTTCCTTGTCTTCTAATTCACTAATTCGGTCCTCCGCTTCTCCTAGTCTACTGTTGATACTTTCAATGGTGTTTTTTATTGCAGCTATATCACTCTTCATTTCTTCTTGGTCTTACTTAAGTTGTTGATTTTTTCATCTGTTTCTTCTAGCTTCTTCCATATTTTATTGATTATTTCATCTGTTTCTTCTTGCTTCTTGCATAGGTAGTTGACTTTTTCATCTGTTTCTTCTTGCTTCTTGCAGAAGTTGTTGATTTTTTCCTCCATCTGGTTTATGCACTCTAGGACCCTTATTCTGAATTCTTTTTCTGTCATGTTGCATGCCTCTGTATTACTTAGCTGCTTTTCTGGAGAGTCCTCCTTCTCTTTCTTTTGGGGGTTTCTTTGTCTACCCATGTTTGATCTCACTGACATATCTAGATGTTGAGTCGTTCAGTGGCTGCTCCTTGGGTGGCAGTGGCTCCTTGGGCTGTGGTTGCTCCTCGGGCGGTTGCAATAGCAGCTGCTCCTCAGTTGGCAGCAGCTCCTCTGGTGGGTGCTGTTCACAGCTGTGGTGGCTCTTCTGGCTGTTGGTGGGAGGCTTCATGTATAGCTGCTGTTTCTCAGACAGAGGGTGTGGTGCTCAGGAGGCTGCTGTTGCTTGAATCTACTGCATTGATTTAATGGCACAAAATACAACACAACAAGGCACCACGTACCAGGCACTAAACACAAATATATTCATGATATTAATAAGCTCAAATAAAGGTGACCACCCGAATTAAGAGAATTAGGGGATAAGAAAGAAAGAATAGAAAAATATAAAAGAGAAAAAAGAAAAGAAAAGTAGGGAAGAAAGAAAAAGGAGTGCAAAAACGAAATTTGGAAAAAGGAGGGGGAAAGAAAAGAGGGGGAAAAAAGAGCGAAAAGAGAGAATGAAGTAGAAGAGGGGAAGAGACTATGTATACGAGTAGAAAACTCCTATAGAATCACCACTAATCCCAACAAATTCCAGCAACAGCTCCCTGAAGATGAATGCAAACTAGAAACAACAAATGATATCAAGAGAGGCAAGGGAAAACAGAAACACAAAAATAACCGGGGGGGGGGGGGCTGGAGGGAGGGGCAAAACCAGCAGAAAAAAGAAAAAGAAGAACAGCCTCACAACCAGTCCTAAAAACACACACACACACACATAGACACAAAACAAACAAACCTCAACAACAACAAAAATATATACTCAACAATCAAGCAAACAGCAACAAAACAATAGAAAGATATAAGAAGAAAAAAAAATTTTGGATAGTGAAGAAAGATAAGGGTTATGTGTATAAGGATTTAGAGTAGTGGATTGGAAATAGGATATATAAGTAGGGTGAAATTTTGTCAGGAGTTAAACAGAAGAAATAGGGAAAATCTAAAGCAGGAATAGGGTAAGAGAAACAGGACAACAAAAGGGGAAAAGTGAGTGAAAGGGTTTTAGCATAGAGGTAAAATTGAAGTAGGGAAAATTGATGCTAAAGGAATGATGAAAATAGAATGGAGAACACTAATCCCAAAATAAAATAAAGAGAAAATAAAATGGCACTTTAAAAAATGGTAAAATGGTAGCAGTAATAATACTGGTTAAAAATAAAAATGTAGTAATTAAAAGGGTAAAATCAGGTGATGGAAAAAGAAGAAAAAAAGTTGGTTTCTTAGTTAAAAGGTGAAAAAAGAAGAAAAAAAATTTTCAGTAGTGAAGGTCCTTCGGTTCTTCTACTCATCAGTCTGTCTCGCCTTAGTCCTGTCAGGTATTCAGGAGAGTGTTGAATTCCCCTGTGATACACTGTTCCTCCGTGTTGTAAACCACAGTCCTGATTTTAAAGCAGGCCGTATTTGTTTCCCAGACTGCCTTAATTTGAATTTAGCTAAGAGTCAGTTTGTGGCTCAGCCTCTGGGTGGCAGTGTTTTTGGGTTGGCTTCTGAGGCTGTAGGGCCTCTCTTTCTAGTAGCTTGGGTTTATCATCTCTATTGCACTTAAAACTGGTTTGGGGAAGTCCACTGCCCAGAGCTGGTTCCTTAATCATTACCCGCTCTTTGTTGTTGCTGGGATTGAAAATCCCTCTGTAGGCCAGACCCTGTTAACTCCCAGGGACTGATCAGATTATTTTAATCCTTGATCTCGTTCAGGGTGGAATCTGGGTGTGGCTGTGCTCCTTGCCTGGGGGCTAGGTAGATGAGTCCCACCCTCTGGAGAGAATGGCTGCCCTGATCCTGGGCCCAGGGGTGTCTCAGCACTCAATTCACTGCCACCTCTCCCGGCCTCCCTCTCTCCTCAGCCTCTCTCCAGATTCCACTCATCCGCACCTTCTCCCTCTCTTCAGCACAGGTGAGTGTCTGTATCTGAAATGTCTTATGGACAGGATTCAGTGAAAACAAACAAACAAATGCAGGCCACGGAAATGGGGAAGGCTTAGTTTCTGTAAGCTCTTCTATTACCAGTACTGCATGCTCTGGTCAGCTCTTCAGGCTGCCTCCTTTAGGCTCAGTCCTCCGTGATCACAGAGCCCAGATCTCAAATCCCCTGGTGCCAGGAATCCTGCGGATTTCCTTTCCCCAGTTGGGGGCTGTGCCTGTCCCAAGGGACGTGGCTGTCTGCCACATGGTCTCCCTCCGACCCTCTGGGCTCAGAGGTCTGGCAAACTTTTCTGCCCAAATCCCTGTTTGTTTGTTTTTTACCTTCCCAGGGGAGTTCTGCCCTTCCCAGCTGCAAACCGTCTCACCAGCTGAGTAATTTCTCCAATTTGGGGTGGGTGTTACTAGTTTCAGCTGCTCACTCCATTTGCTCCGGGACATGACCTGGGACGCGTCTGCCTATATCGCTGCCATCTTTGGACCTCTCAGAATATCTCAAATGCCTTTCTGCATCAATTGGCATGGTTATATGATTTTTGTCTTTCAATTTTTTTATGTGATGTGTCACATTTATTGATTTGTGGCTATTGTACCAGCCTTGATAGGGTAGAAAAAAAGTCACTCAGAGGACCAAAAAAAAATAGTAATAATTAAAAAGCAAGAGGATAGTTTAGGGGAACTTTGGGACAACATGAAACATAACAACATCCTCATCAGAGGAGTACCAGAAGGAAAAGAAAAGTGATAAAGTACCTTTTTGAAGAAATAATGACAGAAAACTTCCCTAACCTGGTGAAGGAAAAAGGTCACACGTGTTCAGGAAGCACAGAGAGTACCAATAAAGATAAACCCAAAAAAGTCCCACACAAAGACACATAATAATTAAAATAGCAAAAATTAAAGATAAATGGAGAATATTAAAGGCAGCAAGAAAAAATCAATTAGTTACCTATAAAGGTGCTTTCATAAGGCTGTCAGATGATTTCTCAATGTATAGACCAGAAGGAAATGGCATGAAGTATTTAAAGTAATGAAATGCAAGGGTCTGAAACCAAGACTACTCTATTCAGCAAGGCTAACATTTAAAACTGAAAATGAAGTAATGAGCTTTCCAGACCAAAAAAAAAAGGAGGGGGGGGCAGATGGGGGAGGCGGAAGCTAAAGGAGTTTATTCTTACCAAACCAGAATTGCAAGAAATGTTCAAGGGTCTGCTTAAAGAAGAAATAGAGAGTGAGAGGAACATTGGCACAAAAATATAAATGGCAATAAATAAGTACCTATCAATAATAATCTTAAATGTACATGAAGTAAATGCTACAATCAAACAAGCATAGGGTAGCTGAATGAATAAGAAAACATTACCCATACGTATGCTGTCTACCAGAGACCCACCTCAGAACAAAAGATCCACACAGTTTGAAAGTAAAGCGATGCCAAATATATATATATATATATATATATATATATATATATATATATATATATATATGTGTGTGTGTGTGTATATATATATATATGTATATATATTCTATACAAATTAAAGCAAAAAAAAGCTGTGGTAGCAATATTTATTTCTCACAAAATAGACTTCAAAACAAAGGCCATAAAAGAGACAAAGATCACTACATAATACTAAATTGATCTATCCAACAAGAGGATATAAGCCTGATAAATATATATGCACCCAATATTGGAGCACCTAAATATATATTTTTTAAAACTCGTAGAGGACTTAAGCTAGAAATTGACAGCAACACCATCACAGTAGTGGACTTAAAAGCCCCACTGGCATCACTGGATAAATCTTCCAGATAAAAATTCAACCATGAAACAGTGACCCTAAATGACACACTAGATTAGATAGATTTAATTATTATTTAGAGAACATTTCATCCCAAATCTGCAGAATATACATTCTTCTCAAGTTCACATGGAACATTCTCAAAGACAGATCACATGTTAGGACAAAAAATAAGTTGAAATCATATCAAGCATCTCCTCAGATAACAATGGCATGAAATTAAAAATCAATTACAATAAAAAACTTGAAACATTAAAACACATGGAAGCTAAATAGTATGTTATTAAACAATGACTTAGTTACCAATGACATAAAGGAAGAAATTTAAAACTTCGTGGACACACATTAAAATGAACATACAACAACCTTAGAACTACGGGACACAATGAAAGCAGTCCTGAGAGGGAAATTCCCAGGAAATTCATTATATAGGCCTACCTCAAGAAACAAGAAAAATATCAAATAAACATTCTAACCCTACAAATAAAAGAAGTAGAATAAAAGTAAACAAAGCAAGCCTAGAGTAAGTAAGAGAAAGGAAATAATAAAGAGAGTGGTAATAAATGGCATGGGGACTAAAAAAACAATACAGACATCAGTGAAATCAAGAGCTGGTCCTTTAAAAAGATAAGCAAGATTGATGAAACCTTAGACAGACTCACCAAGAAACAAAGAGAGAGGACCCAAATAAACAAAATCAGAAATAAGAGAAAAGAAGTAACAACTGACGTCATAGAAATACAAAGGATTGCAAGAAAATACTATGAATAACTATATGCAAACAAATTGTACAACCTGGGCAAGATGGACAAATTCCTAGAAACATGCAATCTTCCAAAACTCAATCAGGAAGAATAAGAAAATATGAATAGACTGATAACAACTAATGGAAAACAAAAACAAAAAGACACTTCCAGCAAGCAAAAGTCCTGGACTGGATTGCTTCACAGGTGAATTTTACGAAACATTCTAAGAAGTAATATCAATACTCCTCAAATTATTCCAAAAAATTCAAGATGAAAGAAGGTTTCCAAGCTCTTTTTATGAGAGCATTATCCTAATTTCAAAATCAAAGACACTACACAAAAAGAAAATTATAGTCCAATATCCCTGATAAACATAGATGCTAAAATCCTCAACAAAATATTAGCAAATTGGATTCAGCAATACATCAAAAAGATCTTACATCAGGACCAACTGGGATTTATTTTGGGGATGCATGGTTGGTACAATTGCCAAATCAATTAATGTGAAACATCACATAAACAAAATGAAGAAAAAAGTCACATGATCATATCAATAGTTTCAGAAAAAGCTTTTAACAACATCCAGTACCCATTCATAATAAAAACTCTCAAGAAAGTAGGAATAAAGGGGTCATACTTCAACATCGCATGAAAAATATACAACCAACACCATACTCAATGGGAAAAAAAACTAAAAACATTTCTCTTAAGATCAGCAACAAGACAGGGATGTCTGCTTTCAACACTCTTATTCAACATACTGCTGGAAGTGCTAGCCACAGTGATTAGACAAGAAGGAGAAATAAAAGGCATTCAAATTGGAAAGGGGGAAGTAAAATGGTCCTTATTCACAGATGACATGATATTGCATATCGAAAACCCTAAAGAATCCACGAAAAAAAACCCAAAAACAACTACTAGATGTAATAAGCGAACTTGGCAAAGTAGCAGGACACAAAATTAAGATCCATAAATTGGTGGCATTTTTTACACCAATAATCAACTCTCAGAAAGAGAAACCAAGAAAACAATCCCATTTACCACTGTAACAACAAATAAATAAGGTACTTAGATATAAACATAACCAAGGAAATAAAAGAACTATACTTTCAAAATTATAGACCACTGAAAAAAGAAATAGAGATCAACTAAAGAATATATATGCATATATGCATAGTCCATTGACACACACAATAATGTGGTGAAAGCCTAGGGGAATCAGGGGCAGGGTGGAGAAAAGCAAAGGGGTGCAAATGGGGGACATCTATAACAGGGTCAACAATGAAAAAAATCTTCCCAGTGATATAAATGTGCAACCAATGTTGCAAACTACTTCCTACTCAATTCTGACAAAATGGTATAAACTTTATTTTTTAATCTAAATCCAAATTGGAAATTTTTATTAATCTGTCTCTGGTTTGCTTATATAAACTTCCTGGTAGTCTGACCTCTTTATAATGCAGTCATGTCCCTCCAGGATACCTGTGTGAGTCCCTAGTCTATTGTCTTTTACTCATGTTTCCAATGGGTTGAGTAATTGCAAAATCACAATAACAGTACTGGTATCATCTATATCTATAATAATAAAAGCATCTATAATAATAAAAGCATAATATGCTAATTAGACTGGATGTCCTTCTGGATGAAGCCGAGCCTGCGAGGGAAGCCTGGGTCCCGGGTGCCAGAGGGAAGCCAGTGTTGGCAGCTGGGGACAGGAAGGCCTACTCTTGCATGAATTTCATGCATCAGGCCTCTATCCTATATAATAAAAGGGTAATATGCAAATTGACCCTAATGGCAGAATGACCAGAGTAATCGCTCAACCAGTCACTATGAGGTGCACTGACCACCTCTCAGTCCCTTTCCCTGGCCAGCAGGCTCCCATCGCCCAATAGGGAATGGAGAACTGAGGGTGGGTGGCAGGGGATGCGGACGGTGCCAGGCCACCCTGCCGGTTGTCCCACATACAGAGGGTGATTCTCAGTGGGAGTGGGTCTGGTGAACGGGTGGGAACGGCCAACCTCTCAGCCCCTCCTCTGGGCCAGCAGGTTCTGATCACCCAATCGCGAATGGAGAACCAGAGGTGGGTGGCGGTGGGGGACAGGGATGGCTGCCGGCAGCCAGGGAAGATGGCCCTGACTGCAGGATAGGCCTAGTACCTTCCCAAGAATTTTGTGCACTGGGCTCTAATAGTCCTACATAATAAAAGCCTAATATGCTAAGTGTCTGATCGACCTGTCAGCTGTCCAACCAATCAAAGAGTAATATGCTAATGATATGTTAAGGCCACTCAACCACTCACTATAATGTGCACTGACCACCAGGGGGTAGATGCTCCAACCAGTAGGTTAGCTTGCTCTTGGGGTCCAGCCAATTGGTACTTAGCAATATGGGCTAGACATGCCCTGGAGTCCTCCCACAACCCCTCCACAGCTGACCAACCTCCCACGTCCCTTCCCAGACCTGATCATGCACTGGTGGGGTCCCTCGGCCTGGCCTGTGCCCTCTTGCAATCCAGGACCCCTTGGGGGATGTCAGAGAGCCGGTTTCAGTCCAACTCCACAGACTAGGCCGAGGGACCCCACTGGTGCACAAATTCATGCACCAGGCCTCTAGTATTGGTATAATTACACAGAGTATTTCAAAGCATATTCATACATAGGGCCGCACAAGAAAAGAGAGACATAACTTTGGAGATGACCAAATGATCTCTCATCCCACTCCTTCCCACTGAGACCTGTGATTATGTTCCATGTATCCATGCCTCTGGCCCTGTGTATGTTTGCCCATGTCCCATGTGGTTCAGGCTTCAGGATCTGGAAGAGGGACTGCATACAAATGAAAGAGACTAGACAAGAGATAATAATTTGAAAATTGGAGAGCCAGGCGAGAGCCCATCCCAAGAGGATGGACTCCGCTTGTGCTCAGGCCTTGCCATCTTTTTATTCAGTTTGGGATGCACCCATAGCCCTTAGGCAGGCAAGTTCCAGTAACAGACAGACTATCTTATCAGTAAGGATTTATAGGACTATCTGGTGGGGAAGTTGCTTCAGCTACCATTGTCTCAACTAAACAGTAGGTGCATAGCTCTGACCTTTGCCAGGGCTTCAGGGTCACCAGCATTCCATGCTCCTTTTTCACACCTCTCTGCTAGAGAAGACAATAAGCGGCTTCCCACATGGTTTTATTTTGTTTGTTAACATAAAAAAAAAAAACAAAAAAACACTGAAACCTGTAAAGAATTTTTGTGAGTTTATTTGAGCCAAACTTGCGACATATGCCGGGAAGCAGAACCTCAACGAATTGAGATAGTGCTCCCGAGAATGGCAGGGTTACATCCGTATTTATACATGAAATTCATTGGTGACACATTTAAGGAGGTGGGATTAAGCGAAGTGGGGGAAACCTCTGTGATAGGATAAAAAGTAAAATGATGGACACATACTTAGGTGGGTGCAGGAACAATTAACATGATAAATGAAAGAATCTGCTGCATCTGTCCTGGGCTTAGCACACCTGGTTGTGCCCCAGGGGCTCCAGATACAGGGAAATCACAAGTTACCCATACATTTCAAGGGTATGTTATCATAGATGCAAAAATACAGATAGGCTCAGTTACAGTAAAGGTTGACCTTATCAGTGAAGGTATCGGCTAGGACGTAACTGCCCACCATAACTGCTTTTAGTTAAGGTTTAATTTCAGACCATCCTTTGTGGTTACTTTAGGTCTCCAAGTCTGCAAAACTGCCATTCAGGCCTCTTCTGAGCTTGTCAGGTCAGCATGTGGCCTCTTTTGTCCACACATCCCCCTTTTGGTCATAAATCAATCCAAAGGATGCATTGATGACCAACCTTTTGGTTGGATAATGGAATTCCACGTTGCTAGGAAGGCTCATTCCTAGGATGTCTCATTGTCAGCATGTCTTGCTGAACAGGTGGACCACTGGGGATGGGGCAAGACCATAACCTTAGATGGCATTTAAGGTCGAATTATTATTATTTAAAAAAGGGCAGGTAAATGGGAGGCAGTCAGGTCCTATACGTCCTTGCTAAAAAGTATTCTGGATCATTTCTAATTTTTGAGGCATCATGATCCAACTCTTTTTGCTGTTTGTCTTAAATTTTGCTTTTCTGCATCTAGTATAACATTTACATATCATGAACACAAAAGTCACAAAGGTATTGATTACATCCCAGGGTTTGGAATGAGGAACCTGGTTCACAAAAGAACAGTTTACAGAAGCAGAACCAAGCATGTCAATTATAGTCCTGGGTCTCGAGGTTACTGAATTTACAGAAACACCTTATCCAGAGCCCTCGGGTCTCGAGACCACTGAGTTGCCAGGAATTTATTAAATTTAGAGTAATTGCGCTGCCCTGGCCTTGGGACCACTGAGTCAACTGGAATGCATTATCTGTGGTCACTAAAACAACCTAGGATAATTGCACTGTCCTGTTTCCCAGGTACAGAAGAATGTGCTTTCCAAAACCAGTAAGATAACAATCAATGGGATGGTCATTCAATTGAATGGGATGATGTATACAATTCAGGAAATCAAAATAACTTTTCCACTGTTAAGCAAAGCAAATAGGTACCATACTTCATTCCCCACTGGTTTTATGTACATGAGTCAAATCATGGACTCATCTTTACTAGTTAGGGGATTGTACTGCCCCCTAACTACAAGTAGTTTGACCGAATTAATTTTTCTAAACTGCCAGCTTGGCACATTTAATTTTCATTTACTCACCCCACTTCTTTTAGGGGCATTCTCTATTCTGTTCCTGCTCTCCTGTCCCCTAGTGCATCTAGCCCCCACTTAGCCATGGACTTTCTCACTGGCTAGAAAAATGTTCTTACTGTTACCAACTGCCCTAGTGCCACGGTCCCCGTCAGTACTGTCCTCACTGAAATTCAGTTCCACTCTTGCAGACGTCGAGACCCCTCCTGGCTTGTGTGGAGCCCAGGTTAGGGATCTCACAGGGGAGGCCGCCGGCTGCCGGGATCAAGGCCGTTTCCTGGTGCAGGAGCTGGGAGTGGTGTAGCCAGGTCTGGATGCCGTCAGCAGGGCAACTTTCCAAGTTGGGGTGAGTTCTTGGGTAGTGAGCTTCTTTACCCACACCGAATCCCCAGGCTGGAAAGGATGTACAGAGTCCGAGGTGGCACTCACAGGGCGTCTCGAACAAGCTTATGGGTGGCTTGTAATTTCTGTAAGAGATCACATCCAAGAAAGGGGTACAGGCATTCTGGCAAATACAGGAATTTATGAACCACCTGGTGGCCGCCTAACTGACATTAGCGGGGGCGGCAGAACAGTCTGCAGCTGTGGTCCCGGTAGCTCCAATAATGGTGAGGGGAGCTACCTTCTGAGTAACTACCGAGTGCTCTGCTCCTGTATCAACCATAAAGTTCACAGTCTGGCCTCCGATTTTCATTTTGACCATCGGCTCATGGGGCCCCATTTGGAAAGAGCCCAGTCTGTCCTAGTCAGAGTCAGCTGTTGCCAGTCCGAGGCGGCTCTGGCCAATAGCAGCTGGGTGGTTTGGATGGCTTTTCTGGCTTCTTCTGGCCTGCTCCTGCCCTGCCTGCCTCTTCACTCCTGCTACTAAACCTTACTCTGTCCCTTCTTACACACGCAGAACCGGACCCAAGGCAGCAAGGTTTGAGCAATTTTAAAATTCCTTAACATACATTCTAAAAGAACTAATCAAAATAAGGCTTATTTTCTAACTTCATTTGTCCTTGGGTGTGGACAGCAAATGACACTAATCAGATTGACATAAATGATTTAACCTTTGTTTAGGGAGGCAAATGCAAATTATTTACTCCCAAGTGTCCTTGGTTTAAGGAAGATAGGATTTCTGCTCAGTTTCTCTATTTTACTTATTCCAGCTTACTGGCCTATCATGCATTCAACTTTCTTTTAACATTTCTCTTTTCCTTCTCATCACATACAAAACCTTCACAAATATCATACTTTCAAATTAGCCTTCAAACCTTCTTTCTATGTCCTTCAAAAATGCATAACCATGCCTCAGACCTTCTATTAAGTATTTCTCTTTACCTTCCTCCATCACACCTAAGCCATACTTTCCAGCTAGTTAGAACTCTTAGCCTTAATTTTTAGGTGACATGTAAATAATTAACATTCCTCAGATTAGCAATACATTCATGTTTTTGTTTTGTTTTTTTTAAGAGACACAGAAATTTTACTAGCTAAATAATTTTAAACAAAGACACATACTTAAACATTAAAGACAGATAACATTCCCCATCAAAAACTTTGAGTCACCACGGCTAGCAATATCAGTTTGTGAGTATACAGGCCTTGTTGATGTCATCTTAGGATAGCTGTCTGCCTTCGTGGCCAGCAACTTCTCATCCTTGAAAGTCCTCTGCTGTTTCTCGTCCTTGAAAAGTCTTTGATCTCCGCTCCAGATGGAGATGGGTGTCAGAGATGGAAGTAGATGTCCATTCACAGTCAGGTGCCTTTTTCAAATGAGAAATGTGAATCCAAAGCTAACTCCTTTAAGTTTAGCTGCACATGGGTTAGTTAGTAATACCTGGTAAGGTCGTCTCCAATGAGGTTGGAGAGAGTCTTTTATTTGGTGTCTTTTCCAACACACCAAATCTCCTGGTTGTAAGCCATGATCTTTGAAATCTTCGTCGCCCGGGAGTGCACTGTGAAATGAATCTGTTACCAATTTTGTAAGTTCCTACAATGCAGAATGTCTGCTCTTTACTTTTCCTTATATTTGGGAAACAAAAGATTTAAAAGTCAACAATATTTTAAACAGTCATAAGAATAATTATCCTCAATTCATTTAGTCCCATAGTTATTTTTGTTTATCCTGATTATTTGCCAGTAGGTTTTGAATTTAGTTATTCCTTGAAGTTCTATAAATCTTCACCAGTTTAGAAATATGACCTGCTTACAAGCCTACAATTTAGATTAAGTCAGAGTCCTTTGGATTTTTTTTCCAAACATATAATATACATACAAATGCATCAGAATAAAGCTGTCCATGAATGACAAAATTTAAAAGTGGCATGGTTATAGATTTGATAAAAACTTTGCTTTTAACATTCCAAGACAACAATTTTTGGTAAGTAATAATTTCTGTAAAATGACATAGAGAATATAAAATTTGTATACCTTTAGACTCCATTATAATTAATAAATAATATGTAGAATTTTAAAGTGAGGCACATGGCTTATTGCAAGCAGCATATTCAGCATTGAAAATAATTCATAAACTCCCAATCTGTGAAAAGCAAACACCAGAGCATCACTGGCAGATGCCCCCACAGGGATCCTGACTCTTGGCTGTCCAGTCCCTGACAGACAGATGCTACCCTACCCCACTGAGGACCTCCTGTCTGAACCTGGCTCTGCGAGTTCTTTCTGATGCAGATGGCCTTAACAACCCAGTGACCATCCCTTACTCCTGACTGGAGCTCAGGCACATGGTCTCTCCCGATTGGCTAATTCAAAGGGATGGGTTGGCCTTTGCTCTTTCAAGATGGCGGCCCCCAGGGGAGGGGCAAGCCATGTGGCCATCATGGCGGCTGCCAAGTCACGCAGCCCAAAGTGGTGGCTGTCTACACTGTTCTTTGCAATTAAATTTAAACTGGTTTTTGTATTAAAGATTTCAGTTGAGATCACAGAGTTAATCCTTTTTTTTTAATCAGACCAATAAGCAGCATATTTTGAATTCCTAATTATTTCAGAGAAAGCCAAAATTATTTTTCAAAAATACCACAACTACACAATTTCTCCCAATTCAATCCGAACCTTAAACTTTTAGCTGGCAAGTCAAATATTTAGCATTTCTTAATCAGTAACATTTTTTTAAGAATAAACTTCAAAATTATAAGACACAATCAACCAACAGATTCAATTCTACCCTCTAGATTTCGTACGAGGCACACTCAGATCAATATTATGTATTATGTCACTTCAAAATACCTAGACATAAGTTTTTATCGTTTGATTCAGTAAACTTTAAGGTCTCAAGTTCCCAGCAGCTCTGGAAAACCATACCTGAGGCTGGCAAACAGGCCTGGCCCAGCCCTTGACTTTAAAATGACCATTTTTCTCTGGGGAAAGTCAAGAAGCAAATTTGTAGGTACATAATTTTTTTTTTTTAAATATATTTTATTGATTTTTTACAGAGAGGAAGGGAGAGAGATAGAGAGTTAGAAACATCGATGAGAGAGAAACATCGATCAGCTGCCTCCTGCACATCTCCTACCAGGGATATGCCCGCAACCCAGGTACATGCCCTTGACCGGAATCGAACCTGGGACCTTTCAGTCCGCAGGCCGGCGCTTTAGCCATTGAGCCAAACCGGTTTCGGCGGTACATAATTTTTTGAGATTCAAATCCAATTATTATTTTAAGGCATTTACTTTGGCAGATTTTTGTAACAGAGACAATTTTAGTGAATTTTCTTTTGGAGACTTGTTGCTAGAACAAGTCTGCATTTCTTCCCTGGGTAAAATTCGCCATTTTCTTTAGGAAATAATCAGTCTTGGGTTTTATTCTGTACATTGTGAAGAGACTCTAGTTCAAAACTCTATCTAAATGTCCAAAAACAGGACAATTGCGCGCATTAGTTTTAAACCAGCTTTTCTCTTTACATGTGAACAGAAGCACCAGACACATTTTTAAATTTTGTAAAACCTTTCAATTACGAGAAGGAGATTTTAAATTAGAATACTTGGGGAGGAGGCATCCATATTGGATCGCCATGTGTTCCCCTCTCCCCTTCCCCACATCCTGCTTTGGGGAAGTTTCAGCAAATGACTCAAATGGCATATTTTTCCCAAACTCATGATTAATAGAAGGACATTTAAATTTTTTTTTCCTATTTCATTACAACAAAGACACAAAAACATCAAGGCGCACAGAACACACTAAAAGTTTACACCAGAGAATGTCCAGCATTAGAAACTACCAAAGTAGTGTCTTTTGCCCCTGGTTCAGGAACTTCCCCTTTCTAGAATTTCAGTATATTCCCAATGGACTATTCAATAAACAAACAAACAAACAATGGGCTAAGGGAAAAACAGGGTGTAGACATTAATTAACTTCAAAATAGTTCTGAGACAGTCTCTAAAGTTTTATTAACTTCCATCGTATTACAAAAAAATTTTTCCTATGCTTTTCTCTAGAAGCTTCTAACTTCCAAATTGAGATATGCTTCCCATGTACTCATTCAGTTTAATTTCAGAGCTGGCATTTTCTAATTTCTGCATGCAAAATATTAACATAGGTACCCCAAACAAACTGCATTTTAGCCATTTCTCAGTTAATATTTTAAAGTACTTGCAAGTAAAGGCTTCCTATCAGGAGTATTAAAAGAGGGCTGGTGTCTCGGGAGTTTCTGGCCTTGGAGGCACAATTTCCCATGTTAATTTTTTATTATTATTGAATATCTGTAGTCTGAGAAAACTTTCTAGACATGTTATGCAGTGGGTCCAATGTGGCCTCAGTTTCTCTCCCAGCTGTCTAAAACCACAGGAAAGGTTTAGGGCCCGGGCAGACCAAGCCTTAAGGTGGCCCCCTAGATAAGCCATTTATACAGCTAAGGTTTTCTTTTTTGCTCAGACTCGCAGAAAGCCATTTTAATTAAAAAGCCGAAATCAAACCCAGCCTCCCATTATTTTTTTCTCCAATCCTGCCTTACCCTGTGTTCCGCTGTGAACCCTTAACTTGGGGTCTTAGCAACCCTGGTTCCACCTCAAGGATTTTAAAACAGCTCAAATAAAGTCCGACCTTCGACCAAAGGAAGGGAAGGTTGTGGGTCCAAGAGAAAACTCACCCACGTTCACCCAATGGGCGGAGAACCGGCGGGCTCAATGGGCCCTTTTCTGGATCCTAGCACCGAGTCAAAGTCCAAGGGATGGTCCTGGGTGAGCTTCTTTGGAATCCTGCCACGACTACGCCAATTAATGTTAACGTAAAAAAAAAACATTGAAACCTGTAAAGAATTTTTGTGAGTTTATTTGAGCCAAACTTGCGACATATGCCGGGAAGCAGAACCTCAACGAATTGAGATAGTGCTCCCGAGAATGGCAGGGTTACATCCGTACTTATACATGAAATTCATTGGTGACACATTTAAGGAGGTGGGATTAAGCGAAGTGGGGGAAACCTCTGTGATAGGATAAAAAGTAAAATGATGGACACATACTTAGGTGGGTGCAGGAACAATTAACATGATAAATGAAAGAATCTGCTGCATCTGTCCTGGGCTTAGCACACCTGGTTGTGCCCCAGGGGCTCCAGATACAGGGAAATCACAAGTTACCCATACATTTCAAGGGTATGTTATCATAGATGCAAAAATACAGATAGGCTCAGTTACAGTAAAGGTTGACCTTATCAGTGAAGGTATCGGCTAGGACGTAACTGCCCACCATAACTGCTTTTAGTTAAGGTTTAATTTCAGACCATCCTTTGTGGTTACTTTAGGTCTCCAAGTCTGCAAAACTGCCATTCAGGCCTCTTCTGAGCTTGTCAGGTCAGCATGTGGCCTCTTTTGTCCACATGTTCAACATTTTATTTTGTTCCTTAGATCCCACATATAAGTGAGATTGTGTGATATTTGCCTTTCTTTGCTGGCTTACTTCACTTAGCGTAAGATATTCCAGATGCATCTATGCTGTCGCAAAGTGTAAGAGTGCTTTCTTTTTAAATTTTATTTATATATTTTTATTGTTGATAGTAGTACAGATATATCTCAGTTTCCTTCTCTTTACCTCCCTTCTCCAAGGCCCTACCAATCCACCCTCAGGTTGTCACTACCTTACTGCTCATGTCCATGGGCTATGCATATCCTATATAATAAAAAGCCTAATATGCTAAGTGTTGTCATCCAGTTGGCTATTCAACCAATCAAAGCATAATGCTATATAATAAAACCCTAATATGCAAATTGACAGAATGGCAGAACGACTGGTTGCTATGACACTCACTGACCACCAGGGGGCAGATGCTCAATGCAGGAGCTACTTCCTGCTGGTCGGAGTGCTCCCACAGGGGGAGCGCTGCTCAGCCAGAAGCCAGACTCATGGCTGGCGAGCACAGCAGCAGTGGCAGAAGCCTCTCCCATCTCCACTGCAGGAGGGTGGTAAGGAGCAAGGGGTCCCAAACTGCAAGAGCCCCGGCCTGCAAAAGGGATGTCTGACTGCTGGTTTAGGCCCGATCCCCAGGTGGATTAGGCCTAAGCTGGCAGTCAGACATCCCCTGAAGCGTCCCAGGCTGGACTGAGGAACCCCCCCCACTCCAGTGCACAAATTCCATGCACCAGGCCTCTGTATGGTAATGATATACTAAGGATGTTCAACTGCTCGCTATGACTTTCACTGACCACCAGGGGGCAGACACTCTGACCCATAGGTGAGCCTGCTGCTGGGGTTCAGCCAATTAGGACTTAAGTGAGACAGGCCAGACATGCTCTGGAGCCCTCCCACAGTCCCTCTGGCTGGCCAACCTCCCGCATCGCTCCCTGGCCCCTATAGTGCACCAGTGGGGTCCCTTGGCCTGGCCTGCACCCTCTCGTAATCCAGGACCCCTCAGGAGATGTTGGAGAGCTGGTTTGGGTCTGATCCCGCAAACCAGGCCGAGGGATCCCACTGGTACATGAATTCATGCACCAAGCCTCTAGTAAGTTCTTTAGCTTATCTCTTATTGTGCCCCCAACCCCACATTGAGTTATGTCAGTCTGTTCCATGCCTCCATGCTTCAGGTCTTATTTTGTTGGACAATTCATTTTGTTCATTAGATTCCACAAATAAGTGAGATAATGTGATATTTGTCTTTCTCAGTTTGATTTATTTCACTTAGCATATTTTCCAGGTCCATCCATGCTGTCCCAAAGGAAGAGTGCCTTTCTTTCTTCTACTTCATATACACAGGTCTTTTTACTAACCAGAATTTACATAAGAAGACTGTTAAGAAATATGTAAAATGCTAAACAATAGTGAATAGATTAATAAATTATGGTTTACACATAGAATATAACTCTTTTTTCTTAAATTTAAATTGTTAAGTCAGATAGATACTTGACATAATACATTAATATAACATTTCTAACTGGATAGAAAATATCTATATCATAGTAGGTAAAGAAAAAAAACAAGTTACTTTGCAAAAGTATGCAGAATTATAAGTAGGGTGTGTATAAAAAGAGAGAAGATAGAATAGTGCAAAAGGGTAAATTTCTTATTTCTACAGCAAAAGCACAGGTGTGTAATCATAAAAGCCACATAAAATCTTTTTAGATATATGTTAAAAAATGACAGCCAGAATATAGTATATCTTATTATAAATCTACATTTATTTTAAACTAATTGTTTTCTCATCTTCTTTGTATTTAGGGTTGCCATGTAACTCAGCTCTTGTCAATCAAACATAACCAGAAGTCTATTAGGGTTTCCAGTAAAGTATTTACTCTTCTATTAACAAGGGCAGATGTGACTGGATCTATTATTCTGCCTACTTCCTCTTTAGAACACGATTTGATACTAGGAAATATAGCAGCAATCTTAATGAGTCACAAAGCCAATACTCTAAAGATGGCAACTCAAATAATAGAAATGTGGGTCTTTGAGGACATGATAGAGCTGTTGTGCCTGTCCTGGACTACTTATCTTCAAAATTATTAAGTCAGATTATACATGTGTTAAGAAATAATTTAGTGCTTAAGCCACTAGTATTCAGGAACACTGTAATATGAAGCCAAAAATATTAATATCTGATAAAACTGTTTAGAAAAATTAAAATATGATTTAGGGTCACACACAAACAGAAATGTACATATGGAAATAAACCACAAAATTCTAGAAGATTAAAAGTTTCTACTATGCAGAACACAACATGAACTAAAACAAAGGAAGAAAAAGGCAACTTAAAAGAAAGCATAGTGCTTAATCATAATGAATAAAGAGCTTCTACCAATATATGAGACAAATATTTTAAAAGGAAACAGGCACAGTGATATAAAATGTATTTTAAAAGAGAATATTAATAGCTAGTAAAAATAAAATGATGTTCAAATTGTCTATTAAAGAAATAAATCAGATTGGAAAGTATTCAAAAGTTTGAATTATCCATTGTTATCAAAGGCTCAAGAAAGCAACACTTTTTACACAATGTTGGTGGAAAAGTAAGTTGATACTAATCAGAAAGAAAATTTGGCATCAAATGTAAAATATTTAAATGTACATATTAGTTGAGCAAACAACTTTGTTTTCTTGGAATTTATTCTAGACACATGTTAAATAAATGAAAAAGCTTTCAAAGATATATGTATCCTGGTGCTAGCTGCAAAGTTGTTTTAATATCCACAATAAAATGAATAGAGCCATCCTAAATGTTAACCAATGGTGGATTATTTAATAAATAAATTTTCATTCAGATAATGGAATTTTATTTTCCAAAATTAGATAGATTCATAGACATTAAGATAGAAGATAGGAGACAAGAAGAAAGGGAGAGAAAAGTGAAAAATATCTATAATGTAGTTGGTAAGGAAAAGCAAGTTACTTTGCAGAACTATGCAGAACTGTAAATCATTTTTTTGTTAAAAAATTAAAATTACATATACATTATATAGGATATTCTTAAATTTCAAAATCTGAAAGAACACATAAAATTTAATAGTGATTTCACATTTGAGACAGACTAATAATGCAGGAATTAATAACTACTTTATATATTTCTGAAATGTTTGAACAATAAACCCATCACACACACACACATACACACACACACGCACACACACACACAGCACACACAGAAAATGTTTAAAGTGTAACTATATTCAAAAGCAATTATTCATATTTGCCTCAAGGGAAAATTTATAACATTTCTTGAATAAATAGAAAAAGCATTCCAAAAATAATTAAGAAAATAACTCCCTTTATGACTACTCCCACTCTTCTTAATTGTATTCTAAATAAAATCATCTTGAAGAAAATATATTTATATTTTTTCCATTGAGTTATTTTTCATAACATATAATCTATAGTTTTCTGGGATATATGATACTACCCAAAATATTTACGCTTGACTTTAGCCAAAAGGCCGAGAAGTGGTATTACCCAACATATTTAAAAGTTTAAAATTAGGAATTGAAACCATGAGTTCATGGCTTACCCCACTGAAACTCTATTGAATGAAAAGAGAAGAATTTCAAAAGTGGAAGGAAGCCTTGGGACAGCATACTTTAAAACTGCAAAGTGGAAGGAGAGTCCACACAGGGCAGAGTAGAACTGTCTAGAGACCAGCAGAAAAGACAACAGAATGTAATACCATAGAAATTAAGAAAGGAGAGATTTCTATGAGATGAATGGCAATTAATTATGTTCAATGTTACAATGAGTTTTTTTTAAAAAAGACATGATTTAGTTATTTTCTTGATATGTAGGGCATCAAATATTATTAGGCCTTAGAAAAAGTAGTATTGCGTAAATTTTGGTAAGGAAGTAGAGAAAAATAAGTGAAGAATATTTTAGTCTAGCAAAAATGTCTTGAAATTAATATAGAGAGCAAATAGCAGCAACCATGAGGATCTGGAAGAGGGTGGCATTTAGCTGTCTTAATTAGGCATGGTGTATTTTAGTATTCTACAGAAAAATTATGGAAAATAATTAAGCAAAGCCCCTAGAATAATACAACAAAAATAAGATACCAAAAACAGGTGGATAAACCTGGTATTTGGATAAGAATGGATTTGTTCCTCCAGAATCAAAAGCATAAACATTTGATTAATCTGAATTGAGCCTCAGACATTATTTTATGGAGTGATAGAATTGGATGTAGAATTGTGTCTTCCAACTTTTCATTGAATTGTTCCATACTGTTTACATGAAAATCCAGACATCATGGCTCTGTATTAGATTTCAGCAAATATAATTTGTCAATTAAGGTCAGTACATCAAATTTTATTTGCTTAAAATCTAATTATACAAGTAGAAACTAATTCTGAAAAGACATGTAGCCTGGAGCTTTACATATTGTTTTTATATTAGAATTATGTCTATTAGTCATGCAAAAGGAAGCAATTATTTCTTCCTGTGTATACACAACCACCTATGACAAAAATAGTCACCAAATGCTACCAATTTTACCTTCTTTTTACTTCTTACTTCTCTTTCTTTATCTCCATTTCTATTGTCACAATCCTATTTCTGAACCTGGATACTTATGTCCTTGAAACCTACCTCTCTTTTCTAAAATCCATTTTCTATATAATCAATAAATTGACTTTTTAAAACAAGTGTCACAAAACCTCTTCCAGTTAAAAACAACTAAAAATAAAAATTAATCTATTCTTTTTCCTAAGTTTCTCATTAAATTATGCAAATAAAGATAATGGTGGATAAAACAGAACCAGCATAAGGCAGCCAATATTTACATGAACAGCCTGTAATGAAGAACTGCTCTGACCCTAAAGAGGTACCTGGCTCAAAGACAAGAGTGTCACGCAACATGAGAGTAGAAAGATAATAATCAAGTTATTGAAAGTATTTCTTCTTAAATACTGTGCTGTCTAGTACCCCGAATTGATTTCATTTCTAACTCCTACCCTTTCTCTGTGCACACCGACCATAGCAGCTCAGCATTATACTCCCAGGAATACCAAAATAGCACTCTTAAAAAAATTAACTGCATAAGCATAAGGGTTTTTGTTTGTTTGTTTTTTGTTAATCCTCACCCAATGATATTTTTTCCATTGATTTTTAAAGAGAATGGAAGGGAGGGAGGGAGGGATGAGAGAGAGAGAGAAACATCTATGTGAGAGAGACACATAGATTGGTTGCCTCCCACCTGTGCCCTGACTGGGCCGGAAATCCAACCTGCAACCTAGGTACATGCCCTTGACCAGGAATCAAAATCGTGGCCCTTCAGTGCACAGGCCAAGGATCTAATCACTGGGCAGCAATGGCAAGGGCGAGCATAATGTTTTTAATGTTGCTGGAATGGCTTCTAGTGCCATAGAGTATAGCTCTTCCTATTTTATCATTCAAAGAGTGGTTTCTCCATCTGTTCACCCTAAAGATGACAAAGATTGTTCATACTTGTCTTAGTCCTACAGGTGGAAGAGAGCTAGCAGAGAAGCAGGCATACAAGAGTAGAGAAAAATGACAACAGTCACCAGTCTATTCTTAAATATAAACAAACTAAGACAACCAGATATGTGGAAAAACAAAAGACCAAGATAAATAAAAAAAATTTCTGACAAAATAAAATACAAATATAATAAGCTAGGGAAACAGAAAAGAACTATAAAATCAAAACTCCAAGTATACTAAGAAATTTGAGTAATTAATATATACATTAAAGAAAACCAGCAGGCTATGAAAAACAAATAAAAGTAAGAATTCTTGGAAAATAATAGTTTACTGCATTCCTGGGACCCCTGTGATTTAGCATAATAAAATAAATAAGATCTAAATCTTCTACTTGAACTAAGAGTTTTAGCTCCCTTTCCAGGAAATATTTATTAAAAGTATTAATAAGTAGCATAATTAGCTATTTTTAAATATTGTCTACTCATTCTCAGATGATACCATTAACCAAAATGATAGAAAGTACCCAAAGGCATGAAGATTCTACATAAACAAAGTATATAGCCACTTGCTGCATGTTTTGTTTGTGCTTAAAAAATGTTCACTCATGCACTGGGGCACAAAAACTAGAAGCCACATTTATATATTAAAAAGGAAAAAAGATATAATTTTTATTGTAATATTTCAGAGGACTACAGAAGAAAACTATAAACATAGTTCATATAAATAATTCACATAAATAATTGACAAACTGCTGGTTCTTTTTTAGATTTTTAATGTTATTATTTCTGAAACAAATGCAAAATTTTAACAAATCTCTATATATAAAACCATAATATGCAAATAGACCAAACAGTAGAACAACCGAAAAACCAAACAACCGGTCACTATGAAGTGCGCTGACCACCAGGGGGTACATGCGAAACATGGTGGGTGTTAGCCGCAGAGGGGTGGTGGAGCAGGTGAGCGGGAGCACCAGACCAAGATGTGGCACCAGTCGCTGTCATAAGGGCAAGCCTCTGGTGGTTACTGAAAATTATTTGCTCCTGCATGCTGAGGTCCTGCCTGGGGCTAGCACCTGCTGCCAGCACAGGCCCCGTGCTCACACACGTTGCCCACACCAGAACTGCCGCTTGCACCCATTCCCAGTGCCTAGCTCTGGCCCTGGTTGCTTGGTGCCGTCAGCGGGTGCGAGCGGCAGCGGCCGGCCTCAATCGCCCCTCAGGGCTTTTCCACCTCCCCCTGCTCCTAAGGGACGATTGGGGCTGGCAGCCGCCTCTGGCACCCACTGATGGTGCCATCCCCACTCACACGTGTTGCTGGCACTGGCCCCAATCACTCTGTGCCATCAGTGGGTGTGAGCAGGGCCGGCGCCATCAGCGCGTGGAAGTGGCAGCGGTGGAAGCGGGGCTGTCGGCAGAGAGAGGACCAGGGCCACAGTGGGAGGGACCAGGCTTTGGCACAGACAATGGGCCGAGACCCGCCTCTGTGCCCACTGCAGCCTCGGGGCCCACAGTTCCTTTCAAGGTGCATGAATTCATGCACTGGGTCCCTAGTAATATTATAAAAGTTTTTAGCCTATGGGATATTAACATGTTCTCCCTTTTAGTAATCATTATGAATGAACTATGCAACTATCACATGACTCAAAAAATATTATTTACTGCTTTATATTATAAAAGACAAAAAATTATATTATATTTAGGCTTTTATATAGATAGATATTTTACAAAAATGAATACAAGAAATAAAGTAGAATGAATGAAAAAATCATATATTAAAAATTATAAAAAGAGATATGGTGATTGACTCTCTAAGTAATTCTATACCAGAAAGTATGATGACTCTTTCCATTGTGGGAAGTAAACAATATTTTTATTCTTGATATGCACATTATAGTTCTACCACTTTATTCTAATAAAATAGGGTATGTTATGTGCATTTATGAATGCAAAAAGCATTTATGTGGGTGCATCCCTCAATGATCTGTGCCTGGTTGTAGCTCCAGGAAATGCCCAAATATAAATTCCTTTGCAGGATATATTTCAATTATTCAAACAGCAAGTGAGACAGTGGCAAGAACCATCACATTAGCAGCAGATTTTGATTCCTGCCCTTCTTTAATTTGTGTTAATAACCCTCGATCTTGGGTGTTATAAACACAATAGTAATAGATTCTAAACTTGAAGAACACTGGAAGATTGAAGGGTTACAATTCATGATAGACATGTTGGATGCACTTGAACTCACTTCCTCCCACAGACACACCAAATCAACAGCTATATATGATACATCCCCTTTGATAGAAATTCAGAAACTAGCTGACTAACTCATACACATCAGACAAAGGAGCAAAAAATTCATATCAAACCAGGTAGTAGAGACTGAAATGCTTTAACAATAAACCGCACCCCAGTGCAGCTACACATAATGGACAGGGAACCCACAACTCTCAGTATCTCTCTGAGGAATAAAGGGTTTGAACATTACATCTGATGCCCAGCTTTTAAGACTTCCATCTGAAAGATGGGCCCCCAAACATCTAGCTTTGCAAGCCAATGAGGCTTGAGTCCATAAAACCCATAAGGCAATAGCAAACTCAGAGTCAGTTCTTAAAGACTTAGTGTGAATGTTTGTGACTATATCCCCAGGATCTGGAACAGAGGTGGCAGTCTGAAACAAACCCATTTTTTCCATAAAAGAAGCTGATTTGTTTATCTTAATACTGTGAGCTTAGGGGCAGGCTTCTATGTTAACACAGTTCAAGGAGCTGACTGCTATACTTTCCAGAGACCAGAAGATCAGTGGACACCATCTTCACACTTCTCCCTCACTCCAGGTTGCTGGTATTTGCCAAATGAGCTCATGCACATGCCTGACACTCTTCTTTGTGTCTGTCTATATGAACATCAGACAAAATAAACTTTAAGTCGGACTATAATAAGAGGCTAAAAGGTCATTATGTAATGATAAAGCAGTTAAACAAGAGAATATTGTATTTGTAAATATATATGTATCCAACATACCAGCACCAAAATATATAAAACAAATAAGAACAGATGGAAACAGTCAGTATACAATAGTAATAGGTAACATTAATACCCCACATTCAACAAAGGACAGATCATCCAGACAGAAAATCATTAAAAAAACATTAGATAAATTATATATAAACATGATGGACCAAACAGAAATTTACAGAATATTTTATGCAAAAGAAATAAGATAGACATTCTTTTCAATCTCACATGAAACTTCTCCACAATAGGTCATAAGTTAGGCCACAAAACAAGTCTTAATAAATTTTAAAAGCATTTTCCAAACACAATGGTATAAAAGTAGAAATGAATTACAAAACAGCAACAAAACAAAAAAACCTAGAAAACTGACAAATATGTGGCCATTAAACAACATGCTTTTGGACAACCAATGGATCAAAGAAAAAATCAAAAGATGATTTAAAAAATAGAAATACAACATACCAAAATTTACTGGATATAGCAAAGGCATTTCTGAGAGGAAAGTTTTTAGCAATAAATGCCTACATTAAAAAATGAGAGATTTCAAACAACCTAACTTTACACATCAAGAAACTAGAAAAAGATGAAAAAAACTAAGTAAAAAGTTAGTAGAAGAAAAGAAATAACAAAAATCAAAGCAGAAATAAATGAAATAAAGATTAAAACCAGAGACAGAGAACCAAGATGGCGGCATAGGTTAACGCGGAGTTTGCTGCCTTGAACTACTTCAAAAGTGAAACTAAAAAACTGAACAGACATCACCCAGAACCACAGGAACGCTGGCTGAGTGGAAGTCCTACAACTAGGAGGAAAGAGAAACGCATACGGACACTCAGAGGAGGCGCAGTGCTGAAGTCAAATTCTGAGGTGCGGAGTGTGCAGAGCGGGCTGGTGGCGGGGGGCACGGTTGGCGTTTTCAATTGGGAGGGAGCCGCAGACTCTGAGCTCCAGATACAGGCGAGTCTTTGGGGACCCAGACTCAAACGGGAGAAGCGGGACTGTCTGGCTTCGGTCAGAGCGAGTGCAGCTTTCTCTCTGAGCTTTGCAGCTGGTGCTGGGACTCAGAGAGGCAGAGCCCCTGGGGACAGGACTGAGAGCCGCCATAACTGCTCTCTCAGGCCCACCCTGTTGATCCTGTGCGACCCGCCCTGCCCAAGCTCTGCACAGAGGCATTTGCCGGATAGCCTCAGGCAAAGGCTAGATTAGCACCTCCCTAGAGGACAGAAGTTCTCTCACTGCAGACACAGCTGATTCTCATAGCCACTTGGCCTGGAGGTCAAACCCTCCCTGGTATTAGCTACAACAATCAAGGTTTAACTATAAGACTGCGCACAAAGACCACTAGGGGGTGCACCAAGGAAGCATGACAAAATGCGGAGACAAAGAAACAGGACAAAATTGTCAATGGAAGATATAGAGTTCAGAACCACACTTTTAAGGTCTTTAAGGAACTGTTTAGAAGCCGCTGATAAACTTAATGAGATCTACAAGAAAACTAATGAGACCCTCGATGTTATATTGGGGAACCAACTAGAAATTAAGCATACACAGACTGAAATTACGAATATTATACAGACTCCCGACCGCAGACCAGAGGAGCACAAGAATCAAGTCAATGATTTGAAATGCGAGGAAGCAAAAAACACCCAACCGGAAAAGCAAAATGAAAAAAGAATCCAAAAATGCGAGGATAGTGTAAGGAGCCTCTGGGACAGCTTCAAGCGTACCAACATCAGAATTATAGGGGTGCCAGAAGGTGAGAGAGACCAAGATATTGAAAACCTATTTGAAGAAATAATGACAGAAAACTTCCCCCACCTGGTGAAAGAAATGGACTTACAGGTCCAAGAAGCGTGGAGAACCCCAAACAAAAGGAATCCAAAGAGGACCACACCAAGACACATCATAATTAAAATGCCAAGAGCAAAAGATAAAGAGAGAATCTTAAAAGCAGCAAGAGAAAGAAACTCAGTTACCTACAAGGGAATACCCATATGACTGTCAGCTGATTTCTCAACAGAAACTTTGCAGGCCAGAAGGGAGTGGCAAGAAATATTCAAAGTGATGAATACCAAGAACCTACAACCAAGATTACTTTATCCAGCAAAGCTATCATTCAGAATTGAAGGTCAGATAAAGAGCTTCACAGATAAGGAAAAGCTAAAGGAGTTCATCACCACCAAACCAGTATTATATGAAATGCTGAAAGGTATCCTTTAAGAAGAGGAAGAGGAAGAAAAAGGTAAAGATACAAATTATGAACAACAAATATGCATCTATCAACAAGTGAATCTAAGAATCAAGTGAATAAATAATCTGATGAACAGAATGAACTGGTGATTATAATAGAATCAGGGACATAGAAAGGGAATGGACTGACCATTCTTGGGGGGGAAAGGGGTGTGGGAGATGCGGGAAGAGACTGGACAAAAATCGTGCACCTATGGATGAGGACAGTGAGTGGGGAGTGAGGGCGGAGGGTGGGGTTGGAACTGGGAGGAGGGGAGTTATGGGGGGAAAAAAGAGGAACAAATGTAATAATCTGAACAATAAAGATTTAATTTAAAAAAAAGATTAAAACCAAAAAAAAATCAATGAACCTAATATCTGATTTGGGGAAAAACATAAAATAGACATAACTTTAGCTAAATTTATCAAGAAACAAAAGAGAGGAATCAAATAAAATCAGAAATGAAAGATGAGATATTACAAAAAAAATACCACAGAAATACAAAGAATCATAAGTTATATGATTATACTATGAATATTTATGTGCCAACGAATTTGGTAACCTAGAAGAAATGAATAAGTACCTAGAAGCATACAAACTACTAAGACTGTATGATGAAGAAATATAAAATCTGAACAAATCAATAACAAGAAAGGAGATTGAATCAGTGATCAAAAACCTGCCAAGAAACAAAAATTCAGGACCAGGTGGGTTCACTGATAAAATCTACAAAACTTTTTAAAAAATTAATTCCAATACTTCTCAAATGCTTCCAACAAGTAGAAGAGGAGGCAACACTTCCAAATGAATTTTTGAGGCCAGGATTACACTGATACCAAATCTAGAAGGATATTATAAGACAGAAAATTACAGGTCAATACCTTTGATGGACATAGATTCAAAAAACCTCAACAAAATATTAACAAACTGAATTCAACAATGTATTCAAAGATTCATACAATATGATCAAGTGGGATTTATTCTAGAGATGCAAGGATGTCTCAACATCTGCAAATCAATCAATATGATACATCATACTAATAACTTTAAGATTAAAAATAGTATGATCATCTCAATAAATGAAGAAAAGGCATTTAACAAAAGGGAACATCCATTCATGATGAAAATTACTCATAAAGTGGGTATAAAGAGAAAGTATCTCAATATAATGAAGATTATATGAGAAACCCACAGCTAACATTAAAATTGAAAGTGTTTTCCATTAAGATTAGGAGAAGGGTGAGGATGCCCACCTTATAAAATAATAAAAAGGCATTTAAATAGGAAAGAAAGAAGTAAAACTGTCTCTATTTGCAGATGACATGACAAATAGAAAGGAAACCCTCAAAGAATTTTCAGTATCTGCCAGAGACTCGCCCTGATGACAGCAACCTGCGTCCTGCCTTGGTCTGGTGCCCCTGCTCACCTGCTCCACCATCCTGCCATGACCAATGCCCACCATGTTCCGCACACACCTCCTGGTGGTCAGCGCACATCACAGTGACCAATTTTTCAGTTGTTCTGCCATTCAGTCTATTTGCATATTAGCCTTTTATTATATAGGATATTAAGATATATAGTAATAAAAATATGGTATTGGCATAAAAATAGACACATAGATCAACAAAATAAAATAGAGATTCAGAAATAATTCCAGCCACATATAGTGAATTAATTTATGACAATGGATCCAAAATTATGCAATGAGAAAAGATAGTCTCCTTAATAAATGATGTTGGGCCCAGAAAGTGTTGCTCAGTGGTTGAACATTGACCTATGAGCCAGAAGGAGGTCACAGTTCAATTCCCAGTCAGGGCATATAATCTGAGTTGCAGGCTTCATCCCCAGTGGGTCATGTGCAGGAGGCAGCCAATCAATGATTCTCTTTTATCTTTAATGTTTCTATCTCTCCCTCTCCCTTCCTCTCTGAAATAAATAAAACATATATTAAAAAGAAATGGTGTTGGGAAACTAAACAGCCATCTGCAAAAGAATGGAAATGAACCACTATCTTATACCATATATAAAAATCAACACAAAATGAATTTAAGACTTGAAAACATAAAACCCTTAGAAGAAAAATAGTTGGTAAGCTTTTTGACATGAGTCGTGGTGGTGGTTTTTGAATATGACCAAAAGCAAAGGTAGTAAAAGTAAATAAACAAGTGGGACTACATCAAACTAAAAAGCTTTTGGACAGCAAAGAAAACCATGAACAAAATGAAAAGGCAACCTATAGAATGAGAGAAATATTTGCAAATCATATAGGTGATAATGGGTTAATACCCAAACTATATAAACAGCTCAATAGCAAAAAACAAGCAATCTGGTTTAAAAATGGGCAGAGGATTTGAATAAACATTTTTTCCAGAGAAGACATACTGATTGCCAACAACTACATGAAAAACTGCTCAGTATCACTAATAATCAGGGAAATGCACATCAAAAACACAATGAGATATTAATTAGAATGGCTATTATCAAAGAGACAATAAATAACTTTGCAAGGATGTGGAAAAAATGGAACACTGTGCACTGTTGGTGGAAATGTCAATTTTCCATAGTGCAGCCAACATGGACAACAGTATGGAGATTTCTCAACAATGAAAAATAAAACTATCATTTCAAAGGCCCAAAGCGGGTGTTGATACTATGTGATTTCTGTCCAGTTCTCTGAATGTCAAAGCAAAGAAATTCAATGAAACATGAGTAAGTGGTGGGAATAACTATGATCCTCTTAAGGTGGCCAAATGCAAGTCACCTAATTAGTGACATGCATGATTGGATAAAGGAAATTCCCACTATGCCTACCTACTTTCCAGAGAAACCACAGCCAAGGGAACTAGCTTGGTGGGATCAGCAGGGAAATATAAAAATAAATAAATAAAACTATCATATAATCCAGCAATTTCACTTACGGGTCTTTATCTGAAGGAAGTGAAATCACTATCTCAAAAAGGTATTTCCCCTCCCACATGCATTGCAGCATCATTTACTATGGCCAACACATAGAAGTTATATGTGTCCATCAACAGCTACCTGTCCATCAACAGATAAATGGATAAAGAAAATGTCATACATGTACACTGGAATATTATTTAGCCATAAAAAGAAGGACATCCTGCTATTTATAACAACTTTGATGGGCCTTGAAGGCCCATCCTATATAATAAAAGGCTAATATACAAATAGACTGAATGGTGGAACAACCGGAACAACCGAAACAACCGAACAACCGTTCGCTACGATGTGCACTGACCACCAGGGGGCGTGTATAGAACATGGTAGGCATTGGCCACGGTGGAATGGTGGAGAAGGTGAGTGGGGGCACCAGTCGCTGTCATCAGGGCAAGCTTCTGGTGGTTACTGAAAATTCTTTGCTCCCTCGAACTGCGGTCCCGCCCGGCATTCGCATCTGCTGCTGGTTCCCAGTGCCAATTCAATCACTCAGCATCATCAGCAGGTGCAAGTGGCAGCTGATGGCCCTGATAACCACTGAGGGCTTCTCCACTTCCTGAGGGGTGATTGGGGCAGCAGCCTTCACTCACACCCACTGCTGGCACCAACCCTAATCACTCCATGCTGTCAGCGGTGCAAGTGGGACCGGTGCCATCAGTGCATGGGAGCAGCAGCGGGAGCGGGGCTGCTGGCAGACAGGGGACTGGGGGCCGCGGAGGGAGGGGCCAGAATGGGGTGCAGAGGATGGGCTGAGACCCGTACCTGTGCCTACCGCAGCCTCATGGCCCACAGTTCCTTTCAAGGTACACAAATTCATGCACTGGGCCCCTAGTAGTAAAATAAGTTGGACTAGAAAGGCAAATACTATATTAATTCACCTATATCAGGTATCTGGGGAGGGGGGAGGCTAAACACACAAATACAGAGAACAGGTTGGTGATTGCCAAAGATAAGGCCTGAGGGGGAGGATGAAATGTGTGAAAGTGGTTTAAAGATACCAACTTCTGAGATAAGTAAGCCCTTGAGATGTAATGTATTATAGTTAACAATAGTGTATTGTATATTTGAAAATGGCTAAAAGAGTAAATATTAAAAATTCTTATCATGAGCCCTAGCCAGTTTGGCTTAATGGATAGAGCAGTGGTTCTCAACCTTCTGGCCCTTTAAATACAGTTCCTCATGTTGTGACCCAACCATAAAACTATTTTCGTTGCTACTTCATAACTGTAATGTTGCTACTGTTATGAATCATAATGTAAATATCTGATATGCAGGATGGTCTTAGGCGACCCCTGTGAAAGGGTCGTTCAACCGCCAAAGGGGTCACGACCCACAGATTGAGAACCGCTGGAGAGTGTTGGTCCTCGGACTGAAGGGTTCCGGGTTTGATTCTGGTCCAGGGCACATACCTCGGTTGTGGCTAGGGGTGCATGTGTGTGGAAGGCAAAAAATGGATGTGTCTCTCTCACATCAATGTTCCTCCCTCTCTGTCTCTCTCTCTCCCTTCCACTGTCTCTAAAAATCAATGGGAAAAAATAACCTCGGCTGAGGATTAACATAAAACAAAACACACAAAAAAGTTCTCATCATGAGAAAAATGAATTGTAAATATGTGTAGTGATAAATGTTAACTAAATTTGTGGTAATCATTTTGCAATATATACATATATCAAAGCACTATACTGTATAGCTAAAATTGATGCAATGTTATATGCCAATTATATCTCAAAAAAAAAGATGAAGATTGTAGAAACCATGTTCTATGAAAAATAACTAGAGGTATCTAGCCTGAAGAAGGGAAAATGTCAATGCTAAAATATGAAAGTGGGGATAAGCTGATTCTGAACTGCTCTGCGATAGTTTAGATTTCTCACTTGCAAAATTGGTATAATAACTGCATATTTATCATAGGGTTGTTGTGAGAGTTTAATAAATCATTGCATATTGCACTCAGAAGACTTCCTAGCACATAGTACACATTATAAAAATGTTAGTTAATACTGTTATTCCTCCAAAGAGTTGAACAAGGACCAATAATACACAGAGAGATTTTTCTCTGTATGAGAAAGAGCTTCATGATGATTAGAACTTTTCAACCACTCAAAACAGTGAAACAGCTCAATTTTAAACTTAATGCCTCTCAGTGAGAAACAGAGTATTTCAGTCTTAGGGGGAAGTCAGACTGCATAACCTCCAAGTCTCTAAGTAGAGAATGCTGATTACCTGAACTCAACTGTAAGCTTATGTTACCAAGTGCCATATGAGTCATCAGTGAGCACTGTGCAACATGTTTCTGAAATGGTCAGTGCATTCTACGTTTCCCTCCCATGGCACTGAGCTGGAATTGCTTATGAATTCCCAGACAGTAATGTCTTCATGTTGGCCAGTATAAACGCATGGTGAGATTTATCACCATATATACATAACTCTAAAATTAGGATTCTGTAGACATAAAGAACTGTGAGAGCATGGGACTAGGAGAAAGCCAAAGGGGAAAAGCCAGGCATTGATAAAGTGCCCACTTTACAATTTTGTCTTAAATACACCTCTTTTATAGAGGCTAAGTAGAGTCACCAGTTAGGGAATGTGTTACTGAAATCATTAATGTCCCTAATATGCTTGGAGTGTTCTGATCATCCAGAGGTGAAAGCCAACAGGATTAACCCAACAATGTTTTTCTTCTACTTAGAAAATTTACAAAGGCATGTATAGGACTGGCTATGTGCTGCTATAATTCACTTTTTGTGTATATATATATTTGGCTTAGCAAGAACTATGCATAGAATATGTCAAATTTCATATTCAATTTTACTTATTTTAAAAGGAAGGACATAGAAACACCAGGATTTATAGAGCATTAATAGAGTGTGAATAATTCCTTATAAAGGAATTAGTCTTTAGGCTCAGTTACACTATAGTTGTTAATTTCAGCTTAAATTTTCCTAAATTCTACTGTCTCAAACCAATCAGTTACTTGCACACAGAAATATGTCAAACAAGTCTCTCCCATCCAACATTTGGCAAACACCATAACATCTTAACCTAATTGTTAGTCTCTATAGATAACACCCATAAATTTCATGTAATTAAACATCTACTACATATCAACTAATGTAGCAGAATTCTTGATTACAAAAAATAATAACAATAATAAACAAACAAACAAAAAAGCAAAAAGAAACCCCTCTGGATAGTTGAAACATAAATGTATTAAAGGATATTAGGTCGTTTGCAAGGTCTTAGAGAAGGCCAGTTTGTCATGCAGTAAGAAATTATGCCCAAACACTTTGAGGATTTCTTCAAAATGCAGGACATGTTTGAAATTGTAAAAGGAGAAAGGTAGGAAGGGAAAAAATAAGGATTCATGAAAAAGATGAAAGTATGTGATAGATTTATTAGACAGGATATTAAGACATCAATGTGTGAAATGCAAGCTCTTACAAAAGTTTATTGTATATTTTTCATTCATAAACTCAATTGGTAGGGTTGGTGCCTTTGGGAATAATTAGGCTTAAAGTAAAATGTGAACAGAAACAGTGAAAGCAAAATGTAAGCGCAGCTCCAAGAATGCAGACATAGCCACATTGTAACAGAATACGAAGACTTCAAAATTAATTCAATCCAGAGTTAGAGATGTCTGTAGAGAGCTAATCCTCCTAAACCAGCGGTTTTCAACCTGTGGGTCGCGACCCCTTTGGTGGTCGAATGACCCTTTCACAGGGGTCGCCTAAGACCATCCTGCATATCAGATATTTACATTACGATTCATAACAGTAGCAACATTACAGTTATGAAGTAGCAACAAAAATAGTTTTATGGTTGGGTCACAACATGAGGAACTGTATTTAAAGGGCCAGAAGGTTGAGAACCACTGTCCTAGTGATTTCATTATGATCTTCCATTACCAGTTTCCAATTTTCCACAGAAATTATTTAAGCCAAAAGATAAATCAATACTATCTAATAAAAGAGAAACATGGTAATTAGCCATACATCCGCTACCCTTCCCATTGGCTAATCAAGGCGATATGCAAATTAACTGCCAGCCAAGATGGCGGCCAGCAGCCAGGCAGCTTGAAGCTAACATGAGGTTTGCTTGCTTCAGTGACAGAGGAAACCAACATTCCCCGACTGCCTTGCCGGCCTCTGAGCTTCAGTTTGAAACATTGTTACAAATATAGAAGCTAAACAAAACCCCAGAAACCTGCTTTCAGCCAGCCAGGATCTCAGAGCTGGAGTTGATACAGTGTTTCGATTATAGAACCCAAACAAACCAGATACCTGTTTTCAGCAGCAGAGGCCTCAGAGCTAGAGCCAGAGCTAAAGCTGGCCCAGAATAAAAAAAAAAAAGAAAAAAAAGGAGCGATTGGGAGCTTCAGTCACCCGCCAGCCTGAAAACAGCCCTCAGCCCCTCACCCAGAATGGCCAGGCACCTCAGTGGGGACCCCCACCATGAAGGGTGTGTGAGCAGCTGCAAACAGCCATCATCCCCTCATCCAAGCTGGCCAGGCACCCCAGTGGGGACCCCCACCCTGAAGGGTGTGTGACCAGCTGCAAACAGCCATCATCCCCTCATCCAAGCTGGCCAGGCACCCCAGTGGGGACCCCCACCCTGAAGGGTGTGTGACCAGCTGCAAACAGCCATCATCCCCTCATCCAAGCTGACCAGGCACCCCAGTGGGGACCCCCACCCTGATCCAGGACACCCTTCAGGGAAAACCAGCCAGCCCCAACTCGTGCACCAGGCCTCTATTCTATATAGTAAAAGGGTAATATGCCTCCCAGCACCGGGATCAGCGGAGCCACGAGGCCTCCCAGCACCAGGATCAGCGTGACAAGGGGCAGCTCCCAAACCCCCTGATGGTCCTGCTGCTCTGTGTGTGACAGGGGGCGGGGCCACAACCTCCCTATCCACCCTGCTCTGTTCATGACAGGGGAAGGAACCCCAACCCCCTGATCAGCCCTGCTCTGTGCCAGATAGGGGGGAGCTCCCCCACCCCCTGATTGCCCTGCGGCTCTGTGTGTGACAGGGTGTGGTGCCCCAACCCCCCCCCCCCGGGCCCTGCTCTGTGTGTGACGGGGTAGAGCCATAACCTCCCCATCGGCACTGCCCTGAGTGTGACAGTAGCGGCGTCCCAACCCCCTGATCGGCCCTGCTCTGTGTGTGATAGAGGGCAGCACCCCAACCCCCTGATCCGCCCTGCTCTGTGTGTGACAGGGGGCGATGCCCCAACTCCCCTATCGGTCCTACTCTGTGAGTGACAGGGGGAGCTCCTCAACCCCCTGATTGGCTCCACTCTGTGTGTGACAGGAGGGAGCTCCTCAACCCCCTGATTGACACTGCTCTGTGTGTGACAGGGGGTGGCGCTGCAACCTCCCCATCAACCCTGCCTTGAGTGTGACAGGGGGTGGTGCCCCAACCCCCCAATCGGCCCTACCCTGAGCGTGACTGAGGGTGGCATCGCAACCTCCCAATCCGCCCTGCTCTGTGCATGACAGGGAGCAGCGCCCCCAACTCCCGAATCGGCCCTGCTCTGAGCCCGACCAGGGGCTGCACCTAGGGATTGGGCCTGCCGTCTGCCACCCGGGAGCAGACCTAAGCCAGCAGGTCATTATCTCCCGAGGGGTCCCAGACTGAGAGAGGGCACAGGCCGGGCTGAGGGACGCCCCCCCTCTGCCCCCCCGAGTGCACAAATTTTTGTGCACCGGGCCTCTAGTCTATCTATATAAAAGGCTAATATGCTAAGTGTCCGACCATCCGGGTAATGATGCCATGTAGCAATGCCCAGCTTCTTCTCCCTAGCGACTAGCCTCCTTGCAGTTTCTTCAGCCTGGGAACATGACTTGCTTTACAGACAGGTGCAAACATTTCACACTTTAACCAAATGTCTGTGAAGCGTTTTCCCATACCTCATCTCATTTGATCCTCAAAGAAGTCCTGGAATAGGTAGATAGGAGACTCAGTGGAATCTTATTTTCTTTGCATTAGCTGGAAAAAGAAGATTTAGAAAGCTTAGAAACTTGACCCAACTGAAAAGAAGTAAGAAATGGTGAACCTTGAAAATGACTTCAGGTTTTCTCACTATACAGAATATAATCAAACACTGCTGCAGCCTTAGCGAGTTTGGCTCAGTGGATAGAGCATTAGCCTGCAGACTGAGGGTCCTGGGTTTGATTCTGACCAAGGACACATGCCTGGGTTTTGAGCTTGATCCCCAATCAATGATTCTCTCTCATCATTGATGTTTCTATCTCTCTCTCCCTCTCTCTTCCTCTCTGAAATCAATAAATACATTTTTTTAAAAACACACACACAAAAAAAAAACACTGCTGTAGTTAAATATTTTACCCTTTGTTTTCCCTGCGTGATCTACAATAATAATCTTCTTTGTGTTGATATCTACTGCTGTATTGCTGACAATTACATGAAAAAGAAGTTGGGGTGCTTCATTGGTCTGGAAAAGTTTAGCTACATCAGAAAGCAGGTCTAATTAAGCAAGTTTATTCTATATCTATAAAAGACTAAGTTGACTCACGCATGCACAAGATATATATATAGCTCTTGCTGGCACCAATTGCACGTGTGTGTTTTGATCTGTCATCATAATCATGAATTTGGTTGGCATCTCTATTGTAGAGAAAAGGCGAACAGCTATATTAAAATATTTCTTCTAATTAATTTCCTTTTAATGTGCATGAATTCGTGCACTGGGCCACTTGCTTGGGGATAAAATTAAAATCTTAGCTTTTTGTATTCTTCCATCAGAAACCCTGAGTGTTCACTGTCATGTAATATTTGCTAAAAGTACAGATAAATTCCTTTTTGTAGAAAGAAAACTGAAAATTCTTTCAAAAATATAATTGGTGAGATTTGTAACTTGGCATGCTTATGTTTTGGGTGAAATATTTTTAATGAAAGTAGTTATAGAGATGGAGAAATGATTTTTTAGAAGAGGAAAACATTTTATCTTATGAACTAATGCCAATAATTTTGTGGGAAAAGGAAAAGTCCTATTGTTCAACACCCAATTTCCTTAGTACACAATACCTTCTGCTGAAGCCAATGTTTATTACATAAGAAAAAAATAAGGGTCCTACATTTGAAAATAATTTGAATTTTTCATTATTAATGTAAATAATAATCAAGTAATACGTTGCAATTTTAGAGAATTATAACTTAGATTCTCTCACCTAGGTAATGTTTTTCAAGAAATAATTTTAGAATATTAAATCTATGAGGAAGGATTATACAAAATTGTACAACACTGGAAATAAAGTCTTTTAAAGTAAACAATAAAATACAAATACACCTTCAATTACTGATGCTATCCGATAATGTTTTTAAAGTTCTAATGAATCAATAAGGAATATAAATATTAACAAACATGAATATTTGAAAAGAATATTTGAAAATACTAAACAATAAATGGAAAAACAATAAGGTATTTAATAAATTACCAACAAGTATCAATTATTTTCCTATAAACCAGCAATAAAAAAATTGAAATGACGATGGGAAAAATCCCATTTAAAATTAACCAGTAATACTAAGAATAAATGCAAAAATAAATTAATAAGAGCTAAACCTCAAAAAATATATAAAATTTTGCTGAGGGTCATAAAAAAAGAAATAGATAAATGGAGAGATGTCTTAATGTACTGTCCACTTGATAAATGGATTCTAAAGTTCATGTATAGGCATATACATGAAAAATGCATACCATTATGAAAGAGTAGTGAGGTAGGACTATTCTACATATCAAAATATACTATAAATCTAAATCATTAAAACAGAGTAGTACTGTACATAGTTTGATGAAAAGGAAAAATAAAATATCAATAGGCCTATCCATATTGTTACAAATGGTAAGATTTTCTTCCTTTTTATGGGCAAGTAATATTTTCCAATTGTCTATTGATGGGCATTTAGGTTGCTTCCATGTCTTGGCTATTGTAAATAATGCTGCATATTTCTTTTTGAATTAGTGTTTTGTATTTCTTCACATAAATGCCCAGAAGTGGAATTGCTGGATCATAAGGTAGCTCTATTTTTAATTTTTTGAGGAACCTCCCTACTCTTTTCAATAGTGCCTTCAATAGTCTATAATCTTACCAAATGGGGAATGAGGATTCCCTTTTCTCTACATCCTCATCAATACTTACTGTTTTTTGATTTATTGATGATAGCCATTCTGAATGTTGTGAGGTGATATCCCATTGTGGTTTTAATTTGCATCTCTCTAATGACTAGTGACATTAAGCATCTTTTCATGTTTATTGGCAAATTGTATGTCCTCTTTGCAGAAGTTTCTATTCAGGTTTTCTGCCCATTTTTATTTGAATTGTTTGATTTTTTTTGGTGTGAAGTTGTATGAGTTCTTTATAAATTTTGAACATTAACCCCTTATTGGATGTATCATTAATGAATATTTTCTTCCATTTTGTAGGTTGTCTTTCTGTTTTGTTGATGGTTTCCTTTGCTGTGTGAAAACTTTTTAGTTTGATGTAGTTTCATTTGTTTATGTTTTCTTTCATGTCCCTTGTCCAAAGAAATATATACTTTAAAAAAAAATATTACTAAGAGCAATGTCAGAGAGTTTGGTGCCTATGTTTTCTTCCAGTTTCACTTAACTGTGGGATCTTAAGAACAAAATAAACAAACAAAACAGAAACAGACTTATAAATACAGAGAACAAACTGATGGTTGCCAGATGGGAGGGGTGTTGGGGACTGTGTGTAAAAGGTGAAGGAATTAAGAAGTAGAAATTGGTAGTTTCAAAACAGTCACAGGGATGTAAAGTACAGCATAGGGACTATAGTCAATAATATTGTAATAACTATACATGGTGCCATGTGAATACTAGAGTTATTGGGGGGTTCACTTCATAAATTAGATAAATGTCTAACTATTACATTGAATCTGAAAATAAGAATCTCAACTGTAATGAACAAATTTTAAAACATAATTAAAAATGTAAATGGGTCAGGCTGGAAAGTCCATATGCAGGTAGAATTATACATATGATTAAAAATGGTACCTTAAACAGTGGAGAAGAGTTAACTACTTTGAAAATGGAATTAGAATAATTAGACAATATTTGGGAAAAGAAAGAAAAAGTTCGAACCCTCTTTTATGTCATGTACCAAAGTAAACATCAGATGAAATGAAAAACAAAATGCAAAAAAAAAAAAAACTATTAAAAGATTAGAAATACCATAAAAGAGTACTTTTATAATCATTTGCCCCAATAAAAAACTCAGGAAAAATCTTTTCAAACTTTAACCCATTAAAAATGTAGAATCTTTCTATTAGAGATTTATCCTAAAATTTTAATCCTAAAATTAAAATAAAAAGTCTCAAGAAAATATTAATATCAAGAAGCTATTTAAAGTTTATAAAAATCTATAAAAATTAAATCCAATGTCAAAGTAAATGAACAGAAAATACAGTATAACTAGAGGCCTGGTGTACGAAATTCATGCACAGTGGGGTGTCCCTCAGCTCGGCCTGCACCCTCTCGCAATCTGGGACCTCTCGGGTATAATCCCTAAGCCTGGCCAGTGATCATGGACTATTGGGGCTTTCCTTCCCCTGGCTGCCAGCAGCTGGCCTCACCCCTGCCACTGCCCCTGCTTGCCATTTGTGCAGCACTGCCTCCCCCTCCTCTGCCACCAGTTGCCTCCCTCTATAGGCAACAGGCATGGGGTGCGATCACTTGGCTGACCTGGGCCTCCCTCTGCAGGGCGATCACTAGCAGGCCCCACACATCTGCCACAGCATTGTTGGATGGTGACCTGGGCCTTCCTCTGGGGGGCGATCGATCACAGGGGGCTCTGTGATCAATGCTCCACAGAGAGAGGCCCTGCCCACCCACCGCAGCACCACTGGCCCTGTAGCCTGGGTCTCCTTCTTTGGGGCGATGGATCGTGGGGCTCCATGATCAATTGTCCAGCAGAGTGAGGCCACGCCCACCCAGCTGGGGCTTTGGGGCCATCACGGAGCCCCCCAACCCCAATTGATCATCCCATTGGTGGCCTCGGCCTCCCTCTGTGGGGTGATCATGGGGCTATGGAGGGGCCCCCCAACCAATTGTATCGCATCCACCTTGGCTGGCCTGTTGCCAGTCCATGTAATAACATGGTTGTCCAGACAGTTGTTCTGCTGTTCAGTCGTTTGGTCGATTTGCATATTATGCATTTTTTTTACACTTTTATAATTATAGATAGTTGCAAATATCCAATGCATCTACAAATAGACATTCATTTTTAATAGCAATCAAAACCATAAAAATTATTAATTTTGCCTCTTTGAAGACAACATATTCATATTGTTTTACTTCAAGCAGAATTTTTTTAAAATAAATAGTTGGGTTTTTTAGATGTTTTAGCAATGGAAATTTTATATAATACTTATTTAAGTCTCTTAAATTGTCTGTTTTTGCAAAAATGCTATCTTTTTTTAAATGTGTAAGTATTAAACAACATTAAAATTTCAAATCAGAATATATTTACAAAACTTCAAACCTTTAAAGATATAGATATTTTAGCATGATAAATTTCTCATATATAAAAACAAATAAGAAATAAAATTAAAAACTTACATACAGTTTTTAAAGTTACTAAGAGTTTGAAGTTGTAAGATACACATAGTTGGCATATAAACTCTGCACTTTAGGCGAGCATAGTCTTTCATTTTTTTATTCTCTTGTACACAGCACAGTTCTCAATGTCATAGAAGAAGCCAAATAAATATTTACTGAATGAAAGTCAATTTTAACATTCTTCCCAGAATATATATGTCAAAAATTTTATATATAAGTGGAATATATCACACATATGGATATATTTCAGTTATAGTTATTACATACATTTTTAAATCATCTGATTCTAAATACTTGTGACTAACTTCTGAGATGCTTTAACAGAATTGCATCTATTTGAACTTATGGATATACTAGAGGACGAATGCACAAAATTCGTGCAAGGGTAGGCCTTCGCAGCCCCGGCTGCCTCCCAGCCCCGCCCCCCACCTGCACCTGCCTTGGCCTGGCACTGCCCACATCCGCCCCACATGCTCCCATCCCTGGTTCCCTGTTTTCACAGAGCCCCCAGATTGATTGCCCCACAGAGGGTGTCCTGGGCCTCCCTCTTTGGGGAGATCATGGACCCCCCCGATTGATCTCCCCACTGGATGGTGACCTGGGCCTCCCTTTGTGGGGTGATTATGGGGTGATGGCAGCCCCCCAACCAATCACATCGCACCCACCTTGGCTGGCCTGGTGCCAGTGCATGTCATAGCCTGGTCGTACAGATGGTCGGACTGCTGTTTGGCTGTTCAGTCTATTTGCATATTATGCTTTTATTATTATAGATTAAATTATCTCAAGTTAGTTATTCAGAACTTCATTGGATAGAGAGAGGAAATTTGAAAATTTTCTAAGCTGTTATACTAGCTTGATTAAAGTTGACACATTTCCTAGCAATTTATTTGCAAAGCACAGTAAAAACATAAATAGAAAGAAGATAGGAAGGAATGGAAGAAGGGAGGAAGGAAGAGAGGAAGGAAGGAAAAAAGAGTTTGGCTAGACTTAATAAATCCAATAAATCAACAAAGAAAATCAAGAAAGAAAAGCAATAACTAAACAGAAACAGATTACCATCAAAAGAGCATGCCTAAAGATGAAATAAAAGAAAAAAAAAGAGTCTGCCTACTTCACACATTTCCCAAATCTTTTAGGTTTCTAACTAGTAAAAATGAATGAGCACTTTCTAATTGTAAATATACTAGTAATGTTTTCAACCATAAATAAATATTTCAGGTTGCATAATCCAAATTTTATGTAAATAAAAGAAAGAAAGAAAGAAAGAAAGAAAGAAAGAAAGAAAGAAAGAAAGAAAGAAAGAAAGAAAGAAAGAAAGAAAGAAAGAAGGAGAGAAAGAAAGAAAGAAAGAAAGAAAGAAAGAAAGAAAGAAAGAAAGAAAGAAAGAAAGAAAGGAAGAAAGGAAGAAAGAAAGAAAAAGTGGCTAGTTAGCACACATCACTTCCCTCTTTCCAATGTGATAAAGTCACCTCCTTGTTTGTCTGGTTAGCTGTACTTCCTCTTATTAATACACATTGCTCATTTTACATTTATTTATTTATTTACTTCAGAGAGAGAGGAAGGTAGAAGGGAAGAGAAATAGAAACATCAATGATGAGAGATAATCATTGATCAGCACTCTCCTGGATGCCCCCTACTGGAGATTGAACCTGGAACCCAGGCAGGTTCCCTGACTGAAAATCAAACCATGACCTACTGGATCATGGATGGATATTCAACTACAGAGCCACACTAGCTGGGCTAATGTGACAACCATTGTTCCAAAATATGGTCTTAATGAAAAAGGAGAAAAAGTTAGAGAGAAATAAAGAGTGGGCAATAAAACAATATGCATTTCCTACCACTGGTAGATAATAATGATAATAGCCAACAACACATATTGAGCTAGTTTTGTATCTAGTTGTTACTATTATTAGGCAATATACCAAGCACTATATATTAACAAATTTGACTTTTTAATATTTTTATATTATTATTTCTACTCAAGAGATAAGACAATAGGTCAGTAGACTGAAGGAGAATGGTGGCAGTAGAATACAGTATCTTTGCAGAGTTTACACTTGAGTCAGCACTAAGTTAATAATGCCCATGTGTGATATTTAGGTATGTATGGTCAAATAGTAAATGTTAAGCAGTCTAAAACCTTGTCATGGCCCACTGACCAATTAATTCAGTGAATATAGCTGTAGATATACATATATAGTGAACCATATTTATGCACCCAATGCAGGAGAACCCAAATACATAAAAATCTTCTGGAAGATATCAGGGGTGAGAATGACAGCAACATAATCATAGTAGGAGACTTTAATACCCCATTAACATCACTAGATAAATCCTCTAGACAAAAAAATTAGCAAAGGAAAATTAATCCTAAATGACTCACTAGATCATATGGGCTTAATCAACATCTTTAGAATATTACAGCCCAAAACTACAGAATATACATTCTTCTCAAGTGCACATGGGACATTTTCAAAAATACACCACATATTGGGACACAGGCAAAGTCTCTCTAAATTCAAGAGGGTTGAAATCATATCAAGCAACATCTTAGATCACAATGGCATAAAACCAGAAATCAGCTACAGTAAAAACAATCACAAAAATTCCAACACTTGGAGGCTGACTAGCATACTAATGAATGGGTTACAGAAGAGACCAAAGAAGAAATAAAACACATCCTGGAAACAAATGACAATGAAAACACAACAATCCAAAATCTTTGGGATACAATGAAAGCAGTCCTGAGAGGGAAATTCATACCATTACATGCCTACCTCAAAAACAAAAACAAACAAACAAACAAAAAAACAACTGATATAAACCATCTAACTCTGCAACATGAAGAATCAGAAAGATAGCAACAAGAAAAGCCCAGAGTGAGCAGTAGGAAGGAAATAATAAAGATCAGAACAGAAATAAATGACATAGACATCAAAAAAACAATACAAAAGATCAATGAAACCATGAGCTGGTTCTTTGAAAGGACAAACAAGATTGTGAAACTCTAGCCAGGCTCACCAAGAAGCAAAGAGAGAACCAAATAAACAAAATCAGAAACAAAAGAGGCAAAATAACAACTGACCCTACAGAAATACGAAGAATCTTAAGAAAAAATACTATGATCAACTCTACTCCGACAAACTGGTCAACAGAGAAGAAATGGACATATTCCTTAAAAAATATGACCTTACAAAACTCAACCAGGAGGAATCAAAAAATCTGAATAGGCCAATGACTATGGAGGAAATTGAAGCAGTAATCAAAAAACTTCCAATAAACAGAAGCCCTGCACCAGATGGCTTCACAGGGGAGTTTTATAAAACATTCAAAGAAGAAATAAAACCTATCTTCCTCAGACTATTCCAAAAAATTCAAGAGAAATGAGCACTTCCAAGATTTTTCTATGAAGCCAGCATTACCTTAATCCCAAAACCAGATAAAGAGAATACAAAGAAAGAGAATTACAGGCCAATATCCCTCATGAACATAGACGCCAAAATCCTCAACAAAATTTTAGCAAATCGAATCCAGCATTACATTAGAAAGATCATACACTATGAACAAGTGGGATTTATTCTGGGGATGCAAGGATGGTACAATATCTGCAAACCAATAAATGTGATACACCATATAAGCAAACTGAGAGATAAAAACCATATAATCATATGCATTAATGCAAAAAAAATTGACAAAAATCCAACACCCTTTCCTGATAAAAACCCTCAGCAAGGTGGGAAGAGAAGGATCATACCTCAACATAATAAAAGCCATATATGACAAACCCACAGCCAACATCATACTTAATGGACAAAAACTAAAACCATTTCCAGTAAGAACAGGAACAAGAAAGGGATGCCCACTTTCACGACTCCTGTTCAACATACTAGCCATTGCGATCAGACAAGAAGAAGAAATAAAAGGCATCCAAATTGGAAAAGAAGAAGTAAAACTGTCCTTATTCACAGAGGACATGATATTGTACATAGAAAACCCCAAAGAGGCCATCAAAAAACGATTAGACTGAATCAATGAATTTAGAAATGTAGCAGGGTACAAAATTAACACCCAGAGTCTATGGCTTTTCTATACACCAATAATGAACTCAGAGAAAGAAAAATTAAAAAGCAATCCCATTTATCATTGCAACAAAAAAATTATGATACCTAGGAATAAAATTAACCCAGGAGATAAAGGACCGGTACTCAGAAAATTTCAGAACGCTGAAAAAAGAGATAGAGGAAGACATGAACAAATGGAAGAATATACCATGGTCATGGATTGGTAAAATCAACATTATTAAAATGTCCATATCACCCAAAGCAATCTATAAATTCAATGCAATCCACATTAAAATACCAAGGACATACTTCAAAGATCTAGAAGAAATTCTCCAAAAATTCATCTGGAATAAAAAAAGACCCCGAAATAACTGCAGCAATCTTAAGAAAGAAGAACAATATTGGAGGGATCAAAATACAGGATATCAAGCTATACTACAAGGCCATTGTTTCTAAATTGCCTGGTTCTAGTATAAGATCAGATATATAGACCAATAGAACAGAACAGAGAACCCAGAAATTGACACAAGCCATTATGCTCAATTAATATTTGACAAAGGAGGCAAGAGCATACAATGGAGTCAAGACAGTCTCTTTAATAAATGGTGTTGGGAAAACTGGATAGATACTTGCAAAAAAAAAATGAACCTGACCACCAACTTACACTTTACACAAAAATAAACTCAAAATGGATAAAGAACTTAAACATAAGACAGGAAACCATAAAAATACTAGAGGAATCCACAGGCAGCAAAATCTCAGACATATGCTGAAACAATTTCTTCACTGATACTGCTCCTAGGGCAATGGAAACTAAGGAGAAATAAACAAATGGAACCACATGAAAATAAAAAGCTTCTGCACAGCAAAAGAAACCATCAACAAAACAACAAGAAAGCCCACTGCATGGGAGAACATATGTGCCAATGTTATCACCAATAGGGGTTTAATCTCCAACATTTACAGTGAACTCATACAACTTAACAAAAGGAAGATAAACAACCCAATCAGAAAATGGGCAAAGGACCTAAATAGACACTTTCAAAAGAGGACATTCAGAACGAAGAGACATATAAAAACGTGCTCAAAGTTAGTAATCATCTGAGAGATGCAAATCAAAACAACAGTCAGGTACGACCTCACACCTGTCAGAATGGCTATCATCAACAAATCAACAAACAACAAGTGCTGGAGAGGATGTGGAGAAAAAGGAAACCTCCTTTACTGCTTTACATTTATGTTGGGAATGCAGACTGGTACATTCACTGTGGAAAACAGTATGGACTTTCCTCGAAAAACTAAAAGTGGAACTCCCATTTGACCCAGTGATCCCACTTCTAGGAATGTATCCCAGGAAAACAGAAACACCAATCAGAAAAGATATGTGCATCCCTGTGTTCATAGCAGCACAATTTACCATAGCTAAGATTTGGAAACAGCCTAAATGCCCAACAGCAGATGAAGGGGTTAGTAAACTGTGGTACATCCACACAATGGAATACTACGCTGCTATAAAAAAGAAAGAATTCTTACTATTTGCAACAGCATGGATGGAACTGGAGAGCATTATGCTAAGTGAAATATGCCAGTCAGTGAAAGAAAAATACCACATGATCTCACTCATGTGTGGATAATAAAAAAAAATAAACTGATGAATAAAAATAGATACAGAGGCAGAGATGCATTAAACAGACTGTCAAACTACAGCGAGAAGGCTGGAGGGGTGGGGTGGGGGGTAAGAGATCAACCGAAGGACTTGTATGCATGCATATAAGCATAACCAATGGACACAAGACACTGGGAGGGGGGTGAGGGCATGTGCCAGGGGGTAGGGGAGGCTGGGGGAAGGTCAATTGGAAAAGAAAAAGGAAACATTTGTACTACTATTTGTAGTACTTTAAACAATAAAAAAATGTTAAAAAAGAAAATCTTTCTCCTGTCAGAGTCTGGGGTACACTGCGGGACCCATAGTCAAGTCCCTGCCTACCTGCATGCACCTCAAAATTGCATGAGACCCAGACCCGGCTGGCCCAACCCCCATTGGGCGAGATCCAGACCTGGCCGGCCCCCCTTCTGTCAAGCCTCGCCAGGTGGAGGGCACTTCCTCAGGTCCCCTCTCAAGCCCCGCTGGGCAGGGAGTGCAGCCTCAGGTCCCCTGGCCTGGCGCCAGGGCAGGGGGCATGGCCTGAGGTCCCCCTTCAAGCCCCGCTGGGCAGGTAGAGCAGCCTCAGGTCCCCTGCCCTGGCCCAGTGCCACACAGCCTCAGGTCCCTGCTGATCACTCATTATGGCTCATTACAGGAACCACGCCTACGCTGTGGGCACAGCCATCTTGTGACAACATGACGAAGAGACGGTCAATATGCATATTACCTCTTTATTATACTATATATATATATATATATATATCCTATACTAGAAGCCCAATGCATGAAGATTCGTGCAAGAAAAGGCCTTCCTTCCCCTGGTTGCCAGCACGTGGCGGGCTCGCTCCGGCAGCCTGTGCAGCGGCGGCAGCAGTGGCAAGCCCTGTGCACTCCGGTGCCGCTTCCTTCTTGCCCTCCTTCTCCAGAGAGTTTCTCTGTGCAGTGCTGGCACTCCCAGGTTAGCATAGAGGGGAAGAGGTGGGGGGAGCGAGGCAGGTGGTGAGGACTGGAGAGGTTGGGTGTGCTAGTGCTTTTCACTTTGCCATTATGAAAGTGGGATGCAACTAGCCCCCTTCCTCATCCTCTTACCCCTCTACCCTCCACCCACCCTCCCTCCATGCCCATCGCCTCTCCATTCTTGATTTGGCAAGATAGGGAGGAGGGAGATCTGATAATTTGGTTTACTGTGTAGGTGGCCTCTTTCATCTATTCAAAACAAAGCTGAGCCACCTGCTGCTGCTGCCATGGCCACCACATCACCCCTTGGCTGGCCTGGGGCTCCCAGGGCATGAGCAAGCTACCTCACGCATCTGTGCCCATGGGGCTGCTCCACCAGAGCAGTGGGGCAGAGGTGGGGTAGAGGGAGACGCTAGACAGTGGGAGCTATGACCTTAGGCACCAGAGGGTTGCCTCTGAGGCCAGGGGCTGGGCCACAGGGAGGCTGCAAGGATGGTTGACCGGTGTGGAGCACAGCAGGGAGGAGGCCCTGAGGAGGTGTGCTGCCCAGAGGCCTGGAGCGGTTGGGGGAGGTTGGTCAGGCCACTGCCATCTTTGTTGGGTTAATTTGCATACTCACTCCTGATTGGCGGTGGGCGTCATGAAGTGATGGTCAATTTCCATATTTCTCCTTTATTGGTATGGATAATAAAGGGGTAATATGGAAATTGACCATCAGTCCAACACACAAGATGGCTGCCCTCATGTGGACACAAGATGGTCACTGCAAGAAGGCCAGGACGGGAGGGCAGTTGGAGGGGACTAGGCCTGCAGGGGAGGGCAGTTGGGGGTGACCAGGCTGGCAGGGGGGGGGCAATTAGGAATAATCGGGCCATCAGGGAAGCAGTTAAGTGTTGATCAGGCTGTCAGGAGAGTGGTTAGGGGGTGATCAGGCTGGCAGGCAGCAGTGGTTAGGGGCAATCAGGCAGGCAGGCAGGCAAGCAGTTGGGAGCCAGCAGTCCTAGATTGTGAGAGGGATGTCCAACTGCCCATTTAGGCCCAATCCCACCAGGATCGGGCCTAAATGGGCAGTTGGACATTCCTTGAGGGGTCCCAGATAGGAGAGGGTGTAGGCTGGGCTGAGGGACACACATCCCCCTGCACGAATTTCCTGAACCGAGCCTCTAATATTTATATAAATATATATATATTGCCTTTGTTGTATGCATGCACCCATGTATGCATGAGGTCATCAACTTAGGTTTTTCTTTTTGAGAATAAGTGGAGAAACACTAATGATGCCATCTAGTTGCTATAGGCCATAGCAGAAATTATGGCATCCACTAAATTGGTCTGCCCTCATCTTTTCTTCCTTTTCTGTGTGACATGCCCCATGTGGCTAAGGAATAGACAAAGCAGCTGTGCCAAGATTGTGGACTACATTTATCTCATGTAGAAATGATTTTGCCCATCTGGCATCATGAAAGAGGCTTCTTTTTATATTTTGTTGTACAGTGAGCCTTTCGAATGAATGCATCCTGAAACTTAATTAAATCAAGAATTTTATATTATGATCATAGCTACTTTTCTCAGGAAAATAAGAATAAAATTAGGTTGGTTACTCTCTAAATGTATATATTGAATGACATCTCAGCCAAGAAGCAATCTATACTAATAAAAGGATAATATGCTAATTAGACTGGGAGACCTTCTGGACATCCTTCCAAACAAAGCCATGGTGGCAGGGCAGTTAGGGGCGATCAGGCTGGTAGGGGAGGGCAGTTGGGGGGAGCAGGCCAATGGGGGGGGCGGCAGTTGGAAGCAATCAGGCTGGCAGGGGGTCAGGAGTTGGGAGTGATCAGGCCAGCAGGCATAGTGGTTAGGAGCAATCAGGCAGGCAGGCAGGTAAGTGGTTAGGAGCCAGCAGTCCCATATTTTGTGAGAGGGATGTCCGACTACAAATATATTGACAGTAGATAGGAATTTAAAACAAAATAAATCTAAGCTGATCAAATCCACAATTAAGTGAAGTTTTCATTTTATTCAGTTGTAAATAAAATGGCAGCCATAGTTTTATCCAATGTACTAATGGTATTAACTTCAGAATTAATGAACTGCCTTGTTTGTGCAAAACAAGAACAGTTACGTTCTGTGAAAGGATGTGAACTTTAAAAACTTAGCTCTTTTTCATTTGTTTCATAATTTCCAAATAAAATAAATGGCTCCAGCTACTGTCTTGGCAGTCCAGTTCCCTATATGACTACATCTTCCATGAAGTCATCATATAGCCACTTATAGGTATGATTTTAGGAACATTCTATAGTTTCAAAAAGGTGTTTAAAGTCTGGAGGATACATATATGTTATTTTTGTTGTTTTATCTTGTTTTAGTTTCTTCATTATATCCATTGCATCAATTGGACTCAATGAATTTAAGTGGTCTATTAGCTTGCAATGGTGCTTCAAAAAACACTGCTTTATCATGTGAAAAAATACATCATAATAGGTGTTAAAAGTGAAAATAAATTTTTATGAGGGGTCAATTGAATAAAACACAGGTTTTGTTGTATTTGTTGTTCTAATGATTCTCTTCACTCTGGCTTTTCCAGTTGCCCACTTCAGCTGCATATGTCAAATGATGACAAAGATTCTGTATACAGAAGCTTAATCTCACAAGCTACTTGCCAGAGCACACTTAATGTATAGTACAGGTTTGGATTCCATCTCATTAACACACGAATTTAGTTCTACTCACCCAATATCTATATACAGAAGTACAGGAATATATGTCATGTAAAAGTTTTCAAATCATCTTTTTCTCATTTTTAGTTGGGAAGATTCCAACGACTTTTAAAGGGATACCTTCTGACCAAGGAAGTGTTTCTATTCCCAAATTGCAGAAAAGCAACTTTGAATTCACAACAGGTTTTACTACTCCAAAACAACTAGGACCCAGTTTAAAGAATCCACGGTGGATAATGTGTAGTTTTCTTCCAGCTTTCCCCCTAGGGACTCCAAATGTGGAATAAAAGTTTTATCACTTTCAACAGCAATCACTCTGGCACCTCTTTGAAATAATACTTGAGTCAGGATTCCAGGGCCTGGATTAAATTTGCAGATTAGGTTGTAACCGTCTTCTTTAGCAGGAACTGCACCATGGTCTCAGCCAGTCTGGGACTGCCTATGTAACGCCCGGACTCTAAGCTGCTCTTAGACATCCCTGAGGGCAATTTTCTGAAACCCTCACTGGGTACCAGCTTCTGCTAGAAGTCAGACAAAACACGGGGGTTCCTTGCTGGCATGTCCTTCCATCTCGCCGCTCCTGACCTCCAAATGCAAAAGCGACCAGCACTGAAAAAGGCTGCCAGCCTCAGCCATGGAGAAAGCTCTGAAACTTGGACCCACATCCTTAAACTCTAGGGTCTGTCCCAATGTCACTCAGAGTCATTACAATGTCAGCGAACTCCTCACTGGGAGCCCCATGTGTAGGATCACCCCACCACCAGACTAGGCTGGGCAAAAGCAAACACTACAAACAAGGCAGGAAAACCTCTCCTTGCTTTTCCCTCACTTCCATTTCCTGCCAGGTGCTGCCACTGGAGGACTGAGTGGACTCAACAATTACTTTAAATGCAAATGGATTAAATGCTTCAATCAAAATACCTATGGAGACTTAATGGATAAGGAAATAAGACCCTTACATATGCTGTCTACAAGAGATTCATTTCAAATCAAAAAACAAACTGAAAGTAAATATATTTAATGAAAATGGAAACAAACAAATCAAAAATAATCTGGGGTAGCAATACTCATATGAGGCAAAATATACTTTAAAACAAAGGCTATATATAAAGAGACAATGAAGGACCCAGTAATTCTACTTTGGGTATTTACAGGAGAAACCCAAAATACTAAATCGAAAAGACATATATATCCCTATGTTCATTGCAGCATTATTTACATTAGCCAAGATATGGAAGCAACCTAAGTGTCTATCAATAGATGAATGGATACAGAAGTGGTACATAAAGCCCTAGCTAGTTTGGCTCGGTGGATAGAGCGTCAGCTTTCGGACTGAAGGGTACCAGGTTCCATTACAGTCAAGGGCACATGCCCGGGTTGAGGGCCCAATCCCCAGTGGGGGACATGCAGGAGGCAGCTGATCGATGATTCTTTCTCATCATTGATAATTCTCTCTCTCTCTCTCTCTCTCTCTCTCTCTCTCTCTCTCTCTCTCTCTCTCTCCTTCTCTCTCTTTCTCTCTCTCCCTCCCTCTCCATCCTCTCTGAAATCAATAAAAATCTATCTTTAAAAAAGTGGTGCATATATACAATAGACTATGACTCAGCCATTAAAAAGAATATCTTGCTATCTGCAACATGGGTGGACCTAGAGGGTATTGTGCTGAGAGAAGTCAGAGGAAGACAAATGCCATATGATTTCACTTACTAAGTATATGTGAAATGTAAAAATCAAAATAAATAAACATGCAGAACAGAAACTGACTCACAGAAAGCATTTTGACAGTTGCCAGATGGGAAGGAGGTTGGGGGATGGGTGAAAAAGTGAAGGGATTAAGAAGTACAAATTGGGTCCCTGCTGGTTTGACTCAGTTGGTTAGATCATGGCCCAATACACTGAAAGATCATGGATTTGATCCCCAATTGGTGTGTGTATGGGAGGCAACCTATCAATGTTTCTCTCATGTCGATATTTCTCTCTCTCTCTCTCTCTCTCTCTCTCTCTCTCTCTCTCTCTCTCTCTCTCTCTTCCCCTCCATCCATCCCTTTAAAATCAATAAAAAACATTAAAAAAAATACAAATTGGTAGTTACAGAATAGTCGTGGGGATGTAATGTACAGCATAAGAAATATAGTCAATATATTGTATGGTGTCAGATGGGTACTAGATTTATCAAGGTGATCACTTAGTAAATTATATAAGGTCTAATAACTGGGGTGTACAGTTGTACACCTGAAAGTAATATAATATTGTATGTCAACCATAATAGAAAAATAAAAAACTATTTAAAGTCAAAGAAATATTTCAAATTTGCTTACCAATAAATCTTAGATTTTCTAGGCCAGTGGTCAGCAAACTGCGGCTCATGAGCCACATGTGGCTCTTTGGCCCCTTGAGTGTGGCTCTTCCACAAAATACCACGTGAGGGCACGCATGTACAGTGCGATTGAAACTTCGTGGCCCATGCGCAGAAGTCAGTTTTCGGCCTGGGTGAGTCTATTTTGAAGAAGTGGCGTTAGAAGAAGTGGGGGTATGTTCACTGAGGTCGACCCCTCAGATTGAGGACGTTTTAAGCAAAGGCCAGCTTAGGAGTACCCTAATTAAGTTAATAGCAATGTACCTACCTATATAGTTTAAGTTTAAAAAATTTGGCTCTCAAAAGAAATTTCAATCGTACTGTTGATATTTGGCTCTGGTGACTAATGAGTTTGCCGACCAATATTCTAGGCAGTATTTCTAAGGAATTCCTTGATGTAAATGTTAATTAAAATCTACATATGGAGATGTCCTCTCTGTAATCTTCAGCGTAAATAAAATGCAATGTAATTATATTGTTTTCATGAAAAAAGTAAATTGTAAATATATTCAATCTTAGGTATCAACTAGATATCATTACTTTCTGATTCATATATTCTCTGTCATGATTTAAACTTTAATTACTTCAGGAAAACTTGGAATATTTATACCACATACAAATAGAAATAATATGCCACTTCATATTTTTCTACTAGTGTCTCACTCTGATAAGTTTCTAGACATAGTAGTTTCTTAGGTCTGGCTTTGTGAACATTCTGAGCCCTTACAAAGGTTATGTGATTACAAGTGCCACAAAGAAACAAGTCTGTATATTTTTTTATAAATAAAACAGCAGTTGCATATTTGCTGTATGTCAGTCCTTGCTTTAAGTGCTATGTTGAGTACTCATTTAATTCTTTGTGTCTTAGGTAAATTTTATTCTTATTTTATTGATGATGGCTATTCACACAAATTTAAGGAATGTGACCATAGCTGGTAGAACTGAAGCCAGGCAAGTCTTTTAATAGAGTGAGTATTCTTAAGCATTATGATATACTAGTACCCCGGTGCACAGATTTCATGCACATTAAGAGGGAATTAATTGCCCTAACCAGTCTGGCTCAGTGGATAGAGCATCGACCTGTGGACTCAAGGGTCCCGGGTTCAATTCTGGTCAAGACCATGTACCTTGGTTGCAGGGACATCCCCAGTGGGGAGTGTGCAGGAGGCAGCTGATTGATGTTTCTCTCTCATTGATGTTTCTAACTCTCTATCCCTCTCCCTTCCTCTCTGTAAAAAATCAATAATATATATATTTTTTTAAAGGTAATTAATTAGCAGAGATATTGTAATATTGCTATTTTGCCCTATCTCTATAATAGAAGTATGAGATGAAAGGAAATTATTAAAATGTATATGAAAATAATATATAAATTTATTAATAAATAAACAGTAACCGAAGGATATAACAACAACAGAGGCATGATATAAAACAGACAAAAACATGATATGAAAACAATAAAAACATAATATGAAAACAACAAAACCATGATATAAAAACAATAGTGATGCAAACAATGACTGATAAAGTGATTAAACTTATTCTAATATCTCCCTGTACACCACATTAAGAGTGAAAACACTTTCAGAGTGCTTGACTAATTTCCCTTGTGATGAAGTACTTAGAACTTTAACTGTAACATCATATGCACTTCAAATTCGAGAGAAAGCAACATATAACTGACCATGTGCAAAAATGGGTTCAGGTAGGAATATGCCTACTTTGTCTAGAGTTTGTCCTTGTGATTTAGTAATAGTCATCACAAACGCTGGCATCACCAGAAACCGTCGTTGAATCAATTTAAATGGGAGGCCAGTGTCAGATGGGGACAAATTAATTCTTGGAATCAGAACAGCCTCTCCCTCTGCAGATCCTGTTAATACTTCAGCTTCAATAATGTTAGGTTGTAATCTTTTGATAATAAATCTGGTACCATTACAAAGACCCCATTACTATTGAAATTTCTCAATAGCATGATGATTGCACCCACTCTCAATTTTAATTTATGACACAGCATTCCCGAAGGAGTAATACTATTAAGAAATTCGATGGGAAAATTTTCCTTTTCAGCATCATCTGTGGAATCAATGGAATCATCACTGAAATATGTGTGAAAATCTCCATCAAATATATCCAAATTTTCTTCATTTAATTTTTGAACATGCTCATTTTTTGGACAAAGAATTGCATGTTTAGATATATTTTTAATATTATCTAAAGCAGATGAGATGTTCTTCAGAAAAATGGTGACCAGCAGGAAGGTAGGGAGGGAGAGAGTGTGAGAGCGGAAGGAAGTGATAGAGGAGTGTGTGGACGTGTGTGGTGTGTGTGTATGAGCTAGGGACAGTTAGATTCTGCAGGTCTTCTAAGGGGCTGCTAAACCAGGCAGTCTTAGGCTGCGGAGTCCCGTTCCCTGCGCGGACACTCTTGGGCGGCCAGCACAGGCACAGCGGCCATGCCATCTTGGGAAACAGAGCTGCTTGAGACTAAGATCCTGGCCTCAGAACCACCCCGTTTGATCTCAGATGCATACCAGGACCCTGCAGCCACTGGGGACAGAGACTTGTGACCACAGCTACAGACCTGCGGACACCAAAAGTTCAGAAATCACCTCGGCAGATCCGTGAGTAACAGAGCCCATACCCCCTTCCTGCAGGCTCGCAGGCAGCACCAGAGTAACTAACTGATAGACCCACCCCTTGCCAAGGCTCAGTGCTGCAGGAACTTTAGCCTGGAAGTGCACGAACACCTTGGAACTGATCCAGCATAGGGCCTGGTTCAGGACTCCTGAGCTGGGAGCAATCACGCACTGCCGGCTTCGGAGCCCTGGGCTGGGAGCAATTGCGCAAACCCTGGGAATTTGTCCCGCATAGCACAGGCCCAGGGACTCCGATTCTCTGGGCAGGAGGCAGCACCAAGAACCAGTGACTTGACTGTGTTTCTTATCACTTGCGCCTGAGATCCTGATTCCCTGTGCATTCATACTAAGAGCCAGTGACTCCAATTCCTGGTGCAAGGGCACACAGGGACCCTGATTCTCAAGGCAAGGTCGCGTGAAGCAACAGAGACTCTGATACTGGATTCTTGGGGAACTCTGACTCCTGGAGCACGCTAGGGTGCTCTGGTTTTCAACACACTCCAGGGGGGTCTCTGTTTCAGCATGGTGCAGGCAGGGTCCCTGATTCTAAGGGCGTGTATGAGGCCACATTAAGCACTGACAACAATGACTCTGAGCGAGCCTGGTTCCCACCAACCCACAACAACCACACATCTTAGTGTCAGAGCTCTTCAGTGACACTAGGGTGGTGGGAGGCTCCCACAGCACACGGCCCAGGCCCATGCAACTCGACATTTGAACCATCGGGAGATAATCAGAATGAAGAGACGACACAACACCCAGAGGAAAGACAATGAGGAGCCGCCAAGAAAGGAAATTAATGAAATTAAAGCATGCAACATGACAGAAAAAGAATTCAGAGTAATGGTTGTACAATTCATTCACCGGATGGATGAGAAAATCAACAACCTATGCAAGAATCAGGAAGAAATGAAAAGTGATATAGCTACAATCAAAACACCATGGAAAGTTTCAACAGCAGACTAGAAGAAGCAAAGGACTGAATTAGTGAGTTAGAAGATAAGGCAGAGAAACAAGCTAATTCTGAACAGCAACTGGCGAAAAAAATTAAAAAGCAAGAGGAGAGCCTAAGGGAGCTTCGGGACAACATGAAACGAAGTAACATACACATAATAGGGCTGCAAGAAGGACAAGAAGAGCAGCAAGGATTAGAAAATCTATTTGAAGAAATAATGTCAGAAAACTTCCCAGATATGGGGAAGAAAAAAGTTACACAAGTACAGAGAGTCCCAGGCAAGATGAACCACAAAAGACCCACATCAAGACACGTCATAATAACGATGGCAAATGTACAAGACAAAGACAGAATCTTAAAGGCTGCAAGAGAGAAACAGAGAGTTACCTACAAAGGATCCCCCATCAGATTATCAAATGATTTCTCAACAGAAACACATGAGGCCAAAAAGAATGGACAGAAATTTACAAAATGATGCAAAGCAAAGGACTGAATCCAAGAATACTCTATCCAGCAAGGCTAACATTCAATATTGAAAGGGAAATAAGAAGCTTCACAGGAAAAAAAAAGGCTAAGGGAGTTTATGACCACCAAGCAAGCAATGCAAGAAATGCTAAAGGGACTGGTGTAAAAAGAAGAACTAAAAAGCCCAGAAAGAAAACAGCCACAAAAAAATAGAAATGGCTACAAACAAGCACCTTTCAATAATAACTTTAAACGTAAATGGACTAAATGGTCCAATCAAAAGACATCGAGTTGCTGAATGGATAAAAATACATGACCCATATATTTGCTGTCTACAAGAGACCCACCTCATTAGAAGGGACTCACACAGACTGAAAGTGAAAGGATGGAAAAATATCATTCAGGCAAATGGAAAGGAAAAGAAAGCTGGGGTAGCAATACTTATATCAGACAAAATGGACCTCAAAGTGAAGGCCATAACAAGAGAGAAGGAAGGCCACTTCATAATACTAAAGGGATCAATACAACAAGATATAACCCTGATAAACATATATTCACCCAATGCAGGAGCACCCACATACATAAGAAAACTCCTGGAAGATATCAGGGGAGAGATCGACAACAAGACAATCATAGTAGGACTGATAGTTTATAGCACTACAGGCCTATCTCAACAAACAAGAAATGGTAGTAAATCATCTAAATCTACAGCTCAAAGATTTAGAAAGAGAGCAAGAAGAAAAGCCCAGAGTGAGCAGAAGAAAAGAGATAATAAAGATTAGAGCAGAAATAAATGACATAGAGACCAAAAAAAAATACAGACAATCAATGAAACAAAGAGCTGGTTCCTTGAAAGGATAAACAAGATTGACAAACCTCTAGCCAGGCTCACCAAGAAGCAAAGAGAGAGGACCCAAATAAACAAGATCAGAAATGATAGAGGCGAAATAACAACAGATCCCACAGAAATACAAATGATTGTTAAAAAATACTATGGACAACTCTATTACAACAAACTAGACAACCTGGAGGAAATGGATATATTCCTAGAAAAATACAACATTCCAAAACTTAATCAGGAAGAATCTAAAAATCTCAATAGGCCAATAACTATGGAAGAAATTGAAGCAGTCATCAAAAAGCTTCCAGCAAACAAAAGCCCAGGACCAGACGGCTTCACAGAGGAGTTTTACCAAACATTCAAGAAAGAACTAAAACCTATCCTCCTCAGACTCCTACAAAAAATCCAAGAGGAAGGAACACTTCCCAGCTCATCCTATGAAGCCAGCATCACCCTAATACCAAAACCAGGTAAAGGCAACACAATGAAAGAGAATTACAGGCCAATATCCCTCATGAACATAGATGCCAAAATCCTCAACAAAATCTTAGCAAATCGGATCCAGCAGTACATCAGAAAGATCGTACACCACGACCAAGTAGGATTTATCCCAGGGATGCAAGGATGGTACAATATCCACAAATCACATAAACAAATTGAAAGAAAAAAAACACATAGTCATATCAATTGATGCAGAAAAAGCGTTTGACAAAATTCAACACCCATTTTTGACAAAAACGCTCAGCAAGGTGGTAATTGAAGGATCATACCTCAACATAATAAAAGCCATATCTGATAAACCCACCACCAACATCATACTCAATGGACAAAAACTAACACCATTTCCCCTAAGAACAGGAACAAGACAGGGATGTCCCCTCTCATCACTCCTGTTCAACATAGTACTGGAAGTATTGGCCATTGAAATTAGACAAGAAGAAGAAATAAAAGGCATCCAAATTGGAAAAGAAGAAGTAAAACTGTCCTTATTTGCAGATGACATGATATCATACTTAAAAAACCCTAAAGACTCCATCAACAAACTATTAGACTTAATAAAAGAATTCGGCAATGTAGCATGATACAAAATTAACCCCAAGAAATCTATGGCATTTCTATACACCAATAGTGAATTTGCAGAAAGAGAGACTAAAAAAGCAATCCCATTTACCATCGCACCAAAAAAATTAAGCTACCTAGGAATAAACTTAACTAAAGAGGTAAAAGAACTCTATTCAGAAAACTACAGGACATTGAAAAAAGAGATAGAGGAAGACATAAACAGATGGAAGAACATACCATGTTCTAGGATTGGTAGAATCAACATCATTAAAATGTCCATACTGCCCAAAGCAATCTGTAAATTCAACGCACTTCCCATGAAAATACCAATGGCATATTTCACAGACCTAGAACGAACTCTCCAAAAATTCATCTGGAATAAAAAACGACCCTGAATAGCTGCAGCAATCCTGAGAAAGAACAAAGTAGGTGGGATCTCAATACCAGATATCAAGCTGTATTACAAAGCCACTGTTCTCAGAACTTCCTGGTACTGGCACAAGAACAGACATGTAGATCAAAGGAATAGAATAGAGAGCCCAGAAATCAGCCCCAACCAATACACTCAATTAATATTTGACAAAGGAGGCAAGAACATACAATGGAGTCAAGATAGTCTCTTCAATAAATGGTGTTGTGAAAACTGGACATATACATGCAAGAAAATGAAACTAGACCACCAACTTCAACCATACACCAAAATATACTCAAAATGGATAAAGGACTTAAATATCTGACGGGAAACCATAAAAATACTAGAAGAATCCAAAGGCAACAAAATCTCAGACATATGCCGAAGCAATTTCTTCACTGATACAGATACTAGGGCATTGGAAACTAAAGAGAAAATAAATGGGACTACATCAAAATAAAAAGTTTCTGCACAGCAAAAGAAACCATCAACAAAACAACAAGAAAGCCAACTGCGTGGGAGAACGTATTTGCCAATGCTATCACTGATAAGGGTTTAACCTCCAACATTTATAGGGAACTCATACAACTTAACAAAATGAAAATAAACAATCCAATCAAAAAATGGTCAAAGGGCCTAAATAGACACTTTTCAAAAGAGGACATTCAAGAAGCCAAGAGACATGAAAACATGCTCAAAGTCGCTAATCATCTGAGAGATGCAAATCAAAACAACAATGAGGTACCATCTCACACCTGTCAGAATGGCTATTATCAACAATTCAACAAACGACAAGTGCTGGAGAAGATGTGGAGAAAAAGGAACACTTGTGAACTGCTGGTGGGAATGCAGACTGGTGCAGCCACTATGGAAGACAGTATGGAGTTTCCTCAGAAAACTGAAAATGGAACTCCCATTTGACCCTGTGATCCCACTTCTAGGAATATATCCCAAGAAACCAGAAACACCAGTCAGAAAGGATATATGCACCCCTATGTTCATAGCAGCACAATTCACCATAGCTAAGATCTGGAAACAGCCTAAGTGCCCATCTGTAGATGAATGGATTAGAAAACTGAGGTACATCTACAGGATGGAATACTATGCTGCTGTAAAAAAGAAGGAACTCTTACCATTTGCAACAGCATGGATGGAACTGGAGAGCATCATGCTAAGTGAAATAAGCCAGTCAATGAAGGAAAAATACCACATGATCTCACTCATTTCTGGATAATAAAGACCATTATAAACTTATGAACAATAATAGATACAATGGCAGAGCTGCCTCGAACAGATTGTCAAACTACAGCAGGAAGGCCGGGGAGGGTGGGAAGGTGGGGGATGGGAGGGTAAGAGATCAACCAAAGTACTTGTATGCATGCATATAAGCATAACCAATGGACATAAGACACTGGGGGTTAGGGGAGGCCAGGGGATTGCCAAGGGCGGGGGAAAAAAAGGAGACATATGTAATACTCTCTGTAATACTTTAAGCAATAAAAAAAAAAAAGAATGAGATGTCCATCCTCATTTCTGAGGGAAAGACAGAGGTGGGGCTGGGGCTTGTCAGGGGAGCCAACACTTTCTCTGTGTGCACAGTGGCAAGCAATGCTAATTTTCTCTCTTATGGCAAGAAGAGGCAATGTTCTTGGGAGTTCTGGAAGGTCTGAAACAATCTATACTAATAAAAGCGTAATGTGCTAATTAGACTGGACAGCTGAATGACCTTCCAGACATCCTTCCGGATGACCTTCCAGACGAAGCTGGGCTGTGAGGGCCGAGGCAGGCTGCCGCAGCTGCGAGGGCCAAGCCCCTTGCACAAATTTCATGCATTGGGCCTCTAGTGTATTAAATAAAATCCCCCCCCCCACACACAAAAATATATTATCTATAGCAGTGGTTCTCAACCTTGGCTGAACATTAGAATCACCTTTGAATCTTTTTAAAATACTGATTCCTGGGCCTCATCCTCTAGAAATTGTTTCTTTGTTATGGGATAGGGCCACAACATTAGTAACAAAGAAACAGAATTAAAACTTTATTATGGGGAGCTGCTACAGTGTTTTGGACAGGTTCAAGCCTTGGACTGATGAGAGGGCACAGTCCTCTCATTGCCACGTGAAAGTCCCAGCTTGGAGGAGCAGGGCCCTCCCAGCACAATTATAGCCAACAGCTGTAGTTATAAGCTTGAACCTATGGTCCAAACATGCTTGAGTGGCCCCACATGCATGGCCCCACATGCTTGAGTGATGTAGGCTTGATAGAGTTCAGGTGCATGTAGTTGAGTAGGATTAAAACCCAGGAGAATGTTGTAAACATCTTAGTCACACCCTTACTTTGCCTGTAAGATCTGCTATAAAATAAAGGCATGGCTGTGGGTGTGGTCACTGTCTCTCAGAGAAGCAGTGTCTCACCAAGACCTGGCTTTCATTCTCTTGTCTGTCTTTTCTAAGCCTTTCAGCTACCACCACTCAGGTTCACTCCTGGCTGTGCTGGCCTGGCACACTTTAGAAAGATATGCCTACACACTCCCTGCCTCAAACCCTGCCCTTACAGGAAACAGTTCAGGGAAACAGCTCTGGGGAGGGCGCAGCCGTTGCCAAGACAACCCCCGCAGGACTGACTTCCTTCCGCTTGGTCACAGCGGGTTGTGGTCGTGATGAATGAAGCAGGGGGTCCCTCGAGGGTGAGGACGATGGAGCCCCAACGCACTAGGGTGTCTGCGTTCACGACTTCAGAGACCAGGTTCATTGACACAGATCCGTTTCATTGAGGAACTACAGGAGTATATATAGCATGAGAGGACCAATCAGAGGGAGACACGTTGCTATAGGTGAGCAATGGCTGAAAGGCTGGGGTACTGTGCACGTGGCTCTAGGAGTTCATTCAAGCGGGCGTTGCTACTTCCTGGTGTGCCGAGGAAGCATGTCATGGTGGAGTGTGCTCACACCATTGCATCAGCCGCAGTGCTGAGACATACTTCCCGAGCTCTAAGTACAGATGAACACCACCCATGGTTTCTATATAAGTAGACTAGTGGCCCAGTGCATGAAATTCATGCATGGGGGGGTGTCCCTCAGCCCGGCCTGGAACCCCTTGGGGGAATGTCTGACTGCCGTTTTGTATTACTTGTATGGAATTACCAGATGAACTTTACCTTTAAAAATCCTTTTAGCTAAATACTGACATTGCATTCATTTATATATTTCACTTAGTTGATTTTTGCATCCTCCAGGGGGGCAGACTTAGAAAGTAAATAAAACTGACTTAAGTGGTTTGTTTTACTTTTCAGTTTGTTGAAAGTATTAAATACTGTGTAATTAAAATGGCTTAAGCTTTTTTAGAAATTAAAATATTTTAAACAAGAAAAAAAGATTAAAGTCATTGTTGATAGATATGTATTTATTGCTATTTTGTTATTCAAATTGTTTTCTTTTTTTCATTGTTTCTTCTTAAAAATTGTTTCTTCTTTAACAGTTTTTATAATACTGGTCTGGTGTTGATGAACCTCTTTAGCTTTTTCTTGTCTGGAAAGCTCTTTATCTGTCCTTCAAGTCTAAATAATAGCTTTGCTGTATAAAATAATCTTGGTTGTAGGCCCTTGCTTTTCATCACTTTTAATATTTTTTGCCAATCCCTTCTGGCCAGCAAAATGTCTGTCTTATGGGAGGTTCTGCATGGGTAACTAACTGCTTTTCACATGCTGCCTTTAAAGGTCTCTCTTTGTCTTTAACTTTTGACATTTTAATTAGGATGTGTCTTGGTGTAGGCCTCTTTGGGTTCATCTTGTTTGGGATTCTCTGCGTTTTCTAAATTTCCATGTTTATTTTCTTCACCAGGTTAGGGAAGTGTTCTGTGATTTTTTCCCCCCATAGGTTTTCAATTCTTTGCTCTCTTTCTTTTCCTTCTGGCATCTCCATGATGCAATTGTTGGTACATTTGAAGTTTCCCCAAAGGCTCCTTATATTATCCTTATTATTTTTGTTTTTGTTTTGTTTTGTTTGGGGGGGGGGGGTTATTGTTTGTTTTTGTGTCCTGTTGGGTGTTTTCTGTTTCCTTATCTTCCAAATCTCTAATTTAATCAACTGCTTTATCTACTCCATTGTTGATTCCTTGTAATGTATTCTTCATTTTAGTTAATGTATGCTTTATTTCTGACTAGATCTTTTTTATTAGAATATATTTTTATTGCTTTCAGAGAGGAAGGGAGAGAGAGCTAAAAACATCAATGATGAGAGAGAATCATTGACCAGCTGCCTCTTGCATGCCCTCCATAGGGATCGAGCCCACAACCTGGGCATATGCCCTGACCAGGAATTGAACCATTACCTTCTTGTTCATAGGTCAATGTCAACCACTGAGCAACACTGGCCAGACTGGCTAGTTCTTTTTTATGTTTTCTATTTTCATTTTTATTTTTTCTGTCTCTCTATTGAAGTTCTCACTAAGTTCATCTACCCTTCTCCTAAGTTTATTGAGCATCATTATAAACATTGTTCTGTGTCCTTGCACTGGAATCCTGGGCTGTGGAGGTCCTCAAGGGAGGACCTCCAAAGCAGAGATATCTCTCCCAATTTTTACTCACCACAGGTAGGTGTGGGGTCAGCCCATTCTGCATCTCTGCCCCTCCTACCAGTATTGATGTGGCTTCTTTATATCCTGTTATAGGACTTCTGTTTAGCTAAATCTCAGGTGGTTCTGAATGATAGTTATTCTGTAGTTTACTTGTAATTTTGATGTGCTTGCAGGAGGATTGACCATATTTACCTATGCTACCATCTTGACCAGATTCTGCAATATTTTTAAATAATCCAGTAGGTCCCCATATCTCCTCTCTCTTTGAATGCAATTTTCATAACAGGATTATCAAATAATAATTGCCTATAAATATCAAATAATTAACCTATCTGTAACTATAATTAATTCTGTTCAAATACATAACATGATAAACAGTTCATAATGTTAATACATATGTATTTGAACATACACAATATACAGCACAAAATAAAAAGACTAGGAGAATCTTTTAAAAAGAACCAAATATTACAGATCATGGCAAGATGATAGTACACTAAACCCTGTCTCTCCTACTTAATGTAGCAATAAAGCCTTGATTGAATATAGAGCAGCTCTTTAAGGCCTCTGAAACTGTAATAGTATAAGGTAGATTAAAAGTCCTACAACTAAGGATATAAAGAAGAAGCACATCGATACTGATAGGAGGGTCAGAGATGCAGAATGGGCTGGCCCCAAACCCACCTGTGGTGGGTAAAAATTGGGAGAGATATCTCTGCTTTGTTTATATGGATTTTACCATATTAAAAATTAAAACTAAAAATTTGTTAAAACACAAGTTTGTATTTCAATAGCTTTGAGAGTGGTGATGTCAGCACCACATATCACAAGCCTCTGGAAATTTCCCTGTACACCCATTTGAGAAATATTAAAAAGATGGTTTAGTGATATTTTTAAATATATTTTTATTGACTTCAGAGAGGGAGGGAGAGGGAGAGAGAGAGATAGAAACATCAATGATAAGACAGAATCATTGATCAGCTGCCTCCTGCATGCCTCCTACTGGGAATCGAGCCCACAACCCAGGCATGTGCTCTTGACTGGAATCAAACCCGGGACCCTTCAGTCCATAGGCCAATGCTCTATCCACTGAGCCAAACCAGCTAGTGCTGGTTTAGGGATTTTTTAATTACTGACTTTTATTAAAACATTTTATTCTATGTTATTCTGTTATTAAGCTTATAAAGGACAAAGACTTAAATATATTTTAATTAACTAATTCTCAAAAAATTATTTTAGCAACCCAGCATTCATCTCATATAGTCCTGATAAAATGTTTTATATGTTGGAGGTCAATTGAAGAAGCTCTGCTCTGACACACTGGAGTATGATTTTTATAATATTTAAAATATGAGACATCTCATAAATTCTCCATTTTTCAGCTAATTTTTAGAAGAGGCTCATTTTAATTCCATTAGAGTTTTCCTCCAATTTAAGAATGTATAATTTTTATTCTCAGTAATGTGAAAAAAATAATGACACTTCCAATTTCAACATATGTAATTAAGATAGAACCTCTGGACTCTTATCAAACCAAGTTGTCAGTGGAAGTAATTGTAACAATAATAGTAATCATAGAAACAGTAGTCAGAGTAGAAGTAGTAGTTTAGTTTTTGCCCCTTCACAAATCTACAAATTTGGATCATCATCATGTCAAACTCTGCAGTCTGAAGTGATTCTTTTAAAGTGGGAAGAGAAGCATGTGTTTCTTTATACTCAGACAAAAGGATTTATAGGAGCATGCAGTAAGTTACAGAGTGAGGGGGTTTGTGGAGTGACAATTGTCTAAAAATCATGCTATTCCAGACAAATAATAGAGAGAGATTCTATGGCCATTTCCCTTTATACATAACCCTTCACCTGGTAAATGGCTAAGAGAGGATTTCAGTCACTAGTGCCTGCTCAGAATAAAGCACTGTGTGACCAAGGGCATGTGCCTGGGTGGCTCTTTAGCTGTGTTTTCAATGATTTGACACTGCATGAAAGTTAGTTTTTAGCCACTTTTAACTGTCATCTAAAGAAAAAGCTAGTATCCTCTGGACTTGGTAGCCAGGTCTGTCTGTTAGTCGAACCCTGGTTGCAATGATTACTTCTTCTTCTTCTTTTTTAATTAACAAGGTAAACCCATGTTCCTCTCCTAATGGAATTTTTAAATTCATTTTTCTCTTTCATGCTCATTCTTTCTTCCTTATCTCATCATCTCCTTCTCTTATCATCATCATCATCTCTCTCTCTCTCTCTCTCTCTCTCTCTCTCTCTCTCTCTAAATAAATAAATAAATAAATAAATTGAGCCTTCTTTCTCTCATCCATGATGCAAGAAATTGTCAATACTTGCACAACTTCCAAGCAGATGTTCAAAAAAGTATTCCCTGGAGAAACTGATTATTCAAAAACTAAAAACACCTCTAGATTTGGGGGTTACCGGAAAGAAAAAAAATGCAGCTTTCTACCCATTCACCATACTGTGAGGCAAATAAATTAACAAGGCCTATCACTGAAATTTGCTGTTTCATTATCTGTGGCATATCTATAAGTGGACTAGGACCACCAGACACTTCAGGAAGGCCTCAGACAAGAGAGACAAAAACAAACAAAAAGAAAAGCTAAACTTGAAGAAAAAAAAAACCAGATCTATGAAAAAATAGCAAAAATTTCCCCCAAACTCTAATTATTATCCTCTGAGACATAAAAAAAAACTACAAGACAGAATAAGAAATAAACTAAAAGAGAGGGCATGTGTGGGAGGCAGGAATTGAAAATAGGATAACCAAAGTTTTATATTAAATTAGGGTATAAAAGATAAATTGAGAAAAATCTCTCAGAAATTGTAACAAACAAAAATACTGAGAAGAAAAATAGAGAAGAAAAGGTACGAGAGAGAAGAGGAGATAGAAAAGGGAGAGAACTGAACTAAAAAAGAAAAGTGGATTTGAACACCTTATTAGGAAAGGAACACAGGTTTACCCTGGCCATTAAAAAGAGAAGTAACATTTGCAATTGCAACCGGTATTAAACTTATCAAAACACCAGGCTACTCTGGTCTGGAGGAAACTAACCTAAGAGGGTTTGTTTGTTTGTTTGTTTTTCTTCAAGAATGGAGGAAAGGTAAAGGGGAGGGGATAACCAAAGCATGTCTCCTGAATCTGTATGTTCTGTTTCACAGTTAATGTGTATTCTTTTTTAAATAAATGGTCCATTCCTTTTATGAATGAAAATTATAATTTTTAAGAGAATTCTTTTTGTTGTTGTTGTTGTTGTTTTTTGTTTGTTTGTTTTTAGGCTTTTATAGTCATATTTATTAATAAGTTGGTCCACAGTTGCTATTCTGTAGGTGCCGATCTTACTTTTTTTTTTTTTATTGCTTAAAGTATTACAAAGAGTATTACATATGTCTCCTTTTTTTCCCCCGCCCTTGCCTTGGCAATCCCCTGGCCGCCCCTACCCCCCAGTGTCTTATGTCCATTGGTTATGCTTATATGCATGCATACAAGTCCTTTGGTTGATCTTTTAAGAGAATTCTTGAAGTATTATTGGCAAAGAGAAAGAGTAGTTTAGCTCGTTATAAATGGAAGTAATGCTCTTATTTTAAGAGATCTCTCTATATCTCAAATTCACTGACCAAATCTATGGTTATTCGAGGGCTCAAAACTTCTCTTAATGAATGGATGGATTCTGGCCCCAGCTGGTTTGTCTCAGTGGATAGAGCACTGGCCTGTGGACTGAAGGGTACCAGGTTCAATTCTGGTCAAGGGCACATGCCGAGGTTGTGGGTTCCATCCACAAGGGGGCATGCAGGAGGCAGACAATCAATGATTCTCTCTCATCATTGATGTTTCTATCTCTCTCCCTCTACCTTCCTCTATGAAATCAACAAAAATATATTTTAAAAAAATAATGGATGAATTTTGAATTTTTACAAAAACTAATCCAAAGTAGGTCTCTCCAAGGAAGGCCACCCAGGATCACGGATGGATTCCCTAAGGGAGAAGCTCACTGGTAAACTGGGTCCTGAACATGACAGTTTAGAGAAAGAGATGGTCTGCACTCCAGGACTGCTCAGGGGCCAGTCTCTGCAGGAGAAATTATGCATGAGACTCACATGGACTAATGAAAGATCTTTCAATTCATGACAGTAAACAGATCTACAAGTGTGAGGAATGAAGGACAGTGTTCAATAAGAAATGCTTCTTGGTTTGACATAAACAGATTCACATTGGAGTGAAGCCCTATGAATGCGCAGAGTGTGGGAAAACCTTTAGCAAGAGCACCACATGGTCCACACAGGGGAAAGGCCCTATGCATGCTTGGAGTATGGAGAGACCTTCAAACCGCCAGTCACACCTCCCCAGGCACCAGGCGATCCACACCAGGAAACCCTATGTGTGCAGCGAGTGTGGAGAGGCATCACTCCAATATGATCCTGCATAACAGGAGCCACACTGAAGAAAAACCCTTTGTGTGCAGCGAATGTGTTCAAGCCTTCCACAATAAGACTAGTTTTCTTTGACACTACATCATCCATACTGGATAAAAGCTGTATAAGTGTCTCAAGTGTGGGAAGGCCTTCTACAACAGGTCTCACCTCAAGCAGCACTAACGGACTCATACCACAGAGAAGCTGAACCTATGTGGTGAGTGTGGAAAAGCTTTCACCCACTGCTCCACTTTTATCTTGCATTAAAGTGCCCACACTGGAAAAAAACCCTATGAATGCAAAGAATATAGGAAAGCCATTAGCAGTCAGTCAGACCTTACTCATCACTTCAGTATTCACACTGGAGAAAAGCATTATGAGTGCAATGAGTGTGGATAGGCCTTTAACTGCAGGTCATACCTCACAGAACACCAGCACATTCAGCAGATTCAGAGGAAAAGCCCTAGAGTACAGCAAAGTCTTTTGCTAGAGGGAAAAACTCATTCAATAGGCCATTGTCCACTATGGGAGAAGCCTTTTGTGTACACTGAATATGGTAAGGCCTACACCCACTATTCCACTTTTACCTTGCATAAGAGGGCCCATATTGTAGAATAACCTTTTGAGTGTAAATAATGTGAGAAAGCCTTCTGCACTAGGAATGATGCTTATTCAACACATCAGCATCCATGCCAGAGGGAAACTCTATGAGTGTAGTGAGTGTGGGAAGGCTTTTCACCACAAGTCAGGCCTCAAGAGGCACTAGTGAATTCACAGTGAGAAAAGCCATATGAGTACAGGGCGTGCTGGAAATCCTGCTGGAGCACAAGCCTCATTTGACACTAGGTAATGCACACTGGAGAGAAGCCCTATGAAAGAATGCAGGCCTTTGGTGGCAGCTCAACCCTCACTCAGCATCAAAGGGTTCATTGTGGGAGAACCCTGTCAGTAGAACAGACATGGGAAGACACTCCCAAGTGGCCAATCCTCAGTCAGCCTCTAAGAACTCCTATTGTGGAAAGACTTTGAACGTAAACACTGTGGAAAATCATTTGCCAGAATCTGATCATTTATATTAGAGAGAGTCCCCGCCCCCCCCCCCCCCCCCCCCAGTTTTCTTCCCTGTGGGAAAAACTATTGCAGGATACTGGTTGTCATCTGATGAGTCGGCCTAGAATCTCCTTCTGTATCTGAGAGTTCATCCAGGAGCATGATCGGATCTTTACTATGCACTTAGCAAAACCTTCAGCCACAAATTTCTCCCTAGTTTACACTGCAGAATTATCTCAGGGATATTCAAACAAAGAAAGAGGAGACATAGAAGGAGGAAAAAAAAAAACAACAACAAATGCAAACACAGTTTCTTTCAGACTTCCAAGATAAACCTATAGCAATTCATCATCCCTTACTTAATATGGGAAGTGGGGAGTGTTGTTTCAGAGGTCAGAGGACTTTGTTCCCTTATTTGTCTTGTGTATACATTAACTTCTGTCCAATGTCAGGAGAGTTACACAGTTGAGGCTATGTCTGAAAATACTGATTGTTCTACAGCATTGTCTTTACCTGTGAGTAGCATGAGTCTACAAGAAATATGAAAGCTTAAGTGACCAAATGCTTTTATATTGAGATAAAATGCACAAATGATACAGAAGAAGCTTGAGACTATTAAATTTTCTGTTGAAAATGTCAAACAGAAACACTTTAAAAAAAGGTTTACATATGAATTTGAATTTTTTTAAAAAAACATGATGTTTCTTCATGTCTTTAACCACCCAAACTCATTCTTCATCCTGATCTACTTATTTTTTTCCTCTATTTGTCTGTGGGATAAAGTAACAGTGTTGCTGTGTAACCTTCCCAACTAGATCCTAATTATAACCTCTGATTGTGAATTCTAAGCTTCTTAAATCCTTCCTTTAAATTCTAAGCTTCGAGAAAGGGGAAGTGAGGAGGTCTGAAGGTCGCAGGCAGGGGGAGCTGCATTTGCCTTGGAGCTCGATGGGGAGCAGCGGTCCGTTGCTTTGGAGTCAGAGGGACTGCGCTTGCTGCCAGCATCATCCCTGCAGATCCAAGCAACAGCATCCTTCTGATCACCACACCCTCTGAAAAACAGAAGCTGTACGTGAAGCCTCCCCCCACCAGTAAGAAGAGCCACTAAAGCTGTGAACAGCACCCAACAGAGGAGCCACTGCCAACTGAGGAGCAGCTGCTACCGCAACCACCTGAGGAGCAAGCACAGCCCAAGGAGCCAATGCCACCCAGGGAGCAGCCACTGAATGACTCAACGTCTAGATATGTCAGTGAGATCAAACATGGGTAGACAAAGAAATCCCTAAAGGAAAGAAAAGGAGGACTCACCAGAAAAGGGGCTAAGTCAGCCGTGGGCAAACTACAGCCCATGGGCTGGATCCAGCCCGTCTGAAATGAATAAAACTAAAAAAAAAAAAGACCGTACCCTTTTATGTAATGATGTTTACTTTGAATTTATATTAGTTCACACAAACACTCCATCCATGCTTTTGTTCTGGCCCTCCGGTCCAGTTTAAAAACCCATTGTGGCCCTCGATCCAAAAAGTTTGCCCACCCCTGGGCTAAGTGATGCAGAGGCATGCAACATGACAGAAAAATAATTCAGAATAAGGATCTTAGAGTGCATAAACCGGACAGAGGAAAAAAATCAACAACATATACAAGAAGCAAAAAGAAACAGATGAAAAAATCAACTACTTCTGCAAGAAGCAAGAAGAAACAGACAAAAAAATCAACAACTTAAGTAAGACCCAAGAAGAAATGAAGAGTGATATAGCTGCAATAAAAAAACACCATTGAAAGTATCAACAGTAGACTAGGAAAAGCAGAGGACTGAATTAGTGAATTAGAAGACAAGGAAGCAAAACACACCCAAACTGTACTTCAATTGGAGTAAAAAAATTAAGACAGGAGGAGAGCCTAAGGGAGGTTTGGGGCAACATGAAATGAAACAACATACGAATAATAGGGGTGCCAGAACAACAGAAAGATGAACAAGGATTAGAACACCTATTCGAAGAAATAATATCAGAAAACTTCCCTGAGGTGGGGAAGAAAAAAGTCACACAAGCCCAGAGAGTCCCAAGCAAGGTGAACACGAAAAGACCCACACCAAGACACATCATAATTACCATGGCAAATGTTCAGGACAAAGAGAGAATCTTACAGGCTGCAAGAGAGAGGCGGAAAGTTACATACAAGGGATCTCCCATTAGATTATCAAATGATTTCTCAACAGAAACACATCAGGCCAGAAAAGAATGGATGGAAATTTACAAAGTGCTGTTAAGCAAAGGACTGAATCCAAGAATACTCTATCCAGCCAGGCTATCATTCAAACTTGAAAGGGAAATAAGAAGCTTCACAGGAAAAAAAAGGCTAAGGGAGTTTATCACCACCAAGCAAGCAATGCAAGAAATGCTAAAGGGACTGGTGTAAAAAGAAGAAATAAAAAGCTCATAAAGAAAACAGCCAAACACACACAAAAAAGAAATGGCTACAAACAAGTATCTTTCAAAAATAACTTTAAACGTAAATGGACTAAATGCTACAACTAAAAGACGTCGAGTGACAGAATGGATAAAAAAACATGACCCATACATTTGCTGTTTACAAGAGACCCACCTCATTAGAAGGGACTCACACAGACTGAAAGTGAAGGGATGGAAAAATATCTTTTGGGCAAATGGAAAGGAAAAGAAAGCAGGGGTAGCAATACTTATATCAGACAAAATAGACCTCAAAGTGAAGGCCATAACAAAAGATTAGGAAGGCCACTTCAAAATACTAAAGGGATCAATACAACAAGAAGATATAACCCTGGTAAACATATATGCACCCAATGCAGGAGCAACCGAATACATAAAAAAAATACTCCCGGAAGATATCAAAGGAGAGATCAACAACAATACAATCATAGTAGAAGACTTTAATACACCACTGAAATCACTGGATAAATCCTCTAGACAAACAATCAGCAAAGAAACAGCAATCCTAAATGACTCACTAGATCAGATGGACTTAATTGACATCTTCAGAACACTTCACCCCACAACCACGGAATATACATTCCACTCAAGTGCTCATGGGACAGATTCAAAATAGACGACATATTGGGTCACAAACAAAGTCTCCCCAAATTCAAGAAGATTGAAATCAAAACAAGCATCTTCTCAGACCACAATGGCATAATATTAGAAATAAACTACAATAAAAACAACCCAAAACACTCAAACACTTGGAAGCTGAATAGCATGTTACTAAATATTGATTGGGTTACCAATGAGATCAAAGAAGAAATTAAAAACATCCTGGAAACTAATGACAATGAAAACACAACCATCCAAAACCTATGGGACATAATGAAAGCAGTCCTGAGAGGGAAGTTTATAGCTCTACAGGCCTATCTCAAAAAACAAGAAAAAATGGTAGTAAATCATCTAACTCTACAGCTCAAAGAATTAGAAAGAGAGCAACTAGGAAACCCCAGAGTGATCAAAAGGAATGAGATAATAAAGATTAGAGCAGAAATAAATGACATAGAGACCAAAAAAAAAAAAAATACAGAAAATCAATAAAACCAAGAGCTGGTTCTTTGAAAGAATAAACAAGATTGATAAACCTCTAGCCAGGCTCACCAAGAAGTAAAGAGAGAGGACCCAAATAAACAAAATCAGAAACGATAGAGGCGAAATAACAACAGACCCCACAGAAATACAAATGACTGTTAAAAAATACTACGGACAGCTCTACTCCAGCAAACTAGACAACCTGGAGGAAATGGACAAATTCCTAGAGAAATACACATTCCAAAACTCAATCAGGAAGAATCTAAAAATCTCAATAGGCCAATAACTATGGAAGAAATTGAAGCAGTCATCAAAAAGCTTCCAGCAAACAAAAGCCCAGGACCAGACGGCTTCACAGGGGAGTTTTACCAAACATTCAAGGAAGAACTAAAACCTATCCTCCTCAGACTACTACAAAAAATCCAGGAGGAAGGAACACTTCGAAGCTCATTCTATGAAGCCAGCATCACCCTAATACCAAAACCAGGGAAAGACAACACAATGAAAGAGAATTACAGGCCAATATCCCTCATGAACATAGATGCCAAAATCCTCAACAAAATCTTAGCAAATTGGATCCAGCAGTACATCAGAAAGATCATACACCATCACCAAGTAGGATTTATCCCAGGGATGCAAGGATGGTACAATATCCACAAATCAATAAACGTGATACATCACATAAACAAATTGAAAGAAAAAAACCTCATGGTCATATCAATTGATGCAGAAAAAGCATTTGACAAAATTCAACACCCATTTTTGATAAAAACTCTCAGCAAGGTGGGAGTAGAAGAATCATACATCAACATAATAAAAGCCATATCTGACAAACCCACAGCCAACATCATACTCAATGGACAAAAATTAACACCATTTCCCCTAAGAACAGGAACAAGACAGGGATGCCCACTCTCACCACTCTTGTTCAACATAGTACTGGAAGTATTAGCCATTGAAATTAGACAAGAAGAAGAAATAAATGGCATCCAAATTGGAAAAGAGGAAGTAAAACTGTCCTTATTTGCAAATGACATGGTATTATACATACAAAACCTTAGAGACTCCATCAAAAAACTATTAGACTTAATACATGAATTTGGCAATGTAGCAGGATACAAAATTAACCCCAAGAAATCTGAGGCATTTCTAAACACCAATAGTGAACTTTCAGAAAGAGAGATTATAAAAACAATCCCATTTACCATCGCACCAAAAAAAAATTAAGCTACCTAGGAATAAACTTAACTAAAGAGGTAAAAGAACTCTACTCAGAAAACTACAGGACATTGAAAAAAGAGATAGAGGAAGACATAAACAGATGGAAGAACATACCGTGTTCATGCATTGGTAGAATCAACATCATTAAAATGTCCATACTGCCCAAAGCAATCTGTAAATTCAACGCACTTCCCATAAAAATACCAACAGCATACTTCACAAATCTAGAACGAACTCTCCAAAAATTCATCTGGAATAAAAAAAGACCCTGAATAGCTGCAGCAATCCTGAGAAAAAACAAAGTAGGTGGGATCTCAATACCAGATATCAAGCTGTATTACAAAGCCACTGTTCTCAAAACTTCCTGGTACTGGCACAAGAACAGACCTATAGATCAATGGAATAGAATAGAGAGCCCGGAAATCAGCCCGAACCAATATGCTCAATTAATATTTGACAAAGGAGGCAAAAACACACAATGGAGCCAAGACATTCTCTTCAATAAATGGTGTTGGGAAAATTGGACTGATATTTGCAAGAAAATGAAACTAGACCACCAACTTCAACCATACACAGAAATAAACTCAAAATGAATAAAGGACTTGACGGGAAACCATAAAAATTCTTGAAGAATCCAAAGGCAACAAAATCTCAGACATATGCCGAAGCAATTTCTTCACTGATACAGCTCCTATGGCACTTGAAACTAAAGAGAAAATGAACAAATGGGACTACATCAAAATAAAAAGCTTCTGCACAGCAAAAGAAACCATCAACAAAACAACAAGAAAGCCCACTGCGTGGGAAAACATATTTGCCAATGTCATATCTGATAAGGGCCTAATCTCCAAAATTTATAGGGAACTCATACAACTTAACAAAATGAAGATAAACAATCCAATCAAAAAATGGGCAAAAGATCTAAATAGACACCTTTCAAAAGAGGACATTCAGAAAGCCAAGAGACATATGAAAACATGCTCAAAGTCACTAATCATCCAAGAGATGCAAATCAAAACAACAATGAGGTATCATCTCACACCTGTCAGAATGGCTATCATCAACAAATCAACAAACAACAAGTGCTGGAGAGGATGTGAAGAAAAAGGAACACTCGTGCACTGCTGGTGGGAATGCAGACTGGTGCAGCCACTATGGAAGACAGTATGGAGTTTCCTCAAAAAACTACAAATGGAACTCCCATTTGACCCTGTGATCCCTCTTCTAGGAATACATCCCAAGAAACCAGAAACACCAATCAGAAAGGATATGTGCACCCATATGTTCATAGCAGCACAATTCACCATAGCTACGATCTGGAAATAGCCTAAGTGCTCATTAGTAGAAGAATGGTTTAAAAAACTGTGGTACATCTACACGATGGAATACTATGCTGCTGTAAAAAAGAAAGAACTCTTACCATTTGCAACGGCATGGATGGAACTGGAGAGCATTATGGTTAGTGAAATAAGCCAATCAATGAAGGAAAAATACCACATGATCTCACTCATTCATGGATAATAAAGACCATTATAAACTTATGAACAATAATAGATACAGAGGCAGAGCTGCCTCAAACAGATTGTCAAACTGCAGCGGGAAAGCCGGGAAAGGTTGGGGGGCAGGAGGGAGGGGGGTAAGAGAGCAACCGAAGGACTTGTATGCGTGCATATAAGCATAACCAATGGACATAAGACACTGGGGGACAGGGGAGGCCAGGGAATTGTCAAGGGCGGGGGGGTGGGGGGAAGGACACATATGTAATACCCTTTGTAATACTTTAAGGAATAAAATAAATTTTAAAAATAAATAAATAAATAAATTCTAAGCTTCTTAAATCCTTCCACCTCAGCAATTTTCTAGGAGTTGAATTAGAGCCAAAAGAAAATAAAATACATGGCTGAATTAAGTTAAAGATTAATGATAAGTTAGAATACACACAGAGATTGTGAAACCGGACAACCAGTGGATCTGGGCTGCCTGTCACTACTTGAGCCAATAAAGTAGAAACAGGGTTGAGTCATATATGAGTGTTTATTCCAATAATGCTGACAGTATGGGAGAGCAGCGGGTCATCCACAAAAATCTTTTCTGCCCCTTCCCATAAGCCAGCTGCTTATACTGGGTAGAAATACAAAGATTAATGAGGAAGCAGGAATTACAAGCATGGTGAAGTAGGAAAGGTATAATCATAGGTTATAGGCCATGATAGCTGGGGGTCACAAAGAATGGGAGCCTCTGGGACCAGATTGTTTCAGCAAAAACATTGTTAATCTTTCCATGATGATAGGCAATTCTCAGAAAAGGAAAATGGACTGACTGCATTCCAAGGTTAACTCCCATGTCAGATTAGAATGTGCTTTCTTTAATCAGAATAGAACAATCACGGTTAACAGCATGATTAATATTTCTCAGAGCATGATTAATATTTCTTATAATTGTAGCTAGAAAACTGTTTTATTTCTGCCTCTAAGAAGTGCATCTCATTTTTAATCTTAAAAATGATTGTGTAATGGTTCATTGTCAGATAAATTGACTAGAATTTTAACATGAAGTGGACATGTGTACATGCAGGTATGTGTGTTTCACTGTTGAGACCATGGGGTTAGTCCCATTATAAAGACTAATAACTAGTACCCTTATCAGTGTATTTTGGACTTTCCTTTGGTATGTTTTTTAACTACATGTGATAGTATTACCTCACGTTAAGAAAAGTACTATACAGAAAGATACAAAAATAATCATGTATTCACTTTGAACATTCCACAGGACCTTTTAAATGACCACGTGTAGATTTGTATTGCCACTGAAGGCCAAGCCATTAATAATGTACCATGGGCCCAGTGCACAAAAATTCCTGCACCTGGGGGCACCCTCTCGCAGTCTGGGACCCCTCGGGGGATGTCTACCTCCTGGCTTAGGCCCACTCCCCAGGGGATCGGGCCTAAGCCACACTCAGACATCTTTAGTGCTGCCGAGGAGGCAGGAGGAGGCAGGAGAGGCTCCCACCACTGTCACTGCGCTTGCAGCCATCAGCCCAGCTTGTGGCTAAGTGGAGCTCCCCCTGTGGGAGCGCACTGACCACCAGAGGGCAGCTCCTGCATTGAGCATCTGCCCCCTGGTGGTCAGTGTGCATCATAGCAAACTGTTTTTCCCAGTCATTCTGCCGTTAGGGTCAATTTGCATATTACCCCTTTATTATATAGAATTTATTCATGGTATTATTGGGTAGACACCTCTTCATCCTTTTCATGTCATGTCTAAGACATCCTCAGCAAGCTCTAATTTCTAAATATTTTCTCCTAAAAGTTTTATAGTTTTACCTTTTACATTTAAATCTCTAGTCCATGTTGAGTTAATTTTTGTATAACCCTGTGAGGTTTAGATTGAGTTTCTTCCTAGGCTATCTTGCCTTCAGTGAATTTCCTTTATTCCTTAGTCAAAAATCAGTTGGGTATTACAGGCAATAGGCAGTAAAGCTAACAATAAACCTTATTTAACACACACACACACACACACACACACACACACACACACACACACAAAACAGGTCTATCCATAGTTCACCTTACGGAAATCTATTGATGTCATTGGAGCTAAAGCAGATCTGTAGTTTTTATTATCTATGAGCCCAAGGATAAGGACCAAATAAACAGGAGCTTTTTATCCCCAAATTTCAAAGCTTTTTATAGGCACAATAGATGGTAAAATCTAACTTGATTGATATCTGAGAGGCTGGCCTCTCAGAGAGGGAGTTAGCCTTGCAGAACTCCTGAGAGAATGCTGAGGAGTAAATCAGGATTGGCCCAGATAATAAAACAATAGCAACTACTAAATTTGGACCCTGATATCCTGGCATGCCAGTAGAATAACTAGTGCTCCTTCAACTGGCTATAGTGAGTAGAGGAATAAGGCTGATAGCCAAGGTTCAGATACATCTCACTGCTATCAGCATTGCATTGTATTCAGAATCATAATCAAAGGTATAACTGGTATGACATGGCATATGAACCATGCCAGGTCCCCAAATAGTCAAAGCTAATGGGAGCACAGAGGCCTTGTTATCAATACACCAGAATGGACAAAGGCTGCTCTGAGCATGAGCCTAATCAGGATATCCAAGGACTCTGAGCCTGGGAATCATAATCAGACTAAGATATCATGAGCCAGCACAAGGACACATGGTACACTGTGCCCTTCTGTAACCCAAATGATTGATGTCACTGTTGGCAACTAGCCTTCTTTGTCTCTGGACTAATACACAGGTTACTGACCTGAAGTGTGAAGAAGTCTGCTAGAGAGAGAAGCTGAGCAGAGGCTAGAGAACTCAGAGAAGGAGATGCAGCAGGCGCAGAGAAAGTAGCTCCTATGTATGCAGGAGGAGAGCTCAGACAGAGCTGAGAGCTGGTGCTGCTATAATGTAAGGCTAAGAGCTCATAGATAGTTCAGATACATATTAACCATCCAGTGTGCTGGGAAGGGAAGACAGGGGAAGCTGCTGAGCCAGAGAGGTTACTGAAGCTGTAGCTCTAAGGGAGAGTTCAAGTGCCGCTATAATGTAAGATGGTGAGTCTGGGGCAGCATGAGGCTGCTCAGATACTAACTGTGGATACAGAGATTAATGCTGCTTTGTGAGAAAGATATGTATTCACCAACCGGTGTCTGGCTGCCTGTCTGTATATGGGACTTTGCTGTAAAGGACTGTCTTATCTGATGGCTATGTGGCCACTGGCTTCTGCAATAAAGACTCATTCTTATACACCCACAACTTCTCATGGTTTCTCTGTCTGCCCCACTGCTGAGAATTGACCTGTGTCTCTCTGAGCAGAGGTTAAATGAGGAACTTGAACAAAGTTCCCAACAGTTAGTACAGTCGGCAAGGTTTGAGAAGGGACCTGCCCTGGCATAGATGGGAAGAATTTAGAAGAATATATGGACTTAGAACAACTCAGAGCAGCAGTGCTGAGCAGTGATCCTGCTGTCTCTAAAACGTGGAGACTAAGCTATCAGAACAGATGCTAGGATAAACAGAATCCTAAAGACTTTCAACCCAATTTTCCATCTCTTTGTGAGTTAGTCAAACACTAGGTATTGTTGTGAAAGTTACTAATGTTACTAATCAGCTGACCTTAATATGGGGATAGGCTCCTGGATTATCCAGGTGGGCCCAATGTAATCCCATGAGGCCTGAAAAAGCAGAAGAGGGGGACAGAGAGGAGGCAGTGAGGAAGATGCAGCAAAGGTGGAAGTCAGAGGGATTCCAAGTGAGGATAATTCACACACAATTGCTGCCTCTGAGATGTAGAAACCCCTTTGGAGCTAAAGGCAGGCCCCCAGCTCACAGCCAACAAGTAAACCAGGACCTCCACCTACAACCACAATAACATGAATTCCACCAACAACTTGAATAAGTTTGGAAGTGGATTCTTTCCAGACTTTCCAGATAAGAATCCCAGGTGGCCAAGACCTTATATAAGCCTTGTGAGACCCAGGTCAGAGAACCCAGTCAAGCCAATCAGACTTCTGACCTACAGAACTATGAGATGACACCGTTGTGTTATTTTAAGCTGCTCAATTTGTGGTTATTTTTTACAGCAGTGGTAAATATATAATGCAAATTCCCAGCCTATCAATACAATTTGTATGCAGGTAAGTAACTGCTAACTCTCAGCCCTGCCTACATCATGTAATGTTTAAACTGAAACTAGTTTGACTACCAAACTGCTGAAGTGCAGAAAGTTGTTTGCCGCATATTTTTCCTACATTCTATCTACAATCAAGTAATGCAAAACTGAATGCCTGAATATTTATCCTCCATGTAGATTAGTCTCGTTTTGTACAAGTATTTATTGGCAATGACAAATAGCATTGATATCTAATAACTTTATATCTAGGACTCCAATCCACCAAAATGTTCTAGCGCAGTGGTTCTCAAACTTCCTAATGCCGCGACCCTTTAATACAATTCCTCATGTTGTGGTGACCCCCAACCATAAAATTATTTTCGTTGCTACTTCATAACTGTAATTTTGCTACTGTTATGAATCGTAATGTAAATATCTGATATGCAGGATGTATTTAGGCAAACCCTGTGAAAGGGTCGTTCGACCTCCAAAGGGGTCGCGACCCACAGGTTGAGAACCACTGTTCTAGAGGCTCATATATTTACAGTAACAGACTGTTCAGAGCATTATATGTAGGGTGTCCAAAAAATGTATATACACACTTTGAATAATTATAAAGGCAGTGTTCATTAAAACACATTTCATTTTCAAAATTGAGCTACCAGCTATTAAAGTATGTATACATTTTTTGGAACACCCTAGATAATAATAAATAATGGCATAGTTATTACATAAAAACCTATTACATAGATTTTTGAAGAAAAATGGTATTTTAAATAAAAATAGTATACTAAGTTATATTAACTGAATTTAACTAAACAAAAAAAGATTAAAAAAACCCCACTAAACATTAATCTGTAGAATTAGCTTGCTATTAATGCATATTCCACTAATTCTATGTATTACTTTGCCAAATTAACCTTTTAGTGCCTTATTTTCCTCATCTTCAAAAATAAATTGACACAAAGAGCCTAACATTTCTGAACACAAAAATTTTAAGAATATCTAAATATAGAAAAGTCAAGAAAACCTTCTGTTTAAAATATATCTCCCTAGAATCATCACTTGGATTTGGCACTTTTATATTTTTATGTTTTTTTTCCTTTATTGATTAAGTTATTACATATGTGGCCTTATACCCCCATGCCCTCACCCCTCCTGTGTCTGTGTCCATTGGTTAGGCTTATATGCATGCATACAAGTGCTTTGGTTGACCTACCCCCTTGCCCCCACCCTCCCCTACCTTCCCTCTGAGGTTTGACGGTCGGATCCATGCTTCTCTGTCTCTGGATCTGTTTTTGTTCATCAGTTTATGTTGCTCATTATATTCCATATATGAGTGAGATCATGTGATATTTACTAGTATCTTTCTCTGACTGGCTTATTTCACTTAGCATAATGCTTTCCAGTTCCCTCCATGCTGTTGCAAAAGGTAAGAACTCCTTCTTTTTTTTACCGCAGCGTAGTATTCCATTGTGTAGATGTACCAAAATTTTTAATCCACTCATTTGCTGATGGGCACTTAGGCTGTTTCCAAATCTTAGCTATGGTAAATTGTGCTGCTATGAACATAGGGGTGCATATATCCTTTCTGATTGGTGTTTCTAGTTTCTTGGGATATATTTCTAGAAGTGGGATCACTGGGTCAAATGGGAGTTCCATTTTTAGTTTTTTGAGGAAACTCCATACTGTTCTCCACAGTGGCTGCACCAGTCTGCATTCCCACCAGCAGTGCACAAGTAATACCTTAATCAATAAAGAAAAAATAAAATAGAATAAAATAAAAATTTATATAGATATAGGACTACATTTATTAAACCTTTTGTATAATTAAAATTGTATTTTAACTATTGAATTTAAAGATTAAAGACACTATGCATATCAGTTTTCATTTTTAAAAGCCTTGCCCTGTTTTTAATATATTTTATTATATAAGTAAGATTATAAATAAATATTCAGGTGGAAGCAGATTTGGTACAATTCATTTGGAAAGCACTTTTGTTATTGAAGAATGGCACAGGAGGAGTTTCTTCATTGGTAGTGGGAGTGGGGCTATTGTAGCTTCACTGGAATAAGCATTTCTGAAGGCCCCCACAGGAGAATTAGATGTGGTGAAAAACTTTATTTTCATGGAGTTACATGCCTCAGTTTTCAAAGTCTCATTTCCCTTAAACCAGTGCTAGAAAATATGCAGCTGGGGGTTCAGCAGAGGTAGAAGCAAAACCAGTATCCAGAGTTTCCATTCCAGGAAGAGCTGGGTCTTGCAGAGCACCAGACTAGTTGTAATCCATTAGTCCATTGGGTGGGGGGTCCACATGGCTGTGGACCATGCGGGCAAATGCAGAGTGTGAAAGCACACCCCTGCAACAAGAGTCTCAAGGGAACAAGAGGACCAAGGCAAGGAACTCCCTTTGTTTAGGAGCTTTCAAGCCCTTTCAGTGGCCACACCTATTTTGGCCAATGACTTGTTCCCAGGTGTGTTGACAGCCTCACCTAGACCTTCCCATCTCACCTAGACTTCACTGGGAATGCATCTATTTCCAGTCCCTTCCCCCAGCAATCTGTGGGGAACAGACCTAGAGAGTGTTAAACTGCAGCTTCCTGGAAAAACTATACAAATGGCATGCCTATATCTGGCCTTCCCTGTTAATTAATAACCAGGTTATTGCAATGGTATCACTTTAACCTTGAAATCCACCTGGAAATTTACCCCCAAGAAATTTTTTAAACATAAATGATGGATATTTAATTTTATTTTTAAATTTTTCTTCTAACTATGAGCTTGAAAATATCTATTAGCATCCATCCTGAATTGTATGACTTTCTCATCTACCAATTTCAGTCTACATCCCAGATTAAACCTAACTTCTTAATGTTTCACTCTGCATTAAAACTATAAGCTTAAAGAATGAATTAGAAACTCAGCAATCAGTGAAGAAATGGTTTGGGATCTGTTTACCAGGCTAATACATACAAATTATAGTCTTTGAAATATCACTATATTTCAAAGTTATCATACATGGCTACGAAAAATTTTTCTTCATTATTACCTCTCTAGAGATGAATATATGACCAAATGAGTAGTAACGTTATTAGGGGAAACATGAGAGAGTTTAGTTAAGTAAGTGAGGATTTTTATCTATTGACAGTATTTAATAAACTATTTACATTGAACTCAGATTGACATATAACATACTTATTATCATGATTGGGGGAGTTGAAGGCATTATTGACCTTTTTTCTTCTTTTTAAATAAATTTTTATTGTTCAGTTTATTACAGTTGTTCCTCTTCCCCCCCCCCCATAGCTCCCCTCCACCCAGTTCCCACCCCACACCCTGCCCTTCCCCCCCTCACTGTCCTCGGCCATAGGTGTTCGATTTTTGTCCAGTCTCTTCCCACACCCCCACACCCCCTTCCCCCCGAGAATTATCAGTCCACTCCCTTTCTATGACCCTGATTCTATTCTATTCACCAGTTTATTCTGATCATCAGACTTTTTTATTCACTTGATTTCTAGATTCACTTGTAGATGCATATGTATTTGTTGTCACTTTGTTGTTCATAATTTTTATCTTTACCTTTTCTTCTTCTTAAAGAATACCCTTCAGCATTTCATATAATACTGTTTTGGCAGTGATGAACTCCTTTAGTTTTTTCTTATCTGTGAACCTCTTTATCTGACTTTCAATTCTAAATGATAGCTTTGCTGGATAAAGTAATCTTGGTTGTAGGTTCTTGCTATTCATCACTTTGAATATTTCTTGCCACTCCCTTCTGGTCTGCATAGTTTCTGTTGAGAAATCAGCTGACAGTTGTATGGGTACTCCCTTGTAGGTAAATAACTGTTTTCTCTTCCTGCTTTTAATTTTCTCTCTTTGTCTTTTGGCCTTGGCATTTTAATTATGATGTGTCTTGGTGTGGCCCTCTTTGGATTCCTTTTATTTGGGGGTCTTTGCACTTCCTTGACTTATAAGTCTATTTCTTTGACCAGGTAGGGGAAGTTTTCTGTCATTATTTCTTCAAATAGGTTTTCAATATCTTGCTCTCTCTCTTCTTCTGGCACCCCCATAATTCGAATGTTGGTACGCTTGAGGTTGTCCCAGAGGCTCCTTGCACTATCTTCATATTTTTGTATTATTTTTTCCTTTTGCTTGTCTGGTTGGGTGTTTACTGCTTCTTTGTATTTCAAATCATTGACTTGATTCTTGGGATCCTCTAGTCTGCTGTTGGATCTCTGTATATTTCTTTATTTCAGTCAGTGTATGCTTAATTTCTAATTGGTCCTTTTTCATATCCTTGAGGGTCTCACTAAATTTTTCAGAGGTTTCTAGAAGATTCTTGAGTAACCTTAAGCCGTGGTTTTGAACTCTATATTCAGTCGTTTGCTTTCCTCTATTTCTCTCATTTGTGACCTGTTTCTTTGTCTCCGTATTTTGGCTTCTCCCCTGTGTTGACAAAGTGGCTTTGTGTGCTGGGTGTCCTATAGGGCCTTGTGGCTCAGCCTCCCTAATTACCTGAGGTGGACACTCTTAGTGCACTCCTTTGTGGGCTGTGTGCACAGTCTTGTTGTAGTTAAGCCTTGATTGCTGTTGGTATCACTGGGAGGAATTGACCTCCAGGCCAGCTGGCTGTGAGGAGCAGTTGTGTCTATAATGGGAGAACTTTTGTGCTGGAGACACCCTTATGGGGCAGGACTTGCTTCAGTGTGGCTTTGGCACTCACTGAGTCTGCCCCCTGAGTGTGTCTTTTATGGATGTGAAGAGTTGTAATCTGGATGGTCTCGCACTGACTACTGGGTACACTGGCTCTTGGATCTCCAAGGAGGTGCAAAGTCAGCCACTGCCTGAGGCCACCCAGCAGGAGCTACAGAGAGATCTGCAGATTCCTCCTCTTTGTTTGGGGTTTGGAGGTGCCCCAATGAGGCCCAGCTGTGAAGCAATGCAGGCTGCTGGTGATCATTATGCCTTCTTTTGGAAGCTCTGGGGTTCTCTGACCCAGCTACAGTTTGACAGGTTTTTAGGCAGAGGAAGGCCAGGTTATTTGTATGCAAAAGCCTCTGAGCACAGCTTGGGTGTGGTTGTAAATTGGGTGGGGCGGGGTCTCAGGAAATCACCAGGGCGGAGCAAACTGCTATGGCTACCAGTCTGCTCTGCCTCAGAGAGGTCCCTGGGTCTCTGTCCCACCGACCCTGTGCAGGAACAATGAACGCTGCAAGAACCTCTGCGAGAAAGCCACCCTCACGTTCTGGCCCAATGCCAGACAGTCCAGTTTCTCTCTGTATGAGTCTGGGTTCCCAAATACTCTCCCAGAACTGGAGGTCAGAGCAGTCAGGAGCTTGTATCTCCCTCCCGATTGAAAAAGACAACAGCGTACCCAGCTGCTAGCAGCTTTCGCGCATGCCTCCGTACCTCCACACTTCCACACCTCTGCACCTCCTACCAGACTCAATGTGCTTTTCTCTTTCCTTCTAGTTATAAAATTTCCACTCAGCTGGCCTTCCCGTGGTTCTGGATGATATTCATTTTGTCTTTTAGTTGTAGTTTTAATGTGGTTATGCATGGCAGCAAGTTCAGGTGTTTACCTATGCTGCCATCTTAGTTGTCTCCAGTATTGACCTTCTATGCATTTTTATTTTTAATGTTTCATTTCGTTTTGTCTAAATTTGGCATTCATATGAAGTATGACACTAAATCTCAGCTATGATTAGGTAACCAAATATCTGTACTTTGTAAGCATCAGCCCTTATTATCTGAATATTAAGTTCTTCAGTTAACAGGGTATCAAATTGTTCTTAGAGTTTTATCAAAGTGTCTCTTCTCTTCTTTTTATTTGTAATAAATACATTGGAGAAAGTTTGTTTTCAATTAACAAAGGTTTAGTCCAATGAACTTGTAATAAAAGATTTAGTCCAATAATCTTGATTCCCTTTTGGGTTTTTCATTACATCCTCATAGTTAGTAATCTTGGTATCCTATATAATAAAAGCCTAATATGCTAAATATCCAGTTGTCCATTCAACCAAAGTGTAATATGCTAATGATATGCTAAGGCTGCTCAACCACTCACTATGATGTGCACTGGGCAGATGCTCAACACAGGAGCTGCCCCTGGTAGTCAGTGCACTCCCACAGGGGGAGCACCGCTCAACTAGAAACCAGACTCATGGCTGGTGAGTGCAGCAGCAGTGGCAGGAGCCTCTCCCATCAGACATCCCCCAAGGGCTCCCGGACTGCGAGAGGGCACAGGCCAGGCTGATGGACCTCCTCCCCACCCTGAGTGCATGAATTTTGTGCACCAGGCCTCTAATTTGCTTATAATTACTTTTAAGTTAGTTTGGTTACAAATAATTGTATTTCCCTTTAAAAAATCCTACACTTGTCTGTACTTCATTGCCTTCTCTTTTATTCTGGAAACTACTAAAATATGGCTTCCATCCCCATCATTTTAGAGAAATTAACTTTGCTAAGATTGGTAATAGCCAGCTCTGTTACTAAAGAAGCCTGGATCTTGTCCAGCTAATGTGGCTCAGTGGTTGAGTATCAACCTGTGGACCAGGAGGTCACAGTCCAATTCCTGGTCAGGCCATATGCCCAGGTCACAAGCTCGATCCAGTGTGGTTCATGCAAGTGGCAATCAATCAATGATTCTTTCTCTCTCATCATTGATGTTTCTATCTCTTTCTCTCCTTTTCCCTTTCTCTCTGATACTAATAAAAATATATACTTCAAAAGTCAAAAGGCAAAAGTAAGAATATTATGTACAATTACAACATTAAATTAAGGGATACACACATACACATGCACATAAAAAGTAAAAATGTGGAGAGGGTGAGTAAAAATTGTAGTGATTTTAAAATTTGTTCAAACTTAAGCAACCACCAACTTAAAATACCCTACTGTAAACAAAGCTTGGTATATAGGAAGCACATGATAACCACAAAAAAAATAACAAGGAATATAACATAAATAAAGAGAAAAAATCCAAGCATAACACTACAGAAAGTCATCAACCTATAAAAGAAGATAACAAGAAACTAAAAAAGGAACAGAGTAAAACTAAAAATAATTACAAAACAATGAGCAAAATGGCAATAACTACATAGCTATCCATAATCACTTTAAAGGTAAATGGACTAAATGTTCTAATCAAAAGATATAGGTTGGCTGAATGAATAAAAAAAGAAAGATAAAGATACATATGCTGCCTACAAGAGACCCAATTCAAATTAAAAGAAACAGACTGAAAATTAAGGGATGGGAAAAAATATTCCATGCAAGTAGAAACAAACAAACAAAAAACCTATTATAGTAATACTTACATTAAACAAAATAGACTTTCAAAGAAAATGCTGGGATATGGAGAAACTAAGATGGCGGCATAGATAAACACCGGGAAATTGCCGCTCCCACAACAATTGAAAAATACCGCAAAGGACAGAGTGGACATCACCCAGAACAACAGGAAAGCTGGCTGAGTGTAAATTCTACAACTAGAAGGAAAGAAAAGCACACTGAGAGGAGCTGCGGAGGTGAAGTGCAGAGGTACGGCGGCTCGCGCGCGCGCGAGCGGAAAGGGGGTGGCACCTGAGGACGTGGCTGTTTTTTTGAATCACAAGCTCCCAACTGCTCTGAACTCCGGTTCCGGGAAGTCTCTAGGGACCCAGGACTCATACGGGGACTGTCGGGCAGCGGGCGAACTTGAGTGCGGCTTTCCCTCAGAGGTGCTTGCAGCCGTTACCGGGACACTGAGACGCGCGACTCCAGGCGGAGAATCGGCCATAGCTGCTTTCTCCGTCCTTTGATTCCCTGAGACCCCGCCCCACCCAGGCTGCAGCAGAGGCTTTTGCATGTGAATGTACCTAACTGCAGCCGAACCAGGCAGACCCGGAACTTCCAAGAGAAGGCCCAAGGCCCCGCAGCAGCTTGCATTGCTTCACAGCTGAGCCTCTTCGTGGCTCCTGCTGTGTGGCCTCAGGCAGAGGCTGAATTAGCACCTCCTTAGATCCAGGAGCCACTGTACCCAGTGGTCAGAGGGGGACCATCCAGACTGCAACTCCTCAGATCCATAAGGGACACACTCAAGGAGCAGACTCAGTGAGCACCAAAGCCCCACTGAAGCAAGTCTTGCCCCAGAAGGGTGTCTTCAGCACAGAAGCTCTCCCACTTCAGACACAGCTGATTCTCACAGCCAATTGGCCTGGAGGTCAATTCCTCCCAGTGATCCTACAACAACCAAGGGACCAAGAGTGCACCAAGAGTGTCCACCCCAGGTAACTGGGGAGGCTGAGCCACTGGGCCCTACAGGACACCTGGCGCGCAGGGCCACTCTATCAACACAGGGAAGCAGCCAAAATGCGGAGACAAAGAAACAGGTCACAAATGGCAGAAATGGAGGAAAGCAAACGACTGGATATAGAGTTCAAGGCCACGTTTATAAGGTTTTTCAAGTATTTTATGGAAACCGCCGATAAATTTAATGAATCCCTCAATAAGTATAGTGAGACCATGGAGGACATGAAAAAGGACCAACTAGAAATTAAGCATACACTGACTGAAATAAAGAATAATTTACAGAGATCCAACAGCAGACAAGAGGATCCCAAGAATCAAGTCAAAGATTTGAAATACAAAGAAACAAAAAATACCCAACCGAAAAAGAAAAAATAAAAGAGATTCCAAAAATATGAAGATAGTGTAAGGAACCTCTGGGACAACTTCAAGCGTACCAACATCAGAATTATAGGGGTACCAGAAGGAGAGAGAGGGCAAGATATTGAAAACCTTTTTGAAGAAATAATGACAGAAAACTTCCCCTACCTGGTGAAAGAAATGGACTTACAAGTCCAGGAAGCGCAGAGAACCCCAAACAAAAGGAATCCAAAGAGGACCACACCAAGACACATCATAATTAAAATGCCAAGAGCAAAAGATAAAGAGAGAATCTTAAAAGCAGCAAGAGAAAGACAGTCAGTTACCTACAAGGGAGTACCCATACGACTGTCAGCTGATTTCTCAACAGAAACCATGCAGGCCAGAAGAGACTGGCAAGAAATATTCAAAGTGATGAATAGCAAGAACCTGCAACCAAGATTACTTTATCCAGCAAAGCTATCATTCAGAATAGAAGGTCAGATAAAGAGCTTCACGGATAAGAAAAAGCTAAAGGAGTTCATCACCACCAAACCAGCATTATATGAAATGCTGAAAGGTATTCTTTAAGAAGAGGAAGAAGAAAAAGGAACTCTTACCATTTGCCACAGCATGGATGGAACTGGAGAGCGGATAAATACCACAGGATCTCACTCATTTGTGGAATATAATGAACAACATAAACTGATGAACAAGGACTGATCCAGAGACGGAGAGGCATTGATTGGACTGTCGGGCCTTGGAGGGAAGGTAGGGGAGGGGAGGGGTAAGGGGGAAAGATCAACCAAAGGACTTATATGCAAGCATATAAGCCTAACCAATGGACACGGACAACGGGGGGGTGAGGGCATGAGTGGGGGGGGGAGGGTAACGTGGGGACAAGGACACATATGTAATATCTTAATCAATAAAAAATATATTATTAAAAAAAAAAAAAGAAAATGCTGGGATGAAAAAATGGTGGCCGAATAGGCAGATGTGTCATACACTTCATCCAGGGGCCAGAATGGAAATACAACTAAATCAGAGAACATACACCCTGAATTAACAAATTAGGCACAGCTGAGAAGACAACTTATAACAAGGAAGGGAAGAAAATGCCTGGAGACAGGTTGAAATGGGGATTTGGGCTTGAGAGGGGCAGCGGACCAGCAGGCTGAGAAGGAGAGGAGAAAACAGCTTTGCACCAAAGCCATGTCCCTTAACAGCAGATTTAATGTCCAACTGTCAAAAGGAAAAGCCACAGGGCTGCTTGCAGCCTGGGAATCTGTACCCAAGACCACAGCCATGAAAGGCTGCCCCTCCAAAGGCAGCACTTCGAGGAGAAAGCAGAGTGGTGCTGGGGGGAGAGAAAGCCATGCTTTTGTTGTTGTGTTGTGTTTTTGTTTTGTCTTTGTTTTTATTCTCTAAACTCCGAACACAAGACTTTTCAATTGCAATCACTTACCTGAGACTTTGGCACAGGGAGGGAAGCACGAACTTGAGGTGCCTGAAGAGAGAATGTGGAGGGAAGCAGGGCAAGGAGACTTGTCCAGGAGTCCTGCATTGGGATGTTCTTAAACTTCCAAACATAAGATTCCATTTCTCCCCAGAAGAGCTAGCCCCTCCCAGTAGCTTCAAGGCAGGTGATACAGCTTGCCACACCCTGCATTTTGAGCTTTACAGAGGAAACAGGCAAAGGCCAAGCTTACAGGTCAGAATAGTCCCAAGGAGCCCTCAGTGACTAGATTGTAAGAGGGGCCATCTGCCCCGCTATTCTGGAAACCAGACTGATAAAAACTCTAGATTGCTAGCCAACCCCATTGGTATCCATACAAGGATCTCTAACCAACCAAGGGCAGAGCAATATTTTGGGCCACTCACAGAAGAGTAGCTCTGTGTAAGAAAAATATCCACCATCTTATTCCCCAAAAGCGAAACAGCACCAATCCCACCTAAAGCCCTTGAGTGATTAAAATTGACAGCTGGCAGACAGGCAAAGAGGGAATATTGGCCCCACCTTCTTGCAGCCAAGGCATGCAGAAACAGACATAAGCAGAAGACAAATGGATCACTTGGATCATCAGTCAGAGTGCTAAAAGCCAGAAGATAGTAACTAACAGTGGTCAGCATCTAAGTACCTGACAGGAAGCCCAGAATTGGCAGACAGAACAGAATAGTGGGATCCTAAACCAGCTCCCATGGTGCAATAAAACTCGGCTAAAGCAAATGATATTTCACTTTTAGTTTTTTTTTACTTTTTACTTTTTTATTTTTTGTGCTTTTTTACCCTCTTCTCTTTTTTTCCTTCCATTTTTCTTCTCCTTTCTCTGTTTTAGTTTTCCTCTTTCCTTTCTTTCTTCTCCTTTTAAAAAAATGATCTTTATCTATTGATGTGTTATTATTCTAGTCTCTGTTGGTTTAGTCATATATCTAATTCCCTCTTCCCTGCTCCTACTCCATTTCCCCTTCTCTTATCTTTTTCTTCACTATTGATTTATTTTTTTCTCTCCTCTCTTACTCTTTTCTTCTCCTAATTTTTTAACTTGTTTCACTTCCTCAATTTAGACCTATCTGCTCTCTCATCTATTCTGCTTAAAAAACACACACACAAAAAAACCCACCTTTTTTATTATTTGTTTATTTTTGTTTGTTCTTATCTTCTCATTTCTTTTCTCCCTCCTCTATTCTAAACCATTGTCCTTCCCTTACTCATCCAATTCCTTAACCTTATGTTCTTTATTTAAACTCTGCATCTACAGATTCTGCCTTTTTCTGAGTGTTTTTTTGTTTGTTTGTTTGTGCCTTTTGGTTTATTTGATTGCTTTGGTGTGTTTTCTCCCAATATTCTTTCTTTCTTTTATGTTTTTTCACTATCAATATTATTCTCTTTTCTCTTTCCTAGTTCTTCTTTCTATCATGGGCACATATATTAAGGTAATAATTGGCTTGTGTACATTTGTGTTCTGTTTCAACCATGTCATGCCTTGTCATGTGGTATTTGGTACTGTTCAGTCAGCAGCTCTAAAACAGTTAGCACGACATGGTAGGGAATGAGCCAGATAATTGGACACCCTGAGGGGACACTACATCCATGAGTGGAATAATAACATTCAAGACCCAACTAAATCAGTAGAACTCAAATATCTCAAGGAGTGGGCCTCCCTAGAACACTCAGCCCAGGAGTATGAGAGCCTACATCACTGGGTCCCACAAAACATCTAATGTATAAGACCAATTCAAAATATCTAGGTGGCATAGCCATTTCATCTAAAACATAGAAACAATTACAAAGGAGAGGCAAAAAATGGAGACACAAAGGAACGACCCACAAATGAAAGAAAATGAGGAAACACCAGCAAAGGAATTAAATGAAATGAAGGCAAGCAATTTGTTAGAGAAAGAATTCATAGTAATAATTATAAGGATGCTCAAATGTCTGGATTAGAAATTCACCAGCATGTGTAATAATCAAGAGGAAATTAAGAATGGCATAGCTGCAATAAAGAACACAATGGAAGGTTCCAACAGTAGACTAGAAGAAACTGAGGACCAAATCAGTGTGTTAGAAGACAATGTAAACAAACAAAAAAAAAAACAGCCAAGAGAGAAGAAACAAGAAAACAAAAATAAAAAGCCAAAGGACAGACTAAGGGAGCATTGGGACAACATCAACTGAAACAACATCTGCATAATAGGGGTGACAGAATGTGAGGAAGCTGAGTAAGGAATAGAAAACCTGTTTGAAGAAATAATGACAGAAAACTTCCCTGACTTTGGGGGGGAAAAAAGCCACACAAGTCCAAGAAGTCACAGAGAGTCCTAAATAAGATGAACCCCAAAAGACCAAAACAAAGCCATATTGCAATTAAATTGGCAAACGTCAAGTACATAATAAGAGTAATAAAGGCTGCTGAAGAGAGAGATAGAAAGTTACCAACAAAGGATCTCCCAATACACTATTAACTGATTTCTCAACAGAAACACATCAGGCCAAAAGGGAATGGAATGAAGTATACAAAGTGATGCAAAGCAATGGATTAAATCCAAGAATATGCTATCCAGCAAGGCTATCATTCAAAATTGAAGGGGAAATCATGAGCTTCACAGACAGAAAAAGGCTAAGGGAATTTATTACCACCAAACCAGTAACACAAGAAATCCTACAGGGACTGGTGTAAAAACAAGAACTACAAGGGAAGAAGAAACACAGGGATAAAGAATAAAAATGGTCCTGTTCTTGCCTCTGCTTCAGCTCAGCCTGACCGAGAAGCTCCGAGTGTCACCACGCAGTGGCTTGTCGGCTTGTCAGACAGCCAGGGTTTGGGGCTGTACAACATGAACTGGATCTCGGTTTCTGCGTTGCAGGTGGAAGGGAAATTGCGAAAGAGCAGCTCCTGAAAGGCAAGATGCTGTAAAAAGAACAAAAAGAGGAAGTTATTTGTTTGCTTGGAATTATTTTGTTTCCTTGGATTCTTGTGATGAACACAGATTTGGAGTCATTGCTGCTGGTTGAAACCGACTTCCCCTGAACATCAGGCCTACCCTCTCTGTGGATCTTCCTCAGACCTACTGCCTAACACCTATGCAAGGGGGTAGCCTGGAAAGAAAAAAGAGGAGACAAGACATCAGTGGAATAGGCAGATGCATTCCAAGGCTTGTCCCGGAGCAAATAGAATGAGCAGTTGAAACGAATAACATCCACCCCGAATTGGTGAAGCAGACTCAGCTGGTGAGACAGTTTGCAGCCAGGAAGGACAGAGTTCTCCTGGAAACGTAAAAAACAGGGATCTGGACAGGAGTGTTTGCCGGATCTCTGAGCCCAGAGGTTCAGAGGGAAACTGCGCTGCACCCAGCCACATCCCTTGGGACAAGTACAGCCTCTGACTGGGGAAAGGAGATCCGCAGGACTGTTGGCACCCGGGAATTTGAGATCTGGGTACCATAATTACAGAAGACTGAGCCCAGAGGGGGCAGCCTGAAGCATTGACCAGACCATGCAGTGCAGGTAAGAGAGGAGCTCACAGAGACTCAGTCTTCCCCATTTGTGCGGCCGGCAATTGTTTGTTTTTCACTGAACCCTGATGAAAGGACATTTTGGATACAAACACTCACCCATGCTGAGGAGTGGGAGAAGGTGCAGACGAGTGGAATCTGGACCCCTTTCTCTCCTGGACAGAGAGTCACAAACAAGATGAACCCGAAAAGACCCACACCATGACACATAATAATTACCAGGGCAAATGTTCAGGACAAAGAGAGAATCTTAAAGGCTGCAAGACAGAGATGGAAAGTTACATACAAGGGATCTCCAATTAGATTATCAAATGATTTCTCAACAGAAACACATCAGGCCAGAAATAATGGACGGAAATTTAAAAAGTGATGCAAAGCAAGGGACAGAATCCAAGAATACTCTATCCAGCAAGGCTATCATTCAAAATTGAAGGGGAAATAAGAAGCTTCACAGACAAAAAAAAAAGGCTAAGGGAGTTTATCACCACCAAGCCAGCAATGCAAGAAATGCTAAAAGGACTGGTGTAAAAAGAAGAAATAAAAAGCTAATAAAGAAAAAAAGCACAAAAAAATAGAAATAGCTACAAACAAGAACCTTTCAATAATAACTTTAAACGTAAATGGACTAAATGCTCCAATCAAAATACATCGAGTGGCTAAATGGATAAAAAAAACATGACCCATATATTTGCTGTCAACAAGAGACCCACCTCAGAATAAGGGACTCACACAGACTGAAAGTGAAGGGATGGAAAAATATCTTTCAGGCAAATGGAAATGAAAAAAAAAGCTGGGTAATAATAGTTATATCGGACAAAATACACCTCAAAGTGAAGGCCATAACAAGAGAGAAGGAAGGCCACTTCATAATACTAATGGGATTGATACAACAAGAGGATATAATCATGAAAAACATATATGCACCCAATGCCGGAGCACCCAAATACATAAAAAAACTCCTAGAAGATATCAAAGGACAGATCGACAACAATAAAATCATAGTAGGGGACTTTAATACACTACTAACATCACTGGATAAAACATCTAGACAAAAAATCATCAAAGAAACAGCCATCCTAAATGACTCACTAGATCAAACAGACTTAATTGACATCTTCAGAACATTTCACCCCAAAGCCACAGAACATACATTCTTCTCAAGTGCACATGGGACATTTTCACAAATAGACCACATATTGGGTCACAAGCAAAGTCTCCCCAAATTCAAGAAGATTGAAATCATACCAAGCATCTTCTCAGACCACAATGGCATAATATTAGAAATAAACTACAATAAAAACAACCCAAAACACTCAAACACTTGGAAGCTGAATAGCATGCTATTAATTAATGATTGGGTTATCAATGAGATCAAAGAAGAAATTAAAAACATCCTGGAAACTAATGACAATGAAAACACAACAATCCAAAACCTATGGGACATAATTAAAGCAGTCCTGAGAGGGAAGTTTATAGCTCTACAGGCCTCTCTCAAAAAACAAGAAAAAATGGTAGTAAATCATCTAACTCTACAACTCAAAGAATTAGAAAGAGAGCAACAAGAAAAGCCCAGCGTGAGCAGAAGAAGGATGTAATAAAGATTAGAGCAGAAATAAATGACAGAGAGACAAAAAAAAAACAATACAGAAAATCAGTGAAACCAAGAGCTGGTTCTTTGAAAGGATAAACAGGATTGATGAACCTCTAGCCAGGCACACCAAGAAGCAAAGTGTGGGAAACTGTTTATTGCCTTCACTATCTGATAAGCATAGACAGAGCACTCCCCGAAACCCCCGGAAGGCTGGGTGCCTTTGAAGCCCTCCCAAAGGTCGGAGCTAGGCGCCACCTCTGTTTGTCCAGACAGTGGTAGCTGAAACTACTCGCCCATTTATTATTATGTAAATCCTTGCTGATGGGCTAGTCTGCATGTTGCAGGGGGTCACCTGCCTAGGGCTATGCTGTAGGGGCATCCCAGATCAATAAAAGCTTGGTGAGGCCTGAGCATAGAGGAGAAGTCCTTCGGGACTTGCCGCCTGGTCCCCCAATATTGCAAAATTATCTCGTGTCTTTTTCTCTCATTTGCTGTGTGGCTCCTCTTTCAGATACCGAACCCTACTCCACGCGAGTCGTGGAAGGAAACACTCAACACAAAGAGAGAGGAACCAAATAAACAAAATCAGAAACGATAGAGGTGAAATAACAACAGACCCCACAGAAATACAAATGATTGTTAAAAAATACTATGAAAAACTCTACTCCAACAAACCAAACAACCTGGAGGAAATGCACATATTCCTAGAAAAATACAACCTTCCAAAACTCAATCAGGAAGAATCTACAAATCTCAATAGGCCAATAACTATGGAAGAAATTGAAGCAGTCATCAAAAAGCTCCCAGCAAACAAAAGCCCAGGACCAGACGGCTTCACAGGGGAGTTTTACCAAACATTCAAGGAAGAACTAAAACCTATCCTCCTCAGACTATTCCAAAAAAATCAAGAAGAAGGAACACTTCCCAGCTCATTCTATGAAGCCAGCATCACCCTAATACCAAAACCAGGTAAAGACATCACAATGAAAGAGAATTACAGGCCAATATCCCTCATGAACATAGATGCCAAATCCTCAACAAAATCTTAGCAAATTCGATCCAGCAGTACATCAGAAAGATCATACACCATCACCAAGTAGGATTTATCCCAGGGATGCAAGGATGGTACAATATCCACAAATCAATAAACGTGATACATCACATAAACAAATTGAGAGGGAAAAAAAACATAGTCATATCAATTGATGCAGAAAAAGCATTTGACAAAATTTAACACCCATTTTTGATAAAAACTCTCAGCAAGGTGGGAATAGAAGGATCATACCTCAACATAATAAAAGCCATAGCTGACAAACCCACAGCCAACATCATACTCAATAGACAAAAGCTAAAACCATTTCCCCTAAGAACAGGAACAATACAGCGATGCTCCCTGTCACCACTCCTGTTCAACATAGTACTGGAAGTATTAGCCATTGCAATTATACAAGAAGAAGAAATAAAAGGCATACAAATTGGAAAAGAAGAAGTAAAACTGTTCTTATTCGCAGATGACATAATATTGTACATAAAAAACCCTAAAGACTCCATCAAAAAACTATTAGACTTAATAAATGAATTCGGCAATGTAGCAGGATACAAAATTAACCCCAAGAAATCTATGGTATTTCTATACACCAATAGTTAACTTACAGAAAGAGAGACTAAAAAAGCAATCCCACTTACCATCGCACCAAAAAAGTTAAGAGACCTAGGAATAAACTTAACTAAAGAGGTAAAAAACCTCTACTCAGAAAACCACAGGATGTTGAAAAAAAGATAAAGGAAGACATAAACAGATCGAAGAACATACCATGTTCATGTATTGGTAGAATTCACATCATTAAAATGTCCATACTACTCAAAGCAATCTATAAATTCAATGCACTTCCCATTAAAATACCAATTGCATATTTCACAGACCTAGAAGGAACTCTCCAAAAATTCATCTGGAATTAAAAAAGACCCTGAATAGTTGCAGCGATCTTGAGAAAGAACAAAGTACATGGGATCTCAATACCAGATATCAAGCTGTATTACAAAGCCACTGTTCTCAAAACTGCCTGGTACCGGCACAAGAACAAACAAATAGATCAATGGAATAGAATACAGAGCCCGGAAATCGAACCTAACCAATATGCTCAATTAATATTTGACAAAGGAGGCAAGAACATACAATGGAGTCAAGATAGTCTCTTCAATAAATGGTGTTGGGAAAATTGGACAGATACATGCAAAAAAATGACACTAGACTACCAACTTACACCATACACAAAAATGAACTCAAAAGGTATAAACGACTTAAATGTAAGATGGTAAACCATAAAAATACTAGAGGAAATCAAAGGCAACAAAATCTCAGACATATGCCGAAGCAATTTCTTCACCAATACAACTACTCCTAGGGCATTCGAAACTAAAGAGAAAATAAACAAATGGAACTACATCAAAGTAAAAAGCTTCTACACAGCAAAAGAAACCATCAACAAAAGAACAAGAAAGCCCACTGCATGCGAAAACATATTTGCCAATGTTATCACCTATAAAGTTTTAATCTCCAACATTAATACGGAACTCATACAACTTAAGAAAATGAAGATAAACAATCCAATCAAAAAATGGTCAAAGGGCCTAAATAGACACTTTTCAAAAGAGGACATTCAAGAAGCCAAGAGACATATGAAAACATGCTCAAAGTCACTAATCATCCAAGAAATGCAAATCAAAACACCAATGAGGTACCATCTCACACCTGTCAGACTGGCTATCATCAACAACTCAACAAACGACATGTGCTGGAGAGGATGTGGAGAAAACCGAACACTCGTGCACTGCTGGTGGGAATGCAGACTGGTGCAGCCACTATGGAAGACAGTATGGAGTTTCCTCAAAAAATTAAAAATGGATCTCCCATTTGACCCAGTGACCCCACTTCTAGGAATATATCCCAAGAAACCAGAAACACCAATCAGAAAGTATATGTGCACCCATATGTTCATAGCAGCACAATTCATCATAGCTACGATCTGGAAACAGCCTATGTGCCCATCAGCAGATGAATGGATTAGAAAACTGTGGTACATCTACATGATGAAATACTATGCTGCTGTAAAAAAGAAAGAACTCTTACCATTTGCAACGTCATGGATGGAACTGGAGAGCATTATGGTTAGTGAAATAAGCCAGTCAATGAAGGAAAAATACCACAGGATCTCACTCATTCATGGATAATAAAGACCATTATAAACTTATGAACAATAATAGATACAGAGGCAGAGCTGCCTCAAACTGATTGTCAAACTGAACCAGGTAGGCCAGGGAGGGTTGGGGGGCAGGAGGGATCGGGATAAGAGATCTACCGAAGGACTTGTATGCATGCATATAAGCATAACCAATGGACATAAGACACTGGGGGGTAGGGGAGGCCAGGGGATTGTCAAGGGCGGGGGAGAGAAAAAAAGGACACATATGTAATACCCTTTATAATACTTTAAGCAGTAAAACAATAAAATAAAAAAAATATATTAAAAGAAACCAGAAACACCAATCAGAAAGGATATATGCATCCCTATGTTCATAGCAGCACAATTTACTATTGTTAAGATCTGGAAACAGCCTAAGTGCACATCAGCAGATGAATGGATTAGAAAACTGTGGTACATCTACACAATGGAATAATACGCTGCTGTAAAAAAGAAGGAATTCTTACCATTTGCAACAGCATGGAACTGGAGAGCATTATGCTAAGTGAAATAAGCCAGTCAATGAAAGAGAAATACCACATGATCTCACTCATTTATGGATAATTAAGACCACTATAATCTGATGAACAAAAACAGTTACAGAGGCAGAGCAACATCGAGCAGACTATTAAACTACAGTGGGAAGGCTGGGGAGGGTTGGGGGGTGAGGGGTAAGAGATCTACTGAAGGACTTGTACTCATGCATATAAGCATAACCAATGGACACAAAACACTGGGAGGTATGGGAGGCTAGGGGAAGGTCAAGGGGAGAAAAAAAAGGAGCCATATATAATACTCTTTGTAATACTTTAAGTGATACAACAATGAAAAAATAGAATAAAAATGGGTCAGGCTGGAAGATGGTGGCTGACAGGACAGCAAGCTGCAAGATAGTGTGTGAGTGACAGAGCGAAAGGAGAGTGCATGGACGTGCAGGGAGTGTCTGTGTTTGTGGGTGAGGCACAGTTATATTCACAGGACGGTTGGGGACTAGCAGACCAGGCTCCCCTAGGTGGGCAACCTCTACTACTGCTGAAATATCTAGCTGAGCATCCAGCTCTGCCTCAGAGACCACATCATCTTGAAAGGGAGAGCAGCTGTGATCAGAACCCTAGCCTTACCTTCAACCAGGGAGACCTCAGATACCTCCAGGAACTCTACAACCACAATGCTCAGGGACCAGCTGCCTCAGCTACAAACCCACAAACACCAAGACTCCAGCCTCTCAGGCCATGGGCACCTAAAAAGTTTGTCCAGGGGAGTCAAGGTGGCTGTCAAATATGTGGATGGCTCCTGTGCCTTCTCACAGAGCAGATAGAAGGAACAGCTGAATCAAATAACAACCACCTGAAATTGACAAATTAAACACAGCTGGTGAGGCAATACATGGACAGAAAGGTCAGAGATCGATCGCCTAGACAGAGGTAAGATATGGGATCCAGGCTGGAGGGAGAAATGCATGCAGTGGAGTCTAGAGTCTCAGTGGGAGACTGCGCTCCACCAAACCTGCGGCCCTTGGGGTCAGTGTAACCTTTGACAGTGGAAGGGGGTCCGCAGGGCTGCTGGCAGAAGGCGACTCTAGATATAAGCCCACACCTATGAGAACCTGTGCACCGAAAGGCAGCCTGAAGTTCTATACTGGCTGCACAGTGCCAGGGGAAAAAAGACATGAGTCAGTGTGGTTCCCTTTGTCTTTTTTAAAAAAAAACCCTCCTTGCTTTTGCTTGATAAGTCCAGTACATAGGATCTTCCAGTTAAAAACACTCACCAAGACTGCAGGGGAAAGTTGTTTTTGTGGAAACTGGGGATCAGAATGAGGAGAGACAAGCAGGGAACCAGCTCTGGGTCAGTCCGTCCCTCCAACCCAGTATTAAATGCGGCAGGGAAAGAAGAATCTAAACACTGGGTAGAGGGGACATTTAGTCCCAGAAATTAATACAAAAACACCACCACCAGGGGTTGTGTCAGAAAGTGAGTCTTGTGTAAATACAACTGAAGGCAGGCAGAGGAACAAAGTGATCAGAGAGATCCTGCCTGCTTGAAAAAGAGGTTGTGGCTTATGACACAGTAGAGCGGTGGACCACAGGGAACTTTAACACTGTGCTGACTACCTGACAGGAAACAGACGTGCCAGACAGAACAGTAGAGAGGGGTCTTAAACCAGCACCCATGGGTTATTGAATCCCCACTGAAGTGAACGACCTTCACTACTTCACTTTTTTATTTTTTATCTTTTACATAAGAAACTAAAATTTTTCTCCCTTTATTTTACTTTTTTATTATATTTTTATTTTTAATTTTTATAATTATTACTATTATTTTAGCTTTTTTACATTTTATTTTATTTTTTCTTTATTTTATTTTTGGATTAGTGCTCTACATTCTATTTTTATTTTTATTTTAGCATTATTTTACTATATCTCAATTTTTCCTTTATGCCAACATTCTCTTTCTCAATTTCCCCTTTTTTGTCTTGTTTCTCTTACCCTTTTCCTGCTTTAGTTTTTCTCTATCCTTTCCTTTGACTCCCTGTTAAAAATTGGTCTTACTCATATATCTGACTACAGGCCCAGAGCACTAAATTCGTGCACAGGAGGAGGGTCCCTCAGCCCGGCCTGCACCCTCTCCAATCTGGGACCCCCTTGGGAGATGTCCGACTGCCAGTTTAGGCCCTAAATTGGCAGTCGGACATCCTGCTCACAATCTGGGACTCCTGGCTCCTAACTGCTCACCTGCCTGCTGGCCTGATAGCCCTAAATACTTTCCCCTGCCAGCCTGATCCCCCTAACTCAGTGGTTCTCAACCTTCTGGCCCTTTAAATACAGTCCCTCATGTTGTGACCCAACCATAAAATTATTTTCGTTGCTACTTCATAACTGTAATGTTGCTACTGTTATGAATAGTAATGTAAATATCTGATATGCAGTATGGTCTTAGGTGACCCCTGTGAAAGGGTCATTCAACCGCCAAAAGGGTCACGACCCACAGGTTGAGAACCGCTGCCCTAACTGCTCTCCCCTGCTGGCTTGATTCCGCTAACTGATTTCCCATACTGGTCTTATCCCACTAACTCCTCTCTCCTGTTGGCCTGATCGCCCTAACTGTGTTCCCCTGCCAGCCTGATACCCCTAACTGCTCTCCCCTGCTGGCCTGATCCCCCTAACTGATCTCCCCTGCTGGCCTTATCCCCCTAAGTCCTCTCCCCTGCTGGCCTGATCACCCTAACTGTGCTCCCCTGCCAGCCTGATACCCCTAACTGCTCTCCCCTGCCAGACTTATCCCCCTAAATGCCTCTGTCTCAGCCCTGCCACCATGGCTTGGTCCAGAAGGACATCTGAGAGGTCATCCAGAAGATGTCTAATTAGCATATTACTCTTTTATTAGTATAGATTTCCTCTCCACTGCTCCAAGTCCAAGCACAATTCTCTTCACTAGCCATTTTTTTTCTTTTCTTCCTTTTTCTTTCTTTCTGTCTTCTTGTTGAAGTTTGTTTGTTAGCTTGTTTTTTCTGTTTGTTTTGTTTTTCTTTTTGCTTTGCATCTATTTTTCCTCTCCTCACTTGTTCTCTTCTTCTACTAACAGTGGAATTAGTTCCAAAGTGGAATTAGTTCCAATCACAAATGCAGGTCTATCTGCTCTCTATTCTCCTTTTCCAAAAATAGATGAATTCATAGATAGAATAAAGAAGGGGGAAAGACTATATATATATATATATAATATATAATATACATATATTTTTTTTCTCTTTTTTTTGTATTTTGTTTTTTACTTTTCTTGTTATACACTTATTCTCTTTCTACCTCCTACATATTAAATCATAGAAATTTCCCCATTCATTCAATTCCTTGACCTTACCTTCTATAAATGAGCTCTGCCTCTTCAGATTCATCTGGGTGTTTCTTATTTGGGTGTTTGCTGTTTGAATTTTTTGAATTAGTTGTTGTTTGCATTCTTCTCTGAGTGTTTGTTATTTGCATTTTTCGGATTAGTTGTGGTTTTCTCCCAATATACATATATTTTTCCCCTTCTTTTTCTTCTCTTTCTTTTCTCTCTTACATTATTTCCTTTTCTCAATATCATTTTTTCACTCATTTCTCTCCCCTAATTCTCTTTTCTCTGGTGGTCACATTTATTTGCAGTTATTGGTATCATGAATACATTTGTGTTTGGCAGCCTATGTCTTGTGCCTTGTCATGTTGTATTTTATGCCCTTAAGTAACTGCAGGAGAGAGAGAGCTACATAACCAAACACCCTGAGAAGAGCAAAGATGGGGAGACAAAGAAATAGCCCCCATATGAAAGAAAAGAAGGAATCACTAGAAAAGGAAGTAAATGAAATGGAGGCAACCAGTTTATTAGAGAAGGAATTCAGAGCAATGGTAATTAGGATGCTGAAAAGGATGGAAGACAAATTCAACAATATTTGTAAGAATCAAGAGGAAATGAAGAAGAACCAAGAAGAAATGAAGAATACATCACTGCAATAAAGAACACAATAGAAAGCATCAACAGTAGACTAGCAGAAGCGGAGGACCACATCAGTGAGCTAGAAGACAAGGCAGGAAAAAAATAACCAAATAGAGCAGCAACTGGAAAAAAAAAACACACTTAAAAAAACACAGGAGGAGAGCCTAAGGCAGGGGTGGGCAAACTTTTTGACTCGAGGGCCACAATGGGTTCTTAAACTGGACCAGAGGGCCGGAACAAAAGCATGGATGGAATGTTTGTGTGAACTAATATAAATTTAAAGTAAATATCATTACATAAAAGGGTACGGTCTTTTTTTTTAATAGTTTTATTCATTTCAAACGGGCTGGATCTGGCCCGCGGGCTGTTGTTTGCCCACAGCTGGCCTAAGGGAACTTTGGGGCAGCATGAAACAAAACAACATCTGCATAATAGGGGTGCCAGAAAAAGAAGAAATTGAGCAAAGAATAGAAAACCTGTTTAAAGAAATAATAACAGAAAAATTACCTGATATTGGACAGAAAAAAACTCACACAAGTCCAAAAAGCTCACCAATAACAAAATAAGAATCTTGAGAGACCTTAAAAGTGTGGTTCTGAACTCTATATCTTCCATTGACAATTTTGTCCTGTTTCTTTGTCTCCGCATTTTGTTATGCTTCCTTGGTGCACCCCCTAGTGGTCTTTGTTCGCAGTCTTATAGTTAAATCTTGATTGTTGTAGCTAATTCCAGGGAGGGTTTGACCTCCAGGCCAAGTGGCTATGAGAATCAGCTGTGTCAGCAGTGAGAGAACTTCTGTCCTCTAGGGAGGTGCTAATCTGGCGTTTGCCTGAGGCTATCCGGCAAATGCCTGTGTGCAGGGCTTGGGCGGGGCGGGTCGTACAGGATCAACAGGGTGGGCCAGAGAGAGCAGTTATGGCGGCTCTCAGTCCTGTCCCCAGGGGCTCTGCCTCTCTGAGTCCCAGCACCCCCTGCAAAGCTCAGAGAGAAAGCTGCACTCGCTCTGACCGAAGCCAGACAGTCCCGCTTCTCCCGTTTGAGTCTGGGTCCCCAAAGACTCGCCCGGATCTGGAGCTCAGAGTCTGGGACTCCCTCCCGATTGAAAACGCCAACCGCGCCCTCCGCCGCCAGCCCGCTCGCGCACTCCGCACCTCAGAATTTGACTTCAGCACTGTGCCTCCTCTGAGTGTCCGTATGCGTTTCTCTTTCCTCCTAGTTGTAGGACTTCCACTCAGCCAGCGTTCCTGTGGTTCTGGGTGATGTCCCTTCCGTTTTTTGGTTTCACTTTTGAAGTAGTTGTTCAAAGCAGCAAACTCCGGCGTTAACCTATGCCGCCATCTTGGTTCTCACAAAATAAGAATCTTAAAGGCTGCCAAAGAGAGACAGAAAGTTACTGACAAGGGAGCTCTGATCAGACTATCAAATGATTTCTCGACAGAAACACATCAGTCCAGAAGTGAATGGAACGAAATACACAAAGTCATGCAAAGCAAGGGTCTGAATCCAAGAATACTATATGCAGCAATGCTAGCAATCAAAGTTGAGGGTGAAATCAGGACCTTCATAGACATAAGAACACTAAGGAAGTTTATTACCACCAAATCAGCAATGCAAGAAATGCTAAAGGGTCTGCTGTAAAAAGAAGAAATAGGAAGGGAACAAGGAACACAGGCATAAAGAATAAAAATGGCTACAAACAAATGCCTATCAATAATAATTTTAACTGTAAATGGTTTAAAGGCCCCAATCAAAAAGACATAGGGTTGCTGAATGGATAAGAAACCTGACATATATCTGCTGTCTACAGGAGACCCACCTCAGAACAAAGGATTCACAAGGACTGATGGTGAAGGGATAGAAAAAGGTTTTTAAGGCAAATGGAAATGAAAAAATAGCTGGGGTAGCAATACTTATATCTGACAAATTAGACCTCACAGTGAAGGCCATAACAAGAGATAAGGAAGGCCACTTCATAATACTAAAGGGAACAATTCAACAAGAAGATATAACTCTGGTAAACATATATGCACCCAATATAGGAGCACCCAAATACATAAAAAAAAAAAACCTGCTGGAAGATATCAAGGGAGAGATTGACAACAATACAGTCATGGTAGGGGACTTTAATCCCTACTAACACCACTGGATAAATTCTCTAAACAAAAAATCAGAAAAGAAACAGCAATCCTAAATGACTCACTAGATCAGGTAAACTTAATTGACATCTTCAGAACATTTCACTGCAAAGCTACAGAATATACATTTTTCTCAAGTGCACATGGGACATTTTCAAAGATAGACCACATATTGGGACACAGGCAAAGACTCTTCAAATTCAAGAAGATAAAAATCATATCAAGCATCTTCTCAGATCACAATGTCATAAAAATTAGAAATCAACTACAATAAAAACAATGAAAAAAATCAAACACCTGGTGGCTAAATATCATGGTATTAAACAATGATTGGGTTACTAAAGAGATCAAAGAGGAAATAAAAAAAAAAAAAGCATGGCAACAAACAACAATGAAAATACAACAATCCAAAATCTATGGGACACGATGAAAGCAGTCCTGAGAAGAAAGTTCATAGCTTGAAAGGTGTACCTCAAAAATAAAAAAAATAAAAATAAAAATGGTAATAAATTATCTACCCCTACAACTCAAAGAGTTAGAAAGATCTCAACAATAAAAGCCCAGCATAAGCAGAAGGAAGAAAATAACAATGAGCAGAACAGAAATAAACAACATACAGACCAAAAACTCAGTACAAAAGATCAACAAACCAAGAGCTGGTTCTTAGAAAGGATAAACAAGACTGATGAACCTCTAGCGGAGCTCACCAAGAAACAAAGAGAGAGGACCCAAATAAACAAAATCAGAAATGAAAGAGGTGAGGTAACAACCGATCCCACAGAAATACAAAGGATTATGGGAAGAAAAATACTAAGAACAACACTATTCCAACAAAATGGAAAACCTAGATGAAATGGACAAATTTTTAGAAAATTACAAGTTCCCAAAACTCAATCAGGAAGAGTTAAAAAACCTGAATAGGCCTATAACCAACGAAGAAATTGAAGCAGTGATCACAAATCTAGCAAGCAAAAGCCCTGGTCCGGACGGCTTTACAGGAGAGTTCTACCAAGCATTCAAAGAAGAAATAAAACCTATCCTCCTCAGACTATTCCAAAAAATTCGAGAAGAAGGCACATTTCCAAGCTCTTTCTATGAAGCCAGAATTACCCTAATTCCAAAACCAGATAAAGACACTATAAAGAAAGAGAACTAAAGGCCAATATCCTTGATGAACATAGATGCTAAAGTCCTCAACAAAATTCTAGCAAATTGGATCCAGCATTACATTAAAAATATCATACATCATGACCAAATGGGATTTGTTCCAGGGATGCAAGAACGGTACAATACCCACAAATCAATAAATGTAATACATCACATAAACAAATTGAGAGATAAAAATCACATAATCATAGCAATTGATGCAAAAAAAAGCATTTGACAAAATCCAACACCCGTTCTTGATAAAAACTCTCAGCAAAGTGGGAATAGAGGGATCATCCCTCAACATAATAAAAGCCTTATATGACAAACCTACAGCCAACATCATACTCAATGGGCAAAAATTAAATCTATTCCAATTAGAACAAGAACAAGATAGGGATGCCCACTTTCACCACTCCTATTCAATATAGTACTGGAAGTGCTAGCCATAGTGGTCAGACAAGAAGAAGAAATAAAAGGCATCCAGATTGGAAAAGAAGAAGTAAAACTGTCCTTATTTGCAGATGACATGATACTGTACATAGAAAACCCCAAGGACTCCATCAAAAACTACTAGACCTAATAAATGAATTTGCCAATATAGCAGGATACAAAATTAATACCAAGAAATCTATGGCTTTTTTTATACACCAATAATGAACTCATAGAAAGAAAAACAAACAAAAAAAATCCCATTTACCATTGCACCAAAAAAATTAAGATACCCACGAGTAAACATAACTAAGAAGGTAAAAGACGTGTACTTGGAAAACTACAGGATATTTTAAAAAGAGGTAGAGGAAGATATAAACAAATGGAAGAACATACCATGTTCAAGGATTGGTAGAATTAAAATGTCCATACTATCCAAAGCAATCTACAGATTCAATGCAATATCCATTAAAATACCAACGGCATATTTCAAAGATCTCCAAACTCTCCAATAATTCATCTGGAATAAAATAAGACCCCGAATAGCCAAAGAAATCCTGAGAAAGAAAAACAAAGTTGGAGGGATCACAATACCATATATCAAACTATATTACCAAGCCACAGTTCTCAAAACTGCCTGGTACTAGTCCAAGATCATATATATAGACCAATGAAACAGAACAGAGAACCCCGAAATAGACCCAAGCCATTATGCTCAATTAATATTTGACAGAGGAGGCAAGAGCATACAATAGAGTCAAGATAGTCTCTTCAATAAATGGTGCTAAGAAATTTGGTCAGATACATGCAAAAAAATGAAGCTAGATCACCAACTTACACTATACACAAAAACAAACTCAAAATGGCTTAAACATAAGATGGGAAACCATAAAAATCCTACAAGACTCCATAGGCAGCAAAATAGCCGACATATGATGTAGCAATATCTTTACTGACACAGCTCCTAGGACAATGGAGACTAAGGAGAAAATAAACAAATTGGACTACATCAAAATAAAATGCTTCTGCACAGCAAAAGAAACAATCCACAAAACAATGAGAAAGCCCACTGCATGGGAGAACATATTTGCCAATTCTCTTCCTATGAGGCCAGAATCAAACTAATTCCAAAACCAGATAAAGCCATGACAAAGAAAGAAAACTACAGGCCAATATCTCTGATGAACATAGATGCTAAAATCCTCAGCAAAATTTTAGCAAACTGGGGATGCAAGGCTGGTACCATATTCGCAAATCAATAAAAGTGATACAACACATAAATAGACTGCAAGACAAATATCTCATGATCATATCAATTGATGCAGAAAAAGCCAGTCAGAATAAGATAAGTATTACATGATCTCACTCATATGTGGAATATAATGTACCAAATAAACTGATGATCAAAAACAGACCCAGAGGCCGAAACCGGTTTGGCTCAGTGGATAGAGCGTCGGCCTATGGACTAAAGGGTCGCAGGTTCGATTCCGGTCAAGGGCATGTACCTGGGTTGCGGGCATATCCCCAGTAGGAGATGTGCAGGAGGCAGCTGATCGATGTTTCTCTCTCATCGATGTTTCTAACTCTCTATCTCTCTCCCTTCCTCTCTGTAAAAAAATCAATAAAATATATTTAAAAAAAACAGACCCAGAGTCATAGAATCATGAACAAAATGTTGAACCTCATACGAAGACAGGGGAGAGTGGGTGGGAAGAGATCAACCAATGATCTTCAATGCATATATGCAAAAACCTGTAGATACAGACAATGGGGTGGTGAGGGCCTGGGGTGGGTGGGAAGACAGGAGGAGTCTGGAAGAGGTTAGTGGGTGAAAAAGGAGGACCTATGTAATACTTTCAACAATATAGTTTTAAAAATAAAGAAAGGAAAAAGCTGTAACCAAAGACAAAGAAATATAATAATCATAAACATCTATGCACCCGGTTTAGGAGCACTTTTTAAATATATAAAGCTGATAGGTATAAAGGGAAAAGTCAACAGTGATACATTCATAGTAAGATACTTTAATAGCCTATTGACATCAATGGATAGATCAGCTTGGCAGAAAATAAAGAAGGAAACATTGGCCTTAAATGCCACATCATAACAGATATTTTTTTAGTACATTGAACCAAAAAGCAGCCAAATATACAAACCTGTCAAGTTCAAATAGAACATTTTCTAGGATAGACCACAAGTGTCAATATATTTAAAAAGATTGAAATTATATCAAGAATCTCCTATCAAATTGGTATGAAACTAAAAATCAATTACAAAAGGAAAACTGAAAAATATACAACCATGTGAAAGCTAAATAACATTCTACTAACAACAACTAGATTAACAATGAGATCAAGGAATAAATAAAAAAATACCTTGAGACGAAAATGAAAATGCAACAACCCAAACTCTATGGGACACAGCAAAAGAGAAAGGAAAATTGAGTAGTAGCAGGGAAGATGAAAATTAGATATATGAACAAAACAACAGAGGATAGAATAATAACAAATCAATAAAGCAGCTAGATAGCTCTAGACAGTTTGGCTCAGTGGATAGAGTATTAGCCTGCAGACCAAAGGTTCTGGGTTCCATTTCAGTAAAGGGCACGTACCTTGGTTGCTGGCTCCGCCTTGGCCCAGGCCCTGGTCAGAGCACATGCAGGAGGCAACCAACCGATGTGTTTCTCTCACATTGATGTTTCTCTCTCTTTCCCTCTCTCTTCCACTCTCCATAAAAATCAATGAAAAAATATCCTTGGGTGAGAATTAACAAAAGATAATAATAAAAAAAACTAAGCAGCTAGATAAAGAAGATCCATTTTAAAAGGGAGAAAAGAGAAAGTAAAGAGAAAAACTAAAAGGGAGAACGGACAAGAAAAATGGGAGGAAAAAAGAGAAGGGAGGAAGAAAAAGGTGCAAAAAAAAGTGAAGTGTTAATTTCATCCAAGTTTTAATGCTCCATGGGAGCTGGCTTAGGACCCCATTCTTCTGTTCTGTCTGCCAATTCTGGGTTTCTTGTTAGATGCTAACCACTTAGGTGCTAACCACTGTCAGGCACTGTCTTTTGGCTTTTAGCACCCTGTTGAAGCTCCAAGTGATCCACCAGTCCAACACTTCTGTCTCTTCAGGCCTTGGCTGCAAGCAGGAGGGACCAATCTTCACTCTAGAGTAGATTTGTTAGCTGCCTGTGGCCCAGGGCTGGTTCAGCACACTTCCCCTGATTCCTGGGGTTCCACCACTGCCCACCTTTGCCTGTCAGACAGCTATCAATCTTAATCACTCAAAAGTCTCTTTTTGACAGGGCTTTAGGTGGGGTAAGTGCTGTTTCATTTTCAGGGAATATGATAGGAGTGTTTTCCTGTCCCAGAGCTATTCTGTGAGAGTCCATGGCCAGCGTGGCTTTCGCAGATTCAAAGACTTGGAGGAAGGCCTGACTCACAAATGATACACAAGACGAAATATTATTTTGAATACTGGGGAAACCAGAGGACAACTCAACTATAGAAGTCAAGTTCTCTCTGTTGCTCCTTTCCCAGTTGCTTTTATTAGCTAGAATACACAATTGCCTTTAGGAATGCAAACAGACATATCAATGATAATGTTTAGTAAACAGTAAGATTATCAGGTTTTGGGGGAGTTTGCTTTAGGCCATTGAGTTAGCAGCAGGTAATAAAATGTAGATATTCACCCTGTGAATATCAAAAGGAGTCCTGGTCAGCCTTCTGCCAGACTCCTCACATTTATATCAATTACTGCTGATCTAGGCCTCCAGCAATTCCCCCTTCTTCAAATTCTTAATAGAGGTTGATATGTCACTTGCAGAGTTTCAATTCTTTTAAAATTTTTATTCCGCATCTGCAGACTAAAATTAAATAAATAAAAACAAGAATGAGACAGGTAATAGTGTTTATGCTAAAAGGCAAAAGTAAAGGAGCAAATTCTTTCTTTAAATTGCTTCCAGGCATCTAAGGAATTAGATTTTTCAGTTTGCCTGGAATAATTATATAATACTAGAGGCCCGGTGCACAAAAATTTGTGCACTTGGGGTGGGTCCCTCAGCCTGGCCTGTGCCCTCTCACAGTCTGGGACCCCACGGGGGTTGTCCAACATGCTGGCTTAGGCCTGCTCTCCAGGGGATCGGGCCTAAGCTGCCAGTCAGACATCCCTCTGGCAGCCCGGGGGGCCCTTGGAGGATGTCCACTTGCCAGCAGGGAGCAGGCCTAAGCTGCAGTCAGACATCCTTAGCACTGCTGAGGAGGAGGGAGAGGCTCCTGCCACCACCGCCATGCTGGCAGCCATCAGCCTGGCTTGTGGCTGAGCAGAGTGCCCCCTTTGGGAGAGCACTGAACACCCAGGGGCAGATCCTGCATTAAGCATCTGCCCCCTAGTGGTCAGTGTGTGTCATAGTGACCAGTCATTCCCAGTCTTTCTGCTGTTAGGGTCAATTTGCATATTACCCTTTTATTATATAGGATAGAGGCCTGGGGCATGGGTGGGGGCCAGCCGGTTTGCCCTGAAGGGTGCCTCAGATCAGGGTGGAGGTCCCACTTAGGTGCCTGGCCAGCCTGGGTGAGGTGCGGAGGGACGTTTCCAGACTGGCCACACCCCCTTCAGGGAGGGGGGTCCTGCTGGGGTGCCTGGCCAGCCTGGGTGAGGGGCTGAGGGCTGTTTTCAAGCTGGCCAAGGCACCCAGCAGGGACTCTCACCCCATGGGAGTGTGGCCAGCCTGGGTGAGGGGCTGATGGCCATTTTCAGGCTGGCCACAACCCCCAGTGACCCATGTTCCCAGCCTCTTCTTTTTTTTCTGGGATTTATTTATCTTCTATAATTGAAACTTTGTAGCCTTGAGCAGAGCCCAGGTCTGGCTGGAAGCCTGGGTTGCCCTGGTTCCCAGGCCCTCCTTGAGCAAAGGCCACAGCAGGCTGGAAGCAGGTATCCGGGATTTATTTATCTTCTATAATTGAAACTTTGTAGCCTTGAACAGAGCCGAGGGCCAGCCAGGGCAGGCGGGAAGCTTGGCTTCTTCCATTACTGGGGGAACCAACCCAAGCCTCCTTCTCTCTCCAGCTCCATGGCCACCACCATCTTAGTTGGGTTAATTTGCATACCCGCTCCTGATTGGCCAATGGGCGTGGCTTGAGAGTAGCAGAGGGATGGTTAATTTGCATGCTTCTCTTTTATTATATAGGACTAGTAGCCATGTGCATGAAATTCATGCACTGGGGTAGGGGGGTGGAAGGGGCCCCTCAGTCTGGCCTTCACCCTCTCCAATCTGAGACCCCTCAGGGAATGTCCAACTACCTGTTTGTGCCCACACTTTTAACAGATAACAGCTCCATTGTTGTTTCTTTCTTATGCTTAAAACCATTGGAATTAGTAGGTATTCAAAGTGTGTATACATTTTGGGGGGACACCCTGTATATCTCTAATCAGCGGTGAAAGAAACCAACAGCAGATTTGGAACCTCCAGACAGGGAACCTCGCTCACTCCCCACATGTCTCCCCACTTCACTTTCCACCTTTGTGGGCAGCAGGAGAATCAACGTTTTCTCTCATTAATTCAGAAAAGCACGTCCTGTCACCCGCTGCCCGGCAGCAGTGAGCTAGGCCCCAAGCAAGCGAGGCTCAGTCAGGGCAGCCTTCGCTCATGGGTGCTGGCACCCAAAGTGTACATTCCTCCTCTACAGTTGCCCCAACTATCCTACTGTTTCACTGAGAGGACGGAATTCCTCTCCGCCCCTGGGTTCTTGATCTTGAACGCTGACCAAAGGAACCTCAGCGAGGGCTGCCTGTGCCGACCTTTAGGTGTGTCTATCTGCACCTGCTCCTGCCTCAGCACCTGCATTAACCCCCCAGAGGTGATCTCGTAGCTGCACTGGCCTCTGTGGGAACAGGGCATCACCACTCCACCCTCTCTCTCCAAAGGACGTGAGCGCATCAGAGGGGATGTGTGCACATCCTGTGGGGGTGTTAGGCATGCTGGGTTGATGGAAGTGCGGTGGAGAGGCGGGGGAAACTTGTGCATGCCTTGGTTTGCAACTGTTGCAGGCGTGGGAGGGTGAAAGTGTGCTGGGGGATGTTTGCACGCCAGGGGGGGAATGTGCACACCAGAGGCCTCTGGCTTTGCAGATCTGCAAACCCCCGTGGTGTGGCCAGGAGGAAGACGTCAATCTGGCCCGCCACGGTGGCTGTCCCTGTGATCCTGCACCTTCTGGGCCAGGAGGCGGATCTTGCGCAGCCACTCCTAGGCCCTGATGGCCTGCAGGCGCTACTTCAGCTCAGCCTGCAGGCTCAGCTTGGCACGCTCACAGCTGTCACCACCGCCATGTGGGGAGTACAGGCCACCCTCCGCCAGCCTGCCTCCCCTGTCCAGAGGCTCTCTGTGCTGCTCACCTGCCCAGAGTGAGTAGGGCTGGGCAGAAGCCAGGCATCCTGCCCTGCCCAACCCCGGCCAATCCACCCCTGTGCGAGCTGCCGCCCTGCCAGGAAGGGTCACGGATCCGGGTCCCGGGACCGTGGACAGCCTCAAGTGCTGACCCCCCACCAGGCAGGGTCACAGATCCGGTCCCGGACTGCGGATAGCCTCCCATGCTGCCCCCTGCCCGGCAGGGTCACAGATCCGGTCCCGGACTGCGGATAGCCTCCCGTGCTGCCCCCCACCTGGCAGGGTCACAGATCTGGGTCCCGGGACCATGGACAGCCTTGCACACTGCCGCCCACCTTCAGTATACAAATTAGCCGCCACCTTGTTGCTTCAGGGTGTGGGTCCCCACGGGGGTGCCTGGCCAGTCTGGATGAGGGGATGATGGCTGTTTGCAGCTGGTCACACCCCCTCAGGGAGGGGGTCCCCACTTGGGTTCCTTGCCAGTCTGGGTGAGGGGCTGAGGGCCGTTTTCAGGCTGGTGGGTGACTGAAGCTCCCAATCTCTCCTTTTTTTCTTTTTTCTTTTATTCTGGGATTTATTTACCTTCCATGGCTGTCACTGGAGCTGAAGGCCGGCTTTAGCTCTGAGGTTCGGCTGCAGCTCTGAGACTTCGGCTGCGTCTCTGAGGCCTCGGCTGCTGAAAGCAAGTACTGGGTTTGTTTGGGTTCTATAATTGAAACACTGCTGCGGTCCTGCTGGCTGAAGCCCTGCTGGCTGAAAGCAGGTTTCTGGAGTTTGTTTAGCTTCTGTACTTGCAACATTGTTTCATAGAGTGCAAGCTCAGAGGCCGGCAGCGGCAGGCGGGGAACCTTGGCTTCCTCCATCACTGGAGCAAGCAAGCCTCCTGTTCGCTTCAGTGCCTGGCTGCCAGCCGCCATCTTGGTTGGCAGTTAATTTGCATAAGGATATGCTGATTAGCCTATGGGAAGGGTGTCAGGGTTATGGTCAATTTGCATGTTTCTCTTTTATTAGATAGGACTAGAGGCCCAGTGCACAAAAATTTGTGCACTCGGGGCGGGTCCCTCAGCCGGGCCTGCGCCCATTCACAGTCCAGGACCCCTTGGGGGATGTCCACCTGTTGACTTAGGTTCACTCCCCGGGGGGATCAGGCCTAAGCTTGCAGTCAGACATCCTTCTGGCAGCCAGGGATCCCTCAGAGGATGTCTGACTAAAGGCTTAGGACCCCAAGGGATCAGGTCTAAACCATTACTTGGACATTCTTAGTGCTGCCACGGAGGTGGGAGAGGCTCCTGCCACCACCACTGTGCTGGCCAGCCATGAGCCAGCTTCTGGCTGAGTGCCACTCCCCATATGGATGTGCACTGACCACCACAGGGAAGCTCCTGCATTGAGCATCTGCCCCCTGGTGGCCAGTGCACATCATAGCAACCGGTCATTCTGCAGTTCAGTCAATGTGCATATTAGCCTTTTATTATTATTATTACTAGGGGCCCGGTGCACGAAATTTGTGCACTGGGCGGAGGGGGGGGGTGTCCCTCAACCCAGCCTGCCCCCTCTCACATACTGGGAGCCCTCAGAGGATGTCCTAATGACGGCTTAGGCCCGTTCCCTGCTCCCCTTGGGGAGTGGGCCTAAGCCGCAGTCTGGCCTCCCTTTGTGGGAGGTGACCAGGCTGATCAGGGGAAGGCACCAGCCCCATCACCCTGCTGCTGCAGCCACTGCAAGTCACTGTAGCCAGCAAGGTTTTTTCATCAACACGGACTCATCTCCTCACCATGAAAAAATGACAACTTTCTTTAGGCATTTTCAAGATGTGTCTTTCATATAATAATAATTTCTTTATTATTTTTTTATTCTCACCTGAGGATATGATTCCATTGATTTTTAGAGAATGTGGAAGAGAAAGGGAAAGACAGAGAGAAACATCAAAGTGAGAGGAACACTTTGATTGGTTGCCTCCTGCATGATCCCTGTCCTGGGCCCCGGCCAGGGAGGAGCCTGCAACCTAGGTACATGCCCTTGGTCAGAATTGAACCCAGACCCTGCCATTGGCAGGCCAAGGCATTATCCACTGAGCCAAACCAGCTAGAGCAGGATATGACATTTCTTAGCCCTCCAGCAGCAGACCTTTTTTTTCACCAGGAGTGTGGTGAATCCTAGATCACCTTTTTGGATTCTTATTAACTTGGGTAAGTTACTAAGAATATTACCAGTGGCATACAGGGAGCTTAGCTAATGAGCGGTCAGAAAAGGTGTTTTCTCTGTAGTTCACACCAATTGCCGGCTTGGCCCCCCTGGCCCAGGCCTGACGCTTCTGGCCCAGGCTTCAGGCCTGGGCAGGGGACCCCTATCTCCCTCCCATCGCCGGATCCGCCCTAACCCAGGCCTGACGCCTCAGCCAGAAGAATCGACCCCTATCTCCCTCCAATTGCTGGATTGGCCCCTCGCCCAGGCCTGATGCTTTGGCCAGAGGTGTCAGGCCTGGGCAGGGGACCCCCAGACCCGTCTGATTGCCAGCTCAGCCCCCTGCCCAGGCCTGATGCCTCTGGCCCAGGCTTCAGGCTTGGACAGGGGACCCCCATCTCCTCCCCATCATCGGCTCCACCCCCAGACCCCTCCAATTGCAGCTCCGTCCCCCGCCCAGGCCTGATGCCTCCGGTCCAGGCTTCAGGCCTGGGCAGGGGACACCCATCACCCTCCAGTTGCCGGATAACCCCCCCACCCAGGCCTGATGTCTCTGGCCCAGGCGTCAGGCCTGGGCAGGGGACCTCCAGACCCCTCCGATTGCTTTCTCTGCCCTCCGCACAGGCCTGATGCCTCAGCCAGAGGCATTGACCTCCATCACCCTCCGATCACAGGATCAGCCCCTTGCCCAGGCATGACGACTCCACCAGAGGTTTCAGGCCTGGGCAGGGGACCCCCATCTCCCCCCGATCACTGGCTTCTGGGCAGTTTCTGGGGCTTCTGGGGCCGGCCTGCAGCCTGGGATGGTGGCTGGTGCTGGGGGCTTTGCTGTCCCGCCCTGCCTGCAGTATGCAAATTAGCCACCATCCTTGTTGGTGGTTAATTTGCATATCATGCTGGTTAGCCAATGGGAGGCATAGCGAAGGTACGGTCAATTACCGTGTTTGTCTATTATTATATAGAATATAGGATGTTCCTATTTCCCCCCTTTTGCCCCCTCTACCCAGATCTTGCCCCCCACTTCTCTCTGGCCATCACCATACTGTTGTCTGTGTCCATGGGTTGTGCATATATTTTCTTTGGCTAATCCCTTCTTTAAATTCACTTCTTTAAATTTTTATTTTCAGGTAAGTGCTTATAACTGTACTATTATATATTTTCTATTATATCATTTAGAATTAAGATATTTTTAATTGAACCCTTGTAAATTTTAGCACAATTTAATAAATTATGCTAGAAACAATTAGGAGATTTTTCATGTAATGCAGATATATTTCAATTAATATTTTATTAATTTTTAATTTTTTAATATTTTTATTTGAAATAATCTCATACATGTTTAAAAAAACCCTATAAAATACTGCAGCATATTATATGTACCCTTCACCCAATTTCTTAGGTGTTAATAATTTAAACATAGCCATTATACAACTAACAAAATTTGAAATATATTTTTCTTGTAATCTCTTTAATGTTTCTTAATCCATTTACTTTGTTTTTGTTAATCTTCACCCAAGGATATTTTTCCATTGAATTTTAGAGCGAGTGAAGGGAAAGGGAGAGACACATTGATTGGTTGCCTCCTGCACATGCTTTGATAGGGACTGGGGATCAAGCCAGCAACTGAGATACATGCCTTTGACTGGAATCGAACCTGGGACCCTTCAGTCCATGGGCTAATGCTCTATCCACTGAGCAAAACAGGCTGCAGCTTAATTCATTTACTTTTAATCTATATGTGTCTTGATATTTAAAGTGGGTTTTGTTTTTGATTCACCTCATAATCTGTCTTTTAATTGGTGCATTTATGCCACTGACTTTCAGAGTGCTTACTGATAGAGTTACTACCATCTCAGGCAGCTTCTGGGGCTTCTGGGGCCTGACTGCCCTGGATGGCGGCGCACTGGCGGCTCGCGCTGTCCCGCCCTGCCTGCAGTATGCCAATTAGCCGCCATCTTTGTTGGCAGTTAATTTGCATATCGTGCTGATTAGCCAATGGGAGGCGTAGTGAAGGTACGGTCAATTACCATGTTTGTCTATTATTAGATAGGATGTTGCTGTAATTTTAAAATATCAAGGTTGGTGTTATTTTTACTGTAAGCATGAAGAAGATGATTTTTCATTGAAGTTATTATTTTAAACTATATCATTTTACTGGTGCAATTGCAGCAGCTGATTTTCATTGATTATTACTTTATGCAGACCCATAGGGGCTTCAATCCACAAAAGAAAAAAACTGTTCTCAAGTTTGCTGCTAGTAGGTGCCATTCATAAGATTTTTTACATAATGTCTTAATGGGGGGAAGTCTTAGTAATGTTAAATTTCCTTGACCTCTCCCAGAAGCAGTGATAGTAATTAACTAGGTTTTCACTTCCCCTTCCTTTGGTGTGATGCTAGCCAGCTTTAATTCTACACACAAAGGAGCAGTAGTTTGATTCTTGTGTCATATAAAAAAGGGAAGCCCGGTGGGCACACCCGGGTAATTATACTTTGCCCATATATTTATTATACTAGGCAGGGGATCAGTCCATACAAGGGATTTTACCCAGGGAGGACATCCCCATTAGCCCTTGGTGAAATTACCACACAGCTGGTTACTGCCAGCATGACAAGAAAGACATTTTCAGGTGTTCTTGGGGTTCTGGTCTCTTTGCAAATTCATTCAGCTTTCTGGACCATCTTCTTTATCACTCCCCAAGTCATCTCTGGGCTGTTCATCATCCGCCATGTTCTTCTTCCACTCCTTATCTTCAGTGTGTTGCCTGGGGCTGCTGTTTGTGACTGGGGTAGCCGATTGTCTACAGCTGCATGGTTTGGCTCCAGGCACAAGGTCCTCATTAATCTGGCTAGTTCCTCTCTTGGATCCATGTTGCAGTTTAATATTTCTAGCAGGAATCCACACAGGTTTGGAGAAATTTTCTGGAAATATACAAGCATACCCTCAACCAAAGGTTAATAATGGATCGGGTCCCTTCCATAAGCCACATTCAGGATCTTTCCATTTAACTAGACCATTTTCCTTTGTTTTATTTTGACACCAGTGTAACTCCATGGGTGTCTTGCCATCAGCATCACAAGTGAAAAAATTTAAGGTAATTAAGGCTTGGTGCAGGCTTCCCACAGGTGATTTCTCCAGCATTATCCCCCCTTTTTGTTTTTCAAGTTGGGATTTTAGCCACTGATGCTGTCATTCAATAATGGCCTGTCCTTGGGAATTATATGGTATTCCTGTAATGTGCTGAATTTTCCACTTTTTACAAAATTGTTGGAAATGACAGCTTGTGTAAGCAGGCCCATTATCAGTTTTAATAATTTTTGGAATTCCCATGATGGCAAAAGCAGCTAGGCAATGATTAATAACCTGTTTTGCTGTCTCCCCTGTAGATGCAGTAGCCCAAAGGACTTTTGAAAAGGTGTCTACAGAGACATGCAATGCCCCAAGGCATCCAAAGGAAGTATAATGTGTCACATCCATTTGCCAGATATGGTCCCTTAGCAAACCTCTAGGGTTGACTCCTGTGTTAGGCCCTTGAAGTAGATGTAACATGCAAGTGGGACATTCTCTGAGAATCTGTTTTGCCTGCTGGCGAGAGATTGAAAATTGTCTAGACAACATTTTGGCAGGCTGATGTAAAAGCTGATGAGATTCTGAGGCCTGTTTTAATAAAGCTACCAATTGATCAGCATGTGCATTTCCTTTTGCCAAAGGACCAGGTAATAAACTGTGAGCCCTTATGTGAGTAATATAGAAAGGATATTGTCTTTGTTGCACAATCTGCTGAACTTGTTTAAATAGTAAAAACAAACTTTTGTCACTGAGACATTTTAAATCAACAGTGTCAATTCTATTTAATAAACCTGCAGCATAAAAGGAATCAGAGATAATATTAAGAGGTTCCTGAAATTCTTGTAATGCAGCCTTAATAGCTTCTAACTCAATTCTTTGTACAGAAGTATGACTAGTTTGGATAACTCGGTCTAAATTCACTGTATGATAAGCAGCTTTGCCATTTGATGATCCATCAATAAAAACAGTTAATGCTTCAGGAATAGGTCCCTGTCTAGTATTTTTTGTATAATAATAAGAGTATAATATAAAAATTTGTCTTTTAGTAGGTGACAACTAAGATTCCCTGAATATCCACTCAGTCCAATTTGCCAATTTAAATCAGTCTGAAATAACATTTCTAATTGCTTCCCAGTAAGGGGAAGGTAAATACATCGGGGTTCTTGGCCTCTAAGCTGTCTGCAGCGTTTTCTAACTGAAATATTAATTGAGCCATAAGCTCTATATATATGTAACTGCAGTTTTAGAGGATTGATGACCAAGATCTGCCGTGGGCAAACTACGGCCCGCGGGCCGGATCCGGCCTGTTTGAAATGAATAAAACTAAAAAAAAAAAAAAGACGTACCCTTTTATGCAATGATGTTTACTTTGAATTTATAGTAGTTCACACAAACACTCCCTCCATGCTTTTGTTCCGGCCCTCCGGTCCAGTTTAAGAACCCATTGTGGCCCTCGAGTCAAAAAGTTTGCCCACCCCTGACCTAGAGGGACCCATTCAATAATAGCAAGAGAGTTTTTATTTTGGAAGATGACTCCAGTGGACTATTTGCAGTAGGATTAATCTGTCCCAATAAAGGCAATTCAGGCAGTACTCGTACCACTTGGGCTAAGGAGATTGCCTGCTCAATTCTTTGTAACTCATTTCTAGCTTCATCTGTCAATACTCGGGGTGAGGAAAGATTAGAGGCACCTCTAAGTATATTAAATAAATTTGTCATTTCTCCTGTAGAGATTTTTAGATAAGGTCTTAACCAATTAATATCCCCTAATAATTTTTGAAAGTCATTTAAGGTTTTAAGGCAATCTTTTCTTACTTCATTTAATTTCTGCTTGGTTAATGGCCACTGATTCACCCATATAGGCCTATTATCTTTCCATTGTATAGGCTCAGCATGAGGGTGAGGAGATTGAGCAGTGACCACTCCTAAAAAGGCTGATATTCTAATTCTTGTTTTCCTGTGTTTTCTTTGGCCTAAATGGGTTCTTTAATCTCCTGATTATCTTTTCCTAAACCTTGACCAGCTTGATATAATATCTGAGTTATTAACTGTTGTCTTTTGCCAGTAATAATACAAGCCTGTAAACATTCTAAAATGTCTCATTCCCATAAGTTGACTGCAATTCCAGAGACAATATAAGGCTGAAACCATCCTGTTTGTCCTTCCTCATCTTTCCACTTTAACACTGCAGCGCTGCGTTGTGTGTTATCAGGAATTCCAACACCTGTGATAGAGCCCATAGCTTCTACCATGGACCAACTTGGAGGCCACAATTCTTGACTGATGACACTAATATCTGCTCCAGTGTCTACTAGACCTTTAAACATTTTTCCCTCTATTTTAGATTAATCATAGGACGGGTTTTGCTAATTTCCTGTATTCAATATATATCTGTGCTTCCAAATCCTTGTGTCCTTCTCCTCCTATTTATAACTTCACCTTGCTGAATATAAGGTAAAAGCAAGAGCTGAGCAATTTTTTTGTCCTGGAATAATTTGCATAATATGTTTGCATTCTAAAATTCCTTTGATTTCTCCTTTATATTCTGAATCTATGACTCCAAGAAAAACAGTCCTTTTAGCGTATTTTCACTCTTTCCTAGGATTAAACCTGGTGGCACAGGTCCCCAATTCCTGTAGGAACAACTTGTCTAGCCATATCGGGGATCAGGGTGATTGTTATTGTGCTATTAAGATCAAAGTTAACATTTCTTTGTGGAGTGACTTGAAGGAGGTAATCTATTGTGGCTCTGGCAGGGTGGAACTTCCCCTTATTTAACAACGGGGCTGGGGGGAGCCCCTCAGGCCGTTTTCCTGCGGCTGGCCATTTCCTTTGTCTTGATTTAATGGTTGGCCGTTTCTATGAAATTTAGATCTACATTGATTGGTCCAATGACTCCCCTTTTTACATCTGGGACATAGACCTGCATTACCTGAGTTGGGAGGCGGAATGTTTATGCCTTCTCCCTGAGCATCATTTTTTGGTTGCTTACATTCCTTTTTAAAATGTCCTTGTTGTCCACAATTGAAACATAATTTGCTTCTTCTTGTAATTGTGGCAGCTAGTAAGCTTGCCTGAAAAATGCCTGACCCTACATTATGACATGCTATTTCGGTAATGGTACTATTTTTTCTTAGAGGTATTAAACATTTCTTACAATCAGCATTTGCATTTTCATAAGCTAATTGCTGAGTCAAAATATCTTCTGCTGTCTCATGTTGAATCTGCCTTCTCACTGCTCGAGTGAGGCAAGCTACAAAATCAGAGAATGACTCAGTGGGCCCTTGCATGCACTTACTAAAGGCTTTTTCAGGTTCCCTTTTTGTTGGTAAAGTCCACCAGGCTTTTCGTCCACAACGTCTAATTTGCTCATATGCCTGCTGGACGTATTGGAGCTGATTTTGAACATCACTAAATTGTCCCTGTCCTGCAAGCATCTCAAAAGTTATGGGAACATTCTGCCTGAGATTTGAAGAGGCTTGCTCTTGACATTTCTCTAAAAATTCTCCTTTCCAGAGCAAATAATCTCCTCCATCCAGAGTTGCACAGGTATTCACCAATCATAAGGAGCTAGGAACGCTTCAGAAATATTAGTTATAATTTCTCCAGTAAATGGAGCATTTGCACCATTCTGTATTACACTATCACGCAAGGCCTTTATGATTTTAAAGTCAACTCTTTCATGCTGTCTTATTATTTGATTTTGGAATTGTGGATTAGCTACTTGTATAATAGGAAAAGCAAGTCTATCTTCTACTGTCATGTCCTTTAATCCTTTACTGATGGCTTTTTGCATAGGTGATTCTGTTAGTGGCGATTTAAATGTTCAGAATCAGGACATGAAGGCCACTCCTCCAATTTATCTTTCTGCTTCTCTTTAGGAGCGGAGGGTGCAAGGGGAGAAGGTCTTTCTTCTTTGAAAGGCTCTAGCAAATACAATATTGTTTCCCACAAGGAGAAACAATTTGGAGGCAAATTTTTCCCCTGCTGCTGAGCTTCTGTCAAGTTCTGACCTATCCATTCCCAACATTCAATATCCAATGTACCCTCATCAGAAAACCATGTATTATATTCTATAATAATCTTTAGAAACTGTAAAAGAAGATCTTCTGAAACTGCAACTCCCTTATCCTTTAATAAGCAAGTCAGAAGTCTATAAGAAATTCTCTCCTCTTTTGACAAATTCTGCCCCATTTTGATCTGGTTGAAACAAAAGAAATCACTCGAGCACTTACGGATCCGCGGACTTCCACAGCTGACAAGAGTTTTGCACGCAGTTAAACTTCCACCACCAGGTCCAGTGATATTTTTCCGCTATGGCGAATCCTTTCCCTCCAAGTTTCTGTTTTGGATATCAATTGCGAGAGTCCACGGCCAGCGTGGCTTTCTCGGATTCAAAGACTTGGAGGAAGGGCTGACTCACAAATGACACCCAAGACGAAATATTATTTTGAATACTGGGGAAACCAGAGGACAACTCAACTATAGAAGTCAAGTTCTCTCTGTTGCTCCTTTCCCAGCTGCTTTTATTAGCTAGAATACACAATTGCCTTTAGGAATGCAAACAGACATATCAATGGTAATGTTTAGTAAACAGTAAGATTACCAGGTTTTGGGGGAGTTTGTTTTAGGCCATTGAGTCAGCAGCAGGTAATAAAATGTAGATATTCACCTTGTGAATAACAAAAGGAGTCCTGGTCAGCCTTCTGCCAGACTCCTCGCATTTATATCAATTACTGCTGATCATGGTCTCCAGCACTATTCCTCCACGAGTGGCCCAAAATATTACTCTGACGTTGGCTGGACAGAGATCTTTGTATGGCGAGTAATTGGATCAGCTGGGACCCTGGAGTTTTCATTAATCTGGTTCCTAGAATAGTGGGACAGATAGCCTCTCCCCCAATCCAGTACGGAGGACTCCTGGAAACTGTTCAGACCTGAAAGCTTGGCCTCTGCCCTTGTTTCCTCTGTAAAGCTCAAAATGCAGGGTGTGGCAGGCTGTATAACCTAGGGCAGTGGTCCGCAAACTGCGGCTCACGAGCCACATGTGGCTATTTGGCCCCTTGAGTGTGGCCACGAAGTTTCAATCGCACTGTACGTGTGCACCCGCATGTGGTATTTTGTGGAAGAGCCACACTCAAGGGGCCGCAGTTTGCTGACCACTGACCTAGGGTATTTTTTTTTCCTTTACCTGCCCTCTGGTAGCTCCTCCCATGAAAGTCGCCATTGTGGAAGCATCTGAACTATCCAATGCAGGACTCTTAGTTATTGCTTTTCCAAGTCTCCCTGCACTACTCTCTCCAGCAATTCCTCAGGCATCTCAAGTCCAGGCCTCCCTTCCTGCACCAATGCCTCAGGTGTGTAGCTGCAAATGAAAACTCCTGTGCTCTGGGTTTAGAGATTTAAAAAATAAAAGCAACAAAACTGTGGGTCTCTCACCCAGTGGCTCCAGTCTGCCAGGGCTAGACTCCACTGCTGCCAAAAGCTCTACGACCTTTCACAATTGATGAGATGTTCAGGTGACATGGGTCATGCCATGGGTCAGGTGGGGCTGCAAGTGTGTGGAGCACAGCTTGTGCTCCCAGCTATTTTCTGAGGGAACAGTTCTCCCCATAGCGCAGTGCTCCTTCCTCTCCAGGCAACCCTCCTCTTGTGACCTCGCCCTTCCTATCGGTCTCCAGATATTTTTTGTTCTTTCTTGTTATAAGTCACTTCCTCAGCTGGACCTCAGTTGGTAATTCCAGATGCATGTTCTCTACTTTAGTTGTATTTCAAGTCTGGCCCTGGGACAAAGTACACAATAGGTCTGACTATTCAGCCACCACTTGTTCCTCCCTCTCAAGAGCTGGGTTATTTTTTTAAGATAAACAAAATTGATAATTCTTTAGCCAAACTTATTAAGAAAAAAGAGAGAGGATCCAAAAAATAAAATCAGAAATGAAAGAGGAGAGGTGATGATTGATATGACATGAATACAAATTACATCCAAACAAATCAGGCAATCTGGAAGAAATACATAAATTCATAGAAACATATAATCTTCCAAAAATGGAATCAGGAACAAATAGAAAATGTGAACAGACTGATAACAAAATCAAATCACTAATCAAAAAACACTCAACAGACCTGGTGTGACACTCCACCCAGGCCCCAGGACCATGTTGATAGTGAAAGCCAGAGGCACCCAGCATGGAACCCTGTCCAGGCCCAAGGACCATGCTGAAAGTGCAATGGAGGCACCCAGCACAGCACCCCATCCAGGATCCAGGACTGCACTACAAGTGTGCTGCCAGAATGACCTAGGGTACCACCCTGCCATGGGCACTGGGGCCATGCAGTGAATCACATGCCAGAGGAGTCCTCATAGGGAGTCGAACACCAGAAGAACTGTGCAAGTGCCCCCACCAACCCCGAGCATCTGCAGCAGATAACTGAGGGAAGATCTGTGGGGGAAGGGGATACTACTCAGAGCAGAGACAATAAAGGCATGAGACTCAAGGCAGGCTCACCCTCTGATCTAAGGAGTATCAGACCATTGGACCTCTATGGGCTTCAAATTCTTGAAGCTCAAACAGGTTGCCGAGGAACAGAAAGAGATAGCAACTGACATTACATAGAAACATATAAGAAGGGACAGCAAAAATGGGGAGACAAAGAAAAGATCCCCAAAGGAAAGAAAAAGAGGAATTGCCAATAAAGGAACTAAATGAAATGGAGGCAAACAATTTGTCAAGGAAAGAATTCAGAGTAATGTTTATTAGGATGCTTAAACATGTGGATGAGAAATTCACCAAGAGTAAGAATCTAGAGGAAATCAAGAATGACATAGCTGCAAAAAAGAACACAATGGAAGGTTTCAACAGTAGACTAGAATAGCAGTCGCCAACTGATGGTCCACGGACCACTGGTGGTCTGTGAGCTCCAAAAGGTTGGTGACCACTGGTGGTCCATGAGGTCCGAAAGGTTGGTGACCACTGGTGGTCCATGGGGTCCAAAAGGTTGGCAACCGCTGGACTAGAAGGAGGTAAAGACTGAATTAGTGAATTAGAAGACAGAGTAGTAAAAACACTCAATCTGAACTGCTATTGGAAAAAAAAATGTAAAAAGCAGGAGGACAGTTTAAGGGAGATTTGGGACAATGTGAAACGAAGCAACATAAACATAATAGGGGTGCCAGAAGTAGAAGCTAAGTAAGGAATAGAAAACCAATTTTAAAAAATAATGACAGAAAACTTCCCTGACTTTGGGATGAAAAAAGTCACACAAACACATAGAGTCCCAAACAAGATGAACCAAAAAAGATCCACACCAAGACACATCATAATTACAATGGCAAACATTAACGACAGAGAAGGAATCATAAGGGCTTCAAGAGAGAGAGAGAAAGTTACCTACAAGGTATCTCCCAGTAGACTATCAAATAATTTCTCAAAAGAAACCCATAAGACCAGAAGAGAATAAAATGAAATATACAAAGTAATGAAAAGAAAGGGACCAAATTCAATAATATTATATCCAGCAAGGTTACCTTTCAAAATGGAAGACAAGATAAGGAGTTTTGCAGACAAAAACACACTAAGGGAGTTTATTAGCACCAAACCAGTAATGCAAGAAATCCTACAAGGACTGGTGTAAGAAGAAGGAATAGAAAGATAGGGAGAAACAAAGACATAAGGAATAAAAATGGAAACAAAAAAAGTACTTAATAATAACAACCTTAAGTGTAAATTGATTAAATGCTCCAATCAAAAGACATAGGGTGGCTGAATGGATAAGAAAACATGACCCATATATATGATGTCTAGAAGAGACCCAGCTCAGAACAAAGGACTCACACAGACTGAAAGTGAAGGAATGAAAAAAATAATTTCAGATGAATGGAAATGAAAAAAAAAAAAGTTGTGGTAGCTACACTTATAGATGACAAAATAGACCTCCAAGTGAAGGCCATAACAAGAGATAAAGGAAGGCCATTTCATAATACTAAAGAAATATATACAACAAGAGTATTTAACTCTGGTAAAAATATATAGATCCAATATGGGAGCATCTAAATATATAAAAATACTTCTGGAAGATATCAAGAGAGAGATCGATAGCAATACAATCATAGTAGAGGAGTTTAATACACTTTTGACATCACTGGAAAACCTAAAGCATCAACAAGGAAACAGCAATTCTAAATGACTCACTAGATCAGATGGAACTAATTGACATTTTCTGAACATTTCACCCCAAAGTTATAAAATATACATTCTTTGCAAGTGCACATAGGATATTTTCAAAGATAGAACACATTAGGACACAGGCTCAGTCTCTACAAATTCAAGAAGATTGAAATCATATCAAGGATCTTCTCAGATCACAATGCCATAAAATTAGAAATCAACTACAATAAAAACACTCAAAAACAATTAAACACATGAGGGGCTAAATAGCATGCTATTAAACAATGAATGGGATAACCACAGAGATCAAGTAAGAAATATAAAAAACATTCTTATAACAAATGACAATGAAAACAAAACAATCCAAAATCTATGGGACACAGTGAAAGCAATCCTGAGAGTAAAGTTCATAGCATTCCAGTGCTACCTCACAAAACAAGAAAAAAAAAATGGCTATAAGTTATCTAACCCCTAAAAGTTAAGGAATTAGAAAGAGAGCAACAAGAGAAGCCCGAGTAAGTAAAAGGAAGACAATAATAAAGATCAGATTGGAAATAAATGGCATAGAGACACACACAAAAATACAAAAAATGAATACAGACAGTCCTCGGGTTAAGTTGGACTCAATGTATGTTGTTTTGTGGTTACATCACCATCTCACATTTATTTATTTAAAAAGTTCTGTCATTTCAATGTATGTACATATGTGCTGTATGTTTTTATTATTTATTTACCACAAGTAAAGGTCAGGAATTGTTATTTTTCTTTTAATTTTTTTTACTGTTTCACTTCATTACTGCTGTGTATGTGCTCCATGTGAGTGACATAGATGCTTATGTAGGTGGGTTTGGACTTATGGTGAAAATTGCATTACATCGCCCACCATAGGAACGGATCTCCAACGTAACCCAAGGACCTACTATAGAACCAAAAGCTGGTTCTTTGAAAGGATAAACATGTAGAGAGCACCTGGGAAGGCACGTGAGCATTTCTTTAATTATTGTCAGCTGAATCCAGTGGCATTGGCAGAGCCACATCCTGGAAACACACCTTGCTAGAGGCAGGTGTGTTGTCAGCTGGACCTTCAGCTCAGGCGTCAGGGTGTGGGTTTCATTATCTAAATCCAGCCAAGCACCAGGAACAAACACAATTATCCGGGCCCACCCAGAAGTGATAATTACAAAGAAGTCACAAGAATGCACATAATCTACTTTGTCTTGGGCTTTAGTAAAACTTCCTGGTTTTTGCTATATAAAATAAACTCGCTATATTGACTCTGGGTCCCTGTCTCTCCATCAGAGGACAGTGGTCCCACCCAGTCCCAGCTTTCCCTACTGTATTTGTGTCTGTCTCTTTCATTTTCTCAATTCCCCATCATCCCTACTCAGGAACTGGACCGTTGTCTAGCCACACTGGATGCAAAAAAAAGAGAAATATTTATATTGAAATATTTATATAAACAAGATTTATGAACCTCTAGCCAAGCTCACCAAGAAATAAAAGAACAAAATCAGAACTGAAAGAGGTGAAGTAACAACCAACTCCACAGAAATACAAAGGATCATAAAAAATTACTAGGAACAAATCTATTCCAACAAACTGGACAAGCTAGATGAAATGGACATACTCCTAGAAGATACAATCTTCCAAAACTCAATCAGGAAGAATCAGAAAACCTTAATAGGCCAATAACTGTTATGCCCAGATTTCAGGATCCCCAAAAGACCACCAGGGAGCCACGCGAGTCTGATGAAAAAGCAAAGAGTTTTTATTCGAGCTAGCTCGGCTCCCCAACCACACTCACTGACACAGCAGCAAACAGCAGAGAGAGAGAGAGCTCTGTGTGGAGAGGGGTTTTATAGGGAGGTTGGAGTAAGGGGAGGAGAGAGTACTGTGAGCCCTGCCAATTGGCCGGGTGCAAGTCGGTGTCTTGTTACACAGGATGTGGTCATATCTATGGCGCACACTTCCCTTGATTATCATTGGTTAGTTTAAAGAAATCCTAGGCGTGGCTAGCAGAGGCTTGGGCTTCCGGGAAGAAGCTCCTTGCTGAGCACATGGCTAATGGCTGCTGCCCAAAAATGGGGGATCCGGGGTAAGATGGAGGGCATAGCCCTTGCCCTGGGGCAAGATGGAGGGCGTAGCACTCGCCCTTTCATCCCCCCCTTGTCTTGAGACTTACAGGCCCAATCATGGGTCGGTTTGCATTTCTACTTCACCTTCTGCTGCTAGAGGCCTGTGCTGGGTACGCAGAACTATCAACTGAACCACCCCTATATGCTTCTTGACAGATTGGACTAGTCTGTTAATAATGCAAGGGCCGAAAGTCAACAGCATTAGGAGGATTGCAAGGGGTCCGGTGAGGTCCGCTGTCCTCCCGAGGGTGATCTGGCCAGAGGTCACCTTCCACTCAGGCTCCCTGCTGACCTGAGCACAGAAGGAGCTGGGCCTGTGACCTGGCAGAGACAAACTACAACAAATGGTCTGGTGGAAGGGAAATAAACCATTTCAGCTTCAACAACTTAAACACAACAAGAATGGTAACTGACCACCTTCCAGGACAGCTAATACATAGCTATAACAAAATCCCTCAGTGTGGGAGACTGGACACTTGCCAGTTACTCCCAAAGACTACCAAGGATTGTAGACCATAACCGGTCTACAGCAACTGCTGGCAGCTACAGCTACATTTAAACCTGTAAGAGAATAAAAGGTTAATACAACATATTAATACAGTGAAACATAATATTGGCACCATGGCTGCTTCAGGCAGCCAAATCCTCGGCTACTAAACATGAGATATGGCAGGGCTATACAAACATCTTAGGGAGGTGACTAAAGTCCACTCCTGACCCTCCTATATAAGGCAAAATTGTCCTCGCCTCTCTGGAGCCATATCCATGAAGATGTAGGCATCACCTGAGTCTATTATACAGTTTTCTGCAGGTCACTGTCAGGGCTGTGCACTGTGGCCAGTTCTCCTTTCTAGCGGCAAACACAGTCTGTCCAATTTCCTTAAAATGTATTCTGGCATGGGAGAAAGTTGTTTTGCTGAACACAGGTAGCTCAACCCCTATACAACTGGGCTTGGATCTTTGCCCAGCAAACTGCAATCTACAAGCTCAACATTCAGCCTCCGGTTCTAATAACCCAACGAGGTTTCGGCCAGTCTCTGAGTCAGACTCCTACTCTCTTGGAGAACTTCAAAGTCCTGATGGCTTCCAGGTCCAGGGAGAGTGCCCCTTTGTTAACCCTGTCCATCAGCCACAGCACTCCACTCTCCTGCCCTTCAACCAGTTCCCTTTGTGGCAGAGCAGCAACCAGGCCTCCTCCAAGGGAGCGCACCAGAAGGGGACATCAGCCCCCCCTTGAGAGCCAGCTGCTTCGCCTAGGGTCTCCCGGGGGCCCGACCAGAGCATCCCCCAGCAAATCCCGGAAGCTGCTGCCCTCTTGAAGTGGCATGGTCTCAAGCAGGTGGTTCAGGAGCTGGGCGGTGTTGTGACTTCAGCTTTGTTCCTCTTCCTCTTTTCTAGCGGTCTGCAGCTGGTAACATAACTGCTAACACCCCCGCCCCTGTGTCTCAGCCCAGGCCGGTTGCTTGTCTCCCTTTAAGCGATGGGAGTTTCAAAGAAAACTACAGACTTCTCCCATAGAGTCCTCCCTCCCGGAGGCTGGGGTCCGACCTGTGGGGAAATATGACTCCTAGTCAGCCTGGAAAGACAACGGGTGCATAGGGAGGTCTCCTGCAGTCAGAAAGCCTGGAGATCACCCAAAATCCAGCTATAGACGCTCTCAGAATCAGGAGGAGGGAGGAAGGGAAAGACCAAGCCACATCCTCCATGAGGATTCCAACAAACAATTGGAAACAGCAAGTCAAACAAAACACAGTCACAGACAGGGTTAGGAATGGTAGGGGGTGGCCTGCCAAACATGATTTCATAGGGAGTAAAGCCCTGGGTGTAAGGGGAGTTCCTTACCCAGTAAAGGGCATATGGTGGGAGAGCCACCCAGTCCCCGCCAGTCTCCATGGTTAATTTGGTAAGGGTCTCCTTTAGAGTTCTGTTCATCCTTTCTACCTGCCCTGGGTAGGTAGAACTCTGGGGCCTATAAGAATTTCCAATTTGCCCCAATAGCCCTGGCTACTACCTGTGTTACCTGTGAAATAAAGGCTGGTTCGTTGACGGATCCTATCATAACAGGAATACCATACCTGGGTAAGATGTCTTCCAGCAGCTTACCACGAAATGAAAATTTTGGTTAATACCTTTTGAATAATTACCTATTTCAAGTTAGCCAAATTTAATTAATTTGAAAACTTGACAACTATTTTACTGTCAAATTTAATACTCTAACAATAATTTTAATTTACATCCTTGTGAAGGCTCTGAGCATTCCTGTTGTTAGGCCAGATTTAGACATAGGGTCTGTTAGCCAAGCCTCCGTTTATCTGGATTCTGATTTCAGCTGGACCAAATCTCTTTTGTTATTTGGTTCCTGATCTGGGCTGGGCATGGGAAGCAAGAAGCAGCCATGGGGACAGGAGACCTTCCTCAGAAGGGGCGAGTGTTCAAGCCCCTGCACCTTTGGGGGTGTGAGGATCTGTGCCCCACCTCTGTTGAACCCCAAGTTCTCTCCTACTGGCCCCCTAACTGTGCCTGTCTTAGGTCGCCCCTCCCTGAGGGGTCTTACCCATCATTGACTACCAGCCATCCTCTGGGCCAAGTAGGATGATGTGAGGTTCAGTTCTGTCTCCTTGTTAACCTATGTCCCTCTGGCCTCCACGCCCAGCAACTGCCTTTGCATCCCCTCACCTGCTGGTGGGGCCCTGGCATTGATCATGGGGAACCCAGGTTTCTTCTCCAGAGAGGGCCCAGCTTACGCCATTGGGCAAGAGACAGATCCATGGTACCAGCTTTTCATGATCTCAGCTTGAATGGAGAGCTCAGATAACAGCTGTAGACAATTGGAATCCTCTTGGCAAAAAAAGGTCAAGAGAGGTCAATACAGAATGCTTAAGTGCCTTCCCAGGGGGCCTTCCACACAGTGGAAGAGAATAAATCCTTTCATGTTTTACCTGAAATAATTGTTACCATATTACTGCTATCAGTCCCTTTTAAAGACTTTGACATAAGCTACTTAACTTTTGTTTAGGGATGGAACATATAACCTTTAATTGTCCTTAGTTTAAGGAAAGCAGGGTTTTTTAGATTTACTATTGTCAGCTCTTATAAAGTCAACTGCTCAGAAACATTGGTCTATCATATCACTGAAATTATATTAAGACCGTGATTGCTAATTAAGTATTAAAAATATCTTCTTAAAAATAGTATTAAATAAATTTGCAAGGGAAGCACACTTTCTGCCCCATCCACATTTCTGTAGTAAAACTTTGCCTTAAAGCTCCACCCCTGAAATTCCATCCTGCCTCAGTGAGCAGACATTCCTTCTGTGATTGACTAAATCAGAGGGAGGGGCCTTTGCTGTTTCTACATGGCGGCCCCCAGGGGCACAGCAAGCCACGTGGCTGACATGGTGGCTGCCAAGTCATGCAGCCCAAAATGGTGGCTGTCTACACTTGCTTTTTTTTTTGACTGAGCAAACCAAAATCCCTAAAAGATAGATGGCCAACATTATATTGCAGACAAACTGAAATCTCATTATCTGTTTATACCTTTTATAATTATCTCAAAGAATATCAATTAAATTTAAACTGGTTTTTGTATTAAAAATTTTCAGTTGAGGTCATAAAATTAATCCTCTTTTTTAATCAGACCAATAAGCAAAAGCATTTAGCTACCACAACACACAATTTTTCCCAATTCAATCTGAACCTTAAACATTTAGCTGGCAAGTTAAATATTCAGCATTTCTCAATCAGTAACATTTTTAAGAATAAACTTCAAAAATGCAAGACATAATCAACCAACAGATTCAATTCTGCCCTGTAGCAATATTTCAGCATTATTTCACTTCAAAATACCTAGACATAAGTTTTTATCATTTGAATTCAGTAAGCTCCAAGGTCCCAAGTTCCCAGCGGTTCTGGAAAACCACACCTGAGGCTGGCAAGCAGGTTTGGCCCAGCCCTTGATATTAAAATGACCATAATGCTTAAAGAAGTAGTTTGAGTCTGTCCCATAATGTCCATCCAGTAAGTCCACAGAATAAAACAGAAAAAAAACAACACAAACATAGACAACTTAAGGGCCCAAAAGTACAGTCTTCCAACTCCATGGAAGCAAAACCAAAAGCTAGACGATGGCCGTAAGTCAACCGGCGGGAGCGACCTGCCTCGTCTCAGATCCTTGAGGGGAATATACGTCCCTCCTGGGGAGCAGAACGTCTTCCGACTCTCCCTGCCTGTGGTCCTTCAGCAGTGCGTCCACTTAAACCACTCCGGGAACTACAGAATTTCAGAAGTGAGTTCACACAGGACAGAACATATAACACACAGAACAGAATACACAACACACAGACACCTACTGCGGCCAGTCAGACTCTCTGGATCGGGGTCCCTTGAGGGTCTTGGGGATCCCGGGCGAGCCCCCAAATGTTATGCCCAGATTTCAGGATCCCCAAAAGACCATCAGGGAGCCACTCGAGTCTGATGAAAAAGCAAAGAGTCTTTATTCAAGCTAGCTCGGCTCCCTGACCACACTCACCGACACAGCGGCAAGCGGCAGAGAGAGGGAGCTCTGTGTGGAGAGGGGTTTTATAGGGGGGTTGGAGTAAGGAGGACTGTGGAGTAAGGGGGAGGAGAGAGGACTGTGGGCCCTGCTGATTGGCTGGGCACAAGTCGGTGTATTGTTACACAGGATGTGGTCGTATCTATGGCGTGCACTTCCCTTGATTATCATTGGTTAGTTTAAAGAAATCCTAGGCGTGGCTAGCAGAGGCTTGGGCTTCCGGGAAGAAGCTCCTTGCTGAGCACATGGCTAATGGCTGCTGCCCAAAAATGGAGGACCTGGGGTAAGATGGAGGGCATATCCCTTGCCCTTTCAATAACTACTGATGAAATTGAAGCAGTGATCAAAAAACTCCCAGCAAACAAAAGCCCTGGTCTGGGTGGCTTCACAGGTGAGTTTTACCAAATATTCAAAAAGATTTAACAACTATTCTCCTCAAACTATTCCAAAATATTCCAGGTGAAGGAACACTTCCAAGCTATTTCTATGAAGCCAGTATTATCCTAATCCCAAACCCAGATAAAGACACTACAAAGAAAGACAATTACAGGCCAATATCCCCTATGAACATAGATGCTAAAATCCTCAACAAAATATTAGCAAACCGCATCTAGCAATACATGAAAAAGATCATACACCATGACCAAGAGGGATTTATTCCAGGGATGCAAGGCTGGTACAATATCTGTAAGTCAATAAACATGATACATCACATAAACAAATTGAAAGATAAAAATCACATGATCATATCAATCTATGCAGAAAAAGCATTTGACAGAATCCAACACCCTTTCTTGATAAAAACCCTCAGCAAAGTGGGAATAGAGGGATCATACCTCAACATAATAAAAGCCTTATATGACAAATCTACAGTCAACATCATACTCAGTGCGCAAAAAATAAAAACATTTCCCCTAAGAACAGGAACAAGACAGGGATGCCACTTTCACCACTCCTGTTCAACGTAGTACCGGATGTGCTAGCCATAATGATCAGACAAGAAGAAAAAAACAAATGGTATCCAAATTGGAAAAGAAGAAATAAAGCTGTCATTATTTGCAAATGACATGATATTGTACATAGAAAACCCTAAAGAGTCTATCAAAAAACTACTAGACTTAATAAATGAATTTGGCAATGTAGCAGGATACAAAATTAACACCCAGAAATCTATGGCTTTTTCATACACCAATAATGAACTCACAGAAAGAGAAACTAATCTAACAATCCCATTTCCATTGCAACAAAAAATTAAGATACCTAGGAATAAAGTTAACTAAGGAGGTAAAAGATGCAAATTATAACAACAATGAGATACCATCTCATACCTGTCAGAATGGATACCATCAACAAATCAACAAACAGCAAGTGTTGGTGAGGATGTGGACAAAAAGGAATCTTCAAGCACTGTTGGTGAGATTATAAATTGGTGTAGCCATTAACAAATATAGTATGGACAATCCTCAAAAAATTATGGAACAGTATTATGACAGCAATTTCACTGCTGAGTATTTATTCAAAGAAATCTGAAACACTAATTCCAAAAGATATACGCAACCCCCTTGTTAATTACAGCATTATTTACAATAGCCAAGATATGTAAGAAACCTAAGTGTCCATCAATAGATGCATGGATAAAGAAGAGGTGGTACACATTCAGTGAAATATTGCTCAGCCATAAAAAAGAACGAAATTTTGTCATTTGCAACAACATAGATGAACCTTGAGACCCATGCTAAGTGAAATAAGCCATGCTGTAAAAGACAAATACCTTATGATTTCACTTACATGTGGAATCTGAAAAAACAAAATAACAAACAAACAAAACAGAAAGAAACTCATAGACACAGAGAACAAATTGATGTTTGCTAGATGGGAGGGGTGTCGGGGAATGGATGAAAAGGTGAAGAAATTAAGTGTAAATTTCTGGTTACAAAAAGAGTCACAATGATGTAGAGCAGTGGTTCTCAACCTTCCTAATGCTGCGACCCTTTAATACAGTTCCTCATGTTGTGGTGACCCCCAACCATAAAATTATTTTCATTGCTACTTCATAACTGTAATTTTGCTACTGTTATGAATCATAATGTAAATATCTGATATGCAGGATGTATTTTCATTGTTACAAATTGAACATAATTAAAGCATAGTGATTAATCACAAAACAATATGTAATTATATATGTGTTTTCCGATGGTCTTAGGTGACCCCTGTGAAAGGGTCGTTTGACCCCCAAAGGGATCGCAAACCACAGGTTGAGAACTGCTGATGTAGAGTATAGCATAAGGAATATAGGCAATAATATTGTAAAAACTATGTATATTGTCAGATGGTTACTAGACTTATTGGAGTGATCACTTGTAAGATATAAAATGTTTAATTAATATAACTGAAACTGACATAATATTGTAAATTAACTATTATAAAAAAATAAAAAGTTGTGTCTTGATTTAAAAAGAAAGAATAAACAGATGTCAAGAACGAACTCATACTGGATGTTCTGGAGTGCATACAGGAAGCTTTCTAAAATAGAAGCAAATTCCAGAAGTCAAAAGTGGAAAACACTGTAAAAGATGATTAAAAATGAAAACTATGTATTGCTAAAGCAACTAACAATTAGACCTAATTCAGAGACCGTCTAGGCAAAAGGATTGTACTTTATTAATAAATCATGGATTCAATCCACACTATATAAAGAGCACAACAAATAAGAAAGGGGGAGTAAATGTCCCAATCCAACAGAAAACTGTATTAAATATCAGACATATCACAAAAGAAAGTGGTATAATGTTCAGTAGTAATATGAAAAAATTACTCAGTATTACTAACAATCAGAATTAACAAAAATAATAATAAGTTAATACTTGCCAATCAAAAGAGCAAACATTTGGAAATTATATTTATGAGGTGGAGAGATCTGGTAAAACAAGCATTCTCAGACTATATTGGTAGAAGAACAGAATAAGTTTCTATGGTCTGTACAGAAAGATATGTGCAAGGTTTATGACCATGAAATAATTTGTAATCATGAAATTGGAAGCAAAGTATACTGTGATGACTAGATCAACATTAAGTTCTGTATTAAAGGTAAGGAGATTTCCAAGATGTGTCATAAGGTGGAAACACATGAGAGATCACTTTATATAAAATAATCCTGTTTATGTTTTTAAAAATTTATTTAGTGCTTACTCTGTGGCAGACATCACTCTGAACTTTTTGTATATTTTACCTTTCTTAATCCTCATAAAACAGATTAATGAATCTCAGAGGGAAGGGGAGGCACGGGAGAGTTTAACCAAAGAATTACATGCATATATGCATAACCCATGGTCATAGACAATAGTTTGGTGAAGGCTGGGGGGAGAAGGGTGGGGAGGAGGGCATCAAAGGGGGGAAAAAGAATATTTGTAATACTTTCAACAAAAAAGATTTTTAAAAATTCTATGAGTAGATAGTATTACTACCCTCATTTTACAGATTAAAAAATAGACACAGAGAGTGCAATTTGCATAAAGTCACACAAATGAGAAGGGATTCAAACCAAAGTGACTTGGTTTCTGTTAGGTCTGATCAAATAATTGAATCCATGTTCCCCTCCCTGGGAAACTGACCTTTAGATCGTTTGGCAACTGACATTCCCTTTAGCTTAGACCACCTTCCATTTGCTAAGACCAGGAACTTTCCCCTCCTGACTTGCCCCAGATCTGGACCTGTCCAGAGAATTCCCTCTGAAAAAGTCTTCCTAGATTCTTTTAAAATATCTGACTCCCCATCCTTGGGTGCTGGCGCCACTTTGGGGCTCAACCCATCTGGTTTCTAGGTGACCTAATCCTATCTAATAATAGACAAGCATGGTAATTAACCATACCTCTGCTACGCTTCCCATTGGCTAATCAGGGCGATATTCAAATTAATTGCCAACCAAGATGGCGGCCGGCAGCCAGGCAGCTGAAGCAAACACGAGGCTTGGTTGCCCCGGCGATGGAGGAAGCCAAGATTTCCCACCTGTCGCGGTCCCAGCTCTGAGCTGCACTCTAAGCAACTATGTTGCAATTATAGAAGCTAAACACCCCAGGTACCTGCTTTCAGCCAGCCAGCCTCAGAGCTGGAGCCACAACAAAGTTTCAATTACTGAAGATAAATCAATCCCAGAATAAAAAAGAAAAAAAAAGAAAAAAGGAGAGACTGAGAGCTTCAGTTTTAGGCTTGGCCTGCCTAAAAACAGCCCTCAACCCCTCATCGAGGCTGGCCAGGCACCCCAGTGGGGACCCCCACCCTGAAGGGGGTGCAGGCAGCCTGAAAACAGCCATCAGCCCCTCATCCAGGCTGGCCAGGCACCCAAGCAGGACCCCCACCCTGATCTGGGACACCCTTCAAGGCAAACCAGCCGGCCCCCACCTGTGCACCTGGCCTCTATCCTATACAGTAAAAGGGTAATATGCAAACTGACCCTAACAGCAGAAAGACTGGGAATGACTGGTCACTATGACACACACTGACCACCAGGGGGCAGATGATCAATGCAGAAGCTGCCCTCTGGTGGTCAGTGAGCTCCCACATGGAGGAGCTCTGCTCAGCCACAAGCCAGGCTGATGGCTGCCAGTACAGCAGTGGTGGTGGGAGCCTCTCCTGCCTCCTCAGCAGCACTAAGATTGTCTGACTGCAGCTTAAGTCTGCTCTCTGCTGGCAAGTGGACATCCCCCGAGGGCTGCCGTGCTGCCAGAGGGATGTCTGATTGCCATCTTAGGCCAAATCCTCCAAGGAGCAGGCCTCAGCCAGCAAATGGTCGTCCCCCGAGGGGTCCCAGACTGTGAGAGGACACAGGCCGGGCTGAGGGACCAACTCCCCACCCCAAGTGCACAAATTTTTGTGCACCGGGCCTCTTGTACTATATAATAAAAGGCTAATATGCAAATAGACAGGAATGTCTGGTCACTATGATGCACACTGACCACAGGGGGCAGATGCTCAATGCAGGAGCTGACCCCTGGTGGTCAGTACACTCTGTGGGAGTGCTGCTCAGCCAGAAGCCAGGCTCATGGCTGGTGAGTGCAGTGGTGGTGGTGGGAGCCTCTCCTGCCTCTGCAGCAGCGCTAAGGATACCCGACTGCCAGATGTCAGTCAGACATCCCCCTAGGGCTCTCAGATTGTGAGAGGGTGCAGACTGGGCTGAGGGGCACACACACCCTCCACCCTGCCCCCAGTGCATGGATTTCTTGCACCAGGCCGCTAGTAAATTTATAATTCTTTACCACTTTCCTCCCTAACAGTTTCCTCCCTCCTTTTTCAGTCTTATTTTCTCAATGTCCCTATATCCCTCCCTTCCAACTCCCTTCTCTCTTACCACCTCCCTATTCTCTCAGTAAATTTCCAAATGTCTATTAAGTGTCATGGGGAGAAGAGCGGGGTGCAGAAAGTATGTTTTGCTTCTTTTCTCCACATTTGGCTTTATTGTGTGGAAGATCATGTGTTACTTTTGTAAATGAAAATTTTATTTATTATTATTATTTTTAAAATCTTTATTTTTGAAAGTATTACAGATGTCCCCTTTGTTTGTTTTCCCATTGACCCCCTCACCCCGCACTGCCCCTCCCAGGCCTTCACCAGGTGTCCTTGGCCAATGCATATATACATATAACTCCCTCAGTTAATCACTCCTCCCCATACCCCCACCTTCCCTCTGAAAATGCTTCTGTATCTCTGGATCTATTTTGTTCATCAGTTTATTTTGTTCATTAGATTCCACATATGAGTGAGATCATGTGATACTTGTTTTTCTCTGACTGGCTTATTTCACTTTTATTGTGTGAAGATCAGGTGTTACATTTGTAAATGAAAATTTTAAAAGAAAAAAGAAATCAATGAATTCTTCAGTTCAGTTCAGACATTTATTGTGCTTGGTTGCCAGTCCGAAGGACCTGAAAAACTAAACATTCTAAACAAATCTGGTCGGTTTAACTCTTAAAAAGAGTTAAGACTCAAAGATGGAGAGAGACAAAGAGCCAGAGAGCGAAAGTGAAAAGGCCCCATAAAGAAAAACTTGTGTGCTCTGAACCATTCACTGCTCCCACCCCTGAAAGTGACAGGAATGTAAGGTATGGAGGTCAAGACTAGAGTCAAAGAAGTGCCTTCAACCCCACCCCTGACAGTCAACTCCAGGTAATGACCCTCGGTTCCAGTGTAGGCGCCCCAGCGCCCAGCTGCTCTGAGCTGCAGAGCCAATGTTGCTGCATTCAGTCCGGAGAGCAAGAGGAGGGCGGGCAGTGATCTCCCTGCAGCTCCCCCTCCAGGAGCCACCGGACGTGCGCGCGCGGGGGACACTAGGGAACCCTTTTGTATACGTAGGACCCAGGAAACGAAACCAGAGCCTCCATTCAGCGCCAAGGTCGCTAAGAGGCCCCTCCCTGGTGACTTCCGGGGAGGTTGTGTAACCGGACACGCAGGAGCCACCCAGGGGCCAAAGGCAGCAGAGCCACTGCCTGCGCCGGGGTTCTCTTTTCTGGTCAGGGCAGGGCGGTCACGGAGCAGCGGCAGCCACAGGTGAGCTGGGGGGGGGGGGGGGGGGGGGGTGGTGGTGGTGGTGGTGTTCTCTGCCTCCTGGCGCGGGACTTCAGGGGCGGCTTGTGACACAGGGGCGCGAGGGCAGCGGGTTGCGCTGGCACTGAGATTGGCGGGTACCTGGTGGGACAGAGGTCCTGGGGGCCAAGGGAAGCCGCCCCGAAGTGGAGCCAGGGCTCAGGAAGGGCACTGCTGGCCACCGGGTGCTCCAGGCCAGGAACTTGCCCTGACAAGGATCCCCGTCTGAAACCGCCAGCCAGGCAGGAACTTTCCCTGACAAGGATCCCCGTCTGAAACCGCCAGCCAGGCTCGGCTTCTAGTGGGTGTCTTAACAGCCCCGAAAGCACCTTGAATCAAGGCACGAACCTGGGCCCAAGGGGATCTGCCAGCCCATTGGGGAAGTTGGAAGGGACGAGTAATAGAGCCTGCTAGCTGTCGTTTAATAGTAAACACTAAATAGGAGTGTGGGTGGAACTATGCCAGACACCCTGGAAAATCAGCATTGGAAAGGGAGAGGCGGTTTGTAGAGGCCAAGACCATTATCTCAGGAGTCCCCCTGCCTGACTGAATCCTGCCTGTACTACTTAGTATGGGGACTTTCAGCCAGTTTCTTCAAAGACCGTCCTTCCTTACCTCATTCTGGAAATTGTACAACTATTAAGATTTACAAGAGTTAGAGTATGACGTGAATTAGTGAACTTTGTTAGGGCAGGATCTGGCACTGCAGAAAGTACTCAGTGAAAATCAGTTCTTATTGTTTGAATATTTGACTAAGTTCAGCTTCTCCATGCTTACTATCTGGTTCCCTGGGGTTTTATTTATACATTTACTTATTCCTGGAATTCTGGCATGGTAACTTCCCAGTTCCAGGAACAGACAGGAAACTATTGTTTCTCCTAGTTTAGAAAGATCCGGAACATGATTAGTACTGTGCTAAGTGTCACTTACTTAGTGTCAAGTGTCAGACGATTTGGGATCACTTTTTCTCCCTTGAATTTTTGTAACAGCGTAAGTTCCTCTTAATACTAACCTGACGATTGGAGGAGTTTGAAGGCTGAACTAACACAAGGCTGCTTGTAAAATGAGTGGACTTTTGCACTTAGGTAGAAAAGTGGCATTTGAAATAGCTAGGTCATAGGAGATTAAGCAGCCTTCAAATCTGTAAGGCAGCTGTTCTTTCTGACTGAAAGGAATGAACTAATACAGTACACACCCTGTTGGATCAACAAGCACAAATTAAGTGCTTTGCTTTGGACTGGCTATGCTCTGGCCTTTCAGAGTGTAAAGTGCAGCTGGAGACAGTGAATGTGTGAGAACTCCATCCTCAAGTCTAATGACCTCTCCCTCCTAGTCCGTAACTCACAGAAATTTCCTTTTCTTGAATGAGACAAGCTCCCTCAGCCTCAGGACTTCTACCTATGCAGTTACCTCTGTCTGTAATGCCACAGCCTACCCACTCTTCACACACACTTCCTTCAGCTCTGGGATCTCTCTTCCTTGACACACACATCCCCACTACCTAACCCAGTGCCCCCATAACTCTATTATAGCAACATTGTACTTATTCATAGCACTTAGAGTGTTCATAATAAAGTATTGTCTGTCATTTTGTTCTAGTGATTGTTACACTGTTTTACATGCTGTATGCCTCTCATCATTTAAAAGGCACAAGTTTTATACTGTTAATATTTACACAATATTTATAAATGTACATGTGCATTATATGTGTGTATGTACACACACTGTATAGCAATTTCTTAAGTAGTACTAAATTGAAAAAAGTCAAAGTACAGCTGTTAATTAGTACTAACAACTGTGCTTTTCATTTTTAAAATTTTGAATGTAGTAAGTGCTTATGAAATTTCTAGCCTGGCTAGAACTAAAAACAAAATAGCCATGAGTAAATTTGAAATTATTAAGAGAGATACCATACAGATAGTCTTTTAACAAGTTTTACTGAAACTGGACAATTTGGGAGATTTTTTAATTTTTATTTATTTATTTATTTTATTTTTTTTCCCCCATCCTTCCCCTGCCCAGGAGATTTTTTTTTTTTTTCCAATGAATCAAGGACATGAGCGTAAAGCACATGAACCATAAATCATTTTAATTCAGCTAGTGAGTGAGCATTAAGTAACCATTCATTTTTGGGGTGTAGTTTCCTCATTTATAAGGAGGAAAGGAAACAAATTTGTGAGGGACCTCTGGGAATTGTCAGCAAAGGCTTTGCAGAAGGAATAAAGCATCCATGCCAGGGTGACTGACATAAAGTTGTTTTTGTTTCTTTTGTCTTTTTGGTTTACTTGTTAGTTTTGTAGAACACTTGACCACCACTTTCTCAATTGGTCCCAGTTGATGCAATATCTACTTTTGTCTTCAAAGTTTACTATAAAATGCTATCTCAAAGTGGTTCTGAGCATGTTTGTTTTGTTTCCTTGAATATGAAATGCAGGAGTAGACTTTTATAGGAAGACTCCCCATTACCAGATACTTTGCTTTTGTAAATCAGCCTTAGCCACCTCACTTCCATCCCATACCTTGTACATGTGTTTGGTGGACTGGTGGACTCAACATCTGTATAAATTCATCTGGTTTTAGTCTACTTATCTTTTACCAAAACTACAGTTCAACAGATGAAGTATTTTTGTCCTCAGTGTTAACTAAAGCTTTTTAAATGCACAAAATTTACCTATGAACACAAGCTGAGCAACATAGAAAGTATTTTTTTTTTTACAATTTCCTTCTTTTTTAAAATTTATTTTCTCTTTATTGATTAAGATATTACAAATGTGTCCTTATCCCCCCCCTATGTCGTCTCATCCCCCCAATCCTGCCCTCACCCTCACCCCCTGTTGTTCACATCCATCGCTTATGCTTATATGCATGTATACAAGTCCTTTGGTTGATCTCTCCCCAAAGTATTTTATTTGTAACCTACCTCAGCAAGTGTTCCTGTGCCCAGTTTCTCCCCTCCTCCAAGCCTAATAACTCATTTTCACTTATTCGCAGGAATTTAGGAACATTTATGTGATGGACTGTAGAGCAATAACTTGCTAAAATAATTTAGAACATATATCCCCCATCTTGGGAATCTGAGAAAAAATTTTAACTAGTTTGTCTAGGGCCGGCAATTAAGAAGCAAATTTGGATAAATAGTTCAAATCTAATTTTGCCTAATTTGTAGGCATAGTAAGTTTAGGATTTTCCAAAATGAGGGATGCTTCCCCCTTGGGTTCCAGATTTTATAGTCATACTTTTTTAAAAGCAACAAGATAGAAATTTTAGAACCCCAAGACATGGTCAAAAGGGTTTCACTGTATTATTGACTGTGGAACAATTTACTGGATATCAGCTGAACTATTTCTCCTTCTCCTGGTCATAGAAGTTTATAATTTGAAGTTTTTATTTGTCCTGAGGTAATTAATATTTCAATAGTACAGTATATAATATGACTTCATTAGAGACTATATAGGATAAATATGACTTTCTCTGTCTTAGAAGATTTTTTTGGAATTTGTTTCTTATAGAAGTAGTGGAGGCATTATTTAATTAAGGTATCATGTTAATTAAATAACTAATTCACCCAAGACTCAGCTCCGTCATTTCCAAAGCTGAGTGATGTTATGTGTTGTGATAGAATCATTAGGTTTGAGAAAATCAAAAGATCCTTAAAACAGCAAGTAGTGTACAAGGATGAACTTGGTGGATATCTTTAATCCACAAGTGCTTTATTCCACCTGGCATACACACAGGTACAACTGTCACTTAACATTTTGCACCACAGCTTATGACATAACCATTTTTATGCTTGAGGCATTATGTAATAGTGAAAATTTTAAAAGCTATGGGAAAATGAGGGCCCAGATGGTGTTCCACGGTATTTTTCCCAACAGATACTCATCCTTACAAACTTGTAGTTTAAGACTCAAAATAATGTAATCAAATAGGAAGGAAAAAAGCAAATAAGAACAAGTGTGCTCTGTTTTGGGGTCAGTTTAGTTTCTCTTCTTTGGATTTCTGTACAGGGAGGGAATGATCTCTGACCCTATGAAAGAAAGATATTCAAGTTGGCACTCATTTGGCAAGGACTTGTTAGGTCATAGCACTCCATTGCTCAGGAGCTTTTACCTTTTCCTCATGCGATTCACAGCATTTGTTAATGATTTCCTCTTTCTGGCATACTTGTTCTTTCTGACTGGTCCTGGACTCCCCAGGCTCAAACAGTTGAATGTAAAAACATATATTTTTAAATTAAAAATATTTTATTTTTTAAGTAAAATTCTTTATTTTAATAATTTTGAAGTCCTCTCTCCCCCCACAGACACACACAGGGGGGACTTGTCTGTGTTCCTCCTCCAGGTATTATTCAGGATTTCTCCTTGAAATTAGTACATTTCTGACATTGTAGGCAAGTAGAGAATGATGGAAACAATGGTCCCTTAAAATTGTTGTAAAATTGGTTAAAGGTATAGGATATTTTTTGACTAATCATATTAAAGAGGGCTGTCCTATGAACAATCGAGGATAAATAAAAACTTTAGAGATGTCCTGTCCAGCATGTTGATAAAAGGATATACTTTAATTCTACTCCACAACCTTAATCTTTTAATTTTATATATCTATGAAGGTACTCTTAGCATATTTTAAGTTAATGGGTATTACTTTTAATGTATAATATTTGATCATGGAAATGTGAGATTAACAAAAGTAACCATGGCATGTGTTACATATGACTTACTGTTCCTAACCTAAAACATGAATGTGGCCTATGAAAACTTTTAGCCAACTTTGGTTGCATATATGTTTATTTAATTATTGATCATCTTATAGATTAACTGAAGAAAAACATAAATTTTAGTCTTTTAGCCTGATGAGGTCCACAACAGTTGGTTTCTGACTAACTAATGAAAGCTTAGGTTACTATTATTCTACGAAAATCCAGGAAGTCGAATTAGTAACTCAAACAAATGTTTTGCTTTATTCAAGAGCCAAGTAAACCCATTCCGAATTATTCAACCATTGCTGAATTTCTTGAGCACACATAATTAAGAGGTGATTATAATTGGAATGTTCATAGGAGTTTTACTAGTTTATAGAATTTTATGCTTAAAATTAAAATGAACCCTGGCTGGTATAGCTAAGTGGTTAGAGCATCTGCTTGTGCACCAAAGGGTCACAGGTTCGATTCCTGGTCAAGGGCATATACCTGGGTTGCAGGTTTGATCTCTGGCCCCTATTGGGGAGGCATCCAATCAGTGTGTCTCTCTCACATTGATGCTTCTCTCTCTCTCTCTCTCTCTCTCTCTCTCTCTCTTTTCCCCCTCCCTCCCTTCCTCTCTTTCTGAAAAATTTAATGGAAAAAATATCCTTGGAAGAGGATTAATAAAAAAAATTAAAATGAGAGGAGGGACATGAGTTCTTCCTAGGAACACCAGATTTTAGTAAAGAATATAGAGGAGAGTGTTGATTTTTAAAAATTTACCATTTTAGACACCACAGGAGGAGGCATTAATAAAGTGGTTGCAAGACGAGAGGACTTGGGAAGGTCGGGTCTGGTTTATGTTAGTGTGTGAGTCCAAGATAAGAGTCAGGTAACAGTTTTGCTTCATGTGTTAATTGTAATTAACAGGCACATAGGGGGTTGGGATATAAAGTATAGAGATAAGAAATGTAGTGACAGGATAGGAGTGGGAAAATATAGGATGGGATCAAGGCACTGGAAGGCAGAAGTACTGAATACAATGTTTATTATTATTATTACTACAGGCCCGGTGCACAAAATTCAAAATTCATGCAGGGGGAGGGGGGAGGCGGTGGGCGGTTCCCTCAGCCCAGCCTGCACCCTCTCCAATTGGGGAACCCTTGGGGGATGTCCAACTGCCGGTCATCCCTCTCTCAATCTGGGACCGCTGGCTCCTAACCACTCACCTGCCTGCCTGCCTGATCGCCCCTGACTGCCTCTGCCTGCCTGCCTGATCACCCCTAACTGCTCCCCTGCCAGCCTGGTCGTCCCCAACTGCCCTCCCCTGCTGGCCTGTCTCGCCCTCAACCGCCATCCCCTGCCGGCCTGGTTACCCGCAACTTCCCTCCCCTGGAGGCCTGATCACCCCCAACTGTCCTCCCTGCCAGCCTGATTGCCCCTAACCCCCTGCCAGCCTGATCTCGCCCCCAACTGCCCTCTCCTGCTGGCCTGATAGCCCCTAACTGTCTCTGCCTCGGCCTCCACTACCATGGCTTTGTCCAGAAGATGGCTGGTCGACCCAGTCTAATTAGCATATTACCCTTTTATTTATAAAGATAGATTATATAGGATAGGATTGCTTAAATGGAGGGGGAAAGCCTTTTTCATCAGGAGGAGATGCTCTTGGCAGACAAAAATACATAATCCCTATATCTGGACTGATAGCCATATGCACTATACTGCCAAACTGGTCATTAAAAAATTGAACTGCTTTCTTACACCTTACACCAAACAGCTGTTGCCCTTAGAACCCCTCCTCAGCTCCCACCTTAGGTTCTGCCTTCGCAGTTCACCCAGATTAGATTCTGATTGGTCAGTTTCTATGCCATTCAGTGTCAAAAGTTCTGCCTCGTAGGCAGCCATTGGCTCCTCGCAGTTCCCCCAGATTTGGTTCTGATTGGCCGGTTTCTATGCCAGTCAGCGTCTCCAGGCCTGTCTTCGGCCTATCTCTGGGCCTGATCTGCAGCCTCCGTGGCAGCTGCGGATCAGGCTTTGCCTCTCTCTCTCCTGGCCTCGCCAGCATCCATGGCAGCTGCTGATCAGGCCCTGCCTCTCTCCCTGAGCCTCATCCACAGCTGCTGCGCCCGCCTCACCCCACCCACCTTCCACTGCTCTGCCTGCCGGCTGCCAGCCTTGCTGTGATAGGATCCTGTGGGCCACGGGGGAGGGACGGAGAGGTGCTCCATGCACTTCCTGGTGACCAGTCGTCTGTCTGGTCATTTAGGTTGTGACGGCCCCTGGCCTTTTATAATGTAGATTATTATTATTATTATCATTTATTCTTCAATAGAAATAAACAAATACAAAATTTCAGTTAGATTGCCATGGAACTATAACTATGACAACCCCTGAGGGTGGGTTATCTGGCTAAAAACAGGTATTAAAGCATAGAACAAAGGTTCATGCCTTTTCAGATTTACCATCCACACTGGGCAGAACACATCCACAGGACCTGGAATTTCCAGAGGCATTTTCAGTAGTGGAACTGATAGCTAATGTTTCTCTCTCTCATGCTGGATCATGCTTGGAGCCCAGCCCTGAGCTATCCACCACCTGGCTGACCCACAACTTTCGAAGTTCTACTCAGAAACATAGCAATAGGGAATGGATCAAGACCAAAGGGTTGAAATGACCAGATTCTGGTAAACTAGATGAAAAGAGGAATATCTTATGTGCATATGTTCTTTCAGAGTATCTTGTTTTAAAAGTCATATTTGACCTATAAAATTACAGCCGATGTATTAATATCAGGTCTTCTTTTTCAGAACTTTTATAATCATGGACAAACAAAGTAAGTAAATTATGTATTTACTTTTCTCCTATAATGCTAAATCTGCTGTTAATATATTATCAGAAATTTTATTGAGTTTCTGAAATAATATAATTTGCTTTGTGTTGTTTATTCTTCAGAATCCCAAAGTCTAGTTGAGTGTTTTGATATACAGTATCCACAGATATTCACTACCAATAATTTTTTATTTAAAAATACAAACGCCTTAAACTTAAGAAATTTTAGGCCTACTGGAAAATATGTTGTATAATTTATACTATATTTCATCCAGACCAGTTTTCCCTTGTATGTGTATTTCATTTACATAAAGATAATTCAAGTCATATTAATTAACATAATACATTTAATATGTCAGTTCATTGTAATAAAATCCTCACATAAATCCCTAATATGTGTTTCATAACATACACATGTGAATAGTTTTAAATAAATACCAATCATTATATTCTGGCTTTTTTTTCTTTCAAGAAAAATTTAAATAAGTTAGGTATTGACCAAGCATGTAATAAGACATTGTCTGATTAAAAACCTAAAGCAGCCCTGACCAGTTTGGCTCAGTGGATAGAGCGTCGCCCTGCAGACTGAAGGGTTCCAGGTTTGATTCCGGTCAAGGGCATGTACTTTGGTTGCGGGCACATCCCCGGTAGGGAGCATGCAGGAGGTAGCTGACGGATGTTTCTCTCTCATCGATGTTTCTGACTCTCTATCCCTCTCCCTTCCTCTCTGTAAAAAATCAATAAAATATATTTAAAAACCTAAAGCAATATGTCGGGGGGAGGGGGATATTTTTTAAAAAGTCCTGTGTTCTGAAAGGATTTATATTCTCTCTTTAACTTTATGTAGGTAGCCAAAGATGTTTATCTCTCACCACAGTGTCAGCCTTGTTACATGTATATATTTATTAGGACCAGAACTTTGGCTCTTCTTCAGGAAGTTTCATGTTTTTCTCTTAGTGTTTGTTATGTTAACTTAATCTTAGTTACAAAACTCAAAGCTTTTTAAATGTAAGTTATATAAAGCTTTGAGTTTTGTAAATAAGATTAAATACATGTGTACATTTCACTTGTTTAATGTAAATTTTAGGATGCTTCAAATCACTTTTGAAAGATTCTTTCGGCCACAGTCATAATCACCTTTTAACTCTTCAGTTTCACATATATAAATTGTATGTACATGTGTGTATCGATAGAAGTGAAATGTACATATGTACATAAATATACATATATAAATTAAAATGAAATACCTTTACAACAATGTGATACTCCTATGACTTTATGTTATTTTAGGCTGCATTTCACAAATTCATTTGTAATTCATATGCTCTTTGAAAAACTTGACCACTTGCCCATTCATGTATTTATCTTTGTATAAATTTCCACTAATCCTGTTACCAGGATCATTGCTCTGGTACAAAAATCCCAGAGATAATGAGGTCCTAATTTCTTGATTCTGTGATGTCATAGATATATGTTTATCTTCACTATTGTGGTGAACAATGGTATTTGCTCAGAAGTGCCAAAGTGTGACATATCATTTACGGGTAGGTCTTAAAGTCAGATTTGCAGTTTGTTTCTTCCAGATCCATCGAGTCTGATCCTGTTGTCTCTAACTCACGCTGAGAGTGGGGACTCTGGGCAGAGCCTTGAGAGCTAGAGAACTAAGCAAGGCCACTCATGTGATGCTGAGAAACAGAAAGGAATGGTTGGGAAAAAATGGCTTGCAGTAATTCAGAAATCTGTGACAATTTGGTGTGTCTATCCAGGGGAAAGTCCTGATGGAAGTAGCTCTGTTGCCTGAATTTGCAGTCTCCATGGACTCCATTCTGCTGAACTTATTATGAAGCAATTGAATGGAGTAGAGAGTGGGCCCACAGTCCAGTCTTCCTGCTGAAACCACGAATTGAGTGATCTTTAAAATCTCATGAAAGAGAAGCATACAGGGGAGGTGTCAGGTTGAATATTAGGCCAACATTTTCTTCTGTATTGATGCCATGTCCCCATGATTCAAAAAGAAATTTTGAATTTACAGTTATTAAGTCATATGAAAGAGAGGAGGACATAATAAAAATGGAGAGTCCACTAGACTATATGTTCCATGAAGACATAGCCAGTGTAGCTCCAGAGACTAACTCAGGGTTGAGACAGGAGATACTTATTGTTCAGCTGGGTTGGCCACTAAATGAATAATTGGAGAAATCAGTTAAAATTTTTTTTAAAGGGAATTTGTTTGACACATGATTCTGTGTCAAAATAATTCTGATAACAGGCACAATGTGTGTTAAGTGAAGAATTCCCTCTATTTCAATATAGCACAGATCATGCAAATGAAGTTACCTATCCACAGACATTATATTTTTCTTTTTAATGTGTATTTTGTTAAAGCTTAACTCTCCTTGAATTACAGATGCACAAATGAATGCTCCTCACCCAGGAACAAATTTCCCAGCTGGGTATCATCCTCAATATCCTCCGGTAGCATTCCAAGGTAAAAGCATTTGTTCAAAGAATAACGTGAAAATAAATCGGTCATTGATATTCCCCAAAGGGAGTGTGTGCATGTCTGTCCATCTGTCTGTGTATTTATTATAGTACTAGTGGCCCCATGCACAAAATTCGTGCCCATTAAAGGGAATTAATTAGACGAAATATTTTAATATTGCTATTTGCCCTTTCTCTATAGTAGAAGTGTCAGAGATGAAAGAAAATTAGTAAAATGTATACGAAAATCTCCCTCCTGTCTGAGTCTGGGGCACGCCGTGGGACCCAGAGTCAAATCCCCACCCATCCGCATGCGCCTCGAAATCACACAAGACCCAGACCTGGCCTGCTCCACCCCATCAAGCCCCGCAGGGCAGGGGGCCCAGCCTCAGGTCCCCCAACCCCATGCCAGGGCGGGGGCGGGGTGTGGCCTCAGGTCTTCCTGCCCAGCCTCAGGTGCGAGGGTGTGAGGGTGTGACGACTATTTGCATATTAGCTCTATTATGTAGGATTGCACTTTGTTGAAGGTGCAGTAATGAAATTGGCAGAGTAGTTCTTGATTTGTTTTGGTTGACTATATGTTATCATCAATAGCATTAAAGTATTTTTTTATTGATTCTCCATCTCTTCAGAAAATTGTGATCATGAAATCAATCAGTTAGGAGATTTGATCCTGAGTGTTTTTGAGTCATGTGGAGCTGAGGTTAATTGTGTTCAGAGAGAGTCACAGAAAAGACATGACTGCTTTAAAGGAAGCTGCAGGCCATAGAAATGCAGCTACCTGGGGATATTCTCATCTTCATCTGATAGCAAGTGAAAGCTTTCCTTTTGTATACATGCTGGACCATGCCTTACATGTAGAGGGTCTTAGGAATGGACTATACAGTGGATTAAACTCCAGGGAAATTGTTAAACCAGAAAATTACATGGACAGTACTGGAAGGAATGACATGCCTGTACCTCTATACCAGGGTTTCTCAAAAGCGGCATTGTCATATTTTGGGATGGATAATTTTTTTTCATCAGGGTGCTATTTCGGGCATTTTAGGATATTTAGCAGCATTTCTGGCCTCTGTCCACCAGATGTCAGTGTCACCCTCCCTTCTAGTTGTAACAGCCAAAAACATCTTTAGAACTTGCCAAATATACCTTGAAGAGACAAAACTGTCCCCAATTCTCTCTCTCTATATATATAGAAGATATGATTTTTTAGAATTCCAGAATTTCCAGTTTTACAGAGTGCTTTGATCCTAGAAATGCTGGCTCCTAAAGCCTTTATGTTGGACCTTCTACTCAATGTTCTCTCTCTTTTCCATGAAGGCATTCCAGAATATTTGTGCAAATGACTCTAGATCATTGCTGATTCTTTCACTTTCTTAGGTATTAAGCATATTTTCATCTGAGTGTTGAATAGTAAAAATAAGGCCAGGGCCAATTCTATTCTGCCCAAAACTCTCAAAATATAAATGTATATGAAACCACAGATATTTCATTGAAAATTTGATGAAAGATAAAAACATGAACTTTAAGCTTCATAGAAACAGGATTCCTAAACTGAAATTTCAGTTTGTAGATACTGGGGTAAACCCAAAGACTTGATGTTTCCATTTTTCGGTATAGTTACAAATTATTTCACTTGTTCATATTGCAGGACCTCTAGGACATACTGGCTACCCTGGCTTGCATGCTGCCTATCCTGGGATGCTAGCAGGCTATCCTGTCCCCCAGGCTGACTATTCAATCCCACCACCTGGCTGTTCAAGTGCTGGTCCAGTGGGCTTTCCTGTCCAACACCAGCCAGTATATAATCAGCCAGTTGGACCTGCAGGGGTACCATGGATGCCAGCACCACCATCTCCATCAGACTGTCCACCAGGGTTGGAATATTTAAGTCAGGTAATTTCAAATACCTCGAATAGTCATTCAAATAAAACTGTGCTTCCAGTTTACTTATTAACAAATGACTAATTAGCAAATGTCTGAAATGGTAAAACAACATTTTTTGCAAACAAATTACTCTAATTCTTCTAGGTGAGGTTTACTTTTATTTTAATTTTTTTTAAATATATTTTTATTGATTTCAGAGAGGAAGAGAGAGGGAGAGAGAGATAGAAACATGAAAGATGAGAGATATTCATTTATCAGCTGCATCCTGCATGACCCACACTGGGGATGGAGCCCACAACCCAAGCATGTGCCCTCACCGGAAATCGAACAGTAACTTCCTGGTTCATTGGTTGACACTCAACCACTGAGCCACACTGGCTGGGCAGATCAGGCTTACTTTTAAAGCAAACTACATATGGCTTAAGAAATTGAATTTTCTATGATCTTAAATATAATCTGATACTAACCAACAGCAAACACTTATTAAGCACCATTTTCCAGGCTTTGTTCCTAAGTATAATACAAGTATTAACTCATTTGATCCTTATAAAAGCACTATGATATTTAGGTGTTACAATTATCACTATTTATCACTCAACCACTGAGCAACACTGGCCAGGCCATTCAATAGATATTTTTAATTAAAAATATATTAACTTTAGCTCTGACCTGTGTGGCTTAGTTGGTTGGGCATTGTCCCATGCACTGAGAGGTTGCTGGTTCAATTCCCAGTCAGGGCACATGCCCGGGTTGTGGGCACAATCCCCAGGGAGGAGTGCAGGATGCAGCTAATGGATGTTTCTTTTTCCCATTCCTCTCTCTCTAAAAATCTATAAACTATTCTTTAAAAAATAAAAGAAATAAAAAATATAAAGTATATGTTAATTTCAGGTATATCTAGAAGTAATATAAATTATCATTAAATATTGATAATATTGGTAAGTATTGTTAATTGATTATATGTATTCTTTAAAATATAAAAACTGATGTTAATTTGGTTGGCTTAAAAATGTGATATATAATTTACAGTTTAACTTTTTGTTTTTATTATAATAGATAGATCAGATACTGATTCATCAGCAAGTTGAGCTTCTAGAAGGTATGTATTGATTGTGTTGATTATATTTCTAGAAAGAGAAGACATTTGTGCAAATAAAGGCATATCAACAACCACAATTATAACACTTTAACAGATGTGGAATGATTAAACCTGGTTATTTACAAATGTCTCTCATCCTGATAATTCGTTTCTTGAACTTAGGAATCAAGTGGTAAAATACTATTACTCTGGGCATCCATCCTCATGATATAGACCCTAATTTAGAAGGAAACCAACCAAAATTTACTTTTGCTCCCTCTTCTCTCTAGAAGCACTTCAGTGATTTATCACTTTATCTAACCTCTCTCACTCTGGCTTTTCCTCTCCTAATATGTGATAACCTTGAGATTAGCACAGAGCCACGTGTGGTAGTGCACTTATCATAGTGCATTTCCAAAGTGAATACATTTTTTGAATATGGATGGGTATGTTGTAGAAAATTACAATCTTGCCAACAGTTTCTCTTGGGAGTTCAGATGAACCCTGTAAAACGTTTTTGCCATGGGCCGAGGATTATCACTTAGGATGTTGAAGGATGCTGATCCTAGAGATCTGATTTCCTAAAACAGCATTCCTGCTCATGTGAATGGGTCTGACTCCAACAGATGTCTCTCTGGGTACAGTACTCCTCACGTATAATATGAGCATAGGAGGTCACCAGATGTTTCAAAACTCGTGACAGGAAGATTCATGAACCATAGTGTTTTTTTTCTAGATATAGACTTTAATGAAAACTCTTCACCTCTCTGCAAAGTTTCTTACCACTAGTAGAAATTATAGTATTAATTTCACTAGTCGGTGATAGATTCAATTACAATAAAATTATTATCTATTGTATTCAGATTACATACAGCATACATTGGTAGGTATTTATAATGTTCTCATTATTATTAGTTTGTTTAAACTAAGTTTAAACTCCTGGAAAGGAGCTCTTTGTTGTTGGATAAATTGTATTCTGAATTTTTTTTTCATGTTTTATTTTAGGGAATTTATTTTTGAGATTATAGATCCTCCCAAAAGACCCTATATAGTACAGTACTCCATTCATAGTTTTTAGATTTATAACATATATATATTCTAAAGTGTATACTAGTATATATTAATCATAAAACATAAAGTTCCAAATTTAGTAATTATTAACTATTTGTATGGGTTGCTCAGGAGCTTGAAAGACATTCTAAGGTGAGCAAATAGTATGAGCTCTTAAGTCTCCCTTTTAAACACAATTCTATGGAATTAGGAGAATATGGGTTTTCTTTTCCATGTCTCACACAGGACTCTTAATTTTGTATACTTTCATACTCTCTCCTAATTCTCTTCCTTTGTTGTTTTTCCTTTGTTGGAATCATCTCCAAACACCTTTCCTTTGCTTTCTCCCAATGTGACATGAAGTATCATCTAAAAATTGTATAACTAGATATTACAGTATCTTAGGATAGATTCAATAGTCTTTTATCATAATGGTCATAATGACTCCCTTTTATGTTTTTAGTCTTAACAGGTTTTGAAACAAATAACAAATATGAAATTAAGAACAGCCTTGGACAGAGGATTTACTTTGCCGTGGAAGATACTGATTGCTGTACCCGAAATTGCTGTGGGGCTAATAGGCCTTTTACCATGAGGATTCTTGATCTTATGGGCCGAGAGGTTGTAACTCTGGAGAGACCACTAAGATGTACCAGCTGTTGTTGCCCCTGCTGCCTTCAGGAGGTCAGTGAGCATTTACCTGGGTAATATGTAAAGTAGTTCAACAAGAATTATCACCCTTTCATTGAAACTGTATAATCAAATAAGATTTTCTAAAATTTGGTCCATGAATAATTGTTTTATGCTTGAGAGTAATTGGGAGAAGAATGGTGGCAGGTGAAAAATAGTGAGCAGTTAGGCCCCTGGCCCTGAGAAGTTCATCTCATGGGAATGAGCTTCTGCTCAGAGTTAGACTTTGGGGAGAGTTGAGAAGATAAGGCATGTTGGTAAAGTCCCTTACTTTAAATGACCATGAGAGGTCTGGCTAAAGCCAGAGGAGGGCACCGCAGAGAATATCCTAGGATACAATTCCAGGATCAAGTGTACAGAAGAATGAAGAAAAGAACAGATATGTCCATCTCACAATTTTGGCCAACCTATTATGGAAGATACCTAGGAGATACCACCTTTGAGAAATGCCAACTCCTGTGTTCTTAAGTTCCCCATTAAAAAAAATTAATATATTTGAGCACCTGAAATAGATATATGCTAGGTGTGGGTGCCTTCAATTACTTGTCAGCTCACTGGTACAGAACGTGGATCTCAGGGGAGGCACCAGTGAACAGAGCATACAGGAAAGTTGGTCTTTGCCTCTATCCCCACAGCTACTTGTCACAGCTGTCATTCCAGACAAGTAGCTGTGAGACCAGGTCACAGACTGACCGAGGCACAGGCACATAGATATTTGAAGTCTAAGACTGCATTTATTTTCAAAAGATAACTGAAGCTATTCGTACTGAATTATGTTGTGTTTCGTCATTTAGGTTAGGTATAATGGTATCTATCCATAGGAATATCTCAGGAAAAACAGAGTTTGGTGGAATATTCTCTGAATGTAAAAGGCACATTGACAAACATTATACTACTGACTTTAGAAAATAGTTTATGACAATGTCATTTACTCATGAACATGCTAAGGAACTCCCTAATACCAGCATGTCAAACTCAAAGGCTAACATGGGCCGAATAAACAAGGTTTAAGTTTATGTGGGCTGCAAAATAACAAAAGCCTCAGTTTTCATAGAAATATAGGTTTATTTCAATAGAGACATGCTGAATACAAAGAGCTGAAATAAGTGAGTACTTGTTAACATAAAATAATAGAACATTTTAATAAAAATTAATATTTTTTCTTGAGCATTAACTTACCAGACACTGAATACTGCACAAATTAATAAGCATAACAAAAATAAACCTATTTTTCTTGTTCTCTAAAAGCAAAATATTTCCCGTTGCGCACACCAAACAAATCAGTACAAGACTAATGACGTGGCAATCAGCTGCTAAAATATTCGCTGCTAGTATTAGTGGAGAGAAATTGTGTGCCTCTGTGTACGACGCATAAGGGAAATGAATGCAATACAATTATAGTAATCAGTCATTAGCGAATGTTGTAGTTCATCCTATCTAATAAAGAGTGAATATGCTAATTGACCATCATGCCCTCAAAGATGGCGGCACCCACAGCCACAAGATGGCAGTGCCCAGTCCCCTCAGCTCCGCTGGTGTGGCAGGCACACAGCACGGCTGGGCCCGCCCCCAAGCGGGTCCAGCCTCTCCACATGACTACCTCCAGAGTATCCCAGTTTCTTCAACCCCTAGCTGCCCAGGGCCTGCCCGAGGCACAGGCAAGCCTCGGATGTCGGCTGCCCAGCCTCCCAGGGCTTCCTGAGGCTCAGGTAACCAGGGCCGGCCGAGGCTTGCACTGCTGGCAGTGGCAGCAGCAGAGGTGTGATGGGGGCTTCGCCTTCCCCTGATCCCCAGGTTGCCTCCCGCCCCTGAGGCCTCCCGGACTGTGAGAGGGGACAGGCTGGGCTGAGGGAATCCCCCTCCAGTACATAAATTTTCATGCACCAGGCCTCTAGTTATTAATAATTATGTATAACAGGATATTGAAAAAATTAAGTTATGCAATTTTTATTAAAATATTTCTTACATACCATTATATTGGCCAGTCTACAAAAATATTTGTTGTGGACCATATGTAGCTCATGGGCCGCGAATTTGATATGCTCGCCCTAGGTCACCCCGCTAATAGCAGAGCCAAGATTCTAGGCCCCAGTTCCTTTCCATTATAGAGCCATTGCTACTCAGATTTGAAAATTGCACCAGCAATCAAGATTCTATTCATACATCTAAGCCACTGTTTTTATAGGAGTTTGAGAAAAAAGTTCCTTAATAATTTCAACATCCTATATAATAAAAGCCCAGTGACCAAAATGGTGGAACGACCAGAGACCAGGGAAATCAGGCAGGCAGGCAAGTGGTTAGGGGCAAGCAGGCAAGCAGATGAGAGGTTAGGGGTGATCAGGTAGGCAGGCGAGCAGTTAGGAGCAATCAGGCAGGCAGCCGAGTGTTTAGGGGCGATCATGCAGGCAGGCGAGCAGGAGCCAGCAGTCTTGGATTGTGAGAGGGGTGTTCAACTGCCAGTTTAGGCCCAATTGGGCAAGCAGGAGCCAGCAGTCTCAGATTGCAAGAGGGTGCAGGCTGGGCTGAAGGACCCCCTTTCTCCCCATGCAAGAATTTTGTGCAGCAGGCCTGTAGTGTTTGATAAGTATGGAAATTTTTAAATGTACAGGTTTGGAGAGCAGTGCTAAAGAGTGGAGTCTATGCATGCAGCCTGTCTGAGTGTGTGACTCATCTCATCTACTTTGCAGCTAGGGAATCTGATAAAGTTAGTTAACTCTCTGTTCTTCATTTACTTCCTCCATGAATAGGAATAATAGCACCAACTTGTTGTAAATCAAGTGGTGCTTAGAACAGTGTCTGACACTTAGAATGTATTCAATAAATAAGAGCCATTATTAGACATCATTATTATTATTACAATTTACATGTTCTTTTGCTTTTGTAGATAGAAATTTATGCTCCTCCTGGTGTACCAGTGGGTTATGTTATTCAAAATTGGCACCCATGCCTGCCAAAGTTAACCATTCAAAATGAGAGGAGAGAGGATGTACTCAAAATTATTGGTCCATGTCTTGTGTGCGGCTGTTGTGCAGATGTTGATTTTGAGGTAAGAGATGTAATCATGTTAATAGGTTTTTCTTTCCTAATATAATAATAATATAAGTTGTGAGGATGTTACAAATATATTAAGTAAATACGTGTATCCTAATATCTCAAGAGGGAGACACTGCTCATATATTTAACTTTGGTCAGAAAGGAAGTCATTAATCTCATTGAGCTTAATGTGTTGATTATGCTAAATGAAAAAAAAAAAAGCAGAGCCTTGCCTCACCCTCTTTACTGAGTGTTTGGTGTTTGTATTTGTTTGGTTTATCTATTGGCTCTGTGGTGTTTTCTCCATAAATATATATTCTCCTTTTTCTTTTCTCTCCTATCTTTTTTTCTCTCTCTTAGATATCATTTGTGCTCTCTTTTCTCTCCCCTAATTATCTTTTCTAGGGTGGTTGCTTATATGCGGTTATCGGTGCCATGAGTACATTCATGCTATGTTCCCTTTGGGTCATGTCTTGTTAAGGTAAATATTTTGGGATTAGTGTTCTACATTCTATTTTCATCTTTCCTTTAGCATCCTTTTACTCTACCTCAACTTTACCTTTACCCCAAAACTCTCTTCCTCACTTTTCCCCTTTTGTTGTCCTGTTTCTCTTACCCTATCCCTGCTTTAGATTTTCCCTATTCCTTATTTTTACCCCGTTAAAATTTCACCCTACTTCTATATCTAATTACCAATCTCCTGCTTTAAATCTATATACACCTGTCTCTTCTCTTTCTTCTATATACAAAGTTATTTTTCTCTCTGTCGTTTTGTTGTTGTTTGCTTGATTGTTGAGTATATTGGGGGTTTTTTATGCTTGTTTATGAGATTGTTTTGCTTTTTATTTTTATTTTTCTGTTGTTTTTTTTCTGGTTATTATATTGCTTCTGTTTTCCCTCACCTCACTTGATATTAGTTGTTGTTTGCAGTTTGCATTCATCTCCAGGGATCTGTTGCTGGAATTTGTTGGGGTTAGTGGCTGTTCTATTGGAGTTTTCTCCCCATACAAATAGTTTCTTCCCCTCTTCCATTTCATTCTCTTTCTTTTCTCTCTTACTTTTTTTTTTTCCTTCTCCCAATTTCATTTTTGCACTCCTTTTTTTTTCTTTTTCTCTTTTTTCTTTTTCTCTTCTTGCTCTTTACCCCCTAATTCTCCTTGATCTGGTGGTCACCTTTATTTGGGGTTATTAGTATTGTGAATACATTTCAGTGCCTTGTGCATTGTGCCTTGTTGTGTTGTATTTTGTGCCTTTAAATCAATGCAGCAGAGAGAGAACTACATAACCAAACACCTGGAAAAGAGAGATCATGGGGAAACAAAGAAACAGCCCACATATGAAAGAAAAACAGGCATCACCAGAAAAGGAAGTAAACAAAATGGAGGCAATGGAGACAAGCAACCTGTCAGAGAAAGAATTCAGAGAAATGGTCATTAGGTGGATGAAAAGAATGGAAGACAAATTCAACAATATGAGTAAGAACCAAGAGGAAATGAAGAAGGACCAAGAAGAAATGAAAAAATGACATCACTGCTATAAAGAACTCAATAGAAAGCATCAACAGTAGACTAGAAGAAGCAGAGGACCACATCAGTGAGCTACAAAACAAGGTAGGAAAAGATACCCAAGCAGAGCAGCTTCTAGAAAAAAATATTAAAAAGCAGGAGGAGAGCCTAAGAGAACTTTGGGACAACACCAAACAAAACAACATCCACATAATAGGGGTGCCAGAAGGAGAGGAAACTGAGCAAGGAATAGAAAACCTATTTGAAAAAATAATGACAGAAAACTTCCCTGATATAGGGAAGAAAAAACTGACACAAATTCAAGAAGCTCACAGAGTCCAAAACAAAATGAACCCCAAAAGACCAACGCCAAGGCACATCATAATTACATTGGCAAACACCAATGACAAAGCAAGAATCTTAAAAGCAGCTAGAGAGAGACAGAAAGTTACTTACAAAGGATCCCCCATCAGACTAGTGACGGATTTCTCAACATAAACACATCAGGCAAGAAGGGAATGGAATGAAAAATACAAAGTCATGCAAAGGAAGGGTCTGAATCCAAGAATACTGTACCCAGCAAGGCTGTCAATCAAAATTGAAGGTGAAATCAAGAGCTTCACAGATAAAAAGGACTACCGGAGTTTATTACCACCAAACCAGCAATGCAAGAAATGCTAAAGGGCCTGCTGTAAAAAAAATAAATAAATAAGAAGAAACAAAGGAGGAACAGAGGGGTAAAGAATAAAAATAGTGACAAACAAGTATCTATCAATAATAACTTTAAATGTAAGTGGATTAAATGCCCCAATCAAAAGACTTAGGGTAACTGAGTGGATAAGAAAACATGACCCATATATCTGCTGTCTACAGGAAGCCCAGTTCAGAAAAAAAACATGCACACAGACTGATGGTGAAAGAATGGAAAAAGGTTTTTCAGGCGAATGGAAATGAAAAAAAAAAAAAAACCTGGGGTACCAATACTTATATCTGACAAGTTAGATCTCAAAGTAAAGGACATAAAAAGAGATAAGGAAGGCCACTTCTTAATACTAAAGGGAGCAATCCAACAAGAATAAATAACTCTGGTAAAAATATACGACCCAATATAGGAGCACCCAAATAAATAAGAAAACTTCTGGAGGGGATCAAGGGAGAGATTGACAGCAATACACTCATAATAGGGGACTTTAACACCCCACTATCACCATTGGACAAATCCTCTAAACAAAAAAATCAGCAAAGAAACATCAATCCTAAATGACTCACTTGATCAGATGAAATTAACTCACATCTTCAGAACATTTCACACCAAAGCCACAGAATATACATTCTTCTCAAGTGCACATGGGTCATTTTCAAAGCTAGACCATATATTGGGTCACAGACAAAGTTTCTTCAAATTCAAGAAGATAGAAATCATATCAAGCATCATCTCAGATCACAATGGCATAAAACTGGAAATCAACTACAATAAAAACAATCCAAAAAAATCAAACACATGGAGACTAAATAGCATGCTATTAAACAATGACTGGGTTACCAGAGAGATCAAAGAAGAAATAAAAAACATCATGGGAACAAACAACAATGAAAACACAGAAATCCAAAACCTATGGGACACAGCGAAAGCAGTCTTGAGAGGGAAGTTCATAGCTCTACAAGCCTACTGTAAAAAACAAGAAACAATGATAATAAATTACCTAACCCTATAACTCTAGAGATAGAAAGAGAGAAACAAGAAAAGCCCAGTGTGATGAGAAGGAAGGAAATAATAAAGATCAGAGTGGAGATAAATGACATAGAGACCAAAAAAAACAATACAAAAGATCAACAAAACCAAGAGCTGGTTCTTTGAAAGGATAAACAAGATTGATGAACCTCTAGCCAGGCTCACTAAGAAACACAGGGAAAGGACCCAAATAAACAAAACCAGTAATGAAAGAGGATAAATAACAACAGACTCCACAGAAATACAACGGATTGTTAAAAAATACTATGAACAACTCTATTCCAACAAAATGGACAACCTAGTGGAAATGGACATATTCTTAGAAAAATACAAGCTCCCAAAACTCAACCAAGAAGAGTAAAAAAACTGAATAGGTCAATAACTATGGAAGAAATTGAAGCAGTCATCAAAAAGCTTCCAGCATACAAAAGACCGGGGCCAGACGGCTTCACAGGGGAGTTTTACCAAACATTCAAAGAAGGACTAAAATCTATCCTCCTCAGACTAGTCCAAAAAATTCAAGAGGAAGGAACACTTCCCAGCTCATTCTATGAAGCCAGCATTACCCTAATACCAAAACCAGATAAAGACAACACAATGAAAGAGAATTAAGGCCAATATCCCTCATGAACATAGATGCCAAAATCCTCAAAAAAATCTTAGCAGATTGGATCCAGCAGTATATCAGAAAGATCATACGCCACAACCAAGTAGGATTTATCCCAGGGATGCAAGGATGGTACAATATCTGCAAATCAATAAATGTAATACATCACATAAACAATTTGAGAGATAAAAACCACATAGTCATATCAATTGATGCAGAAAAAGCATTTGACAAAATCCAACACCCTTTCTTGATAAAAACTCTCAGCACAGTGGGAATAGAAGGATCATACCTCAACATAATAGAGGCCATATATGACAAACCCACAGCCAACATCATAATCAATGGGAAAAGCTAAAACCATTTCCCCTGAGAACAGGAACAAGACAGGGATGCCCACTCTCACCACTCCTGTTAAACATAGTACTGGAAGTACTAGCTCTTGCAATCAGACAAGAAGAAGAAATAAAAGGCATCCAAATTGGAAAATAAGAAGTAAAACTGTCCTTATTTGTAGATGACATGATACTGTACATAGAGAACCCTAAAGATGCCATTAAAAATTATTAGACTTAATAAATGAATTCAGCAATGTAGCAGGATACAAAATTAATGCCTAGAAATCTATGGCATTTCTTTACACTAACAGTGAACTTACAGAAAGTAAGACTAAAAAAGCATTCCCATTTACCGTCACACCAAAAAAAATTAAGATACCTAGGAATAAACTTAACTAAAGAGGTAAAAGATTTAGATGCGAAAAACTACAGGACAATGAAAAAAGAGATAGAGGAAGACATAAATAGATGGAAGAACATACCATGTTCATGGATTGGTAGAATCAACATCATCAAAATGTCCAAACTATCCAAAGCAATCTATAGATTCAATGCAATCCTCATTAAATTACCAATGGCATATTTCACATATCTAGAACGAATGTTCCAAAAATTCATCTGGAATAAAAAAATACTTCGAATAGCTGCAGCAATCCTGAGAAAGAAGAACAAAGTAGGTGGGATCTCAATATCAGATATCAAGCTGTATTACAAAGCCACTGTTCTTAAAACAGCTTGGTACTGGCACAGGAACAGACATATGGATCAATGGAATAGAATAGAGAACCCAGAAATTGACCCAAACCACTATGCCCAATTAATATTCGACAAAGGAGGCAAGAGCATACAATGGAGTAAAGACATTCTCTTCAATAAATGGTGTTGGGAAAATTTGACAGATAAATGCAAAAAGATGAACCTAGACCACCAACTCACACCATACACAAAAATAAACTCAAAATGGATAAAAGACTTAAACGTAAGACGGAAAACCATAAAAATACTAGAGGAATCCACAGGCAGTGAAATCGCAAACATATGCCGTAGGAATTTCTTCTCTGATAAAGCTCCGAGGGCAATGGAAACTAAAGAGAAAATAAACAAACAAATGGCACTACATCAAAATAAAAAGCTTTTGCACAGCAAAGGAAACTATGAACAAAGCAACAAGAAGGCCCACTGCATGGGAGAACATATTTGCCAATGATATCTCTGATAAGGGTTTAATCTCCAACATTTACAGGGAACTCATGCAACTTAACAATAGAAAGATAAACAATCCAATAAAAAAATGGGCAATGGACCTAGATAGACACTTTTCAAAAGAGGACATATAGAAAGCTGAAAGACATATGAAAACATGCTCAAAGTCACTAATTATACTAGAGATGCAAATCAAAATGACAATGCAGTATCATCTCACACCCACCAGAATGGCTATCATCAACAAACAACAAGTGTTGGAGAGGATGCGGAGAAAAAGGAACCCTTTTGCACTGCTGGTGGGAATGCAGACTGGTGCAGCCACTGTGGAGAACAGTATGGAGTTTCCTCAAAAACCTAAAAATGGAACTTCCATTCGACCCAGTGATCCCACTTCTAGGAATATATCCCAAGAAGCCAGAAACACCAATCAGAAAGGTATACACCCCTATGTTCATAGCAGCTCAATTCACCATAGCTGAGAATTGTTAACAGCCTAAGTGTCCATCAGCAGATGAGTGGATTAAAAAACTTTGGTACATCTACACAATGGAATACTACGCTGCGGTAAAAAAGAGGAACTCTTGCCATTTGCAACAGCATGGATGGAACTGGAGAGCATTACGCTAAGTGAAATAAGCCAGTCAGGGAAAGATAAATACCACATATTTTCACTCATTTGTGGAATATAGAGAACAACATAGACTGATGAACAGGGACAGATCCAAAGACAGAGAAACAAGGATCAGACTATCAATTCCCAGAGGGAAAGTAGAGGAGGGTGGGGGTAAGGGGAAGAGATCAACTAAAGGACTTGTATGCATGCATATAAGCCAAACCAATGGACACGGACAACAGGGTGATGAGAGCATGAGTGTGTGTGTGGGGGGGAAGTTGTGGGTTAATGGGGGAATGAGGACACATTTGTAATACCTTAAACAATAAAGAAATTAAAGATAAAAAAAGCAGAGCCTTGCACTCAAATAAATATAAGCAAAGCAACTAATATTTAAACGTGGTTTTGTATAAAAGTCCTATACATTATCCATTTTGAATAGAAGGTTAACCTTGTTATCTACATCTGATTGCAAAAGCCTGTGATCCTTGCTTAGTCTGAAACACAGGCTCCCAATGCTCTTGGCCCTCTTCAGAAGATCTAACATGTTTGAATTCCTACAGAAAGTCCAATTATGCAAAGAGAGTTTTCAGAAAGATAGTGTAAGATGAGCTACCCAATTATACTTCTCTGTGGTCTTTCTTTATCTTTGTATTAAATTTGATTGTTAGAGCCCAGTTGGCATTGCTCAGTGGTTGAGTATCAACCTATGAACCAGGAGGTCATGGTTTGATTTCCAGTCAGGGCACATGCACAAATTGTGGGCTCAATCACCAGTGTCGGGGGTGCAGGAGGCAGCCGATCAATGATTCTCTCTCATCATTGATGTGTCTATCTTTCTCTCCCTCTCCCTTCCTCTGTGAAATCAATAAAAATGTATTTTGGGAAAAAAAAATGATTGTTAGAAACCACAATATATCTTTGTACTTACTACATGGAGCAATTTCATCACAGCTGTTTTCCAACAAATGGCCTAACCTTAATAATTCATGTTATTTAGTTGCAAATATTAAAAGTCAGAAGGTTTTTTAACTGAATCTTGATTATCTTGTTCTATTGGAAAAGAAGAAAATGTGGTAAATTAGGCCCACATTTCTATAAAAGGGGCAGAAAACAGGCTGAACCTAAGTGGTGTTCCCCCTTGTGACTAATATGTGGGAACTCTGCCAGTCTCCCATGACTTTCTTAGGTTTTCCACTAGCCAGTTTCTTTCTGTTATATTATCTGCCTGGTTACATGATACTGAATTCCTGTGTTAGACCCTGGTTATATAAAGACAAATCATTTAAAAGTGATATAGATTGTGGGATAGGATTTATGCTATGTATGTATAAAGACTTTATAGATTTATGTATAATGACAGTTCTTTACATAGGGATTATCATTCCTATCAAAGATCCAGAGGAGTAAAAAGGTAATTGTTTTTTCAGGGAGTATTAACAGAAGTTTGGCTAACATATATTTTATTTGTTTAAAAATAAGTGAAAATACTAGTGAAGCAAGTCAGACTTGATTGTGAAACTCTGATATCAATGCTAAGGAATTAGCAACCCTTTTCAACGGATGATTTAGAGCATCTGTTATAGGTAATAAATTAACTCTACTTCTGTGCATCTAGAATAGTGCTATTAAGTAACATCTTTGAGTGAATTGTGAAAATAGCACCTTGAAACATTTCTGAAAGCTAGCTGATGGGAAATGGAATGCAGAAATTATCAATATGAGGAACCATTATGGAATATGAATTCTGTTTGAATATGAATTGGCATGGCAACTTGGTATATGTAATAAATAGCAAGAGCAGAAGTTATGCCATAAGGAAGAAATAATTCAAGAGATATTTAATAAATGTACTAAGTGGAACTGATTCATGGATTTGATGTCAGTTGAAGATGAAAGAAAATTGGGAGATCTGATCTCTGAAGATAAGAACCTGAATGAATAATAATGCCATTGGCCACATTAAGAATCTTGGGGGAGAATTAGTTGATGTATGAAAAGCTAATAATTTGTATTGAGTTGTATTGGATTTTAGGTATGTAGAGGGAAAAGTTGAGGGGTTTTCAACACACAGATGATAGTTGAAGCCATGAGTACATAATGCTCTAGGAACTAATTCACCAAGAACAAACTTCATATAATAGAACAATCTGCAATCGATCATATAAGAAGTATTTAGCCGAAACCGGTTTGGCTCAGTGGATAGAGCGTCAGCCTGCGGACTGAAGGGTCCCAGGTTCGATTCCGGTCAAGGGCATGTACCTGGGTTGCGGGCACATCCCCAGTGGGGGATGTGCAGGAGGCGGCTGGTCGATGTTTCTCTCTCATCAATGTTTCTGACTCTCTATCTCTCTCCCTTCCTCTCTGTAAAAAATCAATAAAATATATTTAAAAAAAAAAGAAGTATTTAAATAAACATTAGACAAAACAAGAACCATAAGGAGAAGAATGAAACTAATATTAAAGGACAGGAAGTTTTGAAAACAAGACAGGTAGTAGAATGAAGATTGATTAAAAACTCATTGGAAAGGACTTAGATACAGATGAAGATAAATTACTGAATGAAAATCTATGTTAGGAAAATAAAGGAGTATAATTTAAATTTAAAGTGATAAAAAAATTTGAAGGGATGGGAAGCTAGAATAAACTACTCTTGCATACATGCCAAAGAGGAGTACAGAAAGAGGACAGAGAATGTGCTGAGATAATGTTCAAATAGATAAATGGCTAAGAATCTCTAGAATACCTTTATCAATTATTTTTAATAATTAACATTTAAATTAAATAGTAATATCAGTTTATTTTTTCAGAAGTTAAAATCATTTCATTATATATTTTCTGTTTTTTAAGTATCTAGAATTTAGCTAAAAATTACTTAGTCCTGCTGACTTTTCAGCTGTAGATCATTTTTCACATTCTGAACTATAGGAATAAAAAAGAAAATATTAATATCTGTTAAATCTAGTGCAGCATTATTGTGGCTCATAGGTTATCCTCTGTATTGTTCATTTTCAAAATTAAAAATAAATTTAAAAAACAAAATAAGATTACTTTACAAGCTACAAATACTTAGATTACAGCTATTAGCAGATAAAACACTAAAGGGTGCACAAGATTTACTTAGTCTGTTTTCCCAGAACAGTGTTGTATAACATAAAACCCCTAAAGATCAGTAGCTTAAAACAACAGGCATTTGCTATCATGCTTGTGAGTCTGCAGGTCAATTGTGTCTCAGTGGATACACATAGGCGCAGCTAGATGGCACTGATTTAGACTTGAAGTTGGCCTCGGGCCTGCTCCAAGTATGCTCATTCTAGAGCTCTAGCAAAAACTACATGATTTTATGGTGGCTGATCACTGGAGAGCAAGAGCCAGGCCAAACTGCTTAGCCATGTTTAAGGTCTCTGCTCACTGTCATATACACTAACATTCCATTGGTCAAACAAGTCACATGGCCAACCCTAAGTATCAATGTTCAGAGAAGAATACTGGGCCTATAGTGGGAGGGGTGGATGAATATTGATGAACAGCAACCCATGCTGTCACAGTTTTCATATTAAAAGTGTATTTCAGGTTTGTTAAGAACTTAAGCACCCACACTGGAATAAAATGAGTCAACTGTTTTTAGTTTCCCCACATTTATTTCGCAGTTCCAACTTGAGCTGGAGCTTCAAAGGATTTTGCTGGCACATGTGCTACCTTGTGTATATTTGAAAAGGACTTTTCTCTTCCTGAGTTGACACAACCCTATGTGTACACACCATGGTGAGTGTGGCTACCATCAGCTGCCATATGCCCACTTGGTGAGGTGCAACTGTCTAACTCTTTATAGTGGTCCTGGAGTTTCTTCAGGCAGAACTGTAAAATCCAAAAAAATTACTTCAGAGTTTTTTTTCATACACCTTTCCTATTTTGTTGTTCCGTCACTCTCCTGTTGTCCAGTCTTACCTCAACCCTGGACCTGTGGCATCTCTTTAAGTTACTTATTAGATACTTTCCTTCACTAAAAATTGCCAGTCCTCTTTCCCAGCACCTTAGCACTTCCTGTTTGTCTACTGACATTGAGTGGTAATGTCCTTCCCATCACATGTAATCACTCAGCCTATGTACTAGTAAACTCTGTGCTTGTCTTAAAGCAGATGTCACATGGTGTTTAGTTTGCTACCTTCTTGATGGCTTCTAGAAATTTCATCAAAGAAATATTTAATGTTTGTATCTTTTCCTGCTTAAATTTTGTTTTAGATCACTTCAAATAATTTAGTACTGTGTCTTAATATACTAGTACAATATAAAATGTTAAATATTTCAGTAAAACTACTTTCTTTTTTTAAATATTTTTACTAATTTTAAAGAGGAAGGGAGAGAGAGAGAGAAACATCAATGATGAGAGAGAATCATTGATTGGCTGCCTCCTGCATGCCCCCTACTGGGGATAGAGCCTGCAACCCAGGCATGTGCCCTGACTGGGAATCGAACCATGACCTCTAGGTTCATAGTTCAATGCTCAACCACTGAGCCACGCTGACCAGGCAGTAAAACTACTTTCATATAAGTTTTCTGTAGCAAAGAAACAATTTTTTTCGTGTATCTATAAATACAGGAATTTATATACATCCATTGAGCAATATACTCTTCATAGTTATGTATTGCACATAAGCTTAATAACACATTTGTTTCATTTTATTCCAAATTTGAAAGTAGTTTTATTATTAGTTTTCTAGAATTCTTTAAGACCATCATTTTTTTTTTTTTTTAGATTAAATCTCTTGATGAAGAAAATGTGGTTGGCAAGATTTCCAAGCAATGGACTGGTTTTGTGAGAGAGGCATTTACAGACACTGATAACTTTGGGATCCAGTTCCCTTTAGACCTTGATGTGAAAATGAAAGCTGTAATGCTTGGCGCATGTTTCCTCATTGTAAGTATATTCTTGCTAATCTTGGGTATTTACTTAATATCATTCTGAAAGATTCAGTAAAGTGTACCTTTTTAAGTGACTTGCTTAAATTTATAGATTATATTCAAAGGGGGTGCTATTTAATGCTAGCTCTGAAATTCCATTTTCTCCTGATAGTCTGGATTCACAAATGACTAATTTCTCTGGAAATTCTATAGTTTCTCAGGCCAATAGAAGGACCTGTGTGTTATGGAGAGGCTCTGCTCTTTGGGGCTTCTATTTAAAAATCAAAATAGGTGCACTCAGATATGTGCTAAGGTGGAGTAGAACCCAGTGAAATGGGGAGATTTTGTCCTGATTCTTTATTAAATTAACTGTTCTACAACTTGAGTGCGAACTGCAATAAAAGTGCATCCAATCCAACCACCAGATAGAACTGCCAGTTGACACACACAGGATAGAGCAGTATTCTAAACTTGTCTTCCATTAAATCACTTAGTGGTTCTCAACCTTCTAGTCCTTTAAATACAGTTCCTCATGTTGTGACCCAATCATAAAATTATTTTCATTGCTACTTCATAACTGTAATGTTGCTACTGTTATGAATCATAATGTAAATATCTGGTATGCAGGATGGTCTTAGGAGGCCCCTGTGAAAGGGTCGGTCGACCGCCAAAGGGGTCGTGACCCACAGCTTGAGAACCGCTGACTTAGGGAGATTTCAAACCCCCCCCCAAGTACCAAATCATACCCCCATTCAATTAAATCAGAAGCTCACAATCAAAAGTTTGTTGTTTAGCTCTTAAGGTGATTCAGTATGCAGCCAAAATCAAGGACACCTGGAAGAGAGCAACAGTTCTCAATCTTAGCTGCACAGTAGAAACACCTGGGTAGCTTTTTAAATTCCCTGTATCAAGACTGCACCCAAATAGTGAATCAAAATCTCTGGAGATGGGACCAAGCCTTCAAGCTGTTTACATCACTTCCAGGTGATTCTAATCTGCAAGCATGGTTTGGAACATCTAAATGAATATCTTAAATGTTCATTTGGGGATGCACTCAGAAAAAAATAAAATATGAGAGAATATACAGCAAAAAGATCCATTTCCTTCAACAAGTAAATGTCTGGAAAATAAAAAGATAATAAAATGAGAGAGACTTAAAAGACAACTTAATGCAGTTTGTAGACTCTGCATACTGAATCGAACAAACCAGTATAAAAAGACATTTACACCTTGTGCTTTTAATTAAACTTTGGAACATTGAAACAGGCTAGGATAAATGAATGGGTAGAAAAATCTGACTCTATTCACTTATCTCCCAGCCTATAAAAAAAATTTACAGGCATTCATAGAAATTTCAACATTGACTGGCTATTGATGATTAATAACTTATTGGTTTTTTTAAGATCTGATATTTATGTAATGGTATAGGGAAGATAAGGCAGTCAGGATGTTTGGATAGATAGGACATGGGATTGGGGGTGATAGTGGGATTGTTAGTAAATGACCATGGAATAGATTGAGCTTCTACTAAAGGACTATTAAAGACTGTGCAACTTCTAATAGACATTGGGAATACATTGAAATAGTTTTAGTTAACTCATTATGTTTAAACTAGATATAAATAAAATAGTTATAAATCCAAATTTTAGAAAGATAAATCCTGGTGACTGTGTGAGAAATGGATTGAAGAGAGGTATAATTGTAGTAGAGTAATTGCAAGTGATTGCAAATAAGGATTAACTTATTTCTGTTGAAGGGATAAAGGAAAATGATAGATGTGAGATAAAATCCATAGGATTTGACTTTAAGTCATGGAAGAGAGAATCTAGTTAGGCATTGATGGAGTGAGACCAGCTGGGGACACAGTGGACAAATTTGGAAGAGAAATCATAAAACTGGGCCAAACAATTCTAAGTGGTATTCTAACTCTAAGATGGCTTTCATTCCCCTGAAATAAATCTAAAAGTTGTACATGGTATTCCAGTCTTAAGAAAAGTTATATTATTAGAGAAAGAATATAAAAAGTTTAGGAAGAAAGGTTCAAAAAGAGTCATTACACGAGACCTGAGAAAAAGTGAAATTGAGAGAAATTATCAGATGACTAATTAAATCCATACAGGTATTAATAAGTGATTAGAATTATAGGATTTAATTGCTATTGAAATGGGAAGCTGAAGCTATCAACTTTTCCCAGATCTACTTATAATAATCAATTTTCTTGGTTAGCAGATATGTCATTCTGTTTCATCATATTTCATATCCCTTAGCATTTATGCATCCAAGAATTGACCTCAGTTTTATTACTGAAAACTTATTTCTGTATTTTGTTTTTATTTAGGACTTCATGTTTTTTGAAAGCACTGGAGCCAAAGAACAGAGAGCAGGAGTATGGTAGTGGATTAATAAACATCTCTGAAAATGTGAAGTCAGAATATTGATTGGGACTATGTACAAGTAAAAAAATTAGTTTTCTTTATTGAAATTACTTATAAAATACGTGAATTATACTGTGATGCCTGAAGCTTCGGGTATATGATTTCCAATTTCAAACCATATAGTTTATTTTCTGTATAACTTATAAATTTGCTTATACATTTGCTTTCATTTTATACATTTTGTATTTCATTGTATATTGCAGAGAAATAACATAAGGAGCTTTACTTTTAAACATTGATAAATGTGCTTTATTTTCAATTTTATAGCAAAATTAAAATTATTTCACATAAAATTATGTATTATTTTATTAAATTTAGTTGCAATTACATATGTAACAACTAATGTCATTTTGCAAATATTGTATATTCAAAAAAGTTAAAACTGAACATAACTTCAGTTTCCTTTACAATTATGTTCAAACTAGAGGCCCGGTGCATGAATTCATGCATGGGCAGGGTTCCTCAGCCTGGCCGTCGATCAAGGCCTATTGGGGGCCGGTTGGCCACGGGGGAGGGGCCGTGGGAAGTTGGCCGGCTGGGGAGGAGGAAGGGCCGCAGGAGGTTGGTCAGCCAGGAGGGAGGGGTTGCTGGATTTTGGCTGGCAAGCCCCCGATCTGGGCCAATGGGGGGGCTGGAAGGCAGAGGGGAGGGGCCACGGGAGGGGGATTGGGCCAGGGAGGGCGAGAGGCCACAGGAGGTTGGCCAACCGTGGGGAGGGGCCGAAGGAGGTTGGCTGTGGGAGTGCACTGACCACCTGGGGTAAGCTCCTGTATTGAGCACCTGCCCCCTGGTGGTCAGTGTGTGTCATAGCGACTGGTCGACCAGTTGTTTTGGTCATTTGGTCATAATGGTCACTTAGTCTTTTATATATATACTAGAGGCCCTGTGCACAAAAATTTGTGCACTGGCGGTGGGGGCGGTGTCCCTCCGCCCCACTTGTGCCCTCTCACAGTCTGGGAACCCTCGGGGGATAACGACCTGCTGTCTTAGGCCCGGTCCCAGGTGGCAGAGGGCAGGCCCAATCCCTAGGTGCAGCTCCTGGTCGGGCTCAGAGCAGGGCCGACTGGAGAGTTGGGGCGCCACCCCCTGTCATGCACAGAGCAGGGCGGATCGGGAGGTTGCGATGCCACCCCCAGTCACACTCAGGGTAGGGCCGATAGGGGGGTTGGGGCACCGCCCCCTGTCACACTCAAGGCAGGGTCGATGGGGAGGTTGCAGCGCCACCCCATCACACACAGAGCAGGGCCAATCGGGGGGTTGGGGCGCTGCCCCCTGTCACGTACAAAGCAGGGCCCATCAGGGGGCTGGGGAGCTCCCCCCTGTCACGCACAGAGTAGGGCCGATAGGGGAGTTGGGGCACCGCCCCCTGTCACACACAGAGCAGGGTGGATCAGGGGGTTGGGGTGCTGCCCCCTATCACCCACAGAGCAGGGCCGATCAGGGGTTTGGGGCACTCCCCCCGTCACACTCAGAGCAGGGCCGATGGGGAGGTTGTGGCTCTACACCATCACACACAGAGCAGGGCCCATGGGAGGGGGGGGCACCGCATCCTGTAACACACAGAGCAGGGCCGATCAGGGAGTTGGGGTGCTCCCCCCTATCAGGCACAGAGCAGGGCCAATCAGGGGGTTTGGGCGCTGCCCCCTGTCACGCTGCTCCAGGGGCCAGGAGGCTTCGCTGCTCAGCTGATCCTGGTGCTGGGAGGCCTCGCTGCTCAGCTGATCCCAGTGCTGGGAGGCCTCGCTGCTCCACTGATCCCAGTGCTGGGAGGCCTCGTGGCTCAGCTTGACACCAGGGCAGTGAGGCCTCGCGGCTCTGCTGATCCCGGTGCTGGGAGGCATATTACCCTTTTACTATATAGGATAGAGGCCTGGTGCACAGGTGGGGGCTGGCTGGTTTGCCCTGAAGGGTGTCCTGGATCAGGGAAGGGTAGCGAAGTTATGGTTAATTACCATGTTTCTCTTTTATTATATAGCACTAGAGGCCCGGTGCACAAAAATTTGTGCTCTCGGTGAGGGGGAGGTCCCTCAGCCCGGCCTGTGTCCTCTCACAGTCTGGGACCCCTCGGGGGTGACCACTTGCTGGCTTAGGCCAGCATCCTGGGGGATTGGGCCCAACCTGGCAATCAGACATTCCTCTGGCAGCCCAGCAGCCCTCGGGGGATGTCCACTTACCAGCGGCGAGCAGACCTAAGCTGCAGTCAGACATCCTTAGCATTGCTGAGGAGGCAGGAGAGGCTCCCACCACCACCGCTGTACTGGGAGCCATCAGCCTGGCTTGTGGCTAAGCAGAGCTCCTCCATGTGGGAGCTCAATGACCACCAGAAGGCAGCTCCTGCATTGAGCATCTGCCCTCTTGTGGTCAGTGTGTGTCATAGTGACCAGTCATTCCCAGTCTTTCTGCTGTTAGGGTCAGTTTGCATATTAGCCTTTTACTATATAGGATAGAGGCCTGGTGCACAGGTGGGGGCCGGCTGGTTTGCCCTGGTGTCCTGGATCAGGGTGGGGGTCCCGCTTGGGTGCCTGGCCAGTCTGAGTGAGGGGCTGAGGGTCATTTTCAGGCTGGTGGGCGACTGAAGCTCCCAACCTCTCCTTCTTTTCTTATTTTTTATTCTGGGATTTATTTACCTTCTATGGCTGTCACTGGAGCTGAGAGCCAGCTCCAGCTTGAAGCCTCGGCTGTTGAAAGCAGGTATCTGGGGTTTGTTTGGCTTCTATAATTGAGACACTGTTGCAGCTCCAGCTCTGAGGCCTCCGCTGCTGAAAGCAGGTATCTGGGGTTTGTTTAGCTTCTATAATTGCAACATTGTTTCTTAGAGTGCAGCGCAGAGCCCGGCCGCAGCAGGCGGGAAACCTTGGCTTCCTCCATCGCAGGGGCAACCAAGCCTCCTGTTCACTTCAGCTGCGTGGCTGCCGGTCGCCATTTTTGTTGGCAGTTAATTTGCATATCCTGCTGATTAGCCAATGGGAAGCGTGTCAGAGGTATGGTTAATGTCAGGGCCAACCTGACAAGGTTGAGCCGGGCTGAGGCAGGGAGGTGGGAATTGAGAAAATAAAGAAAGACAGGAAAGCAGGATCAGGAGGACCCCAGTTCTTGAGGAACTGAAGCAAGTTTATTAGCCACACAATCTTATTTATACACAACACACTGAATAGGAGGTCTTTCAAGAGGAATGTATTCTTTGTTCCTCTTAATCTCTAAGGGAGAGACACAGCAGAAGGGCAAGTTCTCAGTACAGCATATCTCAGTAAATAGTTACAGACTTCTTGGTAAGCTATGAAAGGCTGTTCTTATTCTACAAAGGTTGCTCTCATTCTACTGATAATCGCCATCCAAACAAGTCTGGGAAAACTGTGTGGGTAAGGGCCTCAGCCTTGCTAGCCCCTTCAGGTGCAAGGACCTTGCCACCTTACATCTAGCCTCCAACAGATCCCCCTTCTTTGTTTTTTAGGTGAAGTTCATGTTTCAGGGTCTGACAGTTTCTTATGTGTCCATGTCAGCAGTAATATTTCAGTTCTGGATGGTGGACAAATGGTGAAAATGCAGGTCCAACCCTCTCTGGTTTGGTCCTGGGCAACCTGCAGTGACGCACAGCTGCTGACTGCTAGCATGATAAGGCGTCTTCACCATCTTTATTTCTGGACTGCTTCTCTTCTTGTTGTCTCACGGGGCCACTGCTATTCTATGGCTGGAGCAGTCCTGATAATTCCTCTCTGTTGCAGGAATCCACATGGTCTTGGAGTTGTTTTCTGAAAATATACAAATGTATTCTCGACCAAAGTTTAATAAAGGAATCATATCTATAATTTAGACTTGGGATTCTTTTAATTTTTGTCCAAACGATTTTCCTTTGGCTTATTTTGACACCACATATGTTTTTCATGGGTGTCTTACTATTAGCATTATAAATGAAAAAATTAATTTTCAAGTAAAAATTTTAAAGCAATTAAGGCATTTACTTAACAGGTTATTATTCCACTATCCCCCCTTTTTTTGTTTTTTAGTATTAGGAGGTTTTTGGAAATTTTATAATGTAGTCTAGATAACTTTTAATTTTAATTTTTTGTATAAAAATATGACTGCTTTAGGTTAACTGTATGTTAAGCAAGGAATGACTTTAGGACATTTCATGGGCTGTCAGCCAAGTCTCTGTTTTCTGGGTACCGATCTCAGCTGGTTCAAGTCTCTTTCTGTTATCTGGGTCCTGATCTGAGCTGGGCATGGGAAGAGGAAAGCAGCCATGGGGGCAGGAGACCTCCCTCAGATGGGACGAGTGTTCAAGCCCCTGTAATAGTTGGAGGGGTGAGGATCTGTATCCCACCTCTGTTGACCCCCAAGTTCTCTCCTGATGGCCCCTCTGCGACTGTGCCTGTCTTAGGTTGTTCCTTCCTTGAGGAATCTTACCCGTCTCTGGCTAACCATCCATCCTCTGGGGCCAAGCAGGGTGACGTGAGGTTCAGTTCTGTCTCCTTGGTAGCCTATGCCCCTGTGGCCTCCATGCCCAGCAACTGCCTTGGAATCCCCTCGCCTGCTGGCAGGGTCCCGGCATTGATCACATATTTTGGGGAATCCAGGTTTCTTCTCCAGGGAGGGCCCAGCTCATGCCATTGGGCGAGAGACAGATCCATGGTACCAGCCACCATGAGGCTTCAACCTCAGCATGAACAGAGAGCTCAGGCAACAGCTGTGGGCAATTGGAAGAGGGACCCCTTGGCAAAAAGGGCAAGAGAGGTCTATACAGAATGCTCAAGTGCCTTCCCAGGGGGCCTTCCACACAGTGGAAGGGATTAAATCCTTTCATGTCCTTATTAAATTGCTGCCAAACATTCAAAGAATTAGTTTGTAAGTTTGTTTGGGATAAATGTACAACATGCTGTTGTAAAATATCAAAAAATATTAATGACATTGGAGAGTAATATCATGTAAGGATATTCTTTGCTCTAGGCCATGGCAATTCAATTTTAAACGGGAAATGACATTAATTAAATTTCTTCAATTAGTCTTTCAGTAACTTTACAGTAGCTGTATTCAGGAAGGCAAAAACCCAAATTATTTACTTTTCTATATTAAACCTTTACACTAAGTAACCTACAGGGTTACTTCTCAGATGTTGACTGATAGTGCCGCAAGGTCATGTATTTCAAGTCAAAGTTATTAAATTTGGTTGAATTAAAAAATCCTTTAAAAAGAGAGAATAAATTTTTGAAAACATTTCAGGGCCTGTGAAATGTCCCAAAGTCATTCCTTGGTTATAGTTTTGAAATTAAACTTGATAGACCATCAAATACATATGGGTATATAAGATTTAAAGACTATATTCAATTCTGTCCTCTAGATTTTTCATGAGGCAAATTTAGGTTATTGAACAATTTTTAGTATTTTGTTATTTCAGAATATCTAATTCAATTTAGCAAACTCCCAAAGCCTTAGGCTGCCATTGACTGGAAATAATTAGTCTTGGGCTGTATTCTGTACATTTGTAAAGAGATTCCAGCTCAAAACTCTATCTAAATGTCCAAAAACAGGACAGTTGCACGCATTAGTTTTAAGCCACCTTTTCTCTTCACACATGCACAGAAATCCCAGATGCATTTTTAAATTTTGTAAAACTTTTCAAATGTGAGAAGGAGACTTTAAATTAGAATACTTGGGGAGGGGGCGTCCATATTGGATTGCCATGTGCTCCCTTCTTCCCTTCCCCACATGCTTTGGGGGAAACTTCCCTAGGTAATATTACCGTACATATGATTACTGCTAGCATGGCAGGAAAGACATTCTCAGGTGTCAGGCATCTGTACCGTCTTCTTTACCATGCCCCAGGTGGTCTCCAGGCTGTTTGTTGTCCGTCTCATCCTCCTCCTGCTGCTCATCTTCAGTGGACTGCTTGGAGTCGCTGCTCTCTGTGGCTGATGTAGTTGATTGTCTGCAGCTGCATGGTGTGGCTCCAGGCGCAAGGTCCTCATTAGTCTGGCTAGTTTCTCTCTTGGATCCCTGTTGCAGTTTAATATTTCTAGCAGGAATCCACACAGGTTTGGAAAAATTCTCTGGGAATATACAAGCATACCCTCTGCCAAAGGTTAATAATGGGTCAGGTCCCTTCCATAAACCAGATTCCGGATCATTCCATTTAAGTAGACCATTTTCTTTTGTTTTATTCTGACACCAATGTAGCTCCATAGGTGTCTTTCCATCAGCATCACAAGTGAAAAAATTTAAAGTAATTAAGGCTTGGTGCAGCCTACCCATAGGTGATTTCTCCATCATCCCTCCTTTTTGTTTTTCAAGTTGGGATTTTAGCTGCTGATGCTGTCATTCAATAATGGCCTGTCCTTGGGAATTATATGGTATTCCTGTAGTGTGCTGATTTTTTCACCTTTTATAAAATTCCTGGAATTGACAGCTTATATAAGCAGGCCCATTATCAGTTTTAATAATTTTTGGAATTCACATGATGGCAAAAGCAGCTAGGCAATGATTAATAACTTGTTTTGCCATTTCTCCTGTAGAAGCAGTAGCCCATAGAACTTTTGAAAAGGTATCTACAGAGACATGCAATGCCCCAAGACGTCCAAAAGGAGTATAATGTGTTACATCCATTTGCCAGATATGGTCCCTTAGCAAACCTCTAGGGTTGACTCCTGTGCTAGGCCCTTGAGGTAGATGTAACATGCAAATGGGACATTCCTTGATAATCTGTTTTGCCTGCTGTCGAGAGATTGAGAATTGTTTGGACAACATTTTGGCAGGCTGATGTAAAAGCTGATGAGACTCTGAGGCCTGTTTTAATAAAGCTACCAATTGATCAGCATGTGCATTTCCTTTAGTTAATGGGCCAGGTAATACACTGTGAGCCCTGATATGAGTGATATAAAAAGGGTATTGTCTCTGCTGCACAATCTGCTGGACTTGTTGAAATAGTAAGAATAAACTTTGGTCACTAAGCTATTTCAACCGGGCATTTTCAATTCTACTTATAGGCCCGAAGCATAAGAGGAATCAGAAATTATGTTAACCGGCTGTTGGAAATCTTGCAACGCAGCCTTAATAGCTTCCAATTCAATTCTTTGCACAGAAGTATGATTGGTCAGTATGACTCGGTCTGAATTTATTGTATGATAGGTGGCTTTCCCATTAGATGACCCGTCAGTAAAAACAGTTCATACTCCAGGGATAGGTTCCTGCCTAGTATTTTTTGGTATAATAATGGGGGTATAATATAAAAATTGTAGTAGTTTATCTTTTAATAGGTGACAGCTAAGTTCCCCTGAATAGCCACTTAACCCAATTTGCCAATTTAAATCAGTCTGAAATAACATTTCTAATTGCTTCCCAGTGAGGGGAAGATAGATGCAGTTTGGTTCTTCTCTAAGCTGCCTGCAATGCTTTCTAAGCTGAGATATCAATTGAGCCATCAGTTCTACATAAGTAACAGCAGTTTTAGAAGACTGATGCCCTAGGTGGACCCATTCAATAATAGCGGAAGAGTCTTTATTTTGGAAGATGACTTCAGTGGGACTATATGCAGTATGGTTAATCTGTCTCAATAAAGGCAATTCAGGCTGTACCTGTGCTACTTGGGCTAAGGATATCACTTGCTCAAGTCTTAGAAACTCCTTTCTGGCGTCATCTGTTAGTATTCTGGGTGAGGAAAGGTAAGAGTCAGCCCTAAGTATATTAAATAAATTTGTCATATCTCCCGTAGAGATTTTTAGGTAAGGTCTTAACAGTTAATGTCCCCTAATAATTTCTGAAAGTCATTTAAAGTTTTAAGGCTACCTTTTCTTAGTTCTACCTTTTGCGGCCTAATGCATTGGTTTTCAATTGTGGTTCCCAGATATTTAAAAGGTGTCTCTTTCTGTACCTTTTCTGGAGCAATTTTTAAACCCCATTTAGGGAGCTCCTTTTCTAATTGGAAAAACATTTCCAAAGTCTGCTCTTCCCGTGGACTTGCTAAGAGCAAGTCATCCATGTAATGAATAATGTAACATCGGGAATATCTGTCCCTTAAAGGCTGAACAACTTGAGCCATATATTTTTGGCACAAGGTAGGGCTATTGGCCATTCCTTGAGGCAAAACCTTCCACTGATATCTTCTCATGAGTTCTATATTATTAATAGATGGCACTAAAAAGGCAAATCTTCGTTTATCTTGAGGTGCCAAGGGAATGGTGAAAAAACAATCCTTAAGATCTACTACTATAAGAGACCAATCTAAAGGGATTTGCGAAGGCACTGGGAGTCCAGGTTGCAAAGCTCCCATGGTATGCATGGTAGCATTAGCTGCTCTAAGATCATGTAACAATTGCCATTTTCCTGCCACCTTCTTAGGTATAATAAATATAGGCATATTCCAAGGACTATTGGAAGGCTCTATGTGACCAGCTCCTATTTGCTCCTGTATCAATTCATAAATATGACCTAATTTCTCCTTGGTTAATGGCCACTGATCCACCCATATAGGTTTATCGTCTTTCCATTGTATAAGATCAGCATGGGGGTGAGGAGATTGAGCAGTGACCACTCCTAAAAAGGTTGATATCCTAATCCTCGTCTTCCTGGGTTTTTTACGCCTTGACCATTCTGATATCCCTTCTGAGCTATAAACTGCTGTCCTTTGCCGGTAATAATACAAGCTTATAAACCTTCTAAGACATCCCGTCCCCATAAATGGACTGCAATTCTAGAGACAATGTAGGGCTGAAACCATCCTGTCTGTCCTTCCTCATCTTGCCACCTTAAGACTGCAGCACTACGTTGTGTGTTATCAGGAACTCCCACCCCCCCTAATTGAGTCCATAGCTTCTACCATGGACCAACTTGGAGGCCAGAATTCTTTGCTGATAACGCTGACATCTGCCCCAGTGTCTACTAGGCCCTTAAACATTTTTCCTTCTATTCTTAAATTAATCATAGGATGGGTTTTGCTAATTTCCTGTATCTAATAGATGTCTGAGCTTCCAAACCCTTGCATCCCTCTTTTCCTGTTTATAGCCTCACCTTGCTGAACATAAGGTAAAAGTAGTATCTGAGCAATCCTTTGTCCTGGAGTAATTCGCATAATATGATTACATTCTAATATAACTTTAATCTCTCCCTCACAGTCTGAATCTATGACCCCAGGCAAAACAGTTAATCCTTTCAGAGTGTTTCTACTTCTCCCTAAAATTAATCCTAAAGTTCCCGGTGGCACAGGTCCCCAGATTCCTGTAGGAACAACTTGCCAAGCCATATCGGGGGTCAAAGTGACTACTATAGTACTGCTAAGATCTAGGCCTGCGCTCCCTGGAGTGACTCGGATCAGAGAGTCCACTGTGGGCTTTGCAGGGCAGATCTCCCCTTTTAATGACGGGGCTGGCGGCCATACCCTGTGTTTTGATCTAACGGTTGCCCATTTTTATGGAATCTCGATTTACAATGCCTGGCCCAATGGTAGCCCTTCTGGCACCTAGGACACCACGAGTTTGGATCTGTGTTGATCAGTTCAGGAGGCAGGATGTTCACGCCTTTCCCTACAGTGCCTCCTTGTGTCCTTCTTAGTTGCCTACAATCTTTTCTAAAATGTCCTGTTTTTCCAGTTATAATACCTTTTATTTTCTACGGTTACAGCGGCAGTGAGTAAATTCGCTTGAAAAGTGCCTGACCCCACATTCTGACATGCTCGAATCATTTCTGTAATGGTACTACCTTTTCTCAGAGTCATCAGACATTTCTTACAACCATCATTGGCATTTTCATAAGCTAATTGATGAATTAAAATGTCTCCTGCTATCTCATGTTGAATCTGTCGTCTCACTGCTCGAGTGAGACGAGCCACAAAATCAGAAAATGATTCTAAAGGCCCCTGCATACATTTACTAAAAACTCCCTCAGAGTCCCCTTTTTCTGGTAAAGCCCACCAAGCTTTCCTTCCACAAACTCTAATTTGCTCATATGCCAGTTGCACATAATTTAACTGATTTTGCACGTCATTATATTTTCCCAGTCCTGCTAACATTTCATAAGTTACTTGAGCATTCAGCCTGCGGTTTGTATGGGCTTGCTCCTGGCATTTCTCCAAAAATTCTCCCTTCCATAGTAAATAATCTCCCACATCCAGAGTTGCACAAGTTAGAGAATATCAATCATGAGGAATTAAGAATGTTTCAGAAATATTATTCATAATTTCTCCTGTAAAAGGAGCCGTTGGACCATTTTGAAGTACATTTTCACGTAAGGCCTTTATCATTTTAAAGTCAATTTTTTCATGGTGTCTTATTATCTGATTCGGGATCTGTGGGTCAGCTATCTGTATGATAGGAAAAGCAAGCCTTTCTTCCACCGGCATGTCCTTTAATCCTTCTCTGATGGCTTTTTGCACAGGTGATTCTATTAATGGCGAACTAAACATTTCAGGATTAGGACATGGAGGTGGAGGTGGAGGGGGCCGTGAAGGCCATTCCTCCAATTTTTCTTCCTGCTTCTCTCTAGGAGGAGCAGAGGGAACCAGGCGAGGAGGCTCCTCCTCAGCCTCTCTAAAAGGCTCTAGCAAACGCAATATTGTGTTCCCATGGAAAAACAGTTTTTTGAGGTACGTTTTTTCCTGCTGCTGAGCTTTTTTCAAGTTCTGACTAACTTTTTGGCAAGCTTTCAAGATCTAATGTACCTTCTAAAATTTTAAGTCCTTAAGCATGCAAATCAAAAGTCTATAATAAAGTTTCTTACTTTTTTTTTTTTTTTTAAAGCCGAATCCTGCCCCGTTAGCCTGGTTAAGAAAAATGTTCCCACCCAGCTTACAGATCCGGACTTCTGCAGCTGATCGTGGGCTTTTGTGTGAGGTGAAGTAACCCCCCACCTTTACAGTGAATTCTTTGTTCCCCACCCTGCCAGTGAAACTTAGTTTTTTCACTCTAGTGAAACCTTCACTTCCAGAAGTCCCTGTTCGGGCACCAGATGTTGTAAATGTTCCCTCGATGTCCTGTGTGGTTCAGGGTTCAGGATCTGGAAGAGGAGCCGCACACAAATGAAAGAAAAAAGACACGAGATAATTTGGGAATATTGGGGGCCAGGCCGGTAAGTCCAACTCAGGAGGAAGGACTTCCACTGGTGCTCAGGCCTCACCAACCTTTTATAGTCAGAGGTAAACAAGGTAGTGGTTACCATAGTTACACAGTTCTTGTGAGTTTCACTTGTTTTGACCATAGTTACACTTCCTGCACTTTCCTCAGCCCATTAGCTTCCCAGATAAGATCTGGGGAGTGTTATAAGGTCAAGCCTAATTATGCTAAGAGGACTGTGCTCTCTAAGCTGGGACTTCTTTGTGACTTTGCCAACAGGTCAGTCCGAGGCTTAACCCTATATCAGTTGCCCACAAACAACCCTTCTCAGAGAGGTGACCTTGGTTAAAACACACAGCGCTAAGAAGGGGAGCAAACATATTAAGAACAGTATGCCATATACGCCAGGTCCCTTGAAACATTTGCTGTGCAGATGTTTCTTCCCTGAAGCAACTGTGTCAAGCAGCAAGGATGGGCTGGCTTCTGGCATTATAGATTGACACCACTGGATAAATCCTCTAAATAAAAAATCAGCAAAGAAACAGCAATGTTAAATGACTCACTATATCAGATGGAACTAATTGACATCTTCAGAACATTTCACCTCAAAGCTACAGAATATACATTCTTCTCAAGTACATATGGGATATTTTCAAAGATAGACCATATATTAGGACACAGACAAAATATCTTCAAATTCAAGAAGATAGAAATCATATCAAGCATCTTCTTAAATCACAATGGCATAAAATTAGAAATCAGCTACAATAAAAACAATGAAAAAAATCAAACACTTGGAGGCTAAATAGCATGCTATTCAACAAAGATTGGGTTACCAAAGAGATCAAAGAAGAAATAAAAAGCATCCTGGAAACAAATGACAATGAAAACACAACAATCCAAAAACCATGGGATATAGTGAAAGCAGTCCTGAGAGGGAAGTTCAAAGCTCTAGAGGCCTACCTCAAAAAAAAAAACAAGAAAAACTGGCAATAACTAATCAGCAAGATGGCAGCGTAGGGAGTGGACCTGTGCATGCTTCTCTCTCACAGCATCATTGAAACTACCAACTATGAGGCAAACAACCACCACTCAGAACCATGGGGAAGTTGGCCCAGTGGGAGATCTACAACTGGAAGAAAAGAAAGAAGCGCAGTGAGACTGAGTGGGAGCTACAGAGGCGCCAAAAACAGGTACGCAGTCACACGCCAGGTGGGCTGCAACTGGATTCGCGGTTTTTTTTCAATCAGAAGTGGTTATGAACCCTCGAATCCTCTAGGCTTGCTCGGGGCAGGTCTCTGAGGCCCCAGATCCCACGGGGCGAGGCAGCCACGGCCTTGCAGTGGTCGGAAAGTGAGGGAAGCTCTGACGCGCGGCTGCTCTCCGGCACTGAGGGACACGAAGTCCTGGTGTCCCGGGGAGTCAAGGGGGGCGGAGATGCCGCCATTGCTATTTCCTCGGTGCTGGAGACTCCCTGAGATCCCACCCTACTCAATTTACATCCCCATCCGGGCTGTGCCAGAGGCACAAGAGGAAATGACTGTGCTTTTACAAACTCTCAAATCCACTGAGCTGGTTTGGGCGGGTATCTGAGGCCGCAGGCCCCACGGGGATAGAGGGCATGGCCTTGCAGCGGTCGAAAAGCGAGGGAGGCTCTGGCGCGCGGCTGCTCACCGGCACTGGGGGACACAAAGCCGCGGTGTCCGGGAGAGGCAAGGGGCCACGGAGACGCAGTCAGTGCTATTTGCTCCGCCATGGCGACTTCCTGAGACCCAGCCCTAATCAATTTACATCCCCATCCAAGCTGTGCCAGGTGCACAAAAAGACCCACCTGCACTTTTGCAGCCTAACCCAACAAATTGCAGACTTCAACTGCTCGCAGCCATGGGAGACACACTCAAGAAGCAGACCCAGGAGAACCAAGATGGGGGCGTAAGGAAGAGACCTGTGCGTGCTGCCTCACACAACAACATCGAAACTACTAACTATAGGACAAGCAGCTATCATACGGAACCATGGGAAAGTTGGCCCAGTGGAAGCTCTACAACTGGAAGGAAAGAAAGAACATTGAGACTGAATAGGATGTGCAGAGACACCAAGTACAGAGCCCAACCCAACAAACTGCAGATTTCAACTCCTCTCATAGAAAGAAGACAATTGAGACTGAGTAGGATGTGCAGAGACACCAAGTACAGAGCCCAACCCAACAAACTGCAGATTTCAACTCCTTGCATAGAAAGAAGAGCATTGAGAGTGAGTAGGATGTGCAGAGGCACCAAGTACAGAGCCCAACCCAGCAGGCTGCAGATTTCAGCTCCTCGCATCTGGGAGGGACACAATCGGGGGGCAGAGTCGGGTTCGGGGCAGGCGGGGCTGGGCCCGGCTGGGCTGGCGTTGTGGAACCACTGTACCAGCAGGCGCACAAACAGGCCCACCAGTTCCAGTCTCGTGTGGGGTGCTGGGGGACGGCAGATGGGCAGTCTGTGCACTAGGTGGAGGGCGTGGTCTGAGCAGGAGTGCTGGATGTTCAGCCACCAGGAACTTCTGGAGATTTTGTGTGGCGGGGAGCCGCTTGGCAGGGGACAGAGGGCCAAACTTCGTGTTTCTCCAGTGAGGCTGGGAGGGTCCCGGTGAGGTCGGGACGACCCCGGTGAGATCGAAATGACCCCAGCGAGGCCAGGACGGCCCCGGTGAGGCCGGGATGCCCCTGGAAAGATCGAGACGGCCCTGGTGAGGTCGAGACTGCCCCAGTGAGGTTGGGACGGCCCTGGTGAGGTAGGGACAGCCCCAGTTAGGTAGAAATAGCCCAGGTGAGGTAGAGACAGCTCCAGTGAGGTTGAAACGGCCCCGGTGAGGTTGAAACGGCCCTGGAGAGGTTGAAAGGGCCCCGGTGAGGTCGGGACGGCCCCGGTGAGGGCGGGACAGCCCGGTTAGGTTGAAATGGCCCTGGTGGGGTAGGGACGGCCGCGGTTAGGTTGAAACGGCCCCGGTGAGGTCGAGACGGCCCCGATCAGGTTGAAGAGGCCCTGGTGAGGTCAAGATGGCCCCGGTGAGGTTGCAATGCCCCCGGTGAGGTCTAGATGGCCCCGGTGAGGTTGAAACTGCCCCGGTGAGGTCGGGACGGCCAGGTGAGGTTGAAATTGCCCTGGTGAGGTTGGGACGGCCCTGATGAGGTTGAAAAAGCCCCAGTGAGGTAGGGATGGCCCCGGTTAGGTTGAAACGGCCCCGGTGAGGTCGAGACGGCCCCGGTCAGGTTGAAGCGGCGCCGGTGAGGTCGGGACGGCCCCGGTGAGGTCAAGATGGCCTCGGTTAGGTTGAAATGGCCCTGGTGTGGTAGGGACGGCCCCGGTGAGGTTGAAACTGCCCCGGTGAGGTCGGGATGGCCCTGGTGTGGTTGAAACGGTCCCGGTGAGGTCGGGATGGCCCCAGTGAGGTTGAAACGGCCCCAGTGAGGTCGGGACAGCTCCGGTCAGGTTGAAGCGGTCCCAGTGAGGTTGAAACGGCCCCTGTGGGGTAGGGACAACCCCAGTGAGGTTGAAACTGCCCCAGTGAGGTCGGGAAGGCCCCGGTGAGGTTGAAACTGCCCCGGTGAGGTCAGGATGGCCCCAGTGAGGTTGAAACGGCCCTGGTGAGGTCGGGACAGCCCCGGTGAGGTTGAATCGGCCCCAGTGAGGTTGAGACAGCCCTGGTGAGGTTGGGACTGCTCCAGTGAGGTTGGGACAGATAATGGGGACCAGTATAGACTGATGAACAGGGGTAGATGCAGAGGCAGAGCAACATTGAACAGACTGTCAAACTACAGTGGGAAGCCTGGGGCGTGTTTGGGGGGGGATTAAGAGATCAACCGAAGGACTTATATTCATGCATTTAAGATTAACTAATGGACACAAGACACCAGGGGTGGAGGTAGGGGCTGGGGGAATGTCAAGGCGGGGAAAAAAGGAGACATATGTAATACTCTTTGTAATACTTTAAGAAATAAAAATTATTGAGGAGAAACTAAGATGGCGGCATAGGGAAACACTGAAATTGCTGCCTCCTACAACAACTTCAAAACACAATAAAAAGACAAAACGGACATCATCCAGAACTTACAGGAAGGCTGGTGGAGTGGAAATTCTACAACTAGAAGGAAAGAGAAAAGCACATTGAGGGTCAGGAGCTGCGGAAGTAAAGTGCAAAGGTACGGATGCTCAAGAGTGCGCGGAAAGGGGCTGGTACCTGAGGACGCGGCTGTCTTTTTGAATCGGGAGGGAGTCACAAGCTCCCGACTGCTCTGAACTCCAGTTCCGGGAAGTCTCTGGGGACCCAGGACTCATACAGGTAGAAACTGGACTGTCTGGCAGCGGGCAGAACTCAGAACTCGAGGGCGGCTTTCTCTCAGAGGTGTTTGGAGCAATTAAATTATCAGGACACTGAGACACGCGCGGCCCCTTAGGGCAGGGCTGAGAATCTGCAATATTTCCTTGCTCCTCCCTTTGATTCCCTGAGACCCCGCCCCACCCAGGCTGCGGCAGAGGCTTTTGCATATGAATGCCCTGGCCCTCTGCAACCTGAAAATTACCTAACAAACTGCAGCTGGGCCACAGACCCAGAACTTCCAAGAGAAGGCCCAAGGCCCCACAGCAGCTTGCATTGCTTCACAGCTGGGCCTCATCAGGGCACCTCCAAACTCCAAAAAAGGAAGGGGAATCTGCAGTTCTCTTCATAGCTACTGCTGGGTAACCTCCAAGAGCCAGTGTACCCAGTGGTCAGAGGGGGACCATCCAGATTACAACTACTCAGATTCATAAGGGACACACCGAGGGGGCAGACTCAGTGAGCACCAAAGCCCCACTGAAGCAAGTCTTGCCCCAGAAGGGTGTCTTCAGCACAGAAGTTCTCCCACTGCAGACACAGCTGATTCTCACTGCCAATTGGCCTGGAGGTCAATTCCCCCCAGTGATCCTACAACAATCAAGACATAACTACAATAAGACTGTGCAAAAAGCCCACAAGGGGGTACACCAAGAGTGTCCACCTCAGGTAACTGGGGAGGCTGAGCCACTGGGCCCTACAGGACACCTAGCACACAAAACCACTCTACCAACACAGGGAAGCATAAAAAATGCGGAGACAAAGAAACAGGTCACAAATGACAGAAATGGAGGAAAGCAAATGACTGGATATAGAGTTCAAGGCCACATTTATAAGGTTTTTCAAGAATTTTATGGAAACCGCCGATAAATTTAGTGAGACCATCAAGAAATCTAGTGAGACCCTTGAGGATATGAAAAAGGACCAACTAGAAATTAAGCATACACTGACTGAAATAAAGAATATTATACAGACTCCCAACAGCAGACTAGAGGATTGCAAGAATCAAGTCAAAGATTTGAAATACAAAGAAACAAAAAATACCCAACCGAAAAGGAAAAAAGAAAACAGATTCCAAAAATATGAAGATAGTGTAAGGAGCCTCTGGGACAACTTCAAGCGTACCAACATCAGAATTATAGGGGTACCAGAAGAGAGAGGGCAAGATATTGAAAACCTATTTGAAGAAATAATGACAGAAAACTTCCCCTACCTGGTGAAAGAAATAGACTTACAACTCCAGGAAGCGCAGAGAACCCCAAACAAAAGGAACCCAAAGAGGACCACACCAAGACACATCATAATTAAAATGCCAAGAGCAAAAGACAAAGAGAGAATCTTAAAAGCAGCAAGAGAAAGACAGTCAGTTACCTACAAGGGAGTACCCATACGACTGTCAGCTGATTTCTCAACAGAAACCATGCAGGCCAGAAGAGAGTGGCAAGAAATATTCAAAGTGATGAATGCCAAGAACCTACAACCAAGATTACTTTATCCAGTAAAGCTATCATTCAGAATAGAAGGTCAGATAAAGAGCTCCACAGATAAGAAAACGCTAAAGGAGTTCATCACCACCAAACCAGCATTATATGAAATGCTGAAAGGTATTCTTTAAGAAGAGGAAGAAGAAAAAGGAACTCTTACCATTTGCCACAGCATGGATGGAACTGGAGAGTGGATAAATACCACAGGATCTCACTCATTTGTGGAATATAATGAACAACATAAACTGATCAACAAGGACTGATCCAGAGATGGAGAGGCATTGATTGGACTGTCGGGCCTTGGAGGAAAGGTAGGGGAGGGTGGGGATAAGGGGGAAAGACCAACCAAAGGACTTATATGCAAGCATATAGGCCTAACCAATGGACACGGACAATGGGGGGGGGGGGTGAGGGCATGAGCGGGGGGGGGGGGGGGTAGGGGGTAACGTGGGGATAAGGACACATATGTAATATCTTAATCAATAAAAATATATTTTTTTAAAAAAAGAAATAAAAATTATTAAAAATAAAATAAAATGGACACATGAAAAAAAATAAAAGAAATAAAAATATTTTTATTGATTTTTAGAGAGAGGAGGACAGAGAGATAGAAACATTGATGAGACAGGAATATCATCATCATCATCATTGATCAGCACACCCCCTAGTGGGGATCAAGCCCGCAGTCCAGGCATTTTCCCTGACTGGGAATTGAACTGGCAACTTCTGGCTTCCTGGGTTCCTGGGTTTTGAGCCACACTGAGCCACATTGGCTGGGCTCTGCATTTGAATCCTAGCTCTCACGGTGTGAAATCTCTTGAAAGTAACATCCTCTCTTGTGTCAGTCTCTGTTTCCTCATCAGGAGAATAAGAATAATATTTTCCTATCTGGTTGTACTGATGATTTCTAACATTAAGGCCACCATTTACTGAGCACCAAGTATTTAACATGTGTCAGTTCCTATGGTTATTACTATTAGAATAAAAGATCATAGACTATGAGGGTGATCTTTCACCCCATTGATTGGCAGAGTTGATTCAGTTGATATGGCTTCCTCCCTCACTGATCCATGTGGTCCTCCGCAAAGCTGGGCACTCAGTTGAAGAGGACGACCTATCCCCCTCCACCCAGAGAAAAGGACTGGTCTTCAGTCAAGGGTATACGAGTAGCTATGCTCCCTGCTAGAACCTCCAAACAAGCTCTCAAGGTCCATTTTTAGGAGAACATCGGGTAGTCAAGCTTCCAAGACTCCGTATATATCCAAATGAGGCACTGCATGTGGCAGCCTGCCTTTCTTTAAAAATAAAATAAAATAAAGTAAATGTTTTTAAAAAGAGCACAGCAAATATAAAGATATGTTTTAGGCATGTAAAAATTAAATACTGAGGAGGCATCAAGAAGAGTTGAAGGTGGTTACCATTAGGAAGACATCTGAGGTATATGAAGAGGAGTGGAATAAAAGACTATTCTTTCAAAATAAATTTCCTGCTTAACCTTTAAAACCGAAGTCAGCCCTGGCAGAGTAGTTCAGTAGTTTATAGCATTGTCCCCATACACTGAGGTTTGGGGTTCCATACAACAATCAACCAATAAATGTATAAACAAAAAAAACTGGTAATAAACCATTCAACTGTGCAACTTGAAGAATTAGAAAAGAGAGCAATAAGAAAAGCCCAGAGTGAGCAGAAGGAAGCAAATAACAAAGATCACAGTGGAAAGCAAATGACATAGAGATGAAAAAAAATACAAAAAATCAATAAAGCCAAGAGCTGGTTCTTTGAAAAGATAAAGAAGATTGACAAACCTCTAGTCAGGCTCACCAAGAAACAAAGAGAGAGAACCCAAAAAAACAAAATCAGGTATGAAAGACGTGAAGTAACAACTGACCCCACAGACATACAAAGGATTTTAAAAAAAATACTATGAACAACTCTACTCCAACAAACTGGACAACCTAGATAAAATGGACATATTCCAAAATAAGACAAGCTTCCAAAATTCAATCAGGAAGAATAAAAAAAAACAAAAACTGAGTAGGCCGATAACTACTGATGAAATTGAAACAGTAATCAAAAAACTTTCAGCAAACAAAAGCCCTGGACTAGACAGCTTCACGGGGAAGTTTTATCGAACACTCAAAGATGACCTAAAACCTATCCTTCTCAGACTATCCCAAAAATTCAAGAGCAAGGCATACTTCCAAGCTCTTTCTATGAAGCCAGCATTACCCAAATTTCAAAACCAGATAAAGACACATCAAAGAAAGAGATTTACAGGACAATATCCCTGATGAGCATAGATGCTAAAATCCTCAACAAAATTCTAGCAAATCAGATCCAGCATGACATTAGAAAGATCATACACAATGACCAAGTGGGATTTATTCCAGGGATGCAAGTCTGGTACAATACCTGCAAATCAATAAATGTTATTAATCACATAAACAATTTGAGAGACAAAAATCACATAATCATATCAATTGATGCGAAAAGGCATTTGACAAAATCCAACAGCCTTTCTTGATAAAAACCCTCAACAAAGTGGGAATATAGGCATCATAACTCAACATAATAAAAGCCTTATATGAAAAACCTACAGCCAACATCATACTTAATGGGCAAAAACTAAAACAATTTCCCCTAAGAACAGGAACAATACAGGGCTGCGCACTTTCACCACTCCTGTTCGACATAGTACTGGAGGTGCTAGTCATGGTGAGCAGACAAGAAGAAGAAATAAAAGGCAACCAAATTGGAAAAGAAGACTTGAAACTGTTATTATTCACAGATGGCATGATATTTTATATAGAAAAGCCTGAAGACTCCGCCAAAAAACTACTAGACTTAATAAATGAATTTGGCAATCCAGCAGGGTATGAAATTAACACCCAGAAATCCATGGCTTTTTTATGTACCAATAATAACTCACAGAAAGAGAAGCTAAAAAAGCAATCCCATGTAACATTGCAACAATTAAGATACCTAGGAATAATCTTAGCTAAGGAGATAAAAGATTTATAGTCAGAAAACTACAAGATGTTGAAAAAAAGAGATAGATAAATATATAGATAAGTAAAAGAATATACTGTGTTCATGGATTGGTAGAGGCAACATCATTAAAATGTCTATTTAGGTCCTTTGCCCATTTTTTGATTGGATTGTTTATCTTCCTTTTGTTAAGAAACCAGAAACACCAATCAGAAAGGATATATGCACCCCTATGTTCATAGCAGCACAATTCACCATAGCTAAGATCTGGAAACAGCCTAAGTGCCCATCAGTAGATGAATGGATCAGAAAACTGTGGTACATCTACACGATGGAATACTATGCTGCTCTAAAAAGGAAGGAACTCTTACCATTTGCAACGTCATGGATGGAACTGGAGAGCATTATGCTAAGTGAAATAAGCCAGTCAATGAAGGAAAAATACCACATGATCTCACTCATTCATGGATAATAGAGACCATTATAAACTTTTGAACAATAATAGATACAGAGGCAGAGCTGCCTCAAACAGATTGTCAAACTGCAGCAGGAAGGCCGGGGAGGGTTGCGGGGCAGGAGGTAGGGGGGTAAGAGATCAACTAAAGGACTCATACTTCCCAAAGCAATCTATAAATTCAATGCACTTCCCATTGAAATACCAATGGCATATTTCACAGACCTTGAACAAACCCTCCAAAAATTCATATGGAATTTAAAAAAAGACCCTGAATAACCGCAACAATCCTGAGAAAGAACAACAAAGTTGGAGGGATCACAATACCAGATATCAAGCTATATTAAAAAGCCACTGTTCTCAAAATTGTCTGGTACTGGCACAAGAACAGACATATAGACCAATGGAACCAAACAGAGAACCCAAGATAGACCGAAGCCATTATGCTCAATTAATATTTGACAAAGGAGGCAAGAGCATACAGTGGAGTCAAGACAGTCTCTTCAATAAATGGTGCTGGGAAAATTGGACAGATACATGCAAAAAAATGAAACTAATCCACCAAGTGACACCATACACAAAAACAAACTCAAAATGAATAAAGGACTTAGACATAAGATGGGAAACCATAAAATCTTATTTTTTAAAAAAATATATGTTTTATTGATTTTTTACAAAGAGGAAGGGAGAGGGATAGAGAGTTAGAAATATCGATGAAAGAAACATCGATCAGCTGCCAAGGTACATGCCCTTGACCAGAATTGAACCTGGAACCCTTCAGTCCGCAGGCCAACGCTCTATCTACTGAACCAAACCGGTTAGGGCAGAAACGATAAAATCTTAGAAGGCTCCATAGGCAACAAAATAACAGACATATGTCATAGCAATATCTTTACCGATACAACTCCTAGGACAATGGAAACAAAGGAGAAAATAAACAAATGGGACTACATCAAAATAAAAAACTTCTGCACAGCAAAAGAAACCATCAACAAAACAACAAGAAAGCCCACCACATGGGAGAACATATTTGCCAATGTTACATCCAATAAGGGTTTAATCTCCAACATTTATAGGGAACTCATACAACTTAACAAAAGGAAGATCAACAATCCAATCAAAAATGGGCAAAGGACCTAAATAGACACTTTTTAAAAAAGGACATACAGACGGCCAAGAGACAAATGAAAACATGCTCAAAGTCACTAATCATTCAAGAAATGCAAATCAAAACAACCATGAGGTACTATCTCACACCTGTCAGAATGACTATCATCAACAAATCAACAAACAACAAGTGCTGGCCAGGATGTGGAGAAAAGGGGACCCTCTTGCACTGCTAGTGGGAATGCAGACTGGTGCAGCCATTGTGGAGAACAGTATGGAGTTTCCTCAAAAATTAAAAATGGAACTCCCAATTGACCCAGTAATGCCACTTCTAGAAATATATCCCAAGAAAACTGAAACACCAATCAGAAAGGATATATGCACCACTACGTTCATAGCAGCACAATTTACAATAGCTAAGATTTGGAAACAGCCTAAGTGCCCATCAGCAGATTAGTGGATTAAAAAACTGTGGTACATTACATAATGGAATACTACCTGATGTAAAAAAGAAGGAATTCTTACCATTTGCAACAGCATGGATGGACCTGGAGATCATTATGCTAAGCGAAATAATCCAGTTGGAAGAAGATAAATATCACATAATCTAACTCATTTGTGGAATATAATGAACAACATAAAATGATACCAAAAATAGAGCCATAGTCATAGAAGCATGGAACAGACCGTCCAACCTAAGAGAGAAGGGGGGTGAAGGGTTGGTAAAAGATCAACCAAAGGACTTATATGCATGCAGATGAGCATAACCAATGAACACAGACAGTAGCGGGGTGAGGGCATGTGCTTGGGGTGAGAGCAGCTGGGGAGAGGTCAATGTGGGGGAAAAGGAGACTTATGTAATACTTTATGTAATACTTTAAATAATAAAGAATTTAAAAAAAAACATTTGGTGTCACTCTTGCTGCTTTAGTTGCATGATGCCTCTGTAACAGTTGGCTGCAAAACAAATGCTAAATGCTAACTTTTTGCCTTTTCTATATTTAAAACAAATATCTTCTTAGGATTTCTTTTCATTAGGGAAAATAGGTACTAATGTAGGTCTTTCATAAAAGTGAAATAGTGAAAGAAAACTTTAAAAAGCCAATCTTACCACTATACCTCAAAAAAAAAAAAAAAAAAGGACAGGGATACCCCTATATGTGTATATGACATATATGTGTAAATGACAAATATGTATATATGACATATATATGTATATTTGTATATATAAATTAATTAAGCATTAATTTCAGACAATACAATGTACAAAAAGCATTACTAGAAGAAAAACACTTCATAAAAACAAAGGTTCAATTCACCAAAAAGATACAACTTTTAAGTTTTGCCTAATCATATATAACCTCAAAATATCTGGGGGGAGGGGAATCTAAGCATAAATAAATAAATAAATTCATAATTAATAATTACAGCTGAAGTTTTAATATTCCTCTGAATAAATGATATAACAAACAAATAAAATAAAATAACTGTGCAAGCAATAAATTCAGCCAATAGGAAAAAACACTGTATCCACAGTTGAAGACTACACCTATTTTTCTAGTAATTGTAAAATATATACAAAAATTGACTGTGCACCAAAGGGCCATAATGTAAGTCTCAAAATATTTCAAACTATTAAAACCATTCACAGCATGTTCTTAGAGCACAATAAAATTATAAATAATAAAAATATAATTAAAATTTTTCATCCCCTTGGCAATTAGGAAATAAACAAGTGTCAAGGAATAAATCATAATGAATTTCTTGAGGTATTAGACTTTTAAAAATAATGTGGAAAGCCCAAAAGTAAAAAGTGAACAATGCAGTAAAAGGTAATTAAAAATGAAAATGTATGTATCATGAAAACAACTTTAAATAATTTACAATCCAGAGACCCACTGGGCAAAAGAACTGTACCTTATTTAAGAGAAGAGGACTTCAACTACACAACATGATAAAGTGCACCAACAAATCAGCGGGGCCAAGAAATGAACATCCCACAGAAAAATGGGTATTAAATACAGATAAATCACAGAATAAAATGGTAAATGATGGTAATCATATTAAAAAGTACTCAACCTTATTAATAATTGTTAATTACAAATAAAAATAAGATAATCCTTGCTAAGCAGAGTAGCAAACATTTAGAACTGATAATATGGAATTGGAAAACAAGCATTCTCATACTTTATTTGCAGAAGAATAGAATATTTTTCTGTAGTTTGTACAAAAAAGATATGTGCAAGGATGATGACTACAGCAAAATTTATAATAGCAAAAAACTGAAAATAAAGTAAACCTAGATTATTAGATCAGTGATACAGTTCTGTACTAAAGGCCTAGAGATTTACATCAGAAAACAGTTTGTATAAAATAATCCTACTTACACTAATAAAAAAGCACTATATAGATGTGTATATACATATTTGTACTGTTAAAAAAAAATTTAAATGGAGACTAGCCTTGAAAATTTTGAGCAGACAAAAACAGTTTAGTCATACAACTAAAGCTTAATTTATTTTGCAAGACAAACCTGGTTCATTTCATGTTTATGCCTCTAGAAATCATGAGCACACCTTGAACTGTTTCCCAATATTGATAACCTTTAGAAATTCTAATATAACTAATCACTGTAAAAAATAAAGTCACTGCTTTTTCACTATATAAGCTACTTATTAACATACCCCTGAGCTTCACTCCATGTTTTGGTTTTATTGCTCCCAGTTTGGAAATCATCTTTTTGGTGTCTGCACAATAAACTTTCACTAATTACTACTTCAGTGAATCATTGATTTCACTTCTGTTACTTCTAAACTTTTTGACAGTATAATAACATTTACTGAGTGCTTATTCTGTGGCAGGGACCCATTCTATAACCTTTATATATTTTATCTCCTTAATTCTCATAAAAATCCTATGATGTGGATGCTATTATTACCCTAACCTTACCTACATAGATACTGTCAGGTAACTTTCACAATGTCACAGAGATGAGTGGGTGAGAAGGATGAAAGTGATGAGAGCATTACAACCAAAGTGGCTTGGTTTTCTTCCCTCCTTTTTTCATCTGATTTTCTGTTTCTCTCTGTATTCCTCTTCTTCCTGCTAACTCTCTTCTCCGGTCCCACCTACCTCTCTCTCAATTAAATCTTCAAATCTCTGTTAATCATGGTTTACAGTGTAATGGCGAGAATAGTGAGAAAGAAGAGGGTAATTTCACTTTTTTCTCCATATTAAGCCTTATTATTTGGAAGCCTTAATATTTGTAAATAAAAAAAAAAAAATTTAAAGAACAATCAATGAACAGTTCAATGTATCAAGTATGTATAGAAAGGTAAATATTCTATGCACCACCTAGTCGCTTTGTGTCTAAAACAAGATAAAATGTCATTTGACAGAAAGAGGAACAAGGCAAGAGCAATGATAAAAGACCTTAAAGAAAAACAAGCTTGACCAGTCCTCACTCATACTCAGAGCACCGCCAGCTTCCCGGCTTTGAAAGCAGCACGCATCGAAGGGACAGAGGATAAGCCAGAGCCAAGGAAGGTCCTCTAGGGCCGAGGCCCACCACCCCAGGCAGCCACCTCTGGGTAATGACCCCAGTTCCAGCGGGTGTGGATGTCCCAGTGCCCTCGCTGAGCTGAGCCGCAGAGCATGTCGATGGAGTCGGTCCAGAGAGCAAGAGGAGGGCGAGCGATGGTCTCCCTGCAGCTCCCCCTCCAGCAGCCACGGGAACCATAGGAGGACAGCTGGCACCAGGCCCCTGGAGGCCCAACTTCCACCCCGCGTCCCAACAGGGCAGCCTAAGAACGAGGCAGGCAGGGCCCAGCGGCGGGGGCGGGGCGGGCGGAGGAGGGGCACAGTGTCAGCGTCCCAGGGTGGGGTGGGGTCTCAACGGCCGCGGGAAGCAGAAAGCCGCCAAGAAGTGGAGCCAGGGCTCAGCAAGGGCCCCTGCTGCCCACGTGGTGCTCTAGGATCTCCGCCTGAATCCGTTGGCCAGGCGTCTTCACAGCTGCGAGAGCACCTTGAATCAAGGCACGAACCTGGGCCCAAGGGGATCTGCCAGCCCATTGGGGAAGTTGGAAGGGACGAGTAATAGAGCCTGCTAGCTGTCGTTTAATAGTAAACACTAAATAGGAGTGTGGGTGGAACTATGCCAGACACCCTGGAAAATCAGCATTGGAAAGGGAGAGGCGGTTTGTAGAGGCCAAGACCATTATCTCAGGAGTCTCCCTGCCTGACTGAATCCTGCCTGTACTACTTAATATGGGGACTTCCAGCCAGTTTCTTCAAAGACCGTCCTTCCTTACCTCATTCTGGAAGTTGTACTACTGTTAAGATTTACAAGAGTTAGAGTATGACGTGAATTAGTGAATTTTGTTAGGGCAGGATCTGGCACTGCAGAAAGTACTCAGTGAAAATCAGTTCTTATTGTTTGAATATTTGACTAAGTTCAGCTTCTCCATGCTTACTAACTGGTTCCCTGGGGTTTTATTTATACATTTACTTATTCCTGGAATTCTGGCATGGTAACTTCCCAGTTCCAGGAACAGGCAGGAAACTATTGTTTCTCCTAGTTTAGAAAGATCCGGAACATGATTAGTACTGTGCTAAGTGTCACTTACTTAGTGTCAAGTGTCAGACGATTTGGGATCACTTTTTCTCCCTTGAATTTTTGTAACAGCGTAAGTTCCTCTTAATACTAACCTGACGATTGGAGGAGTTTGAAGGCTGAACTAACACAAGGCTGCTTGTAAAATGAGTGGACTTTTGCACTTAGGTAGAAAAGTGGCATTTGAAATAGCTAGGTCATAGGAGATTAAGCAGCCTTCAAATCTGTAAGGCAGCTGTTCTTTCTGACTGAAAGGAATGAACTAATACAGTACACACCCTGTTGGATCAACAAGCACAAATTAAGTGCTTTGCTTTGGACTGGCTATGCTCTGGCCTTTCAGAGTGTAAAGTGCAGCTGGAGACAGTGAATGTGTGAGAACTCCATCCTCAAGTCTAATGGCCTCTCCCTCCTAGTCCGTAACTCACAGAAATTTCCTTTTCTTGAATGAGACAAGCTCCCTCAGCCTCAGGACTTCTACCTATGCAGTTACCTCTGTCTGTAATGCCACAGCCTACCCACTCTTCACACACACTTCCTTCAGCTCTGGGATCTCTCTTCCTTGACACACACATCCCCACTACCTAACCCAGTGCCCCCATAATTCTATTATAGCAGCATTGTACTTATTCATAGCACTTAGAGTGTTCATAATACATTTAATTTTGTTCATTTTCCATCTCCACCACTTTGTTCCATGCTTAAGTATAGGGCCTTGCATGTTAGTAATTTTGAAATGGAGATGAGGGAATTGGTTTCTTCCTGGGAACGACAGAATTCACTTAAGCATATGAAGAGAATCATTGACTTTTATTTACCACTTATGATGAGCCAATAGAAAGGTTTGTAAAGGGCAGTCAGGGCAGGACAGGATCTGAAAAGGGGTAGGACTAATTAAATTAGTGAATTGGTCCAAGATAAATCACACTAGGAACAGACAGTGTCATCTGTGTTCATTGTAATTAGGCAAACAGAGGTTGGTTTTAAAGTGGAGAGATAGGAAAAGTAGTCTTTCCCACTACGGAAAGGCTGGGACAGGATCAAGGCACTGGAAGGCAGAAATACTGAGTACAATGTTCTGTTTGGTTATTTGTTTGTTTTCTGTAGAAATAGGCAACATAAAATTTCCATTGGATGGCCATGGTGCTATAACTCCTATAACAACTGAGAGTAGGTTTCCTACCTAAAAGCATGGTGGATGTGCAGAACAGGGGATCAGGTCTACACAAATTTACCATCCACATGACCTAGAATTTCCAGAGGTGTTTGCAGTAGTGATCTGATAGCTAACCTTACTCCCTCTCATGGTGGACTACGCCTGGATCTGGAGGCTAGGGGCTAGAATCATATGCTCTCCTTAGGTTGTGTAAGTTGTGAAGACACTAATTTTTAACTTAGTTACCATGTGGGTCTTTTTTTTTTATATTTTTTATTGATTAAGATATTACATATGTGTCCTTATCCCCACATTACCCTCTACCCCCTCACCCCCCGCTCATGCCCTCACCTCCCCTGTTGTCCCTGTCCATTGGTTAGACCTATATGCTTGCATATAGGTCCTTTGGTTGGTCTTTCCCCCTTATCCCCACCCTCCCTTACCTTCCCTCCAAGGCCCGACAGTCCAATCAATGCTTCTCCGTCTCTGTATCAGTCCTTGTTCATCAGTTTATGTTGTTCATTATATTCCACAAATGAGTGAGATCCTGTGGTATTTATCCACTCTCCAGTTCCATCCATGCTGTGGCAAATGGTAAGAGTTCCTTTTTCTTCTTCCTCTTCTTAAAGAATACCTTTCAGCATTTCATATAATGCTGGTTTGGTGGTGATGAACTCCTTTAGCGTTTTCTTATCTGTGGAGCTCTTTATCTGACCTTCTATTCTGAATGATAGTTTTACTGGATAAAGTAATCTTGGTTGTAGGTTCTTGGCATTCATCACTTTGAATATTTCTTGCCACTCTCTTCTGGCCTGCATGGTTTCTGTTGAGAAATCAGCTGACAGTCGTATGGGTACTCCCTTGTAGGTAACTGACTGTCTTTCTCTTGCTGCTTTTAAGATTCTCTCTTTGTCTTTTGCTCTTGGCATTTTAATTATGATGTGTCTTGGTGTGGTCCTCTTTGGGTTCCTTTTGTTTGGGGTTCTCTGCGCTTCCTGGAGTTGTAAGTCTATTTCTTTCACCAGGTAGGGGAAGTTTTCTGTCATTATTTCTTCAAATAGGTTTTCAATATCTTGCCCTCTCTCTTCTTCTGGTACCCTTATAATTCTGATGTTGGTACGCTTGAAGTTGTCCCAGAGGCTCCTTACACTATCTTCATATTTTTGGAATCTGTTTTCTTTTTTCTTTTTCAGTTGGGTCTTTTTTGTTTCTTTGTATTTCAAATCTTTGACTTGATTCTTGGGATCCTCTTTTCTGCTGTTGGATCTCTGTATATTATTCTTTATTTCAGTCAGTGTATGCTTAATTTCTAGTTGGTCCTTTTTCATATCCTCGAGAGTCTCACTAGATTTATCGAGGATCTCACTAAATTTATCGGCGGTTTCCATAAAATTCTTGAAGAACCTTATAAATGTGGCCTTGAACTCTATATCCAGTCATTTGCTTTCCTCCATTTCTGTCATTTGTGACCTGTTTCTTTGTCTCCGCATTTTTTATGCTTCCCTGTGTTGGTAGAGTGGTTTTGTGTGCTAGGTGTCCTGTAGGGCCCAGTGGCTCAGCCTCCCCAGTTACCTGAGGTGGACACTCTTGGTGTACCCCCTTGTGGGCTTTTTGCACAGTCTTATTGTAGTTATGTCTTGATTGTTGTAGGATCACTGGGGGGAATTGACCTCCAGGCCAATTGGCAGTGAGAATCAGCTGTGTCTGCAGTGGGAGAACATCTGTGTTGAAGACACCCTTCTGGGGGGCAAGAGTTGCTTCAGTGGGGTTTTGGTGCTCACTGAGTCTGCACCCTGAGTGTGTCCCTTATGAATCTGAGGAGTTGTAATCTGGATGGTCCCCCTCTGACCACTGGGTACACTGGCTCTTGGATCTAAGGAGGTGCTAATTTAGCCTCTGCCGGAGGTTACACAGCAGTAGCTACGAAGAGAACTGCAGATTCCCCTTCCTTTTTTGGAGTTATGAGGTACCCTGATGAGGCCCAGCTGTGAAGCAATGCAAGCTGCTGTGGGGCCTTGGGCCTTCTCTTGGAAGTTCTGGGTCTGTCTGGCCCAGCTGCAGTTAGGTAATTTTCAGGTTGCAAAGGGCCGGGGCATTCATATGCAAAAGCCTCTGCTGCAGCCTGGGTGGGGCGGGGTCTCAGGGAATCAAAGGGCGGAGCAAGCCGCTATGGTGGATGCTCAGCCCTGCCCTAAGGGGCCCCGCTTCTCAGTGTCCGGGTAATTGCTGCACCTCTGAGGGAAAGCCGACCTCAAGTTCCGAGTTCTGCCCACTGCCAGACAGTCCAGTTTCTCCCCGTATGAGTCCTGGGTCCCCAGAGACTTCCCGGAACTGGAGTTCAGAGCAGTCGGGAGCTTGTGACTCCCTCCCGATTCAAAAAGACAGCCGCGTCCTCAGGTGCCAGCCCCTTTCCGCGCTCGCGTGAGCCTCCGTACCTCTGCACTTTACTTTCGCAGCTCCTCTGGCTCTCAGCGTGCTTTTCTTTCCTTCTAGTTGTAGAATTTCCCCTCAGCCAGCCTTCCTGTAGTTCTGGATGATGTCCGTTTTGTCTTTATTTTGTGTTTTTTTTTTTGCAGTTGTTGTGGGAAGAAGCAATTTCCCGGTGTTTATCTATGCCGCCATCTTAGTTTCTCCACCATGTGGGTCTTAACACTCAAAGTGTTTCTTCATTGCTTTTTGCCTCATTGGGCCCTCTCCTGCCAGGTTTTTAGAAATTTTTCACCATCCTGGGCTGACCAACAATTCTAAAATCCTACTCAAAACTTAGCAATGAGAATGGGTTAAGCCAAAAGGATTTAAATGGCCAGATATGTATATGACTTTGTAGTTGATGTGTGTGACTTTGTAGTTTCAGAGTATCTTGTTTCAACTGTTCCATTTGACCTATAAATTTGTAGATAATGTATTAATAGTAGATCTTCTTTTTCAGAACTCTAACTCATGGATGACCAAAGTAAGTCATTTGCTTTGTTTATTTTCCTCCCTATTTGTTAATTCTGTTAACAGTTGTCATATGCTTTATTTAGTTTTTGAAAAGATATAATTTGCTTTGTGTTGCTTGTGCTCCAGAATCCAATGCCTAGTTCAGTATTTTAGAAGATATACACAAATATCCACTACAGTTACTTTTCCCTTTAAAAAATAAACAATAAAAATCTTAGAGAAACCTAATAAATGTCAGACTTATTGGAAAATATATAATATATACCATATTTCATCCAGATTGCTTTTTTCCTTTCCTAGTGCATTTTATATACATAAAGATTATTCAAGTCACACTAATTAACAGATAATAAATTTGATGTGTCAGTTCATTGTAATAAAAGTCTCAGATCTCCTGATACATATTTCAAAACATACATAAGTGTATAGGTTTCAATAAATACCAATCATTATGCTCTGGATTTTTTTCTATCAAGAAAATTCTAAGTTAAATATTTATCAGCATTAAATATAAGGCCTCTTTTAAAAATATTAATGTTCTAAAGAGAAAAACAATACATATTAGGAAAAATTATCAAGGACATAAGCCTGAGAAAAACAGTGTTAAAGAACTGCTGCTAACCTAACAATAAGATGTACTTATACACCTACAATGATCAGAACAGTGTGGTATTAGTGAAAGAATAGATGAATAAATCAATGGAACAAAATAGAGAGCCCATAATTAGACACCATAAATATTGTCAACTGATCTTTGGCAAAGGGGCAAAGGCAATATAATGGAGCAAAGATAATCCTTCAACAAATGTGCTGGAACAACTAGACATCTACATTCAAAAAAAAAAAAAAAAAAAAGAACCTAGATACAAACCTTACACCCATCACAATAATCAAGTCAAAATTAATTACAGACCTAAATGTAAAATGTGAAACTAAAACCCTTAGAGATGACATAGAAGAAAGTCTAGATCAGCAATTTTCAACATTTTCATCTCACGGCACACATAAACTAATTACTAAAATTCTACTGCACACCAAAAAGAATACTTTTTACTGATCTGACAAAAAATAGATATAATATTGATTCATTCACACTGGACAGCTATTGTGGTGTTGGTTATCATTTTTTATTTAACAATCTAAGGGAAAGAGGTCAGTGCCCTGACTAAATAGTCATGTATTTCATGTTTTCAAAATTCTTGCAGCACACCAATGTGCCTGCTAGAGCACACTGGTTGAAAATTGCTGGTCTAGATGATTGTGGGTATGGTGATGCCTTTTTAGATAGAACACACACAAAAACACAACCCATGAAGAAAATAATTGATAAGCTGGACTTCATTAAAATTAAAAACTTCTGCTCTACAAAAGACATTATCAAGTGAATTAGAATACAAGCCACAGACTTGGAGGAAATACTTGAAAAAGACATATCTGATAAAGAATTGTTATCCAGAATATAAAAAGAACTCTTAAACTCTACAAGAAAACAAAATGCCCATTAAAAATGGTACAAAGAACTTGACACCTCACCAAAGAAGATATACAGATGGGAAATAAACATGTAAAGATACTCCACATTCCATGTCACCAGGAAAATAAAAAATAAAAAAGAAACCCAAAAAATGAGATACCACTACATACTTATTAGGATGGCCAAAATTCAGAACACTGACAATGCCAAATGCTGGTGAGGATGAGGAGCACCAGGAACTCTCATATATTACTGGAGTTAATGCAAAGTAGTGAAGCCACTATGGAAAAAGAATTCAGCAGTTTCTTACAAAGCTAAACATATTCTTACTATAAAATATTTACCCAAAGGAGTTGAAAATTAGTCCACATAAAAACCTGTTCCTCAGTGTTTATAGTTGCTTTATCTTATTTAAAAGCAAACATGATCTTCTTCAATAGGTGGATGGATAAATACACTCTGTACATCCAGACAATGGAATATTATTTAGTGTTATAAAAGAAATGAGTTATCATGCCATCAAAATTTCTCCATGACATTACATGGATAAATTTTATTTATTTATTTATTTATTTATTCATTTATTTATTTATTTATTTATTTATTTTACATGGATAAATTTTAAATGCATATTAGTAACTGAAAGATGCCCATCTGAAAAGGCTGTATACTGTATGATTCCAACTATCTGCAGTTCTGGGCAGTAAAAAAGATCAGTGTATACCAAAGGTGGATCTTGCAAGAAGAATGACTTGGCAGAGCACAGAGGATTTTTAGGATCGTTAAAATACTCTTTATAATATTATAATAATGATTATATGTCATGATACATTTGTCCATACCTATACAATGTTCAACACCAATAGTAATCCTTAAGGTAAACAAGGAACTTTGGTTGATTATGATGTTGTATCAATGTAGGTACATCATTGGGAAAAATGTACCATTCCTTTGAGTGATGTAGAAATGGGACATTTGGGAAAGCTTTGTACTCTCCCTCTTAATTTTGTTGTAAACCTAACTTCTATAAAAAAAGTTCTTACCACACACACACACACACACAAATGTTTTTCTGAAATGACCTTTCTTCTCCCTTTTATCTTCATTAATATATCCAAGATGATGTTTATTTCTCACTACAACAACAGCTCACTATTTTTTTTAGATACTCTCAGGACCAAAAATCTCTCAACTATCGCTTATGAAGTTTCATCATTATCTTTTAATGACTGCCATATTGGCTTAATTTTGTTTACAAAACTCAAATTTTTTTAAATGTAAATTTATGCAATATTAAGCAAATATGTTTTATTTGCTACAAACATTAGGATGCTTCAAATCACTTAACAATGATATATTAAGCCATGGTCATAATCACTTTTTAACTCTCCAGGTTCATTGAAACAATTGTACCTGTATGTATATGTGTGTAAAAATAGAAATAAAATCTATGTATATATGTAAATATATGTAAAAGTAAAATACTTTTAAAACAATGTGATGGTCCTATCATTTTTGTAATTTATTTTAACCTGCATATCACAAATGCAGAAATCCATTCATAATTCATATGTCCATTCACATATTTTCTCTTTGTATGAATTTTCCCCAAACGTACTAAAACCAGGATCATTACTCTAGTACCAAAACTAGAGATTAAGAGTTTCTAATATTTTGAATCTTTCAGTTCCAAATGTGTGTGTGTTTATAGTTGTTGAAACAATAGTCTTTTTTAAGAGTCCTGAAGTGTGACATATCATTTAAAGGTAGGTCTTTAAGTCAAATTTGTAGTGTGTTGTCTTGAGATCTGTTGAGTCTGATCCTGTCGTCTCCATCTCAGGCTGAGAGTGGTGGCTCTGGGCTGAACCTTGAGAGCCAGAGAACTAGGAGCTAGGCCACTCATGTGACACTGAGGAACAGAAAGGAATGGAAGGGAGGAAATAGCTTGCAATATTTCAGAAATCTGTGACAATTTGGTGTGTCTATCCAGGGAAAAGCCCTGATGGAAGTAGCTCTGTTGCCTGAATTTGCAGTCTCCATGGACTCCATTCTGCTGAACTTATTATGAAGCAATTGAATGGAGGAGAGAGTGGGCCCACAGTCCGGCCTTCCTGCTGAAACCATGTATTGAGTGATCTTAAAAGGCTCATGAAAGAGAAGCATACAGGGGAGGTGTCAGATTGAAAGTTAAGCCAAAATTTTCTTCTGCATTGATGCCATGTCCCCATGATTCAAAAAGAAATTTTGAATTTACAGTTAGTAAGTCATAGGAAAGAGAGGAGGACATAATAAAAGTGGAGAGTCTACTAGACTTTATGTTCCATGAAGACAGAGCCAGTGTAGCCCTAGAGCCTAACTCAGGGGTGAGACAGGAGATGCTCAGTAAATACTTATTGTCAGGCTGGGATGAATCCTATATAATAAAGAGCTAATATGCTAGTTAGACCGAATAGCAGAACAACCATCTGGATGACCTTCCAGAAGAAGCCAGGGCTGGGAGGGCTAGCCAAGTCAGCTGGAGCTGCGAGGGCCGAGCCCCTTGCATGAATTTCGTGCATCAGGCCTCTGGTAATTAGAATAATTAGAGAAACACAAATATGAAGAAGTGGGATGTTGAACCATTTGTACATATATTGGGATTATTTAAGGCATAGTTATGATTTTTGTAGGTCAAAATCAGTCAAATATTTACTTTGGTCAGCTTTATTAGGGTAGTTCCAGAGTAAGCAAGAAAATGATATTTAATACAGATATATATGCATTAATTCAAATATTTAAATATAATTTATAAAAATGATTATAGATATCTTTAAAATCATCTATAATTCTCCCATTACCATCCACATATCCAACTAATTACATTTATCTCTTTCTTCACAGTCTATTTGTGGTTTAAAAATTTTTTTTTCTAATACGAAAAAAATTGAAGTAGAAGTGAACACTCATCAGGCATAATTGAAAACTAGAAATTCAACCCCAGTAACTCAGATGTCTCAGTTTATCAAAAAAGGAATTTGCTTGAAACAGGATTATACTGCAAAATAACTATCTACAGAGATTCAAGATGGCAGCAGAGTAAGTAGAAGTTACACTCATTTCCTCCCAGGACCAAACTAAAATTATAACTTAAATATAGAACAATTACCTTGATTGAAGACTAGCTGAACAGAGGTCTTATAAAGGATTTAGAGAAGCCACATTGAGACTGGTAGGAAGGATGGAGACCTGAAAAGGGCTGGCCCCATACCCACAGGGTGGCAGCTAAGAATCCAGATGGATATCTTGGCTGAAGAGGTCCCTCCTGAGGAACATGAAAGTCTCAGCCCCGTGCCAAGATCACCAGCCCAGAGCATCAGAGCTATAAAGAGGAGCCCACATAATATCTGGCTGTGAAAATCAGCAGGGACTCGGTCCTCCAGGGAGAGATGGGAGTTTGCTAGGCATCCTCCTAAAGGTCCAGCACACAAAATCTACTTGGCAGCCACTCACCCTAGGCTTCAGTGGAGGGAAGAGGGTGGCTCAGAGCAGACTAGAGTCCTGTGAGGAGAGCCTGGATAGTGTGGGTCCAGGGTGAGAGCTGAAGGGACAGCCACAAGGGTCCATGTGTTGAATCTCTTTCCCACAGGACAGATGCCATCTCCATTAGCCTGGGAGAATGCAATAACTCTACCCACTGGACTCCTGTAGCCCCACCCTATGAAGCTTGTGCCCTGCTGAGGAGTCAGATGCCTGGGCCCAGATGTAGAGGTCTGGGTAGAGTCAGGAGGTGTCAGAGACTGAGTTGTATGGCTCTGAATGAGGACCATTCCCCCCACCTTCCCATGAGTCTGATTAGTGCAACCCCCTCATGAGAAATCCACTAGCTCCACTATTTCAACTCCCTGTAGTCCTACCTATTGAGCTCAAACTTTCTGGGACATCCAGGCAGAATCCAGAACAGACTGAGTTCTGTGGCTCTAGGATGGGGGAAACTTTTCCCTCATAATCCAAACTAGTGCAGGTGCAAAGCACTCATTTCACTTGACCAAATCTGTTTTGGCCTAATAATCTCTGCTGACCTCTGCCTGATGACTCCCTGAAACCCTGTCCCACCACAAAGGTCTGTGGGCACCCAGTGGGTGGAAGCTAAATTTGGTATACCCTGGAACTTTTGCTGGGTCCAGCAGAGGCAGCCACAAACTGTGGATCTCTATTTACTCCAAACAAGTTGTTCAGGGCCAGTCACAGGCAGTGTCAAACATTGACCTGCAGCAGAGTCCTCAGAGGGCCCAGAACCAACACACCAATTGACTAGCTTCAGAAAACATCAGAGCAGGATCCAATTAGCTCCATAAGTGGCACACCTAAAGGTAGGCCTCAGAAGGAACCAGACCAGGCAGAGGCAAATTTGGCTTCACATGATCAACTTCTGCACAGCAGCTTATACTATCTAGTCAGGTTTGATCCACATAGCCAGCCGGACTGAGGGTCAACCTCATGCATGAATGAGCCAACAGCAATCAAGATTCAACTTTAGCCAAGCCATTGTGGCCTAGTGGTTGAGTATCAACCCATGAACCAGAAGGTCACAGCTCGACTCTTGGTCAGGGCACATGCCCTGGTTGTGGGCTTGAGTAAGGGGCGTGCAGGAGGCAGCTGATCAAAGATTTTCTCTCAGGGGAGGAAAAATGGCAGTGATATAGACGGATGTGTCCCGTGCCTTATCCTGGAGCAGATAGGATGAGCAGCTGAAACGAGTAACATCCAGCCTGAATTGGCAGAGGAGATTCAACTGGGAGACAGTTTGCAGCCAGGAAAGGCAGAGGACTCCAGGCGAAAGAAACACATCAGGCCAGAAAAGAATGGACAGAAATTTACAAAGTGACGCAAAGCAAGGGACTGAATCCAAGAATACTCTATCCAGCAAGGCTATCATTCAAAATTAAAGGGGAAATAAGAAGCTCCACAGACAAAAAAAGGCTAAGGGAGTTTATCACCACCAAGCCAGCAATGCAAGAAATGCTAAAGGGACTGGTGTAAAAAGGAGAAATAAAAAGCTAAGAAAGAAAACAGGCACAAAAAAATAAAAATGGCTACAAACAAGTGCCTTTCAATAATAACTGTAAACGTAAATGGACTAAATGCTCCAATCAAAAGACATCGAGTGGCTGAATGGATAAAAAAACATGACCCAGCCCTAACTGGTTTGGCTCGGTGGATAGAGCATCAGCCTGAGGGCTGAAGGGTCCCAGGTTCGATTCCAGTCAAGGGTATGTACCTTGGTTGCAGGCATATCTCCAGTAGGGGGTGTGCAGGAGGCAGCTGATCAATGTTTCACTCTCCTCGATGTTTCTAACTCTATCCCTCTCCCTTCCTCTCTGTCAACAATCAATAAAAAATATATTAAAAAAACACACATGACCCATATATTTGCTGTCTACAAGAAACCCACCTCAGAGTAAGGGACTCACACTGACTGAAAGTGAAGGGATGGAAAAATATCCTTCAGGCAAATGGAAATGAAAAAAAAGCTGGAGTAGCAATACTTATATCAGACAAAATAGACCTCAAAGTGAAGGCCATAACAAGAGATAAGGAAGGCCACTTCATAATACTAACGGGATCGATACAACAAGAGGATATAACCCTGATAAACATATATGCACCCAATGAAGGAGTACCCAAATACATAAAAAAAACTTCTGGGAGATATCAAGGGAGAGATCAACAACAATACAATCATAGTAGGGTGTGGGAAACTGTTTATTGCCTTCACTATCTGATAAGCATAGACAGAGAACTCCCCGAAACCCCCCGAAGGCTGGGTGCCTTTGAAGCCCTAGCAAAGCTCGGAGCTAGGCGCCACCTCTGTTTGTCCAGACAGTGGTAGCTGAAACTACTCCCCCATTTATTATTATGTAAATCCTTGCTGATGGGCTAGTCTGCTTGTTACTAGGGGGTCACCTGCCTAAGGGCTATGCTATGGGTGCATCCGAGATCAATAAAAGCTTGGTGAGGCCTGAGCACAGGAGGAAGTCCTTTGGGACTTGCCGCCTGGTCCCCCAATATTGCAAAATTATCTCGTGTCTTTTTCTCTCATTTGTTGTGCGGCTCCTCTTTCAGATACCGAACCCTACTCCACGCGGGTCGTGGAAGGAGTCTCACTCAACAGTAGGGGACTTTAATACATCACTGACATCACTGGACAAATCCTCTATTCAAAAAATCAGCAAATAAACAGCAGTCCTAAATGACTCATTAGATCAGATGGACTTAATTGACATCTCCAGAACATTTCACCCCAAAACCACGGAATATATGTTCTTCTCAAGTGCTCATGGGACATTTTCACAAAGAGGCCACATATTGGGTCACAAGAAAAGTCTCCCCAAATTCAAGAAGATTGAAATCATACCAAGCATCTTTTCAGACGACAATGGCATAATATTAGAATTAAACTACAATAAAAACAACCCAAAACACTCAAACACTTGGAAGCTGAATAGCATGATATTAAATATTGATTGGTTACCAATGAGATCAAAGAAGAAGTTAAAGACATCCTGGAAACTAATGACAATGAAAACACAACAATACAAAACCTATGGGACACAATGAAAGCAGTCCTGAGAGGGAAGTTTATAGCTCTACAGGCCTACCTCAAAAAACAAACAAACAAACAAAAAAAAAACAACAAGAAAAAATGGTAGGAAATCATCAAACTTTACATTTCAAAGAATTAGAAAGAGAGCAACAAGAAAAGCCCAGAGTTAGCAGAAGGAAGGAGATAAAAAAGATTAGAGCAAAAATAAATGACATAGAGACAAAAAAAAAAAATACATAAAATCAATGAAACCAAGATCTGGTTCTTTGAAAGGATAAACAAGATTGATGAAAATCTATCCAGGTTCACCAAGAAACAAAGAGAGAGGACCCAAATAAACAAAATCAGAAATGATAGAGGTGAAAAAACAACAGACCCCACAGAAATACAACGGATTGTTAAAAAATACTATGAACAACTCTACTCCAACAAACTAGACAACCTGGAGGAAATGGATATATTCCTAGATAAATACAACCTTCCAAAACTCAGTCAGGAAGAATCTACAAATCTCAATAGGCCAATAACTATGGAAGAAATTAAGGCAGTCATCAAAAAGCTTCCAGCAAACAAAAGCCCAGGGCCAGACAGCTTCACAGGGGAGTTTTACCAAACATTCAAGGAGAAACTAAAACCTATCCTCCTCAGACTATTCCAAAAAATTCAAGAAGGAACACTTCCAAGCTCATTCTATGAAGCCAGCATCACCCTAATACCAAAACCAGATAAGGACAAAATAATGAAAGAGAATTAAGGCCAATATCCCTCATGAACACAGATGCCAAAATCCTCAACAAAATCTTAGCAAATTGGATCCAGCAGTACATCAGAAAGATCATATACCATGACCAAGTAGGATTTATCCCAGGGACGCAAGGATGGTACAATATCTGCAAATCATTAAATGTGATACCTCACATAAACAAATTGAGAGAAAAAAACTACATAGTCATATCAATTGATGCAGAAAAAGCATTTGACAAAATCCAACATCCATTTTTGATAAAAACTCTCAGCACAGTGGGAATAGAAGGATCATACCTCAACATAATAAAAGCCATATATGACAAACCCGCAGTCAACATCATACTCAATGGACAAAAACTAAAACCATTTCCTCTAAGAACGGGAACAAGACAGGGATGCCCACTCTCACCACTCCTGTTCGACACAGTACTGGAAATATTAGCCATTGTGATTAGACAAAAAGAAGAAATAAAAGGCATCCAAATTGGAAAAGAAAAAGTAAAACTATCCTTATTCGCAGATGACATGATATTGTTATGGGTTTACTCAGCGAGATAGACCACTGACTCAGAATTTAAATTTAAGAGCCTTTATTAAGCTGTCCAGCTGACTATAGTTACAGCACGCTGCCGGAGCAGAGGCCGAACTGCAGTGCTGACTGCAAGAGTTACATTTTATATTAAATTTTGTGGAGGCCCAGAGAAAATGTGTCTTTCAAATTATGGACCCCCCACATGGAGGAAACTCTCTTTATTTATACTTCTTCCAGTCTTTTGTCTCCCAAATTTGGAATGAGACTTCCGGGCCTTCTGAGAAAGAAAGTCTGGGTGCTGGGAAGGGGCCATGAGATCATATCTCAAGGCCTGACCTGATGTCAGTACCTTCCTATCTATGTGTTCCAGGAACAGACAGCACAGCATGACCTGTCTGGCCAAAGCACCAGATATGCAGCCCAGTACATTCCCCACTGGTTTTATGTACATGAGTCAAATCATTGACTCTTTTGGGTCATTGTTGGGGAGGGAGTTATATTGACCCCTGAGGACTATAAGCTTGATAGAATTAATTCTTTGCCGAATAAAGTCAGTGGGCCTGTTTATAAGATAAGGGCCAAGAGTAATCTTCAGAGGGTCCGAAGAGTCTTGGGCTGTCTTAAGCCAGGTGTGATGAAGCCACGTCAGGATCCCGTTGACCTTGACTACCATGGGGGTGGTCCTTTCCAGGTAGGAGTCAGTCCTTGGGTGGCAAATTTCTTTACCCAAACAGAGTCACCAGGTTGGAAGGGATGAACCGGATACAGGCAGATCATCTCGGACCTGCTTCTTGTCTGCTTTCTGGGTAGACTGTAAAGCCTGAAAGAACTTGAGTAAACTGGTGAGATGAGTAGTTCAGGGTCTGGAAGAGTCACTAGAATCTGTAAAGGCCCCACTGGTTTTAGGGCAGCCTCCCGGGCTGCTTCGTCTGCAGCCTAGTTCCCTCTTGCTTCTGGGGAGTCCCCTTGTCTTACATGCATAGAGGTGGAAAGACTTAGTTATATCTGGTAGTGCCAATCGGCCTATTGTCCTTGCTCTGCTGATGTCTGTCTAACTGCCTACTATATTACCTCAAGGATCCTGGCTCTGAATTCTTTCAGGGAAAATGGGTGTTGAATTTTCTTCTGTAACTACTTCGAGCTGAGGAGGGTCAGAAGTTTCTCTCAGAGCCAAGAGATCCTTGATATCTGTCAGAGGGACGATGAGGCCTGGGCACAGAAGGAGGTGGGCGTGTGACATGGCAGAGACAAACTGTAACAAATGGTCTGGTGGGAGGGAAAGAAAACATTTCAGTTTTAATAACCTCTATTGAAACAGAATTTTTCTCCTTAAAATTATCCCTCTATTTATTAAAATACTAGTTTATTTACTGTATTCAATTTGGCCTGATTGTTTTCATAAACACAACAAGAATGGTAACTGACTACCTTTGCTGGAATTTCATGATTGAATCCCAATGTGCCCCATAGGGCCAGGAAGCCAAGCCATCCAGCCACCATCAGGCCCTCCTGCAGTATCTGCTGCCCATTGTCCTTGCTTTTAGGCCCATCTCAGTAGCCCTCCTACTCGTCGCGGCCCAGAGTGCATGGGGGTTCCGTGCTCCCCTTCTACTCTGACCAACCACCAGTGATGGTAGGACATGGGCCTAACGCTCCAGTACCAGCCATGTTCAGGGCTACCAAGCAAGATACCGGGTTTCTCCATGGCACTTGTATTGGCTTCAAGTCTTTAGAGCTCAGACAGGGCTCTTTAAAACATGATATTCCAGTCCAAGTTTTCGTTCAATAAAACCACTATTGGAAACCGGTCTTATTGAATTTATGCAAAGAAATGTATTGCCATGATTTATTTAGTATTGCCAAATTTCGGAGGAGTTATATGAGGAGAAAAAGCCACTGACCTGCCTTAAGATCTTCTGATTTTCCTTGCCAGTCCTTTTTAAGGACTCTCTAGAGTTATAACAAACCAGTAACTGTTGGATTTCTTTTATCAGTCCTCCCTAAGTACTTTGGCATAACTATTTACCCTCTGTTTAGGGAGGAAGAATGTAAATTATTTACTCTTTCTGGCTTACTGGTCTGTACCATTTGATTAATTTCCTTGCAACATTTCTCTTCTCCTTCTTACTTTCAAATTAGCCTTTAAACCTTCTTTCTATGTCCTTTAAAAATGCATAACCAGGCCTCAGACCTTCTACTCAGTAATTCCTTATTCTTAGAAACCTCAATCTTTTATAGCCAGTATTTCTTAGATTACTAAGAGCAGGTGCTACCTTCCATATGCAATTTCAAGTATTGGAGGGGTTAAAGAAAACAAAACGGGGCAGAGAAAAAACTTACTGTGCTTCCAGCATAGTTCAGATAAGTAAAAATCAACAAAAAATTCTGATCTGCTTTCCCTGCCGATGGTCCCCCTCTTTTCTGCATTAACCATTTCCTTAGCTGCTCTCCCTCCTAGATTTTTCCTTCTTTACACCCCAGAGGCTCAAATCCTTCTCCTTTACCACTTTTGATCTCTCTGACTATCCCGCTGTCCCCCAGCCTAGGGCTCCTCTATCTCAGCAGGCCGAGAGTCTACTACCCTATCTAGTGAATCCTACCGCCACTACCCTATCTCACACCCACTCCGGAGCAGTTTTCACCTCTCTTCCTCCCCTAGTTAGAGTGGATGCTGTCCCCAACAGAGACCTACTCTAAAGAGAAAATGTACTAATCTTAACCTAACAAGCCTTTATTTAAACTTCTTTTGGTTGCAACTTTATACCTTTAAATTAAGCCTAGACTTTTAAAATTTTAACCTAACACAGCAAAATTATACCTCAGGGAAAAGCAATTAAAAGTTCTCTACTGTCTCTCCAGCCCCTTAAAACAGGGTTTGCCCTATCTTTAAACAAACAACAGAAAGAGATAACAAATACTCTCATGTGTACAGCCAGACAGCACAAAGTAGCTTTTGCTTCACACAGACTCTCACACTTACATTCATTCACCAGACAGTCTGAGTTTTTTGACTTCTACCAAATGTTTACTCAGAGTTTAAGCAATCTAACCAATTTCTGACTAATTGCCTAAGGGAGCTCTATAGCTTCCCGGGAGGTGATCAAGCTCCCCTTCCACTCACTCGGAGTGGGCCAGACTGACAGGGGGTCGACAAAGATGACTGACCCTAACCCATTTTGACAAAGACAAAGACAACAAAGAACAAAGACAAAAAATACCCAGACAAATGCAACCTAAGATTGCCCAGAACCTGCAGCTCACTCCTTGAAGTCCTGAAAATTTTTCAAAAAACATTGCAGCGGGGTGCACACAGAAGCAGATGACTGTTTGACAATGAAAACCAAGATAACAAACCCAGACAGACAAACACAGTGCAGCCTACAGCTGCACGAACCAGAGACGCTGGCCACCGTCGTGGCCATGGGTCAGGACCAGGAGTACCGCTGCATCCAGCCCTCCATATAGGTCCTTCCGTGGGACATCCCAATTCCAGATTAACGACCGGTCTTCCTTACCTCTCTCAAGAGTCCAGTGGCTCGGTTTCCAAATTGAAAGTTTTGGGTGGAGTTTACTCCACCTCCCTGGGACCTGGGACAGAGACTGGAAGCCTCCTTGGTAGTCATTCCCCATAGGGAAGTGGGGTATCTTGCTGTGTGCCCTGCGATAAATGGGGGAGAGTCTCTTGCCTTAACTAGGGGGTCCCTCTCACCCCTGCCGGGGGAGAGCCTCCTGCCCTAAATAAGGGGTCCCTCTCACCCCTGCCGGGGATCTCGCAGGGGGCCTCCAAATGTTATGGGTTTACTCAGCAAGATAGACCACTGACTCAGAATTTAAATTTAAGAGCCTTTATTAAGCTGTCCAGCTGACTACAGTTACAGCACACTGCCAGAGCAGAGGCCGAACTGCAGCGCTGACTGCAAGAGTTACATTTTATATTAAATTTTGTGGAGGCCCAGAGAAAATGTGTCTTTCAAATTATGGACCCCCCATATGGAGGAAACTCTCTTTATTTATACTTCTTCCAGTCTTGTGTCTCCCAAATTTGGAATGAGACTTCTGGGCCTTCTGAGAAAGAAAGCCTGCCTGCTGTGAAGGGGCCATGAGATCATATCCCAAGGCCTGGCCTGATGTCAGTACCTTCCTATCTATGTGTTTTAGGAACAGACAGCACAGCATGACCCGTCTGGCCAAAGCACCAGATATGCAGCCCAGCACAATATTATACATAAAAAACCCTAAAGACTCCATCATAAAAACTATTAGACTTAAAAAATTAATTCAGCAATGTAACAGGATACAAAATTAACACCAAGAAATCTATGGCATTTCTATACACCAATAGTGAACTTACAAAAAGAGAGACTAAAAAGGCAATCCCATTTACCACTGCACCAAAAAAAAAAATTAAGATACCTAGGAATAAACTTAACTAAAGAGGTAAAATACCTCTACTCAGAAAACTACAGACGTTGAAAAAAAGAGATAGAGGAAGACATAAACAGATGGAAGAACATACCATGTTCTTGGATTGGTAGAATCAACATCATCAAAATGTCCATACTACCCAAGGCAATCTGTAAATTCAATGCACGTCCCATTAAAATACCAATGGCATATTTCACAGATCTAGAACGAACTCTCCAAAAATTCATCTGGAATAAAAAAAAAAAAAAAAGACCCTGAATAACTGCAGCAATGCTGAGAAAGAAGAACAAAGCAGGTGGGATCTCAATACCAGATATCAAGCTGTATTATAAAGCTACTGTTCTCAAAACTGCCTGGTACTGGCACAAGAACAGACATATAGATCAATGGAATAGAATAGAGAGCCCAGAAATCAACCCTAACAATATGCTCAATTAATATTTGACAAAGGAGGCAAGAGCATACAATGGAGTCAAGACAGTCTCTTCAATAAATGGTGTTGGGAAAATTGGACAGAAACATGCAGAAAAATGAAACTAGACCACCAACTTCAACCATACACAGAAATAAACTCAAAATCGATAAAGGACTTAAATGTACGATGGGAAAACATAAAAATACTAGAAGAATCCAAAGGCAGCAAAATCTCAGACATATGCCGAAGGAATTTCTTCACCCATACAGCTCCTAGGGCATTGGAAACCAAAGAGAAAATAAACAAATGGGACTACATCAAAATAAAAAACTTCTGCACAGCAAAAGAAACCATCAGCAAAACAACAAGAAAGCCCACTGCATGGGAGAACATATTTGCCAATGTTATCACTGATAAGGGTTTAATCTCCAACATTTATAGGGAACTCATACTACTTAACAAAAGGAAGATAATCCAATCAAAAAATGGGAAAAGGACCAAAATAGACACTTTTCAAAAGAGGACATTCAGAAAGAGACATATGAAAACATGCTCAAAGTCACTAATCATCCAAGAAATGCAAATCAAAACACCAATGAGGTATCATCTCACATATGTCAGAATGGCTATCATCAACAAATCAACAAACGACAAGTGCTGGAGAGGATATGGAGAAAAGGGAACACTCTTGCACTGCTGGTGGGAATGCAGACTGGTGCAGCCACTGTGGAAGACAGTATGGAGTTTCATCAAAAAGTTAAAAATGGAACTCCCATTTGATCCAGTGATCCCACTTCTAGGACTACATCCCAAGAAAACAGAAACACCAATTGGAAAGGATATATGAATCCCTGTGTTCATAGCAGCACAATTTACAATAGCTAAGATTTGGAAACAGCCTAAGTGCCCATCAGCAGATGAATGGATTAGAAAACTGTGGTACATCTACACAATGGAATACTATACTGCTTAAAAAAGAAGGAATTCTTACCATTTGCAACAGCATGGATGGAACTGGAGAGCATTATGCTAAGTGAAATAAGCCAGTCAATTAAAGATAAATACCACATGATCTCACTCGTTTATGGATAATAAAGGCCATTATAAATTGGTGAACAAAAATAGATACAGAGGCAGAGAAGCATTCAACAGACTGTCAAACTACATTGGGAAGTCCGGGGAGGGTTGGGGGGTGGTGGTAAGAGATCAACTAAAGGACTTGTATGCATGCATATAAGCATAACCAATGGACACAAGACACTGGGGGGTAGGAGAGGCCGGGGGAATGTCTAGGGGGGAAAAAAAGGAGACATATGTAATACTCTTTGTAATACTTTAAGCAATAATAATAAAAAAATAAAAAAATAAAACGTGCCTAATTAATTGCTTTTAAAAAAATATTTTCTCTCATCAGAGGTTTTTTTAAAAAAATTTATTTTCTTGTTTAAAGTATTACAAATAGTAGTACATATGTGTCCCTTTTTACCCCATTTACCTTCCCCCAGCTTCCCCTACTCCACCGGCACATGCCCTTACCCCACCCTACCCCCAGTGTCTTGTGTCCATTGGTTATGCTTATATGCGTGCATATAAGTCCTTCGATTGATCTTCCCCCCGCAATACTCCCCAGCCTTCCCACTGTAATTTGACAGTCAGTTCGATGCTTCTCTACCTCTGTATCTATATTTTTGTTCATTAGGTTATAATGTTCTTTATTATCCATAAATGAGTGAGATCATGTGGAATTTTTTTTCACTGCCTGGCTTATTTCACTTAGCATAATGCTCTCCAGTTCCATCCATGCTGCTGCAAATGGTAAGAATCCCTTCTTTTTTTAAAGCAGTGTAATATTCCATTCTGTAATCCACTCTTCTGCTGATGGGCACTTAGGCTGTTTCCAAATCTTAGCTATTGTAAATTGTGCTGCTATGAACATGGGTGCATATATCCTTTCTAATTGGTGTGTCTGTCTTCTTGGGATATATTCCTAGAAGTGGGATCACTGGGTCAAATGGCAGTTCCATTTTTAAATTTTTGAGGAAACGCCATACTGTTTTCCATAATGCCTGCACCAGTCTGCATTCCCACCAGCAGTGAAAAAGGGTTCCTTTTTCTCGGCATCCTCTCCAGCACTTGTCATTTATTGATTTGTTGATGATAGCCATTCTGACAGGTGTGAGGTGGTACCTCATTGTTGTTTTGATTTGCATCTCTTGGATGATTGGTAATTTTAAGCATGTTTTCATGTGTCTCTTGGCTTTCTGGATGTCCTCTTTCAAAAAGCGACTACTTAGGTCCTTTGTTCATTTTTTGATTGGGTTGTTTATCTTCCTTTTTTAAAAAAATTTTAAAACTCTTTATTAGTTAAGGAATTACAAATGTGTCCTCATTCCCCCCCATTAACCCCCATCCTCCACCCCCCCAAGCCCCCACTCATGCTCTCATCCTCTTGTTGTCCATGTCCATTGGTTTGGCTTATATGCATGCATACAAGTCCTTTGGTTGATCTCTTCCCCTTACCCCCACCCTCCCCTACTTTCCCTCTGGGGATTAATAGTCTGATTGCTGCTTCTCTGTCTTTGGATCTGTCCCTTTTCATCACTCTATGTTGTTCTCTAAGTTCCACAAATGAGTGAGATCATGTGGTATTTATCTTTCTCTGACTGGCTTATTTCACTTAGCATAATGCTCTCCAGTTCCATCCATGCTGTTGCAAATGGCAAGAGTTCCTTCTTTTTTTTTTTTTTTTTTTTTACAAGATATTGTGGTTATTTTTTTTTATTTTTTATTATTAGTTAAGGTATTACAAATGTGTCCTCATTCCCCCCATTAACCTCCAATGTCCCCCTCCCTTCCCGCCCCGCACACTCACGCTCCCATCCCCCAGTTGTCCATGTCCATTGGTTTGGCTTATATACATGTATACAAGTCCTTCGGTTGATCTCTTCCCCTTACCACTGCCCTCCCCTACTTTCCTTCTGGGGATTGATAGCCTGATCGCTGTTTCTCTGTCTTTGGATCTGTCCCTTTTCATCAGTCTATGTTGTTCTCTATAATCCACAAATGAGTGAGATCATGTGGTATTTATCTTTCTCTGACTGGCTTATTTCACTTAGCATGATGCTCTCCAGTTCCATCCATGCTGTTGCAAAAGGCAAGAGTTCCTCTTTTTTATCGCAGCATAGTATTCCACTGTGTATATGTACCACAGTTTTCTAATCTACTCATCTGCTGATGGGCACTTAGGCTGTTTCCAGATCTTAGCCATGGTGAATTGTGCTGCTATGAACATATGGGTGCACATATCCTTTCTGATTGGTGTTTCTGGTTTCTTGGGATATATTCCTAGAAGTGGGATCACTGGGTCAAATGGGAGTTCAATTTTAGTTTTTTGAGGAAGCTCCATACTGTTCTCCCCAGTGGCTGCACCAGTCTGCATTCCCACCAGCAGTGCACAAGGGCTCCTTTTTCTCCACATCCTCTCCAACACTTGTTGTTTGTTGATGATAGCCATTCTGACAGGTGTGAGGTGATACTGCATTGTCGTTTTCATTTGCATCTCTCGTATAATTAGTGACTTTGAACATATTTTCATATGTCTGTTGGCCCTCTGTATGTCCTGTTTTGAAAACTGTCTATCACGGTCCATTGCCCATTTTTTGATTGGGCTGTTTATCTTCCTATTATTAAGTTTCATGAGTTCCTTGCAAATGTTGGAGATTAAACCCTTATTGGTGATATCATTGGCAAACATGTTCTCCCATGCCGTGGGTCTTCTTGTTGTTTTGTTGATGGTTTCCTTTGCTGTGCAAAAGCTTTTTATTTTAATGTAGTCCAATTTGTCTATTTTCTCTTTAGTTTCCAATGCCCTAGGAGCAGTATCAGAGAAGAAATTCCTTCGCCATATGTTTGTGATTTTGCTGACTGTGGATTTCTCTAGTATTTTTATGGTTTCCCGTCTTACATTTAAGTCTTTTATCCATTTTGAGTTTATTTTTGTGTATGGTGTGAGTTGGTGGTCTAGTTTCATCTTTTTGCATGTATCTGTCCAATTTTCCCAACACCATTTATTGAAGAGACTGTCTTGACTCCATTGTATGCTCTTGCCTCCTTTGTCGAATATTAGTTGGGCATAGTGCTTTGGGTCAGTTTCTGGGTTCTCTATTCTATTCCATTGATCTATATGTCTGTTCTTGTGCCAGTACCAAGCTCTTGTAAGAACAATGGCTTTGTAATACAGCATGATATCTGGTTTTGAGATCCCACCTACTTTGTTCTTCTTTCTTAGGATTGCTGCAGCTATTCAAGGTCTTTTTTAATTCCAGATGAATTTTTGGAATGTTCATTATAGATCTGTGAAATATGCCATTGGTAATTTAATGGGGATTGCATTGAATCTATAGATTGCTTTGGGTAGTTTGGACATTTTGATGATGTTGATTCTACCAATCCATGAACACGGTATGTTCTTCCATCTGTTTATGTCTTCCTCTATCTCTTATTTCAGTGTCCTGTAGTTTTTCACATATAAGTCTTTTACCTCCTTAATTAAGTTTATTCCTAGGTATCTTAATTTTTTTGGTGCGATGGTAAATGAGATTGCCTTTTTAGTCTCCCTTTCAGTAAGTTCACTATTGGTGTAAAGAAATGCCTTAGATTTCTTGGCATTAATTTTGTATCCTTCTACATTGCCGAATTCATTTGTTAACTCTAATAATTTTTTGATGGAGTCTTTAGAGTTTTAGATGGACAGAATCATGTCATCTGCAAATAAGGACAGTTTTACTTCTTCTTTTCCAGTTTGGAGGCCTTTTATTTCTTCTTGTCTGATCGCGATGGCTAGTACTTCCAGTACTATGTTGAACAGGCGTGGTGAGAGGGGGCATCCCTGTCTTGTTCCTGTTCTCAGGGGAAATGGTTTTAGTTTTTGCCCATTGATTATGATGTTGGCTGCGGGTTTGTCATATATGGCTTTTATTATGTTGAGGTATGATCCTTCTATTCCTACCTTGCTGAGAGTTGTTATCAAGAAAGGGTGTTGAATTTTGTTGAAAGCTTTTTCTGCATCAATTGATATAACTATGTGGTTTTTTATCTTTCAATTTGTTTATGTGATGAATCACGTTTAATGATATGCGGATATTGTACCATCCTTGTATCCCTTGGAAGAATCCAACTTGGTCATGGTGTATGATCTTTCTGGTGTATTGCTGGATCTGATTTGCTAGAATTTTGTTGAGGTTTTTGGCATCTATGTTCATGAGCGATATTGGCCTATAATTCTTTTTCATTGTGTTGTCTCTATCTGGTTTTGGTATTAGGGTGATGCTGGCTTCATAGAATGAGCTTGGAAGTTTTCCTTCTTCTTGATTTTTTTGGAATAGTCTGAGGAGGATAGGTTTTAGTTTCTCCTTGAATGTTTGGTAAAACTCCCCTGTGAAGCCATCTGGCCCCAGACTTTTGATTGCTGGGAGCTTTTTGATGACTGCTTCAATTTCTTCCATCATTATTGGCTTGTTGAGATTTTTAGAATCCTCTGGATTGAGTTTTGGAAGATTGTATTTTTCTAGGATCATGTCCATTTCCTCTAGGTTGTCTAGTTTGTTAGAGTAGAATTGTTCATAGTATTTTTTAACAATTCTTTGAATTTCTGAGGGGTCTGTTGTTATTTTGCCTCTTTCATTTCTGATTTTGTTTATTTGAGTCCTCTCTTTGCTTCTTGGTGAGCCTGGCTAGAGGCTCATCAATCTTGTTTATCCTTTCAAAGAACCAGCTCTTGCTTTCATTGATCTTTTTTATTGTTTTTTGGGTCTCTATGTCATTTATTTCTGCTCTGATCTTTATTATGTCCTTTCTTCTGCTCACTCTGGGCTTTTTTTGTTGTTCTTTTTCTAATTCTTTGAGTTGTAGAGTTAAATGATTTATTATCATTTTTTCTTGTTTTTTGAGGTAGGCCTGTAGTGCTATTAACTTCCCTCTCAGGACTGCTTTCATTGTGTCCCACAGATTTTGGGTTGTTGTACTGTTATTGTCATTAGTTTCCATGGTGTTTTTAATTTCTACTTTGATTTCACTGGTAACCCAATCATTATTTAGTAACATGCTATTCAGCTTCCAAATGTTTGAGTTTTTTGGATTGTTTTTATTTCTAATATTATGTCCTTGTTTTCTGAGAAGATGCTTGGTATGAGTTCAATCTTCTTGTATTTGGGGGGACTTTGCTTGTGATGCAAAATGTGGTCTATTTTTGAAGATGTCCCATGTGCACTTGAGAAGAACGTATATTCCATGGCTTTGGGGTGAAATGTTCTGAAGATGTCAATTAAGTCCATCTGATCTAGTGAGTCATTTAGGATGCTGTTTCTTTGCTGATTGTTTGTCCAGAGGATTTATCCAGTGATGTCAGTGGTGTGTTTATGTCCCCTACTATAATTGTGTTGTTGTTGATCTCTCCCTTGTTATATTCCAGGAGTTTTTTTTATGTATTTGGGTGCTCCTGCATTGGGTGAATATATGTTTATCAGGGTTATATCTTCTTGTTGTATCAATCCCTTTAATATAATGAAGTGACCTTCCTTATCTGTTGTTATGGCCTTCACTTTGAGGTCTATTTTGTCTGATATAAGTATTGCTACCCCAGCTTTTTTTTCATTTCCATTTTCCTGAAAGATATTTTTCCATCCCTTCACTTTCAGTCTGTGTGAGTCCCTTTTTCTGAGGTGGGTCTCTTGTAGATAGCATATATATGGGTCATGTCTTTTTATCCATTCATCCATTCAATTTCTTTTGATTGGAGCATTTAGTCCGTTTACATTTAAAGTTATTATTGAAAGGTACATGCTTGGATTCATTTCTATTTTCATGTCTGTGTTCTTTCTTACCTTTATGTTTCTTCTTTTTACAGCATTCCTTTTAGCATTTCTTGCAGTGCTGGCTTGGTAGTGATAAACTCCCTTAGCCTTTTTTTGTCTGCAAAGATCCTGATTTCCCCTTCAATTTTGATTGATAGTGTTGCTGGTAGAGTATTCTTGGATTCAGTCCTTTGCTTTGCAACACTTTGTATACCTCCTTTCATTCCCTTCTAACTTGATGTGTTTCTGTTGAGAAATCATTTGATTATATGATGGGGGATCCCTTGTAGGTAAGTCTCTGTTTCTCTCTTGCAGCCTTTAAGATTCTCTCTTTGTCTTGTACATTTGCCATCATTATTATGACATATCTTGGTGTGGGTCTTTTGGTGTTCCTCTTGCCTGGGACTCTCTGTACTTGTGTAACTTTTCCTTCCCCATATCTTGGAAGTTTTCTGTCATTATTTCTTCAAATAGATTTTCTAATCCTTGCTGCTCTTCTTGTTCTTCTGGCAGCCCTATTATGCATATGTTACTCCATTTCATGTTGTCCCAAAGCTGCCTTAGGCTCTCCTCCTGCTTATTAATTGTTTTCTCCAGTTGCTGTTCAGATTGAGCTTGTTTCTCTGCCTTATATTCTAACTCACTAATTTGTTCCTCTGCTTCTTCTAGTCTGCTGTTGAAACTTTCCATGGTGTTTTTGATTGTAGCTATATCACTTTTTATTTCTTCCTGATTCTTGCATAGGTTGTTGATTTTTTTCATCCATCCGGTTTCTGCTGCTGCGAGTTTTTATCAAGAAAGGGTGTTGGATTTTGTCAAATGCTTTTTCTGCATGGGTTGATATGATTATGTGATTTTTGTCTCTCAGTTTGTTTCTGTGATGTATCATACTTATTTATTTTTGGATATTTTACCACCCTTGTATTCCTGAAATAAATCCCACTTGGTCATGGTGTATGGTCTTTCTAATGTATTGCTGATTCCTATTTGCTAGAATTTTGTTGAGGATTTTGGCATCTATGTTCATCAGGGATATTGGCCTGTAGTTCTCTTTTTTTGTGGTGTTTTTATCTGATTTTGGAATTAGGGTAATACTGGCTTTATAGAAAGAGCTTGGAAGTGTTCCTTCCTCTTGAATGTTTTGGAATAGTCTGAGTAGGATAGGTTTTAGTTCTTCTTTGAATGCTTGGTAGAACTCCCCTATAAAGCTGCCCAGACTGGGGCTTTGGTTTGCTGGAAGACTTTTGATCACTGTTTCAATTTCTTCGGTAGTTATCAGCCTATCCAGGTTTTTTGATTCTTCTTGGTTGCGTTTTCGGAGCCTGTATTTTTCTAATAATATGTCCATTTGTTGTCCTTTTAGTTGGAATAGAGTTGTACATAGTATTTTTTATTATTATTATTTGTATTTCTGTGGGATAGGTTGTTTTTTAACCTCTTTCATTTCTGATTCTGTTTTTTTTTGGGTCCTCTCTCTTTGCTTTTTGGTGAGTCTGGCTAGAGGTTCATCAATCTTGTTTATCCTTTCAAAGAACCAGCTCTTGGTTTTGTTGAGCTTTTGTATTGGTTTTTTGTTGTTGTTTTTGGTCTCTATTTCATTTATCTCTGCTCTGATCTTTATTATTTTCTTCCTTTTGCTTACAGTGGGTTTTTCTTGTTCTCTTTCTAACTCTGAGTTGTAGGGTTAGGTAATTTATTACCATTGTTACTCGTTTTTTCAGGCAGGCCTGTAGAGCTATGAACTTCCCTCTTAAGACTGCTTTCACTGTGTCCCATAGATTTTGGATTGTTGTAATTTCATTGTCGTTTGTTGCCATGATGCTTTTTATTTCTTCTTTTATTTCTCTGGTAACCCAGTCGTTGGTTAATGCTATTTAGCCTCCAGGTATCAGGCCTAAACCAGCAATCGGACATCCTTCTCACAATCCTGGACCACTGGCTCCTAACTGCTCACCTGCTTGCCTGCCCGATCGCCCCTAACTGCCCCCCAGCCAGCCTCCGTCTGCAGGCCTGATCACCCCTCACTTCCCCCCTGCCAACTTGCCAGCTTGGTTGCCCGTAACTGCCCCCCCCCCGCCAGCCTGATTGGCCCCCATTGGCCTGGTCTCCCCTTACTGTCCCCCCTGCCAACCTGGTCACCCCCAGCTGCCCCCCACTGGCCTGGTCACCCCCAACTACCCTCCCCCGCCAGCCTGGTTGCCCTTCACTGATCCCCCCTTCCAGCCTAGTCACCCCTCACTGCCCCCTCTGCCAGCCTGGTGGCCCCACACAGCCTGCTGTTCAGTCGTTTGCTCATCCCTCACTGCCCCCCCTTCTGGCCTAGTCACCCCACACAGCCTGTTATTCAATCATTTGGTCACCCCTCATTACCCTGCCCCTTGCCAGCCTGGTCACCCCACACAGCCTGCTGTTCAGTTGTTTGGTTGCCCCTCACTGCCCCCCCCCCTTGCCAGCCTGGTCGCCCCACACAGCCTGCTGTTCAGTCGTTTGGTCATCCCTCACTAATACCCCTGCTGGCCTGGCCACCCTACGCAGCCTGTTCGGTCATCCGTTCGGTTGTTTCGGATGTGACAACCCCTGGCTCTTTATATATATAGATAGTCACAACACTGGTTCCTTCCTTCAAATGACTTTTCTACAATTCTAACCATTCAGTTAATCACAGTAGTGTTGTATCTCCTTACTGTAAGGATGAATATCAAATTCTCTCCCATTAGGCAGTGAGGACGGTGGTTTATATCTGTGCTTCTCATTTTAAATTCCAGTGCTCCACACTTCTAAAACTTCTTCAGATATAATTCAAATTATGGACTAACTCACACTTCTGCTCAAAATCTTCTAATGCCTGTGAGTCACACTTGGAGTAGAATCCAAACTCCTTATTAAGGTGAACCTCTCCTTTCTTTACTGGCAGCCATTTCTAGTCTTTCTCTCCCTTATAATGGTCTTCTTTTCCTCAAACATGCCAAGTTCATTCTAAAATTGGGGATTTTTGCATTTAGTTTTCCTTCTACCTAGAACATTTCTCACCAGATCATTGCACAAAGCTTTTCCCTCCTCATCTTTTAGTCTCAAATGAAATTTCACCTATTTAAAAGTGACTTGTTGATATCTTTCCCTCTCCCCATGCATTTTGTCCATCTGTTCAATCTGAAATATTTTCTAAAAGAATTTATTTTCTATCTCCCAGAAGTTGCCTGTAAGCTGTGTGAGGGCAGGTTGCCTTGTTGATAGCTGTATCCTCTGATTGTAGAACAGAGTCAGATTATAGATCACCTGTAAATATCTGTTCACTATAAGTAATGAATTATATAAGCTGTAGTATTGGATAGTGGCGTAAACACCTGTACTCATCGCTTTCCACAACCACATCAAAATTACAACTGTTTAGTAATACAGAACAACCATCATTCAGAACCACTTGAAAGATGGCTGAATGGAAGTCCTACAAATAGAAAAGTAAAGAATAAAGCACACTAAGACTGGTAGGAGGGGTGAGGGCATGGAACAGACTGGTCTGGCACCTATGTGTTCCTCTTTTTTTTTTATCTGGAGGTAGATCATCTCTGCAGAGACCACCCATGAGGAACAAGAGGTGAGCCCCACACCAGACCCCATCCCAGGGTTCTAGAGCTGAGAAGAAAAGTCCCCATAACTATGGGCTGTAAAACCCAGAGAGGATTGTGGCTAAGAGACAGGGAGGCTGTTGGAGACCCAGCTAGTCCTTTTAAAGGGTTTGTGTGTGGAAGCACTTGCCTCTATACTTCTGAGCTCCAGTACTGGGCAGTTTTGGAGAACCCAAACATATGGAGAAGAACTTGAATGTCTGGCATCAGGGAAGAAATCCAGGAGTAGCTTTCTCCCAGACAAGGGTACTCACAAGTGTCAATGTTCCTGTGTTGGGGCCTCCCCTGTGACAGGGCTGATTGGCAGCCAGAGCTGAGTCTCAATCAGCCTGGAGCACACTGTTAGCTCCACTCTGGGGATTCCTTGAGACCCCACCCCATCCCATTTGCAGCTGTTTGCAGCAGCTTTTCCATGTGAATGGTTTGTCCTGGCTCAGGCTTCAGACTTTGCTAAAATCTCTCAAACAAGCTGCAGCTGGTGACAGCCTGCCCCAAGCCTATCAATAAAAGGGCCAACACCTGACACTAGCACCAGCCTTCCTTGTTCCACAGCTAGGCCTCACTTCCTGCACAACAGCTCTCCCACTATAGTTGCAGCTGGTTTTCACAGCCAATTGGCCTGAAGGTGAATTTCTCCCAGAGCCACCAACAAGAATACTAGTAAATGCTCATCTACAAGACTTGCACACAGCCCACACAGGGACACAACTAGAGTGCACAGCTCAGGTGACTGGGGAGGCTGAGCCACTGGGCCCTACAGGATACCTACTACACAAGGCCACTCTACATAGCAGCTCTACCTAATATATAGGAACAAACATAGAGAAACAGACAAAATCCAGAGACAAAGAAAAAGGTTACAAGTGAAAGAAATGGAAGCAAGCAAACTACTGGATACAGAGTTCAAAACCATGATTACAAGGTTACTCACGGATCTTCATGAGTATTTCAAGGGACTTAGTGAGACCTTCAAGGATCTTAGTGAGACTTTCAATGATATGAAAAAGAACCAGTAAGAAACATACACTAACTGAAATAAAGAACAATTTACAGGGATTCAACAGTAGAGTAGAGGATTCCAAGAATCAAGTCAATGATTTGAAATATGAGGAATCAAAAAACACCCAATCAGAAGAGCAAAAAGAAAAAAGAATCCAAAAAATATGAATATAGTGTAAGGAGCCTCTGGGACAACTTAAGTGTACCAACATTCGCATATTGGGGTTCCAGAAGGAGAAGGGAAAGACCAAGAAATTAAAAACCTATTTGAAGAAACAATGACATAAAACTTCCCCTACCTGGTGAAAGAAATAGACTTACAAGTCCACGAAGCACAGAGAGTCCCAAACAGGAGGAACCCAAAGAGATCCATGCCAAGACACATCATAATTAAAATGCCAAGGGTCAAAGACAAAGAGAAAATCATAAAAGCAGCAAGAGAAAAGCAGTTAGTTAACTACAAGGGAGTGCCCATACTACAGTCAGCTGATTTCTCAACAGAAACTTTGCAGGCCAGAAGGGAGTGGCAAGAAATATTCAAAGTGATGAATAGTAAGGACCTACCCAGCAATGCTCTCATTTAAAATTGAGGGTCAGATAAAGAGCTTCACAAACAAGAAAAAGCTAAAGGAGTTCACCACCACCAAACCAGTGTTATATGAAATGTTGAAGTGTATTATTGAAGAAAAGAGAACAAGAAGAAGGAAGAGGAGGGAAGGAAGGAAAGAGGAGGAGGAGGAGGAGGCGGAGGAGGAGAAGGAGGAGGAGGAGGAGGAGGAGGAGGAGGAGGAGGAATTAAAAATATGAACAATAAAATGGCAACAAATATATGCCTATCAGCAATCCAATCTAAAATCAAAATAAACAAACAAGAAATCTAATGAACAAAATAAACTGGTGAATAAAACAGAATTAGAGGCATGGAAACATGGAACAGACTGATGCATCTCAGATGGAAAGGGGGAGGAGTCCAGAAAGAGATTAACCAAAGATCTTACCTATGTACACAAACAGTAGTGAATACATGGGGTGGTGAACACATGGGGTGAGGTGGAAGCCAGGTGGACGGGGGCAATGAGGTGAAAAAAGGGGGACATCAGTAATACTCTCAACAATAAAGATTTTTTTTAAAAACATACAACAGAAACAACAAAATAAAAAGTGCCTTGGTTGGGTGGTTCAGTTGGTAGGAGAGTACTACCATACATACACCAAAAGACTGGAGGCAACTGATCAATATTTCTCTCATATCAATATTTCTCTCTCTCTCTCTCTCTCTCTCTCTCTCTCTCTCTCTCTCTCTCTCTCCAATAAACATATCCTCAAGCATGGTAAAAGAGATACAACCTTATTTTTTTTTAAACAAAGGACATCAATATAAGGTTATGCATTTCTCATCAGTGTTCCATTCATTTTTTTAAATTGTTTTATTGCTTAAAGTATTACAAAGAGTATTACATGTGTCTCCTTTTTTTTCCCGCCTTAACAATCCCCCGGCTTCCCCTACCCACCAGTGTCTTATTTCCATTGGTTATGCTTATATGCATGCATACAAGTCCTTCAGTTGATCTCTTACGTGCCACTCCCTGCCCCTCAACCCTCCCCGGCTTTCCCACTGTAGTTTGACCATCTGTTCAAGGCAGCTCTACCTCTGTATCTATTTTTGTTCATAATTTTATAATGGTCTTTATTGTCCATGAGTGAGTGAGATCATGTGGTGTGTTTCCTTCATTGACTGGCTTATTTCACTTAGCATAATGCTCTCCAGTTCCATCCATTCCATTGCAAATGGTAAGAGCTCCTTCTTTTTTACAGCAGCATAGTATTCCATCGTGTAGATGTACCACAGTTTTTTAATCCATTCATCTACTGATGGGCACTTAGGCTATTTCCAGATCTTAGCTACGGTGAATTGTACTGCTATGAATATATAGGTGCATATATCCTTTCTGATTGCTGTTTCTGGTTTCTTGGGATATATTCCTAGAAGTGAGATCACAGGGTCAAATGGGAGTTCCATGTTTAGTTTTTTGAGGAAACTCCATACTGTCTCCACAGTGGCTGCACCAGTCTGCATTCCCACCAGCAGTGCATGAGGGTTCTTTTTTCTCCATATCCCCGCCAGTACTTGTCATTTGTTGATGACAGCCATTCTGACAGGTGTGAGATGATACCTCATGGTTGTTTTGATTTGCACCTCTCAGATGGTTAGTGACTTTGAGCAAGTTTTCATATGTCTCTTGGCTTTCTGAATGCCCTCTTTTGAAAGGTGTCTATTTAGGTCCTTTGCCCATTTTTTGATTGGATTGTTTATCTTCCTTTTGTTAAGTTGTATGAGTTCTGTATAAATTTTGGAGATTAGGCCCTTATCAGATATAACATTGGCAAATATGTTCTCCCATTCAGTGGGCTTTATTGTTGTTTTGCTGATGGTTTCTTTTGCTGTGCAGAAGCTTTTTTTTTGATGTAGTCCCATTTGTTTATTTTCTCTTTGGTTTCCAATGCCCTAGGAGCTGTAGGGGTGAAGAAATTCCTTCGGCATATGTCTGAGATTTTGCTGCCTTTGGATTCTTCTAGTATTTTTATGGTTTCCCATCGTACATTTAAGTCCTTTATCCATTTTGAGTTTATTTCTGTGTATGGTGTAAGTTGGTGGTCTAGTTTCATTTGTTTGCATGCATCTGTCCCATTTTCCCAGCACCATTTATTTAAGAGACTATCTTGACTCCATTGTATGTTCTTGCCTCCTTTGTCAAATATTAATTGAGCATATTGGTTCGGGTCAATTTCTTTTATCTCTATTCTATTCCATTGATATATATGTCTGTTCTTGTGCCAATATCAGGCATTTTTGAGAACAGTGGCTTTGTAATACAGCTTGATATCTGGTATTGAGATCCCACCTGCTTTGTTCTTCTTTCTCAGCATTGCTGCAGCTATTCAGGGTCTTTTTTTTTTTATTCCAGATGAATTTTTGGAGCGTTCATTCTAGGACTGTGAAATATGCCGTTGGTATTTTAATGGGAAGTGGGTTGAATTTATAGATTGCTTTGGGTAGTATGGATATTTTAATGATGTTGATTCTACCAATCCAAGAACATGGTATGTTCTTCCATCTGTTTATTTCTTCCTCTATCTCTTTTTTCAACGTCCTGTAGTTTTCTGGGTAGAGGTCTTTTACCTCCTTAGTTAAGTTTATTGCTAGGTAGCTTAATTTCTTGGTAAGATGGTACATGGGATTGTTTTTTTAGTCTCTCTTTCTGTAAGTTCACTATTGGTGTATAGAAATGCCATAGATTTCTTAGCGTTAATTTTGTATCCTGCTACATTACCGAAATCATTTATTAAGTCTAATAGTTTTTTGATGGAGTCTTAAGGGTTTTTTATGCATAATATCATGTCATCTGCAAATAAGGGCAGTTTTACTTCTTTTCCAATTTGGATGCCTTTTATTTCTTCTACTTGTCTAATTGCAATGGCTAATACTTCCAATATTATATAGAACAGGAGTGGTGAGAGTGGCATCCCTGTATTTTTCCTGTTCTTAGGGGAAATGGTGTTAATTTTTGTCAATTGAGTATGATGTTGGCTGCGGGTTTGTCATATAGGGTTCTTATTATGTTGAGGTATGATCCTTCTATCCCCGCCTTGCTGAGAGTTTTTATCAAAAATGGATGTTGGATTTTGTCAAGTGCTTTTTCTGCATCAATTGATATGACTATGTGGCTTTTTCTTTCAATTTGTTTATGTGATGTATCACGTTTATTGATTTGCGGATATTGTACCATCCTTGCATCCCTGAGATAAATCCTACCTTGTCATGGTGTATGATCTTTCTGATGTACTGCTGGATCTGATTTGCTAAGATTTTGTTGAGGATTTTGGCATCTATGTTCATGAGGGATATTGGCCTGTAATTTTCTTTCATTGTGTTGTGTTTACCTGGTTTTGGTATTAGGGTGATGCTGGCTTCATAGAATGAGCTTGGAAGTGTTCCTTCCTCTTGAATTTTTTGGAATAGTCTGAGGAGGATAGGTTTTAGTTTCTCCTTGAATGTTTGGTAAAACTCCCCTGTGAAGCCGTCTGGCCCTGGGCTTTTGTTTGCTGGAAGCTTTGTGATGACTGCTTCAATTTCTTCCATAATTATTGGCCTGTTGAGATTTTTAGATTCTTCCTGATAGAGTTTTGGAATGTTTTATTTTTCTAGGAATATGTCCATTTCCTCCAGGTTGTCTAATTTGTTGGAGTAAATTTGTCCATAGTATTGTTTAACAATCATTTGTATTTCTGTGGGGTCTCTTGTTATTTCGCCTCTATCATTTCTGATTTTGTTTATTTGGGTCCTCTCTCTTTGCTTCTTGGTGAGCCTGGCTAGAGGTTCATCAATCTTGTTTATCCTTTCAAAGAGCCAGCTCCTGGTTTCATTGATTTTATGTATTGTTTTTTTTTTGTTTTTTTTTGTTTTGTTTTTTGGTCTTATGTCATTTATTTCTGCTCTAATCTTTATTATCTCCTTCCTTCTGCTCACTCTGGGCTTTTCTTGTTGCTCTCTTTCTAAATCTTTGAGTTGTATAGTTAGATGATTTACTATCATTTTTTCTTGTTTTTTGAGATAAGCCTGTAGAGCTATAAACTTCTCTATCAGGATTGCTTTCATTGTTTCCCATAGGTTTTGGATTGTTGTGTTGTCATTGTCATTAGTTTCCAGGATGTTTTTAATTTCTTCTTTGATCTCATTGGTAACCCAATCAATATTTAATAACATGCTATTCAGCTTCCAAATGTCTGAGTATTTTGGGTTATTTTTATTGTAGTTTATTTCTAATATTATGCCATCGTGGTCTGAAAAGTTGCTTGGTATGATTTCAATCTTCTTGAACTTGGGGAGACTTTGCTTGTGACCCAATATGTGATCTTCTTGTGAAAATGTCCCATGAGCACTTGAGAAGTATGTATATTCGTGGCTTTGGGTTGAAGTGTTTGAAGATGCAAATAAGTCCATTTAGGATTGCTGTTTCTTTGCTGATTGTTTGTCTAGAGGATTTATCCAGTGATGTCAGTGGTGTATTAAAGTCCCTTACTATGATTGTATTGTTGTCGATCTCTCCTTTGATATCTTCCAGGAGCTTTTTTTTATGTATTTGGGTGCTCCTGCATTGGGTGCATATATGTTTATCAGGGTTATATCCTCTTGTTGTATTGATCCCTTTAGTATTATGAAGTGGCCTTCCTCATCTCTTGTTATGGCCTTCACTTTGAGGTCTATTTTGTCAGGTATAAGTATTGCTACCCCAGCTTTTTTTTCATTTCCATTTTCCTGAAAGATATTTTTCCATCCCTTCACTTTCAGTCTGTGTGAGTCCCTTATTATGAGGTGGGTTTCTTGTAGACAGCAAATATATAGGTCATGTTTTTTTATCCATTCAGCCACTCGATGTCTTTTCGTTGGAGCATTTAGGCCATTTACGTTTAAAGTTATTATTGAAAGGTATTTGTTTGTAGCCATTTCTTTTTTTGTGTGGGTGTTTTCTTTCTGAGCTTTTTATTTCTTCTTTTTACACCATTCCCTTTAGCATTTCTTGCATTGCTAGCTTGGTAGTGATAAACTCCCTTAACCTTTTTTTTGTCTGTGCAGCTTCTTATTTTCCCTTCAATTTTGAATGTTAGCCTTGCTGGATAGAGTAATCTTGGATTCAGTCCTTTGCTTTGCTTCACTTTGTAAATTTCTGTCCATTCTTTTCTGGCCTGATGTGTTTCTGTTGAGAAATCATTTGATAATCTACTGGGAGATCCCTTGAATGTAACTTTTCGTCTCTCTCCTGCAGCCTGTAAGATTCTCTCTTTGTCCTGAACATTTGCCTTGGTAATTATGATGTGTCTTGGTGTGGGCCTTTTGGGGTTCACCTTGTTTGGGACTCTCTGGGCTGTGTGACTTTTTTCTTCCCCACTTCTGGGAAGTTTTCTGATATTATTTCTTCAGTTAGGTTTTCTTACCCTTGTTCCTCTTTCTGTTGTTCTGGCACCCCTATTATTAGTATGTTATTTTGTTTCATGTTATCCCATAGATCCCTTAGGCTCTCGTCCTGTCTTTTTAATTTTTTTTTCTCCAATTGTTGTTCAGTTTGGGTGTGTTTTTTTCCCCCTGTCTTCTCATTCGCTTATTCGGTCCTCCGCTTCTCTTAGTCTACTGTTGAAACTTTCAATGGTGTTTTTTATTGCAGCTATATCACTCTTCATTTCTTCTTGGTTCTTACATAATTTATTGATTTTTTCATTTGTTTCTTTTTGCTTCTTGCATAAGTTGTTGATTTTTTCCTCCATCTGGTTTATGCACTCTAGGACCCTTAATCTGAATTCTTTTTCTATCATGTTGCATGCCTCTGTATCACTTAGCTGCTTTTCTGGCAAGGTCTCCTTTTCTTTCCTTTGGGGGTTTCTTTGTCTACCCATGTTTGATCGTACCACCATATCTAGATGTTGAGTCATCAAGTGGCTGCTCCTTGGGTGGCAGTGGCTTCTTGGGCTGCGGTTGCTCTTCAGGCGGTTGTAGTAGCAGCTGCTCCTCAGTTGGTAGAAGCTCCTCTGGTGGGTGCTGTTCACAGTTGTGGTGGCTCCTTGGCTTGTGGGGGGAGGCTTCACACACAGCTGTTGTTCCTCAGACAGAGAGTGTGGTGATCAGGAGGCTCAGTTTTTATAAATTGCATATTCTAAGTTAAATTTTGCATTGCCCTGACTTTTAAAATATTTTGGAGCTCAGTACTTTAAAATTATATTCTATTTCTATGAAATTATTATTCTATGCACTATACATATAAGCTTATGAAGCTTCATTGTCATCAAAATTCGCATGGAATAGAAAACATACACTGTGCCTATTATGTAATTAAGACAGTTTTGCTCATTATAAATGTTTTGCCTACCTTGGTTCTCAAATTGTATTTCAAGAGAGCTGAGGGTACTAAATTGTGAAATTTAAATTTATCTCAATACTAGAGGCCCAGTGCATGAAATTCATACACTGGGGGGTGTCCCTCTGCCCAGCCTGCACCCTCTCCAATCTGGGATCCCTCTCACAATCTGGGACTTCTGGGTCCTAACTGCTCACCTGCCTGCCTGTCTACCTGATTGCCCCTAACCACTTCTGCCTGCCAGCCTGATCACCCCCTAACCTGCTCCCCTGCTGGCCTGATTGCCCCCAATTCCCCTCCCCTGCAAACCTGGTCCCCCCAACTGCCCTCCCTCCCCTGCAGACATGATCACCAACAACTGCCCTCCCCTTCTAGCCATCATGTGGCCACATGGGGGTGGCCATCTTGTGCGAGGGCATGATGGTCAATTTGCCTATTACTTCTTTGTTATTTAGGATCATAGTGGATTTTTTTTTTCATTTAGAGGGTCTCAAAAACTTCTTGCAAATGTTAACTCACACAAGTATCTGGATAGTACTAAATGGAATGACAGGCCTTTACCTCTGTACCTGGGTTTTTAAATAGTGGCATTATATTTTTGGATGGAAAATTCTTTTCCTCAGGATTGTTTTAGGCATTTTAGGATATTTATCAGCATTCCTGGTCAATATCACTATCCCCTCCCATTATGACAACCAAAAACATGTTCAGATTTTGCCAAATATCCCTTGAGGGGACACAACTGGCCCCAATTCTATACATCAAAGAGCTACTATTTGTTAGAGTTCTAAAATATCATTTTTTGCAGTCTGTTTTGGTTCTGGAAACACTGGCTCACAATTTCTATGACTGGCCTTCTTCCCAATGCCGTCTCTCTTTTCCATGAAGAAATTCCAGAATCTTTATGTAGGCAACTATAGATCATTGTTGACTTTATTTATTTTCCTCAGGTTTCTAACATTTATATCTAAATTTTTAACAATAATGGTAAGGCTGCAAGTTGACTTGATTCACATTCCACCACCCTCATAATAGAAGTATATATGAAACCACAGATATTTAATAGAAAACTTGCTGAAAGACAAAAACACAAACCTTAAGCTTTGTTGAAACAGTATTCTTTCTTTTTCCCGGTGAGCTTTTGGTGTTTCAATTATTTATTTTTCTTTTACCTTTATTGTTGAAAGTATTACATATGTCCCCTTTCTTGTTTTTTTTTTTCCCCATTAACTACCTCCACCCTGCACCTGCCCCTCCCAGGCCTTCACCATGCTATTTTCTTTTCTTTTTTTTTTTTATCTGTTTTAAATTTTATTTTATGTAGCTCACAAAATGCTTTTGTGTTCTGGTTGATAAGTGGCTTGATAGATTTCGTGGTATTGAAAGAAGCATATTTAATTCCAGATTTATACTTCAGCCTCCTCAGTAGTTAGCATGTCTTTTATCTTCCACCATGAGATTTGATGGTAATGCTTAATGATATGTGTTGCAGAGGAACTCATATGGTTTCAGGCTGATGTTCAGTTTAACCTTTAGGGAGCCAGATAATTCCTCAAAGACATTATAATGGGGAATTCAAAGAAAGCAGCATAACATATAATTGCCTTATTAATCCTGTAAAGTCTCTTATTCTAATGAAAATAGCACAATGCCTCACAAACAGCTAGTGTGCATGCTTTTAAAAGCACTCTGCTGCACCATTAGGATGAAAATATACATTGACGTTTTCTCATTAATTCTGAAGTTCTGTGTTTACTTTCTTTAGGCAATCTATTCCACTTTCTGAAGCTATTTCAAATTTAGCTTGGCAGTCAAAAGTAGCTTAAAAGTGATCTGTACTTTTATTTTTGAAATAATTTTCATCTTTAAATGCCCTCCTGGAACATTTCATTGTATCTCTCCAAGTAGTATTGGTTTCTCTCTCTACTAACTAGCAAGTCAAAATAATGTAACAATGTGACTTAATTGATTTACAAAAGAAGTTGTAATGTTTAAAAACTAGTAAGTGGCAAAATAATATTAAGGGCTTGTGTATTAGAGGACTAAAAGTATAGATATTTTTGAGAGCAAAATATATAATTTAAAATATATCACATTCTCAAGGAAATTATTGAAATGTTAATTTCCTCTATAGCTCCTAATTAAGGAATGTGTTGGTGAACATTATAGAAGCAATTGACAGAAACTCATGATGAGGGTAATTCAGTGGAGGATATAGATGACTTTATCTCACACAACATTTTTCAAGGATGCCTAGCTATTGAGATATTAGCATGTTATACATATTCCCACATAAATGTTTTGTGATCACATCACTTTGGGAAGTGCTAGGTGATAGACTATAAAATATTTCTGTAACATAAACCTTAGTTTTACACAGAATTTCATGTGACTAATTTTGAATGTTTCATCCAAATGAATCAAGTCTTACATCATTTTAAGAATTTGGGGCATGGAGCTATGTCGCTCACACCAGGTGAAGACAGCAATTGAAGACAACAATTGACTTCAGCAGGCATCAGATGCCCCTAAGGTGAATTCTGCTCTGTGGGGTCAGCCCCTGCACAACAACAGTTCCTCTGCTGCAGTCACAGCAATTCCTGATAGCCAATCAATCAGGCTGAGAGTAAGTCCTTCTGACTGACGTTCCAACAGCAATAAAGGCTCAACTACAACAGAGGGCACACACACTGGACTCAAGTGAGCATGGAGATTGTGCCCCTGCGCCCCACAGGACACCTACTACATAAGAACACTAGCAAGGCTGGGAGAGGTATCAGATCTACCTAATACACAGAAACAAACACAGAGAGGAAGCCAAAATGAGAAGACCAAAAATATGTCCCAACTGGAAAAAAAAAGAACAAAACTCAAGAAAAAGAACTAAACAAAATGGAGACCAGCAATCTACCAAATGCAAAGTTCAAAACACTGGTTACAAGGATGTTCAATGAACTTACAGAAAGAGTAGATGACCTCAGTGAGAAGTTTAAGAAAAAGATAGAAAACATAAAAAATGGATCCACCATGCTATTTTCTATGTTCATGGGCTATGCATGTATGCATATAAGTTCCATGGTTAATCTCTCCCTACCCACACACACACTCACTTTCCCTCTGAAAATTTTCAGTTTGTTCCATGCTTTTATGTCTCTGGATCTATTTTGTTCATCAGTTTATGTTGTTCATCAGATTCCACATATGAGTGAGATCATGTGATACTTATCTTTCTCTGACTGGCTTATTTTGCTTAGCATAATACTTTCTAGGTCCCTCCATACTGTTGCAAATAGTAAGAGTTCCTTCTTTTTTTTACAGCTGCATAGTACTCCATTGTGTAAATATACCACAGCCTTTTTATACAATTGTCTCCTGATGGGCACTTGAGCTGTTTCCAAATCTTAGCAATTGTAAATTGTGCTGCTATGAACATAGGGTTGCATATATACTTCTTAATTTGAAATTTAAGTTTGTAGATAACTGGGGAAATTCTAAATGTATTGATTAATGTTTCTGTTTTTCTGTCCAGATACAAACTATTTTACTTGTTCATATTTCAGGACCTCCAGTATATAGTGGCCAACCTGGCCTCCAGAATGCCTATCCTCACCCCGAGGCTGACTACTCAGTTCCACTCCCTGGCTATTCAGGTGCTGGTCCAGTGGGCTTTCCTGTCCAACACCAGCCAGTGTATAATCAGCCAGGTGGACCAGAAGGGGTACCATGGATGCCAGCATCACCACCTCCATCAGACTGTCCACCAGGGTTGGAATATTTAAGTCAGGTAATTACAAATACCTCAAATAAAACTGTGCTTCCAGTTTACTTTTGACAAATGGCTAATTCACAACATTTTTTTTTATTAACAAATTACTCTAATTCTTCTAGGTTAGGTTTACTTTTAAAGCACATGTATTTTCTATGATCTTGAATATAATCTGTGATACCAGTCAATAGCAAACATTTATTAAGCACCATTTTCCAGTCTTTGTTTCTAATACAAGTATTAACTACTTTAATCCTTTTAGAAATGCTATGATATTTAGGTGCTATAATTATTAACATTTTATGAAAGAAGAAACTGAGGTCCAGAGAAGTTACATGAAATGTTCAGCATCAAAATGCCAAGGAAGTAAGAATGGCTTTTTACTTCTTGAACTTTGGTTCTGTATCCTGGTTCCCTAATCCCAATACTTAATAATTTCCTAGGCGTAGGAAATAATAAACAACAAAGTTTAGTGCTGAGTTTCAATAAGTGGTACCAAGAAAAGAGTTTGAATATTTTATATAATATGACTCACTTTTTATTTTAATTAATAAAATTACATTTTTATGATGCTTTTCTTCTTCAGAAAACCCAGTTTTATAGAAACTATTGTCAACCAATAGTTGTTAGTGCCAGTTCAATGCCTATAGGAATTCCCTATTTAAGGTACAGTGAAGAAGGAAACTTTGATCAGTGCCAACAACTCAATTGAGATTCAGCATGGCTGTGGAACAGCTCAATTTTGTTGCAATTAATTATGAAATAGCATGGCTGTGGAACATCCCAGTGTGAGGCAGCTCTTAAGTGAGGCACCCCAAGGGTGAGGCCTCTCTCCAACTAGACAGCTGTGCTCTTCCCCAATCTACTCTGGTCCACACTACTCCTGGCTGCTCCATTCTGGTCTGGTGAAACATCTTTGGTATTGCAGCTCCAGCCAGGGAAACTCAATCTTCAGTGTATGGTGGAAAGGGAAATTATGCTCCCTGAGTCAGAGGGGAGCTGACTTACATAGAAATAAATTCCCTATCCCTCATTGCTGATTGGTCTGTCCTCATGCAAATGAGGACTTTAAATCCTCACAGTTTGATTGATCCTAAAAGCTGTCCTATCCTAATTCATCAGAATGAAACTGCTCTGATTGATCAGTAAAGATATTGATAAGAACAAAGCTCCACAGCTCTGAATGGACAGGGAAAGTCTCAGTCCTATTGGTTGAAATACAATTCCAGGAACTCCTTTAAACAGGCTGGCCCAGATGACAGGAACGCAGTGCAGGCAGGCAGTTCAGTGCAGGAGGCATGCACCTTAGTGCAGACTTCTCCCTGAAGTGTGGCTTGCATAAGAGGCCTCTGTTTAGAAATGGCTACTAAGATCTTTTTAAAAATTTGAGCCCAGTTAGTCATCAGGATCCCTTCTTGATAGGTATCTTCTTCCTGAGGGTTAACACTACCAATAAAAAAATAAAATCCTGGACTTTATGTACTACAAAATAGTTTATCAGCAATATGAGACTTTATATTTGTTTGGTATTAGGAATCTTATAGATAAAGTAGAAACAGAAGTTCTAATGTATCAATTTATAAATAAATAAATATTCCTATAATAGCCAATCACTACTCTCTTTACTAATTTAATTTCTCATAATGCACTTGAGCAGCATATAAGAATTTTAGTAGTTCACATATTCAAGAAATAACTAAGTAGATTTTTTTAAAATCAGGGACTCAGAGGAAATTGTTCTGTATGTAGTTATAGGTTCAGAGTGTCCATCACCATCTTGAACTAAACTATTATAAGTAATTTAAATATAATAGGTGGTAATTGTATATTTTAATCAAATCCATTACTTTGCTAGTACAATTTATGTTCTAAATCTACAAATTGAAAGGAACTTTGTAGAGAGATAAAGATGGATTCACTGGTGAAAAAAACAGATACAGAGACATAGAAGCATGGAACAGACTGACACATCTCAGAAGGAAGTTATTTCTTACTACAAATAATGATATCAAGTATACATAGAAAATAATTTTGAAATTTATAGAAAAAAGTTTTTTAAATGGATGAAAAGGTCTCACTAATTTCTAAACATCTTTTAGAATGAATAGTGTTTTCTCATTTTTATAGGTATTTCTGTCAAAGTAATTTGCTCAGCTTAATAGTGAACATACTCAACATTCTTTATAAATTATAAACTATTTAACCTTAGTTTTACACTTTAAATTAATACAATTATTAAATATTGATATTGACAAATATTGTTATTTACATACATTTTAAAATATAAAAATGATTCTTAATTTGGTTAACTTAAAAAATCATGATGTATACTAACAGCTTAATTTTTTTATGATATTAGGTAGATGAGATACTGATCCATCAGCAAATTGATCTTCTGGAAGGTATGCATTTATTCTATTATCATCCTATCTAATAATAGACAAACATGGTAATTAACCATACCTCTGCGACGCTTCCCATTGGCTAATCAGCAGGATATGCAAATTAACTGCCAACAAAGATGGCGGCCAGCAGCCATGCAGCTGAAGTGAACATGAGGTTTGGTTGCCCCGGCGATGGAGGAAGCCAAGGTTCCCAGCCTGGCCTGCTGTAGCCAAGCTCTGAGCTCTGGATGCAACAATGTTGCAATTATAGAAGCTAAGCAAACCCCCAGATACCTGCTTTCAGCCAGCCAGGGCCTCAGAGCTTAGAGTGCCAGTGATGGCAACAGAGTTTCAATTATAGAAGCTAAACAAACCCAGATACCTGTTTTGAGCCAGCAACGGCCTCAGAGCTTGAGCCGGCTCTCAGCTCCAGTGACAGCTATAGAAGGTAAATAAATCCCAGAATTTGAAAAAAAAAAAAAAAAAAGAGGCTGGGAGCTTCAATTGCCTGCCAGCCTGAAAATGGCCCTCAGCACCTCACCCAGACTGGCCAGGCACCCCAGTGGGGACCCCCACCCTGAAGGGGGTATGACCAGCTGCAAACAGCCATCAGCCCCTCACCCAGGCTGGCCAGGCACCCAAGCAGGACCCCCACCCTGATCCAGGACACCCTTCAGAGCAAACCAGCTGGCCCCCTCCCATGCACCAGGCCTCTATCCTATATAGTAAAAGGATAATATGCAAACTGACCCTAACAGCAGAAAGACTGGGAATGACTGGTCACTATGACACACACTGACCACCAGGGGGAAGATGCTCAATGCAGGAGCTGCCTGCCCTCTGGTGGTCAGTGCGCTCCCACAGGGGAAGCTCTGCTCAACCACAAGCCAGGCTGATGGCTGCCAGTACAACAGTGGTGGTGGGAGCCTTTCCTGTCTCCTCAGCAGCATTAAGGATGTCTGACTGCAGCTTAGGTCTGCTCCCCGCTGGCAAGTGGACATCCTCCGAGGGCTGCCGGGCTGCCAGAGGGATGTCTGATTGCCATCTTAGGCCCAATCCCCCAGGGAGCAGGCCTAAGCTAGCAAGTGGTCACCCCCGAGGGGTCCCAGACTATGAGAGGGCTGGTGCTGACAAACCAACACTCGGCTTCCCCCAAGTAGGACACAGGACCTACCACCACCCCAGAGCGACACCCCACCAAATCGCAGCCAAAGCTGTCAAGACCCCAAGGTACAAAATGCAACCACAGCCCAGCCCAGGCCAGAAATGGTCACTGAGGGCACTGGGTAATGATGTCATGTAGCAATGCCTGGCATCCTCTCCCTAGCAACTAGCTTCCTTGGAGTTTCTTCAGCCCAGGAATCTGACTTGCTATATAGCCAGGTGCAAACATTTACAGTTCAACCAAATGTTTTTGAAACATTTTTCCATGCCTCATCTCATTTTATACTCACAGAAGTCCTGGGTTAGGTAGATAGAAGACTTAGTAGAATCCTATTTTCTTTTCATTAGCAAGACAATGGAGATTTAGAAAGTTTAGAAACTTGACCCAACTGAAGAGAAATAAGAAACAGTGTAACTTGAAAATGACTACAGGTTTTCTCACTGAGCAGAATATAGTCAAACACTGCTACAGTTAAATATTTTACCATTTTTTTCTACCTGCATGATCTACCATAATAATCTGCTTCTTATTGATATATACTGCTGTGTTGTTGAAAATTACCTGAAAGAAAATTTGGGTTCTTCATTGAGCTGGAAAAAGTTTAGCTAAATCAGAAAGCAGGTCTAATTAAGCAAGTTTATCGATATATATATATAAAAGTCTATATGACTCACACATGCATGATACATATAAAGCTCTTGCTGGCACCAATCGCATATGTGTATTTCAACCCGTCATTGTAGATCGTGAATTTGGTTGACACTTCTATTATAAAGAAAGGGCGAATAGTGATATTAAAATATTTCTTCTAATTAATTTCCTTTCATGTGCACAAATCTGTGTACCAGGACACTAGTATTTTCATAAAAAGAAGACATTTATGCAGATAAAAGCACATCAACAACCACAAATATAACAACTTTTGTTATGTGTTCATTAAGCCTCATTATTTACAAATGTCTCTCTCCCTGATAATAAAATAATAAAGATTATCATCAGCTCATTCCTTGAAATTAGGAGTCAAGTGTTAAAATGCTATTTCTTTGGGCATCTGTCCTCATGACACTGAGCCTAATTTAGAAGGACAACAATCAAACCTTATTTTTGTTCCTCCTTCACTTCAGTGATTCTATTACTTTATCTGACTTGTATCACTTCAGCTATTTTCTCCCCAATTTGTGATAACCTTGAGATTGACACAGAACCACATGCAATAGTTCATGTTACCTTAGTACCATGTATTAATAGTTGCATTAGTATATTTCCAAAGTAAGTGAACTTTTAAAATTTGGATGGGTATGTTTTGGAAAATCATATTCCTGCCCACACTTTCTCTTCAAAATTGAGATGAACCCTGAAAAACCTTTGTTCCATGGATTGTGAATTACCAGCTTCGATTAAGCAACCCTACAATGTTGGACTGTGCTAACCAGCAAATCCATTAGCCTAGCTTCCTAGAAGAGTACTCCTGATCATTTTAAGTGACACCTTTGACTCTACAAGATGCTTCCAGTGCTCCCCAAATGCAAAAATAAACTTTGGAAGCCACTAGATGTTTCAGGACCACCAACAGAGGACAAAGACCTGGATAGTTTCAGTAACTATAGTGTCTTACTTCTAGATATAAGACGTTTTGAGAAAACTGCTAAATTTTAGAATATACCTGTTGAATCCATCTTTTTAAAAAATTTATCTTTATTGTTGAAATTATTACAGAAGGCCCCTATTTTTCCCCACTGATCTCCTCCATCCCATACCCCCCACCCCGCCAGGCCTTCACCACACTATTGTTTGTGTCCATGGCTATGCCTAAATGCATATAAGTTTTTTGGTTAATCTTTCCCCACCCACCCCCGCATTCCCTCTGAGATGTATCAGTTTTCCATGCTTCTATGATTTTGGATCTATTTTGTTCATCAGTGAATCCACCTTTATCTCTCTACAAAGTTCCTTTATATTTGTAGATTTAGAACATTAATTGTACTAGCAGACTAATGGATTTGATTAAAATATAAAATCACCACCTATTACATCTAAATTAGTTATAATGGTCTAGTCCAAGATAGTGATGGACACACTGAATCTTCAGCTACATACAGAACAATTTCCTCTGAAAGAAACCCAGAAACTAGCTGTGTGACTTCTATACACTGGGCAAATGAGAGAAAACTCATATTGAAACAGATAAGAAAGGCCGTAACACTATGTTATCATAAACTCCACACCTGGTATAGTGACACACAACCAGGAGGGAACTCAGAACTCCCAGCTTCTCCCTGAGTAGCAATGGGTATGTACATCACATGTGATGCTCCAACTTTTAAGATTTCTATGTACAGGATGAGTTGCCAAAACACCTAGCTTTGAAAGCCAAGGGGGCTTGTGTTCATGTCCCACAATGCTACAGCAAACACAGAGACAGTTAATAAAGGTCCTATGTGACTTACCATGGCTCAACACACAGCAGCAACAGATTGACACAAGCCAGTCTTTATGTGAAAGTAGCATATTTGTTTTTGGAAAAAAAAGTGTATTTCTAAATTTGGGGCACAGGTTTCTAATTTAACACACACCTAGGAGCCAACAGCAATACTCTCCAGAGATCACAGAGGCCAATGGAAGCCAACTTCATGATTTTCCTCTGTCCCACCCCAGGTCACTGATATCCCCCAAAAGGAACTTGTGTACTTGTTTGGTATCCCTAGCTGTTGTGGCTGTCATTCAGGATACACATCCATTGGTAGCCTGGCTCTGATAGCCAGCAGGGCTTGTGTTTATGGATTCAAGGAGAAGGTGTCATACAAAGAAAGAGTTCTTAGCTGCCCATTCCCCCAGGAATCAGTTCATATAGAAGAGAGAAACTCCCATTTTCCAATCTTCACCTAAAAAAAGTATGTTTGCATACTTTAAAAGTTGTTACCTGAAAGTCTGCCTTCCAATCAGCCTGTATCTAGGCATTGACTGAGAGTCTGTCCTTTGGGAGATTAAAAGGTCTTGGCATATTCTAAACTACTGGTAGCCATTAAGAATAAGAAGACTGCTTGGGCAATTATAAGGTCTGAGAAACAACTAAGAGGTAAGTCAGAGTCAAATGGGAGGTTTTATCTGCTACAAAAGCTACTTCTTTAAAACTGAGAGAGGTGGCTGTTTTATTTAATTTTCAGAAACCAACACAGGGAGTCAAGGAAAATGAAAAACAAAGAATTATATTCCAAATAAACAAAAATAAATAAATAAAAACTCAGAAAAGACATTAATGAAACAGAGGTAAGTGATTTACCTGAAAAAGGGTTCTAAATAAGGGTCCAAAGATGCTCACTGACGTCCCGAGAACAATGAATGAACAAAGTGAAAATTTAAACAAGGGATAGAAAGTACCAAACACAAATAGATAGCTGAAGAATACAGGAACTGACCTGAAAATTTCAATATAGGGATTTAACATAAGAAAATATGAAACAGAAAAACAACTTGGAACATTTTAAGATAGGACAGTAGAATTTATCCAATCATAGGAGCATAAAGAAAAAAGAATGAAAAAGAGTGAAGATAGTCTTATGGGATAACATCAGGTGGACCATGCTGGTTAGCAAACTGGCTCCTTACTCAGAGGGCAAGGAGAGGCCTAAGAGGCAGGTGACAACAGATTGATAGGTAACAGATTTAATAAGTAAGGAAACTTATGAGAATTACCTTGGTTCCCACAAGATGAGTAGATCTCATTTGCTTCTAGAATCTGAAAAATTTATATAGAGACCTTAATTCAGTATGTATATATATATATATATACATATATATATATATATATATATATATATCAAATGGTTTTAACTTATTCTCTCAATGTTATGTCCTTGAAACAGCTCCCACTGTGGGAAAGATAGGTAGATCTTACATTCCAAAGACAGGTTAAAACACTGGGTCCAGCTTGTGAGTCAACCAGCAGTGTGATTTTTTTTAAAAATAACTTTAAATATATTTATTGATTTCAGAGAGTAAGGGAGAAGGAGAGAGAGATAGAAACACCAATGATGAGAGAGAATCATTGATTGGCTGCCTCCTGCACACCCCCTACTGGGGAACAAGCCTGCAACCCAGGCATGTGCCCTTGGCCGGAATTGAACCTGGGACCCTTCAGTCTGCAGGCTGATGCTCTATCCACTGAGCCAAGCCAGCTAGGGCAAGTTTGATTTTTTTATTACTTCCAACAACAGAACAATATTTGCATTATAGAGATCTGAGAAAGAGAAGAAAGATAAAGAGGCTGAAATCTTATCTAAAGAATAATGGCTGAAAGCTTCTGTAATATAGAGAAAGACACAGACATCTAGATCTAAGACTCAGAGAATTTCAATAAGAAATTCTGGTTTGGATCTTGAAGGGAAGAGCAGCTGTGATCAGAAGCCCAGTGTTACCTTCACCCAGAAAGATCTTGGATAACTCTCTGGACCTTAAAAACACAATACCCAGGGACCAGCTGCCTCAGCTGAGAACCCACAAATACCGAGACTCCAGCCACCCCGACCACAGGTGCCTAAAAAGTTTGTGCAGGGGGAGACAAATCAGTGCCAAATATGCGGATGGGCCCTGTGCTTTCTCACAGAGCAGAGAGAAGAAACAGCTGAATCAAAAAAATCCACCCAGAATTGGCGAATTAAACACAGCTGGTAAGGCAATCCATGGATAGAAAGGTCAGAGATCGCCCAGAGCAGCGGTTCTCAACCTGTGGGTCGCAACCCCTTTGGGGGTCGAACAACTCTTTCACAGGGGTCGCCTAAGACCATTGGAAAACACATATATAATTACATTTGTTTTTGTGACTAATCACTATGCTTTAATTATGTTCAATTTGTAACAATGAAAATACATCCTGCATATCAGATATTTACATTACGATTCATAACAGTAGCAAACTTACAGTTATGAAGTAGCAACAGAAATAATTTTATGGTTGGGGTCACCAACATGAGGAACTGTATTAAAGGGTCGCAGCAATAGAAAGGTTGAGAACCACTGATCTAGAGAGAGCTCTACCTCCTCAGATTCAGCTGGGTGTTTGTTGTTTGCATTTTTTTTTGATTAGTTGTTGTTCTTTTTAAAATTTTCTCCCCACATACATATATTTTCCCTTCTTTTTCTTATTTCTTTTCTCTCTTATATTTTTACGTTTTCTCAAAATCATTTTTGCACTCTTATCTCTCCCCTAATTCTCTTTTCTCTGGTGGTCACCATTGTTTGGGGTTATTGGTGAATACATTTGTGTTTGGTGCCCTGTGCATTGTATCTTGTTGTGTTGTATTTTGTGCCTTTAAGACAATGCAAGAGAGATAGAGCTACATACCCAGACACCCTGAGAGGATCGAACATGGGAAGACAAAGAAACACACATATGAAAGAAAAGGAGGAATCACCAGAAAGGGAAGTAAATGAAATGGAGGCAAGCAATATGTCAGGGAAAGAATTCAGAGCAATGGTCATAAAATATAAGGACATTGAAAAGGATGGAAGACAAATTCAACAATATGTGTAAGACCAAGAGGAAGTGAAGAAGAACCGGAAGAAATGAAAATGACATCGCTGGAATAAAGAAAACAACAGAGAGCATCAACAGTAGACTAGAAGAAACAGAGGACCACATCAGTGAGCTATAAGAAAAGGTAGGAAAAAATACCCAAGTGGAGCAGCAACTGGAAAAACTTAAAAAATAGGAGTAGTGCCTAAGGGAACTTTGGGACAACATGAAATGAAACAACATCCTCATAGTAGAGATCACAGAAGGAGAGGAAACTGAGCAAAGAATAGAAAACCTATAGGAAGAAATAATGACAGAAAACTTCATTGATACTGGGAAGAAGAAAAAACTCACACAAGTCCAAGAAGCTCACAGAGTCCCCCCAAAAATGAACCCAAAAGGACTGACGCAAAAACACATTATAATTAAATTGGCAAACACCAATGACAAAGTAAGAATCTTAAAGGCTGCCAGAGAGAGACAGAGAATTACCTACAAGGGATCTCCCATCAGTCTATTGACTGATTTCTCAACAGAAACACAACAGCCCAGAAGATTCCCTGGACTGAAATATAAAAAGTCATGTAAAATAAGGGTCTGAATCTTAGAATACTGTACTCAGTAAGGCTATCAATCAAAGTTGAGGGGAAATCAGGAGCTTCACAGACAAGGGCTAAGGGAGTTTATTACCACCAAAAAAGGAATGCAAGAAATGCTATAGGGACTGCTGTAAAAATAAGAAATAAGAAGGGAAGAGGGAACACAGGCATAAAGAATAAAAATGGTGGCAAACAAGCACCTATCAATAATAACTTTAAATGTAAATGGATTAAATGCCCCAACAAAAAGACATAGGGTAGCTGAGTGGATAAGAAAACATGACCTATATGTCTGCTGTCTATAGGAGACACAACTCAGAACAAAGGATTCACACAGATTGAGAGTGAAGGGATGGAAAAAGGATTTTTAGGTGAATGGAAATGAAAGAAAAAAAAAGCTGGGGTAACAATATTTATATCTGACAAATTAGACCTCAAAGTAAAGGCCATAACAAGAGGTAAGGAAGGCCATTTCACAATACTAAAGGGAGCAATTGAACAAGAAGATATAACTCTGGTAAACATATATGCACACAATACAGGAGCATCCAAATACATAAAAAATTCAGGAAGATATCACAGGAGATGTTCACAGCAATACAGTCATACAAGGGGTCTTTGAAACCCCACTAGCACCACTAGATAAATCCTCTAAACAAAAAATCAGCAAAGAAATATCAATCCTAAATGACTCACTAGATCAGTTAAACTTAATTGACATCTTCAGAACATTTCACCCCAAAGCCACAGAATACACATTCTTCTCCAGTGTACATGGGTCCTTTTCAATGATAGACCACATATTGGGACATAGACAAAGACTTTTCAAATTCAAGAAGATTGAAATCATATCAAGTGAGACGGAAGATGGCGGCGATATAGGCAGATGCGTCCCAGGTCGTGTCCCGGTGCAAATGGAGTGAACAGCTGAAACTAATAACACCCACCCTGAATTGGCGAAATTGCTCAGCTGGTGAGACGGTTTGCAGCCGGGAAGAGCAGAACTCCCCTGGAAAGGTAAAAAAAACAGGGATTTGGGCAGGAAAGTTTGCCAGACCTCTGAGCCCAGAGGGTCGGAGGGAGACCGCGTGGCACACAGCCATGTCCCTTGGGACAGGCACAGCCCCTGACGGGGGAAAGGAGAACCGCGGGATTCCTGGCGCCGCTGGGGGAATTGAGAGCTGGGTTCTGTGATCACAGAGGACTGAGCCTAAAGGGGACAGCCTGAAGAGCTGACCAGACCATGCAGTCCCGGTAAGAGAAGAAGCTTACAGAAACCAAGCCTTCCCCGTTTCCGCGGCTGGCGTTTGTTTGTTTGTTTTCACTGAATCCTGTTCATGGGACATTTCGGATACAGACACTCACCTGTGCTGAAGAGAGGGAGAGTGTGCGGAGGAGTGGAATCTGGGGAGAGACTGAGGAGAGAAGGGGGACCGGGAGAGGTGGCAGCAAATTGAGTGCTGAGACACCCCTGAGCCCAGGACTGGGGCAGCCATTCTCTCCGGAGAGTGAGACTCCCAGGCAAGGAGCACAGCCACACCCAGATTCCACCCTGAATGAGATCAAGGATTAAAATAATGTGATCAGTCCCTGGGAGTTAACAGGGTCTGGACTATAGAGGGATTTTCAATCCCAGCAACAACACAGCGCCGGTAACTAACTATTACACAGCCAGCTCTGGGCAGTGAACTTCCACTGGACAGACAGGCCCTATAACCTCAGAGGCCAACCCCAGAACACTGCCACCCAGAGGCTGACCCACAAACTGACTCTTTGCTAAACACAAAATAAGGCAGTCTGGGAAACAAATACGGCCTGCTTTAAAATTAAGACTGTGGTTTACAACACAGAGGAACAGTGTATCGCAGGGAAACTCAACACTCTCCTGAATACCTGGCAGGTCTAAGGCGAGCCACACTGAAGAATAGAAGAAAAGAAGGACCTTCACTACTGCAATTTTTTTTTCTTTTTTCACCTTTTAACTAAGAAACCAATTTTTTTCTTTTTTTCTCTCTTTCTTCTTTTTTTCTTTTCTTTTTTTTCTCCTTCTTTTTCCATCACCTGATTTTAACCTTTTAATTACTACCTTTTTATTTTTAACCAGTATTATTACTGCTACCATTTTACCATTTTTTAAAGTGCCATTTTATTTTCTCATTATTTTATTTTCGGATTAGTGTTCTCCATTCTATTTTCATCGTTATATTATTGGCTGTTTCTAGTTTGCATTCATCTCCAGGGAGCTCTTGCTGGAATTTGTTGGGATTAGTGGCGGTTCTATAGGAGTATACTCCTCATATAAAAACTCTCTTCCCCTCTTCCACTTCATTCTCTCTTTTCGCTCTTTTTCTTTTTTTTTCTTTTCTTTTCTCGCTTTTATTTTCCCCCCTCCTTTTTCCCAATTTCATTTTTGCACTCCTTTTTTTGATCCCTACTTTTCTTTTCTTTTTTCTCTTTTATTTTTTCTCTTCCTTCTTCCTTATCCCCTAATTCTATTAATTCGGGTGGTAACCTTTATTTGGGGTTATTAATATCGTGAATATATTTGTGTATGGTGCCTGGTACGTGGTGCCTTGTTGTGTTGTATTTTGTGCCTTTAAATCAACGCAGCAGATCCAAGCAACAGCAAACTCCTGAGCACCACACCCTCTGCTGAGGAACAACAGCTGTATGTGAAACCTCGACCCACCAACCAGAAGAGCCACCACAGCTGTGAACAGCACCCACCAGAGGAGCTGCTGCCAAGTGAAGAGCAGCTGCTACTGCAACCGCCGAAGAGCACCCACAGACCAAGGAGTCACTGCCACCAAAGGAGCAACCACTGAACGACTCAGCGTCTAGATATGTCAGTGAGATCAAAAATGGGTAGACAAAGAAACCCCCAAAGGAAAGAGAAGGAGGACTCTCCAGAAAAGCAGCTAAGTTATACAGAGGCATGCAACATGACAGAAAAAGAATTCAGAAAAAGGGTCCTAGAGTGCATAAACCGGATGGAGGAAAAAATCAACAACCTCTGCAAGAAGCAAGAAGAAACAGATGAAAAAATCAATAACATATGGAAGAAGCTAGAAGAAACAGATGAAAAAATCAACAACTTAAGTTAGACCCAAGAAGAAATGAAGAGTGATGTAGCTGCAATGAAAAACTCCATTGAAAGTATCAACAGTAGACTAGGAGAAGCGGAGGACCGAATTAGTGAATTAGAAGACAAGGAAGCAAAACACACCCAAAATGTACTGCAATTGGAGAAAAAAATTAAAAGACAGGAGGAGAGCCTAAGGGAGCTTTGGGACAACATGAAACAAAACAACATACGAATAATAGGGGTACCAGAGCAACAGAAAGATGAACAAGGATTAGAAAACCTATTCGAAGAAATAATACCAAAAACTTCCCTGTGGTGGGGAAGAAAAAAGTCACACAAGCCCACAGAGTCCCAAACAAGATGAACCCGAAAAGACCCACACCAAGACACATCATAGTTACCATGGCAAATGTTCATGACAAAAAGAGAATCTTACAGGCTGCAAGAGAGAGACGGAAAGTTACATACAAGAGATCTCCCATTAGATTGTCAAATGATTTATCAACAGAAACACATCAGGCCAGAAAAGTATGGACAGAAATTTACAAAGTGATGCAAAGCAAAGGACTAAATCCAAGAATACTCTATCCAGCAAGGCTATCATTCAAACTTGAAGGGGAAATAAGAAGCTTCACAGACAAAAAAGGCTAAGGGAGTTTATCAACACCAAGCCAGCAATGCAAGGAATGCTAAAGGGACTGGTATAAAAATAAGAAATAAAAAGCTCAGAAAGAAAACAGCCACACAAAAAAAGAAATGGCTACAAACAAATACCTTTCAATAATAACTTTAAACATAAATGGACTAAATGCTCCAACGAAAAGACATCGAGTGGCTGAATGGATAAAAAAACATGACCCATACATCTGCTGTCTACAAGAAACCCACCTCATTAGAAGGGACTCACACAGATTGAAAGTGAAAGGATGGAAAAATATCTTTCAGGCAAATGGAAAGGAAAAGAAAGCTGGGGTAGCAATACTTATATCTGACAAAATAGACCTCAAAGTGAAGGCCATAACAAGAGATAAGGAAGGCCACTTCATAATACTAAAGGGATCAATACAACAAGAAGATATAACCCTGGTAAACATATATGCACCCAATGCAGGAGCACCCAAATTCATAAAAAATCTCCTGGAAGATATCAAAAGAGAGATCGACAACAAGACAATCATAGTAGGGGACTTTAATATACCACTGACAGCACTGGATAAGTTCTCTAGACAAACAATCAGCAAAGATACAGCAATCCTAAATGACTCACTAGATCAGATGGACTTAATAGACACCTTCAGAACACTTCACCCCAATGCCACGGAATATACATTTTACTCAACTGCTCATAACACATATTCAAAAATAGACCATATATTGGGTCACAAGCAAAGTATCCCCAAATTCAAGAAGATTGAAATCATAAAAAGCGTCTTCGCAGACCGCGATGGCATAATATTAGAAATAAACTACAATAAAAACAACCCAAAATACTCAAACACCTGGGAGCTGAATAGCATGCTATTAAATATAGATTGGGTTAGAAATGAGATCAAAGAAGAAATTTAAAACATCCTGGAAACTAATGACAATGAAAACACAACAATCCAAAACCTATGGGACACAATGAAAGCAGTCCTGAGAGGGAAGTTTATAGCTCTACAGGCCAATCTCAAAAAACAAGAAAAAACGGTAGTAAATCATCTAACTCTACAACTCAAAGAATTAGAAAGAGAGCAACAAGAAAAGCCCAGAGTGAGCAGAAGGAAGGAGATAATAAAGATTAGAGCAGAAATGAATGACATAGAGACCAAAAAAACAATACAGAAAATCAATGAAACCAAGAGCTGGTTCTTTGAAAGGATAAACAAGATTGACAAACCTCTAGCCAGACTCACCAAGAAGCAAAGAGAGAGGACCCAAATAAACAAAATCAGAAAAGATAGAGGTGAAATAACAACAGACCCCACAGAAATAAGAATGATTGTTAAAAAATACGATGGACAGCTCTACTCCAACAAACTAGACAACATGGAGGAAATGGACAAATTCCTAGAAAAATACAACATTCCAAAACTCAATCAGGAAGAATCTAAAAATCTCAACAGGCCAATAACTATGGAAGAAATTGAAGCAGTCATCAAAAACCTTCCATCAAACAAAAGCCCAGGACCAGACGGCTTCACAGGGGAGTTTTACCAAACATTCAAGAGAGAACTAAAACCTATCCTCCTCAGACTACTACAAAAAATTCAAGAGGAAGGAACACTTCCCAGCTCATTCTATGAAGCCAGCATCACCCTAATACCAAAACCAGGTAAACACAACACAATGAAAGAGAATTACAGGCCAATATCCCTCATGAACACAGATGCCAAAATCCTTAACAAAATCATAGCAAATCGGATCGAGCAGTACATCAGAAAGATCATACACCATGACCAAGTAGTATTTATCCCAGGGATGCAAGGATGGTACAATATCCGCAAATCAATAAACGTGACACATCACATAAAAAAATTGAAAGAAAAAAACCTCATGGTCATATCAATTGATGCAGAAAAAGCATTTGACAAAATTCAACACCCATTTTTGATAAAAACACTCAGTAAGGCGGGAGTAGAAGGATAATACCTCAACATAAAAAAAGCCATATATGACAGGCCCACAGCCAACATCATACTCAATGGACAAAAACTAACACCATTTCCCCTAAGAATAGGAACAAGACAGGGATGTCCCCTCTCACCACTCCTGTTCAACATAGTACTGGATGTGTTAGCCATAGCAATTCGGTAAGAAGAAGAAATAAAAGGCATCCAAATTGGAAAAGAGGAAGTAAAACTGTCCTTATTTGCAGATGACATGATATTATACATACAAAACCCTAGAGACTCCATCAAAAAGCTACTAGACTTAATAGATGAATTTGGCAATGTAGCAGGATACAAAATTAACCCCAAGAAATCTGAGGCATTTCTATACACCAATAGTGAACTTTCAGAAAGAGAGATTATAAAAATAATCCCGTTTACCATCGCACCAAAAAAATTAAGGTATCTAGGAATAAACTTAACTAAAGAGGTAAAAGACCTCTACTCAGAAAACTACAGGACATTGAAAAAAGATATAGAGGAAGACATAAACAGATGGAAGAACATACCGTGTTCATGGATTGGTAGAATCAACATCATTAAAATGTCCATACTACCCAAAGCAATCTATAAATTCAACGCACTTCCCATTAAAATACCAACGGCATACTTCAGAGATCTAGAACGAACTCTACAAAAATTCATCTGGAATAAAAAAAGACCCCGAATAGCTGCAGCAATCCTGAAAAAGAACAAAGTAGGTTGGAACTCAATACCAGATATCAAGCTGTATTACAAAGCCACTGTTCTCAAAACTGCCTGGTACTGGCACAAGAATAGGCATATAGATCAATGGAATAGAATAGAGAGCGCAGAAATCGGCCCGAACCAATATGTTCAATTAATATTTGACAAAGGAGGCAAGAACATACAATGGAGCCAAGATAGTCTCTTCAATAAATGGTGTTGGGAGAATTGGACAGATATATGCAAGAAAATGAAACTAGACCACCAACTTCAACCATACACAGAAATAAACTCAAAATGGATAAAGGACTTAAATGTACGACAGGAAACCATAAAAATTCTAGAAGAATCCAAAGGCAACAAAATCTCAGACATATGCCAAAGCAATTTCTTCACTGATACAGCTCCTAGGGCACTTGAAACTAAAGAGAAAATGAACAAATGGTACTACATCAAAATAAAAAGCTTCTGCACAGCAAAAGAAAGCATCAACAAAACAACGAGAAAACCCACTGTGTGGGAAAACATATTTGCCAATGTCATATCTGATAAGGGCTTAATCTCCAAAATTTATAGGGAACTCATACAACTTAACAAAAGGAAGATAAACAATCCAATCAAAAAATGGGCAAAGGACCTAAATAGACACCTTTCAAAAGAGGACATTCAGAAAGCCAAGAGACATATGAAAACATGCTCAAAGTCACTAATCATCCGAGAGATGCAAATCAAAACAACAATGAGGTACCATCTCACACCTGTCAGACTGGCTATCATCAACAAATCAACAAACGACAAGTGCTGGAGAAGATGTGGAGAAAAAGGAACACTTGTGCACTGCTGGTGGGAATGCAGACTGGTGCAGCCACTATGGAAGACAGTATGGAGTTTCCTTAAAAAACTAAAAATGGAACTCCCATTTGACCCGGTGATCCCACTTCTAGGAATATATCCCAAGAAACCAGAAATGCCAATCAGAAAGGATATATGCACCCCTATGTTCATAGCAGCACAATTCATCATAGCTACGATCTGGAAACAGCCTAAGTGCCCATCAGTAGATGAATGGATTAGAAAACAGTGGTACATCTACACGATGGAATACTATGCTGCTCTAAAAAGGAAGGAACTCTTACCTTTTGCAACATCATGGATGGAACTGGAGAGCATTATGCTAAGTGAAATAAGCCAATCAATGAAGGAAAAATACCACATGATCTCACTCATTCTTGAATAATAGAGACCATTATAAACTTTTGAACAATAATAGATACAGAGGCAGAGCTGCCTCAAGCAGATTGTCAAACTGCAGTGGGAAGGCCGGGGAGGGTTGGGGGGCAGGAGGTAGGGGGGTAAGAGATCAACTAAAGGACTTGTATGCATGCATATAAGCATAACCAGTGGACATAAGACACTGGGGGATAGGGGAGGCTAGGGGACTGTCTAGGGCGGGGGGATAAAATGGACACATATGTAATACCCTTTGTAATACTTTAAGCAAAAAGAAAAAAAGAAAGAAATTATATCAAGTATCTTCTCAGATCACAATGGCATAAAATTAGCAATCAATTACAATAAAAACAATGAAGATAAATAAAAAACTGAAGGCTAAATAGCATGCTATTAAACAATGATTGGGTCATCAAAGAGACCACAGAAAAAATAAAAAGCATCATGGTAAGAATGACAATGAACACACAACAATTTCAAATCTATGGGACAGTGTGGAAGCAGACTTGAGAGGGAAGTTCATAGCTCTACAGGCCTACCACAAAAAACACTCAAGAAAGAATGGTAATAAATTATCTATCCATACAATTCAAAGAGTTAAAAAGAGATCAACAAGAAAAGCCCAGCATAAGCAAAAGGAAGAAAATAGTAAAGATCAGAGCAGAAATAAATGACATAGAGATTAAAAAAAATACAAAAGATCAACAATACCAAGAGCTGGTTCTTTGAATGGATAAACAAGATTGGTGAACCTCTAGACAGGCTCACCAAGAAGCAAAGAGAGAGGACCCAAATAAACAAAATCAGAAATGAAAGAGGCAAAATAATAACAGATCCCACAGAAATACAAAGTATTGTTACAAAAATACTATGAACAACTCTTTCCCAACAAACTAGACAATCTAGAAGAAATGTACATATCCCTAGAAAAATACAACCTCCCAAAACTCAAGCATGAAGAATAGAAAAACCTGAATAGCTTGATAACTACTGAACAAATTGAAGCAGTGATCAAAAATGTTCCAGCAAACAAAAGCCCTGGTCCAGAAGGCTTTAGAGGGCAGTTCTACAAAGCTTTCAAATAAGTACTAAAACCTATCCTCCTCAGACTATTCCAAAATATTCAAAAGAAAGAAAGACTTTCAAGTTCTTTCTATGAAGCCAGCATTATCCTAATTCCAAAACCAGATGAAGACACCACACACACACACACACACACACACACACACACACACACACACACAAAAAGAACTACAGGCCAATATCCTTGATGAACACAGATGCCAAAATCCTCAAATAAAATCTAGCAAATTAGATTCAGCATTACATTAGAAAGATCATACACCATGAACAAGTGGGATTTATCCTGGGTATGCAAGAATGGTACAATATCCATAAATCAATAAATGTGATACATCACATAAACAAAATGAGAGACAAAAATCACATAATCATATCAATTGATGCAGAAAAAGCATTTGACAAAATCCAACAGCCATTCTTGATAAAAACTCTCAGCAAAGTGAGAATAGAGGGATCATCCCTCAACATAATAAAAGCCTTATATGACAAACCTACAGCCAACATAATACTCAGTGGGCAAAAACTAAACTCATTTCACCTGAGAAGAGGAACCAGACAGTGATGCCCACTTTCACCACTCCTGTTGGATATAGTACTGGAAGTGCTAGCCATTGTTATCAGACAAAAAGAAGAAATAAAAAACATCCAAATTGGAAAAGAAGAAGTAAAACTGTCCTTATTCGCAGATGACATGATACTATATATTGAAAACCCAAAAGACTCCATCAAAAAATTACTAGACCTAATATGTGAATTTGAAAATGTAACATGTTACAAAATTAACACCCAGAAATCTATGGCTTTTTTATACACCAATAATTAACTCATAGAAAGAGAAATGAAAAAACAAAATCATTTACTATCGCACCAAATAATTAAGATACCGAGGAATAAACTTAACTAAGAAGGTAAAAAACCTGTACTTGGAAAACTTAAGGACATTGAAAAAAAGAGATAGAAGAGTCATAAACACATGCAAAAACATACCATGTTCATATACTGGTTGAATCAAGATCATTAAAATGTCCATATAACCAAAGCAGACTACAGATTCAATGCAATCCCCATTAAAATAGCAACGGCATACTTCCAAGATGTAGAACAAACTGTCCAAAAATTAATCTGGAATAAAAAAAGACCTTGAATAGCCACAGCAATCCTGAGAAAGAACAACAAAGTTGGAGGGATCACAGCACCAAATATCAAGCTATATGACCAAGCCACTGTTCTCAAAATTGCCTGGTACTCACAAGAACAGACATATAAACCAATGGAAAGGAACAGAGAACCCAGAAATAGACCCAAGCCATTATGCTCAATTAATATTTGACAAAGGAAGCAAAAGCATACAGTAGAGTCAAGACAGTCTTTTTAATAAACAGCGCTGGGAATTTGGTCAGATACATGCAAAAAAATGAAACTAGATCACCAAATTACACCATACACAAAAACAAACTCAAATTGATTAAAGGACTTAAATGTAAGATGGGAAGCCATAAAATTCTAGAAGAAACAATAGGCAGCAAAATCTCAGACATCTCTCGTAGCAAAATGTTTGCAGATACATCTCCTATGTCAAAGGAAACTAAGGAGAAAATAAACAAATGGGACTACATCAAAATAAAAAGCTTCTGCACAGCAAGAGAGCATCAACAAAATAACTAGAATGCACCCTGCATGGGAGAACATATTTGCCAATGATATTTCAGATAAGGGTTTAATCTCCAACATTTACAGAGAACTCATACAACTTAACAAAAGGAAGATAAACAATCCAATCAAAAAATGGGCAAATGAGCTAAATAGACACTTTTCAAAAGAGGACATACCGAAGGCCAAGAGACATATGAAAACATGCTCAAAGTCACTAATCACTGGAGAGATGCTAATCAAAACAACAATGAGATATCATCTCACACCTGTCAGAATGGCTATCATCAATAATCAACAAACAACAAGTGCTGGCGAGGTTGTGAAGAAAATGGAATCCCTGTGTACTGCTGGAGGGAATGTAGACTGGTGCAGCCACTGTGGAAGACAGTATGGAGATTCCTCAAAAAGTTAATAATGGAACTCCCATTTGACCCAGTAATCCCACTTCTAGGACTATATCCCAAAAAGCAAGGAACTCCAATCAGAAAGGATATATGCACCCCTATGTTCATAGCAGCACAATTTACAATAGCTAAGATTTGGAAACAGCCTAAGTGCCCATCAGCAGATGAGTGGATTAAAACTATGGTACACCTACACAATGGAATACTATGCCGCTATAAAAAAAATCGGAACTTTTACCAATTGCAACAGCATGGATGGAACTAGAGAGCATTATTCTAAGCAAAATAAGTTAGCCAGGGAAAGATAAATATCACATGATCTCACTCATATGTGTGATATAATAACCTTCTGGATGACCTTTCAGACAAAGCCGGGGCTGTGAGGGAAGCCCGGGTCCCAAGTGCCAGAAGGAAGCTGGTGCCAGCAGCTGGGGGAATGAAGGCCTACTGTTGTACATATTTCATGCAGGGCCTCTAGTCTTGAATAATTCACTCCTCAACCTGACAACCCTTTCATTCTGATACCTGTATGATTAATCACACATCTCTTAGGAAACGAAGGGGAGAATGTGCAAGTATGCATCAGTTTACCACTAAACTCCATGTTGTTAACATCTCAGGAAGTTGTGCTGTGAATATTTGTTTGCTGTTTATTATTAAACTTTTCATTTCCTTTTTGTTAAAGTTTCATTTACATTTCATGTTCTTTTTTTAAAAAGTGTTTATTTTTAGATTAAACAGTACATTAGATATGAACTGTATATAAGAATGGTTAAAACAGGAAATTATTTGGGGGCCTGGAACAGATTAATTCAATTTACATTATTTCTAATGTGAAAAAATGATCCTTTTTTTAAGTCCTCAGAATGAATTCAGTTCTAGAAACAAGGCTCCACTGCACTTGCAAGTTACAAAATCTACACTAATAAAAGGCAAACATGCAAATTGACTGTACCTTTGCCACACCTTAAGCCATGCCCACCAGCCAATCAGAGCGACTATATGCAAATTAATCCAACCAAGATGGCAGCCAGCAGCCACGGAGCTGGAGCAAACAGGAGGCTTGGTTGCCCCAATGATGGAAGAAGCCAAGCTTCCCGCTTGCTGCAGCGGGCTCTGAGCTACACTCAAAGCAACAAAGTTTCAATTATAGATGGTAAGTAAACCCCAGATACCTGCTTTCAGCCGGCCATGACCACGGAGCTGGAGCGAGCAGGAGGCTTCCCTTCCACCCACCCTGGCCAGCTCTGAGCTCCTCTTAAGGCTACAAAGTTTCAATTATAGAAGGTAAATAAATCCCAGAATAAAAAAGAAAAGAAAAAAAGGAAAGGCTGGGAGCTTCCGTCACTGGGGGGCTTGGCCAGCCTGAAAACAGCCATCAGCCCCTCACCCAGGCTGGCCAAACCTCCATGGGGTGAAGGTCCCCACTCGGGGGGTGGCTTGACCAGCCTGCAAACAGCCATTAGCTCCTCACCCAGGCTGGCCAGGCACCCCAGCGGGACCCCCACCCTGATCCAGGGTACCCTTCAGGGCAAACCAGCCAGCCCTCACCCATGCACCAAGCCTCTATCCTATATAATAAAAGGGTAATATGCAAACTGACCCTAACAGCAAAATTACTGGGAATGACTGGTCACTATGACACACACTGACCACCAGGGGGCAGACGTTCAATGCAGGAGCTGCCCCCTGGTGGTCAGTGTGCTCCCACAAGGGGAGTTCTGCTCAGCCACAAGCCAGGCTGATGGTTGCCAGCACAGAGGTGGTGGCGGGAGCCTCTCCCGCCTCCTCAGCAGCACTAAGGGTGTCCAACTACAGCTTAGGTCTGCTCCCCGCTGGCAAGTTGATATCTGTGAGGGCTGCCGGGCTGCCAGAGGGATGTCTGACTGCCAGCTTGGGCCCAATTCCCCAGGAAGCAAGCCTAAACCAGCAGGTGGACATCCTCTGAGTGGTCCCAAACTGCAAGAGGGCATAGGTCGGGCTGAGGGACCCCCCCGAGTGCACAAATTTTTGTGCACCGGGCCTCTAGTTAATATATAAAAGTAAGTTGTGTTTTTATATGTTATTGATGAACTATCAGTAAGAGAAGAAGACAATCCCATGCTGGCTGAGTGGCTCAGTTGGTTGGAGCATCGCTCTGTACACCAAAAGGTTGTGGGTTCGATTCCTGGTTAGGACACATATCTAGTGTGTGGGTTCAATCTGTGGTCAGGGCACATGTGGGAGGCAACTGGTCAATGTTTCTTTCTTACATCTCTCTCTCTCTCTCTCCCTTGCTCTCTCTTCCTCCCTCTCTATAAATAAATAAATAAACAAATAAATTAAAACATAATCTCAGGTAAGGATTAAAAAAAAGAAAAAAGAAAGAAAAACAATCCCACTTATAATTGCATCAACAAGAATTAAATACATAGCAATTAATTTAACCAAGATGGGGAAATACCTATACACTTAAAACTATAAGAGACTGATGAAAGAAATTGAAGAAGACACACAAAAAAGAAAAAAAATTTTTGCATGGATTGGAAGAATACACATTGTTCAAATGTCCATACTACACAAAGCAATCTTCAGACTACAATTCTAATGGCAGTTTTCATTGAAAGAAAAGAACAATCCTAAAATTGTATGGAGTCACAAAAGGTATCAATAGCCAAAACAGTTTTGAGAAAGAAGAACAAATCTGGTGGCATTACACTTCCTGATTTTAAACTAAATTACAAAGCTATAGTAACCCAAACAGCATGGTATTGGCATAATAGCAGACACAGAGATTAATGGGACAGAATAGAGAGCCCAGAAATAAACCCATACATATATGGCCACTTGATTTATGACAAAGAACAAAAATATACAATTGGAAAGGATAAGCTCTTCAATTAAAGGTACTGGGAGAACTGGATTATCACATGTAAAATAATGAAACTGGAACAATATTTTACACCATATACAAAAATAAACTCAAAATACATTAAGTATTTGAACATAAGACCAGAAACCATAAAACTCTGAGAATAAAAAACAACATATGGGATAAGCTCCTTGACATTGGCCTGAGCAATGGTTATTTGGACACTTTAGAAAAGCACAGGTAATAAAAACTAAAGCAAGTGGAATGACATTAAACTAAATATCTTCTTTACAACACAGGAAACCATGAAAAAAAAATTAAAAAGCAACCTTTGTAATGGGACAAAATATTTGCAAATTATATATCTCATAATTATATAATGAATACAGAAAATATATAATGAACTCATACAATTCAGTTGGAAAACAACAATTTATTTCTTTTAATACTTGTTGGAAGTATTAAATATGCCTAATTCCCCAATTAACTCCCTCTAGCCTGCCCCAACCTCCCCATCCCATGCCTTCAGCACCCTATTGTCTGTGTTCATGGGTTATGCTTATATACATACAAGGTCTTTGACTGATTGCCTCCCACCCTCTCCCGCCTTCCCTCTGAGATTCCACAATCTGTTCCATAATTCCATGTCTCTGGATCCACTCTGTTCATCAGTTTATTTTGTTGATTAGATTCCACATCTGAGTGAGAGTATGTGATACTTGCCTTTCTCTGACTGATGTATTTTCACTTAGCATGATACTCTCCAGGTCCATCCATGCTGTGTCAAAGGGTAAGAGTCTTCTTTTTCACTGCTGTGTAGTATTCCATGGTATAAATGAACCACAGCTTTTATATCCACCCACATACTGATGGGCATTTGGTCTATTTTCAGGTATTAGCTATTGTAAATTGTGATGCCACCTCCCAGGAGGCCCTTTGGGGTGCTGCCTTTGGGTCCCAATTGCCTGCTGGGCTCACGTTGCCAGGGTGATGCCACCAGCATCCTGCCCAGACACTATGGGCGCTGCCATCTTTGTCATGGAATAGGGGTTAATTTTAATATTACTCTTTTATTAGATAGGATTTGTTATTGAAAGTATGACATGGGTCCCCCTTTCCCCCCCACTAATCTCTTCCATCCCGCTCCTGTCCCCATAACAGGCCCTCAACACCTCATTTTCTGTGTCCATGGGTTATGCATATATGTGTACAAGTTCATTGGTTGTTCTCTTCCTACCCACCCTCTGCTGCCTTCCCAGTGAGGTTCAACAGTCTGTTCATGGTTCTATGACTCTAGGTCTATTTTTTATCATCAGTTTATATTTGTTCATTTGCTTCCACATATGAGTGAAATCATGTGATACTTATCTTTCTCTGAATGGCTTATTTCACTCCACATAATATTCTCCAGGTCCATCCATGCCATTACAAATGGTAATGTTCTATCATTTTTGTTTCTAAATAGTATTCCATTGTGTAAATTTATCATGATTTTGTATCCACTGATCTGCTGATGGGCACTTAGGATGTTTCCAAGACTTAGCTAATATAAATTGTGCAGCTATGAACATAGAGGTGCATACATTCTTTCTGATGATGGTAACAGGTTTCTTAGGATATAGGATATAGTCATATAAATGGGATGACTGGGTCAAATGGGAGTTCCATTTTTAATTTCTTGATGAAACTCCAAACTGTTTTTCACACTGGCTGCACCAGTCTGCATTCACCAGAGTTATATCCTCTTGTTGTATCAATCCCTTTAGTATTATGAAGAAGCCATCCTAATCTCTTGTTACGGCCTTCCCTTTGAAGTCTATTTTGTCAGATATAAGTATAGCTACCCCAGCTTGTTTTTCACTTTTGTTTTCCTGAAAAATATTTTTCCATCCCTTCATTTTCAGTCTGTGTGAGTCCCTTGTTCTGAGGTGGGTCTTTTGTAGACAGCATATATATGGGTCACATTTTCTTATCCATTCAGCCACCCGATGTCTTTTGATTGAAGCATTTAATCCATTTATATTTAAGGTTATTATTGATAAGTACTTGTTTGCAACCATTTTTATTCTTTATGCCTGTGTTCCTTTTTCCTTTCTATTTATTCTTTTTACAACAGTCCCTTTAGCATGTCTTGCATTGCCGGCTTGGTGGTAATAAACTCCCTTAGCCTTTTTTTTTAGTCTGTTAAGCTCCTGATTTCTCTTTCAATTTTGAATGATAGCCTTGCTGGATAGAGTATTCTTGGATTCAGTCCCTTGCTTTGCATCACTTTGTGTACTTCATTCCATTATCTTCTGGCCTGATGTGTTTCTGTTGAGAAATAAGTTGATAGTCTAATGGGAGATCCCTTTTATGTAACTTTCTGTTTCCCTCTTGCATCCCTTAAGGTTCTCTCTTTTCTGTTAACGCTTGTCATCATAATTACAACGTGTTTTGTTGTGGGTCTTTTGGGTTCATCTTGTTTGGGACTCTGTGTTTATGTGACTTTTTCTTCCCCAAATCAGTGAAGTTTTCTGTCATTATTTCTTCAAATAGTTTTCCTAATCTTTTCTCCTCTTGTCCCTCTGGCACCCCTATTATATGTATGTTACTTCATTTCATGTTGTCCCAAAGCTCCCTTAAGGCTCTCCTGCTGCTTTATAGTTTTTTTTTTCTCCAATTGCTGTTCAGATTAGGTGTTTTTGATACCCTTTCTTCTAACTCACTGATTCGATCCTTCTCTTCTTCTAGCCTATTGTTGAAATCTTCCATTGTGTTTTTTATTGCAGCTATATCATTCTTCATTTTCTCCCAATTCTTATATATGTTGGTAATTTTCTCATCCAGCTGGTTTAGTAACTGTATGACTCTTACTCTTAATTATTTCTCTGACATATTGCTTGCCTTCATTTCATTTAGTTAATTTTCTGGTGATTCCTCCTTTTCTTTCCTTGAGGGGTTGTTTCTTTGTCTCTCCATTTTTCTGTCTCTTTCTGGCCCTAGGCTCCCTGCTTGGGGTCTGAGGGGCTAAAGCCACTAGCAGTTCAATGATCTTGGACTCACTAGATCAGAGGCTGGGTCTACCTTGAGTTTTACACCTTTATTGTCTCTGTTCTGTGTTGTACCCCCATTCTACCCAGTTCTGGTCCCTTGGTTGTCCACTAAAGATTCTCGAGGTTGGCAGGGACCTGTACACAGTTCCTATGCTGTGTGACTCCCTGTCCAGGGAGTCACTGAAATGCAGGTCACATGGGCCACATGGAGCCCAGAGTCCTCTGACATGCAATTCACTGTGCAGCCCTGGCACCCAAGGCAGAATGGCACCCTAAGACCTTCTGGAAGCACACATGCAGTGTGGTCCTGTGACCTTTGGCTGAACACACCAGGGCACACCAGCAGATCTGACCTGGGCCAGGGGTAGGGCATCTAACAGGTGACAGCTCTGTCTGTGCTGGGGGATGGAGCCTGCCTTGGCCTGAGGGCTCTCTACTTGCTGGGGAGTGGATCCTGCACTGGCCTGAAGGCTATGTCTGTGCCTGGGGGCAGAGCGTACACTGATCTGTGGCTCTGTACTGGGATGGGGTATAGAGCAGGAGTGGGCACCCTTGGCTTGCACTCACAGCATGGGGACTTGTAGAATGGGATCCTGTGAAGCTGAGTTTGGGCTCTGGTGATGAGGCACAGCTCAGAATGTCTCTCTGGTGACACTCACTACAGACCCGTGGAGTGGTACCATGCTGCTCACTGCCGGGGCACAGTGGTGGTTCCATGCAGATTATATCTTCAAGCGGCTCCCTGCACAGATCCAGGTGTGGTAACTGAGGTTGGTCTGAGTGTTTGTGTGGCTGCACTTCTGGCATCCATTGCTCTCCTCTACAACATGGTGTGGGTTTCCATCCACTGCAATTCTGAAGGGAGCCAGGTGCTGAGACATGTGTTCCATGGGGTCTGTGGATGAAGCAGTGGGCTTGGCAGGAGGAGCATGCACCCTGAGACTCACCTAGGTGGCCAGGCTTTGAGGGGTTTGGGGTAAGCAGCTGAATTGGTGGGTTTGGCAGGAGAAGTGCACACACCAAAACTTTCTGAGGGGTCCAGGCACCCAGACATGAATTGAATTGAGTCTATGCCACAAGCAGTACATTTGGCAGGCGAGGCATGCACTCCAAGTCTCACCAAGGGGTCCAGTCTCTGAGGCACGGGTTGCATGTGGTCTGCGACTAAAGCAGTGGGCTTAGCAGGAGAGGTGTGCACTCTGAGACTCATTGAGGGGTCCAGGCACCGAGTTGTGTGGAATCTGCAGCTGTACCAACAGGCTTGGCAGAAGGGGAGCACACTCTGGGGCTCACAGGAGCCTGCAGCTGGAGAGGCTGAAGTCACGGAGTCTGTGGGTCTGCAGATGAAGTAGCAGGACTTTGGCCAGAGTGGCTGCAGGGTCCAGAGTGGTGTCTGATGACAGTCTGGGTGGTGATGAGTCTGGGCTTCTAGTCACAGCAGCTCTCCCCTTCAAGATGGTGTGGTTTCTGTGCCAGAGTTGGCTACCCCAGGAGTGCTTGCAGGGGCTCCTCATTTAGAAGAACATGGTCTGCCACCTCTTGAGGTTCCTGCTGGATATAACTTCCCTTCAATCACACACACACACACACACACACACACACACACACACACACACACCCCACATGTCCACACACTCCCTTTTCTCTCCCTCCCTCACTCACACTCTCTTCCTCCTGCTGTCCTGCTGGCCACCATCTTAAATCCCTCTGTTGGTATTTCAATAGGGATTGCATTGAATCTGTAAATTGCTCTGGGTAATATAGACATTTTAATGATGTTGATTCTATCAATCTATGAACATGGTATATTCTTCCACTTGTCTATATCTTCCTCTATCTCTTTTGTGAAGATACTGTAGTTTTCAGAGTACAGGGCTTTTACCTCCTTGAGTAAGTTTATTCCAAAGTATCTTCATTTCTTTGTAACAATGGTAAATGTTTGTTTTGTTTGTTTGTTTGTCTGTTTTTAATTTCTCTTTCTGAGAGTTCACTATTGGTGTATAAAAATGCTATGGATTTTTGGGTGTTAATTTTGTATCCTGCTATGTTTCCAAATTCACTAATTAAATCTAGTAGTTTTTTATGGAATCTTTAGGGTTTTCTATGTACAGTATCATGTCATCTACAAATAATGACAGTTTTACATCCTCCTTGTCAATGTGGATGCCTTTTATTTCTTCTTATCTTATCACTATGACCAGGACTTCAAGAACTATGTTGAACAAGAGTGGTGAAAGAAGGCATCCCTGTCTTATTCCCATTCTTAGGGGAAATGGTTTGTTTTTGCCCACTGAGTATGATGCTGGCTGTAGATTTGTCATATATGGCCTTAGGTTGAGGTACATTTCCTCTATTACCACTTTGCTGAGTTTTTATCAAGAAAGGGTGTTGGGTTTGATTACAGAAACTAATAAAGTATTCACTAGATAAAAAATAAATAAATAAAAAAAGCAAGGGTGTTGGGCTCTGACCGGATTGGCTCAGTGGATAGAGAGTCGGCCTGTGGACTGAAGAGTCTCAGGGTCAATTCCACTCAAGGGCATGTACCTTGGTTGCAGGCACATCCCCAGTTAGGGGTGTTCAGGAGGCAGCTGTTAGATGTTTCTCTCTCAACGATGTTTCTAACTCTCTATCCCGCTCCCTTCCTCTCTGTAAAAAATCAATAAAATATATATTAAAAAAAAAGAAAGGGTATTGGATTATGTTGAATTCTTTTTCTGCTTCAATTGATATGATCATGTAATTTTTGTTTTGCAATCGGTTTATGTGCTGTAACACATTTATTGATTTACAAATATTGTACCAGCTTTGCATCCTGTAATAAATTCCACTTGGTCATGATGAATTATCTTTTTGATGTGTTCCTGGATCTGGTTTGCTAAATTTGTTGAGGATTTTAGTGTCTATGTTCATCAGAGATATAGGCCTGTAGTTGTCTTTCTTTCTCATGTCTTTATCTGGTATTGGAATTAGGGCCATGGTCGGCAAACTGCCGCTCGCGAGCCACATGTGGCTCTTTGGCCCCTTGAGTGTGGCCACGAAGTTTCAATCCACTGTACATGCATGCCCACACTTGGTATTTTGTGGAAGAGTCACACTCAAGGGGCCGCAGTTTGCCGACCACTGAATTAGGGTAATTGTAGCCTCATAAAAAGAGTTTGGAAGTGTTCTTTCCTCTTGAATTTATTGGAATAGTTTGAGAAGTAGAGGTGTTAGTTCTTCTTTGAATATTTGGTAAAAGTCTCCTGTGAATCCGTCTGGACCAGGCTTTTGTTTACTTTGAGTTTTTTTTTTTCATTATTGCTTCAATTTCATCAATAGTTATCAGCCTATTCAGGTTTTCTGATTCTTCTTGAGTGAGTTTTGCAAGGTTGTATTTTTCTAGGAATATGTCCATTTTGTCTAGGTTGTCATGTTTGTTGACATAAAGTCATCCATAGCATTTATTATAATCTACTAGAGGCCTGGTGCACAAAAATTTGTGCATTTGGGGGCGGGGGGGGGGATGTCCCTCAGCCCAGCCTGTGCCCTCTCACAGTCTGGGACACCTCAGGGGATGTCCACCTGCTGGCTTAGGTCTGCTCTCCAGGGGATTGGGCCTAAGCTGACAATCAGACATCCCTCTGGCAGCCCGGCAGCCATCGGGGGATGTCCACTTGCCAGCAGGGAGCAGACCTAAGCTGCAGTCGGACATCCTTAGTGCTGCTGAGGAGGCAGGAAAGGCTCCCACCACCATCGCTGTACTGGCAGCCATCAGCCTGACTTGTGGTTGAGCAGAGCTCCTCTATGTGGGAGCTCACTGACCACCAGAAGGCAGCTCCTGCATTGAGTGTCTGCCCCATGGTGGTCAGTGTATGTCATAGTGACCAGTCATTTCCAGTCTTTCTGCCGTTAGGGTCAGTCTTCATATTAGCCTTTTACTATATAGGATAGAGGCCAGGTCCATGGGTGGGGGCCGGCTGGTTTGCCCTGAATGGTGTCCCGGATCAGGGTGGGGGTCCCGCTTGGGTGCCTGGCCAGCCTGGGTGAGGGGCTGATGGCTGTTTGCAGCTTGTCACACCCCCTTCAGGGTGGGGGTCCCCACTGGGGTGCCTGGCCAGACTGGATGAGGGGCTGAGGGCTGTTTACAGGCAGGCCACACCCCCTTTAGGTTGTGGGTCCCCACTGGGGTGCCTGGCCAACCTGGATGAGGGGCTCAGGGCCGTTTCAGGTGGGCCAACCTGCAACTGAAGTTCTAAGTCTCTCCTTTTTTTCTTTTTTTCTTTTATTCTGGGATTTATTTATCTTCTGTAATTGAAACTTTGTTGCGGCTCCAGCTCTGAGGCCGGCTGGCTGGAAGCAGGTATCTGTGGTTTGTTTAGCTTCTATAATTGCAACATTGTTGCTTAGAGTGCAGCTCAGAGACCAGCCGTGGCAGGTGGGGAACCTTGGTTTCCTCCATCATTGGAGCAAGCAAGCCTCATGTTTGCTTCAGCTGCCTGGCTGTCGGCCGCCATCTTTGTTGGCAGTTAATTTGCATATCCTGCTGATTAGCCAATGGGAAGCATCGCGGAGGTATGGTTAATTACCATGTTTGTCTATTATTAGATAGGATTGTATTTCTATGGGGTCAGTTGTCACTTCAGCTCTTTTGTTTTTGATTTTATTTATTTGGATTTCTCTTTTTGTTTTCTGGTGAGCCTGGATAGAGGTTTATCAATCTTGTTTATCCTTTCAAAGAACCAGCTCTTGGTTTTATTGATTGTTGTGTGTTTTTTAATCACTAAGTCGTTTATTTCCACTTTGACCTTTATTATTTCCTTCCTCTTTCTTGTTCTGGGTTGTTCTTGTTGCTCTCTTTCTAATTATTTAAGTTGTAATGTTAGACAACTTATTACCAGTTTTTCTTGTTTTTTGAGGTAGGTCTGAAGTGCTATGAACTTTCCTCTTAGAACTGGTTTCACTGTGTCCCATAGGTTTTGGATTGTTGTTTGTTTATTTTTATTTATTTACAGGATTCTTTTTTATTTCTTCTTTGATCTCTTTGGTAACCCATTCATTGTTTAATAGCATGGTATTTAGCCTCCATGTATTTGATTGTTTTGAGTGTTTTTATTGTAGCTGATATCTAATATTATGCCATTGTTGTCTGAGAAGATGCTTGATATGATTTCTATCTTCTTGAATTTGTAGAGACTTAGCTTGTGTCCTAACATGTAGTCTAGCTTTAAAAATATCCCATGTGAACTTGAGAGGAATGTATATTCCATACATTTGGGGTGGAATGTTCTGGTGATGTCAATTAGTTCCATCTATCCTAGAGTGTCATTTAGGATTGCTATTTCCTTGTTGATGCTTTATCTAGAAGTGATGTCAGTGGGGTATTAAAGTCCTCTTCTATGATTGTATTGCTGTTGATCTCTCCTTTGATATCCTCCAGAAGTTTTTTTTTTAAAAATATATTTAGATGCTCCTGTCTTCGGTGCATATATATTTACCAGAATTATAGTGTATCGGCCACGATAGTATTATGAAGTGGCTTTCTTTATCTTTTGTTATGGCCTTCATTTAGAGGTCTATTTTGTCAGATATAAATATTGCTACACCAGCTTTATTTTTCATTTCCACTTGCCTGAAAACTTTTTCCCATCCCTTCAGTCTGTGTGAGTCCTTTGTTCTAAGGTGGGTTTCTTATAGACAGCATATACATGGGTCATATTTTCCTGTTTAAAAAAGATAAATAATCTTGTAATTTTGAAAGTATTACATATGTCACCTATTTTCCCCCATTGACCTCCTCCAGCCTGACCCCACATCCCAGCCCCATGCCTTCAGCACCATATTGTCTATCCATGTGTTATGCATATATATGTACATCATCTCTGGTTGATTATCTCCCACCAACCCAACCTCCTCCACCGTCCCTCTGGCATTCTGCACTCTGTTCGATGCTTCCATGTCTCTAAATCCACTCCATTCATCAGTTTATTTTGTTATTTAGATTCCACATATGAGTGCATTCATGTGATACTTGTCTTTCTCTGACTGACTTATTTCACTTAGCATGATACTCTCCAAGTCCCTCCATGCTGTCTCAAAAGGTATGAGCTTCTTCTCGTTTTTTACTGCAGCATAGTATTCCATGGTATAAATGTGCCACAGCTTTTTTATCCACTTACCTACTAATGGGCACTTAGGTGTGTCCAGATCTTAGCTATTGTAAATTGTACTGCTATGAACATAGGGGTGCATACATTCTTTCTGATTGGTGTATTGGGTTACTTAGTATATATGCCTAGAAAGAGGATCACCGGGTCAAATGGAAGTTCCATATTTAATTTATTTTTCCAAAATTCCATACTGTTTTCCATAATGATTGCATCATCCTGCATTCCCACCACCAGTGTACTAGGGTTCCCTTTTCTCCTCATCCTCTCCAGCACTTGTTCTTTGCTAATTTGTTGATGGTAGCCATTCTGACAGGTGTGATGTGATACCTCATTGTCATTTTAATTTGCATCTCTCTGATGATCAGTGACTTTGAAAATTTTTTCATATGTTTCTTTGCAATCTGTATGTCCTCTTTGGAAAAGTGTCTATTTAGGTCCTTTTATTATTTTTTAATTGGATTGTTTGTCTCCCTTTTGTTAAGTTGCAGGAGTTACTTATATATTTTGGATATTAATACTTTATCAAATGTATCATTGCCAAATATGTTCTTCCATACAGTGGGCCCCCTTTTTGTTTTGTTGATGGTTTCTTTTGCTGTGCAGAAGCTTTTTATTTTGATATAGTTCCATTTGTTTATTTTCTCCTTAATTTCCTTTGCCTTAGGAAGTGTATCTATAAACATATTGCTACAAGAGATGTCTGATATTTTGCTCCCTATGGTTTCTTCTGGAATTTTTATGGCTTCATGGCTTACATTTAAGTCTGTTATCCATTTTGAGTTTATTTTTGTGTATGGTGTAAGTTGGTGGTCTAGTTTCATTATTTTGCATGTATTTGACCTGTTTTCCCAACACCATTTATTGAAAAGACTGTCTTGACTCCATTATATGCTCTTGCCTTTGTTGTCAAATATTAATTGAGTGTAATTGCTTGAGTTGATTTCTGGGTTCACAATTCTGTTTCATTGATCTATACGCCTGTTCCTGTGCAAGTACCAGCATGGTTTATTATTATTATTACTAGAGGCCCAGTGCACAAAATCATGCACCAGTGGGGTCCCTCGGCCTGGCCTGCAAGATCAGGCTGAATCCAGCATCCTGACATCCCTTGAGGGGTCCCAGATTGCAAGAGGGTGCAGGCCAGGCCAAGGAACCTCACTGGTACAAAATAGGAGCTGGGGACAGATGCGGGCTGTTAGCCAGCCAAGGAGTGTTCCAGAGCATGTGCAGCCTATATCACGCAGTCCTGATCAGCCTGACCAAGGAACAAGGTAACCTACCAGTCATAGCGTCTGCCCCCTTGTGGTCTGTGTACATCATAACAACTGGTTGACCAGGTGACTGTCTGCCCTCTGATGGTCAGTATACGTCATAGCAAGTGTCTGAGTGGCCTTAGCATATCATTAGCATATTGCTCTTTGATTGGTTGAACGGACGACCAGATGACTGGACACTTAGCATATTAGGCTTTTATTATATAAGATCATTATTGTTTAAAGTATTACATGTCTCCATTGTCCCCAATTAACCCCCATTGGCCACTCCCACCCCCTAGGAGAAGCCCCCACTGCCCCAGTGTCTGTGTCCATTGGTTATGCTAATATGCATGCGTACAAGTCCTTTTGTTGATCTCTTACTCCCTTTTCCCACCTTCTTTCTGAGGTTGGACGGTCTGTTCAGTGTTTCTGTGTCACTGGATCTATTTTTTCCCCCCCATCAGTTTATGTTTTTCATTAAATCCCACATATGAGTGAGATTTTTATCTTTCTCCAACTGGCTTATTTTGCTTAGCAAAATGTTCTCCAGGTCCATCCATGCTGTTGCAAATGGTAAATGTTCCTTTTTTTAAAAAAAGAAATAAATTATTTATTGTTTAAAGTATTACATAAGTCTCCTTTTTTTCCCATTGACTTCTCTGTAGCCTCCCTCATGCCCCGGCACATGCCCTCATGCCACCCCCAATTTGTGTCCACTGGTTATGCTCATATGCATACATACAAGTCCTTTGGATGATCTATTTCCCCTCACCCCCACCTTCCCTCATAGGTTGGACAGTCTGTTTGATAATTCTATGATTCTGGTTCTATTTTTATTCATCAGTTTATGTTGTTCATTACATTACACAAATGAGTGAGATCATGTGATACTTATCTTTCTATTACTGGCTTATTTCACTTAGCATAATGCTCTCTGGTTCCATCCATGCTGTTGCAAATGGTAAGAATTACTTCTTTTCTACATCAGCATAGTATTCCATTGTGTAGATGTACCACAGCTTTCTAATCCACTTATCTGCTGATGGGCACTTAGACTGTTTCCAAATCTTAGCTATTGTAAATTGTGCTGCTATGAACATAGGGGTACATATATCCTTTCTGATTGGTGTTTCTGGTTTCTTGGGATATATTCCCAGAAGTGGGATTACTGGGTCAAATGAGAGTTCCATTTTTAATTTTTTGAGGAATCCACAGTGGCTGCACCAGTTTGAATTCCCACCAGCAGTGCACGAGCGTTCCTTTTTCTCCACATCCTCTGCAACACTTGTTGATTTGTTGATGATAGCCATTCTGACAGATGAGATGATACCTCATTGCTGTCTTGATTTGCATCCCTTGGATGATTAGTAACCTTCAGCAAGTTTTCATATGTCTCTTGGCCTTCTGAATGTCCTCTTTTGAAAAGATCTATATAGGTCATTTGTCCATTTTTTTATTGGATTGTTGACCTTCCTTTTGTTAATTTGTATGAGTTCCCTGTAAATTTTGTAGATAAACCCTTATCTGAGATAGCATTTGGCAAATATGTTCTCCCATGCATACAGTGGGCTTTCTTGTTGTTTTGTTGATCGTTTATTTGCTGTGCAGAAGCTTTTTATTTTGATTTAGTCCCATTTGTTTATTTTCTCCTTAGTTTCCATTGCCCTAGGAGTTGTATTGGTAAAGACATTGCTATGACATATGTCTGATATTTTACTACCTGTGAAGTCTTCTAAGATTTTTATGGCTTCCCAACTTACATTTAAGTCCTTTAACCATTTTGAGTATATTTTTATGTATGGTGTGAGTTGGTGATCTAGTTCCATTATTTTTTTTGCATGTATCTTAACGATTTTCTCAGCACCGTTTATTGAAGAGACTGTCTTGATTCCATTGTATGCTCTTGCTTTCTTTGTCAAATATTAATTGAGCTTAATGGCTTGGGTTGATTTCCGGGTTATCTCTTCGGTTCTATTGGTCTATATGTCTGTTCTTGTGCCAGTACCAGACAGTTTTGAGAACAGTGGCTATGAAATATAGCTTGATATCTGGTATTGTGATCTCTCCAACTTTGTTCTTCTTTCTCTAGATTGCTGTTGTTATTCGTGGCCTTTCTTTATTCCAGATGAATTTTTGGACAGTTTTTTCAAAGTCTGTGTAATGTGCCATTGGTATTTTAATGGGGATTGCATTGAATCTATAAATTGCTTTGGGTAGTATGGACATTTTAATGATGTTGGTTCTACCAATCCATGAACATGGTATGTTCTTCCATTTCAAAGCATCTTCTTTTACCACAATAGCATAAAATTAGAAACCAAATACAATAAAAACACTCAAAAATATTAAAACACATGGAGGCTCAGTATCATTCTGTTAAACAATGAATGGGTTACCAAAGAGATCACGGACGAAATAAAAAACACCTGATAACAAATGAAAATTAGCACACACGAACCCAAAATCTATGGAACATCAAAAGCAGTCCTGAGAGGGAAGCTCATAGCACTATATAGGCCTACCTCAAAAAACTAGAAAAATATTTAATATGTTATGTAACCTTACAACATATATAATTAGGAATAGAAGAATAAGAAAATATCAGTATAAGTAAAAGGAAGTAAGTAATAAATAGCAGAATCACAATAAACCACATAGAGACAAAAAAGACAATACAAAAGTAAGTAAAACCAACAGCTATTTCTTTCAAAGATAAAACAGATTGGTAAACATTTAACCAGACTCCTCAGAAAACAAACAGAGGACTCAAATATACAAAATAAAATAAAAATAGCTGAAGTAACAACTGACCCCACAGAAATACAATTGACTATAATAAAATGCTATGAACGACTTTTTTCCAAGAAACTGAACAACCTGGACAAAATGGACATATTCCTAGAAAAACACAAGCTTCCAAAACTCAATCTGGAAGAATCAGAAAACCTGAATAGGCTGATAACTACAGATGAAATTGAAGCAGTAATTTAAAAAAAAAAAAACTGCCAGCAAACAAAAGCTTTGGTCCAGTTTCACAGGGGAGTTTTACCAAACATTGTAAGAATTAATCCCTATCCTCAAATTATTCCAAAAATTTCAAGAAGCAGGAATACTTCCAACCTTTTTTTATGAGGTCAGCATTACCCTAATTCCAAAATCAAATAGACACTACAAAAAAGACAATTACAGGCCAATATTCCTGATGAACATAGATATTAAACTCCTCAACAAATTATAAGCAAATCTGAGCTAGCAACATATTAAAAAGATCATACACCAAGTGGTATTTACTCCAGGGATGCAAGGCTGAAACAATATTCACAAATTAATAAGTGTGATACATCACATAAACAAATTGAAAGACAAAAAGTCACATGATCATACCAATTAATGCAAGAAGAGCATTCAATAAATTCCAACACCAATTTTTGATTAAAAAAAAAAAAACCACTCTCAGCAAAGTGGAACTAGTGGGAGCATACCTTAACATAATGACAGACAACATCATACTCAATGGGCAAAAACTAAAACCATTTTTCTTAAGTACAGGAACAAGATAGGGTTGCCCACTTTCACCATTCTTGTTCAGCATAGTACTGGAAGTCCTAACCTCAGCAATCAGACACTAAAAGAAATCAAAGGCATCCAAATTGGAAAGGAAGAAGTAAAACTCTCATTATTCACAGATAACATGACATTGTACAAAGAAAACCCTAAATACTCCATAAAAAACTACTAAGTTCAATAAATGAATTAGGCAACATAGCAAGATACAAAATTAACACTGAGAAATTGATGGCATTTTTATACACCCAATAAAGATATCTCAGAAAGAGAAACTAAAATAGCAATCCCATTTACCATTGCAACAAAAAATTAAGATACTTAGGAATAAACTTAACCAAGGATGTAAAAATCCTGTACTGGGAAAACTACAGGATGTTGAAAAAAGAAACAAATGAAGATAATAACAAGTGGAAGAATAGACCATGTTCATGGAATGGTACAATAACCATCATTAAAATGTCCACACTATCCAAAGCTATCTATAAATTCAGCAATCCCCATTAAAATACCAATGATATATTTCACAGATCTAGAACACACACTCCAAAAATTTACATGGAACCAAAAAAGACCCAGAATATGTGCAGCAATCTTCAGAAAGAAGAACGAAGTTGGAGGAATCACAATGCCAGATATAAAGTTATATTACAAAGCCACTGTACTCAAAACAGCCTGGTATTGGCATCAGAACAGGCATATGGGTCAATGAAACAGAACCCAGAAATTGACCCAAGACATTATGCTCAGTTAAAATTCGACAAAGGAGGCAAGAGCATACAATGGAGTAAAGAAAGTCTCTTCAACAAATGGTATTGGGAAAATTGGACAGGTACACGCACAAAAAATGAAACTAGACCACCAACTCACACCATATACAAGAATAAACTCAAATTGGATAAAAAATTAAATGTAAGTTGTGAAGCTATTATAGTCTTAGAGAAACCATAGGCAGCAAAATATCAGACATCTCCCAGAGCAATATGTTTACTGATATATCTCCTAGGACATGGAAACTAAGAAGAAAATAAACAAATTGATCTCCATCAAGATAAAAACCTTCGGCACACTAAAACCAACCATCAACAAAAAAAGAAGAGAGCCCACTGCATGGGAGAATATATTTGCCAATCATACATGCGATAAGGGGTTAATTTCCAAAATATATAGGGAACTCATACAACTTAACAAAAGGAAGACAAGAAATCCAATTTAAAAATGTGCAAAGGACCTACATAGACATTTATCCAAAGTGGACATACAGAAGGCCAAGTGGCATTTGAAAAGTTGCTTAAAGTCACTAATAATCTAAGAGATGCAAATCAAAACAACAATGAGTTATCACTCACACCTGTCAGAATGGCTATCATCAACAAACCAACAAATTACAAGTGTTGGTGAGGATGTGGAGAAAAGGAAATCCAAGTACACTGCTGGTGGGAAGGCAGACTGGTGCAGCCTCTATAGAAAACAGTATGGAGTTTATTATCCTAAGAAATAGGAAACACCAATCAAAAATAATATATGCACCCCTATGTTCATAGCAGCACAATTTATAATAGCTAAATTTGGAAATAGCCCAAGTGCCCATTAGCAGATGAGTGGTTATAAAAACATTTACACAATGGAATACTACCAGCTGTAATAAAGAAAGAACTCTTTTCATTTGCAACAGTATGGATGATCTGGAGAGTATTATGCATGTATACATATATGCATAACCCATGGACACAGACAATAGAATGCTGAAGGCCTGGGGTAGGGGGCAGGTCAGGCTAGAAGAGGTCAATGGGGGAACAAAGGGGACATATATAATACTTGCTACAATATAGATTTAAAAATAAAATATAAAACCAAAAAACAAACAAAAAACCTGTATATGAAATATAAACAAGTATTTAAAGTTAAAAACTGAATGAAATATTACAAAATACAATACTATGTAGCTGTAAAAAAAAAAAAAACGAAGAAGAAGAAGAAGAATCTCTTACCCTTTGAGACAGCATTGAGAGACCTGGCAAGCATTATGCTAAGTGAAATAAGCCCATCGAGAAAGGCAAGTATCACATGATCTCACTCATATGTGAAATCTAATGAACAAAATAAACTGATGAACAAAATAGATCCAGGGACACAGAAGCATAGAACAGACTGATGAATCTCAGAGGGAAGACAGGGTGGAGAGAGGTATGTGGGGAGAGATTAGCCAAAGAGCTTATATGCATGAATGCATAACCCATGGACACAGATAATAGTGTGGAAGTGGACTGAGGGGTAGGGTGGAGAGGGTCAATGGGGAAAAAAGGGAACATCTGTAATATTTTCAACAATAAGGATAAATTAATAAAACAATTCATATATCTCAACACCAAACAAATAACCTAATTTTAAAATGGGCAGAGGAAATGAGCAGACACTTCTCCCAAGAAGACACACAAATGGCCACAGATATATGAAAAGATGCTCAACTTCACTAGCTATTATGGAAATGCAAATTAAAAAACTACAATTAGATACCACCTCATCCCTGTTAGAATGGCTATTATCAACAAGACAATAAATAACAAGTGTTGGGGAGTTGTGAAGAAAAAGAAACCCTCATTCACTGCTCATGGAAATGTAAACTGGTACAGCCACTATGGAAAACAGACAGAGGTTCTTTAAAAAATTAAGGATAAAGATATCATATGACCCAACAACCCCTCATTTTTGTATCAACCTGAAATATTTGAACATTTATTCTCAAAGTCACATGCACCCCTATGTCTATTGCAGCATTATTCATGGTGGCTGAGACATGGAAACAGACAAAATTTACTTCAATAGATAAAAGTTGGTACATATATACAGTAGAATACTATTCAGACATAAGAAAAGATTAAATACTCCCATTGGAGATGACATGGATGGACCTTGAGAATATCATGTTAAATGAAATAAGTCAGACAGAAATGTTGAAGACTCATATTATTTCACTTATATGCGGGATATAAAACTGAAATCAAAAAATGAACAAACAAGAAAAGCAAACAAACAAAAGTTCATAGACACAGATAACAGTATAGTGGTTACCAGAAGAAAGGTGGGTAGCAAAGGGAAAAGTTGGCCTAATATATGGTGATGGAAGATGATTTGATTTTAAGTTGTGGGCACACAATGAAATATGAAGATCATGTATCAGAGAAATATGCATTTGAAACCTATATAATCTTATTAACCAAGGTAACCCTAATGCACTTAATAAAAATAAAAAAATAAAAACAAAATATATTTAATATACCTTAAAAATATAACCAACCATAGAATTCTATGTTGTTTTTATTTATTTATTTTTAAGTAACTGGAAAGATATTTAGAGATTGTGTAACACCATTGATCTCATTTTACAGATAAACAAGCAGATTTTTGCGATTTAGCTACTTAATGAAACACATAGATAATAGATCCCAAGTCATAAAACAGTTTGTTTGTTTGTTTGTTTGTTTGTTTCATGAAACATTTGACTGGCAGATGTTGAAATCAAGGGTTGTTCTTATAAAGGCATGAGAGGCCCAGTGCATGAAATTCATGCATGGGAAGGGGGGTTCCTCAGCCCGCCTGCACCGTCTCCAATCTGGGACCACTCAAGGGATGCCTGACTGCTGATCCTGCAGGGATCGGGCCAAATCCGGCAGTCGGACATCCCTCTCACAATATGGGACCCCTGACTCCTAACCACTCGCCTGCCTGCCTGCCTGATTGCCCCTAACTGCTTCTGCCTGCCAGACTGATTGTCCCCTAAAGGCTCCCCTGCCTGCCTGATTGTCCCCAACTGCCTTCCCCTGCTGACCCGATCACCCACAACTGCCCTCTTCTGCAGGCACGGTCACCTACAACTGCTCTCCCCTGCAGGCCTGGTCGCCCAGAACTGCCCTCCCCTGCCGGCTATCTTGTGGTGGCCTTCTTGTGGTGGCCATCTTGTGGCATCCATCTTTTGGCAGCCATCTTGTGGTAGCCATCCTGTGACAATGTGGGGGCAGCCATCTTGTGATGACGTGGGGGGAGCCATTTTGTGATGATGTGAGGGCATCGCACGAGGGCCTGAGGGCCACCTAGGCTTTTATTAGTATAGATAATCCAGGGCCTATGTGAGTCAGAAGAAAGACACCTGAGGGAGGTCATGGTGCTAGACTTGCACAGCATGTCTCTATCTGAATGAAAGTCCATCCACACACATATTAGAGAGTAATTTTGTCTCCATATATTTATTTTAATCACTTGTTATTTGGATGGCTTCTGACATCCTATGACCCAAATTAATGAGGGCTCTGAACAAGTGGGACCAAGAATTGCTCCTTCCTGGCTCTAAGCAAGGAGAGGTTTCCATTGTGTGGTTCAGCTGTGAAGACTTCACTAAGATACCAGGCAGGTGTCAGTATTTAGCATATTTATTTTTCTCCCGTGAAAAGATTAGCCCCTATAAGATACAGTGTTCACTTAAGATGCCAGTGATCTAGATATCCTATGAGTTGCAGCCTGGTTGCCAAGCACCTTACCCCCTTATCTTATACCACCTCCCACCTCTGAACAACTGCTGCATTAAACAAGGGTGCCCTGGGCCCAGTGTGATGTTTTGATTCACCTTCTACTTTCACATGTGCATTGAGAGTAAACACCTTCATTACCTTCCCTCACACAGTGCAAACACTAAGCAATGAATATGGTATAAAGTAAAACCACAGCCAATTTATTTTATATCCTATTTTACAGAGCATAAACATAGCAATCATCCTCTGTTCCCTCCTTAATTGAATATCTGAAAACTGTATCAAGCAAGTGGACATATTCTGCATACACCTAAGCACGATTGTGACCATCTGCAGTGCAGCCCATTCCTTAGCAGCTAAGTCTCCCTTTCTGACATGACTCTATGGAATTAGGAGGATATGGGTTTTCTTTTCTATGTCTCACATAGATCTCATATTTTATACTTTCATACCCTCTCCTATTTCTCTTCCTTGGCTATTTTTCTCTGCCTAGATCATCTCTAAACACCTTTTCTTTTCAATCTCCCAATGTGACATGAAGTATCATCTAAAGTAATATCTGAAAATATTTGATTTTAAGTATTTAGATTAATTATATTTTTAAACATAAAGGTGATTAAGATGTCCTCTTCTTTATTTTCAGTCATCATACATATTGAAACAAATAACAAATATGAAATTAAGAACAGCCTTGGACAGAAGATTTACTTTGTCACCGAGGATAATAATTGCTGTACCCGAAATACTTGTGGGGCTCATAGGCCTTTTACCATGAGGATTCTTGATCTTATGGGCCAAGAGGTCGTAACTCTGGAGAGACCACTAAGATGTGGCTATTGTTGTTGCCCCTGCTGCCTTCAGGAGGTCAGTGAGTATTTATCCAGGTAATATGTAAAGTAGTTCGACAAAAATTATCACCCTTTCATTGAACCTGTATAATCAAATGAGATTTTCTAAAATTTGGTCCATGAACTATTGTTTTATGCTTGAGAGTAATTGGGAGAGGAAGGGTGGCAGGTGAAAAATAGTGAGCAGTTAGGCCCCTGGCCCTGAGAAGTTCATCTCATGGGAATGAGGTTCTGCTCAGAGTCAGACTTTGGGAAGAGTTGAGAAGATAAAGCATGTTTGTAAAGTCCATTACTTTAAATGACCATGAGAGGTCTGGCTAAAGCCAGAGGAGGGCACCACAGAGAATATCCTAGGATACAATTCCAGGATCAAGTGTACAGAAGAATGAAGAAAAGAACAGATATGTCCATCTCACAATTTTGGCCAACCTATTATGGAAGAAACCTAGGAGATATCACCTTTGAGAAATCTCAAATCCTGTGTTCTTAAGTTCCCCATTTAAAAAATAATATATTTGTGCACCTGTAATAGGTATAATCTAGGTGTGGGTACCTTCAGTTCTATAAAGGCCAGGTGTCTATTTCACATTACTTGTCAGCTCACTGGTACAGAACGTGGATCTCAGGGGAGGCACCAGGGAACTGAAAGCGTACAGGAAAGTTGGTTTTTGCTTGTATCCCTACTGGCCTGAGACCAGCCCTTGCATGGTCAGTCATTCCAGACAAGTAGCTGTAAGAACAGGTCACAGACCGAGTTACAGGCACATAGATATTTGAATTCTAAGACTTCATTTATTTTCAAAAGATAACTGAAGTTATTCCTACTGAATTATGTTGTGTTTTGTCATTTAGCTTAGGTATAACAGTATCTATCCATAGGAATACCTGAGGAAAAACAGAGTTTGGTGGAATATGCTCTGAATGTAAAGCGCACAATAATAAACATCATATTATTGACCTTAGAAAATAGTTTAGGACAATGTCACTTACACATGAGCATGCTGAGGAACTCCCTAGGTCACCCCGCTAATAGCAGAGCCAAATTTTCAGGCCCCAGTTCCTTTCCATTATAGAGCCATCGCCACTCAGATTTGAAAATTTCACCAGCAATCAGGATTCTATTCATACATCTAAACCACTGTTTTTATAGGAGTTTGAGAAAAGAGTTCCTTAAAAAATTTCAACAAGTTTCATAAGTATGGAAATTTTTAAATGTACAGGTTGGGAGAGCAATGCTTAAGAGTGGAGTCTATGCATGCAGCCTGTCCGACTGTGTGACTCATCTTGTCTACTTTGCAGCTAGAGAATCTGATACAAGTTAGTTAACTCTCTGTTCTTCAGTTACTTTCTCCATAAATATGAATAATAGCACCAATCTGGTGTTTGTTGTCAATTAAGTATTGCGTAGAACAGTATCTTTTACTTAGAAGTCGGCAAAGGAGGTGAATAGACATTTTTTCCAAAGAATTAATAAAAGTGGCCCAAAGATGTTTGAAAAGTGTTCAACATAGCTAATCATTAAGAAAATTAAAACCAAAACCACTATGAGATGTCACATTACCCCTGTTAGAATGGTTGTTATCCAAAAACAAGACATAATTTGGCAAGGGTGTGAAGATAAGGGAGCACTCGTACACTGTTGGTAGGAATATTAATTGTTACAGCCATTATGAAAAACAGCATACGATCCACCAATCCCTCTTCTGGGTATATATGCAAAGGAAATGAGGTCAGGTTTTCAAAGAGATATCTACATTTCCATGTTAATTGCAGCATCAATTACAATAAACAAGATATGGAAATAACCTAAGTTTTGGTTGATGGATTCATGGGTAAGAAACATGATTTAGATATAGATATATAGATACACACAATGGGATATTATTCAGCCAAATAAAAGAAGAAAACCTTGCCATTGAGACAACATGGATGCACCTAGAGGCCATTGTGCTGAGTGAAACAGGTAAGACAGAAACAGACAAATGCAGTATGGTATCACTTACATATGGAATCTAAAAACAAAAACAAAAAACACTAATTCGTCAAAATAGAGATTTAAATAGTGGTTGTCTAGGACTGGGGAGAGGAGGATAGGGAAATGTTGGACAAACTACACCAACTTTTAGTTATAAGAGGAATAAGTCCTGAGGCTCAAATGTACAGCATAGTGAGTATAATAACACTATGTTGTATACTTGAAATTTGTCAAGAGAGTAGGTCTCAAGCATCACTATATGAGGTTATTGATGTGTTAACTAACCTGATTGTGGTAATCATTTCACAATGTATATGTATATCAAATCATCACATTGTACACTTTAAATATATTACAACTGTACTTGTCAATTATACCTCAATAAAACTGGAAAAGAAAATTATTGCCCATTCCAAAAAATGCACTTAATGAATGAAAGCTCTTATTAGACATGAGTGATGATGATTATGACAGCAATGATTACACATTACATATATTATTTTACAGATAAAAATCTATGCTCCTCCTGGTACACCAATAGGTTATGTTATTCAGACCAAGCACCCATATGTGCCTAAGTTTACAATTCAAAATGAGAATAAAAAGGATATACTAAGAATTATCGGTCCATTTTTTGCATGCAAATGTTGTGGAGATGTTGATTTTGAGGTAAGAGATATGATAATTTTTATAAGATTTGAGGTAAGAGATGTGATAATTTTTATAGGATTTCCTTACATTTTCCAAATGTAGGGAAAATATAATTTTGTGGGAAGTTACAAATATATTTTTAAAAATGTGTATCCTAATTCTCAAACGGGAGACAATGTGCTCTATATTTAACTTTGGTCAGAAAGGAAGTTATTAATCTCATTGAACTTCAGTATTGATTATGCTAAGTCAAAAAAAGAAAAGTGGAACCCTGCACTCAAATAAATATAAACAAAACAAGTAATATTTCAATGTGGTGGTTTCTGTATAGAGGTCCTATACATTATCCGTTTTGAATAGAATGTTAGCCTTGTCATCTAACCTTTGTCTGACTGACAAAGCCTTAATGATCCTTCCTTAGTCTGAAACACAGGCTGCCAGTGCTCTTGGCCCTCTTCAGAAGGTCTGACATCTTTGAGTTCCTACAAAAAGCCAAATTATGCAAAGAGAGTTTTCAGAAATATAGTGTAAGATGTGCTACCCAGTTATGCTTCTCTGTGTTCTCTCCTTTACCTTTGTATTAAATTTGATTGTTAGAAACCACAATATATCTGTATACTTACTACATGGAGCAATTTCATCACAGCAGTTTTCCAACAGATGGTCTAGCCTTAAGTCCAAATTATTTAGTAGCAAATATTTAAAAATCAGGAAATTTTATGAGCTAATCTTGACATGATTCTCTTGGAAAATCATAAAAATCTGTTAAACTGGGCTCACATTTTCACAGAAGGGGCAAAAATATCCTACAACTAACTGAGCATGGATGCTCTGCCACTTTCCCAACTTCCACAGGCTTTCCAATATTCCCTTCATTTTTTTATATTTCTTGGCTGACTTCCCCAGCTATGTGATTTTTCAATTCTTCTGTTAGACCCTGGTTATGTAAATATTAATTATTTCCTCCATGGATTTAACAGGCTCATGACAGAAATGGACAATTCTAAGAAGACACACACAATGTAAAGGCTCTTTTAAAAAAATGTATCTTTATTATCGGAAGTATCACAGATGTCCCCCTTTTTTCCCCACTGCCCCCTTCGCCCTGCACCCACCCACCAGGCCTTCACTGCACTTTTGTTTGTGTCCATGGGTTAGGCATACATGCATATAAATTCTCTGAGGAATCTCTTCCCATCCCCTATGTGGAATATGTATAATGTTTATGTTTGTGTGTGTGTAATATGCATGTGTAAGAACTTTATATAGATGTATGTAAAATAATCATTCCTTATGTAGGATATGGCATATGTATCAAAGATCCAGAGGAGTGGAAAGATAATTACTCATTTGGGGAACAATATTAATGGAAGTTTAGCTGTCATGTATTTATTTTGGAGAAATTGGTGAAACTAAAAAAAATGTGAAATTATTATAGTTAATGCTAAGGAATTTAGATTGCATCCAGCATGCATTTGCAATAGAATCCTTAGAGCATTTATTATATGTAATAAATTAACTTCTATGCATCTAGAATGATGCGAACTAGGTACCATCTTTCAGAGATTTGAGAAATGATCATTTGAGTCAATTTCTTTTTTTATATAAAACAAAATAGACTCTATTTTTTATGTTTTCTTTTTTAACTTTATTTTCTTATTGTTGACACTATTACAGATGTCCTCATTTTCCCCTCCTTTGCCCACCTCCACCCAGTCCCCTACCCTCTGGCCACCACCACACTGTTGTCTGTATTTATGGGTTATACATGCATGTTCTTTGGCTAAGCCATTCACCTTCTTTCAACCAGACCCCTCTCTATCCTACCCTTGACACTTAAATTAGGAATTTTGAGTATGAGGGACCACAATGGAATATGGACTACATCATGGTGTCAGTGGTTATGAAAACTTGGGGTAGAAAAGAGATAAAAGCCTGAACACAGCAGGGGTTGTTCCATAGGAAGAAATAACTCAGTGATATTTTATAAATATATTGAATGGACTGCCTCATAAATTTGATGTCAATTGAGAATGAAAAAACATCTGGAGATGAATCTATGTCTGAGAATTAAGAAGCTTAAATAATGTGTTTGGCAATGATAAGAATCTTGAAGGAGAAACAGTTGAGTTTCTCCTTCAAGCTACTGATTTTTATTTGAGTCAAGTTGAGTTTTAGGTATGTAAAGAAAAATATTGGAGTGTTTTCACATACACATAGTAGTTTAAGCCATGAGAAGATTATCCCAATGGTGTGGAGAAGACAATAGATTCTCATCTACATCCTGTAGAGATGATAAGGGAATCTGTCTCCTTCCAAGACTCTTGGCAAGGGAAAAACATGTACACATTAAACTGATATCCCAATCCAGGCCCCTTTATGAATTTGAAATCTGAATCCACACCATTATTATGGTATGTTTAGGAGTCTTAATACATAGAAATAGATCCTGAGTGGCAGGATCAAATGGGAAAGCACACTAGAAGGAGATTAATCACCAAAGAAACCTGCTATTCTTACAGAGGAGGGGGAATCTATCTTTACATTAACATATTTAAAAATTGCATAATTCCCTAGGAACCAAGAATAAACTGCATGCAATAGAATAGCTTGCAAGCATACAAAAACACTTAAACAGTAAAGAGACTAAACAAAAAAGGGAAGAATGATACCAATAATAAAGGACAGGAGTATTTGAAGATAAACCAAATAGAACCTCTGAAAATGAAAAATAGTCATTAATAAAACCTCATTGGAAAGATTGAGCTGCAAACTAGATACAGGTGAAGAGAACTGGATTATCCATATTTGGAAAATAAATAGGTGAGGAAAGCATTATAAATTTGAAGGGACAAAATAAAACTGAAGGGAGATAGAAGAAAAAACTACTCTTCCGTATGTCAAAGAGGAGCTACAGTGAAAGAGAATGCACTGAGATGCTATTCAAAGAGATAAATGACAGAAAGTTGCTAACTTGATACCATGCACCCTCAGATTCAAAAAGTACAAGGAGTTCTGTGTGTGAAAAAAAAAAACACACAAAAACCTGACACTCATATATAACTAAGGTAAACAGGAAACTTCAAATTATAAAAGAAAATATAAAATATGCAACTGTGGGGTTCCAAACAAGATGGTGGCATAAGTAAACATGGTACTTGAATCCTCCCACAATTATATCAAAATTATAACTAAACTAGAAGAAAACCATCATTCACAACAATTTGAAATCTAGCAGAATATAAGTCCTGCAACTAAAGATATAAAGAAGAAGCCACATTGAGGAGGAGCAGAGAATCTTTGCAACTGATAAGTTTGGGGACAAATCCCTCCCACTATGTATGAACAGCAATCAAGGCTCAACTACAACAAGAGGGTGTACACAGCCACACAGAGGGCACATCTGGAGTGCCAGACTGGGGTGATCAGGGAGGCTCTGCCACTGGACCCTGCAGAACACCTACTACATAAGGTGACTCTACCAACCCCAGGTAATATAGCCAGTACATAGAAGGAAACACAAGTAGTCAGGCAAAATGAGGAGACAAATAAATATGTCCCAAATGAAAAAGCATAACAAAATTCCAGAAAAAGAACTAATAATAGAGACAGCAGTTTATGAAATTCAGAGTTCAAAACACTGGTTATAAGGATGTTCAATGAATTTAGGGGAAGAATAGATGGACTCAATGAGAAGTTCAACAAAGATAGAAAACATGAAAAAGAAGCAGTCAGAAACGAAAAATGCACTGGCTGAGATGAAGAGTACATTACAGGAAATCAACAATAGAGTGGATTAAGCATAGGATCAAATTAGAGATTTGGAAGATAAGGAAACAGAAAACAGCCAATTAGAACATCAAAAATAAAAGGGAATCCACTAAATGAGGATAGTATATGGAGGCTTGGGACAACTTCAAGTGTACCAATGTTCAAATCATGGGAGTGCCAGAAGGAGAAGAGAAAGATCAAGGAATATAAAAAATGATGACAGAAAACTTTCCTAACTTGCTGAAGGAAATAGTCATACAAGTCTAGGAAGCACAGAGAGTCCCAAACAAGATGAACCCAAAGAGGCCTACACCAAGACACTAATTAAAATGCTAAAGGTTAAAGACAAAGAGAGTATCTTTAAAGCAGCAAGAGAAAAGCAGTGTTACCTACAAGGGAGCTTCCATAAGACTGTCAGCTGATTTCTCAACAGCAAGCAGTGGCAATAAATATTCAAAATGATTCAGAAGTTACTCTACCCAGCAAAGCTGTCATTTAGAATTGAAGGACAGATAAAGAGCTTCACAGAGAAGAAAAAGCTAAAGTAGCTGTAAGAAATAAGGCAAGCCCCCCCAATCCAGGGGTCCTGATAGAACACAAAACATACTCGGGAGCCAGGCAGCAAGGCAAATATCTTTACTTCTACGTAGAAGGGTGTGCACACATGGTATGAAAGCACGTGCATGAGCAGGTGGTCTGTTTGGCTTTATAGTCTCTGACATGCATGACCTGTCCCTTACTCTTGATTGGAGCTCAGGCGCACAGTCTTTCCTGATTGGCTAGTTCAAAGGGAGTGGTTGGCTTTTGCTGTTTCAAGATGGCGGCTTCCAGGGGTGCTGCAAGCCAGTGGCCAACATGGTGGCTGCCAAGTCATGCAGTCCAAAATGGTAGCTGTCTAAACTGTTCTTTGGCAGGGAAGATGATTTGTTTTTTTCTCACAACTCCCCCTTTCCTTTATTTAAACTCTTTTCTTCAAAATTGGCTGACATTCATTGACTTTCATGCTCTACAGTGTCTAGGAGAAGACTAATTTGCTGTTTGGTCAATGCGGTTTCAATTAACCCTTGGATAAGAACCCCCATCCCCATACATGGGATGATGTAACATCCCATCACTATAACTTCTAATCAAAGGGGTGAATGTGGACACCATTGCTCTAGTGCAGTGATGGCGAACCTATGACATGCATGTCAGAGGTGACACACGAACTCATTTTTTTGGTTGATTTTTCTTTGTTAAATGGCATTTAAATATATAAAATAAATATCAAAAATATAAATCTTTGTTTTACTATGGTTTCAAATATAAAAAAATTTCTATATGTGACATGGCACCAGAGTTAAGTTAGGGTTTTTCAAAATGCTGACACGCCAAGCTCAAAAGGTTCCCCATCACTGTTCTAGTGCATCAGAGAAAGGACCTTGATTCCAGGTTCCAGCTCACTCATCACTAAAGCTGTCAGTGCCTGTGGGGCCTCAGTGATGGTCCATCTGCTGTGTTGTCAGGGATGAATGTACAACACTGGCCCCCAACATTACACATATTTCTCCTTTTTCTGTCGAAATCAGATCCAAGGCCAACCTACTCTCCCAGGTCATCCTGCTGCTAACATCTGGCTGCTCAGCTATCCTTTTAACTGCATCTCAAGTATAGATAACGAGCCTTTGCTGGTTATAGTAAATATAATTAATCCAGCCACATTCTTGTTTACAGTGGGCCACCAGAACAGGGCAGACTCAAATCCTGCAGCAATCTGATTTCTAGCCTTAAACTCCTTTGGCACGCCTCCTGGAACCACAATGGAATCTGTGTATATGTGAGGATCAAAGCAACCCCCTGGACTCTCTCTCCTCTTCGTAGTCTGTCTGTCCATTGAAAAAGGTTTATGATATGCCAAAGTGAAAGCGATAGCCAATTGTATCAGAGCGCAAGTTCCACTCCAACTGCTGGGCAAGGCCACAAATCAGGGTCCCTCATGACACCACCAGACATCAGCACGGGGTATTGACATTGCAGCATGATTGCCTTCTGAGGATACTCGGCCATTTATGTATCCAGATAAATTTCTCATAAATCCCAAGCACTGTTTCCTCCTTTGAGAGGCAGAAGGTATAGTTTATGTCAGAGGACAGGGCTAGATGATTTGGAGGGGGAAGGTGGGTCCTTGCTCTTTACCTCTGTTGAATGAGAAGAATAGGGAAAGAGTCTTACAGGAAGCGTTTCCCCAGGTGGTTTCTTCCTGGTACAAGGCAAGCACACATTCCATCCCGTTACTGTCTGAGATCCATCTGAATGGAAATGGGACCACTTGGGCCTCTAGCCTTCTTGCTGAACCAGTGTAACAGCCACTTTTATTTAGAGAGTGTACAGAATATTTAGTCCATTCCACCCTGGCATTCGTTCCCTTATATCCTACTTCTCTTGCATGGTGGTGGCAGTGGCCTAGGGGATCTTCTCCTGTGATCTCTACCCCTAAATCTAGTTCTAGCCAATCTTTTGACCTAAAGGTTGAAATATCCAAGTCATTCAAGTTATCTATAATAAATAACTGGGTAAGCATGATCCAGGTTGTACACATTTCTCCAGCCCACATTGAAGCCTCTGTAATTTTCCAGATTCCTAAAGCAAATAGAGCCCTGTACATGATGGGTATTAAGAAAACTCACAGTTTTTAGTGTCAATTTCAAGGGGATATGTCCTATATGGCTGTTCAAGTTGAGGCGTGTCTGCCCTTAACCTCGGTGTGATGGGTCCAACCTTGCTCTGCATTCTGAACAGCAGTCTCTGTGGTAAACAACACATGTTGGGTCCTTCCCAGAAGGGTTTCAACTTGCTTCCCTTCCAAATCTTGATTAGAACAAATGTAGTCTTCCAGTCAATGGCGATGAACCGGAAACTCAAGGGGGCTTTGGGTCAGGAGGCCTTCTAACCTGAGAGAGATTAAAGTAGAAGTGATACCCAGTACATATTTCTTAAGAAATTGGTCCCTAGTTTCTATTGTAGGAAGATCTTGAGGCATTCCAGTGTCTATTAGAATCACCTACACCCAACTCCAGGTTAAAAAAAACAATAAGACTTTTCTTAAAATTCAAACCTTAGGAAGATTGTCAAACTTGATTTTACCAGATTAAATATTAAAGTGTATTAGACAGAAACAGAGGCTAGCAAACTTCAGTTCCCATGATTAAAATATGGTCTCTTATTTATTAAATACCTGTTTAATATAACATAATTATTTTATATAATAAAGAGGTAATATGTAAATTGACCACCACACCCTCGCACAAGATGGCCTCACCCATGTGGTCAAAAGATGGCCACCACAAGATGGCCAGCAGGGGAGGGCACTTGTGGGCAATCAGACCAGCAGGGGAGGGCAGTTAAGGGTGACCGGGTCAGCCAGGGAGGGCAGTTGGGGTGGAGGCCAGGCTTGTAGGAAAGGGCAGGTAGGGGTGACTAGGCCGGCAGGGGAGGGCAGTTAGGGGCAACCAGGTCAGCAGGGGAGGGCAGTTGGGGGCAATTGGGCCAGCAGGGGAGCAGTTAGGCATAAATCAGGCTGGCAGGCAGAAGCAGGTAGAGGCAATCAGGCAGGCAGGCAAGCGGTTGGGAGCCAGCAGTACCAGATTATGAGAGGGATGTCTGACTGCCGGTCAGACATCCCCTGAGGGGTCCCAGATTGGAGAGGGTGCAGGCTGGGCTGAGGGACAACCCCAGTGCACTAATTCTGTGCACTGGGCCTCTAGTTTTATTAGAAAAGAACTGACCAAAATAAAGCTTATTTTCTAACTTCATTTGTCCTTGGGTGTGGACAGCAAATGACACTAATTGGATTTCTCCCATCAGTCTCCCTGAGTACTTTGGCATAAGCTATTTACCCTCTGTTTAGGGAGGCAAAATACAAATCATTGACTCTTTAAGTGTCCTTGGTTTAGGGAAGATATTTTCTAGATGGCTCCAAATTGCTGTTTTACTATTTCAGCTTTCCTGTTCTGCTTGTACTGTTTATTTGCCTATATCATTTAATCAATTTCCTTTTAACATTTCTTTTTATAAGCTTCTTATAACTTCCACAGACATTCTTACAACTTTCAAAAACATGTTTACAACTTCCAGAAATAATCACCTCTATAAACCACTTTTTTTCCCTTTAAAATGCATAATCATGCCTCAGTCTTTCCATTACGTATTTCTACTCTAATAGTCTTTCTTTCTGTCATACCATCAGCAACTTGTACAGATCTTTTCTTTCTTTTTTTAATGTATTAGAATTCTTCACTCTTAGAAATCTTAATTTTTCAATGATTACCAAAAAGTAAACAGCCAACATTTCTTAGATTAACATTTATGACATACTTTAAATGCACTTTTACTTTCAAGAAAATATACCTTCAACAAAGTACAAGAGATCTTCTGTAATAAAAACTAAGAGCAGGCAAATTAAACTGTGTCTAGCAATTAATGTTTCATTTTTTAAAAAAATATTTAGATGTTTATCATTTAACCCCGCAATGCTCCAAAGCCTTTAAGTTAATTAAAATTTTTGGAAAATTATGTATAGGCATATGAAGCTAGAGAAAATGCAGGGAGAGGAGGGAGCAGGCTGTTCCTAGGCTCTAGCTGCTTGGATTTAAACTGCCAGATTTTTCCTTAGAGATAACATGTTAAGGTTACTGCTGTGGCTTCTGTTTCTGGCCCTCCAGGCCAGCCCTTCCCTAGGCCACTTGTTCTACAATCGTGAACATTATGTTAGTTTTCTGTTTTTGCCTTTCTTATTTTTATGAACATAGATTTTCTGAGCCTCTTTTAATGGCTTTTCTGCACTTCTTTAACTTTATCCTTCCAGTTCTTTAACTTTTCAGTTCTCTTGAGATGTCAGGTCAACTATTGATGACAAAATGTAATTTTTAATATTTCTTGGCCCAACAGGTCCTCAGGATCTGGCCCAGAGTACTTTCTCATTTGATCTTTTAGTCTTGGTAAAATTCAGAAGGTCCTTCTTCTTTGCCTTGCTGAATATTGAAGGCTTTACTTAGGTTCTGAGTCCAACTGGGGCTCCTGGGTTTGGAAATCTTACACTGCTGTAAGCACACCAGGGCCAGCCAGGTGCTCTCTTTCCCAGATAACCATAGCATTTCATTTCTGTCTGCCCTTGTTCTCTTTCAGGCTTTTTTTTTTTTTTTCTTTTACAGGCTGGCCACTTCCTCCAACAGAGAGCAATCAGTCTCTTCTTGAGTGACTAGACTTTTATTATTAACATATTTATAATTATTACTGAAAAGCTTTTTCACAAATTCTTTATTTTAGTTATGTTTATTTATTATATCTTAACAACTTTGAGATTTTAAAGCCAATCATTACCTAAAGCATTTTCTTGACCAATAACCATGATTTCCTTTTCTGTTCAAGGAAAGGACATGCTAATCTGGCTGGGAGTCGTATGCCCCCGAGCAAGAACTGCCCATTTTCATGGAAGCATTGATCTTGTTACCCAACCCAGCCTGCATAGCTTACTTCCTTATGCAATTTCAAGTATATTGTATTGGTCTAATTTAGTTCAAAAATATTTCTTTTTAGGGGGAGAGAGTAGATCTTTGTGTCACCTCAGGGCCCTTGAGATGTCACAAAGCTGCCTCTCAGTTAAATTCTCAAAATATTACATTCGGAAAATCTGTCAAATAAACCCAATTTAAATATTAAAACTTAAACCAGTTGTAACATTAAAGATTTGGTCTTGACCACAGAATTAATTATTTTCAATTTGGCTATGACATTTTTATATTTTAATAATGTCACAGATATGATATACTTTGAATGTCTCAGAGAAAATGCTGGAAGGACATGCCAACCTCCCGCCCATTTCCTTGTTGCAAGGGCGCAGGAGTGGCAAGCTGTGCCCATCCCATAGCCTCAGTTTCATTTCCGCCAGCCTGTGCAGGTTTGTGATGTCACAGGCAGGCGCTGAACCACCCAGTCCCCTGTAATACCAACACTGCCTGTTGGATGTTTAATGGACATGATGTAAGGCGGGGCTTTGCAAATTCCTCCACCCTGCCCCTTTCAGAGCACCTGCACAAATTTCACGAGTGTGCCTTTTATTCTGCAGCTTTTAAATTTAAAAGCCATTTTCAAAGCTGCCTTAGAATATTAAAATCTTAACCCAGCACAGCAAAATGACCTTTGGTTCTGAGTGGCACAAAGCCTACAGGGAGGGTTCCCTATATTCATAAACCAGGGGAAAGCAAAGTCCCTAAAAGATCGAAAGTCAACATTACATTACAGACATACAGACAGAAATCTCACTAGCTAAAAGTTTCTGGCTGGCCAACACCCTGCCAGGGAGAGCAGGATGAATCCCCAAAAATAAGGATTCTTGGCAGCTGCTGGGGTATCCTGCAATCTCTGTCACGTGTTCAGCCTCACCACGCATAACTGGGCTTCCCAAAAGCAGGAATTTCCCCATCTTTAAACAGACTAAAGAAACAACTAAAAGACATAAAACATCAACAAATACTCTCATACAGGCATGCGCCACACTGAAAGTTTACACTGCAGAGCAATGTCTTTTGTCCCTGGTTTGGGGCACTGCCTCTCCCCAGAATCTCAGCATTCTCCCAATGGACTATTTTGGGGAATGTATTCCCTAGGCCTAGAATTTCTGATTCCCATCCTCAGCAGGTTGCTTGTGACTATGTACTCAACCCCCCATATTGGAGGTTTCTCGTATTCCCTGAGATCTGCTTCATCCTTCTCTGGCCACTTCCCTCGCAGGAGAATGGAACCACAGATCAGAACTCCACACTCACTTTATGTCCAAGACACATCCCAGTCACATATGACCGACCTCCGAGGATACCCAATCACCAACGTATTACTCAGTCGAATTTCCCACCTTGGCTCATGCTTACCTGATTGCCACAGGTCTTGCTTGGGCCCTGCATGTGTTGCTGGCTGACTCTTGATCCTGAAATCATAGGTGGCCCGGGGTGGATGGATGTCCCTCCCTCTGAGGCTGCTGCAACTTGGTAGTGGGGTGCACCTCCTCAGGAAAGGGGTCCAATTTCCCTGTGATGACAAATGGTATCCCGGATGAGACCCCAGATTGTAAGAAATAAGGTGAGCCCCCCAGTTCAGGGGTCCTGGTAGAACACAAAACATACTCGGGAGCCAGGCAGAGAGGCAAATATCTTTACTTCTACATAGACCTGTACTTTACTCTTGATTGGAGCTCAGGCACACCGTCTTTCCCAATTGGCTAATTCAAAGGGAGGGGTTGGCCTTTGCTGTTTCAAGATGGTGGCCCCCAGGGGAGCTGCAAGCCATGAGGCCAACATGGCAGCTGCCAAGTCATACAGTCCAAAATGTCAGCTGTCTAAACTGTTCTTTGACAGAAAAGATGATTTGCTTATTTTCACATAGTTCATTACCATAAAAACAGTATTACAAGAAATGTTAAAGGATCTTCTTTAAAAAGAAGAAAGATTAAAAATATAATAATAAAATAACAATAAATACATACCTATCAATAATTACTTTAAGCACAAACGGATTAAATGCTCCAATGAGAAGACATACCGTGGCTGAATGGATAACAAAACAAGGCCCTTACATATTCTGTCTACAAGAGGCTTTCTTCAGATCAAAAGACACACACACTGAAAGTAAAAGGATGAAAAAAGGTATTTCATAAAAATGGAAATAAACAAACAAAAGCTGGGGTAGCAATAGTTACACCAGACAAAATAGACCTAAAAAATAAAAATAAAATAAATGGACAAAGAGAATAGAAACAGACTCATAGATACAGAGAATATTTTGATAGTTCCCAGAAGGGTGTTGGAAGTATGGGTGAAAAAGGTGAAAGGATTAAGAAGTACAAGTTGAAAGTTACAAAATGTCATGAAGATGTAAAGTACAGCATAGGGAGAGTATAGTCAGTAATCTACACTAATAAAAGATAAACATGCAAATTGACCGTGCCTTCGCTGTACCTTAAGCCACGCCCACCAGCCAATCGGGGTGACTGTATGCAAATTAATCCAACCAAGATGGGGGCCGGCAGCCACAGAGGTGGAGTGAGCAGGAGGCTTGGTTGCCCCAGCGATGGAAGAAGCCATGGTTCCTGGCCGGCTGCTGCCTCCTCTCAAGGCAACAAAGTTTCAATTATAGAAGGTAAATAAACCTCAGATACCTGCTTCCAGTCACCATGGCCACGGAGTTGGAGCGAATAAAAAAAAAGGAAAGGCTGGGAGCTTCAGTCGCTGGGGGCTTGGTCAGTCTGAAAACAGCCATCAGCCCCTCACCCAGACTGGCCAGGCACCCAAGTGGGGAACCTCACCTGGAAGGGGGTTTGGACAGACTGAAAACGGCCCTCAGCCCCTCAACCAGGCTGGCCAGGCACCCCAGTGGGACCCCCACCCTAATCCGGGACACCCTTCAGGGCAAACCAGTTGGCCCCCACCTGTGCACCAGGCCTCTATTCTATATAATAAAAGGGTAATATGCAAATTGACCCTAACTGTAGAATGACTGGGAATGACTGGTCACTATGACACACACTGACCAGCAGGGGGCAGATGCTCAATGCAGGAGCTGCCCCCTGGTGGTCAGTGTGCTCCCACAGGGGGAGCTCTGCTCAGCCACAAACCAGGCTGATGGCTGCCAGTACAGCGGTGGTGTTGGGAGCCTCTCCTGCCTCCTCAGCAGCGCTAAGGATGTCCGACTGCAGCTTAGGTCTGCTCTCTGCTGGCAAGTGGACATCACCCAATGGCTTCCAGGCTGCCAGAGGAATGTCTGACTGCCAGCTTGGGCCTGATCCCCCAGGGAACAGGCCTACACCAGCAGGTGGACATCCTCTGAGGGGTCTCAGACTACAAGAGGGCATAGGCCAGGCTGAGGGACCTTCCCGAGTGCACAAATTTTTGTGCACCGGGCCTCAAGTATTCTGATAGCTATGTATGTTGTCAGATGGTACTAGATTTAATGGGGTGATCACTTAGTAAGTTAAATAATGTCTAATCACTGGCTCATACACCTGAAACTAATAGAATATTGTATGTCAACTATAATTAAAAGAAATTATTTAAAAAGAAATTAATAAAAAGGAATAAGCCCTAGCTGGCTTGACTCAGCGGATAGAGTGTCAGCCTGCAGACTACAAGGTCCCAGGTGTGATTCTAGTCAAGGGCACATACCCTGGTTGTGGGTTCAGTCCCCAGTGGGGAACATGCAGGAAGCAGCCAATCAATGATTCTCTCTCATCATTGATGTTTCTATCTCTCCCTTTCTCTTCCTCTCTGAAATCAATAAAAATATATATTTTAAAAATATGAATAATACTAGCCAATGTAGACAGCAGCTCTAGTCACAATAGCCAAAAAGTAGAAACAATCCAAATGTCCATCAACAAATGAATAAACAAAATGTAATCCTATCTAATAAAAGAGAAATGGTAATTAGCCGTACATCCGCTACTCTTCCCATTCGCTAAGCAGGGTGATATGCAAATTAACTGCCAACCAAGATGGCGGCCGGCAACCAGGCGGGTTGAAGCTAACATGAGGCTTGCTTGCTTCAGTGATGGAAGACTCCAACGTTCCCTCCTGCTGCTGCCAGGCTCTGAGCTTGCAGTTTGAAACATTGTTACAAATATAGAAGCTAAACAAAACCCCAGAAACCTGCTTTCAGCCAGCCAGGATCTCAGAGCTGGAGTTGAAAAAGTGTTTCGTTTATAGAACCCAAACAAAGCAGATACCTGCTTTAAGCAGCAGAGGCCTAAGAGCTGGAGCCAAGTCTCAGAGCTAAAGCTGTCCCAGAATAAAAAAAGAAAAAAGAAAAAAAGGAGCGGTTGGGAGCTTCAGTCAGCCACCAGCCTGATAACAGCCCTAAGCCCCTCACTGAGACTGGCCAGGCACCCCAGTGGGGACCCCCACCCTGAAGGGTGTGTGACCAGCTGCAAACAGCCATCATCCCCTCATCCAGGCTGGCCAGGCACCCCAGTGGGGACCCCCACCCTGATCCAGGACACCCTTCAGGGCAAACCAGCCGGCCCCACCCATGCACCAGGCCTCTATCCTACATAGTAAAAGGGTAATATGCCTCCCAGCACCGGGATCAGAGGAGCCGCGAGGCCTCCCAGCATCGGGATCAGCGTGACAGGGGGCAGCGCCCAAACCCCCTGATCGCCCTGTGGCTCTGTGTGTGACAGGGGCCTGGGCCACAACCTCCCTATCTGCCCTGATCTGTTCATAACAGGGGAAGGCATCCCAACCTCCTGATCAGCCTTGCTCTGTGCATGACAGGGGGGAGCTCCCCAACACCCTGATGGGCCCTGCTCTGTGTGTGACAGGGTATGGAGCCCCAACCCCTCTGATGGGCACTGCTCTGTGCGTGACAGGGGGCAGCGCCCCAACCCCCTGATTGGCCCTGCTCTGTGCGTGACAGGGGGTGGCGCCGCAACCTCCCCATCAACCCTGCCTTGAGTGTGACGGGGGGGGTGTCCCAACCCCCCAATCGGCCCTACCCTGAGCGTGACTGAGGCTGACATCGCAACCTCCCGATCCACCCTGCTCTGTGCATGACAGGGGGCAGCGCCCCAACTCCCGAATTGGCCCTGCTCTGAGCCCGACCAGGGGCTGCACCTAGGAATTGGGCCTGCCCTCTGCCACCCGGGAGCAGGCCTAAGCCAGCAGGTAGTTATCTCCCGAGGGGTCCCAGACAGCAAGAGGGCACAGACCTGGCTGAAGGACCCCCCCTCCCCCCAGAGTGCACAAATTTTTGTGCACCGGGCCTCTAGTCTTATATAATAAAAGGTTAATATGCAAATTATCTCCATGAGCAGGAGTTCGACTGACCGTTAGTTAGATGTGCGCTGACCACCAGGGGGTGGCGCATAACATGGCAGGCATCAGCTACATGGCACTGGCAGCAGGTGGAAATGGTGATGCTGCCGGCCCCATGGGCCCCAAGGAGAGTGCAACCATGATGTGATGGTGGAGCAGGTGAGTGGGCCGTGCCAAACCAAGGCAGATGTGAACAAGGGCCCCAATCACCCGCCAGTCTCCCTGAAGACGGCGGTAGTAGTGGGGGTCAGGGCTGGAAAGCAGGTGGTGTCAGGCCAAGATGGATGCGAGCAGGGACCCTGATCACCTGCCGGTTGCCCCAGAGAACAGCCCTAATCACTGGCTAAGGCTAGGGACCTTACCTGTGCATGAATTTGTGCACCAGGTCTCTAGTGTATAAATAAAATAAAATATGCAAGTGTAAAGGGGAAATCTTATCTCTAGGGATTTGTGGCATTTTACTATAGGTTTACTAATTGTTTTTCTTCTTTTTGTATTGTCTATTAATATCCATTTATCTGTTGCATTGTTTACATTTTTCTTCTCAATTTATAAAAATTAATTTGTTTATTGTAGACAATCCTGCATCTATCCTCTGATTTACATTTTAAACAAATCTAACCGTTGTTTTTAAACTTGATTTGTTGATGATAGCCATTCTGACAGGCGTGAGATGGTACCCCATTGTTGTTTTGATTTGCATCTCTTGGATGATTAGTGACTTTGAGCATGTTTTCATATGTCTCTTGGCCTTCTGTATGCCTTGCTTCCAAAAGGGCCTATTAGGTCCTTTGACCATTTTTTGATTGGATTGTTTATGTTTTTGTGGGGTTTTTTGTTAAGTTGTATGATTTCCCTATACATTTTGTAGAATAAACCCTTATCGGAAATAACATTGGCAAATATATTCTCCCATGCAGTGGGCTTTCTTGTTGTTTTGTTGATGGTTTCTTTTGCTGTATGGAAGCTTTTTATTTTGATATAGTCCCATTTGTTTATTTTCTCCTTAGTTTCCATTGCCCTAGGACCTGTATTGGTAAAGATATTGCTATGACAAATGTCTGCTAATTTGCTGCCTATGGATTCTTCTAGGATTTTTTATGGTTTCCTGTCTTATGTTTAGGTCCTTTATGCATTTTGAGATTTTTTTTGTGTATGGTGTGAGTTGGTGCTCTAGTTTCCTTTTTTTTTTTTTTTGCATGTATCTGACCAGGTTTCCAAACACCATTTATTGAAGAGACTCTCTTGACTCCATTGTATTTTCTTGCCTCCTTTGCCAAATATTAATTGAGCATAATGACTTAGGTTGATCTCTGGATTCTCTGTTCTATTCCATTGGTCTATATGTCTGTTCTTGTGTCAGTACCAGGCAGATTTGAGAACAGTGGCTTTGTAGTATAGATTGATATCTGCTATTGTGATCCCTCCAACTTTGTTCTTCTTTCTCAATATTGCTTCAGCTTTGTGTATATTGTACCAGCATTGCATTCCTGGAATAAATACCACTTGGGCATGGTGTATGATCTTTCTTATGTAATGCTGGATCTGTTATGCTAGAATTTTGTTGAGGTTTTTAGCATCTATGTTCATGAGAGATATTGGCCTGTAATTCTCATTCTTTGTAATGTCTTTATCTGGTTTTGGAAAGAGCTTGGAAGTGTGCCTTCCTCTTGAATGCTTTGGAATAGTCTGAGAAGAATAAGTTTTAGTTCTTCTTTGAATGTTCGGTAAAACTCCTGTGAAGCTGTCTGGCCTCAGGCTTTTGTTTGCTGGAAGGTTTTTGATGACTGCTTCAATTTCCTCCTTAGTTACCATCCTGTTGAGATATTTTATTCTTCTTGATTGAGTTTTGGAAACTTGTATTTTTCTAGGAATATGTCCATATTCTCTCTAGGTTTTCCAGTTTGTTGGAATAGAGTTTTTCATAGTATTTTTTACAACCTTTTGTATTTCTGTGGGATCTGTTCTTATTTTGCCTCTTTCATTTCTGATTTTGTTTATGTGGGTTCTGTCTTTCAGGTTCTTGGTGAGCCTTGCTAGAGGTTCATCAATCTTGTGTATCCTGTAAAAAAAAAAAAACAAAAAAAAAACAAAAACAAAAACAAAAAAAAACCCAAAAAAACAGCTCTTGGTTTCACTGATCTTTTGTATTTTTTTGTCTTTATACCATTTGTTTCTTCTCTGATCTTTATTATCTCCTTCCTTCTGCTCACTCTGGGCTTTTCTTGTTGCTCTCTTTCTAATTCTTTAAGTTGTAGAGTTAGATAATTTATTACCAGTTTTGTTTCTTGAGGTAGGCCTGTAATGCTATGAAATTCCCTCTCAAGTTTGCTTTTACTGTGTCCCATAGGTTTTGGATTGTTGTGTTTTCATTGTCATTCGCTTCCAGGTTGTTTTTAATTTCTTCTTTGATTTGTTTGGTAACCCAATCATTGTTTAATAGCATGCTATTCAGCATCCAAGTGTTTGAATTTTTATTGTTTTTATTGTAGTTGATTTCTAATTTTATGCCATTGTGATCCGAGAAGATGCTTGATATGATTTCATCTTCTTGAATTTGGAGAGACATTGCCTGTGACCCAATATGTGGTCTATCTTTGAAAATGTCCCATGTGCACTTTAGAAGAATGTATATTCTGTAGCTTTGGGTTGAAATGTTCTGAAGATGTCAATTAGGTTCATCTGATCTAGTGAGTTGTTTAGGACTGCTGTTTCTTTGCTGATTTTTTGTCTAGAGTATTATCCGGTGATGTCAGTGGGGTATTAAATTCCCCTGATAAGGTTGTATTGCTGTTGATCTCTTCCTTGATATTGTCCATAACTTTTTTTATGTATTTGGGTGTTCCTGCATTGGTTGCATATATGATTACCAGAGTTATATCCTATTGTTGTATTGATCCCTTTAGTATTATGAAGTGGTCTTCCTTATCTCTTGTTATGGCTTTCACTCTGAGTTCTATTTTTTTCAGATACAAGTATTGCTACCCCAGCTTTTTTTTCATTTCCATTTGCCTAAAAGATATTTTCCCATCCCTTCACTTTCATTCTGTGTGAGTCTCTTGTTGTGAGGTGGGTCTCTTATAGACAGCAGATATATGAATCATGTTTTCTTATCCATTCAGCCACTCAATGTCTTTTGACTGGAGTATATAGGTCATTTTCATTTAAAATTATTATTGATAGGTACTTGTTTGTAGCCATTTTTATTTTTTAAGCCTATCTTCCTTCTTCTCTTTGTTTCCCTTCTTTTTTTCAACAGTCTCTCTAGAATTTCTTGCATTGCTGGCTTGGTAGTGATAAACTCCATTAGCCTTTTTTTCTCTGTGAAGCTCCTGATTTTCCCTTCATTTTTGAATGATTGCCTTTCTGGATAGAATATTCTTGGAATCAGTCCCTTGCTTTGCATCACTATGTTTAGTTCTTTCCATTCCTTTCTGGCCTGATATTTTTCTGTTGAGAAATAATTTGATAAACTAATGGGAGATCCCTTGTAGGTAACTTTCTGTTTCTCTATTGTAGCCTTGAAGATTCTCTCTTTATTGATAATGTTTGCCCATGTAATTACAACATTTCCTGGTGTAGATATTTTTTGTTTCATCTCGTTTGGGACTCTCTGTGCTTGTGTGACTTTCTTCTTCCCCAAATCAGGGAAGTTTTCTGACATTATTTCTTCAAATAGGTTTTCTAAATCTCGTTCCTCTTCCTGTCATTCTGGAATCCCTATTATATGTATATTGCTTCATTTCATGTTGTCCCAAAACTTCCTTAGGCTCTCCTCCTGTCTTTTGATTTTTTTCTCCTATTTCAGATTGTGTGTGTTTTGCTTTCCTGTCTTCTAATTCGCTAATTCTGTCCTCTGCTTCTCCTAGTCTACTGTTGAAAGCTTCCATATTGTTTTTTTTTTTATTGCTTCTATATAATTCTTTATTTGTTCCTGATTCTTACAGAGGTTGTTTATTTTCTCATCCATCTGGTTTATGAACTGTATGGTCCTTAGTATGAATTCTTTTTTTCTGACATATCACATGCCTCTATTTCATATTGTTCTTTTTCTGGTGATTTCTCCCTTTTCTTTCCTTTGGGGGTTGCACTGTCTCCCCATTTTCACTCTCACCAAAAGATCTAGGTGTTGAGTAGCACAGGGTGTGTGGCTGCAGTAGTGGGCTTGGTGGTAGGTTGTGCAGTCATGTGTGGCAACTGCTCCTCAGGTGGTCACAAGCAGCATCTGCTCTTTGGGCAATCTCAGGTGGCATCCGCTCCTCAGGTGGTTGTGGGGTGGCCATTCCTCGTGCAGTTGCAGGGCAGCTGCTCCTCTCTTGTGTGTGGGTCATGGCCTCTCCTCAGAGGGTTACTGGCAGCTGCCTATCATCGTGTGGTTGAGGGGTGGCCAATCTGCATGGTCACAGGGTGGTCACTCATCATATGGTCACAGGCAGCAGCCACTCATCACGTGTCATGGGTGGCAGCAGCTCCACATGTGGTCATGGCCAGCAGCTGCTCCTTGAGTGGTCGTGAGTGATGGCTGCTCCTTGTGAGATTGTGGGGCTGCTGCCCCTCATGTGGTTTTGGGCAGCTGCTCCTCAGGTGGTCACAGGGTGGGTGCTACTTGGGTGGGGGGTGCGGGGCACTGCTCCTTATGCGGTCATGGGCGGCAGCTGCTCACTTGGCTGCTGGAGTGGTCATGGTGCCTGGGGCTGCTGCATAAGGCTCGGTTGTTCACACATGCAGTTACTGCTCCTGGGGTTGTTGTGTAAGGCTCAGCTGATCATGTACTTGGTCTTGGAGCCCAGAGCTCCTGCGTAAAGCTCAGCTGCGCCCGCATTCAGTCTCAGACAACGGGTTTGCTGCGCAAGGCTCAGCTGTTCGCAAGCACGCATGTGGTCGCTGTTCTTAGGATTAAAACATCTTGTTGCTGGGAAAGGAGTGTGCTCTGGAACTCACAGTAGCCCTCAGTTGGGGGGGGGGGGCTGTATTCCTGGTGTCTTTGAGTCAGCAGCCGAGGCAGCAGGTGCCTGGCTAGAGTGGCTGTAGAATCCCGGGTGGTGTCTGAGAGAACCCAGGGTGGAGGTGAGGCTGGGCTTCCAGTCACAGCAGCTCTCCCTTTCAAGATGGTGTGGCCTCTGCAGCAGAGCCGGCACTCTAGGAGAGATAACAGCAGTAGCAGGGGCTTCCTGGTTATTCAAACCTGGTCTGCCAGCCCCCGAAGTTCCTGCAAGATCTAGCTGTCCCTCACTCAGTCACACACACACACACACACTACATGTCCACACACTCCCCTTTTGCTCCCTCACTCACTCACACTCTCTCCCTCACTGCTGTCCTCCCACCTACCATCTTGGAATCAATGGAGAATTATTCAAGTCTAATAGTTTTAGATGGAGTCTTTAGGGTTATCTATGTGCAATATCATGTCATCTGCAAATAATGACAGTTTTACTTCTTCTTTTCCAATTTGGATGCCTTTTATTTCTTCTTCTAGTCTGATCACTATGGCTAGCACTTCCAGTAATATATTGAACAGGATTGGTGAAAGTGGGCATCCCTTTCTTGTTCCTGTTCTTAGGGGAAATGGTTTTAGTTTTTGTCCATTCAGTATGATATTGGCTGTAGGTTTGTTGTATAAGGCTTTTATTATATTGAGGTATGATTGCACTATTCACATTTGGCTGAGAGTTTCTTATCAAGTGATTGGATTATGTCAAATGTTTTTTCTGTATCATGATATGCTTATGTAATTTTTGTCTCTCAACTTGTTTATGTGATGTGTAAAGTCTATTGATTTGTGGATATTGCATCCCCAGAAAAAAATCACACTGGACCATCGTATATATATGACCTTTCTAATGTAATGCTAAATCCGATTTGCTAGAATGTTGTTGAGGATTTTAGCATCTATGTTCATCAGGGATATTGGCCTGTAATTCTCTTTCTTTGTAGTGTGTTTTTTTTTTCTGATTTGGGGATTAGGGTAATGCTGGCTTCATAGAAAGAACTTGGAAGTGTGCCTTCCTCTTGAATTTTTTGGACTAGTCTGAGGAGGCTGGGTTTTAGTTCTTCTTTGAGTTTGGTGAAACTCCCCTATGAAACTGTCCAGACTAGGGTTTTTTTTGTTGGAAGTTTTTGATTACTGATTTAATTTCATTAGTAGTTATATGCCTATTCTGGTTTTTTTTTTTATTCTTCCTGATTGATTTTGGAAGCTTGTATTCTTCTAAGATTACATCCATTTCATTTAAGTTTTCCAGTTTGTTGGAGTAGAGTTGTTCATAGAATTATTTTTACAATACTTGGTATATCTGTGGGCTCAGTGGTTACTTTACCTCTTTCATTCCTGAATTTGTTTATTTGGGTCCTCTTTCCTTCTTGGTGAGCACGGCTAGAGGTTCATCAATCTTGTTTTTCCTTTCAAAGAACAAGCTTTTGGTTTTATTTATCTTTTGTAGGGTTTTTTGTTTGTTTGTATGTTTGTTTGTTTTGAGTTTTTTTTATTATTGTTGTTGTCTTGGTCTCTATGTCATTTATTTCTGTTCCAATCATTATTATTTCCTTCTTTCTGCCTACTTTGGGCTTTTCTTCTTCTTCTTTTTTTTTCAAAATGGGCTTTTCTTCTTGCCCTCTTCCTAATTCTTTAAGTTGTAGGGTTAGATAATTTATTACCACTTTTTCTTGTGTTTTGAGGTAGGCCTGTAGAACTAAAGGGTGTCCCAAAATTCACGCAAGAAATAATTTTGATAGAAAACACAGGTTTATAATTAAAAATTGTAAATTTTTTTGATTCATAAAGTATACAGTATAGGGTTATGTACAGAATAGCATATCGGGCAAATGGCCTCCACAGCTTTGCTGGCACATACGCACTCTTTTGTTATTGTCTGAGCAGCCGCATTTTCGAAAAAGAATGGTCTGATGATGTCTCCAGCCTAAAATCCGCACCAAACAGTAACACGTTGTGGATGCATTTGTTCCTCAACAATTACTCGTGGATTTTATGTACCTTAAATGTGACAATTTTGTCAATTAACCAAGCCATCAAGATGAAAATGAGCCTCATAGAAATTCAGCCACATTTATGCAAAACGGTCATGGAAAATTTCAACAAAAGCCGAAACCAGTTTGGCTCAGTGGATAGTGCGTTGGCCTGCAGACTGAAAGGTCCCAGGTTCGATTCCGGTCAAGGGCATGTACCTGGGTTGTGGGCACATCCCCAGTGGGAGATGTGCAGGAGGCAGCTGATCAATGTTTCTCTCCCATCGATGTTTCTAACTATCTATCTTTCTCCCTTCCTCTCTGTAAAAAATCAATAAAATATATTTAAAAAAAAAAAAAAGAAAATTTCAACAAAAGAGTACGTATGTGCCAGCAAAGTCGTGGAGGCCATTTACCCTATATGCTATTCCTTACATAACCTTATACTGTATACTTTATGAATCAATAAAAAATTTACAATTTTTAATTATAAACCTGTGTTTACTATCAAAATTATTTCTTGCATGAATTTTGGGACACTCTTTATGAACTTCACTCTCAGGGCTGCTTTCACTGTGTCCCATAGATTTTGGATTGCTGTGTTTTCATTGTCATTGGTTTCCAGGATGCTTTTTACTTTTTCTTTAATCTCTTTGGTAACCCAACCATTGTCTAAGAGCATGCTATTTTTTCACCAAGTGTTTGATTTTTTTCATTGTTTTTATTGTAGTTGATTTCTAATTTTATGCCAGGTCTGAGAAGATGCTTGATATTATTTCAATCTTTTTTTTAATTTGGAGAGACTTTGCCTGTGACCCAATATGTGGTCTATTTTTAAAATGTCCCATGTGCACTTGCAAAGAATATATATTCTGTAGCTATGGGGTGAAATGTTCTGAAGACATCAATTAATTCCACTTGATCTAGTGAGTCATTTAGGATTGCTGTTTCTTTGCTGATTTTTTATTTAGAGTATTATCCAGTGGTGTCAATGGGGTATGAAAGTCCCCTACTATGCCCTGGCCCATGTGGCTCAGTGGATAGAGTATCAGTATGTGGACTAAGGGGTTCCAGCTTCTATTCCGGTCGAGAAGACTTACTTCGGTTATGGGCTCCTCCTCGGCCCAGGTAACTGGTGGGGTTCATGCAGGAGGAAACCAATAGATATGTTTCTCTCACATCAATTTTTCTCTTGGTCTTTCCCTCTCTTTCCCTCTCTCTTTAAAATTAATGGAAAAATATCCTTGATGGAGAATTTTAAAAAGTAAAAAAAAAATGTCCCTTACTATGATTGTGTTGCTGCCGATCTCCCCTTTGATATCTTCCAAAAGATTTTTTAAGTATTTGGGTGCTCCTGTATTGAATGCATATATGTCTAGCAGAGTTATATACTGTTATTGAATTGCTCCCTTTAGTATTATTCAGTGGCCCTCCTTATCTCTTGTTATGGACTTCACTTTGAGGTCTATTTTGTCAGATATAAGTATTGCTACACCAGTTTTTGTTTTATTTCCATTTGCCTGAAAAAATTTTTTCCATCTCTTCACTTTTATTCTGTGTGAGCCCTTTGTTCTGAGGTGGGTTTCTTGTAGACAGAAAATACATGGCTCATTTTTTTTATCCATTCAGTTACCCTATCTCTTTTGTTTAGAGCATTTAATCCATTTACTTTTAAGATTATTATTGATAGGTACTTGTTTGTTGCCATTTTTATTCTTCATGCCTTTGTTCCTTCTTCCCTCTCTATTAATTTTTTTTAAAATTAAATCTTTATTGTTCAGATTATTACAGTTGTTCCTCTTTTTTCTGCCATAGCTCCCCTCCACCCTGTTCCCACCCCACCTTCTGCCCTTACCCCTGCCACCCAGTATTCTCATCCATAGGTGTACAATTTTTGTCCAGTCTCTTCCCACACCCCCCACACCTCATTCCCCCCCCCCAGAGAATAGTCAGTCCACTCCCTTTCTATGCCCCTGATTCTATTATATTCACCAGTTTATTCTGTTCATCAGATTATATATTCACTTGATTTTTAGATTCACTTATTGATAAATGTGTATTTGTTGTTCATAATTTGTATCTTTACCTTTTTCTTCTTCTTCCTCTCCTTAAAGGATACCTTTCAGCATTTCATATAATACTGGTTTGGTGGTGATGAACTCCTTTAGCATTTTCTTATCTGTGAAGCTCTTTATCTGACCTTCAATTCTGAATGATAGCTTTCTGGGTAAAGTAATCTAGGTTGTAGGTTCTTGCTATTCATCACTTTGAATATTTCTTGCCACTCCCTTCTGGCCTGCATAGTTTCTGTTGAGAAATCAGCTGACAGTCGTATGGGTACTCCCTTGTTGGTAACTAACTGTTTTTCTCTTGCTGCTTTTAAGATTGTCTCTTTGTCTTTTGCTGTTGGCATTTTAATTATGATGTGTCTTGGTGTGGTCCTCTTTGGATTCCTTTTGTTTGGGGTTCTCTGCGCTTCCAGGACTTGTAAGTCTATTTCTTTCACCAAGTAGGGGATGTTTTCTCTCATGATTTCTTCAAATAGGTTTTCAATATCTTGCTTTCTCTCTTCTTCTGGCACCCCCATAATTCTGATGTTGGTACGCTTGAAGCTGTCCCAGAGGCTTCTTACACTATCTTCGTATTTTTGGATTCTTTTTTCATTTTGCTTATCTGGTTGGGTGTTTTTTGCTTCTTTGTATTTGAAATCGTTGACTTGATCCTTGAGTTCCTCTAGTCTGCTGTTGGGAGTCTATATAATATCCTTTATTTCCATCAGTGTATGCTTAATTTCTATTTGGTCCTTTTTCATAACCTCGAGGGTCTCACTAGATTTCTTGAGGGTCTCACTAAATTTATCAGCGGTTTCTAGAAAATTCTTGAAAAACCTAACAAGTGTGTTTTTGAACTCTATATCCAGTAGTTTGCTTTCCTCCATTTCTGTCATTTGTGACCTGTTTCTTTGTCTCCACATTTTTTATGCTTCCCTGTGTTGATAGAGTGGCTTTCTGTGTTAGGTGTCCTATAGGGCCCAGTGGCTCAACCTCCCCAATTACCTGAGGTGGACACTCTTGGCGCACCCCTTTGTGGGCTTTGTGCACAGTCTTGTTGTAGTTAAGCCTTGATTGTCGTAGGTATCACTGGGAGGAATTGACCTCCAGGCCAATTGGCTGTGAGAATCAGCTGTGTCTGCAGTGAGAGAACTTCTGTGCTGGAGACACCCTTCTGGGGCAAGACTTGCTTCAGTGGGGCTTTGGTGCTCACTGAGTCTGCACCCTGAGTGTGTCCCTTATGGATCTGAGGAGTTGTAATCTGGATGGTCCCACTCTGACCACTGGGTATACTGGCTCTTGGATCTCTAAGGAGGTGCTAATTTAGCTCTGCATGAGGCTACCCAGCAGGAGCTATGGAGAGATTCCTCTTCTTTGTTTGGGGTTTGGAGGTGCCCAGATGAGGTCAAGTTGTGAAGCAATGCAAGCTGCTGTAGGGCCTTGGACCTTCTTTTGGAAGTTCTGTGTCTCTCTGATTCAGTTGCAGTTTGTTAGGTAATTTTCAGGTTGCAAAGTGCCAGGCCTTTCATATGCAAAAGCCTCTGTGCACAGCTTGGGTGGGGCGGGGTCTCAGGGGATCAACAGGGCAGAGCAAGCAGCTATGCCTGCTCCCCAGTTCTACCCTACGAGGCCCCATGTCTCAGAGTCACGGTAATCGCTGCAAGCACCTCTTAGAGAAAGCTTCCCTCAAGTTCTGCCTGATGCCAGAGAGTCCAGTTTCTCCCCATATGAGTTTGGGTCCCCAGAGACTCACCTGGAACTGGAGTTCAGAGCAGTCGGGAGCTTGAGACTCCCTCCCAATTGAAAAATACAACCGTGTCCTCAGTTTCCAGCCCTCTCCACATGCGCCACATCTTCAGCTGCCAGCCCCCTCCACTTGCGCCGTGTCCTCAGCTGCCAGCCCTTTCGGCATGCACCTCTGTACCTCTGCACTTTACTTCCGCACCTCCTCTGAGTCTCAGAGTGCTTTACTCTTTTCTTCTAGTTGTAGAATTTCCACTCAGCCAGCCTTCCTGTGGTTCTGGATGATGTCCGTTTTGTCTTTTAGTTGTATTTTTGGAGTGGTTGTGCTAGGCAGCAATTTCTGGTGTTTACCTATGCTGCCATCTTGGTTTCCTCTATTACTTCTTTTTACAGCAGTTTCCTTATCATTTCTTTCATTGCTGGTTTGGTCGTAATAAAATCCTTTAGCTTATATTTGTCTGTGAAGCTCCTGATTTCACCTTCAATTATGAATGATAACCTTGCTGGGTATAGCATTCTTGGATTCAGTCCATTGCTTTGCATCATTTTGTATATTTCATTCCATTCCCTTCCTACCTGATATCTTTCTGTAGAGAAATCAGTTGATAGTCTAATGGGAGATCCCTTGTAGTTAACTTTTTGTCTCTCTCTCTGGCAGCCGTTAAGATTCTTACTTTTTCATTGATGTTTGCCAACTTAATTATGATGTGTCTTGGTGTCTGTCTTTTTGGGTTTATCTTGTTTGGCAATCTGTGTGCTTCTTGGACTTGTGGGAGTTGTTTCCTTCCCAAAGTCAGGGAAGTTTCCTGTTATGATTTCTTCAAACAGGTTTTCTATTCCTTGCTCAGTTTCCTCTCCTCTGGAACCCCTATTATGTGGATATTGTTTTATTTCATGTTGTCCCAAAGCTCCCTTAGGCTCTCCTGCTTTTTAAGTTTTTGTTTTTTTCCAGTTGCTCTCTTCTTGTGGGTTCTTTTTTCTACATTGTCTCTAACTCACTGATGTGGTCCTTAGCTTCTTCTAATATACCATTGAAACTTTCCATTATGATCTTAATTACAGAAATGCCATTTTTCATTTCCTCTTGATTATTCTTCATTTCCTTTTGATTCTTACACATGTTGCTGAATTTGTCTTCTATTCTTCTCAGCATCCTTATAACCATTGCTCTGAATTCTTTCTTTGACAAATTACTTACCTTGATTTCATTTATTCCCTTTCCTGGTGATTCTTCCTTTACTTTCTTATGGGTGTTGTTTCTTTTTCTCCCCATAATTGTTGTTTCTTTTTGTTTTTTTTCTATGTATTAGATCAAACTTCTATACCACCCATATTTTTTGTAATTTTTTCTTATATACTAGATGTCTTTTTGGACCCAGTGGTGTGATCTCTTGTGTCTTCTGGGCTGGATATTCTAGGGATGCCCCCTACTTGGGATATTTGGATTCTCTTGGTGTAGTTAGGTCTTGAGTTTTATTGTCCCATTCATGGATAGAGTCTCCTCTCTGGGTGTCTGTTTATGTAGCTCACTCTCTACCACATTTACCAAATAGCATGATATACAACTCAATAAGACACTACACAAAGGGAACAAAACACAAGTGTACTCACGACATTGAAACCCCAATAAAAGTGACCACCAGAGAAAAGAGAATTAGGAGAGAGAGAAGAGAGTAAAAATGATTTAGAATGGAGAAAAATATTTGAGAAAAGAAAAAAGAAGAGGGAGGTGAGGGTATATACTGGGGGTTTGAAGTGGTCAGGGATTGGTTAATTGGGGGGGAAAAGACTATGTAATACTTTAAACAATAAAGAATTTAAATTTTAAAAAGAAAAATAAAAAAGAAGAAAAATATTAATGTGGAGGAAACACCATAAAACAAACAAACCTATAATAATAAAAGTATAATAGCTAATTAGACTGGATGTCCTTCCTGACCACCTTCCAGACGAAGCTGGGGCTGCAAGGGAAGCCCAGTTCCCAGGTGCCTGCCGATGGTTGGAGGGAAGCCTGAGTCCCGGGTGCCAAAGGGAAGCTGGTGCTGGCATCCAGGGGAAGGAAGGCCTACACTTGCACGGATTTTGTGCATTGGGCCTCTAGTGAACCATAAAATGCAAACAACAAATACCCAGAAAAAGGGGAGGAAATAATCTGAAGAGGCAGAGCTTATTTATAGAAAGTAAGGTTAAGGAATTGAATGAATATGAGAAGGACAATGTTTCAGTTTAGAGGAGGTAGGAAAAGAATAATTGGATAAGAAGAAAATTAAAAACAAACAAACAAAATAATCAATAAATAAAAAATTTAAAAATTCAAAGATAAAATAAAAAATTTATCTATTTATTAATTTATTTTTGGAAAAGGAGAATAAAGGAGAGAGCAAATAGGCTTGAGTTTAGTGAGTGAAACTAATTAAACAATTAAGAGAAGAAGAGAGCAAGAGAGGAGAATTAAAAAAAAAAAAGGATAAAGAAATTGGCTAGCCAAGAAAGAGAAAAGAGAAGGTTGCATGGATTTGGAGCATGAGAGAGGAAATTAGATATATGAGTAAGCTAACAGAAACCAAAATAATAACACGTCAAAAAAAAAAGATAAAGATCAATTTTTAACAAGGGGTAAAAAGAAAGGAGAGATAAAATGTAAAGCAGTACAGGAGAGGAGAAAACAGGATGAAACAGAGAAGTGAGGAAGAAAAGGGTGGGGAAAAAGAAAAAAAACAAGATAAAATAAAATAATGATAAAATATAGAATGAAGAAAAATAATACAAAGAAAATAAAAGATAAAACAACAAGTAAAGGAAAAAAATTTAAATAAAAGAAAAAAAATAAAATAGTGAAGTGTCGTTCGCTTCAGCCGAGTTTTAATGCCCCAGGTGGTCTGGTTTTATTTGTTAATAAAACATGAAGTGGATTTAACAAATAGAAGAGTGAGACCCCACTCTTCTGTTTTGTCTGGCATTTCTCAGTTTCCTGTTAGGTAGTCAGCACTCTGTTGAAGTTCCAAGTGATCCACTGCTTCTCTTTGTCTGTCTCCACAGCCTTGGCTACAAGTAGGCAGGACCAATCTGCCTGCTTTGCCTGTCTGCCTGCTGTCAGTCTTAATAACTCACCACATGATCTCACTCATTTGTGGAATATAGAGAACAACATAGACTGATGAACAGGGACAGATCCAAAGACAGAGAAACAGTGATCAGACTATCAATCCCCAGAAGGAAAGTAGGGGAGGGGAGGGGTAAGGGGAAGAGATCAACCAAAGGACTTGTATGCATGCATATAAGCCAAACCAATGGACATGGACAACAGGGGGATGAGAGCATGAGTGGGGGAGGGGAGGTTGGGGGTTAATGGGGGGATGAAGACACATTTGTAATACCTTAACCAATAAAGAAATTTAAAAAAAAAGAGTCTGCCAAAACCGGTTTGGCTCAGTGGATGGAGCGTCGGCCTGTGGACTGAAGGGTCCCGGGTTCGATTCCGGTCAGGGGCGTGTACCTGGGTTGCGGGCATATCCCCAGTGGGAGGGCAGCTGATGGATGTTTCTCTCTCATCGATGTTTCTGACTCTCTATCTCTCTCCCTTCCTCTCTGTAAAGAATCAATAAAATATATTTAAAAAAAAAAAAAGAGTCTGTTTCTGACAAGAGCTTTAATTGGGGGTGTTTCCGTATTGTTTTTGGGGTCTGAATGGCCCCTCCTCAACCCAGTCCCCAAGAGTTCCCTGGGGCTATTCAGAGTCTTTATTTTCTCTGCAAAGCTCATGGCTGAGTGCAGCAGCACTACCTGCCTGAGGCTGCTGGGAGGAGCTGGCTTTTCAGGAGAAAAATGGCTGCTTAGGTTTGGAGGGTCCCAAATGTCTCAGTGCCAGATTCCTGGTCACCTCTCCCTGTCTGCTCCCTTTCACAGCCACTCCCCAGCCTCCACAAAACTGCACCTCCACCGTCACTGCAGCCTCAATGAGTGTTTGTAATTGAAAGGTTCCATGAACTGGATTTAACAAATAAAAGCAAGGACAAAACAGAGGCAAAACAACCATGCAGCTGCGAGTTTCTCTCCCCACGAGCACCACGCAGCTCAGGTACCTCTTCATGCTGCCTTTCTGGGCACAGCCTCTCATGGCTGTGGACTTAGATCTAGATTCCCCAGCCGCCAGAAGCCCTGTGGACCTCCCTTCCACAATCAGGTGTTACGCCTGTCCCCAAGGGATGCAGACGTGGTGCAGCGCAGGTTCCTTCTGACCCTCTCATTCCAGGTGGCTGCATGTCTCTCTTCAGCCCACATCCTCATCCTACCATTCTCCAGGCATCCTCTGCCCTTTCCAGCTATTGATTGTCTCGCCAGTTATGTCTAATTCACCAATTCCGGGTGGATGTTTTTCGATTTACTTGTTCCATCTATCTGCTCTGTGACAAGGTGTAGGACACAGCTGCCTATTTGGCTGCCATTTTGAATCCTGCTCCTCAGAGTGTTATGTCTTTTATTTTTATCTGATTGTATTCTTCATAAAACAATATGGATTCATCATCTAGAAGTTCTGCCTTTTTTGTTAAGCTTAATCTTGAGTAATTTATAGCCATTTATTACCAATAAGGAAGAATACTTGTATTTTTAGGGGCTGATTACTTAAGAAAAGCTATTTATTTCTATTTACCTTTTATCTAGTTATTTAACAGTATTCTAGTATTAAATTTAGGTGTTTGTGCTTAATTTACGTGGGTTTTCTAAGTATAAAATCACAGTGCAAATGAGATTATGGTAACTCTTATATTAATTATATACCAACTAGAGGCCCAATGCACGAATTCATGCACAGGTGGGGTGCCTCGGGGTGGCTGTGGGGATCAGGCCCCAGTTTGCACCCCCAGCCTGGCAGTCCTGCAGCCCCACCTGGCACCCTGCCAAGGTCTGGCACCCTACCGAGGCCTGGCACTGTCCCCTCACCTGCTCTACCATCCCACCTGTAGGGCGATTAATCAGAGCTAGGCCTCCACCCAGCTCCCTCAGCACCTGGGATTCGGGAAGCAGCCCCGCTCCCTGCACCACCACTGGTCGCTGTCTACAGATCGATCAGCAGGGCAATTGGGCTCCCACTTGCACCCGCCTTGGCCTGCTTCATTATCCTCCCATGGTCCGGCTCTCATCAGGGCCCATTGTGGCCAGCAGCGCCTCCACTGCTGCCCACTGCCAGCACTGTGTCGCCAATGCCCGCCATGTTCCGCTCAGCCCCCTGGTGGTCAGCGCACATCATAGCGAGAGGTCGAACTCCTGGTCTCTTGGTCGAATGACCACCTGAGTGGACAATTTGCATATTATGTTTTTATTATATAAAATAGACTTGGTTTTTTTCCAGCCTACTTATACTGCAAAATTATAATGATGATGACAATAGTGAGAATACCTATCAAGTTGATGATTTCACAGTAGCAAATATTCCATAATTTAGAAAAATATTACTTTTAAAATATTTCATAATTTATAAAGACATTTCTATTGTTTTTCATGTCATTTTCCTTTTCCTACTTTGCCTAGAGCAAGAATCAACATACCTTTTTTCTGTATAGGGCCATGTAGACAATATTTAAGGTTTTGTAAGACATATGGCTATTGCCACAGCTACTCAGTTCTACCATTGTAGCATGAAAGCAGTCATAGACAATATATGAATGAATGGACATATTTGTCTGCTAATAAAACTTTATTTAAAAACACAAGGAAAGAAGATTTGTCCCACTGACCATTATTTGCTGACTCCCAACTGAGATTTTTATTAGGAATTGAAACTTAACTTTTTAAAAGGAAGAATATTATAGTGGTCAAGAGTTCAGACTTTGAAGATAGAATGCCTGGGTTTGAAACCCATCTCCACAATTTCTTATCTGTGTAATGTTGGATAAAGTACTTAACCTTTCTTTTTCAATTGTTTTGTGAAATTTTCAACTAATAATAATAAATACTTTGCAAGATTATTTTGAGCATTAAATTACCTGTCAATCATAAAGTCTTTGTATGTCATGCATATGCTAAATGTTATATAAATCCTTAATTAGTAAATAATAAAATATCTTTTCAGCAGCCAGTGATATGAGCATTTGTTTTGAATTGCATCAATTTTCTAGTATTTTATACTTTATACAGTATATTGTTTTGATGCTAATCTAGGTATATGTGCTAGTGTCATATTTGGGTTTGTTTTGGGGGGTTGCATTGTATTTACATTATAGGTGAATCTACACTATTCTTTTAAAAATATCTTTAACATTGAGGAGGTCAATCAGGGAAAATGGAGAATATGTACTAGTAAAACTTTAGACAATAAATAAAAAGAATATTTTTAACAATATTGTTAAACTAGAGGCCCGGTGCATGAAATTCGTGAATGGGTAAGGTCTGTAGGTCTGGCTGGCGATCAGGGCCGATCTGTGGAGTGACCAGCAGGGCAACCGGGTGGAGGGGCCCTGCTGGCACCCACCTTGGCTGGCCTGGGGCCTTGCAGGCTGGGGGCAACTCCTGCGTTAAGCATCTGCCCCCTGGTGGTAAGTGTGTGTCATAGCAACCAGTCATTCCCCTAGTCATTCTGCCCTTCAGTCGGTTTGCATATTAGGCTTTTATTATATAGGACTAAAGGCTGGTGCACAAAAATTTGTGCTCTCGGGGGTAGGGGGTCCCTCAGCCCGGCCTATGCCCTTTCACAGTTTGGGATCCCTCGGGGGTGACCACTTGCTGGCTTAGGCCTGCTCCCTGGGGGATTGGGCCTAAAATGGAAATCAGACATCCCTCTGGCAGCCCAGCAGCCCTCGGGGGATGCCCACTTGCCAGCAGGGAGCAGACCTAAGCTGCAGTCAGACACCCTTAGCGCTGCTGAGGAGGCAGAAGAGGCTCCCACCATCACCGCTATACTGGCAGCCATCAGCCTGGCTTGTGGCTGAGCAGAGCTTCCCTCTGTGAGAGCGCACTGACCACCAGAGGGCAGCTCATGCATTGAGCGTCTGCCCCCTGGTTGTCAGTGTGTGTCATAGTGACCAGTCATTCCCAGTCTTTCTGCTGTTAGGGTCAGTTTGCATATTACCCTTTTACTATATAGGATAGAGGCCTGGTGTACAGGTGGGAGCAGCTGGTTTGCCCTGAAGGATGTCCCGGATCAGGGTGGGGGTCCTGCTTGGGTGCCTGGCCAGCCTGGATGAGGGGATGATGGCTACTTGCAGCTGGTCACACTCCCTTCAGTGTGGGGGTCCCCATTGGGGTGCCTGCCCAGTCTGAGTGAGGGGCTGAGGGCCGTTTTCATGCTGGCGGGTGACTGAAGCAACCAACCTCTCCTTTTTTTCTTTTTTTCTTTTATTCTGGGATTTATTTACCTTCTATGGCTGTCACTGGAGCTGAGAGCCAGCTTTAGCTCTGAGGCTCGGCTCCAGCTCTGAGACCTCGGCTGCTGAAAGCAGGTATCTGGGTTTGTTTGACTTCTATAATTGAAACACTGTTGCAGCTCCAGCTCTGAGGCCTGGCTGGCTGAAAGCAGGTTTCTGGGGTTTGTTTAGCTTCTATAATTGCAACAGTGTTTCTTAGAGTGCAGCTCAGAGGCCGGCAGGCAGGGAACGTTGGGGTCCTCCGTCATTGAAGCAAGCAAGCCTCATGTTCGCTTCAAGCTGCCTGGCTGCTGGCCTCCTTTCTTGGCTGGCAGTTAATTTGCATATCGCCTTGATTAGCCAATGGGAAGTGTGTTTGAGGTATGATTAATTACCATATTTGTCTATTATTAGATAGGATTATTGGTATTAAGTTTATGTATTTATACATTTAATTCAAATATAATATACCATAATGGTATCCACACTACTGATACAAAATGTATGGTGGCCCTAGTTCCCATACCTAACAATTTTCCAACTTCCTGGACATAAAATGGATGTCCTACAACTCAATTCAATTTTGACACTAATACTACTCGGAGTTGATGCAGACCCCACAGGTTACAGGCTTGGTCCCACTGATTGCCCCCCTTTCCAGTTGCTAATCACAAGTCCTAGACATTGTGCACTTCTGACTTAGCTATAAGTCTAGAGTTCCTGTGACCCCCATATCAGATTCAATAATTTGCTAGAATAGATGGCAGAGCTCAAAACTATACTTCACTCATGTTTACAGGTTTTTATAAAGGATATTATAAGTATGCAGATGAACAGCAAGATGGAGAAATATATAGGGTGAGGTCTGGAAACGTCCTGAGTTCAGGAGCTTATGTCCCATGGCGTTGGGGTGCACCACCCTTCCAGAACATAGATACATTCACCAATATGGAAGATTTCCAAACCCTATCATCTAGAGCTTTTATATAGGTTTCATTACATAGGCATGAATAATTAGATCATTGGTCATTGTTGATTAGGTCAATCTCTAAGCCCCTGTCTCCTCCTCACTGGTCAAGGAAGGGGTCAAAGTGTCAAGTCTCTAATCATTGCTTGGACTATCTGGTGACCAGCCCCCATCCTGAAGCTATCAAGGGCCTGTAGCCACCAGTCATTTCATTACCCTCAAAAGATTCTCAGAGAATCCACAAGTTTTAGGATCTGTGTGCCAGGAAACTGAGAAAGACCAAATATAACAAAAGGCTCTCCTATAATTCTTATCTCAAAAAGTTATAAGTGTTTTAGAGCTTTATCTCAGGAACCAAAAATAAAAACTAAAAATATATTTCTTGCCCTAACCAGTTTTGCTCAGTGGATAGAGCATCGGCCTGCGGACTGAAGGGTCCCAGGTTTGATTCCGGTCAAGGGCATGTACCTTGGTTGCGGGCATATCCCCAGTGGGGAGTGTGCAGGAGGCAGCTGGTCAATGTTTCTCTCTCATCAATGTTTCTAACTCTCTATCCCTTTCCCTTCCTCTCTGTAAAAAAATCAATAAAATATATTTTTAAAAAAATAAAAATAAAAATATATTTCTTATTGTGACACAAATATGAATTTACTATTTCAAGGTGGAAATAACTTTATTATATGGATTTTCTGTTTTTAAAAGGTTAACTAGAACTTAGTTTAAGATTACCTAGTCCTGATATCTTTTCAGTTGTCACTATTCATATTTCTTATTCTTCCCATCAAAAAAACCCTCTGTTTTTTTTACTTTTTTGCATGATTATTGGTAAAGTTTGAAATTTCTTGCTATAGAATAAAAAAGGGAAATATTAATATCTGTTAAATCTAGTGCAGCATTATTGTGTCTCATAAGTTATCCTCTGTATTGTTCACTTTCAAAATTAAAAATAAACTTAAAAAACAAAATAAGATTACTTTACAAGCTACAAATATTTAGATTACAGCTATTAGCAGATAAAACACTAAAGGGTGCACAAGATTTAGTCTGTTTTCCCAGAACAGTGTTGTATAACATAAAACCCCTAAAGATCAATGGCTTAAAACAATAGGCATTTGCTATCATGCTTGTGAGTCTGCAGGTTAATTGTGTCTCACTGGATACACATAGGCTCAGCTAGATGGCACTGATTTAGGCTTGAAGTTGGCCTTGGGCCTGCTCCAAGTATGCTGATTCTAGAGCTCTAGCAAGAACTACATGATTTTATGGTGGCTGATCACTGGAGAGCAAGAGCCAGGCCAAACCGCTTAGCCATGTTTAAGGTCTCTGCTCACTGTCATATACACTAACATTCCATTGGTCAAACAAGTCACATGGCCAACCCTAAGTATCAATGTTCAGAGAAGAATACTGGGCCTACAGTGGGAGGGGTGGATGAATATTTATGAACAGCAACCCATGCTATCACAGTTTTCATATTAAAAGCTTATTTCAGGTTTAAGAACTTAAGCGCACACACCGGAATGAAATGAGTCAACTGTTTTTAGTTTCCCCACATTTATTTAGAACAGTGGTTTTCAACCTTGGCTGCACATTAGAATCATCTGGGAATCCTCCAGAATGAGGCCCAGAAATCAGGATTTTAAAAAGATTTCCAGGTGACACTAATAAAAAAAAAATAACTTCAGAGCTTTTTTTCATACACCTTTCCCATTTTGTTGTTCCCTCACTTGCATGTTGTCCAGTCTTACCTGAACCTGTGGCATCCCTTTAAGTTACTTATTACATACTTTCCTTCACTCAAAACTGCCATTCCCCTTTCCCAGGCCCTTAGCACTTTTTGTTTGTCTACTGACATTGAGTGGTAATGTTCTTCCCATCACAGGTAATCACTCAGCCTATGTAAACTCTGTGCTTGTCTTAAAGCATATGTCACATGGGGTTTAGTTTGCTACCCTCCTGATAGCTTCCAGAAATGTAATCTAAGAAACATTTCATGTTTGTATCTTTTCCTGCTTAAATTTTGTTTTAGATCACTTCAAAGGATTTAGTACTGTGTCTTAATGTACAATATAAAATGTTACATATTTCAGTGAAACAACTTTCATATAAGTTTTCTATAGCAAAGAAACAATTTTTTTTCATGTATCTGTAGGCACAGGAATTTATATGCATCTAATGAGTGATATAAAATATTGCATGTAAATTTAATAAAGTACTTGTTTCATTTTATTCCAAATTTGAAAGTTGATTTAGTATTTTCTAGAATTCTTTAAGACTGTCATTTTTTTCAATTTAGATCAAATCTCTTAATGAAGAAAATGTGATTGGCAAGATTTCCAAGAAGTGGACTGGTTTTGTGAGAGAAGCATGTACAGATTACAGTGACTTTGACATCCAGTTCCCTTTAGACCTTGACGTGAAAATGAAAGCTGTGATGCTTGGTGCGTGTTTCCTCATTGTAAGTCTATTCTTGGTAATCTTGGGTATTTTTTTAATATCACTCTGAAAGATTCAGTAAAGTGTATCTTTTTAAATGAACTGCTTAAACTTATAGGTTTTATTCAAAGGGTGCCCCATTTAATCCTAGCTCTGAAATTCCATTTTCTCCTGATGGTCTGGATTCACAGGTGACTAGTTCCTCTGGAAATTTTATAGTTTCACATGGCAATAGAAGAGGCTCTGGTCTTTGGGCCTTCTATTTAAAAATCAAAATAGGTGCACTCAGATATGGACTAAGGTGGAGTAGAACCCATTGAAATGGGGAGATTTCATCCTGGTTCGTTATTAAATTAAATGCTCTACTACTTAAGTGAAAACTGCTTAAAAGTGCATCCAATCCGGCCATCAGATGGAACTGCCAGTTGACACACATGGGATAAAGCAGTGATTCTACACTTGTCTTCCATGACTTAGGGAAAATTTAAAAACCTCAAGTACCAAATCAGACCCCCATTCTATTAAGTCAGAAGCTCACACATTTGTTGTTTTGCTCCGAAGGTGATTCAATATGCAGCCAAAATCAAGGACACCTGGGAGAGAGCAACAGTTCTCAAACTTAGCTGCACAGTAGAAACACCTGGGTAGCTTTTTAAACTCCCTGTATCAAGACTGCACCCAAATAGTGAATCAAAATCTCTGGAGATGGGACCAAGCTTTAAGCTGTTAACCTTTCAGACCTCACAGACCTCGCGGACCACTGGTTGGCACCGCTGGTTTAATCACTCAAGCATGGTTTGGAACCACTAAATGAATATCTGAAATATTTATTTGGGGATGCACTCAGAAAAAAAGATAAAACATGAGAGAATTTACAACAAAAGGATCCAGTTCCTTCAACAAATAAATGTCAGGAAAATAAAAAGATAAAAATAAAATTCAACCTAGTAAAATTTGTTGACCATGTTTGCATATTGATTTGAATAACTCAATTTAAAAAACATTTACAATGCATTTAGGGAAATTTGAACCTTGGCGATTTAATGATAATGAATTAAGGTTGGATTTTTTTGGTTCTTATTTTTAACTTTAAAAGTTTTTAAATTTATTTTTCAAATATAGTTGACATACAATATTATATTAGTTTCAGGTGTACAATATACTTATTAGACATTTATATACTTAACTAGAGGCCTGTTGCACGAAGAGATTTGTGCAATAGGCCTTCCCTTCCCTTGGTTGCTGGCACCAGTTTTCCTCTGGCACCCGGGACCCAGGGCTTTGCTCCAGCTGGGCTCCGGCCAGAGCCCCCATCCAGCTGTCAGGCTTCACTGCTCCTCTGATCCTGGGGCCATGAGGCCTCGCTGTTCGGCCGGCTTTGGGGCCGTTTGGCTTGGCTCCACCGCTTGGAGCCTACATATGCAAATTAACCGCCATCTTTGTTGGTGGTTAATTTGCATATCTACATGATTAGCCAATGGGAAGTGTAGCAAAGGTACGGTCAATTACCCTTTTTGTCTTTTATTAGATAGGATGATGTGACTTGCACAATAAGTCTAGTACCCTGCTGGCACCATATATATTTATTAGAATATTATTGTCTATATTACCTATACTGTACTCTACATGTCCATGACCATTTGTATAACTAGCAATTTGTACTCAATCCCTTTCATGTTTATCGCTCATCCTTCCAACCTCCACTAAAAATTAAGGTGTTTTTTAAGCTGTGGTGATGACATTGTGGTTGTGTGAAAGCAAAACACCATCCATATATTTGAGGGGCACATATTGAAGTAAACCAGTATAAAATGGTACATCAGGGTTTGTTTTTTTAATAATGGGGTGAGGGCAGGGAGACATAGGGGGTGCAGTAATTGTTGAACCAATATTGGTCATGTTAATCAGTAAAGATTATTCAAAGGGTTGTTGGGACTTTATTATGGTATTCCACCTAATTTGGGATATGCTTAATATTTTCTATTAATCTTAATATAACCAAGGTTCTTTGTAAAAAATTTTCCAATAAGCGTTCATTTCACATAAAAAGTCAAATCTAACCTTGTGGAAACAGTTCAACTAACAGCTGGGTAATATGAAATATATGATGTGTTTGAGGAAGAGAGTCTTAGATGTTTGGATTGATGGGAAATAAGACTGGGGTGGTGGTGGGTTTATTAGTAAATTACTAAGGGCTTCCTCTAAAGGGCCTTCAAAGATCAGGCAACTTTTTATAGAGTTGTAATTCATTAAAATTGTTTCATTAAATGTTGATTTTAAGCTAGGTATAATGTAATAATGTAAATCAAATATAAATCTTGGTGTCTGTGTGAGAAATGAATTTGAGAGGTAAAATTGCAATAGTGTAATCGCTAGTAATTGACAATAAGGATAAAATTATTTCTGTTGAAGGTATAAAGGAAAACGATAGATTTAGGAATTGTGAATTCCACAGGGTTTGGCTGAAGTCATCAGGTTAGGGTCTGTATTGATACTAATGAAATAAAATAAGCTGGGAACACAGTGGAAAAATTGGAAGACAAATGAAACTAACACAAACATTCTATCTCTTAAGAAAGCTGTCATTCTTATGACAATTTTTTTAAAATTTTACATGGAACTCTAGTCATAGAAAAAGTTCTGTTACTAGAGAGGGACTAAAAAAGTTGAATAAGAAAAATTGAAAGAGGAAGATTTCTAGGGAACTAGAAAAAAGGAAATATATTGAAATTACCAGATCATTAAATTAATGCAGATATCAACAAATGAGTAGAATTACAGGATTTAATTGCTAATAAAATAAAGTGTTGATGGTAGAGCTTATATAGCTATGGACTTTTCACAGATTTAATTATTACAGTTAAATTTTCTTATTTAACAGACATATTACTGTTTTCCTCAGAACATTTAGCATTTCTACATCAAATGATTACCTGTTTTGCTGCTGAAAACTCATTTCTGTATTTTTGTTTTTATCTAGGATTTTATGTTTTTTGAAAATAATTCATGTCCTCAAATACTGGGTTCATTCCTGAAAGCAAGATTGTGTTAGTGTTTTAATGAGTGTCTAAAAAGTTGAAGTTCTATACTCATTGGGACTGTCTAAAAGAAAAATCAGTGATTTTTTAAAAATAATTATACAATATGTGAATTACTCTGTGATTCCTATAGTCCAGGTATGTGATTTCACTTTTAAATTATATAGTTTATTTTCTGTATTATTGCTTATAAAAGATTTATACATTTTCTTTGAATGTCCATTATGTATTCAGGAGAAATGACATAGGACATTTTACCTTTGAACATGAAACTTCTTATGCAAAACTACTTTGAATTATAGTCTAATTTATTTTCCACTTTTATAATAAAAAATAGATTATTACTAATTTATAAAATTATACTTTATTAAATCGTTATAATTTACTTCATTTGTAACAAGTAATATTATTTTGCAAATCATGCATATTCAAGAGTTAAATATTTAACAAAATTTTAGTCTCCTTTATAATTATGTTCAAATAATACTTAATATACATATTATCAACAAAATAAAATTCAGAATTTTCACTATATTTAACTTCTTCTATAATCTAATCTGGTATTATAAATAAAATTTTCATACTGACATGACAGTAAGTTACCAATTTTTTATGGTTTTTAGTGGACAAAAACATGATTCTGTTCCAAAGAAGGACACATTTTAAAGACTCACTCTAAAACTGGGGTATTGTTATAATTTTTGAAGTAATTTTTAATATGGAATGATTAGCTCCTACATTCTATCATCCATTGAACATAAAAAACTCTACGTGTTAATAGATATGCATATTCTTTCACAGAGTAAAAACTTCAATAGTAGTCTATTATTACCTATATAATAAAAGCCTAACAACCATAATGGCAGAATGACCAGAACTACTGCTTGACCAGTCACTATGAGGTGCACTGACCATCTCTTGGTCCCTTTCCCCAGTCGGCAGGCTCCAATTCCTAGATGGCGAACAGGGACCTGGAGGTGGGTGGCGGGGGATGCAGGCGGCGCCAGGCCAAGGCCCCTGCCCTGCCAAGTCGCCCCACACACAGAGGACAACCCATAGTGGGAGTTGAGCCGGTGTGCAGGCAGAACAGCCAACCTCTTCTTCCCTCCCGCTGGCTGGCAGGCTCTAATTGCCCGATGGCAAACAGGGAACCAGAATGGGTGGCGGTGGGTAGCGGGTCCAGCGAGCGGTTGGAATGGTTGACCTCTCAGTCCCTCCTCCTAGCCGTCAGGCTCCGATCACTTGATGGTGTACGGGGAGCCAGGATGGGTGGCAGGGTACGTGGGCTGTGCCAGACCAGGGCCCCGCCCCACCAGTTGCCCCACTCACAGAGAGTGACCTGTGGCAGGGGGTGGGCCAGGAGCAGGCAGGACCAGCCAACCTCTGGTCCCTCTCCCCCAGCCATCAGGCTCCAATAGCCTGTTGGCAAACTGGGAACCTGGGTGGGTGGCAGCAGGGGGCGTGGCTGGATGCCAGCAGCCAGGGAAGATGGCCCTGATCACAGGCTAGGCCTAGGGACTGTACCCACCCACAAACTCCATGCACTGGACCTCTAGTTTATAATAATCAAATAACTGAAATAAAAAATTGATGACATATTTCATAATATATTTTATTTTTTTATTTAATTTATTGGGGTGACACTGGTTAACAAAATTATACAGGATTCAGGTGCAAAATTTCACAACACATAATCTGCTTAAACTATACTGTGTTCAGCACCCCAAATCAAGTCTCATTCCATGACTATTTATTCCCCCTATAACCTTCTTCCACCTCACTCCTTCCCCCCCAGGGGTCCTCAAACTTTTTAAACAGGGGGCCAGTTCACTGTCTCTCAGACCATTGGAGGGCCAGACTATAGTTTAAAAAAAAAACTATGAACAAATTCCTATGCACACTGCACATATCTTATTTTGAAGTAAAAAAACAAAACGGGAACAAATACAATATTTGTATTTGCATGTGGCCAGCAGGCCATAGTTTGAGGACCCCTGCCCCAGGCAATCACCAGACTTGTCCTTGTCCATGAGTTTTTTTTCTCTTTTATTTTTCTTTTTTGCTCAATCCCATCCCCTATACCTACCCCCACAACCTCTTCTCAACAGCTTCAGACTGCCTTCTATCTATGAGTCTGTTTTTACTGTGCTTGCTAGTTTATTTATTTATTTTTTTCATTAGATTCCACCATATGAATGAAATCATATGCTACTTGTCTTTCTCTGACTGGCTTATTTCACTTAGCATTATGCTCTCCAGGTCCATCCATGCTATCACAAAGGGTCAGATTTCCTTTCCATTATATTAATGTACCAACGCTTAAAAAAATTGTGTGTGTGTGTGTGTGTGTGTGTGTGTGTGTGTGTGTGTGTGTTGATTTTAAAGTGACTGGGAGGGAGAGGGAGACAGAAAGAGAGAAACATCAATATGAAAGAGAAACACTGATCAGTTATCTCCCGCAGGCACACCACTGGGGATTCAACCTGAAACCTGGGTATGTGCCCTGAGCAGGAATTGAACTGGTGTCTCTTTGGAGCATAGGACCATGCACAACCAACTGAGACACACCAGCCAGGGTCACAGCTTTTTTAACTATTTATCTACTGATGGACACTTGGGCTGCTTCCAAATCTTGGCTCTTATACATAACACTGCAGTGAACATAGGGGTGGGTATATATTTTTTGAATTAGTGTTTCAGGTTTCTTTGGATATATTCCCAGAAGTGGAATCACTGGATGATAAGACAGTTCCATTTTTAATTTTTTGAGGTAACTCCACAATGCTTTCCACAGTGGTTATACCAGTCTGCATTCCCACCAACAGTGCACTTGAGTTCCTTTTTCTCCACATCCTTACCAATATTTGTTGTTTGTTGATTTATTGATGACAAGAGGCCCAGAGCACAAAATTCATGCATGGGTAGGGTCCCTAGACATGGCCGGTGATCAGGGCCGATGGGGGACTTCTGGCTGCCGGCCGGGGCCTTCCTTCATTCTGCGCCACCCTCTGGTGGTCAGCGCATGTCATAGCAAGCGATCAGTCTCCCAGTTGAACTCCCACAGGAACAATTTGCATATTAGGCTTATATATATATTGCTGACAGGTGTGAGGTGATATCTCATTGTGGTTTTATTTTGCATTTCTATTTTTTGTTTTTCCCCCAAAATCTTTATGATTGAGAGTATTATAGAGGCTTCCCTCCCTCCCATTGCCCTTCTCCACCAGGTTCCTGCCACACCCCAGGTCTTCACCACCCTATTGTTTGTGTCCATGGGTAATGCATTTATGCAGATAAATTCTTTATTTAATTCCTTCCCACCATCCCATCCTCCCTCTGTGATTTATTAATCTATTGCATGTTTACATGCCTCTGGTTCTATTTTATTCATTAGTTTATTTTGTTCATTACATTGCTTGTTCATTTATTTTTTATTTTTGTTGTTGTTAATCCTCACCTAAGGATAATTTTCCATTGATTTTTGGAGAAAGTGGAAGGGAGACGGAGAGACAGAGAAATAGAAACATCTATGTGAAAGAGACACATCAATTGGTTGCCCCCCACACATGCCTGGACCAGGGCGCCCGGGGAATCAAGCTTGCAACCAAGGTATATGCCCTTGACTGGAATTGAACCCAGGACCATTCAGTTTGTGAGCCGACACTTAGCCAGGCCTATTTTGATTTTTAGATTCAATCATTGATAGATATGTATTTATTGCCATTTTATGGCTCATATTTTTTATCTTCTTTTCCCTCTTCCTAAAAAATACCTTCAACATTTAATGTAATACTGGTTTGGTGGTGATGAACTCCTTTAGCTTTTTCTTGTCTGTGAAGCTCTTTATCTGTCCTTCAATTCTAAATGAGAGCTTTGCTGGGTACAGTAATCTTGGTTCTTTGCTATTCATCACTTTGAATATTTCTTGCCACTCCCTTCTGACCTGCAAAATTTTTGTTGAGAAATCAGCTGCTGGTTGTAAGGGCACTCCCTGTAGGTAACTAACTGTTTTTCTCTTGCTGTGTTTAAGATTTTCTCTTTGTCAGAGATAACTTTTATTAATACACTAGAGGCCTGTTGCATGAAGAGATTCATGTAATAGGCCTTCCTTTACCCTGGCTTCTGGCGCCGGTTTTCCTCCAGCACCCAGCACCCAGGCCTTCGCTCTGGCCGGCCTCCAGCCAGAGCCCGCCTTGGGGCCATGAGACTTTTGCTGCTCTGCCAACCCCGGGACCATCGCTGCTCTGGCCCCTGAGCCATCAGGCTTCACTCCACCTCTTGGAGCCTACGTATGCAAATTAACCACCATCTTTGTTAGGTTAATTTGCATGCTCTCCTGATTGGCTTGTTAGCATAACGAAGGTATGGTCAATTTACATGTTTGTTTATTATTAGGTAAGATGGAAGCATACTATGTGTATATCTTTGTATATACTTTGCTTTTGTCACTGAATAATATAGCTTTACATTTATTTCACACCAGTACATAAAAATAAAAATTTCATTATTTTAATGATTACCTAAAAAAAAAAAAAAAAAAAAAAAAAGATTTTCTCTTTGTCTTTAGCCCTTGGCATTTTAATTGTGATGTGTCTTGATGTGGGCTTCTTTGGGTTCCTCTTGTTTGGGACTCTGCTTCCTGGACTTGTAGGTCTATTTCTTTCACTAGGTAGGGGAAGTTTTCTGTCATTATATCTTCAGATAGATTTTTAATATTTAGCTCTCTCTCTTCTCCTTCTGGCACCCCCATGTTGCAAATGTTGGTATGCTTGAAGTTGTCTAAGAAGTTCCTTACACTAGCCTCACTTTTTTTTAATTCCTTTTTCTTTTTGCTCTTCTGGTTGGGTGTTTTTTACTTCTTCATATTCCTAATCACTGATTTGATTCTTGGTATCCACTATTCTACTGTTGATTCCCTGTAAATTATTCTTCATTTCAGTTAGTATGTCCTTCATTTCTGACTGGTACTTTTTCATGTATTTGATGTTCTGACTTATTTCCTTGAAATTCTCACTAAGTCCCTTGAAGCTCTCATTAAGATCCTTGAGCAACCTTATAAGCATTGTTTTGAACTCTGTATCTAGTAGTAGTTTGCTTGTTTCCATTTCACTTAGTTCTTTGTCTGGAGATTTCTTCTGTTCTTTCATTTGTAACTTGTTTATTTATCTCTGCACTTTGGCTGATTCCTTGGGTTTGCTGAACATCTCCTCTTATGTCTATTGGACATCTGTATATCCTCTTTAGAGATGTGTTTTATTAAGGTCCTTTGCTCATTTATTTTCTATATTATTTATTATTATTGATTTCAGAGAGAGAGGAAGGAAGAGGGAGACAGAGATCGAAACATGGATGATCTGTTGGCTGCCTCCTACATGCCCCCTACTGGGGATTGAGCCCATAATCCAGGCACGTATCTTCACCAGGAATCAAACCAGTGATGTCTTGCTACATGGGTCGACACTCAACCAACTGAGCAAAACCCAGGCATACTCCATTTTTTTTTATTTTGTTTCCCTTGCTTGAGAAGATATATGAGAAAAAAAAAATGCTACAAAAAAGTCCAAGATTTTAACGCATATGTTTCTTCTAGGATTGTTATGGTTTTGAGTCTAACATTTAAGTCTTTAATCCATTTTTACTTTATTCTTGTGTATGGTGTAAGACAGTGGTCTAGTTTCATTTTTTGCATATATCTGTCCAATTTTTCCAAAACTATTTATTGAATAGACTATCTTTACTCCAGTGTACATTCTTTTTTTAAAGTTACTTGGACTGTTTATCACATTACATTATTATTACAGTTATTATTACAATTATTCCAGAAGAAAAGGTAGGAAGGGTTTTTTTTTTCTTTTTAAAGAATTGAGGGCAAGCAATGAGGGAGATATGGGTCAGAAAAATTCTATTTCAGAGACATGAAAGGCTTATCTGCATCTCCCACTCTACAATAATCAAAATAATGAACTATTATCTTTTTTAAGTGGGAAAAGGCCTTGTTTACAATAAGCTCACTTCATTTTCTCCTGTGTCTGCATTTGTTACATTCTTTTTTTAAATTTCTTTATTAGTTAAGGTATTACAAATGTGTCCTCCTCCCCCCACTAACCCCCAACATCCCTCCCCCCCACCGACTCATGCTCTCATCCCCCTGTTGTCCATGTCCATTGGTTTGGCTTATATGCATGCATACAAGTCCTTTGGTTGATCTCTTCCCCTTACCCCCATCCTCCCCTACTTTCCCTCTGGGGATTCATAGTCTGATCACTGTTTCACTGTCTTTGGATCTGTCCCTGTTCATCAGTCTATGTTGTTCTCTATATTCCACAAATGAGTGAGATCATGTGGTATTTATCTTTCTCTGACTGGCTTATTTCACTTAGCATAATGCTCTCCAGTTCCATCCATGCTGTTGCAAATGGCAAGAGTTCCTTCTTTTTTACTGAAGCGTAGTATTCCATTGTGTAGATGTACCACAGTTTTTTAATCCACTCATCTGCTGATGGGCACTTAGGCTGTTTCCAGATCTTAGCTATGGTGAATTGTGCTGCTACGAACATAGAGGTGCATATATCCTTCCTGATTGGTGTTTCTGGTTTCTTGGGATATATTCCTAGAAGTGGGATAACTGGGTCAAATGGGAGTTCCACTTTTAGTTTTTTGAGGAAACTCCATACTCTTCTCCACAGTGGCTGCACCAGTCTGCATTCCCACCAGCAGTGCAGAAGGGTTCCTTTTTCTCCACATCCTCTCCAACACTTGTGTTTGTTGATTTGTTGATGATAGCCATTCTGACAGGAGGAGATGATACTGAATTGTCATTTTGATTTGCATCTCTTGTATAATTAGTGACTTTGAGCAAGTCATAATATGTCTTTTGGCCTTCTGTATGTCCTCTTTAGAAAAGTGTCTATTTAGGTCCGTTGCCCATTTGTTGATTGGACTGTTTATCTTCCTTTTGTTAAGTTGCATGAGTTCCCTGTAAATGTTGGAGATTAAACCCTTATTGGTGATATCATTGGCAAATATGTTCCCCCATGCAGTGGGCTTTCTTGTTGTTTTGTTGATGGTTTCCTTTGCTGTGCAAAAGCTTTTTATTTTGAAATAGTTCCATTTGTTTATTTTCTTTTTAGTTTCCATTGCCTTAGGAGCAGTATCAGAGAAGAAATTCCTTTGGCATATGTTTGCGATTTCACTACCTGTGCATTCCTCTAGTATTTTTATGGTTTCCTGTCTTATGTTTAAGTCCTTTATCCATTTTGAGTTTATTTTTGTGTATGGTGTGAGTTGGTGGTCTAGTTTCATCTTTTTACATGCATTTGTCCAATTTTCCCAACACCATTTATTGAAGAGACTGTCTTGACTCCATTGTATACTCTTGCCTGCTTTGTAGAACATTAATTGGGCATAGTGGTTTGGGTCGATTTTTGGGTTCTCTATTCTATTCCATTGATCTGTATGTCTGTTCTTGTGCCAGTACCAAGCTGTTTTAAGAACAGTGGCTTTGTAATACAGCTTGATATCTGTTATTGAGATCCCACCTACTTTGTTCTTCTTTCTCAGGATTGCTGCAGCTATTCAAGGTTTTTGTTTATTCCAGATAAATTTTTGAAACGTTCATTATAGATCTGTGAAATATGCCATTGGTAATATATTGGGGATTGCATTGAATCTATAGATTGGTTTGGGTAGTATGGACATTTTGATGATGTTGATTCTACCAACCCATGAACACGGTATGTTCTTCCATCTGTTTATGTCTTCCTCTATCTCTTTTTTCAGTGTCCTGTAGTTTTTTGCATATAAGTCTTTTACCTCCTTAGTTTTTATTCCTAGGTATCTTAATTTTTTTGGTGCGATGGTAAATGGGATTGATTTTTTAGTCTCTCTTTCTGTAAGTTCACTCTTAGTGTAAAGAAATGCCTTAGATTTCTTGGCATTAATTTTGTATCCTGCTACATTGCTGAATTCATTTATTAAATCTAATAATTTTTTTGATGTAGTCTTTAGGGTTCTGTATGTACAGTATCATGTCATCTGCAAATAAGGACAGTTTTACTTCTTTTCCAATTTGGATGCCTTTGATTTCTTCTTCTTGTCTGATCGCAATGGCTAGTACTTCCAGTAGTATGTTGAACAGGAGTGGTGAGAGGGGGCATCTCTGACTTGTTCTTGTTCTTAGGGGAAATTGTTTTAGTTTTGGCCCATTGAGTATAATGTTGGCTGTGGGTTTGTCATATATGACTTTTATTATGTTGAGGTATGATCCTTCTATTCTCACCTTGCTGAGAGTTTTTATCAAGAAAGGGGGTTGAATTTTGTTAAATGCTTTTTTCTGCATCAATTGATATGACTATGTGATTTTTATGTCTCAATTTGTTTATGTGATGTATCACGTTTATTGATTTTCAGATATTGTACCATCCTTGCATCGCGGGATAAATCCTACTTGGTCATGGTGTATGATCTCTCTGATGTATTGCTGGATCTGATTTGCTAGTATTTTGTTGAGTATTTTGGCTTCTATGTTCATGACGGATATTGGCCTATAATTCTCTTTCATTGTGTTGTCTGTATCTGGTTTTGGTATTAGGGCGACGCTGGCTTCATAGAATGAGCTTGGAAGTGTTCCTTCTTCTTGAATTTTTTGGAACAGTCTGAGGAGGATAGGTTTCAGTTCTTCCTTGAATGTTCGGTAAAATTACCCTGTGAAGCTGTCAGGCCCCGGGCTTTTGTTTGCTGGGAGCTTTTTGTTGATGGCTTCAATTTCTTCCATAGTTATTGGCCTATTGAGATTTTTTAAATCTTCCAGATTGAGATTTGGAAGATTGTATTTTTCTAGGAATATGTCCATTTCCTCCCGGTTGTCTAGTTTGTTATAGTAGAGTTGTTCATAGTATTTTTTTTAACAATTCCTGGAATTTCTTTGGGGTCTGTTGATATTTTGCCTCTTTCATTTCTGATTTTGTTTATTTGAGTCCTCTATCTTTGCTTCTTGGTGAGTCTGGCTAGAGGTTCATCAATCTTGTTTATCCTTTCAAAGAACCAACTCTTTGTTTCATTGAACTTTTGTATTGTTTTTTTTGGTCTCTATGTCATTTATTTCTGCTCTGATCTTTATTATCTCCTTCTTTGTGCTCACTCCGGGCTTTTCTTGTTGCTCTCTTTCTAATTCTTTGAGTTGTAGAGTTAGATGATTTACTACCATTTTTTCTTGTTTTTTTTCAGGTAGGCCTGTAGTGCTATAAACTTCCTTCTCAGGACTGCTTTCCTTGTGTCCCATAGAGTTTGGATTATTGTGCTTTTATTGTCATTAGTTTCCAGGGTGTTTTTAATTTCTTCTTTGATCTCATTGGTAACTCAATCATTATGTAGTAGCATTCTATTCAGCTTCCAAGTGTTTGAGTTTTTAGGATTGTTTTTATTGCAGTTTATTTCTAATATTATGCTATTGTGGTCTGAGAAGATGCTTGGTATGATTTCCTTCTTCTTTAGCTTGGGGAGACTTTGCTTGTGACCCAATATGTGGTCTATTTTTGAAAATGACCCATGTGCACTTGAGAAGAACGTATATTCCATGGCTTTGGGGAGAAATATTCTGAAGATGTCAAGTAAGTCCATCTGATCTAGTGAGTCATTTAGGATTGCTGTTTCTTTGCTGATTTTTTTTTCTAGAGGATTTATCCAGTGATGCCAGTGGTGTGTTAAATACCCTACTATGATTGTGTTGTTGTTGATCTCTCCCTTGTTATCTTCCAGGAGGTTTTTTATGTATTTGGGTGCTCCTGCATTGGGTGCATATATGTTTATCAGGGTTATATCCTCTTGTTGTATCGATCCCTTTAGTATTATGAAGTGGCCTTCCTTATCTCTTGTTATGGCCTTCACTTTCAGGTCTTTTTTGCCTGATATAAGTATTGGTATCCCAGGTTTTCTTTTCTTCCATTTTCCTGAAAGATATTTTTCCATCCCTTCACTTTCAGTTTGTGTGAGTCCCTTGTTCTGTGGTGGGTCTCTTGTAGACAATATATATATATATGGGTCATGTCTTTTTATCCATTCAGCCGTTCAATGTCTTTTGATTGGAGCATTTAGTCCATTTACATTTAAAGTTATTATTGAAAGGTATTTGCTTGTAGTCATTTCTATTGTTGTGCCTGTGTTCTTTCTTACCTTTATATTTCTTCTTTTTACAGCATTCCCTTTAGCATTTATTGCATTGCTGGCTTGGTAGTGATAAACTCCCTTAGCCTTTTTTTGTCTGCAAAGATCCTGATTTCCCCTTCAATTTTGATTGATAGTGTTGCTGGGTATAGTATTCTTGGATTCAGACCTTTGCTTTGCAACACTTTGTGTACCTCCTTCCATTCCCTTCTAGCTTGATGTGTTTCTGTTGAGAAATAATTTGAAAATCTGAGGGGGATCCTTTGGAGGTAACTCTCTGTCTCTCTCTTGCAGCCTTTAAGATTCTCTCTTTGTTGTGTACATTTGCCATCATTGTTATGATGTGTCTTGGTGTTGGTCTTCTGGGGTTCATCTTGCTTGGGACTCTCTGTATTTGTGTAACTTTTTTCTTCCCAATATCTGGGAAGTTTTCTGTCATTATTTCTTCAAATAGATTTTCTAATCCTTGCTGCTCTTCTTGTCCTTCTGGCAGCCCTATTATGTGTATGTTACTTTGTTTCATGTTGTCGCAAAGCTCCCTTAGGCTCTCCTCCTGCTTTTTAATTTTTTATCCAGTTGCTTTTCAGATTGAGCTGCTTTCTCTACCTTATCATCTAACTCAGTAATTTGGTCCTCTGCTTCTTCTAGTCTACTGTTGAAACCTCCCATCGTGTTTTTGATTGTAGCTATATCACTTTTCATTTTTTCCTGATTCTAGCATAAGTTGTTGATTTTCTCATCCATCTGGTGAATGAATTGTACAACCATTGCTCTGAATTCTTTTTCTGTCATGTTGCATGCTTCAATTTCATTAATTTCCTTTCTTGGCGACTCCTCATTTTCTTTCCTCTGGGGGTTGGGTCGTCTCCCCATTCTGACTATCTCCAGATGGTTCAAACGTCGAGTTGCATGGGCCTGGGCCGTGTGCAGTGGAAGCTTCACACCACCCTAGTGTCACTGAAGAGCTCTGACACAAAGATGTGTTGTTGTTGTGGGTTGGTGGGAACCAGGCTCGCTCAGAGTCAGAGTTACCAGTGCTCAATATGAGCTCATGTGCGAACTTAGAATCAGGGACCCTGCCTGCACCATGCTGAAACAGAAACCCCCCTGGGGTGTGTTGAAAATCAGAGCCCCCTAGTGTGAGCCTGGAGTCAGAGTTCCCCAAGAATTCAGTATCAGAGTCTTTGTTGCTTCACATGGCCTCACATTGAGAATCAGGGTTCCTGTATGCACATGTACCAAGAATTGGAGTCACTGGCTCTTAGTGTGAATGCACAGGGAATCAGGAATCCCAGGCGCAGGTTAGAAGAAACACAGTGAAGTCACTGATGCTTGGTGCTGCCTCCTGCTCAAAGAATCGGGGTCCCAGGACCGGTGTTGCGGGGAACAAGTTCCTGGTGTTCACGCGTTAGCTCCCAGGCTAAGGTTCCTGTAGCCCTTGTTGTGCGGGACAAGTTCCTGGTGTTTGCGTGTTTCCAGGCTAAAGTTCCTGTAGCAGCACTAAGGCCTGGCAAGGGGTGGGTCTATCAGTTACTATGGCACTGCCTGCGAGCCTGCAGGGAGGGGTTGGGCTCTGTTACTCACAGAGATCTGCCGGGGGATGTCTGGATTCTTGTTGTCCGTGGGTCTGTAGCTGTGGTCACAGGTCTTTGTCCCCAGTGGCTGCAGGGTCCTGGTTTGCATCTGAGACCAGACTGGGTGGTTCTGAGGCCAGGATCCTAGTATTAAGCAGCTCTGTTTCTCAAGATGGCATGATCTCTGTGCCCACGCTGGCCTCCCAGGAGTGTCCAAGCTTGGAGCAGGGCTCCACTGTCTAAGACTGCCTGGTTTAGCAGCCCCTTAGAAGACCTGCAGAATCTAACTGCCGGGAGCCGGTCCATCCTTGCTGTTTCAAGGGACCTGGCATATATGGCATATTGTTCTTAATATGTTTGCTCACCTTCTTGGCACTATGTGTTTTAACCAAGGTCTCCTCTCTGAGAAAGGTTGTTTCCCCAGGTAGGGATTTTCCCCTGAAGTTAGGGAGGGAATAAAACCTCTTAACTAAGTGCCAGGCGGGTAATTAATCACTTTAACTACGAACAATCGTGCTTAAGCTACATAATCTTTACTCCCTGGAATGAAGATAAGAAATGCCCTAACCTTTGTAATAGAGATTGATAGGATTGAATCAACTGGTATAAATACAGATGCAACAAGACAGCAAGACCCAGAACTTAGAAGACAGACTTGGAAGACAGAACCAAGAGAGACAGAACCTACAAAGAACATTCTCTAGAGACAGAAGAACTTTGCTGGAGAGAACATGGCAAAAGATCCTGGACAGAAACTGGCCTCAGAATCTAGAGACAGAACCTAGCGAGAGAACATGGTAAAAGATCCTGTACTGAACCTGACTACAGAAATTGGCAAGAGAACCTGACTAGAACCTGGTGACTGAACCTGGCTGGAGAACCTGGAGAACCTAGCAAGAGAACATGGACACAGAACCTGGCTGGAGATCCAGACCAGAACTTCGCTGGAGATACAGACCAGAACTTGGCTGGAGATCCTGGCTAGAGATCCTGGCTAGGCTGCTGAACAACTGAACGCTGTCTCCGTGTCATTCCTTCCTCGCCGACTCCGTCCACACCTTTGGGGACCCCTGGACCTCCTGGGGTTGGACCCCAGCATCTAACTGTCCCTAGCTCATACACACACACACCACACATGTCCACACACTCCTCTATCACTCCCTCGCACTCTCACACTCTTTCCCTCCCTACCTTCCTGCCGGTCGCCATCTTCTCCAGTGTACATTCTAGCCTTTTGTATCAAATATTAATTGACCATAGAGGCATTGGTTTATTTTTGGGCTCTCTATTATGTCCCATTGATTTATATGTCTGTTTTTATGCCAGTACTATCCTGTTTTGATTACTTAGGCCTTGTATTATAGCTTGATATCAGGTAGTATGATTCCTCCAACTTTATTCTTCTTTCTCAAGATCACTGTTGCTATTCAGCGTCTTTTGTGTTCCATAAATTTTTAGAATATTTGTTCTAGTTCTGTGAAATATGCCATCGGTAGCTTTGGCTAGATTGCTTTGGTTAGTAAGGACATTTTAATGATATTAATTCTTCCTATTCATGAAAACAGTATGTGCTTCCAGTTATTTGCATCATTTTCAATTTCTTTCTTCAGTGTCTTATAATTTTCTGAGTACAGGTCTTCTACATCCTTTGTTAAATTTATTCCTAGGTATTTTATTATTTTTGAAGCAATTATGAATAGGATCATTATCTTAGTTTTCCTTTCTGATAGTTCATTGTTGTATAGAAATGCAACTTATTTTTGGATATTTATTTTGTATCCAGCTACTTTACTGAATTCATTAATCAGTTCTAGTAATTTTGGGGAAGAATCTTTAGGGTATTCTATATACAGTATCATGTCATCTGCAAATAATGATAGTTTTATTTCTTCCTTTCCAATTTGGATGCTTTTATTTCTTCTTCTTGCCTGATTGCTGAGGCTAGAACTTCCAGTAGTATGTTGAATAAGAGTGATGAAAACAAGTAGTGTGGTGAAGGCCTGGGGTGGGCCAGGGCCTGGGAGGAGGAGTCCTAAGGGGGGTGGGTATTGAGGGACATCTGTAATGCTGTCAACAATAAAATATAGTAAAATACTTTACAAAGTTAAAAAAAAATAAGTGGTGAAACCAGACATCCCTGTCTTGTTCTCCATCTTGTATTTTTTGATTGGAAAAAAAAATGAACAATCAATTCAGGTGGTGTTATGAACCCTGCATATTTACCTCCTTTTCCCTTTCAAACTTTCTTTAAGAGAGGAAAACTTGTGATACCACTTAGTAAAACCAATACCAGTACTAGAAGCTAGGGTTTCTACCTATCAAAAATTAAAGGAAATTTTGTAATCTATTTTGTGTGGAAGATTGCATTAAGAGAGAAGTCCAACCCACAATTTCCCTCATGCAAAGGAAAAGTGTGCTTAGAAAATCAGAGCCTTGGGGAGAGATTCCCTTTCATCTTTAGCAGAACTCCACTAATAGGCACCACTCTTAATGGTAAACATCAGCAACAACAACATACAACCAACACCACTAGCTCCTAATGTTGAGAACATTGGGATGTCAGGGGCGCTATAGGAAAAGCTAAGTTTAATTAGTCAAATAATTCACCAGATGACAAACGCCAGTGAGAAGTTACCATGCACTCACATTGTGTTTGTAGTTGGTACAGACAAGCATGCCAAGTAAAGTGAGGTCCTTGCATAGCAGGATCCTAGTGGCATTATTTATGCCAGTTGAAGAAGGAGAGGGCTTTCCAGGGTATCTATCTGGTACCACACATACTCAAAATAAGACGAAAGGTATTGAGATTATCTCTGTGACAGCTACAGCTTGCTTTCATTCACTCCCTCCCGCATTCACCCTCTTTGTATTGGATCCAGCAACTCTTATTTAGCAAAATAAAACTGCAACCAATATAAACAGGTGCACCCTTCTTCAACTATGTGAAGAAGATCTGAGCTACATAGTTTCTTCAGAACCCATTTAAGTTCAAATATTCAACAAATCTCATTAAATATTTACAAAGAGAAAAATCCTCAAACATGAGAAATTAGAATTTAAATGAAAAAATTATCTATCATGAATTGCCACAGATATCTGAAAATTAATAATCTCAATGAGGTTTGAGGGAACATTGCATATTTGTTTCTGGAACAGGCTATTCAGAAAAAGGAATGCTCTGCTGTAATACCATTTTAATGAATTTGAAAAATATTATTACCACATTTCAAATTGTAATGAAGAAAAATTATTGCATAATATATAAAGATAACACAAGAAAGTAAAATATTTTCAAAATTCTTCCAGAAGTCAGATAAACACAATGTACAAAGAGAAAGGTAATTCTGGATGAACAAATACATCAACTTCAATTTACGCAGAGCAGGAATTCCAGAAGCAGAAATCAATGGAGCCAAGAGAATAATAATAAAATAAAAAGTAAGAAAACTTATTTGCAAAAAGGACAGACTATACTCTCTAGGTGAATAGATTTAGCATATATCAGAAAAATTCATTAAAATGCCTATTTATGATTATTTTTTATAAAACAATTACTACATGCCTTCCCTATGCAGACACTGTTAGGCCTTAGTAGAATGGTTTCTACGGCCTAATGTCCATGATTGTCCCCAGACTAGCTCATTTTTTCTTACCTTACCAAAAGTGCTTAATCAATTTAGTACTGTAATCACAGGCATTTAAAAGGACCAAATGATGTGAAACAAAAAAGGTAAATCCTACAACAGTGCTTAATGCCTTGCTCCCATTGTCTACGCCTGCCTTTGAGGGGAGTCTTACCTCAGAATGATGTGACATATAGAGATGTGGTGTCATGGACTCACTCAGAACAGGGGTTCCATTTCCCTGTCTTTTCTACCCTGAAGAGAATAAAGAAAAAGCATATCTCAAATCATTGTCTGCCCACCAAGTCCTAGATCTTGGGTCTAAATACCATTCTCCACTAGAATTGGACTCTCTGGTCATACTCAGAAATGAGTCAGGCACAAGTATAAGATGAATCTCGAAAAACTTATGGAAAAGCCAAGGAGATGTTCAAGGAATAATGGTGGGGTATTAAAGGGGTGAAGATACCAAATTGAAAGGGCTCCCATCAGGAAAATTAAGGAAATATGAGCAGCAAAATATTTATAGGAAGAGATCATTACCTATTGAATAAATTAGGACACCACACATCCCTACTGATAGAAATGCATAAATTAAAAGATTGATGAGTAAAACATACATATAATTTCAAATTACATCCTCACAATATCCTTTTAATTTTAAAGAGGGAAAGAGAAACTTTTAAAAAAATATATGTTTTTATTAGTTTCAGAGAGAAGGGAAAGGGAGGTAGGGAAAGAAACATCAATGATGAGAGATAATCATTGATCGGCTGCCTTCTGCTCGCCCCCTACTGGGGATTCAGGGGCGGGATGCAACCCAGGCATGTGCACTGACTGGGAATTCAACTGTGACTTCCTGGTTCATGGGTGGATGCTCAACCACTGATTCACACCGGCCAGGTGAAAGAGTAACTTTTACAGCAGAGCCTAGTGATCAGGTGATTGAAGTGTTCATCTTCAGTAGTGGGAAAAGTGTAACTGAGTACCATCTGATAGGATGCAGTAAGTCACAGCATCACCAGAATCTTGACACATCCTTTAGGACAGCACTTGGTGAAGTAATGTGTTCCAAGTTTTATTGAAACATAATTAATAAATAATATTTTATTAGATTTAGTATAAATATGATTTATATCTAAATAATCAAAGTGTAATATGCTAATTAGACCAGAAAACCTTCAGGACTAAGCCACAGCGGCAGGGCCAAGGCAGAGGCAGCTGCCAGCGGGGCAGGGGGCCGAGCCCCTTGCACGAATTTCATACATCAGGCCTCTAGTGTGTATATATTGCAAAAAGTTTATCACAATATTCAATCAACATCCATCACCTCATAAAATTACAATTCTTTTCTTTGTGATGAGAACTTTCCAGACTTACTCTGAAAAGTAGGAACTTTCGTATACACAATACGGTATTGTTAACTATACTCACCATGATGTACATTACATCCCCGGGACTTATTTATTTTATAACTTGAAGTTTGTACCATCAGTCCACCTTCGCCTATTTGTTCAATCCCCTAACCATGACCTCTGGAAATCAAAAATCTGTTTTCTTTATCAATGCATAAATTCTATTTTTGTTTAGATTCCACATGAAAGTGAGAGCATATAGTATTTGCCTTTCTCTATCTCATTTCATTTAGCATAATGCACTCAGGGTTCATCCATGTTGTTGCAAATAGTAGGATTGCCTTCTTTTTTATGGCTGAATAATTACACACACACACACACACACACACGCACACGGTGACGCAAAAGTAAACTTATAGTTGTTCATATGAAAAATAATGTGGTAATAAATAATAATAAAAGAGTAAACTCTGTGTTTAATATACTCACAGAACTCACAAAGTATAAACCTACTTTTACCCCACCCTGCATACATATAACATTCATACCCATTCATCTGTCCATGGATACTTAGGTTGCTTTCATGTCTTGGCTATTTTAAGTAGCACTGCAATAAACATGGGCATGCCTATATCTTTTCAAGATAATGATGTGTTCCTTTGGATAAATATCCAGAACTGTTTTGTAGTTGTATAAAATACACACATCTAAAAATATGGCTAGTGCCCTGGCTGGTGTTGCTAAGTGGTTAGATCGTTGTTCTGGGGTACCTGGGTTGCAGGTTTGATGCCCAGCTCATTTGGGGAACATGCAGGAAGCAATCAATTGATATGTCTTTTTCACATTGATGTTTCTCCCTCCCACATTTCTACTCTCTCTAAAAATCAATGGAAAAAATACCCTTGGGTAAGGATTAACAAAAAAATGAAAATAATAAAAATCTGGCTAGTATTGTGTACTTACATTGGAAGGAGACTGAAATTAGGATTTTCTAAAGGGAACTTCAGGTTTATTAGTGTACCTGGAATTTTTTAGCAGTGTATTCTTGTATCATTTGGTAAATTTAAAATAAGCTAAATTTCAAAATATATGGTGATAATAATTTTTTTTTTAAAAGAAAAAACAACAACCCAGAACTGGAATTGCTAGGTGATATGGTATTTTTTTTTTTTTTGAGTAATCTCCATACTGTTTTTCCTTGCGGTCATACCAATTTACATTCCAAATAACAGTGCACAAGGGTTTCCTTTTTTCCATATCCTTGCTAACATGTTATTTCTTGTCTTTTTGAATTGCCCATTCTAATAGGTATGAGGTGATATCTCATTGTGGTTATGATGTGCATCTACTTGATTAGTGATGCTGAGTAGATTTTCATATGCCTGTTGACCATTTGTATGTGTTATCTGGAAAAATGTTTATACAGATACTCTGCCCTTTTTTAAAAAAAAATCTTTATTGTTGAGATTATTATAGATGTCCATCTTCCCCCCACCCCCATAGCTCCTCTCCACCCGGTTCCCACCCCACCCCAGGCCCTCACCACCCTATTGTCTGTGTCCATAGGCACTGCATACATGCATATAAGATCTTTGTCTAATCTCCTCCCGCACACTCCCCGCACCCCCTTCCCTCTTAGAATCGCCAGTCTGTTCCATTTCCATGCCCCTGATTCTATTCCATTCACCAGTTTATCCTGTTCATCAGATTCTTTATTCATTTGATTTTTAGATTCACTTGTTGATAAGATATGTATTTGTTGTCACTTTGTTGTTCATAATTTTTTATCTTTACTTTTTTCTTCTCCCTCTTCTTAAAGAATATCCTTCAGCCCTAACCGGTTTGGCTCAGTGGATAGAGTGTCAACCTGTGGACTGAAGGGTTCCAGGTTCGATTCTGGACAAGGGCATGTACCTTGGTTGCGGGCACATCCCAGGTAGGGAGTGTGCAGGAGACAGCTGATCGATGTTTCTCTCTCATCGATGTTTCTAACTATCCCTCTCCCTTCCTCTCTGTAAAAAATCAATAAAATATATTTTTTAAAAAAAGAATACCCTTCAGCATTTTATATAATACTGGTTTGGTGGTGATGAACTCCTTTAGCATTTTCTTGTCTGTGAAGCTCTTTATCTGACCTTCAATTCTAAATAACAGCTTTGCAGGGTAGAGTAATCTTGGTTGTAGGTTCTTGCTATTCATCACTTTGAATATTTCTTGCCACTCCCTTCTGGCCTGCACAGTTTCTGTTGAGAAATCAGCTGATAGTCATATAGGTACTCCCTTGTAGGTAACTGACTGTTTTTTTCTTGCTGCTTTTAAGATTCTCTCTTTGTCTTTTGCCATTGGCATTTTAATTATGATGTGTCTTGGTGTGGTCCTCTTTGGATTCCTCTTGTTTGGGGTTCTCTGCACTTTTTGGACTTGTAAGTCTCTTTCACCAGGTAGGGGAGGTTTTCTGTCATTATTTCTTCAAATAGGTTTTCAATATCTTGTTCTCTCTCTTCTTCTGGCACCCCCATAATTCGGATGTTGGTACATTGAAGTTGTCCTATCTTCATATTTTTTTATTCTTTTTGTTTTTGCTCTTCTTGTTGGATTTTTTTTCTTCCTCATATTTCAAATCATTGACTTTATTCTTGGGATCCTCTAGTCTACTGTTGAATCCCTGTATATTATTCTTTATTTCAGTCAGTGTATGCTTAATTGCTGACTGGTCCTTTTCCTTTTCCTTTTTTTTTTTTTTTTTTTTTTTTTTTTTTTTTTTTTTTTTGGCATTCTCACTAAGATCCTTGAAGGTCTCACTAAGTTCCTCAGAGATTTCCAGAAAATTCTTGAGTAACCTTATAACTGTGGTTTTGAACTCTATATCCAGTAGTTTGCTTGCTTCCATTTCTTTCATTTGTGACATGTTTCTTTGTCTCCACATTTTGGATACTTCCCTGTGTTTGTTTCTACGTATTGGGTAGCTGCTAAGTCTCCTTGAATTGATAGAGTGGCCTTGTGTAGTAGGTGCCCTATAGGGTCCAGTTAATCAGCTGCCCCAGTCACCTGAGGTGGCCACTCTTGGGGCACTCCTTTGTGGGCTGTGTGCTCAGTCTTATACTTGAGCCTTGATTGCTGTTGGTATAACCGGGAAGAATTAACCTCTAGGCCAATTGGATGTGGAGGGCAGCTGTGAATACAGTGGGAGAGCTGCTATGAAGGAGACATCCTTATGGAGCAGGATTGCTTCAGTGGGGCTTTGGTGCTCACTGAGTCTTCCCCTTGAGTGTGTCACTTATGGATGTGAAGAGTTGTAATCTTGTATGGTCTCACACTGACTAATGGGTGCACTAGCTCTTGTATCTCCAAGGAGGTGCAAAGTCAGAACTGGGGAGGTCCCAGCATGGGAACAATGACCACTGAGAGTACCTCCGTCAGGAAGAAAGTTGCCCCCACATTCCTGCCCTGATGCCAGACAGTCCAGTTTCTCCCCATATGTTTCTGGGTCCCCCAGCGTCTTGCCAGGCATAGAGCTCAAAGCAAGTGGGAGCATTTAAATTCAGGTGTCAGTGCTGGCCTTTTAAGAGGAGCAGCTGGGTCTCCGACAGCCTGTGTGTCACTCAGCCATAATCCACACTTGTTTTTACAGTCCATAGTTCTTACTGCCCATAGGGTCTTCTTCCCCAACTCTAGAACCCTGGGCTGGGGGTCTGGTGTGAGGCTGGTTTCCAAAGAGGCAATCTCCCTCCCAATTAAAAAAAGCAAAGCGACACATGGGTGCCGGACCAGCTCATTCTGCGCCTCTGCACCTCCTACCAGTCTCAATGCATTTTCTTCTTTACCTCTGTAGTTGTAGTACTTCCACTCATCCAGCTTTCCCGTGGTTCTGGATGATAGTTGTTTCTGTATTTTAGTTGTAATTTTGATGTGGTTGTGGGAGGCAGCAAGTACAGGCGTTTACCTATGCTGCCATCTTGGTTCCTCTCCTTCTCTGCCCATTTTTTAATCAATTGTTTTTTCTTACTGAGTTGCAGGATTTCTTTATATATTTTGGGTATTAACACCTTATCATATATATGATTTGAAAATATTTTCTCCCATTTAGTACATTGTATTTTTATTTTATCAATGGTTTCCTTTATGAAACTTCTAGTTGGATAAAATACTATTTAATTTTTTTTTTCTTTTGGTGTCAAATCCAAAAATTTATTGCCAATACCTATGTCAAGAAGCTTACCTCCTGTGTTTTCTTCTAGGGGTTTTATGGTTTCAGGTCTTACATTCAAGTCTTTAATCCATTTTTAGTTGATTTTGGTATATGGTATAAGATAGAGGTCTAGTTTCATTCTTTTGAATGTTGTAATACAGTCTTCCCAGCACCATTTATTGAAGAGACTGTCCTTTTCTCATTATATATTCTTGGCTCCCTTGTCATATATCAAATGAATATATATGTGTGGGTTTATTTATGGGCTCTCTATTGTGTTCCATTAATCTATGTGTTTGATTTTATGCCAACACCATACTCTTTTGATTACTATGGCTTTGTAATATAGTTTGAAATTTGAAAAGGTAATGCCTCCAGTTTTGTTCTTCTTTCTTCAGATTGCTTTGGCTATTGGTATCCTCTGTGGTTCCATACAAATTTTAGGATTTTTTTTCTTTCAGTGAAAAGTGCCATTGGTATTGTGATAGGGGTTGCATTGTTTTGTGTAGTATGGTGACATTTGAACAATATCAATTCTTCCAATTCATAAGAAAATCTTTCCATTTTTCTGTCTTTCTCTGTTTCTTTTTTCAGTATCTTATAGTTTTCAGTGTGCAGGTATTTCACCTCCTTGGTTAAATCTAATTTAGGTATTTTTTTATTCAATTGTAAATGGATTGTTTTTTAACTGCTCATTCTGATAGTTTTTTATTAGTATATAGAAATGAAAGTGATTTTTGCATGTTGATTTTGAATCCTGCAATTTAACCTTTTCATTGAATAGTGTTATAACATTTCAGTTATGTAGTGTTAGGTTTTCCTTATGATAATCATGTCATCTGCAAATAGAGACTGTTTTACTTCTTTCTTTGATTTAAATGCCTTTTATTATCTTACCTAAATTGTTCTAATTTCCAGTCTATTTTGAATAAAAGTGGCAAGAGTGGACATCCTTGTCCTGTTCCTGATATTAAAGGAAATGCTTTAAGTTTTTCACCATTGAGTATATTAGCTATGGGTTTGCCATTATGGCCTTTGTTATGTTGAGGTACATCTCCTCTATATGTGAGAGTTTTCACCAGGAGTGGATATTGAATTTTGTCAAATGCTTTTTACATCTATTGAGATTATCACAAAGTTTTCACCCTTTATTTTATTAATGTGTGTATCATATGGATTAATTTTCAGATTGTTATTGCTTTTCTTTTTTTTAGAGAGAGAGGGGAAGGGATAGAGTTAGAGAAATAGAAACATGGATCAGAGAGTGACATTCATCAGGTGCTTCCTACACACTCCCTACTGGGGATTGAAACCAAAACCCGGACATGTGCCCTGCCCAGGAATCTAACCAGTAACCTGTTGGCTAATGGGTTGATGCTCAACCACTAAGCTACGCCAGCCAGATGACATGTGGATTTTGAATTATCCTTGTATCCCTGGAATAAATCTTACTTGATCATGGTGTATAATTTTTAATGTATTATTGAATTTGGTTTGCTAATATTTTTTTCATAACTGTTATGTCTATGTTCATTCGATATATTGACTTGTAACTTTCTTTTCTTGTAGTGTTTTTATCTGGTTTTGGTATCATGGTAATGCTTTCTATATAAAATGAGTTTGTATGTATTCCATATCTTCCAGGGGGTTTTGTTGTTGTTGGTAATTGTTTTGGGTTGTTTCTCTCTTTCTCTCTTTCTTTCTCTCTCTCTTTCTTTCTTTCTTTCTTTCTTTCTTTCTTTCTTTCTTTCTTCTTTCTTTCTCCTTTCCTTCTTTCTTTCTTTCTTCCTTTTTTTTTTTTTAGAAGTATGTGTATTCATTATTCTTTGTATGTTTGGTAGAATTCAACAGTGAAACCATTTGGTCCTAGACTTTTGTATGTTGAGAGGTTGTTAACTGACTCAGTCTGCTCACTAGAAATTAATCTGCTCAGATTTTCTATTTCTTCATGATTTAGGCACGGTAGTTTGTATGCTTTAGGGATTTATCCACTTCTATAGTATACAGTAGTTCATTGTAGTTTCATTAGTTTTTGTATTTCTGTGATATTAGTTATAATATCTCCCCTTGCATTTCCTCTTTTGTTTTATTTCTTTTTTTCTTGGAGAGTTTTTTGGTGCACAGGACAATGCCCAACAAACTAAGCCACACCAGCCAAGGAAGATCTTTCATTTTTAAAAAATTCTTTATTGTTGAAAATTTTACATATGTCTCCTCCCCTCCCCCCCACATTGACCTCTCCTCTCCCTCTCCTACCCACCAATTGTCTATGTTCATCATATCCATGGATACGAGTACTTTGGTTCATCTCTTATCCTCTCCCACCCTCCCCTGCATTCACTCAGTCTGTTCCATGCTTCTATGTCTCTAGATCTATTTTTGTTCATTAGTTTATGTTGTTCATTAAATTCCACAAATGAGTGAGATCATATGATATTTATCTTTCACTGACTGGCTTATTTCGCTTAGCATAAATGCTCTCCAGATCCATCCAAGCTATTGCAAATTGTAAGAGTTATTTCTTTTTTACAGCATCATAGTATTCCATTGTATAGATGTACCATAGTTTTTTAATCCATTTATCTGCTGATGGGAACTTAAGGCTGTTTCCAAATATTAACAACTGTATATTGTGCTGTTATAAACACAGGGGTGCATATGTCCTTTCTGACTGGTGTTTCTGATTTTTTGGGATATATTTCTAGAAGTGGCAGTACTATATAAAATGGGAATTCCATTTTTAATTTTTGAGGAAACTCCATACTGTTTTCCACAGTGGCTGTACCAGTCTGCATTCTCACCAGCAGTGCAAAGAAGGTTCCTTTTTCTCCACATCCTGGCCAGCAGTTGTTTGTTGATTTGTTGATGATAGCCATTCTGACAGGTGTGAGATGTTACCTTGTTGTCATTTTTATTTGCATCTCTCCGATGATTAGTGACTTGGAGCATGTTTTCATATGTCTCTTGGTCTTCTGTATGTTCACTTTTGAGAAGTCTCTATTTAGGTCCGTTACCCATGTTTTGATTGGATTGTTTATCTTCCTTTTGTTAAGGTTGTATGAGTTCCCTATAAATTGTGGAGATTAAGCCCTTATCAGATGTAACATTGGAAAATATATTCTCCCGTGAAGTGGACTCCCTTTTTGTTTTGTTGATGATGTATTTTGCTGTGCAGAAGCTTTTTATTTTGATGTATTCTCATTTGTTTATTTTCTCCTTAATTTCCATTGTCCTAGGAGCTGTATCGGTAAAGATATTACTACTACATATGTCTGATATTTTGCTGCCTATGGATTCTTCTAATATATTTATAGTTTCCCATATTATGTTTTAAGGCTTTTATCCATTTTGAGTTTATTTTTATGTATGGTGTAAGTTGGTGATCTAATTTCATTTTTTTTTTGCATGTATCTGTCCAATTCTCCCAACAACATTTATTGAAGAGACTGTCTTAACTCTATTGTATGCTCTTGCCTCCTTTGTCAAATATTAATTGAGCATGCCCTAGCTAGTTTGGCTCAGTGGATAGAGTATTGGCCTAGGGACTGAGGGGTCCCAAGTTCGATTCCAGTAAAGGGCACATGCCCCAGTTGCAGGCTTAATCCCCAGTAGGAGGTGTGCAGGGGGCAACCCATCAATGATTTTCTCTCATCATTGATGTTTTTATCTCTCTCTCCCTCTCACTTTCTCTCTGAAATCCATAAAACATAATTTTAAAAATATATATTATTTGAGCATAATGGCTTTAGTTAATTTCTGGGTTCTCTGTTCTATTCCATTGGTCTATATGTCTGTTCTTATGATAGTACCAGGCAGTTTTCAGAAGAGTTGTTTTGAAATATAGCTTGATATCTGGTATTGTGATCCCTCCAATTTTGTTCTCTTTCTCAGGGTTGCTCTGGCTATTCGGGGTCTTTTTTTACTCCAGATGAATTTTTGGAGAGTTTGTTCTAGGTCTTTGAAATATGCCATTGGTATTTTTTTTACAATCCTTTGTATGTCTGTGGGGTCAGTTATTATTTCACCTCTTTCATTTCCGATTTTCTTTATTTGGGTCCTCTCCCTTTGTTACTTGGTGAGCCTGGCTAGAGGCTTATCATGGTTGTTTTTCCTTTCAAAAAACCAGCTCTTGTTTTTATTGATCTTTTGTATTGTTTCTTTGGTCTCTATTTCATTTATGTCTGCTCTGATCTTTATTGTTTCCTTCTTTCTACTTACTCTGGGCTTTTATTGTTGTTTTCTTTCTAGGTTTTTCAGTTGTTGAGTTAGCTAAATTATTATCAGTTTTTTGAGTTAGGCCTGTACTGCTAAGAACTTTCCTCTCAGGACTGCTTTCATTGTGTCCCATAGATTTTGGATTGTTCTGTTTTCCCTTTCATTTGTTTCCAGAATGTTTTTTGTTTATTCTTTGATCTCTTTGGTAACCCATTAATTGTTTAATAGCATGCAATTTAGCCTCCACATATTTTATTGTTTTTTATTGTTTTTATTGTAGTTGAGAACTAATTTTATGCCATTGTGATCTGAGAAGATGCTTGATATGATTTCAATCTTCTTGAATTTGTAGAGACTTATCCTGTGTCCTAATATGTGATCTTTACAAATGTTCCATGTGCACTTGAGAAGAATGCATATTCCTTAGCTATGGGGTGGAATGTTCTAAAGATGTCAATTAATTCCCTCAGATCTAGTGAGTCATTTAGGATTGCTATTTCTTTGCTGATATTTTGTCTAGAGGATTTATCCAGTGGTGTCAATGGGGTATTGAAGTCCCCTATTATGATTGTATTGCTCTCAATCTCTCCCTTGATATCTTCCAAAAGTTTTTTTTTTTAAATGTATTTGGGTACTTCTGTATTAGCTGCATATATGTTTATCAGAGTTATATCCTCTTGTTGAATTGATCCCTTTAGTATCATGAATTGGCCTTCTTATCTCTTGTTATGACCTTCACTTTGAGGTCAATTTTGTCAGATATAAGTATTACTATACCAGTTTTGTTTTTTCTTTCATTTCCATTTTTTTGAAAAAATTTAGCAGTCCTTCGCTTTCAGTCTATGTGAGTCCCTTGTTTTGAGGTGGGCCTCCTGAAAACTATCCTATCTAACAAAAGAGAAACATGGTAATTAGCATACGACCGCTACCCTTCCCATTGGCTAATCAGGGAGATATGCAAATTAACTGCCAGCCAAGATGGCGGCCGGCAGCCAGGCAGCTTGAAACTAACATGAGGCTTGCTTGCTTCAGTGACAGAGGAAACCAACGTTCCCCACCTGCCTTGCCAGCCTCTGAGCCTACAGTTGGAAACATTGTAACAAATATAGAAGCTAAACAAAACCCCAGAAACCTGTTTTCAGAGAGCCGGGATCTCAGAGCTGGAGTTATACATTGTTTCGATTATAGAACCCAAACACACCAGATACCTGCTTTCAGCAGCAGAGGCCTCAGAGCTGGAGCCAGAGCTAAAGCTGGCCCAGAATAAGAATAAAAAAAAAAAAAGGAGCAGTTGGAATCTTCAGCCCTCAGCCCCTCACCCAGACAGGCCTGGCACCCCAGTGGGGACCCCCACCCTGAATGGTGTGTGACCAGCTGCAAGCAGCCATCATCCCCTCACCCAGGCTGTCCAGGTACACCAGTGGGGAACCCCACCCTGAAGGGGTGTGACCAGCTGCAAACAGCCATCATCCCCTCACCCAGGCAGGCCAGGTACACCAGTGGGGACCCCCACCCTGATCCAGGACATCCTTCAGGGCAAACCAGCCAGCCCCACCCATGCACCAGGCCTTTATCCTATATAGTAAAAGGGTAATATGCCTCCCAGCACCGGGATGAGCGGAGCTGAGAGGTCTCCCGGCACTGGGATCAGCGTGACAGGTGGCAGCGCCCAAAACCCCTGACCGCCCTTCCACTATGTTTGTGTCAGGGAGAGGGGCCACAACCTCCCTATCCACCCTGCTCTGTTCGAGACAGGGGAAGGCACCCCAAACTCCTGATCAGCCCTGCTCTGTGCCTGATATGGGGGAGCTCCCTAACCCCCTGATCGCCCTGCTCTGTGGGTGATAGAGGGCAGCGCCCCAAACCCCCCCCCCCATGGGCCCTGCTCTGTGTGTGATGGGGTAGAGCCATAACCTCCCCATTGGCCCTGCCCTGAGTGTGACAGTGTTGGCACCCCAACCCCCTGATCGGCCCTGCTCTGTGGGTGATAGAGGGTGGCGCCCCTACCCCCTGATCTGCCCTGCTCTGTGTGTGACAGGTGGCAGTACCCCAACTCCCCTATCGGCCCTAATCTGTGAGTGACAGGAGGGAGCTCCTCAATCCCCTGATGGGCCCTGCTCTGTGCATGACAGGGGGGAGCTCCTCAAATCCCTGATCGACCCTGCTCTGTGCATGACAGGGTAAGGGACCTCAACCCCCCTGATGGGCCCTGCTCTGTGAGTGACAGGGGGCAGCGCCCCAATCCCCGGGTTGGCCCTGCTCTGTGCGTGACAGGGGGTGGCGCTGCAACCTCCCCATCAACCCTGCCTTGAGTGTGATAGGGGGTGGTGCCCCAACCCCCCAATCGGCCCTACCCTGAGCGTGACTGAGGGTGGCATCGCAACCTCCCAATCCGCCCTGCTCTGTGCATGACAGGGGGCGGCACCCCAACTCCTAAATCGGCCCTGCTCTGAGCCCGACCAGGGGCTGCACCTAGGGATTGGGCCTGCCTTCTGCCACCCGGGAGCAGGCCTAAGCCAGCAGGGCATTATCTCCCAAGGAGTCCCAGACTGCGAGAGGGCACAGGCCAGGCTGAGGGACCCCCCCTTCCCCCAAGTGCACAAATTTTTGTGCACCGGGCCTCTAGTGTATATATATATATATATATATATATATATATATATATATATATATATATATATATGTGTGTGTGTGTGTGTGTGTGTGTGTGCGTGTGTGTGTGTGTGTTCTTATCAATTCAACCACCTTATGTCTTTAGATTGGAGCATTTAATCCATTTACATTTAAGGTTTTTATTGATAGGTACTCGTTTGTTTCCATTTTTATTCTTTATGCCTGCGTTCCTTCTTCTTGTTCTATTTACCCTTTTTAGAGCTGTACCTTTAGCATTTCAGGCTTTGTGTTAATAAACTCCCTTAGCCTTTTTTGTTTGTGTTGTTCCAGATTTCACTTTCAATTTTGAATGATAGCCTTACTGGATAGAGTATTCTTAGATTCAGTTCCTTGCTTTGCATCACTTTGTATACTTCATTCTATTCCCTTTTTGCTTGATTTTTTCTGTTGAGAAATCAGTTTAATGCAGTGGTTGCCAACTTTTTGGACCTCACGAACCACCAGTGGTTGGTGACCACTGCTCCCAAGGTTTCCTTAAACCAGCAGTTGTCAACCTTTCAAACCTCATGGACCACTAGTGGTCCACAGACCACCAGTTGGTGACCGCTGGTCTAACGGGAGATCCCTTTTAAGTAACTTATTGTCTCTCTCTGGTAGCCTTAAAATTTTTACTTTATCATTGACGTTTGCCAATTCAATTACAATATGTTTTGGTGTAGGTCTTTTTGGGTTCATCTTGTTTCAAATTCCTTTTTTTTTAAATTAAATTTTTATTGTTCAGATTATTCCATTTGTTCCTCTTTTTTCCCCCCATAACTCCCCTCCTCCCAGTTCCCGCCCCACCCTACGCCCTCACTCCCCACCCACTTTCCTCATCCATAGGTGCACGATTTTTTGTCCAGTCTCTTCCTGAATCTCCCACACCCCTTTCCCCCCCAAGAATAGTCAGTCCATTCCCTTTCTATGTCCCTGATTCTATTATGATCAACAGATTATTTATTCACTTGATTCTTAGATTCACTTGTTGATAGATGCATGTTTGTTGTTCATAATTTGTATCTTTACCTTTTTCTTCTTCTTCCTCTTCTTAAAGGATACCTTTCAGCATTTCATATAATACTGGTTTGGTGGGGATGAACTCCTTTAGCTTTTCCTTATCTGTGAAGCTCTTTATCTGACCTTCAGTTCTGAATGATAGCTTTGCTGGATAAAGTAATCTTGGTTGTAGGTTCTTGGTATTCATCGCTTTGAATATTTCTTGCCATTCCATTCTGGCCTGCAAAGTTTCTGTTGAGAAATCAGCTGACAGTCGTATGGGTATTCCCTTGTAGGTAACTGAGTGTCTTTCTCTTGTTGCTTTTAAGATTCTCTCTTTGTCTTTTGCTCTTGGCATTTTAATTATGATGTGTCTTGGTGTGGTCCTCTTTGGATTCCTTTTGTTTGGGGTTCTCTGCGCTTCCTGGACTTGTAAGTCTATTTCTTTCACCAGGTAGGGGAAGTTTTCTGTCATTATTTCTTCAAATAGGTTTTCAATATCTTGCTCTCTCTCATCTTCTGGCACCCCTATAATTCTGATGTTGGTACGCTTGAAGCTGTCCCAGAGGCTCCTTACACTATCTTCGTATTTTCGGATTCTTTTTTCATTTTGCTTTTCTGGTTGGGTGTTTTTTGCTTCTTCACATTTCAAATCTTTGCCTTGATTCTTGCGCTCCTCTGGTCTGCTGTTGGGAGTCTGTATAGTATTTGTTATTTCAGTCCGTGTATGCTTAATTTCAGTTGGTTCTTTATCATAACATCGAGGGTCTCATTAGTTTTCTTGAGGATCTCACTACATTTATCGGCGGCTTCTAGACAGTTCTTAAGAGACCTTAAAAGTGTGGTTCTGAACTCAATATCCTCCATTGACAGTTTTGTCCTGTTTCTTTGTCTCCGCATTTTTTTATGCTTTCTTGGTACACCCCCTAGTGGTCTTTGTGCGCAGTCTTTTTGTAGTTAAGCCTTGATTGTTGTCGGCAATACCGGGGGTGATTTGACCTCCAGGCTAAGTGGCTATGAGAGTCCGCTCTCAAATTCTGTATGCTTCTTGAACTGGTGTGAAATTTTTTCTTCCCAAAGTCAGGGATGTTTTCTGTCAGTATTTCATCAAACAAGTTTTTTATTCCTTGTTCAGCTTCTTTTCCTTCTGGCACCCCTATTATGCAGATGTTGCTTCATTTCGTGCTATCCCTTATCTCCCTTAGCCTCTCCTGCTTTTTCATTTTTTTTTTCCAGTTGTTGCTCTGCTTGGGTGTTTTCTTCTACCTTGTCTTCTATCTCGCCAATCTGGTCCTCACCCTTCTAGTCTACTGTTGAAACCTTCCCTTGGGTTCTTTATGGCAGCTATGTCATCTTCTTTTCCTCTTGATTCTTACACATGTTGCTGAATTTCTCATCCAGCCTTTTCAGCATCCTTATAACCATCATTCTGAATTATTTCTCTGACATACTGCTTGCCTCCATTTTATTTATTTCCTTTTCTGGTGAATCCCCCTTTTCTTTCATATGTAGGTTGTTTCTTTCCCCATTTTTTCTGTTCCTTTGTAATTGTTTCTATGTATTACATCAAACTGCTATGCCACCTGGATATTTTTTAAATATATTTTATTGATTTTTTACAGAGAGGAAGGGAGAGGGATAGAGAATTAGAAACATCGATGAAAGAGAAACATCAATCAGCTGCCTCCTGCACACCTCCTCCTGGGGATGTGCCCACAACCAAGGTACATGGCCTTGACTGGAATAGAAACTGGGACCTTTCAATCCACAAGCTGGTGCTCTATCCATTGAGCCAAACCAGTTAGGGCCACCTGGATTTTTTGAATTTGTCTTATATAGTGGATGTTTTGTGGGACCCAGTGGTTTAATCTCTCAGGTCTTCTAGGCTAGCTTTTCTAGTAATTTCCCCTACTTGATATTTGGCTTCTCTTGATGTAGTTGGGTCTTTAATGTTATTTTCCCTTTTGTGTATGAAGTCTCCTCTCAGGGTGTCTGGTTATGTGGCTCAGTCTCTACCCCATTGTTTCAACTGTTATGGAGGTGCTGACTGAACAGCACAAAATATAACACAAGATATGACACAAAATAAATGGAACACAAATGTACTCATGACACCTATAACACCAATAGAAGTGACCACCAGAAAAGAGAGATTTAGGAGAGAGAAAGGAGAGCAAAATGATAGTGAGAAAAGGAAAAAAAAAAGAAAGGAAAGGGAAAAGAGAAAAAAGAATGAATACAGGGAGACAGCACAATAAAACAAACAAGCCAAAAAGTGCAAATAAAAAAACATCCAGAAGAGGCGGTAAGGTGGAGAGTAGAATCTGTAGAGGCAGAGCTTAAAGACAGAAAATAAGGTTAAGGAATTGAATAAATATGGGAAGGACCACAGTTTAGCATAGAGGAGGGAGAAAGAGAATGAGTGATTATGAGGAAAAAATAAATAAAATTATTTATCTATGTATTGAAAAAGCAAATAGAGGAGAGAGCAGATAGGCCTGAATTTGGGAAGTGACACTAATTAAAAAATTAGGAGCAGAAAAGAGCAAGAGAGGATAGGGAAGAAAGAGAAACAAATTTGAGTAGCAAAGAAGAGAAAAGAGAAAGGGAAATGAAATAAGGGCAGGGAAGAGGAAATTAGATATATGAATAAGCCAACAGAGACTATAATAATAACACATCAATAAAGCAGATAAGGAAGATCACTTTTTAACAAGGAGTAAAAAGAAACAAAAAGGAAAAGCTAAAGCAGAGAAAAGAGAAGAAAACCAGCATGAAAGAGGGAGGCATGAGGAAGAAAAAGGTGAAAATGAAAAATAAAATAAAATTGAATAACAATCCTATATAATAAGGAGGTGATATGCAAATTGACCGTCATGCTCTTGCACAAGATGGCCACGCCCATGTGGTCACAAGATGGCGGCCCACATGGTCATATGATGACTGTGCCCATATTGTCACAAGATGGCCACCACAGATGGCCAGTAGGGGAGGGCAGTTGTGGGCAATCAAGTCAGGAGGGGAGGGCAGTTGGGGGCAACCGGGCCTGCAACAGAGGGCAGTTGGGGGGGACCAGGCTGGCAGGGGATGGCAGTTGGGGGCAACCAGGCCTGCAGGAGAGGGCAGTTGGGGGCGATCGGGCCAGCAGGGGAGCAGTTAGGCGTCGATCAGGCTGGAAGGGAGTGGTTAAGGGGTGATCAGGCTGGCAGGCAGAAGCGGTTAGGGGCATTCAGTCAGGCAGGCATGCAAGTGGTTGGGAGCCAGCAATACCAGATTGTGAGAGGAATGTCCTTAAAATGTAATTTCTAGTTCACTTTGAAACATCTTATTCACTACACCTAACCCATTAGTTAAGGGTATTTTAGCACAGTGGTTATTGGGTATAGGCCCAATTCTTGTGTGTGTGGTATCGGGTCTAAACCGGCAGCGGATATCCCCTGAGGGGTCCCAGATTGGGGAGGGTGCAGGCTGGGCTGAGGGACACCCTCCCCCCCAGTGCATGAATTTTGTGCATCAGGCCTCTAAGTATACATATATCAAATGATTACATTGCACACCTTAATCTTACACAATGTTATTTATCACCTATATCTTAGTAAAGGATAGGAAAAGAAGGAAAACAAATATTCATAAACACCCCTTTATCCATCACTAGAAAAAAACACGTGAGATTTGCATCAGGTATGCCCATGGCTCATTTTTCTTTGTTTCTTTGTTTGTTTCTTTATTTTTTTTATTTTTTATTTTTTAGTTAATCCACACCCAAAGATATTTTTCCATTGGTTTTTTAGGGAGAGTGGAAGAGAGAAATATCAATGTGAGAGAAACACCTCAACTATTTGCCTCTTGCACGAGCCCCAACCAGGGCCTGGGCCGTGGAGGAGCCAGCAACCGAAGTATGTGCCCTTGACCAGAATTGAACTGGTACCCTTCGGTGCACAGGCTGATGCTCTATCCACTGAGCAAAACTGGCTAGGCTCATTTTTCAATCCATGACTCAAAATATAAAATATATACATTATGGACTTGAATTGTCAATCAGCTCCTGCTGATTCTTCTTTGTTTTCTTGTTCACTGTTACTCATATGAAATCCCACTCAGACTTCAAGGGAGAATAGCATGAAGTTCCCACGGAGAAACTCCTCATGTGAATGAGTAGTAGCCACACATAAAGTAAGTTTCATGCCAGGAGATGAATAAAGGACAAATATTCCATCATCTGTGCTGTGACTTTTAGAACTTTGTTTAAGGTGCATACTGACTCGTGAACTGAACCAGTTTACCAGTACTCATTGCTCAACTGCCTCCTGGGACTAGGCAAGTAAGATAAATTTGTGGGGCTGCAGGTATAAGACCTCAAGGAATGAGGGATGGAAGAGGGATTGGCAGTGCAGCCCACCCTAATATTTCTCAAATTAAAAACAAAGAAACTACTTTGTTAGCCAAACCCTCACCTAATTAGGTCAAAAAGTTTCCATTTGCACCCACCTACTAATAGTGTTTTCACGACTAAGCACTACTTACTTTTCAGAAGCAAAGTGTCCATGAATAAAATTTAAGTTGTTAAAACAATTTATTATTAGCATCAGCATTTCCTTGTTATTAAATGTGCAGACTATGGAAATTTCCAATTAGAGTTAGTAGTAACCCACCTCTGCCACTTATTAACTCTGTGCCTCTGTTTCTTTTTACCAGCTCTGGATTTGGGCAAGTCATGTAACTTCTTTTTGTCTCAGTATCCCCATCTATAAAATGGGAGTATTAATAGGAAGAACCTATTCATTCATTTGTGGCTGTCACTCTAAATAATCTCCATGCACCTCAGTGGGATGTTGTGAGGATGAAATGAGTAACTGTATGCAAAGTTCCTAGAACCATGCCCTGCATGTTATAGTTCACACTACAATGGTGTTACTGACTTTTCCCTTTTCAAGTCAAATGCTGTTTTTAAGTTAGTATCTGATATTGTCTATCATACCTACATATTTTGTGTGTGTTTTTTTTGGAAATTATTCAATTGCTTTGCTCTTTAAGAAAGCCTTAAAATGTAATTTCTAGTTCACTTTGAAACATCTTATTCACTACACCTAACCCATTAGCTAAGGGTATTTTGGCACAGTGATTATTGTCAAGCATCAACATGCATAAGAACTTCCAAGAGAGCTTGATAAAATAGGGATTGCTGGGCACATTCTCAGAGTTTATGATCAGTAGACCCAAGTTGCTGCCTGAGAATTTGCATTCTAATCTTTCCTAATGTGGTACTGATCCCACTCATCTGGCCTTCACACTTGAAAACCATGGTCTTACCAAATGATATGTAATATTTCTTGATGGAAAGAAGTTTGAAAATGTAAATTTATTTCTCTACATTACTACATACACACATATAATTTAAAAGATGTATTAGCTTGTTAACATCATTTACCATGTAGTTAAAAGGTAAGACATTAAACAATTATGTAAGTATAAATATTTAGGAAATTTATCATTCATGTAACATTTCTACATATGTTTCAATGTTGAAATGTTTTTAAAATATATTATTTTACAAACATGGGTTTTTATTTTTGCAAGACCACTAACCCATCCATGTGTATTTATCTGACAGGTCTCTATATGATCACTGCTCATTCAGGGCAAGAAAGTGTCCTGGATATCCTCCTTTATGCCCATTTCTCCCTTTCTCCTTGGTAAAATTCAAGTTTTAAAAAAATCAACAAATAAAAAACACCTTTTCTTGGTTCCAAACGTGATTTGGGTTTTTGTGTGTATGTGTGTATGATATTTTCTTAGATTTTCTTTTAAAAAAATGGTATTACTTTTGAAATGGCTTATATTTTGTAAATAAGTTTTCCTTACCTAAAGTTATGCCTAAGTTAAAACACGGAATAACATTTTAAAAATTTACTTTTCCAGCTATTGTAAAATTGGCAGTAGGTACTCATAGCAGGAATTGACTCATTTTACCAGATACAGTACATTTGTGACCATTACTTATCACAAATGTAGGAGGGAAGTAAGATTGGGAATATGAAAAACTTGGTGCTTCAAGCAATAAAAAACTATTTAAGCTGATACTGATTATTGTATTTCCTTATCTTTTTTTATTGTCTACAGTTTTACATAAGTTTCCTTTTTCCCCAATTGACCCTCCACACCCCAGCTATTCCCACCCCAGGAAAGCCCCCACCACCCCATTTGTTATGCTAATATGCATGCATACAAGTTCTTTGGTAGCTCTCTAACCTCCCCTCCTTACCTGCCATTTGTCTCTGGATCCATTCTTTTTCATCAAATTATGTTGATCATTATATCCCACACATGAGGGAGATCATGTGTGTTGGTAAATGTTTCCATCCACGTCCTGCGTGGTTCAGCGTTTGGGATCTGGAAGAAGAGCCGCACACAAATGAAAGAGAAAAGACATGAGATAATTTGGAAATATTGGGGGACCAGGCAGACAAGTCCCACTCAAGGAGAAGGACGTCTTCCTCTGGTGCTCAGGCCTCACCAAGCTTTTATTCAACTGGGATACACCCATAGCATAGCCCTTAGGCAGGCGACCCCCAGCAACAGGCAGACTAGCCCATCAGCAAGGATTTACATAATAATAAATGGGGAAGTTGCTTCAGCTACCACTGTCTGGACAAACAGAGGTGGCACCCAGCTCAGACCTTTGCAAGGGCTTCAAGGATCACCAGCCTTCCGGGTTCTATGTCTATGCTTATCAGCAGGTGAAGACAATAGGTGGTGTTGCATAATGTGATATTTATTTTTCTCCACCTGGCTTATTTCGTTTAGCATAATGCTCTCCAGTTCCATCCATGCTGTTGCAAATGGTAAAAGTACCTTCTTTTTTATAGCGGCATAGTATTTCATTGTGTAGATGTTTTTTAATCCACTCATCTGCTGATGAGCACTTAGGCGGTTTCCAAATCTTAGCTATGGTAAATTGTGCTGCTATGAACATAGGTGTGCATATATCCTTTCTGATTTGTGTTTCTGGTTTCTTGGGATATATTCCTAGGAGTGGGATTACTGGGTCAAATGGGAGTTCCATTTTTAACTTTTTGAGAAAACTCCATACTATCTTCCACAGTGGCTGCACCAGTCTGCATTCCCACCAGCATGTAGTTGATGATATTCCTTCTGACAAGTGTGAGGTGGTACCTCATTGTTGTTTTGATTTGCATCTCTCAGATGATTAGTGACTTTGAGCATGTTTTCATATATCTCTGGGTTCTGTATGTCCTCTTTTGAAAGGTGTCTATTTAGATCCTTTGCCCAACTTTTGATTGGATTGTTTACCTTCCTTTTGTTAAGTGTATGAGTTCCCTGTAAATTTTGGAGATTAAACCCTTATCAGGAATATCATTGGCAAATATGTTCTCCCATGCAGTGGGCTTTCTTGTTGTTTTGTTGATGGTTTCTTTTGCTGTGCAGAAGCTTTTGATTTTGTTGTAGTCCCATTTGTTTATTTTCTCCGTAGTCTACATAGCCCCAGGATTTGTGTCTGTATATTGCTACATTTGTATCTTTATATTGCTACAACATATGTCTGCTATTTTGCTGCCTATTGTGTCTTGTAGGATTTTTATGGTTTTTTGTCTAATGTTTAAGTCCTTCAGCCATTTTGAGTTTGTTTTTGTGTATGGTGTAAGTTGGTGAATAGTTTCATTTCTTTGCATGCATATTACCAAATTTTCTAGAACCATTTATTGGAGAGACTGTCTTGACTCCATTGTATGCTCTAGCCTCCTTTGTCAAATATTAATTGAGCATAATGGCTTGGGTCTATTTCTGGGTTCTCTATTCTGTTCCATTGATCTTTATGTCTCTCTTGTGCCAGTACCAGGCAGTTTTGAGAACTGTGGCTTGGTCATATAGCTTGATATCTGGTATTGTTATCCCTCCAAGTTTGTTATTCTTTTGCAGGATTGCTGTGGCAACCTGGGGTATTTTTCTTATTCCAGATGAATTTTTGGAGAGTTTGTTCTAGATCTTTGAAATATGCCATTGGTATTTTATTGGGGACTGCATTGAATCTGTTGATTGCTTTGGGTAGTATGGAAATTTTAATGATGTTGAGTCTACCAATCCATGAACATGGTATGTTCTTCCATTTGTTGATGACTTCCTCTATCTTTTTTTTCAATGTCCTGTAGTTTTCTGAGTACAAGTCTTTTACCTCCTTAGTTTATTCCTAGGTATCTTAATTTTTCTGGTGCAATAGTAAATGGGATTTTTTTTTTCCATTTCTCTTTCTGTGAGTTCATTATTGGTGTATAAAAAGGCCATAGATTGATGGGTGTCAATTTTGTATCCTGCTACATTTCCAAATTCATTTATTAGGTCTAGTAGTTTTTTTGATGGAGTCTTTTGCGTTTTCTGTCGTAAATGTTTCCTTCCACATCCTGCGTGGTTCAGGGTTCAATATCTGGAAGAGGAGCTGCACACAAATGAAATAGAAAAGACAAGAGATAATTTGAAAATATTGGGGGACCAGGCGGGTAAGTCCAACTCAAGAGGAAGGACTTCCACCCATGCTCAGTCCACACTGACCTTTTATAGTCTGAGGTAAACAATGCAGTGGTTACCATAGTTACAGTTCTTGTGAGTTTCACCTGTTTTGATCATGTTTACACTCCCTGCACTTCCCTCAGCCCATTAGCTTCCCAGGTAAGATCTGGGGAGTGTTATAAGGTCAAGCCTAATTATGCTAAGAGGACTGAGCCCTCTAAGCTGGGACTTGTTTGTGACTTTGCCAGCAGGTCAGTCCGAGGCTCAACCCTATATCAGTTTCCCACAGTTTTCTATGTATAGTATCATGTCATCTTCGAATAAGGACAGTTTTATTTATTCTTTTCAAATTTGGATGCCTTTTATTTCTTCTTCTTATCTAATAGCTATGGCTAGCACTTCCAGTACTATCAACAGGAGTGGTAAAAGTGGGCATCTCTGTCTTGTTCTCGTTCTCAGGGGAAATGAGTTTAGTTTTTGCCCATTGAGTATGATGTTAGCTGTAGTTATGTCATATAAGGCTATATTATGTTGAGGTATGATCCCTCTATTCCCACATTGTTGAGAGTTTTGTTTTTTTTATCAAGAAAGGGTGTTGGTAAAGGACTTGTATGCATGCATATAAGCATAACCAATGGACATAAGACACTGGGGGGTAGGGGTGGCCAGGGGATTGTCAAGGGCGGGGGGGGAGGGGAAAGGAGACATATGTAATACTCTTTGTAATACTTTAAGGAATAAAAAAAAAAGAAAAAAAAAGAATTAAAAAAAATCATTCACAAAAAAAGAAAAGAAAGAAAGGGTGTTGGATTTTGTCAAATGCTTTTCCTGTATGGATTGATATGATTATGTGATTTTTGTGTCTCAATTTGTTTATGTGATGTATCACATTTATTGATTTGTGGATATTGTACCATCCTTGCATCCCGGGAATAAATCCCACTTGGTCATGGTGTATGATCTTTCTAATGTAATTCTGAATCCAATTTGCTAGAATTTTCTTGAGGATTTTAGCATTTATGTTCATCAAAGATATTGGCCTATAATTCTCTTTCTTTGTAATGTTTTTATCTGGTTTTGGGATTAGGGTAATGTTGGCTTTATAGAAAGAGCTTGGAAGTATGCCTTCCTCTCAAATTTTTTTGGAATTAGTCTGAGTAGGATAGGTTTTAGTTCTTTCAGTGCTTGGTAGAACTCCCCTGTAAAGCATCTGGACCAGGGCTTTTGTTTGCTGGAAGATTTTTGATCACTGATTTAATTTCTTTGGTAGTTATCAGGCTATTCAGGTTTTTTGACTCTCCTAATTGAGTTTTGGAAGTTTGTATTTTTCTTAAGATTATGTCCATTTCATTTGGGTTGTACATTTTGTTGGAATAGAGTTGTTCATAGTATTTTTTCATAATCATTTGTATTTCCCTGGGATCTGTTGTTATTTCACCTTTTTCATTTCTGATTTTGTTTATTTGTGTCCTCTCTCTTTGCCTCAGGGTGAGCCTGGTTAGAGATTCATGAATCTTCTTTATCCTTTCAAAGAACCAGCTCTTGGTTTTGTTGATATTTTGTATTATTATTATTATTATTATTAGTAGTAGTAGTAGTAGTAGTATTTGGTCTTTATGTCATATATTTCCACTCTGATCTTTATTATTTTCTTTCTTCTGCTAACACTGGGCTTTTCATTTTGCTCTCTTTCTAAATCTTTGAATCGTAGGGTTACATAATTTATTAGCAAAACTTGTTTTTTGACATAGGCTTGTAGAGCTATGAACTTCTCTCTCAAGACTGCTTTCACTGTGTCCCATAGATTTTGGATCGTTGTGTTTTCATTGTCATTTTTTTCCAGGCTGCTTTTTATTTCTTCTTTGATCTCTTTGGAAACCCAATCATTGTTTAATAGTTTGCTATTTAGCCTACAGGTGTTAGATTTTTTTTTTATTGTTTTTATTGTAGTTGCTTTCTAATTTTATGCCACTGTGATTTGAGAAGGTTCTTGTTATGATTTCTATCTTCTTGAATTTAAAGAGACTTTACCTGTGTCCCAATATGTGGTCTATATTTGAAAATGACCCATGTGCACTTGAGAAGAATGTATATTCTTTGACTTTGGGGTGAAATGTTCAAAGATTTCAATTAATTCCATCTGATCTAGTGAATCATTTAGCATTGATGTTTCTTTGCTGATTTTTTTGTTTAGATGATTTGTCCAGTGGTGTTAATGGGGTATTAATGTCCCCTACTATGACTGTAGTGCTGTCAGTCTCTCCCTTGATATCCTCCAGTAGTTTTTTTTTTTTAATGTATTTGGGTGCTCCTGTATTGGGTGCATATATGTTTACCAGAGTTATATCTTCTTGTTGAATTGCTCCCTTTAGTATTATGAAGTGGCCTTCCTTATCTCTTGTTATGGCCTTCACTTTGAGGTCTAATTTGTCAGATATAAGTATTGCTAGCCAAGCTTTTTCTTTATTTCCACTTGCCTGAAAACCCTTTTTCCATCCTTTTACTCTCAGTCTGTGTGAGTCCTTTGTCCTAAGGTGGGTCTCCTGTAGACAGCAGATATGTGGGTCATGTTTTTATCCACTCAACTACCCTGTGTCTTTTTATTGAGGCATTTAATCAATTTATATTTAAAGATATTATTGATAGGTACTTGTTTGTCGCCATTTTTTCTTCTTCCTTTTTTTTTTCCTTTTTTTTTTAGGGGGAAAGAAAAAATGGAGAAGAGGGTGCCAGCCCTCAGCACCCCCTGAGACAGGGGCTGCATCCACCACCTACCACCCCCACTTCTCCATCCCATCCTGGGGCTCTAAAGACCCCAGTGTGGTCGCGAGAGGAGGTGACTGTCACCATGCCAGGACGTGAAAGGAAGGAACTGAAGCTGCTGCTGTTGGCTCCGCGTGTGCATTTCCCCCCCTCCCTTTCCTTCCCTCCACCACTGCTCTGCTGCCTTCGCAGCAGCTGGGCAGCTAACTGTCCCCCGGGGAAGGAGAGAGGCCAGGAGCAAGACAAACCCTGGTGTCGAGGCCTGACTTTTGATAGATTGCAGCGAGGGAGCTGCTCTGCTACGTATGAAACCCTGACACAGAATCAAGTTGTCCACAAATGGTTTAGCACCAGGTTCCCCACAGAGGTTGTTGCATAAAGGGGAAAGGAGCAGCCCCCATTCAGGCCACACCCCATTTCCCAGGATGAAGGGCTCTCTGCACCAAACCCTGGTCCCAACAAGGGAGGGACGGGGTGGGGTAATGATGGCCTGCTGGCAGGGACAGTGAGGGACAGTCTATCCAAGGCCAACCAAGGCTCGACAGTGCTCCCTTATTGTTCTTCCTGGGTGGGAGTCTGACTTACAGGCATTCAGTCATAATCCCACAGATGGTAGTTTCACCCCATTGGCTCCCCAGCCAAACACATACAGCCATTTTTATTCTTTATGCAAGTGTTCCTTCTTTCCTACATATTTCTTCCTTTTACAGCAGACCCTTTAGCATTTCTTGCATTTCTGGTTTTCTGGTAATAAAATCCCTTAGTCCTTTTTTGTCTGTGAAGCTCCTGATTTCACCGTCAACTTTCATTGATAGCCTTGCTGGGTACAGTATTCTTGGATTTAGACCCTTGGTTTCCATGACTTTTTATATTTCATTCCATTCACTTCTTGCCTGATGTGTTTCTGTTGAGAAATCAGTCTATAGTCTGAAGGGAGATCCCTGGTAGGTAACTTTCTGTCTCTCTCTGGCAGCCTTTAAGATTCTTACTTTGTCTTTGGTGTTTGCCAATTTAATTATAATGTGTCTTGGTGTTGGTCTTTTGGGGTGCATCTTGTTTAGGACTCTGTGAGCTTTTTGGACTTGTGTGAGTTTTTTATTCCCAATATCAGGGAAGCTTTCTGTCATTATTGCTTCAAAGAGGTTTTGTATTCCTTGCTCAGTTTCCTCTCCTTCTGGCAACCCTATTATGCAGATGTTGTTTCGTTTCATGTTGTCCCAAAGTTTCCTTAGGCTCTCCTTCTATTTTTTAAGGTTTGTTTTCTAGTTGCTGCTCTGCTTGTAGGTATTTTTTCCTACCTTGTCTTCTAGCTCACAGATGTAGTCCTCCACTTCTTCTAGTCTACTGTTGATGCTTTCTATTGTGTTCTTTGTTGCAGTGATGTCATTTTTCATTTCTTCTTGGTTGTTCTTCTTACACATATTGTTGAATATGTCTTCCATCCTTTTCAGCATCCTTATGACCATTGCTCTAAATTCTTTCTCTGACATATTGCTTGCCTCTATTTCATTTACTTCCTCTTCCAGTGATTCTTCCTTTTCTTTGCATGTGGGCTGTTTCTTTGTCTCCTCATTTTTGCTCCTCTCAGGGTGTCTAGTTATGTAGCTCTCTCTCTCCTGCAACACAACAAGACACAATGCACAGGGCACCAAATGATATTGAGAAAAGAAAAAAAAATGTAAGAGAGAAAAGAAAGAGAAGACAAAAGAAGGAGAAAAATCTATGTATATGGGGAGAAAACTCCAAAATATCAACTAATCCAAAAAATGCAAACAAACACCCAGAGATGAATGCAAACAACAAACACCCAAACAACAAACACCCAGATGAATCTAAGGAGGTAGAGCTTATTTCCAGAAGGTTAGGTGAAGGAATTGAATGAATGGGGAAATAGCCACAATTCAGAATAGAGGAGTTAGAAAGAGAATGACTGTAGAAGAACAAAAATAAAAAACAAAATACAAAAAGAGAAAAAATATATATATATTAAAAATACATATATATAAGAAAACTTATATATATCCCATATAATAAAGAGCTAATATGGCAAGTGTTGTCATGCCCTCACGCCCTTGTGCCCTTGTGCCCTCATGCTTTCGTGCCAGGACCGGGGACCTGAGCCTGGGCCAGGGGACCTGAGGCTACGCCCCCTCCACAGCAGGGCCTGACGGGGGACCTGAGGCTGTGACCCCCGCCTGGTGGGGCTTGACAGGGGACCTGAGGCTATGTCTCCCACCTGGAGAGGTTTGTCTGGGGACCTGAGGCCATGCATCCCACCTGGTGGGGCTTGATGGGGGACCTCAGGTTGCGCCCCTCACCCTGTGGGGCTTGACAGGGGTGCAGCTGACTGGGTCTAGGACTTTTGTGATTTTGATGCACACGCGGGTGTGCGGGGACATGACTCTGCTTCCCGTGGTGCGCCCCAGACTCTGACAGGAGGGAGATTTTCATATACATTTTACTAATTTTTTTTCATCTCTGACACTTCTATTATAGAGAAATGGCAAATAGCAATATATTTCCTCTAATTAATTCCTTTTTAATGTGCATGAATTTTGTTCACTGGGCCACTAGTGTGTTTGTGTATGTATATGTATGTATATATATATATATATATATGTATAATATATATATATATATATATATATATATATATATATATATATATATATATATGTAATATATATATATATGGTCCCCTTTCTTGAATCTATCTATCTATGTATTCATCTATTATTGAAAAAGGAGAATATGGAGAGTAGATAGGCCTGAGTTGGTGATTGTAATTAATTAAGCTATTAATAGAAGAAGAGAACAAGCAAGGAGAGGAAAAACAGAAGTAAAAAAGAAGAAAGAAAACACACTAACAAACAAACAAACAACAACAAGACAGAAAGAAATAAAAAGGAAAAAAGGACAAAAAATTTGGATAGTGAAGAAAGAGAAGAGAGAAGTGTGCATGGACTTGGAGCAGGGGAGAGGAAATTAAATATATGAGTAAGATTAATTTTTAAGAGGGAGTAAAAAGAAAGAATAGAGAAAAAGTAAAGCAGGAAAAGAGTAATAGAAACAGGATGAAAAAGGGGGAAAGTGAGGAAGAGAGTCTTAACATAAAGGAAAAATTGAAATAGAGTAAAATAATGCTAAAAGAAAAATAGAATGTAGAACACTAATCTCAGAATAAACTAAAATAAAATAAAGAAAAAATAAAATAAAACTTTAAAAGTAGTTAGAAAGAGAATGAGTGTAGTAATCATAATAGTAATAAATAGAAATATAATAATAAAAAGTAATAATAATAAATAAAAATATAATAATGAAAAAGTAAAATCAAGTGTGAAAAAAAAATTAGTTTCTTAAGTAAAAGATAAAAAATTAAAAAGTGAAGTATTGAAGGTTGTTCATTTTCTCTACTGTTCTGTTTGGTACATCTGTTTCCTGTCAGGTAGTCAGCACAGTATTGAAGTTCCCTGCGATCTACCACTTCTCTGTGTCATAAGCCATAACCTTGTTTTTCAGGCAGGTGGGATCTCTCTGCTCACTTTGTTTCTCCCTGCCTTCAGTTGTATTTACACAAGAGTCACTTTCTGACACAACCCCTGGGTGGCAGTGTTTCTGTATTAATATATGGGACTAAATGGCCCCTCTATGTAGTGTTTAGAGTCTTCTTTCCCTTCCACACTTAATACTGGGTTGGAGAGACAGATTGACCCAGAATTGGTTTCCTGCTCATCTCTCCTTATTCTTATCCCCAGTTTCCACAAAAACAACTTTCCCCTGCAGTCTCGGTGAGTATGTATAATTGGAAGATCCTATGTACTGGACTTATCAAGCAAAAGCAAGGAGGTAAAAAAAACACAATGGGAACCATGCCCACTTGCATCTTTTTCCCCTGGCACTGCACAGCTGGTATAGAACTTCAGGCTGCCTTTCTGGGCACAGATTCTCACAACTGTGGGCTTATATCTAGGGCCCCCCTCTGCCAGCAGCCCTGCGGGACCCCCTTCCACTTTTGAGGGCTACACTGAGCCCAAGGGCATGGGTTTGGTGGAGTGCAGTCTCCCTCTGAGACTCTAGATCCCACTGCATGCATTTCTCCCTTCAGCTTGGATCCCAGATCTCAACTCTCTCTAGGCAATCAATCTTTGACCTTTCTGTCCATGGATTGCCTCACCAGCTGTGTTTACTTCTCCAATTCCAGGTGGATGTTATTTGATTCAGCTGTTCCTTCTATCTGCTTTGTGAGAAGGTGTAGGGCCCATCCACGTATTCGGTGCCGCATTGTCTCCCCTTGGCAAACTTTTTAAGTGCCCACAGTTGGGGAGGCTGGAGTCTCGGTGTTTGTGGGCTCTCAGCTGAGGCAGCTGGTCCCTGGGCATTCAGGTTGTAGGGTCCTGGGAGGTATCCGAGGTCTCCCTGGTTGAAGATAAGGCTGGGCTTCCAATCACAGCTGCTCTCCCCTTCAAGATGGTGTGGTCTCAGTGGCAGAGTTGGCCACTCCAGGAAAGATTTCAGTGGTAGTAGAGGCTGCCTAGCCAGGGGAGCCTGGTCCACTAGTCCCCAACATTCCTCTGGAGTATAGCTGTCCCTCACTCACAAATACAGACACTCCCTGCCAGTCCATACACTCTCCTTTCTCTCTTTCACTCACACACTATCTTGCAGCCTGCCATCCCATCACCAGCCATCTTGGATCTTGTATTTGCTTATCTTATTGAAATTTTAGATGTTTGTTGTTAAAGTAGCCACATCCTTATGAAGAAGAGTGGATTATTCCCTCTTTGTTAATATACACAGTGTCCAAAGAGATAAAATGATCTAGGACTTCTCTTGTGGTCAAAAGATCAAATAATATTCCCATGTCAGATGACATGACTCAAGATTTAAGTCTCAGGCTTTAAGGAACAAAGATCTATAAAGCCCATTTTTTCTAAATAGTGGTCTCTATTTTGTTCCTGCTTGGTTTTGGCACTGTCCTGTTTTATTGTACAGGTCACAGACCTCCATACGTGAGGTATGGAATTGATGCAATTTTTAATTGAAGAAATAGTGCCAGGTTTACCTCCATGACTCTTAAGTTTTAAGGGAATTGATATTTAGAAAATTATTAGTCAAACCACTCTATTACAATAAGTCTCTTAAAGAATTAATTTCATGTAGCCTTAAGGAATGAAGAGTAATTGGTGCCGGGGCTGCTGTTGCTTAGTGGTTGAGTGTGGAACTATGACCCTGGAGGTCACAATTCAATTTCCAGTCAGGGCATATGCCCAGGTTGCAGTCTCAATCCACAGTAGGGGGCATGGGAGAGGCAGACAATCAATGACTCTCTCTCATCATTGATGTTTCTATCTCTCTCCTTTTTCCTTCCTCTCTGAATTCAATAAAAATACATTTTTAAAATAGTAATCAGTAACAAATTGAGTACAATCAGATTAGTGGATCTAAGAAATAAGTAAAATCATAGCATTTTTCTTATCAAATAAAAATATGGCCAGGATTTAATTTCAGCTACTGAATTTTCTCACTATGTGATTTTAGATAAAAACCATAAAGACTAATCTCTAAAGGTCAATTTATTTCTAGAATTAAGTTAATAATTGCCTCTTCTTAGGGTTTTTGTTAGGATTAAATAAACATGTTTTATCATTATTGTTAATGTACCACTGATTCTCAAATTTGCATTACACTGCAAGAACTTTTTTCTGATTTGCAGATAATGCTCTGAGAGACAAATGTTTTCAAAAGTAATGTTATTTATTTTATTTAATACTAGAGGCCCAGTGCACAAAAATTTGTGCACTTGTAGGGGGGGTCCCTCAGCCTGGCTGGTGCCCTCTTGCAGTTTGGGACCCCTCAGGGGACATCCACTTGCAGGCTTAGACCCGCTCCCTGGGGGATTGGGCCAAATCTGGCAATCAGACATACCTCTGGCAGCCCGAGAGCTCTCAGGGGATGTCCACTTGCCAATGGGGAGCAGGCCTAAGCTGCAGTAGGACATCCTTAGTGTGCTGAGGAGGCAGGAGAAGCTCCCACCACCACCGCTATACTGGCAGCCATCAGCCTGGCTTGTGGCTGAGCAGAGCTCCCCCTGTTGGAGTGCACTGACCGCCAGGGGCAGCTCCTGAATTGAGCATCTGCCTCCTGGTGGTCAGTGTGTGTCATAGTGACCAGTCATTCCCAGTCGTTCTGCTGTTAGGGTCAGTTTGCATATTACACTTTTATTATATAGGATAGAGGCCTGGTTCACAGGTGGGAGCTGGCTGGTTTGCCCTGAAGGGTGTCCCGGATTAGGGTGGGGGTCCCCGCTGGGGTGCCTGGCCAGCCTGGGTGAGGGGCTGATGACTGTTTGCAGCTGGTCACACCCCTTCAGGGTGGGGGTCCCTACTGGGGTGTGTGGCCAGTCTGGGTGAGGGGCTGAGGGCCGTTTTCAGGCTGGCCAAGCCTGTTGGTGATGGAAGCTCCCAGCCTCTCCTTTTTTTCTTTTTTCTTTTTATTCTGGGATTTATTTACCTTCTATAATTTAAACTTTGTTGCTTTTGAGTGGAGCTTAGAGCCGGCGGCAGGCTGGCTTCCTCCATCACTGGAGCAACCAAGCCTACTGCTCGCTTCAGCTCCGTGGCTGCCGGCCGCCATCTTGGTTGGGTTAATTTGCATACAGTCGCTTTGATTGGCTGGTGGGCGTGGCTTAAGGCATAGTGAAGGTACGGTCAATTTGCATGTTTGTCTTTTATTAGATTAGATACTTAGGCTAGCATTGTCCACACTGAAGAAATAAGTACTCTCCTATACTGCCAGTGTGTATTTGTGACATAAGTTTAAGTTTTGATATGATTCAAATAATTATATATGTGTATATGGATTTATTTGCTGAACAACTTACACATCTGTAGTTTTGTTTTCCACTTTATTTTCCAAATGTTAAAGTTTTATACTAAATTGTGAACTCAGTTTTAATTTGACTTAATTTCTACATTTCAAACATGAACCTCTGGAACTTCCTCTGGTATTCACACCAGAGTATGGAAGAGCATGTGTATAACTGTAGAACTGTGTGACTAGAGGAAACCTTAAAAGCTAGTGTTATGTATAATAAAATGGTTCTGATGTGTAATGATCCAGCTCCTGTTGTGAAAACAACCCTTAAACAATGTTTGATTTTGAGGTTTCTATATAGCATCATGATTCTCAAAAATATAGGGAACAAGAAAAGAAAATTAAGAAGTCAGATCTGAATGAAGAGTCTTGTAATAAAGCACTGTCTTTTTCAAAACTCCAGATATACCAGATTTTGAGTGAGACATAGTGTTTCTATTTCCTTTAATCACTTATTTATGTCATTTTTCTGTAACCTGTGACACAGGTTATTGGGGCCAAGAGAAAACAGTTTGGGGATGTTTGATCCTTTCTGTCCAGAAAAGGATCAGGTTTCAACATTCTAATCTGGCTAAGGGATTATGAGATTACCACTGGCCTGTGACCTATTTCATTTTGAGTTGAAACTTCAATCAGCCTTTCTTATCTTCCCAGGGAGCATTTATCTCCCTGAAGGGTATAGTTCATTTAGGCTTGGCCTAGTTTTATCTTTCCCTAAATTGCATATTTATTGTGGTCTTTCCCCTTATTAATAGTCAGTGGGCACTTGTCTCTCCCTCCTGAATACCTAGGGCTATGAGGTACTAAACCTCTGGCCCTATTTATAGGGAAGGCCTCCACCAGTGCCTCATTGACATTATGGTGAGGGACAAGGTAGTCTTTCATGCTCACATCCATTCACGGGAGGTTCAAGTCACTTCTCTTTGTTCAGGGGCTTTACAAATGTCCAAGAAAGTTGTGTTGTCTCTTGGTAAGGTTAGAAAATGGGCTCATGCACAAGGGAAGCTCACCATAGTGTCCCTTCCACTCAGCTCAGGGTCTGAATGCAGAGAAGATGTTCCATAAGAAACTCTACAGGACAGAAGGGAATTCAAGGTAATGAAAAGTGAAGTATTCAAGGTAATGAAAAGAGAGGATCTTAACCGAACTGGATTGTCTGGCATCAGGTCAGAAACTCAGGGTTGACTATCTCCCAGAAAGTGGTGCTCTCAGGGGTCATTGTTCCTATGTGGGGACCTCCCCAGTCCCAGGACAGACTGGCAGCCATTTCTGTTTGCTCTGCCCTGTTGATTCCCAGAGACCCCACCCCACCCAATTTGAAGCCCCACCCAACTGGTGTGTAGTGGCTTTTCCATATGAATGGTCTGTCTTTCCTCAGACTGCAGACTTTGCTAAAATCTCTTAAGCAAGCAGCAGCTGGGTCAGGGAGCCACAAACCTATCAATAATAGGCCCAAGACCCAGAATTTACACCAGCCTGCCTTTTTTCATGGCTGGGCCTCACCTGGGTACTTCCAAATCCTATACAAATAAGAGGAATCTGCAGATCTCTCTTTACCTCCTGCCAGGTGGCCTGAGGCAGTGGCTCAGTGTGTACCTCCCTGGAAATGCAAAGCCAGTGCACCCAGCAGTCATACCAGATTAAAACTCTACCCATTCACAAGTAACACACTCAAGGGGCAGACTCAATGAGCACCAAAGCCCCATTGGAGCAAGTCCTGCTGCAGAGGGGTGTCTCCTGCACAGCGACTCTCCCACTGTAGTCACAGCTGGGCCCCACAGCCAGTTAACTAAAGGTCAATTCCTCCCAGTGACACCAACAGCAATTAAGTCACAACTACAACAAGACTTTGCATACAGCCCTCAAAGGGGAACACCTAGAATGCACAGCTCAGGTGACTGGGGTGGCTAAACCAGTGGGCCCTGGTGATTCCCTGAGACCACACCCCATCCACTTACTACACAAGCCCACTCTACCAACTCAAGGAGACATAGCAGCTCTACCCAATACATAGAAACAAACACAGTGAAGCAACCAAAGTGAGGAAACAAAGAAACATGTCACAAATGAAAGGAATTGAAGCAAGCAAACTACTGGATATAGATTTCAAAACCATGGTTATAAGGTTACTCAAGAATCTTCTTGAGACCTCCAAGGAACTTTGTGACATTCTTTAAGAAGAAGAAGAAAAATAAAAAGATCAAAAATATAAATAATAAAAGGCAATAAATACATATCTATCAGCAATTGAATCTAAAAATCAAAATAAGCAAATAAGAAATCTAATGAACAGAATAAACTGGTGAATAAAATAGAATTAAAGGCATGGAAATGGAACAGACTGAAAATTCTCAGAGGGAAGAGGGGTGGCAGGTGGGTGGGAAGAGATTAAGCAAAGATCTTATATGCAATTATGCATTACCTATGGACACATACCATAGAGTGGCAAAGGCCTGGGGTGGGACAGGAACCAGGTAGAAGGCAGCAATGAGGGGGGGATACTCCCAACAATAATGATTTAAATAAGTAAATAAATAATTAAATAGTAAAAAATAAACTTCCTGGAATCAAATGAAAGTGAACACATAACAACCCAAAATCTATGGAACACAGCAAAAGCAGTCCTGAGAGGGAAGTTCATAGCATTACAGGCCTACCTCAAAAAATAAGAAAAATTAATAATAAACTATTTAACCCTTGAACTTACAGAATTAGAAAAAGAACAACAAGAAGAAAAACAGAGAAAGTGAAAGAAAGAAAATAATAAATATTAAAGTGGAAATAAATGACATAGAGACTTAAAAAGCAATACAAGAAAATCAATGAAACCAAGAGCTGGTTCATTAAAAAGATAAACAATATTGATCAACCTTTAGCCAGACTCATCAAGAAACAAAATCAGAAGACCCAAATAAACAAAATCAGAAACAAAGGAGAGTAAAGTAACAGGTGACACTACAGAAATACAAAGGATTGTAAAGAAATACTATGAACAACTATATGACAACAAGCTGGACAATGTGGATGAAATGGAAAATTTCCTAGAATGATACAATCTCCCAAAACTGAATCAGGAAGAATCAGAAAACCTGAAAAGGACAATAAAAATTGATGAAATAGAAGCAGTAATTTAAAACACACACACACACACACACACACACACACACACACACAAACAAACAAACAAACAAAAAAACAAAAACAAAAAAAAACAAACAAAAACCAGCAAACAGAAGCCTGGGTCCAGATAGCTCCACAGGGGAGTTTTACCAAACATTCAAAAAATAACTTGTTCAGAGTTATGTTCATCTATTCAATTTCCAACTACTTATTAGGAGTCTTCCTTAGCACTATGATTGATACTTGATACTACTTATCTTCTCTGACATTATTCCAGGACCTCCCCAGAAAAAAAAATAATAACAACTATATCTTCAACTACATCAAAAAATCCAAAAGGAAGAAACACTTCCAAGCTCTTATTATGAGGCCAGCATTATCCTAATTCCAAAACCAGAAAAAGATACTACAAAAAAGAAAGAACTACAGAACAATATCCCTGATGAAAATAGATGGTAAAATCTTCAAGAAAATATTAACGAATTAGAGCCAGCAATATATTAAAAGGATCATACACCATGACCAAGTGGGATTTATTCCAAAGCTGCAAGGCTGGTACAATATTTGCAAATCAATAAACGTGATACATCACATAAACAAATTGAAAGAGAGAAATCACATAATCATATCAATTGAAGCAGAAAAAGCATATGACAAAATCAACACCCTTTTTTGATAAAAACTCTCAGGAAAGAGAGAATAGAGGGAACATATCTCAACATAATAAAGGCCATATGTGACAAACCTACAGTGAACATCATACTCAATGGCAAAAAAAACTAAAACCATATCCCCTAAGTACAGGAACAAGACAGGGATGTCCACTTTCACCACTCTTATTCAACATAGTACTGAAAGTTGTAGCCACAGTAATCAGACAAGAAGAAATAAAAGTCAACAAAATTGGAAAGGGGGAAGTAAAGCTCTCATTATTCACAGATGACCTGATATTGTACATAGAAAACCCTAAAGACTCCACCAAAAAAAACTATGAGAGTTCATAAATGAATTCGGCAACATAGCAGGATACAAAATTAACACCCAGAAATCTATGGAATTTGTATACTAATAATGAACTCTCAGAAAGAGAAACTAAAAAAAAATCAGATTTACTATTGCCACAAAAAATTAAGATACTTAAGAATAAACTTAACCACAGAGGTAAAAGACCTGTACTCATAAAAATACAGAACATTAAAAAAATAGATAGTGGAAGAATATAGCAACCAAGTTCATGGATTGATAGAATCAACAGCATTAAAATTTCCATATTACACAAGGCAATCTACAGATTCAATTCAATCCCTATTAAAATACCAACAGAATATTTCACAGATCTAGAAAAAATACTCCAAAAATTTATATGTAACCAAAAACGATCCTGAATAGCTGCAAAAATCTTGAGAAAGATTAACAATGTTGGCGGAATCACAATACCGGATATCAAGTTATACTACAGATCCACTGTGCTCAAAATAGCCTGATACTGGCACAAGAACAAGCATATAGATCAACAGAACAGAACAGAGACACCAGAAATTGACGCAAGCCATTATGCTCAATGAATATTTAACAAAGGAGGCAAAAACATACAATTGAGTCAAGACAGTCTCTTCAATAAATGGTGTGGAAAAATTGGACAGATACATACAAAAAAATGAAACTAGACCACAACATACACTATACACAAAAATAAACTCAAAATGGATAAAAGATTTAAATGTAAATAGGGAAGCCATAAAAATCCTGGAAGAATCCTTAGGCAGCAAAATCTCAGACATCTCTCCTACAAATATTTTTATGGATACATCTCCTAGGGCAAAGGAAACTAAGGAGAAAATAAACAAATGATCCTATCTACAGTAATAAAAGGGTAATATGCTATTTTGACAAGATAGACCAGACCTCTTCTGGACGTCCTTACGGACAAAGCCATGGTGATGGGGGCCAAGGTAGAGCTGGTTAGGGGTGATCAGGCAGGCAGGGGAGAGCAGTTATGGGTGATATGGCCAGCAGGGAAGAGCAACTAGGGGAGATCAGGCTGGCAGGGGAGAGCAGTTAGGAGAGATCAGGCAGGCAGGCATAGGTGGTTAGAGGCAATCAGGCAGGCATGGGGGGTTAGGAGCGATCAGGCAGGCAGAGGGATTAGGGGTGATCATGGAGGCAGGTAGGTGAGTGGTTAGGAGCCAGCAGTCCTGGATTGCGAGAGGGATCCCGGATTGGATAGAGTGCAGGCTGGGCTGAGGGACCCCTCTCCCTGTGCATGAATTTCATTCACCAGGCCTCTACTATCAAAACAAAAAGCTTCTACACAGCAAAAGAAACCATCAACAAAAATAAAAGGGAGCCAACTGTATCAGAGAACATATTTGCCAATGATACACCTGATCAGGTATTAATATTCAAAATATATAAGGAACTTATACAAATTAACTAAAAAAAGACAAAACTCCAATTAAAAATGGTCAAAGGACCTAAATAAATACTCCTCCAAAGTAGGCATAGGGATGGCAAAGAGACATGAAAAAATGCTCAAAGTTACTGACCATGAGAGAAATACAAATTAAAACAACAATGAGGTATCACCTCACACTTGTCAGAATGGCTACCATCAACAATCAATGAATGATAAGTGCTGGCGAGGATGTGGAGAAAAGTGAACCCTAGTACACTGATGGTGGGAATGCAGACTGGTAACGCCATTATGGAAAACAGTATGGGGTTACCTCAAAAATTAGAACTGCCATCTGATCAAATGATCCCACTTCTAGGAATGCATCCTAAGAAACATGATACAACAATCAGAAAAAAACCTTATGCACCCCTATGCTTATACAACATAATTTAAAATAGCTAAGATTTGGAAATGGCACAAGTCCCCATTGGTAGATGAATGTATAAAAGAAAACCTGTAGTACATTTACATCATGGAATACTTTGCAGCAGTGAAAAAGTAGCATTTCTTACCCTTTGAGACAGCATGAAGGGACCTGGAGCATATTAAGAGAAATAAGCTAGTCAGAGAATGAAAAGTATCTCATGATCTCACTCATATGTAGAATCTAATGAACAAAATAAACTGATGAAAAAAATAGATCCCTAGACAGAGAAGCATAGAATAGACTGAGAAATCTTGGAGGCTTGGAGGGAAGGTGGGGAAGGTTGGGTGGGAAGTGATCAACCAAACAATTGTATCTCTCTCTCTCTCTCTCTCTCTCTCTCTCTCTCTCTCTCTCTCTCTCTATATATATATATATATATATATATATATATATATATATATATATTAATAAAAGGGTAATATGCTAATTAGACTAAACGTCTTCCTGATGACCTTCCAGACAAAGCCATGGTGGTGGAGCCAAAGCAGAGGTGGTTAGGGGCGATCAAGCCAGCAGAGGAGAGCAGTTAGGGGGATCAGGCCAGCAGGCAGGTTAGCAGTTAGGAGCCAGCAGTCCTGGATTGCAAGGATGTCTGACTGCTGGTTTAGACCCGATCCCTCAAGAATCAGACCTAAACCAGCAGTCGGACATCCCCCAAGGGGTCCCAAATTGGAGAGGGTGCAGGCCAGGCTGAGGGACCCCTCCCATGCACAAATTTCATGCACTGGCCCTCCAGTATATATATATATATATATATATATATATATATATATATATATATATATATATATATGTATATATATATATGTATATATATATAATGTTATATAATATATATACATATATATTTTTATCCTATATAATAAGAGAATAATATGCAAATAGACCAAACAGCAAACAACCAAACAACAAATCAAAGCATAATATGCTAATGATATGCTAAGGCCGCTCAACCGCTTGCTATGATGTCCACTGACCACCAGGGGACAGATGCTTGAACTGGTAGGTTAGCTAACTGCTGGGGTCTGGCTGATCAGGACTGATCTAGGCAGGCTGGACATGCCCTGGAGCCCTCCTGTCATCTCCCCCCAGCTGGCCAACCTTCTGTGTCCCTCCCCAGCCCCATTCATGCACCAGTGGGGTTCCTCGGCCTGGCCTGCACCCTCTTGCAATCCAAGACACCTCGGGGGATGTTAGAGAGCCTATTTTGGCCCTATCCTGCAGACCAGGCCAAGGAACCCCACTGGTACATAGATAGATATAGATTAGATATAGATATAGATATAGATATAGATATAGATATAGATATAGATATATAGATAGATATAGATATACATATAGATACAGATACAGATATAGATATAGATATATACCTATCTATATCTATATCTCTATCTCTATCTATATCTATATATCTATATATCTATATATCTATATATCTATATATCTATATATCTATATATATATATATATATATATATATATATATATATCCTATGGACACAGACAATAGGTGATGAAGGCTGGCAGGGGCAGGGGTGGGCTAGAAGGGGTCAATGGGAGGCAAAGGGGACATAAGTAATACTTGCAACAATAAAATTTTTAAAAATAAAAATAAAATAGAAAACAAAGAGAACCTAGCCAGTTTGGCTCAGTGGATAGACGTCAAGCTGTGGACTAATGGGTCCTGGGTTTGATTCCAGTCAAGGGCATATACCTTGGTTGCGGGCTCCTTCCCCACCAGGGCCCTGGTCGGGGCTTGTGCAGGTGGCAACCAATTGATGTGTTTCTCTCATATTGATGTTTCTCTCTGTCTTTCCTTCTCTCTTCCACCACTCTCCCTAAAAATCAATGGAGAAATATCCTGGTGTAAGGATTATAAAAGAAAGAGAGAGAGAATTTTTTTTTAATCTTGATATACAAGGACTATTAATGACTTTTAAGTGGAAACCTTGCAACCCAGGAGAGAGAGGGATTAGTGATATATTCAAACTGCAGAAACAATCTAAGTGTCCATCAATGGATGAACAGATCTAGAAAATGTTATCTACACTAATAAAAGAGAAAGATGCAAATTGACCATACCTCCATTATGTCCACTAGCCAATCAGGAGTGAGCATGAAAATTAACCCAACAAAGATGGTGGGTTAATTGACATACATGGGCACTAAGCTGCTGGGGGCTGGGCAGCACCAGGCAGCCTGGGTCCCGCTGATGGGCACCACGCCCACAGGCTCCCTGGACCTTTGCCTCAGGGCAAAGAGCAGAGCAGGAGAGTGGGCAGAGAGCAGGAAGCTTGCAGGACTTGGCTCCCCAAGCCACCAGACAGAGAGCAGAAAGGGAGAGCTGGCAGCTGGGAGGGCATGGCTCCCTCTGTCTCCCCACATTCCTCATCACAGCTGTGGAAACTGACAGCAGGAAGGAGGAAGTCTCATCCCCACAGAATCAGCCAAAATCAGCCCTTGGTCAGACAGCTCTCAGTGGCCTGACAGCCAGAACTCTCATTCACCTGCATCTCAGACCGTGACAGTAGAGAGGTGGGACTATGTTTAAAGTACAACTGTTGATTCAACGTAGCTCTGCAGCCGAAAGATGCTGATGTTATCAACAGAAACTGTCTGAAGAGCAACGTGCGTCTGATCTTGAAAGAAGGCAACGCCTGCGACAGAATGTATCTAAAGAGCAGCTATTGGAAAAATGTTGCTCTGAAGCTGAAAGACACCGACATCGTTGACAGAAAATGTCTAAAGACCAATGTGCCTTTGAAGTTGAAAGAAGGTGGTGGCAATGACAGAATATGTCTAGAGAATAGTCATCAACAAGTACTACCAATACTGGTAGGAACTGTCTTCTCAGCAAAAATGGAGTACAGGAGGATGCAATTCTTGAACATAGCTGTATTGGAATGACTGTTAGATGTGAATTTTGCCTATCACTAAATTTCTCAGATGAAAAACCATCTGATGGGAAATTTACTCAATGTTGTCACAAAGGGAAAGTCTGTCCAAATGATATACATTTTCCAGATTACCTGTCATATTTAAAAAGATTAATGACAAAGAAACTGCTAAACACCGAGGATTATTACTTGATGACACTATCTGGAAAGATACAATGTTGATGCAATCATCCTTAATATGCCCAAACAACTACGGCAACTTTTTGCATACATTTGTGCGTTTGGATGTCTTTCTGCTGCAAACAAATTATGGGATGAGAATAAATCTCATTTTATTGGAGATTTCTGTTGGAAATTACACCATAGAGAAGGTGCCTCTGTAAACTGTGAAACGCATGCTTCATCTAATAAAACAGAAACATGCAAATTGACCCTACCTCTGCTACACTCACAAGCCACGCCCGCAAGCCAATCAGAGCAACTATATGCAAATTAACCCAACCAAGATGTTGGCCAGAAGCCAGGGAACTGGAGCAAACAGGAGGCTTGGTTGCCCGGGCGATGGAGGAAGCCAAGCTTCCCACCTGCCCTGGCCAGCTGTAGCCTCCACAAAAGGCAACAAAGTTTCAATTATAGAAGCTAAATAAATCCCAGATACCTGCTTCCAGCTGGGAGCTTGGGTGGCCCTTAACAAAATTCAGGAAGTGTTCACATTGCATGGAATGAAATGTTCACATTTCAAATTTCTGGACTATCCTTTATTAATGAATGCAAATACATTCGATGAATTGTATGAGCAACAACAGGCAGAGGTTTTGATAAATTCTCTGAATGATGAACAGTTGGAAGACTTTCAGACTATAACTTCAGCCATCAAAGATCAAACTGTACACCCCAAATGCTCTTTTTGGATGGTCCAGGTGGTAATGGAAAAACATATCTGTATAAAGTTTTAATACAATATATTAGAGGTCGTGGTGGTACTGTTTTACCCACAGCATCTACAGAAATTGCTGCAAATTTACTTCTTGGTGGAAGAACCTATCATTCCCAACATAAATTACCAATCTTTTCTAATAAAACAGAAACATGCAAATTGACCCTACCTCTGCTACACTCACAAGCCACGCCCACAAGCCAATCAGAGCAACTATATGCAAATTAACCCAACCAAGATGTTGGCCAGAAGCCAGGGAACTGGAGAAAACAGGAGGCTTGGTTGCCCAGGCGATGAAGGAAGCCAAGCTTCCCACCTGCCCTGGCCAGCTGTAGCCTCCACAAAAGGCAACAAAGTTTCAATTATAGAAGCTAAATAAATCCCAGATACCTGCTTCCAGCTGGGAGCTTGGGTGGCTGGGGTATGTGGCCAGCCTGCAAACAGCCATCAGCCCCTCACCCAGGCTGGCCAGGCACCCCAGCGGGGACCCCCACCCTGATCCAGAACACCCTTCAGGCCAAACCAGCCAGCCCCCACCTGTGCACCAGGCCTCTATCCTATATAATAAAAGGGTAATATGCAAATTGACCCTAACAGCAGAATGACTGGGAATAACTGGTCACTATGACACACTGACAACCAGGAGGCAGACGCTCAATGTAGGAGCTTCCCCCTGGTGGTCAGTGTGCTCCCACAAGGGGAGCTCTGCTCAGCCACAAGCCAGGCTGATGGCTGCCAGCACAGCGGTGGTGGTGGGAGCCAGGGCTAAGGATGTCTGACTGCAGCTTAGGCCTGCTCCCCACTGGCAAGTGGACATCCCTTGAGGGCTCCCAGTCTGCCAGAGGGATGTCTGACTGCCAACGTAGGCCCAATCCCCCAGGGAGCAGGCCTAAGGCAGCAGGTGGACATCCCCTGAGGGGTCCCAGACTGTGAGAGGGCAGAGGCCAGGCTGAGAGACCCCCCCTGAGTGCAAAAATTTTTGTGCACCAAGCCTCTAGTTCCATTAAATAAAAATTCAATTTCAAGGCTCGATATAAAGAGTGAAGTTGCTAAAACCATTAAAAAGGCCCAACTTCTTATTATTGATGAAAGCGCCATGGCATCCAATCATGCTATAAACACCACAGATTACTAAGAGAAATTATGAATTCGAATGTTGCATTTGGTGGGAAAGTTCTCCTTCTTAGAGGGGATTTTTGACAATGTCTCAGTATTGTGCCCCATGCTGTGCAATCGGCCATAGTACAAACGAGTTTAAAGTACTGTGATGTTTGGGGATGTTTCAGAAAGTTGTCTCTTAAAACAAATATGAGATCAGAGGATTCTGCTTATAGTGAATGGTTAGTAAAACTTGGAGATGGCAAACTTGATAGCAGTTTTCATTTAGGAATGGATATTATTGAAATCCCCCATAAAATGATTTGTAACAGATCCATTATTGAAGCTACCTTTGGAAATAGTATATCTATAGATAATATTACAAGATATATGAATGTGTGATTCTTTGTCCAAAAAATGAGCACATTCAAAAATTAAATGAAGAAATTTTGGATATACTTAATGGAGATTTTCACACATATTTGAGTGATGATTCTATTGCCTCAATATATGATGCTGAAAAGGAAAAATTTCCCATCAAATTTCTTAATAGTATTACTCCTTCAGGAATGCCATGTCATAAATTAAAATTGAAAGTGGGTGCAATCATCATGCTATTGAGAAATCTTAATAGTAAATGGGGTCTTTGTAATGGTACTAGATTTATTATCAAAAGATTATGACCTAGCCCTAACCGGTTTCGCTTAGTGGATAGAGCATCAGCCTGTGGACTCAAGGGTCCCAGGTTTGATTCTGGTCAAGGGCATGTACCTTGGCTGTGGGCACATACCCAGTAGGGAGTGTGCAGGAAGCAGCTGATCAATGTTTCTCTCTCGTCGATGTTTCTAACTCTCTATCCCTCTCCCTTCCTCTCTGTAAAAAAATCAATAAAGTATATTTTTTTAAAAAGAGTATGACCTAACATTATCAAAGCTAAAGTATTAACAGGATCTGCAGAGGGAGAGGTTGTTCTGATTTCAAGAATTGATTTGTCCCCATCTGACACTGGCCTCTGATTTAAATTAATTTGGCTACAGTTTCAAGTGATGCCAGCATTTTCAATGACTATTAATAAATCACAAGGACAAACTCTAGACAGAGTAGGAATATTCCTACAGGAACCCGTTTTTGCAAATGCTCAGTTATGTGTTACTTTCTCTAGAGTTCGAAGAGTGTGTGACATTAAAGTTAAATTTTTATATACTTCCAAGGGAAATCAGTCAAGCACTCTGAAAGTGTTTTCACTCTTAATATGGTGTACAGGGAGATATTAGAATAAGTTTAATCACTTTATCAGCCATTATTTGCACTATTGTTGTTTTTATATCATGTTTTTGTTGTTTTTATATCATGAGTTTGTTGTTGTTGTTATATCATTTTGTTATTGTTTATTTATTAATCAAATTATGTATTTTTCATGTACATTTTACTCATTTCCTTTTATCTCTCACACTTTTATTATAGAGAAAAGGCAAATAGCAATATTAAAATATTTCCTCTAATTAATTCCCTTTCAATGTGCATGAATTTTGTGCACTGGGCCACTAGTATATATTCAATAGAATATTCAGCCTTAAAAATGAAGGAAATCCTCTCATTGTTGACAAGATGCATAAACCTAAAGTATACTGTGCTAAGTAACATTAGCAAAAAAGAAGAAAGAAAGAAAAGAAACATCAAATATTGCATGACATCACTTATATGTGGAATCTAAAAAGTTGAACTCATAAAACAGAGAGATGCAAAGTGGTAGCTCCTAGAAATAGGGGGAGAGAGGGAAAAGGGGAGATTGGCAAAAAGGTATTAAATTTCTTTTACAAGAGGAGTAATTTCTGATGATCTAATATGTAATGTGGTGACTATAGTTGATAGGACTGTCTTGCATGATTAAAATTTAATAAGAACTTAAATGTTCTCACAAAACAAAAGATTTTGTATGCATATATATATATATATATGTGCAGCCCATATATATGCATATATGTGCATATATATGCATATATGAGCATATCCTATCTAATAGGAGAGCAATATGCAAATTAAACATCACTCCATCACTCCGTCACAAAGATGGCGGGACCCATAGCTACAAGATGGTGGCACCCAATCACCTCAGCCCTGCCACTGAAGTGTCCAGGCCTTTTGGCAAGGCAGGTGGCAGGGGAGGTGGGGGGGGGCCAAGGGGCAGAGCCGGCGATCAGAGGGGCCTGGGGTGGAGCTGGCTCCAAGGGGAGCATGGAGAGGGCCTTAGCCATCAGTAGGACATCCCCTGAGGGCTCCCAGTAGTGAGTGGGGGGCAGGCTGGGGTGAGGGACCTGCTCCCCGAGTGTGCAAATTTCGTGCACTGGGCCCCTAGTATGTATGCATGTATGTATGTATGTATGTATGTATGTGTATATATATATATAAACACTATATATATATATATATATATATATATATATATATATATATGCATAACCCATAATAGAATTGGGAGCCCAGAATGAAACCCAGACATATAAATTCAATTAATTTTTTAATACTGATCCAAAGGTATGTTTGTATTTATTTTAAAGAGAAAGGAAGGGAGAGGGAGAGGGAGAGAGAAACCTTTATGCGATTTCCTCCTGTACTCACCACAACCAGAGATTGAACCCACAATCCTGGTATGTGCTCTGACCAGGAGTCAAACCCACAACCATTTTTTGAATAGGCTAATGCTCCATCTGTGCCATGTCAGTCAGGGAAGATCAACTATTTTTTGACAAGGGACCTAAGACTATTCAATAGGGAAAGGATAGTCTGTGCAATAAATGGCATTGAAAAAATCCAATATCTACAAGCATAGCAATAAAACTGGATGGACCTCTATCTTTCATCACTCACACAAGAAATAACAAAATGTATTTTAAATAATGTAATATCTGAAATTATAAAACTCCTAGAAGAATATACCATTGTGGGAGTGTTAATTGGTACAGACATCTTGGAAAATGGCATGGTGTTTCCTCAAAAAATCTATCTATCTATATATAAAAGCCTAAGCGGCTATTAAAACCAAACATCCGGAACAACCAGTTGCTATGACGCACACTAACCACCAGGGGGAAAATGCTCAATGCAGGAGCTGCCCCCTAGTGGTCAGTGCACTCCCACAGCTAACCTCCCATGGTCCCTCCACTGGGCTGGCCACGGTCCCTCCAGCCAACCTCCCGTGGTTCCCCCCCATGCTGATGGCTGCAGGGCTAATCAAGAGACCTCACCTGTGCATGAATTCATACACCAGGCCTCTAGTTAAATATAAACTATAACATGGTCCATCCATCCCACTTTCAGATACATATTTGAAGTAAATGAAATCATTATATGGAAGAGATATCTGAACTCCCATTTTCAAAAACTTATTGCGATATAATTGGCATAGAACAATGTATACCTTCAAGGTTTATAAGGTGTTAGTTTAATAATCTGTATGTTACAATATGATTACAACAATAGCATTAGCTAACACCTTTATAATTATCATTTTTTTGTTTTGAAATTAAGATGTACTGTCTTAGCAAATTTGGATTTTATGGGTACAGTATTGTTGACTATAATCACACTAGAGGCCGGGTGCATGAAATTTGATCACGGGGGGGGGGCGGGGCCTCAGCACAGCCTGCACCCTCTCCAATCTGGGACCCCTTGGAATCGGACCTAAATGGGCAGTAAGACATCCCTCTCACAATCTAGGACAGCTGGCTCCCAACCACTCCCCTGCCTGCTTGATTGATGCCTAACTGCTCCCCTGCCAGCCCGGTCACCCCTAACTGCCCTCCCCTGCAGGCCTAATCGCCCCCAACTGCCCTCCCGTTCAGGCCTGGTCCCTCCCAACTGCCTTCTCCTGATTGCCCACAACTGCTGGGCATCTTGTGGTGGCCATATTGTGTCCACATGGGGGCAGCCATCTTGTGTGTTGGAGTGATAGTCAATTTGCATATTACTCTTTTATTAGATAGGAGGATTATTATGCATTACTCCAGAACTTATTTATCTACTAGTTGCAAGTATGAATCTTAAACATCTCCCCAATTCCCCCACACCCCAACCCTGATAACTACCATTCTACTCTTTGGTTTTATAAGTTAATTTGTTTTGGATTCCATATGTAAGTGATATCATGTAGCATTTGTCTTTCTCTGTCTGACATATCTCATGTAGCAATATGGCCTCAAGATATAACTTGTTGCAAGTGACAGGATTTTCTTATTACTCATCTCATGGCTAAATAGTTTTCCATATAGGTATAGATATATCAATTTTCTGTATCCATTCATTGACAAACACTTAGGTTGTTTCCATATCTTGGCTGTTGTGAATACTGCTGCAATGGACACTGTTGTGCAAATCTCTTTAGGTTTGCAATTCCTTTCAAGATATACCCAGGGATTTGGATTGCTGGAGTATATAGAAGTCCAATTTTTAATTTTTTGAGTAACCACCATACTTTTTTCCATAATGGATATACCAGTTTATATTTCCCACCCACAGTGTATACAGCTTCTATTTCCTACAAATCCTTGCCAAAATTTACTATCTTTTGTCTTTCTAATTAAAAGCCATCCTAACAGGTAGGATGAGGTAAGGTGATATTTTATCATGGTTTTGATTTGCATTTCCCTGACTATTAATAATCTGAGTGGATTAGAAAACTATGGTATATCTGTACAATGGAATACTATGCTGCTATAAAAAAGAAGAAATTCTTACCATTTGCAGCAGCATGGATAGAAATAGAGAGCATTACGCTAAGTGAAATAAACCAGGCAATGAAAGGAAAATACCACATGATCTCACCCATTTAAGGAAAATAAAGATCATTATAACCTGATGAATAAAAAGATAGATACAGAGGCAGTGAAGCATTGAACAGACTGTCAAATTACAGCAGGAAGGCTGGGGAGTGTTGGGGAGGGGGGAAAGAGATCAACCAAAGGACTTGTATGTATGCATATAAGCACAACCAATGGACACAAGACACTGCGGGGGAGGGGGGGGGAGGGCGGGGGGGGGGGATGAGGGCATGTGCCAGGGGCTATAGGAGGCTGGGAGAAGGTCAATGGGGAAAAAAGGAGATATATGTACTACTATTTTTAATACTTTAAACAATAAAATAAAATAAAGTAAAATAAAATAAAAAATAATAATCTTGAGCACCTTTTCATATACTTGATCATCATCTCTATGTGTTCTTTAGAAAAATGTCTATTCAAGTACTTCATCTATTTTTTATTTGGATTATTTGAAGTTTTGCTATTGAATTGTAAGAGTTCATTATATACAGGGTGGGGCAAAAGTAGGTTTACAGTTTTTCATATACAAAATAATACAATAATTAATAATAAAAGAAAAAATTGCTTCATGTACACACAACTGTAAACCTACAGTTTTTCATATGGAAAAACAGTAAATCTACAGTTTTTCATGTGGAAAATAATACAGTAACCTATACTAATAATAGAGGAATATGCAAATTGTCCAGGATGTCGTCACAGTAACCACCGAACAGCAGGCTGAATGGGGCAACCAGGCTGGCAGGAGGGTTAATGAGGGATGACCAAATGACTTAACAGCAGGCTGCATGGGGTGACCAGGCCAGCAGGGGGTTAGTGAGGGAGGACCAAACAACTGAACATCAAGCTGCGTGGGGCAACCTGGACGGTGGGGGTGGGGGGGCAGTTGGGGGCCATCAGGTTCTCAGGGGGAGTAGTTAGGGATCAGGCCAACAGGGAGGGCAGTTAGGGGTGATCAGGCAGGCAGGCAGGTGAGCAGTTGGGAGCCAGTGGTCCCAGATTATGAGAGGGTCCCAGATTGGAGGGGGGTGCAGGCTAGGCTGAGGGGACCTGCCCCATACATGAATTTAATGCACTGGGCCACTAGTTAATAAATAATAATACAAGGATAAACTGTGTTTCATGTACTCGAAACTGTAAACCTGCTTTTTCCACACCCTGTATTTTGAATATAAGTCCTTTTTTATTTTTTGTATATTTTTAATATTTATTGTTGAAAATATTACATAAGTCCTCCTTTTTCCCACACTAACCTCTTCCAGCCTGCTCCTGTCCCTCACCCCCAGGAACTCACCACCCCATTGTCTGTGTCCACGGGTTATGCATATATGCTTAAAAATTCCATTGGTTGACCTTGTCCCAACTACCCACCCAGGCCTTCCCTCTGAGGTTCAACAGTCTGATCATGCTTTTATGTCTCTGGATCTATTTGGTTCATTAGATTCCACACATGAATGAGTTCATATGATATGTATCTTTTTCAGACTGGCTTATTTCACTCAGCATAATACACTCCAGGTCCATCCATGTTGTTGCAAATGTTAAGAGTTCTTTTTTTTTTATTGCTGCATTGTAATCTTTTGTGTAAATGTACCACAGTTGTTGTTTTTTTACCCACTAATCTGCTGATGGGCACTTAGACTGTTTCCAAATCTTAGCTATTGTAAATTGTGCTACTATGAACATAGGGGTGCATATATTCTTTCTGATGAGTGTTTCAGGTTTCTTAGGATACATTCCCAGAAGGGGGATCAAATGGCAGTTCCATTTTTAATTTTTTGAGGAAACTCCATACTGTTTTCCACAGTGGCTGCACCAGTCTGCATTCCCACCAGCAGTGCACGAGGGTTCCTTTTTCTCCACATCCTCACCAGCACTTGTCATTTGTTGGTTTGTTAATGATAACCATTCTGACAGGTGTGAGGTGGTGCCCCATTGTCATTTTGATTTGCATCTCTTGGATAATTATTGACTTAAAGCATTTTGTCATGTGCCTTTTGGCCTTCTGTATGTCAACTTTAAAGAACTGTTTACTGAGGTAGGTCCTTTGTCCATTTGTTAATTGGATTGTCTTACTTTTGTTAAGTTGAATGAGTCCCCTATATATTTTGGATATTAACCCCTTATCAGATGTATCATTGGCAGATATGTTCTCCCATTTAGTGAGCTCTATTGTTATATTGTTGATGGTTTCTTTTGCAATTCAAAAGCTTTTTTTTAATATATTTTATTGATTTTTTACAGAGAGGAAGGGAGAGAGATAGAGAGTTAGAAACATCGATGAGAGAGAAACATCAATCAGCTGCCTCCTGCACATCTCCCACTGGGGATATGCCCGCAACCCAGGTACATGCCCTTGACCGGAATCGAACCTGGGACCCTTCAGTCCGCAGGCCGACGCTCTATCCACTGAGCCAAACCGGTTTTGGCAATTCAAAAGCTTTTTATTTTAGTGTAGTCCCATTTGTTTTTCTCCTTAGTTTCCATTGTCCTAGGAGATGTATCAGTAAACATACTGCTACAAGAGATGTCTGATATTTTGCTGCCTATGGATTCTTTTAAGACTTTTATGGTTTCACATCTGTCATGTAAGTCTTTTATCCATTTGAGTTTATTTTTTTTTGTATGGTGTAAGTTGGTGGGCTAGTTTCATTTTTTGCATGCACTGTCCAATTTTCTCAATACCATTTATTTAAGAGACTGTCTTTACTCAATTATATGCTCTTGCCTATTTTGTCAAATATTAATTGAGCATAGTGGCTTGGGTTGATTTCCAGGTTCTCTGTTCTGTTTCATTAATCTATATGTCTGTTCTTGTGCCAGTATCAGGTTGTTTTGAGCACAGTGGCTTTGTAGTATAACTTGATATCTGATATTGTGATTCCTCCAACTTTGTTCTTCTTTCTCAAGATTACTTCAGCGATTCTGGATCTTTTTTGGTTCCATATAAATTTTTGGAGAGTTTGTTCTAGGTCTGTGATATATGCCATTGGTATTTTAATAGGGATTGCATAGACTCTGTAGATTGCCTTGGGTGATGTGGACATTTTAATGATAGTGGTTCTACCAATCCATGAGCATGGAATATTCTTCCACTTATCTATATCTTCCTCCATCTCTTTTTCCATTGTCCTGTAGTTTTCAGAATTTAGATCTTTTGCCTTCTTGGTTAAGTTTATTCCTAAGTGTCTTAATTTTTTGTTGCAATATTAAATAGAATTGTATTTTTAGTTTATCTTTCTGAGAGTTCACTATTGGTGCATAAAATGCCATTGAATTCTGGGTTACTTTGTATCCTGCTATGTTGCCAAATTCATCTATGAAATCTTGAATTTTTTGTGAACTCTTTAGGGTTTTCTATGTACAGTATCATGTTACCTGTGAATAATGAGAGGTTTACTTCCTCCTTTCCAAATTGGATGCCTTTTATTTGTTCTTCTTGTCTGATCATTAAGGCCAGGACTTTCAGGAATATGTTGAATGAGAGTGGTTAAAGAGGGCACCCCTGTATTGTTCCTGTTCTTAGGGAAAATGGTTTTAGATTTTTCCCATTGAGTACGATGTTGGCTGTAAGTTTATCATATATGGCCTTTATTATTTTGAGGAATGATCCCTCTATTTCCACTTTGCTGAGAGTTTTTATTAAGAAGTGTGTTGGATTTTGTGTAATGCTATTTTTGCTTTGATTTATATGATTATGTGATTTTTGTCTTGAATCTTTTTATGTGCTGTATCACATTGATTAATTTGGAGGTATTGTAGCAGCCTTGCATCCCTGGAATAAATTCCACTTGGCCATGATGTATGATCTTTTTAATGTATTGCTGGATCAAATTTGCCATTTTTTTATTTCTTTTTCCCCCTTTTATTGATTAAGGTATTACAAATGTGTCTTTATCCTTCCATTGACCCACACACCCCCCCCCAATCCTTCCCTCATCCTCAACCCCTGTTGTCTGTGTCCATTGGTTATGCTTATATGCATGCATACAAGTCCTTTGGTTGATCTCTCCCCTTGATGCCCACCCTCCCCTATGTGCCCTCAGAGGTTTGAGGACCTGATATATGCTTCTCTGTCTCTGGATCTGTTTTTGTTCATTGGTTTATGTTGTTCATTATAATCCACAAATGAGAGAGATCCTGTGATAATTATCTTTTTCCGACCAACTGATTTCACTTAGCATAATGCTCTCCAGCTCTATCCATGCTGTTACAAATGGTGAAACTTCCTGCCTTTTTACAGGAGCATAGCATTCCATTGTGTAGATGTACCGAAGTTTTTTAACCCACTCATCTGCTGATGGGCAATTAGGCTGATTCCAAATATTAGCTATTGTAAATTGTGCTGCTATGAACACAGGGGTGCATATATCCTTTCTGATTGGTGTTTCTAGTTTCTTAGGATATATTCCTAGAAGTCGGATTACTGGGTCAAATGGGAGTTCCATTTTTAGTTTGTTGAGGAAACTCCACACTGTTCTCCACAGTGGCTGCACCAGTCTGCATTGCCATCAGCAGTGCACAAGGGTTCCTTTTTCTCCGCATCCTCGCCAGTACTTGTCATTTGTTGATTTGTTGATAATAGCCATTCTGACAGGTGTGAGATGGTACCTCATTGTTGTTTTGATTTGCATCTCTCTGATTAGTGACTTTGAGCGTGCTTTCATATATCTCTTGGCCTTCTGTATGTCCACTTTCAAAAAGTGTCTATTTAGGTCCTTTGCCCATTTTTTGATTGGGTTGTTTATCTTTCTTTTTTAAGTTGTATGAGTTACCAGTAAATGTTGGAGATTAAACCGATATCATAGGTAACATTGGCAAATATGTTCTCCCATGCTGTGGGCTTCCTGATTGTTTGCTGTTACTGTGCAGAAGATTTTTATTTTGATGTAGTCCCATTTGTTTATTTTTTCTTTAGTTTCCATTGCCCTAGGAGCTGTATCAGTGAATATATTGCTTCGGCATATATCTGAGATATTGCTGCCTGTGTATTCCTCTAATATTTTTATGGTTTCCCATCTTACGTTTAAGTCCTTTATCCATTTTGAGTTTATTTTTGTGTATGGTGTAAGTTGGTGGTCTAGTTTCATTTTTTTGCATGTCTGAACAAATTTCCCAACACCATTTATTTAAGAGACTGTCTTAACTCCATTGTAGAGTTGGCCTGGAGGTCAAATACCCCCCAGTATTACCTACAACAATCAAGGCTTAACTACAACAAGACTGCGCACAAAGACCACAAGGGGGTCCATTGTATGTTCTTGACTCTTTGTCAAATATTAATTGAGCATAGTGGTTTGGGTTGATTTCTGGGTTCTCTATTCTATTTCATTGGTCTATATGTCTGTTCTTGTGCCAGTACCTGGCAGTTTTGAGAACAGTGGCTTTGTAATACATCGATATCTGGTATTGAGATCCCTCCTACTTTGTTCTTCTTTCCCAGGATCGCTTCGGCTATTAGGGGTCTTTTTTGATTCCAGATGAATTTTTGGAGGGTTCTTTCTAGGTCTGTGAAATATGCTGTTGCTATTTTAATGGGAAGTGCATTGAATCTAGAGATTGCTTTGGTAGTATGGACATGTTAATGATGTTGATTCTACCAATCCATGAACACAGTATCTTCTTCCATCTGTTTATGTCTTCCTCTATCTCTTATTTCAATATCCTGTAGTTTTCTGAGTAGAGGTCTTTTACGTCCTTAGTTAAGTTTATTCCTAGGTATCTTAAATTTTTTGTGCAATGGTAAATGGGATTGTTTGTTACTTCTTAATCTCTCCTTCTGTAATTTCACTATTGGTACATAAAAATGCCATAGATTTCTTGGTGTTAACTTTGTATCCTGCTACATTGCAGAATTCTTTTATTAAGTCTAATAATTGTAATGGAATCTTTAGGGTTTTATATGTACAGTGTCATGTCATCTGTGAATAATGATAATTTTACTTCTTTTCTAATATGGATGACTTTTATTTCTTCTTCTTGTCTGATTGATTTGGCCAGCACTTCCAGTACTATGTTGAACAGGAGTGGTGGAAGTGGGCATCCCTGCCTTGTTCCTGTTCTTAAGGGAAATGGTTTTAGTTGTTGCTCATTGAGAATGATGTTGGCTGCAGGTTTGTCATATAAGGCTTTTATTACATTGAGGTATGATCCTTCTATTCCCACTTTGCTGAGTGTTTTTATCAGAAAAGGGTGTTGGATTTTGTCAAATGCCTTTTCTGCATCAATTGATATGATTATGTGATTTTTATCTCTCAGTTTGTTTATGTGATGTATCACATTTATTGATTTTTGCATATTATACCAGCGTTGCATCCATGGAATAAATCACACTTGGTCATGGTGTATGATCTTTCTAATATAATTCTGGATCCAGTTTGCTAGAATTTTGTTGAGGAATTTAAGCGTCTATGTTCATCAAGAATATTGGCCTATAATTCTCTTTCTTGGTGGTGTCTTATCTGTTTTGGGGATTAGGATAATGCTAGCTTCATAGAAAGAGCTTGTAAGCATTCCTTCCTCTTAATTTTTTGGAATAGTCTGAGAAGGATTGGTTTTAGTTCTTCATTGAATGTTTGGTAAAACTCCCCTGTGAAGCCATATAGTCCAGAGCTTTTGTTTTCTGGAAGCTTTGTGATTACTGTTTCAATTTCATCAGTAGTTATCGGACTATTTAGGTTTTTTAATTCTTCCTGATTGAGTTTTGGAAAGTTGTATTTTTCTAGGAATGTGTCTATTTCAACGAGGTTGTCCAGTTTGTGGGAGTAGAGTTGTTCATAACATTTTTTTATAATCCTTTATCAGTGGGGTTTGTTGTTACTTCACCTCTTTCATTTCTGATTTTATTTATTTGGGTCCTCTCTCTTTATTTCTTGGTGAGCCTGGCTAGAGGTTCATCAATCTTGTTTATCCTTTCAAAGAACCAGCTCTTGGTTTCTTTGATCTTTGGTTTCTTTTTTCTTTCTTTTTTTTTTTTCTCTCTGTGTTGTTTATTTCTTCATTATCTTCTTCCTTATGGTTACTGTGGGCTTTTCTTGTTGCTCTCTTTCTAATTCTTTAAGTTGCAAGGTTAGGTAATTTATTACCATTTTTTCTTGTTTTTTGAGGTAGGCCTGTAGAGCTATGAACTTCCCTCTCAGGACTGCTATCATTGTATCCCATAGATTTTGGATTGTTGTGTTTTCATTGTCATTTGTTTCCAGGATTCTTTTTTATTTATTTCTTGATTGCTTTGATAACCCAATCATTGTTTAATACCATGCTAATTAGGCTTGAGGTGTTTTATTTTTTTTCATTATTTTTATTTTAGTTGATTTCTAGTTTTATTCCATTGTTATCTGAGAAGATGCTTGTTATGATTTCTATCTTCTTGAATTTAAAGAGACTTTGCCTGTGTCCTAATATGTGGTCTATCTTTGAAAATCTCCCATGTACACTTGAGAAGAATGTATAGTCTGTGGCTTTGGGGTGAAATATTCCAAAGATGTCAATTAATTCCATCTGATCTAGTGAGTCATTTAGGATTGCTGTTTCTTTGCTGATTTTTTGTTTAGAGGATGCATCCAGTGGTGTCAGTGGGGGTATTAAAGTCCCCTACTATGACTGTATTGCTATTGTTCTCTCCCTTGATATCTTCCAGAAGTTGTTTTATGTATTCGGGTGTTCCCATATTGGGTGCATATATGTTTACCAGAGTCATATCTTGTTGAATTGCTTTCTTTAGTATTATGTAGCTATCTCTTGTTATGGCCTTTAATTTGAGGTCTATTTTGTCAGATATAAGTATTGCAACCCCAGCTTTTTTCTCATTTCCATTTGCCTGAAATGATTTTTTCCATCCCTTCACTATCAGTCTGTGTGAATCCTTTGTCCTGAATTGGGTCTCTTGTAGACAGCAAATATATGGTTCATGTTTTCTTATCCACTCAGCTACCCTATGTCCTTTGATTGGAGCATTTAATCCATTTACATTTAAGGTTATTATTGATAAGTACTTGTTTGTCATCATTTTTATTCTTAATATTTGTGTTTCTTCTTGCCTTTGTGTTTCTTCTTTTTACAGCACATTCCTTTAGCATTTCTTGCATTGCTGGCTTGGTGCTAATAAACTCTCTTAGCCCTTTTTTTCTGTGACGCTCCTGATTCCACCTTCAATTTTGAATGATAGCATTACTGGGTATAGTATTCTTGGATTCAATCCCTTGCTTTGCATCACTTTGTATATTTCATTCCATTCCCTTCTGGCTGGTGTGTTTCTGTTAAGAAATCAGTTGATATTCTAATGGGAGATCCCTTGTAGGTAACTTTCTGTCTCTTTCTGGCAGCCTTTAAGATTCTTACTTTGTCATTGATGTTTGCCAGTTTCATTATGATGTGTCTTGGTGTTGTTCTTTTTGAGTTCATCTTGTTTGGGACTCTCTGGGCTTTTTGGATTCATGTAGTTTTTTTCTTGCCAATATTGGGGAAGTTTTCTGTCATTATTTCTTCAAACAGGTTTTCTAGTCCTTGCTTCTTTCTTCTCCTTCTGGTACCCCTATTATGCAGCTGTTGTTTAATTTTTTGTTGTTCCAAAGCTCCCTTAGGATCTCCTCTTTTTAAATTTTCTTTCCAGTTGCTGCTGTGTTTGTGTGTTATTCTACCTTGTCTTCTAATTTGCTGATGTGGTCATCAGCCTCTTCTAGTCTGCTCTTTAAGCCTTCCATCATGTTCTTTATTGCAGCTATGTTGTTCTTCATTTCCTCTTGGTTCCATTTCATGTTGGTTACATTCTCATTCAGCTCCTTATCATTCTCATTGAGTTGTGTGTATTTGTCATTGAGTTGTGTGTATTTGTCATGCAGCCTTTTGAGCATGACATAATCATTACTCTGAATTCTTTTTTGGATATGTTACTTCCCTCCATTTTATTTAACTCCCTTTCTGATGATTCCTCTTTTACTTTCCTTTGGGGATTGTTCTACGTCTCTCCTAGTTTTGCTGTAACGTTTTAATTGTTTCTGTGTCCTAGATCCAACTGCTTTGCTAACTAGGTTCCTTGGGGGTGGTGCTACTGGTATGGTCTCTCAGATTTCCTGAAATTGGTGATCTAGCAAAGCTCCCTACTTGAGCTATTTAGGTTCTCTTGATGTTATTGGATCTTGAATGCTAGTTTCTTATTCGTGGATGAAGTCTCGTCATGGGTTGGCAATGTGACTCACCCTGGCTTCGTTGTGCAAGCTGTTTTGGATATGATTGTGGTTCCAGCTCTTGTGGAAAGGTTGTCTGAGGTCTCACTGGTATGTGTTCACTATGGGTTCTCAGAGTCTACCACCTGGGAGGAAGGAGTCTCAGGGCCTGAGGCTCAGGTACTGTGACTTTGGCTGGTTTGGTGTGATTCTTGCTATATTAGTGTCACTCTGCAACTCACTATGAGAGGCCTGGAACCTTTGACAGTTCGGGGTGGGTGTCTCTTAGTCTGTGGTTGAGGCAGTGGGATTCTGTCCAAAGTGATTTCCCTCTCTGAATCACAAGGGGTCCAGAGGGCCTGCACTCTGGAAAAGCATGACTGTGGTGTCCAGAGGTTGGCAGCTGGGATATGGGAATCTCGAGGTCTGTGGCTGAAACAATGTGACCTTATCCAGGGAGGCAATTCCTCAGTAACTCACCAGGCTGTCCAGAGGTAGGTAGCTGTGAGGGTAATGTCATGGATCCTACTAAGGGAGCTGTGCACCCTTGGTTGGGGAGGCACACACCCAGTGGCAGCGTTTGCTGTTTAGAGGGGCCCAGGAGCTGTCTGCATGGGTGTGTGCTCGTGGGACCCACACACTGGATCAGAGCGATTGTGGTGTGCCTCTGGTCCCATAGAGGGAGAAGTCCCAGTTTCTGCTTCAGGGCACGTGTGCCCTTGGTTGGATGCGCACGCCTAATGGCTGCTTACAGAAGTGCCCAGGAGCTGTCTGCTGTAGCAGTGGGCTCAAGGGTGCCCTTGTGCTGGAGTGGCGCTACCACCAGGACTGGATGCTAGCAGCCAGGGGTGTGCCTTGAAGCATCTCAGAGAAGTACCCAGGGGGCGTCTGCCAGGGCAGCAGCCTCGGGGGGATTGCGTGCTGGATCGGTGTGACTGCAGTGACCAGAGGTTGGAAGCTGAGGAGGAGGAAGTCCAAGTTTCTGCTTTCAGGGCCTTGCATCCTTGGGTGGATATGAGCGCACCTAGTGGCAATTCACAGAGGCACCCATGTGTCTCCTGCAGGGGTGGTAGCCTCAGGGTGCTGAAACCACATGACCGTGGTATCTGTGGGAAGGCAGCCGGGAAGGGGTAAGTCCAAATTTTTACTGCCAGAGCCATGCACCCTTGTTTGGATATGAGCACGCACAGCTGGGGCTCAAGGAGGCACCCAGGAGCCGCCTATAGGGGCAGCAGACTCAGTAGGCCTGTGTGTTGGAAAAGCACAACTGAGTTGTACAGAGGTCAGCAACCAGGGAGGGGTATGTCCCAATTTTTGCTGACTTGCACCCTTGGTTGAAATCACATGTGCCCAGCGGGGGCTCACAGAGGCACCCAGAAGCCATCTGTCAGGGTGGTGGAGCTCAGGATTCCTGCACTCCAGAAAGGCATGACCGTGGTGTCTGGAGGTTGGCAGCTGTGGAGTGGAAAGACTCAGTTTTTGCTGCCGGGGCCTTGTGCCCTAAATTGGATTTGTGTGTGCCCAATGGCAGCTCACAGAGTCACCCGGGAGCCATTTGCCAGGGCAGTGCACTCACGCACTCACGGGGACCCTGGCAAAGAAGCCACGTGACTGAGGTATCTATGGGCAGGCAGCCAGGAGTGGGGGAAGTCCAAATTTCTACTGTCAGGGCAGTGCGTTCTTGTTTGTATAAGAATGTGCCCATCAGAAGCTCGCAGCAGCACCTAGAGCTGCCTGTGGAGCAGTGGCCTCAGGAGGCCTGCACGCTGGAAAAGTGCGACTGTGGCATCAGCTGTATGTAGCTTGCGGGGGGTGGGGGTGGGGGGTCGCACTTACTGATGCAGGAGTCATGCACCCTTGGAGGTGGAGGTCCTAGGGTCTGCAGGTCTGCGGGTGGGGCAGCAGGATTTTGGCTAGACTGGCTGCAAGGTTGCGGGCAGTGTCCAAGGCCTGACTGGGTGGTAGTGCTGATGAGTTCCTAGAAGAGGCCATTCTCCCCTTCAGGATGGCGTGGGTTCCGTGCCCAAGCCCCACAGCCTAGAGAGTGTCCACAACAGTGGTAGGTGCTCCCTGTCCAGGAGAATCTGGTCTGCCAGCCCCTGCTACTCCTACCAGATTTAACTGTCCCTCCCTCACTCACACACACACACCAAACACATCCACACACTCTCCTTTCACCCCCTCACTCATTCACACCCTCTTCCTCACCTCCGTCCTGCCAGCTGCCATCTTCCCTCTCCTACCTTTTCAATTTATTCATTGTTTCCTTTTCTGTGCAGATCTTTTTAATTTAATGTAGTCCCACTGAATAAAGGCAAAACAATACAATGAATGAAAATATTACAAAGTCCAGGCATAGATGGCTTACATGGTGAATTCTACCAAACATTTAAAGAATAATTAATACAAATTCTTAACAAATGCTTTCAAAACAATACAAGAGATATTTCTCAAATTATTCTTGAAGACAGTATTACTTTGAAAATAAAACCAGAAAGAGACATCATAAGAAAAGAAAGCTACAGACCAAAATTCTTTACTGATATAGACACAGAAACCCTCAAATGTATGAGGAAACCAAATTCAGCAAAATATGTTTTAAAACTATATACCAAGACCAAGTAAAAGTTATACCAGGGATATAAGATTAGTTTGAAATCTGATAGCAATTAATATAATAACCAACATAAAAAGAACAACATACAAAAGCTATATGATCATCTCAATAGGCAGATAAAAAGCTCTTGAAAAATATGAAACACTCATTGTGATTAAAGAAAAACATGAAAAATCTAGGAATCGTGGGAAAATTCCTCAACCTGATAAATAGCATCTGCCAAAACAAATAAAAAAAAAAACACAACAAAACAAAAAAACCACAAATTTTTTTAACAATCACAGCTAACATAATTCTAAATAATTGAAGACTTAAATGTTTTTCCCGTAATATCAGAAACAAAGTACAGATGATCCTTCAAATTCTATTCAACAGTATAGTAGAGGCACTAGGCAGATAAAGTAACAAGAAAAGAAAATAAAAACATCTCAATTGCAATAAGACATTTTCTGTTTGTAGATGGAATGATCTTATATAGAAAATCCTATGAATTCCATTGAACACTATTGTAATTTAAAAATTAGTTTAGCAAAGTTGCAGTACTTAAGATCAGTGATCCAAAATCAATTATAGTTCTATAAACTTGCAGTGAACTGTCCTAAAATAAAAAGAAGAAAATATAATAACATCAAAAAGAATAAAATACTTAGAAAATATCTGACCACCAGGAAAGATTGTTGAAAGAAATTAAAAACTGTCTAAATAAATGAAAATGCATCCCACGTTGTGGATTAGAAGTCTTAACATTTTTTAAGATGGCAATGCCCCCTAACATGATCTACAGATTCAATTAATCTCTATCAGAATAACAGGTAGCTTTTTTGTAAAAGCTAACAAAGTTACCTTAAAATTTACATGTAAACTCAAGCTATCCAGAATACCCAAATCAATGTTGAGAGAGAATAAACATGGAGGTCTCTATCTTCTCTATTTCCAAGCTTACTACAAACTAAAGTAATTAAGACGCTGTGATATTAGCATAAGGTGGGCATATACATTAGTGGAACAGAATGAGTCCAGAAATACACCCTTATATTTACAGTCAATTGATTTTCAACAAGGGTGGCAAAATAATCTAATGGGCAAAAAAGTCTCTTCAAAAAATGGTGCTGAAACAACTGGACATCCACATGCATAAGAATAGATTTGGACTCCTACTTAACAGCACATACAAAAATTAACTCAAAGGGATAAAAGAGCTAGGAAAACCAGAGGAATAAATCATTGTGACTTGAGATTAGAAAGGAATCTCATAGGATGGGTCTGGATAAAAGAAGGTAAAGAGATTAGCCAAAGAACAAATATGCATAGCCCATGGCACATACAACAGTGTGGTGAACGACAGGGGAGGGGGGACAAGGGCTGGGTGGAGGTGGGCAAAGGCAAGAAAATGGGATACATCTGTAATAGTGTCAATAATAATAAGTAAATATCCTATCTAATAAAAGAGAAACATAGTAATTAGCGTGCGACCGCTACCCTTCCCATTGGCTAATCAGGGCGATATGAAAATTAACTGCCAGCCAAGATGGTGGCTGGCAGCCAGGCAGCTTGAAATTAATGTGAGGCTTGCCTGCTTCAGTGACGGAGGACTCCAACGTTCCCCGCCTGCTGCTGCAGGCCTCTGAGCTGCAACTCTAAGCAACTATGTTACAAATATAGAAGCTAAACAAAACCCCAGAAACCTGCTTTAGTCCCCGGGCTTCAGCCAGCAGGATCGCAACATGGTTTCAAATACAGAAGGTAAACAAAGGCCAGAAACCTGCTTTCAGCAGTGGAGGTCTAAGAGCTGGAGCCTCAGAGCTAAAGCTGGCCCAGAATAAAAAAGAAAAAAAAGAAAAAAAGGAGAGGTTGGGAGCTTCAGTCACCCGCCAGCCTGAAAACAGCCCTCAGCCCCTCACCCAGGCTGGCCAGGCACCCCAGTGGGGACCCCCACCCTGATCCAGGACACCCTTCAGGGCAAACCAGCTGGCCCGCAACCGTGCACCAGGCCTCTATATAGTAAAAGGGTAATATGCCTCCCAGCACCGGGATCAGTGTGACAGGGGGCAGCGCCCAAACCCCCTGATCGCCCTGTGGCTCTGTGTGTGACAGGGGGCGGCGCCACAACCTCCCTATCTGCCCTGCTCTGTTCGTGACAGGGGAAGGCGCCCCAACCCCCTGATCAGCCCTGCTCTGTGCCTGATAGGGGGGAGCTCCCCAACCCCCTGATTGCCCTGTGGCTCTGTATGTGACAGGCTGGGGCGCCCCAACCCCCTCATCTGCCCTGCTGTCTGTGTGACAGGGGGCGGTGCCCCAACTCCCCTATCGGCCCTACTCTGTGAGTGACAGGGGGTAGCTCCCCATCCCCTGATGGGCCCTGCTCTGTGCGTGACAGGGTACAGAGCCCCAACCCCCCTGATGGGCCCTGCTCTGTGAGTGACAGGGGATGGCACCGCAACCTCCCCATTGACCCTGCATTGAGTGTGACAGGGGGCGGTGCCCCAACCCCCCAATCAGCCCTACCCTGAGCGTGTCTGAGGGTGGCATCGCAACCTCCCGATCCACCCTGCTCTGTGCATGACAGGGGCGGTGCCCTAACTCCCCAATCAGCCCTGCTCTGAGCCTGACCAGGGGCTGCACCTAGGGATTGTGCCTGCCCTCTGCCACCCGGGAGCAGGCCTAAGCCAGCAGGGGCGTTATCTCCCGAGGGGTCCCAGACTGCAAGAGGGCACAGGCTGGGCTGAGGGACCCCCCTCTTCACCCCAAGTGCACAAATTTTTGTGCACCGGGCCTCTAGTAAGTAAATAATAAAAAGATTGTGTGTTTCTAGGAATTTATTCATTTCTTCCCAGTTGGTATATAATAATTCTTCATAGTATTTACTTATAATCCCTTTGTATTTCTGTGATGTTGGTTGGCACTTCTTTATTTTTCTAATTATCTTTATTTGGGTCCCAGTTCTCTTCTTTTAATGAGGCTGGTTAAATGTTTTTTGTGTTTTTTTGTGTGTTTTTTTCAAAGAACGAGCTCTTGATTACTTTTACTTATTTTATTTATTTTTTGCTCTGATTTTTGTTATTTATTCCCATTTAGTCATGTTGGGCTTCATTTGTTATCCTTTTGCTTCATCGTTTAGGTGACATGTTAGATTGTTTATTTGGGACTTTTCTTGTTTCATGTGGTAGGTCTGCATTGCTATGAATTTTTCTCTTTCAACATTGCTTTGAGAATTCTGGATCCCTTGAGTTGATATGTAAATTTTAGGCTCACTTTGTCAGCTTTTACAAAAAAGCTGACAAAAAAGCCGATAAATTGAATCTGTAGATCATGGTAGGGAATAGTGCCATCTTAAAAATGTTAAGACTTCTAATCCACAACATGGGATGCATTTCCATTTATTTATTCATTCTTTAATTTCTTTCAACAATATTTTCTGGTGTTCTAGATTTTAGAAAAATAATATGAATCAAACAGAAAAGAAAGCAATAATGACAAACCAAAAAAACATTACATAATGAAAAACAAATCAACTCAGAAAATCCTATCTAATAATATAGAAACATGGTAATTAACCATAACTTCGCTACCCTTTACATTGGCTAATCAGCGAGATATGCAAATTAACTGCCAACCAAGATGGTGGCCAGCAGCCAGGCAGCTGAAGCCAACAGGAGGCTTGCTTGGTCCAGTGATGGAGGAAGCCAAGGTTGCCCGCCCTCTGCTGCTAGGCTCTGAGCTTGCACTCTAAGAAACAATGTTGCAATTATAGAAGCTAAACAAGCTCCAGAAACCTGCTTTCAGCCAGCTTCGACCTCAGAGCTTAGAGCAGCAGTGATGGCAACAATGTTGCAATTATAGAAGCTAAACAAACCCCAGAAACCTGCTTTCAGCTGTCAGAGCTGGAGCTAGCAGGACCGCAACAGTGTTACAATTATAGAACCCAAACAAACCTAGATGCCTGCTTTTAGCAGCCAAGGTCTCAGAGCTGGAGCCGAGCCTCACAGCTAAAGCTGGCTCTCAACTCCAGTGACAGCCATAGAAGGTAAATAAATCCCAGAATTAAAAAAAGAAAGAAAAAAAGGAGAGGTTGGGAGCTTCAGTCACCCGCCAGACTGAAAACGGACCTCTGCCCCTCACCCAGACTGGCCAGGCACCCAAGTGGGGACCCCCACCCTGAAGGGGGTGTGACCAGCTGTAAATAGCCATTATCCCCTCATTCAGGCTGGCCAGGCACCGCAGTGGGGACGCCTACCCTGAAGGGGGTGTGACCAGCTGCAAACAGCCATCATCCCCTCATCCAGGCTGGCCAGGCACAGAAGCGGGACCCCCACCCTGAAGGGGGTGTGACCAGCTGCAAACAGCCATCATCCCTTCATCCAGGCTGGCCAGGCACCCCAGTGGGGACGCCCACCCTGAAGGGGGTGTGACCAGCTGCAAACAGCCATCATCCCCTCATCCAGGCTGGCCAGGCACCCCAGTGGGGACGCCCACCCTGAAGGGGGTGTGACCAGCTGCAAACAGCCATCATCCCCTCATCCAGGCTGGCAAGGCACACAAGAGGGACCCCCACCCTGAAGGGGGTGTGACCAGCTGCAAACAGCCATCATCCCTTCATCCAGACTGGCCAGGCACCCCAGTGGGGACGCCCACCCTGAAGCGGGTGTGACCAGCTGCAAACGGCCATCATCCCTTCATCCAGGCTGACCAGGCACCCCAGTGGGGACCCCCACCCTGAAGGGGGTGTGACCAGCTGCAAACAGCAATCATCCCCTCATCCAGGCTGGCCAGGCACCCAAGCGGGAACCCCACCCTGATCTGGGACACCCTTCAGGGCAAACCAGCTGGCCCCCACCTGTGCACCAGGCCTTTATCCTATATAGTAAAAGGGTAATATGAAAACTGACCCTAACGGCAGAAAGACTGGGAATGACTGGTCACTATGACACACACTGACTACCCGGGGGCAGACGCTCAATGCAGGAGCTGCCCTCTGGTGGTCAGGTCACTTTCACATGGGAGGAGCTCTGCTCAGCAACAAGCCAGGCTGATGGCTGCCAGCACAGCGGTGGTGGTGGGAGCCTCTCCTGCCTCCTCAGAAGCGCTAAGGATGTCCAACTGCAGTTTAGGCCTGCTCCCTGCTGGCAAGTGGACATCCCCCGAGGGCTGCCGGGCCGCCAGAGGGATGTCTGATTGCCATCTTAGGCCCAATCCCCTGGGGAGCGGGCCTAAGCCAGCAGGTGGTCATCCCCTGAGGGGTCCCAGACTGTGAGAGGGCACAGGCTGGGCTGAGGGCCCCCCTCCTCCCTGAGTGCACAAACTTTTGTGCACCAGGCCTCTAGTATAATATAATCCTTAAAAATATTTATGCACCTAACATGAGAGCACCTAAATATATAGAGTGAAAATTGATGAACATAAAAAGAGAGAACAATCTATCTAATAATAGGATAATATGCAAATTGTTCAGGACGCCATCACATAATGACTGATCAGCAAGCTGTGTCCCCGCCCCCTGCTCAGGCAGCTGCATGGCCCGGGGTAGGTAGGATAGGATATGATAGGAGAGGATAAGAAAGGAGAGGGAGAGGAAGGAAGGCCTGCATGAAAACAGGCTGAGAGGAGAAACAGAAATACAGAAAGGGAACAAGAAAAAGACACAGGAATGGAAAAGGGGAAGAAACGCAGGGCTGCATGCAGGAGGGGGTGGTAACCACTGGGGGGGGGGGGCGGAGCAGGTGTGCCCTGCGAGTGGCAGGGCGTAGGTGGTGTGGATGCAGGAGGAGGGCAGTGGACCCTGGCACAGGCCATTGGCGGGGAGGCACCCACAGGTCCCAGGATGGAGGGGTGGACAGTCCAAGGCCTTCAGGGTGGAGGTGCTCCTGCTTCGTGGCAGCAGCATGCGGGCCTTGGCCACCCTCACTGGGCTGGGCACCCCACGCTGGGAGGAGAGGCACAGCTTAGCTGGGAAAGAGTCAGACACTAAGGAGGGTACACCTTTCCTCCCTGAGGGCTGGAGCCCAAAGACACTGGCCAGGGTTAGGTTGGTGGCATGTTAAGTGTACTTTGTTGACTAGAAGTTGGGGCATCCTGGGCAGGTAATGGGAGGAGGATGGTGGTGGGGAGGCTGGGAAGGGGGGGCAGCAAATGCCTGGCCAGGGCAGGGCCCTGGGCTGGGGGTCAATGCCCCCCAAACAGAAGCTTTAATATCAAAGTATGCTCAAGCAGTGCTGGAAGCAGATCCCAGAGAGGAAAGGGGAAGGTTTAAAAGAGAAACCAGTGAACATGCAGGGGAGCGGGGGGTGCTAATAAGGAAGGAGGGAGGGAGACAGGGTTCAGGCTCACAAAGGAAAGGTGAATGGGGTGGGTGGGAGGAGTAAGAAGGATACAGCACAGGGAATGAAGGGAGAGAGGGAGGAGGGAGGGAGGGAAAGGGACCACGGGAGGTTCAAAGGGAGGGAAGGAAAGAATGCAGGAAAAATAAGAATGCTAAAATGGGATGAGGCCAGGAAAATTCTATATAATAAAGAGATAATATTCAAATTGACCCTCACACCCTCACAAGATGGCTGCCTACAACCAGGCCAGCAAGGGGTTAGTGAGGGACGACCAAATGACTGAACAAGCAGGCTGCATGGGACAACCAGGCCAGCAGGGGGGTTAGTGAGGGATGACCAAAAAACTGAACATCAGGCTGTGTGGGGCAGCCAGTTCGGCGGCGCGGGGGGGTGGGGGGCAGTTGAGGGCTACCAGGCCAGGAGGGGGTCAGTTGGGGGCAACCAGGCTGGCAGGGGGGTGCAGTAAGGGATGACCAGGCTGGCAGGGGGGGGGCAGTAAGGGATGACCAGGCTGGCAGGGGGGGAAGTAAGGGATGACCAGGCTGGCAGGGGGGGCAGTTAGGAGAAACCAGGCTGGCAAGGAGGGAGCAGTTGGGGTGACCTGGCCAGCAGTGGGAGGCAGTTAGGGGCAACCAGGTCAGCAGGTGGGGCAATTAGGGGCGATCAGGCCAGCACACAGAGGCAGTGAGGGGTGATCAGGCCAGCAGGGGGGCAGTTATGGGCAACCAGGCAGGTAGGCAGGTGAGCGATTAGGACCCAGCAGTCCAGAATTGTGAGAGGGATATCCAACTGCCAGTTTAGGCCTGATCCCTGGGATCTGACCTAAACCAGCAGTCAGACATCCCCCAAGGGGTTCCAAATTGGAGAGGGTACAGGATGGGCTGAGGGCTCCCCCCCATGCACAAATTTTGTGCACTGGGACTCTAGTAGTTAAATAAAAAGAAGAAACAGAATGTGAGAGTGAGGGGAGTTTAAAAGGAAGAGTTAGTAGGAAAATTAAGTACAGGGTGATTTTCTTAAAATGTAATCGGACAGCCCCTGAGGGCTCCCAAACTGTGAATGGGCACAGGCTTGGCTGAGGGCCCTTCCCCCGCTCCGTGCACAAATTTTGAGCACTGGGCCTCTAGTAGTAACATATTCATAGTAGAGGAATTTAACACCACATTGACATCACTAGATAGATCTTCCAGACAGAAAACAATAAGCAAACAGTGGTTTTAAAGGACACATTAGATCAAATGGATTTAATTAACACCTTCTGAAAATTTCACCCCAAAGCGGCAAAATATACATTCTGTTCAACTGCAACTGCATACGGAACATTTCCTATGGTAAATAGCAAGTTAGGACACAAAACAAATATCCGTAAGTTTAAGAAGATTGAAATCATGTCAAGCATCTTCTCTGACCATAATGGGTATAAAACAGGAAATCAATCACAAGAAAAAATATCTGAAAAACACACAGACATGGAGACTAAATAGCACTTTATTAAACAATGAATGGGTTAACAATGAGACCAAGAAAGAAATAAAAAGATGCTTGAACCAAATGAAAATGAGAACACAATAACCCAAAATCTATGGGACTGAGCTAAAGCACTCCTAAGAGAGAAATTTATAGGATTATAAGCCTATCTCAAGAAATAAAAAAAAAAATCTCAAATAAATAATCTAACCTTACACTTAAAGGACAAGCAAAGCTCCAAGTGAGTAGAAGGAAGGAAATAATAAAGATTAGAGCAGAAATAAATTAATAGAGTCTAAAAACAATACAAAAGATTAATGAAATCAAGAGCTGGTTCTTGGAAAAGATAAACAATATTGCAAAACATATAGCAACTCATCAAGACAAAAGAGAGGGGACCCAAAGAAATAAAATCAGAAATGAAAGAGGACAAGTAACAACAGACACCAAAGAAATACAAAGCATTGTAAGACAATATTATGAACAGCTATATGCCAACAAACTGGACAATCTGAACAAAATGAATAAATTCCTAGGAACATAAAATCTTCAAAACTAAATCATAAAGAATTAGAGAATTGGGAAAGACAGATTACAACTAGTGAAGTTGAAGCAGTAATGAAAAAACTCCCAACAAAAAAAAAGAACTTTACCAAACATTCAGAGAAGAACTAACGCCAATTTTCTCAAACTATTCCAGAAAAATTTATAGACTCTCAAGCTTGTGTTACCAGGTCATTATTCTGGTGCCAATACCAGTTAAAGAAACTATAGCCCTAGCTGGTTTGGCCCAATGGATGGACCGTCAGCCTATGGACCAGAGGGTCCCAGGTTTGATTCCAGTCAAGGGTATGTACTTCGGTTATGGGCTCTTTCCTCCCCAGCCCTGGTCCTGGTCAGGGCACGTGCAGGAGGCAGCCAATTGATGTGTCTCTCTCACATTGATGTTTCTTTTTGTTTTTCCCTCTCTCTTTCAATCTCTCTAAAAATCAATGGAAAAATATACTCAGTTGAAGATTAAAAGAAAAAAAAATACAAAGAAAGAAAATGATAGGCCAATATCCCTGATAAACACAGGTGCTAAAATCCTCAACAAAATATTATGAGTTGAATTCAGAAATACATTAAAAAGATCATATACCATGATCAAATGGGATTTATTTTGGAGATACAAGGTTGAAACAATGACTGAATATGAAACAACACATAAACAAAAATGAAGTATAAAAATCACATAATCATATCAATAGATGCAGAAAAAGCATTCGATAAAATCCAGCTCTGATTTATGATTAAACACCTCAGCAAAATTAGAATAGAGGGAACATAACTTAATGTAATAAAGGCCACATATGACAAACCCACAGTCAACAATCATACTCAATGGGCAAAAACTACAATCCTTTCCTTTAAGATGTCCACTTTCAACACTCTTATTCAACATGATACTGGAAGGCCTAGCCGCAGCAATTAGACAAGAAGAAAAAGTAGAAGGCATTCAAATAGGTAAGTAAGAAGTAAAACAGTCATGATTTGCAGATGACATGATATTATTATAAAGAACCCTAAAGATTCCGACATAAAACTATTAGAGCTGATAAATTAATTCAGTAAAGTAGCAGGATACAAAATAAATATCCAGAAATGAGTTTCACTTTTTTAAAAAAATTCTTTATTGTTTAAAGTATAACATGTCTCTTTTTCCCCCTATTGACCTCTCCCCAACCACTCCCACCCACCCCCAACACATGCCCTCACACCCCTACTGTCTGCTCCCATTGATTATGCTTATATGCATGCACATAAGTCCTTTGGTTGATCTCTTAACACCCCTCCGAGCCTCTCCTGACTTCCTTCTGAAGTTTGATGCTTCTCTGTCTCTGGATCTATTTTTGTTCACCAGTATATGTTGTTTAATATATTCCACAAATGAGTGAGATCATGTGATATTTATCTTTCTCTGACTGGCTTATTTCGCTTAGCATAATGTTCTCCAGGTCCATCTATGCTGTTGCAAATAATAAGAGTTCTTTCTTTTTATAGCACCACAGTATTCCATTGTGTAGATGTACGAAAGTTTTTTAATACACTCCTGCTGATGGGCACTTAGGTTATTCCAAATCTTAGCTATTGCAAATTGTGCTGCTACGAACAAAGGGTGCATATATTCTTTCTGTTTGGTGTTTCTGAATTATTGGGATATATTCCTAGAAGTGGGATTACTGGGTCAAATGGGAGTTCCATTTTTAATTTTTTGAAGAAATTCCACACTGTTTTCCACAGTGGGCTGCACCAGTAGGCATTCCCACAACCAGTGTAAGAGGGTTCCTTTTTCTCCACATCCTCACCAGCACTTGTCGTTTGTTGATTTGTTGATGGTAGCCATTCTGACAGGTGTGAGATGATACCTCATTGCCACTTTGATTTGCATCTCTCAGATGATTAGTGAATTTGAGCATTTTTTCATATGCCTCTTAGCTTTCTATGTGTCCACTTTAAAAAAGTGTCTATTTAAGTCCTTTGCCCATTTTTTATTGGATTGTTTATCTTCCTTTGGTTAAGATGCATTAGGTCCCTATAAATTTCAGAGATTAAACCCTTATCAGATATAACATTGGCAAATATGTTCTCCCATGGAGTGGGCTTTCTTGTTGTTTTGTTGATGGTTTCTTTTGCTGTCCAGAAGCTTTTTATTTTGATTTAGTCCCACTTGTTTATATTCTCCTTAGTTTCCATTGTCCTAGGACAGGGGTGGGCAACCCCTGGCACGCGTGCCAAACATGGCACGCCAGTAACTTTTACTGGCACGCGAAACCCTCTCTTATAATCTTCCATTTACAATTTTGTTCTTAATATAGACTTTTTTATTTTCAGATAAATTCAGTGTAGGTGCATCTTACATAAATAAATAATTTTACCTAAGTTATTTTAAAGACCATGGACATGGATTGACAAGAGAGGGGAAGAGCAGTTTCTATGCCTCTGCCTTAAGTCTCCCTGCCTTCCTAGATCAGACCAATGTTTTGGTTTAATCCACATATGCTTGTGAATCTTTGTTCTCAGTGATGAATTTTGTTAAGTTTCATAATAGGAGTAACCTGACGGATGAAAGTAGTAGCTCGTGCATATCTCTGAAGGTCATGAAATATAAACCTGATATAAAATCTCTGTCATCAGTGATGCAGCAGCAAAAGTCCCATCTTGCATTTAAGGCATTTATCCATTTGGAGTTTATTTTTGTGTATGGTGTAAGTTGTTGTTTCATTTCTTTGCATAGATCTGTCCAATTTTCCCAGCACCATTTATTGAAGACACTATCTTGACTCCATTGTATGCTCTTGCCTCCATTGTCAAATATTAATTGAGGATAATGGCTTGGGTCGATTTCTTGGTTCACTGTTCTGTTCCATTGGTCTATATATCTGTTCTTGTGCCAGTATCAGGCAGTTTTGAGAACAGTGGCTTTGTAATATACTTGATATCTGGTCTTGTGATCCCTCCAACTTTGTTCTTCTTCCTCAGGATTGTTAAGGGTCTTTTTTTATTCCATTAGAATTTTTGGAGAGTTTGTTCTCAGTCTGTGAAATGTGCCATTGGGGTTTTAATTAGGATTGCATTGAATCTATAGATAGCTTTGGGTAGTAAGGACATTTTAATGATGTTGATTCTACCAATCCATGTACACGATATGTTCTTCCATTTGCTTATGTCTTCCTCTATCTCTATTTTTAATGTGCTGTAGTTTTCCAAGTATAGATCTTTTACCTTCTTAGTTAAGTTTATTCCTACATACCTTAATTTTTTTCAATGGTAAATGGGATTTTTTTTTTAGTTTTTCTTTCTGTGAGTTTATTATTAGTCTATAAAAAAGCTATAGGTTTCCAGATATTACTTTTTTATCCTGCTACATTGCCAAATTCATCTATTAAGTCTAGTCAGTTTTTGATGGAGTCTTCAATGATTTCTATGTACAATATCATGTCATCTGCAAATAATGACAGTTTTACTTCTTTTCAAATTTGGATGCCCTTTATTTCTTCTTCTTGTCTGATTGCTATGGCTAACACTTTCAATACTATGTCGAACAGGATTGGTGAAAGTGGGCATTGCTGTCTTGTTTCTGTTCTTAGGGTAAATGGTTTTAGATTTTGCTTATTTAATATGATATTGGCTGTATATTTGTCATATAAGGCTTTTATTATGTTGACGTATGATCCTCTATTCCCACTTTGCTGATAATTTTTATCAAGAAAGCTTGTTGGATTTTGTCAAATGCTTTTTCTGCATCAATTGATATGATTATGTGATTGTTGTCTCTCAATTTGTTTATGTGATGTGTCACATTTATTAACTTGTGGATATTATAACATCCTTGCATCCCTGGAATAAACCCAAATTGGTCATGGTGTATGATCTTTCTAATGTAAGGCTGGATCCAACTTGCTGGAATGTTGTTGAGGACTTTATCATCTGTTCATCAGGGATATTGGCCTGTAATTATCTTTCTTTGTAATGTCTTCATCTGGTTTTGGGAATAGAGCAATGCTGGCTTCATAGAAAGTGCTTGGAAGTGTTCCTTCCTCTTGAATTTTTTGGTTAGTCTGAGGAGGATAGGTTTAGTTCTTTGAATGTTTGGTAAAACTCCCCTGTGAAGCTGTCCGGACATGGGTGTTCTTTGCTGGAAGTTTTTTGATCACTGCTTCAATTTCTTGCACAGTTTATCAGCCTATTCCAATTTTTTTATTCTTCTTGATTGATTTTTAGAAGATTGGTTTTTCTAGGAATATGTCCATGTCTTCTAGGTTGACCAGTTCATTATAGTAGAGTTGTTCATAGCCTTTTTTTAAATCATTTGTAGTTCCGTGGGATCGGTTGTTACTTCACTTCTTTCATTTCTGATTTTGTTAATTGGGTCCTCACTCTTTGCTTCTTGGTGAGCCTGGCTAGAGGTTTGTCAATCTTTTTTATTCTTTCAAAGAACCAGCTCTTGGTTTTAATGATCTTTGGTTTGGTTTTGTTTTGTCTTTGTCTTAATGTCATTTTTCTTCTCTGATCTTCATTATTTCCTTTCTTCTGCTTACTATGGGATTTTCTTGTGGCTTTCTTTCTAATTCTTTAACCCTTTGAGTGGCAACCAATATTCTAGGAACTGTGCTAAAATTGCCAAGGCATTTTTTTCTGATTTTACAGAAGTTTAGGGAAAAAAATTATAAATTGCAAGTAAATGAAGTTACATATTCAAAAACTTAAGGAAACCTTTAATACATTTGTTTTCATCTTTGACATATATTGTTTGCTAATTGTATTGTAAAATACTAGTAGAAAAAAATTTGAACAAAACATATAATGTTAAAATAGAGGGACGCCCTTCTCCAATATCTTCCACAATATCGTCATCTTCACAGCAAGAATTGACATATTTACCATTTCCTCCATAAAAATAAAGCAATTGCCAAAAATTTACAAGGAAAGCAGCTTGTGAGGCCTCATCAAATCCATCTCCCTGCCCCAGAGTACCCTGACTCTGTGGGAATGTCATCCTGTAGATCATGGCCGCTATGGAGGGACAAGTCTGGCAGATTAGGGGGGGGCAGGGATGAGGCCCCTTGTACAACACCATTTTGCTGATCCAAGATCGCCCCCTAATGGGCCAGGCTCCTCAGGCTCTGAGCTGGGTCCTCTCGGGGCTCTGGGGGAGGCTAGGAGGCAGAGAAGTTGAAGCATCCACTTCAGCCCCCAAGTCTCTGGTGAAAACAAGTGTTTCCATTCGCTGGGCAAATATCTTAGTGGGGATGGATGGAAATAGAGGTGATGCAATTGGGGTGAGTCAATTTTCGCTCCTGCGGATGAGGCTGCTGAGGGAGGGGGGGCCAGAGGGAGGGTGGGTAAAAAAAAAAAAAAAAAAAAAAGAATTGACATATTTAGCAATATCATCATCACTAATAAAATCAGACTTAGAACTGGATGCCATTTTGAAGCTTAGGGCTACAAAATCTGAGTAAACGTCATAAAATCGTAGTACCTGTAAAAAATTAGGCAGATAAATGCCAGTGATCAATTTTAGAACTACAAACATTCAGCATCATAAGTTATCTGCACTTAGGTGCCATCTGTAAAGAAAGAGTGGACTACTAGCATCTAATAGTGACACTGCAGGAGGAGCACGATAGTGCTCCTGGCACTTTTGGCGAAAGACAGGAGGAGCGCGATAGTGCTCCTCGGCACTCCAGGGGTTAAGTTACAGGGTTAGATAACTTATTACCAGTTTTTCTTGCTTTGTTTTGTTTTTAGTTTGTTTGTTTCGTTTTGTTTTGAGGTAGGCCTATAATTCTATGAACTTCCCTCTCAGGGCTGCTTTCACTTTGTCCCATAGATTTTTAATTGTTGTGTGTTCATTGTCATTTGTTTCCAGGATGTTTTTTTATTTCTTTGATATCATTGGAAGCCCAATCATTGTTTAATAACATGCCTTGTAGCCTCCAAGAGTTTGATTTTTTTATTGTTTTTTATGGTTGTTGTTTACTAATTTTATGCCATTGTGTTCTAAGAAGGTGCTTGATATGATTTTAATCTTGTATACTTTGTAGAGACTTATCTTGTGTCCTAAGATGTGGTCTTTCGTTGAAAATGTCTGATGTACACTTGAGAAGAATGTATATTCCGTTGAATTCTGAAGATGTCCAGAAAGTCCATCTGATCCAGTGAGTCATTTAGGATTACTGTTTCTTTGTTGATCTTTTGTCTAGAAGATTTACCCAGTGATGTCAAAGGGATATTAAAGTCCTTTACTATTATTGTATTGCTGGCTATCATATCCTTGCTTGCTTTCAGTAGTTTTTTTTATGTATTTGGGTGCTCCTGCATTGGGAAATATATGTTTACCAGAGTTATATCCTCTTGTTATATTGATCCCTTTAGTTTTATGAAGTGGCCTTCCTTATCTCTTGTTATCGCTTTAACTTTGAGGTCACTTATGTCAGATGTACATATTGCTACATCAGTTTATTTTTTTTTTCCATTTCCATTTCCCTGAAAAATATTTTTCCATCCCTTCACTTTCAATCTGTGTGAGTCCCTTCTTCTCAGGTGGGTCTTTCTGTAGACAAAATTTATATGGGTCATTTTTTTTTATCCATTCAGTCACTGATGTCTTTTGATTGGAGCATTTAGTCCATTTATGTTTAAGGTTATTATTGATAAGTACTTGTTTGAGGCAATTTTTATTCTTTATGCCTGTGTTCCTGCTTCACTTTATATTCCTTCTTTTTACAATAGTTCCTTTAGCATTTCTTGCATTGCTGGTTTGGTAGTAATAAACTCCCTTAGCCTTTTTTGTTTGTAAAGTTCCTGATTTCCCCCTTCAATTTTGAATGATAGCCTTGCTGGATAGAATATTCTTGGATTCAGTCCCTCGCTTGCATCACTTTGTATACTTCATTTCATTCACCTCCAGCCTGATGTGTTTCTTTTGAGAAATCACTTGATAATTTAATAGGAGATCCCTTGTCGGTGACTTTCTGTCTCTCTCTTGCAGCCCTTAAGATTCTCTCTTTGTCATTAACATTGCCATTATAAATACAATGTATCTTGGTGTGGTTCTTTTTGTGTTCATCTTGTTTGGGACTCTCTGTGATTGTGTGACTTTTTTTTTCTTTACAAAATCAGGGAAGTTTTCTGTCACTTTTTCTTTAAAGATGTTTTCTACTCCTTGCTCCTCTTCTTGTTCTTCTGGCACCCTACTATATGGATGTTACTTCATTTCATTTTGTCCCAAATCTCCCTCACACTCTCCTCCTCCTTTCTAATTTTTTTCTCTGATTGCTGTTCAGATTGTGTATGTTTTTACCCTGCCTTTAACTCTCTAATTTGGTCCTCCATTTCTTCTAGTCTACTGTTGAAACCTCCCATTGTGTTTTTTTTTTCATTGCTTAAAGTATTACAAAGAGTATTACATATGTCTCCTTTTGTTTGACAATCCCTTGGCCTCCCCTACCACCCAGTGTCTTATCTCCATTGGTTATGCTTATATGCATGCATACAAGTCCTTTGGTTGATCACTTACCACCACCCATCCTGTCTCCCAACCCTATCCAGCCTTCCAGCTGTAGTTTGACAGTCTGTTAGAGGCAGCTCTGCCTCTGTATCTATTTTTGTTCATAAGTTTATAATGGTCTTTATTATCCATAAATGAGTGAGATCATGTGGTATTTTTCCTTCATTGACTGGCTTATTTCACTTAGCATAATGCTCTCCAGTTCCATCCATGCTGTTGCAAATGGTAAGAGTTCCTTCTTTTTTACAGCAGCATAGTATTACATCGTGTAGATGTACCACAGTTTTCTAATCCATTTATCTACTGATGGGCACTTAGGCTGTTTCCACATTTTAGGTATGGTGAATTGTGCTGCTATGAATATAGGGGTGCATATATCCTTTCTGATTGGTGTTTCTGGTTTCTTGGGATATATTCCTAGAAGTGAGATCACAGGGTCAAATGGGAGTTCCATTTTTAGTTTTTTGAGGAAGCTTCATACTGTCTTCCATAGTGGCTGCACCAGTCTGCATTCCCACCAGCAGTGCACGAATGTTTCTTTTTCTCCACATCCTCTCCAGCACTTGGCGTATGTTGATTTGTTGATGATAGCTATTCTGACAGGTGTGAGATGGTATCTCATTGTTGTTTTGATTTGCATATCTCGGATGATTAGTGACATTGATCATGTTTTCATATGTCCTTGGCTTTCTGAATGTCCTCTTTTGAAAGGTGTCTATTTAGGTCCTTTGCCCGTTTTTTGATTGGATTGTTTATCTTCCTTTTGTTGAGTTGTATGAGTTCCCTATAAATGTTGGAGATTAAACCCTTATCAGTGATAACAGTGGCAAATATGTTCTCCCATATAGTGGGCTTTCTTGTTGTTTTGTTGATGGTTTCTTTTGCTGTGCCGAAGCTTTTTATTTTGATGTAGTCCCATTTGTTTATTTTTCCTTTAGTTTCCAATGCCATAGGAGCTGTATCAGTGAAGAAATTGCTTTGGCATATGTCTGACATTTTGTTGCCTTTGGATTCCTCTAGTATTTTTATGGATTCCGGTCATATATATAAGTCCTTTATCCATTTCAAGTTTATTTTTGTGGATGGTGTAAGTTCGTGGTCTAGTTTCATTTTCTTGCATGTATCTGTCCAATTTTCCCAACACCATTTATTGAAGAAACTATCTTGGCTCCATTGTATGTTCTTGCCTCCTTTGTCAAATATTCATTGAGCATATTAGTTCTTTTCCAATTTGGATGCCTTTTATTTCTTCTTCTTGTCTAATTGCAAAGGCTAATACTTCCAGTACTATGTGGAACAGGAGTGGTGAGAGTGGGCATCCCTGTCTTGTTCCTGTTCTTAGGGAAAATGGTGTTAGTTTTTATCCATTGAGTATGATGTTGGCTGGGGGTTTGACATATGTGGCTTTTATTATGTTGAGGTATGATCCTTCTATTCCCACCTTGCTGAGAGGTTTTATCAAAAATGCGTGTTGAATTTTGTCAAACGTTTTTTCTGCATCAATTGATATGACTATGTGGTTTTTTGCTGTCAATTTATTTATGTGATGTATCGCGTTTATTGATTTGTGGATATTGTACCATCCTTGCATCCCTGGGATAAATCCTACTTGGTCGTGGTGTATGATCTTTCTGATGTACTGCTCGATCCGATTTGCTAAGAATTTGTTGTGGATTTTGGCATCTATGTTCATGAGGGATATTGGCCTGTAATTCTGTTTCCTAGTGTTGTCTTTATCTGATTTTGGTATTAGGGTGATGCTGGCTTCATAGAATGAGCTTGGAAGTGTTACTTCCTCTTCAATTTTTTGTAGTAGTCTGAGGAGGATAGGTTTTAGTTCTTCCTTGAATGTTTGGTAAAACTCCCCTGTGAAGCCATCTGGTCCTAGGCTTTTGTTTGATGGAAGGTTTTTGATGACTGCTTCAATTTCTTCCATAGTTATTGGCCTGTTGAAATTTTTAGATTCTTCCTGATTAAGTTTTGGAATGTTGTATTTTTCTAGGAATATGTCCATTTCCTCCAGGTTGTCTAGTTTGTTGGAGTAGAGTTGTCCATAGTATTTTTTAACAATCATTTGTATTTCTGTGAGGTCTGTTGTTATTTCATCTCTATCATTTCTGATTTTGTTTATTTGGGTCCTCTCTCTTTGTTTCTTGGTGAGACTGGCTAGAGGTTCATCAATCTTGTTTATCCTTTCAAAAAACCACCTCTTGGTTTCATTGATTTTATGTATTTTTTTTTTTTTTGGTCTCTATGTCATTTATTTCTGCTCTGATCTTTATTACCTCCTTCCTTGTGCTCACTCTGGGCTTTCCTTATTCCTCTCTTTCTAATTCATTGAGTTGTAAAGTTAGATGATTTACTACCATTTTTTCTTGTTCTTTGAGATAGGCCTGTAGAGCTATAAACTATCCTCTCAGGACTGCTTTCATTGTGTCCCATAGGTTTTGGATTGTTGTGTTTTTATTGTCATTAGCTTCCAGGATATTTTTAATTTCTTCTTTGATCTCATTGGTAACCCAATCAATATTTAATAACATGCTATTCAGCTTCCAAGTGTTTGAGTATTTTGAGTTTTTTTATTGTATTTTCTTTCTAATATTATGGCCTTGTGGTCTGAGAAGATGCTTTGTATGATTTCAATCTTCTTGAATTTGGGGAGACTTTGTTTGTGACCCAATATGTGGTCTATTTTTGAAGATGTCCCATGAGCACTTGAAAAGAAAGTATATTTTGTGGCTTTGGGGTGAAGTGTTCTGAAGATGTGAATTAAATCCATTTGGTCTAGTGAGTCATTAGGATTGCTGTTTCTTTGCCAATTTTTTGTCTAGAGGATTTATCCAGTGATGTCAGTGGTGTATTAAAGTCCCCTACTATGATTATATTGTTGTCGATTTCTCCCTTGATATCTTCCAGGAGTTTTTAATGTGTTTGGGTGCTTCTTCATTGGGTGCATATATGTTTATCAGGGTTATATCCTCTTGTTGTATTGATCCATTTAGTATTATGAAGTGGCCTCCTTTATCTCTTGCTATGGCCTTCACTTTGAGGTCTATTTTGTCAGATATAAGTATTGCTACCCCAGCTTTTTTTTCATTTCCATTTGCCTGAAAGATATTTTTCCATCCTTTCACTTTCAGTCTGTGTGAGTCCCTTCTAATGAGGTGGGTCTCTTGTAAACAGCAAATATATGGGTCATGTTTTTTTATCCATTCAGCCACTCAATGTCTTTTGATTGGACCATTTAGTCCATTTACGTTTAAAGTTATTATTGTAAGATACGAGTTTGTAGCCAATTCTATTTTTTGTGGCTATTTTCTTTCTGTGCTTTTTATTTCTTCTTTTTACACCAGTTCCTTTAACGTTTCTTGCATTGCTGGCTTGGTGCTGATAAACTCCCTTAGCCTTTTTTTGTTTGTGAAGCTTCTTATTTCCCTTTCAATTTTGAATGATAGCCTTGCTGGATAGAGTATTCTTGGATTCAGTCCTTTGCTTTGCATCACTTTGTAAATTTCTGTCCATTCTTTTCTGGCCTGATGTGTTTCTGTTGAGAAATCATGTGATAATCTAATGGTAGATCCCTTGTATGTAACTTTCCGTCTCTCTCTTGCAGCCTTTAAGATTCTCTCTTTGTCCTGAACATTTGCCATGGTAATATGATATGTCTTGGTGTTGGCCTTTTGGGGTTCACCTTGTTTGGGACTCTCTGTGTTTGTGTGACTTTTTTCTTTCCCACCTCAGGGAAGTTTTCTGGTATTATTTCTTCAAATAAGTTTTCTAAGTCTTGTTCCTCTTTCTGTTGTTCTGGCACCCCTATTATTTGTATGTTGTTTCATTTCATGTTGTCTCATAGTTCCCTTAGGCTCTCCTCGTGTCTTTTAATTTTTTTCTCCAATTGCTGTTTAGTTTGGGTGTGTTTTGTTTACCTGTCTTCTAATTCGTTCCTCTGCTTCTCCTAGTCTACTGTTGAAACTTTCAATGGTGTTTCTTATTCCAGCTATATCACTCTTCATTTCTTCTTGGTTCTTACATAAGTTATTGATTTTTTTCATCTGTTTCTTCTTGCATCTTGCATAAGTTGTTGATTTTTCCTCCATCCAGTTTATGCATTTTAGGACCCTTAACCTGAATTCTTTTTCTGTCAGTTTCACTTAGCTGCTTTTCTGGCGAGTCCTCCTTTCTTTCCTTTGCGGGTTTCTTTGTCTACCCATGTTTGATCTCACCAACATATCTAGATGTTGAGTCATTAAGTGGCTGCTCCTTGGGTGACAGTGGCTCCTCGGGCTGCGGTTGCTCCTCAGGTGGTTGTCGTAGCAACTGCTCCTCAGTTGGGAGCAGCTTCTGTGGTGGGTGCTGTTCACTGCTGTGGTGGCTCCTCTGGCTGGTGGGGGGAGGCTTCACACACAGCTGCTACCATTGTGCTTTTTTAATTGTAGCTATTCATTCTTCATTTCCTCTTGATTCTTACATATGTTGATAATTGTCTCATTCAAATAGTTTAGGAAATATTACTCTGAATTATTTGTCTGACATATGCTTGCCTCCATTTCATTTTGTTCTTTTTCATTGGAGTCTCCTTTTCTTGGGGGCTTGTTATTTTGTCTCCCCATTTTTGTTGTCTCTTTCTGACCCTGGGCTCCCTGCTTGGGGCCTAGGGGTTTAATCCCCTAGCAGTTCAATGATCCAGGACTCACCAGACCAGAAGCTGGATTTTCCTTGTGTTTCACACCTTTATTGTCTCTTCTCTGAGTTGTACCCTGCTCTACTCTGGTTCTGGTTCCTCAGTTGTCCTCTTCAGAATATTGTGGTTGGTGGGGGTGCTGAAGCAGTGGGCTTGGCAGGAGAGGCATGCACCCTGAGACTTGCTGAGTGGCCAGGGACTGAGTTGCACAGGATTAGCAGCTGAAGCAGTGGGCTTGGCCATAGAGGCATACTCTGAGACTCACCAAGGTGTCCAGGCACCAAGTTGCATGGGGTCTGAGGCTGAAGCAGCAGGCTTGGCAGAAGGGGTATGCATTGTGAGTCTCACCAAGGTGTCCAGGAGCCGAGTCGCTCGGGGTCTGTGGCTGAAGCAGTGAGTTTGTCAAGAGAGGCGCACACTCTGAGACTTAGCAAGGTATCCACATGCCAAGTTATGTGGGGTCTGCAGCTACAGCAATGCAGACTTGTCAGGAGGGGCAGTCACTTCAGGCTCACAAGAGCCTGTGGCCAGGGGTCTGTAGCTGGTCTTTGGTAGGAGTGGCTTCAGGATCCAAATGGTGTCTGAGGACATTCTTGGTGGTGGTGAGGATGGTCTCCTAGTCACAGAAGCTCGCCCTTTCAAGGTGGCATGGTTTCTTTGCCAAAGCCAGTCGCCACAGGAATGCTTGCAGCAGTAACAGTGGTTCCCCCTCCAGGAGAGCCTAGTTGCCATACCCTCAGACTCCTGAATGATCTAACTGTTCCTCACTCACACACACACACACACACACACACACACACACACACACACACACCACGCATGACTACACACTCCACTTTCACTCCCTCACTAACTCACACTCTCACCCTCAATGTTGTCCCTCTGGCCACCATCTTCCCTCCCACCAAGTTGCACTTTTATGCACCAATAATGAACTCCAAAAAGGGAAACTAAGAAAACTATCTCATTTACAATAGCATCAAAAAAATCTAGTAATAAATTTAACCAAGGTTGTAAAATTTCTGTAAACAAAAAATTATAAGACACTGAAAAAAAATTGAAGAATATACAAATAAGTGGAAGGATATATTGTGTTCATGGATTGGAAGAATTAACAACATTAAAATTACCATACCACCTAAAGCAATCTATAGATTCAATGCAATTCCTATAAAGATACCAGTGGCATATTTCATGGAACATATTTGCCAATGTTATATCTGATAAGGGCTAATCTCCAAAATTTATAGGTAATTAATACATCTTAACAAAAGGAAGATAAACAATCCAATCAAAAAATGGGCAAAAGACTTAAATAGACACTTTTAGAATGTGGACATTCAGAAGGTCAAGAAGCATATGAAAACATGTTCAAAGTCAGTAATGATAAGAGAGATGAAAATCAAAATGTCAATGAGATACCATCTCACACATGTCAGAATGGCTATCATCAACACATCAATAAACAACAAGTGCTGGCAAGGATGTTAGGAATGCAGACTGGTGCAGTCACTGTGGAAAACAGTATGGAGTTTCCTCAAAAAATTAAAAATGGAACTTCCATTTGAATCCCACTTCTAGGAATATATCCCAAGAAATAAGGAACACCAATCAGAAAGGATATATGCACCCCTATGTTCATACTAGCACAATTTACAATAGCTAAGATTTGAAAACAGCCTAAGTGCCCATCAGCAGATGAGTGGATTAAAAACTTTCATACATCTACACAATGGAGTACTGTGCTGCTGTAAAAAAGAAAGAACTCTTACCATTTGCAACAGCATGGATGGAACTGGAGAGCATTATGCTAAGTGAAATAAGCCAGTCAGAGAAAGTTAAATATCACATGCTCTCATTCATTTGTGGAATATAATGAACAACATAAATTGATAACAAAAATAGATCCAGAGACACAGAAGCATCGAACAGACTGTCAAACTTCAGAGGGTAGGCAGGGGAGTGGGGGTGGTAAGAGATCAACCAAAATATTTGTATGCATGCGATGGACACAGGCACTAGGTTGTGAGGACATGTCCTGGGGGCTTAGGGTGGCCAGGAAGAGGTCAATGGAGGAAAAGGGAGACATAAGTAATACTATATGTAATACTTTAAACAAAAGCATTTTTTTAAAAGTAAAAATGGAGCTGCCTTGTGACCTAGAGATTTCAATTCTGGGATTATATTTAAGGATACCTGAAAAACTAATTTGAAAGAATATTTCCATCCCTATGTTCTCTGCAGTGTTATTTACAATAACCAAGATTTGGGTGCAGCCCAAGTGTCCATCTACACTAATAAAAGACAAACATGCAAATTGACTGTACCTTTGCTACGCCTTAAGCCACGCCCACCAGCCAATCAGAGCGACTATATGCAAATTAACCCAACCAAGATGGCGGCCAGCAGCCACAGAGCTGGAGCAAGCAGGAGGCTTGGCTGCCCCAATGATGGAGGAAACCAAGCTTCCTGCTTGCCGCGGCTGGCTCTGAGCTCCACTCAAAGCAACAAAGTTTCAATTATAGAAAATAAATAAACCCCAGATACCTGCTTTCAGCTGGCTGTGGCCATGGACCTGGAGCGAGCAGGAGGCTTCCCTCCAGCCCACCCTAGCCAGCTCTGAGCTTCTCTCAAGGCTACAAAGTTTCAATTATAGAAGGTAAATAAATCCCAGAATTAAAAAAGAAAAAAAAAAGGAGAGGCTGTGAGCTTCCATCATCTGGGGGCTTGGCCAGCTTGAAAACGGCCCTCAGCCCCTCACCCAGACTGGCCAGGCACCCCAGTTGGGTTCCCCTCCACCCTAATGGGGGTGTGGCCAACCTGAAAACAGCCATCAACCCTTCACCCAGGCTGGCCAAACCTCCATGGGGTGAGGGTCCCCACTGGGGGGGTTTGACCAGGCTGCAAACAGCTATCAGCCCTTCACCCAGGCTGACCAGGCACACCAGTGGGGACCCCCACCCTGATGGGGGTGTGACCAGCCTGCAAACACCCATCAGCCCCTCACCCAGGCTGGCCAGGCACCCCAGTGGGGACCCCCAACCTGAAGGGGGTGTCACCAGCTGCAAACACCCATCAGCCCCTTACGCAGGCTGGCCAGGCGCTCCAGCGGGGACCCCCACCCTGATCCAGGACACCCTTCAGGGCAAACCAGCTGGCCACCACCCATGCACCAGGCCCCTATCCTATATAATAAAAGGGTAATATGCAAACTGACCCTAACAGCAGAATGACTAGGAATGACTGTTCACTGTGACACACACTGACCACCAGGGGGCAGACGCTTAATGCAGGAGCTTCCACCTTGTGGTCAGTGTGCTCCCACAGGGGGAGCTCTGCTCAGCCACAAGCCAGGCTGATGGTTGCCAGTACAGTGGTCGTGGTGGGAGCCTCTCCCACCTCCTCAGCAGCACTAAGGGTGTCCAACTGCAGTTTAGGCCTGCTCCCTGCTGGCAAGTGGACATCCCCCAAGGGCTGGTGGGCTTCCAGAGGGATGTCTGACTGCCAGGGATGTTGATCCCCCAGGTAGCAGGCCTAAATCAGCAGGTGGACATCCTCAGAGGGGTCCCAGATTGCAAGAGGGCATAGGTCAGTCCGAGGGACCCCCCGAGTGCACAAATTTTTGTGCACCAGGCCTCTAGTCAGTTGGTAAGTCCATAAGCCATGGTGGATTTACACAATAGAAAACTACTCAGCTGTTAAAAAAGAAAGTCTTACCTTTTATGACATCATGAATGGACCTGGAAAGCATTACACTAAGTGAAATAAGCCAGTCAGAGAAAGACAAGTACCATATGATTTTACTTATATGTGAAATTTAATGAAAAAAAAAAACAAAAAAACACCAAAATTGAAAGACTCATAGATACAGAGAACAGACTGACAACTGTTGGAGGGGAGGGTGGTAGAGGACTTGGTGAAAGGTGAAGTGGTTAAACCAAAATAATAATCTATAATAATAAAAGTGTAATATGCTAATTAGACTGGACGAACCTGGGGCTGCGAGGGAAGCCTGGGTCCCGGGTACCTTTCTTTATTATAAATAAAGAATTGGACAAATTCTATGAAACATCTGTTTGCAAACATTGGACAACTGGCAATGCAGAATTTTGATCACTGAGAGAAGGGAAATAAAGAGAGAGAGCCCTAATATGTATGACTCTGATTTTCTGCCTGGAGAAACTTTCTGGATCATACATAGTACGTGGAAGGGGATTCTAAAAAAGCATGGTGGTCTCACTGAGTTGGAGAAACAGATCAGGGATCAGGGAAGCTGCAGTGGCTGGACTTTGTGGGCCAGTGTATCAGAGAGAAGGGCATTGCCCAGATAAAGAGCCCCAAATATCTGCATGGGGTCTCATTGAGTCTCTAGCTGAATACTGCACCCTGCATGCTTAGAATGAGATTTTAATTGGTTGGTCAAAGAACAATTACTGAGAACAGAACAAACTACTAGGAAGCTATAGGCTAAACAAGTACTAGCACTAACAAAGAATTGAGAAATGGTAGAGTTCTAACCCCACACAGTAATGAGACTTTTCTGAATATCCAGTACAGATAATAGAGACCCCAGAAAGACCATGCCTTCATATTAAGGCTAAATAGCCCTAGATTAAAGGCCGCCATAAGTACATACCAACAGAGCTTAAATTCAAGTCTTGAAAGCTGATCTGCAGGCAATTTAACTGTCTTCCAAGTAAAGCTGCTCTTTAAAAGAAGAAAAAATTTAGACACTTAGCAATTACTGGGAAGAAGCAGAAAAGTGGGAACCAAAATCAGGAAATATAAATAGACTAAAAAAACAATAATGATTGAAAGCAGACAAGAATTTTAGACAGCTATTATAAAAACGTTGAGGAACTTAAAAGAAAGCATGAACATAAGGAGATCAATAGAAGATATAGAAAAGAGCAAAGTGTGTCTAGCTGGTTTGGCTCAGTGGACTGAAGAGTCAAAGGCATATGCTGGCTTGATCCCAATTTAGGGGGCTTTCCGGAGGCAGCCAATCATGGTTCTCTCTCATCATTGATGCTTCTATCTCTCTTTTGCTCTCCCTTTCTCTTTGAAATAAATAAATATATATATACAAAATTAAAAAAAGAAAAGAGCAAAGTGAATCTCCCAGAAACAAAAGATCCAATCTAATAAAAGAGTAGTATGCAAATTAACCATCACTCTGTCACTCTGTCACAAAGATGATGGTGCCCGTAGCCACAAGATGGTGGCGCCCAGTCCCCTCAGCCCTACCGCTGAAGTGTCCAGGCCTGTTGGCAAGGCAGGTGGCGGGGGAGACAGGGGGAGCAAGGGGAGGAGCAGGAAATTGGAGGGGGCAAGGGAGGAGCCAGCGATCGGAGTGGGCTGGGGTCCCCTTGCCAAGACTAAGGCCTCAGCCAGAGGCCTTAGGCCTGGGCAGGGGCAGAGCTGGTGATAGGAGGGGGCAGGGGCGGAGCCAGCGATCAGAGGGGGCAAGGATAGAGCCGGCAATCGAAGGGGGTTGGGGTGGAGCTGGTGATCGGAGGGGTCTGGGGGTCCCCTGCCCAGGATTAAGGCCTCGGCCAGAGGCCTTAGGCCTTGGCAGGGGCGGAGATAGCAATTGGAGGGGGCAGGGGCAGTGCTGGCGATTAGAGGGGGCTGGGGTTCCCCTGCCCAGGCCTAAGGCCTTGGCAGGGGTGGAGCCAGTGATCAGAGGGGACTAGGGTCTCCTGCCCAGGATTAAAGCCTAAGCAAGAGGCCTTAGGCCTGGGCAGGGGCAGATCCAGCGATCGGAGGGTGCTAGGGGTCCCCTGCCCAGACAAGTCTAGCTGGGGCCACAGCGGAGAAGCCAAGCCTCGCTGTGGTAGCAGTGCAGAAGCCAAGCCTCTCTGAAACCGGAGGGGAGCAGCCAAGCCTCGAGGCTTGGCTTCTCCACTGCGGCCAGACCAAAGGCCTGGGTCCCGGGTACGGGGGGAAAACCGGTGCCAGCAGCCAGGGGTAGGAATGCCTATTGCACAAATCTTCGGTCAGCGGGTTTCTAGTAATAATAATAAACTCATAGACACAGACAACAATATGGTGATTACCAGAGGGAAGAGGAGTGGGCAGTGGTAGAAGATTTTAAATGGTGGATAGAGGTGCGCCGGCACAGCCGCGGAGACCGTGCCATCTTGGGTGACTGTCACCAGCATCCAGAGACCAGCTACTAACCCGGCAACAACGGCTCTCAAGCAGCGCGACTACGTGAACTCAGAGGAACCTTGCTTCTCCCCACAGAAAGGTTAGACTTTCCCCAAAGGTGCGGTTTGCAGTTTAGGTTGGAGAGTGGAACGTGCACAGGGGGGTGGGGACTCTTCGCCCCACAAAGACCGCGGCCGTTGGAGCCAGCGTGACCCACGAGTGTGGAAGGGCACCCCCAGGGCTGCTGGCAGAAGGGAACGCTATAAATAAGCCCACAGTTGGACGGGACACAAACGGGCAGCCTCAGATTACGCCAGTTTGCCGGCTACTCTGTGCCAGGAGCCAGAGCGCGCACAGAGACTTCGCGCAGATTTGGAAGGTGAAGCGTTGCGAGTTCGCACAACTTCCCAGGCTCTTAAATCTGTGCGTTTGATTGTTGAACCCAGTGCAAGGGACTACCCAGTTGGGGTCAGTCACAGAGCTTGTAAGGGAAGGCTGTTTTGGGGGAGCCTGGGAAACAGAGTGGGGAGTGACTACTGGGAAACCAGCTCTGGGCGGAGGACATTCCAAACCAGCTTCCGGTACAATAGAGAACACCTGGTCAGAGAGGTCCTATACCCTCAGAGGTCAATCCCGACGCACTGCCACCCAGAGGCAGAGCCACGAACTGACTCTTCTGTAAATACAGATAAGGGCTGTCTGGGAAACCAATACGGCCTGCCTTAAAATCAGGACTGTGGCTTACAACACGGAGGAACAGTGTATCAGAGGGAAATTCAACATTCTCCTGAATACCTGGTGTGCCAAAAAGAGGAGCAGAAGATCTGAAGCACCTTCATTACAGCCCATTTTTTTTTAATTATTTTTTTTAATTATTGTTTCACCTCTTAACTAAGAAACCATTTATTTTCTTTTTTTCATCACCTGATTTTACCCTTTTAATTACTACATTTTCATTTTTAACCAGTATTATTACTGCTGCCATTTTACTTTTTTTTTTTTTTAAAGTGTCATTTTATTTTCTCTTTATTTTATTTTGGGACTAAGGTTCTCCATTCTATTTTCATTGTTCCTTTAGCATCATTTTCCTCTACCTCAATTGTGTTGCTGTGCTAAAACCCTCTTCCCCACTTTTCCCCTTTTGCTGTCCTGTTTCTCTTACCCTATTCCTGCTTTAGATTTTCCCTATTCTTCATACCCCCAGTCTAAATTTCACCCTACTTATATATCCCTTTTCCAATCACCTGCTCTAAATCCTTATCCACCTCTCCCTTATCTTTATTCACTATCCAAATTTTTTATTCTCTCCTTTTCTCTATTGTTTTGTTGTTGCTTGCTCGATTGTTGAGTATATTGATGTTGTTTTTTTTTCTTTTCTTTAAGGATTGTTTGTGAGGTTGTTCTGCTTTTTCTTTTTCTGTCTCCCATTCCCCCCACCCCCCCGGCAAGTTATTTTTGTGCTTCTGTTTTCCCTTGCCTCATTTGATATTGGCTGTTTGTAGTTTGTATTCACTCCAGGGATCCGTTGCTGGAATTTGTTGGGATTAGTGGCGGTTCTATCGGAGTTTTCTCCTCATATGAATAGTCTCCTCCCCTCTTCTACTTCATTCTCCTTTTCTTTTCTCTCTTTATTTTTCTTTTTTTTTCTTTTTTTTCTGTTTTCCTCTCTATCTTTTTCTCTTCTTTCTTCCTTACCCCCCAACTCTCTTAGCTTGGGTAGCCATCTTTATTTGGGGTTATTAATACCGTAATTCATTTGTGTTCAGTGCCTGGTACGTTGTGCCTTGTTGTGTTGTATTTTGTGCCTTTAAATCAACGCAGCAGATCCAAGCAACAGCGGCCTCCTGATCTCCACACGCTCTGTCTGAGGAACAGCTGCTGTGTGTGAAGCCTCCCTCCACCAGCCAGAAGAGCCACAACAGCTGTGAACAGCACCCATCAGAAGACCCGCTACCAACAGAGGAGCAACTGCTACCACAACCGCCCAAGGAGCAACCACAGCCCGAGGAGCCACTGCCACCTAGGGAGCAGCCACTGAACGACTCAATATCTATATATGTCAGTGAGATCAAACATGGGTAGACAAAGAAATCCCCAAAGGAAAGAAAAGGAGGACTCACCAGAAAAGCAGCTAAGTGATACAGAGGCATACAACATGACAGAAAAAGAATTCAGAATAAGGGTCCTAGAGTGCATACACCGGATGGAGGAAAAAATCGACAACTTATCCAAGAAGCAAGAAGAAACAGATGAAAAAATCAACAACTTAAGTAAGACCCAAGAAGAAATGAAGTGCGATATAGCTGCAATAAAGAACACCATTGAAAGTATCAACAGTAGACTAGGAGAAGCGGAAGACCGAATTAGTGAATTAGAAGACAGGGAAGCAAAACACACCCAAATTGTACTTCAGTTGGAGAAAAAAATTAAAAGACAGGAGGAGAGCCTAAGGGAGCTTTGGGACAACATGAAACGAAACAACATATGAATAATAGGGGTGCCAGAACAACAGAAAGAGGAACAAGGATTAGAAAACCTACTGGAAGAAATAATATCAGAAAACTTCCCTGAGGTGGGGAAGAAAAAAGTCACACAAGCCCAGAGAGTCCCAAGCAAGGTGAACCCGAAAAGACCCACACCAAGACACATCATAATTACCATGGCAAATATTCAGGACAAAGAGAGAATCTTACAGGCTGCAAGAGAGAGACGGAAAGTTACATACAAGGGATCTCCCATTAGATTATCAAATGATTTCTCAACAGAAACACATCAGGCCAGAAAAGAATGGACGGAAATTTACAAAGTGATGCAAAGCAAAGGACTGAATCCAAGAATACTCTATCCAGCAAGGCTATCATTCAAAATTGAAGGGGAAATAAGAAGCTTCACAGACAAAAAAAGGCTAAGGGAGTTTATCAGCACCAAGCCAGCAATGCAAGAAATGCTAAAGGGACTGGTGTAAAAAGAAGAAATAAAAATCCCAGAAAGAAAACAGCCACACACAAAAAAAGAAATGGCTACAAACAAGTACCTTTCAATAATAACTTTAAACGTAAATGGGCTAAATGCTCCAACCAAAAGATATCGAGTGGCTGAATGGATAAAAAATTATGACCCATACATTTGCTGCCTACAAGAGACCCACCTCATTAGAAAGGACTCACACAGACTGAAAATGAAGGGATGGAAAAATATCTTTCAGGCTAATGGAAAAGAAAAGAAAGCTGGGGTAGCAATACTTATATCTGACAAAATAGACCTCAAAGTGAAGGCCATAACAAGAGATACGGAAGGCCACTTCATAATACTAAAGGGATCAATACAACAAGAAGATATAACCCTGATAAACATATATGCACCCAATGCAGGAGCACCCAAATACATAAAAAATCTTCTGGAAGATATCAAAGGAGAGATCGACAACAATACAATCATAGTAGGGGACTTTAATACACCACTGTCTTCACTGGATAAATCCTCTAGACAAACAATCAGCAAAGAAACAGCAATCCTAAATGACTCACTAGATCAGATGGACTTAATTGACATCTTCAGAACACTTCATCCTACAGCCACGGAATATACATTCTTCTCAAGTGCTCATAGGACAGATTCAAAAATAGACCACATATTGGGTCACAAACAAAGTCTCCCCAAATTCAAGAAGATTGAAATCATACCAAGCATCTTCTCAGACCACAATGGCATAATATTAGAAATAAACTACAATAAAAACAACCCAAAATACTCAAAAACTTGGAAGCTGAAAAGCATGTTATTAAATATTGATTGGGTTACCAATGAGATCAAAGAAGAAATTAAAAACATCCTGGAAACTAATGACAATGAAAACACAACAATCCAAAACCTATGGGACACAATGAAAGCAGTCCTGAGAGGGAAGTTTATAGCTCTACAGGCCTATCTCAAAAAACAAGAAAAAATGGTAGTAAATCATCTAACTCTACAACTCAAAGAATTAGAAAGAGAGCAACAAAGAAACCCCAGAGTGAGCAGAAGGAAGGAGATAATAAAGATTAGAGCAGAGCCGAAGCCGGTTTGGCTCAGTGGATGGAGCGTCGGCCTGCGGACTGAGAGGTCCCAGGTTCGATTCCGGTCAAGGGCATGTACCTGGGTTGCGGGCATATCCCCAGTAGGGGGTGTGCGGGAGGCAGCTGATCGATGTTTCTCTCTCATCGGTGTTTCTGACTCTCTATCTCTCTCCTTCCTCTCTGTGAAAAGTCAATAAAATATATTAAAAAAAAAATAAAAAAGATTAGAGCAGAAATAAATGACATAGAGACCAAAAAAATAATACAGAAAATCAATGAAACCAAGAGCTGGTTCTTCGAAAGGATAAACAAGATTGACAAACCTCTAGCCATGCTCACCAAGAAGCAAAGAGAGAGGACCCAAATAAACAAAATCAGAAACCATAGGGGCGAAATAACAACAGACCCCACAGAAATACAAATGATTGTTAAAAAATACTATGGACAGCTCTACTCCAAGAAACTAGACAACCTGGAAGAAATGGACAAATTCCTAGAAAAATACAACATTCCAAAACTCAATCAGGAAGAATCTAAAAATCTCAATAGGCCAATAACTATGGAAGAAATTGAAGCAGTCATCAAAAACCTTCCATCAAACAAAAGCCCAGGACCAGACGGCTTCACAGGGGAATTTTACCAAACATTCAAGGAAGAACTAAAACCTATCCTCCTCAGACTACTACAAAAAATTCAGGAGGAAGGAACACTTCCAAGCTCATTCTATGAAGCCAGCATCACCCTAATACCAAAACCCGGTAAAGACAACACAATGAAAGAGAATTACAGGCCAATATCGCTTATGAACATAGATGCCAAAATCCTCAACAAAATCTTAGCAAATCGGATCGAGCAGTACATCAGAAAGATCATACACCATGACCAAGTAGGATTCATCCCAGGGATGCAAGGATGGTACAATATCCGCAAATCAATAAATGTGATACATCACATAAACAAATTGAAAGAAAAAAACCACATGGTCATATCAATTGATGCAGAAAAAGCCTTTGACAAAATCCAACACCCATTTTTGATAAAAACTCTCAGCAAGGTGGGAGTAGAAGGATCATACCTCAACATAATAAAAGCCATATATGACAGGCCCACAGCCAACATCATACTCAATGGACAAAAACTAACACCATTTCCCCTAAGAACAGGAACAAGACAGGGATGCCCGCTCTCACCACTCCTGTTCAACATAGTACTGGAAGTGTTAGCCATTGCAATTAGGCAAGAGGAAGAAATAAAAGGCATCCAAATTGGAAAAGAGGAAGTAAAACTGTCCTTATTTGCAGACGACATGATATTATACATACAAAACCCTAGAGACTCCATCAAAAAACTACTAGACTTAATACATGAATTTGGCAATGTAGCAGGATACAAAATTAACCCCAAGAAATCTGAGGCATTTCTATACACCAATAGTGAACTTTCAGAAAGAGAGATTACAAAAACAATCCCATTTACCATCGCACCAAAGAAATTAAGCTATCTAGGAATAAACTTAACTAAAGAGGTAAAAGACCTCTACTCAGAAAACTACAGGACGTTGAAAAAAGAGATAGAGGAAGACATAAACAAATGGAAGAACATTCCGTGTTCATGGATTGGTAGGATCAACATCATTAAAATGTCCATACTACCCAAAGCAATCTATAAATTCAACTCACTTCCCATTAAAATACCAACAGCATACTTCACAGATCTAGAACGAACTCTCCAAAAATTCATCTGGAATAAAAAAAGACCCCGAATAGCTGCAGCAATCCTGAGAAAGAACAAAGTAGGTTGGATCTCAATACCAGATATCAAGCTGTATTACAAAGCCACTGTTCTCAAAACTGCCTGGTACTGGCACAAGAACAGACCTATAGATCAATGGAATAGAATAGAGAGCCCAGAAATTGGCCCGAACCAATATGCTCAGTTAATATTTGACAAAGGAGGCAAGAACATACAATGGAGCCAAGATAGTCTCTTCAATAAATGGTGTTGGGAAAATTGGACAGATACATGCAAGAAAATGAAACTAGACCACCAACTTACACCATACACAAAAATAAACTCAAAATGGATAAAGGACTTAAATGTACCACAGGTAACCATAAAAATTCTAGAAGAATCCAAAGCCAACAAAATCTCAGACCTATGCCGAAGCAATTTCTTCACTGATACAGCTCCTAGGGCACTTGAAACTAAAGAGAAAATGAACAAATGGTACTACATCAAAATAAAAAGCTTCTGCACAGCAAAAGAAAGCATCAACAAAACAATGAGAAAACCCACTGTGTGGGAAAACATATTTGCCAATGTCATATCTGATAAGGGCTTAATCTCCAAAATTTATAGGGAACTCATACAACTTAACAAAAGGAAGATAAACAATCCAATCAAAAAATGGGCAAAGGACCTAAATAGACACCTTTCAAAAGAGGACATTCAGAAAGCCAAGAGACATATGAAAACATGCTCAAAGTCACTAATCATCCGAGAGATGCAAATCAAAACAACAATGAGGTATCATCTCACACCTGTCAGACTGGCTATCATCAACAAATCAACAAATGACAAGTGCTGGAGAGGATGTGGAGAAAAAGGAACACTTGTGCACTGCTGGTGGGAATGCAGACTGGTGCAGCCACTATGGAAGACAGTATGGAGATTCCTCAAAAAACTACAAATGGAACTCCCACTTGACCCTGTGATCCCACTTCTAGGAATATATCCCAGGAAACCAGAAACACCAATCAGAAAGGATATATGCACCCATATGTTCATAGGAGCACAATTCACCATAGCTAAGATCTGGAAACAGCCTAAGTGCCCATCAGTAGATGAATGGATTAGAAAACTGTGGTACATCTACACGATGGAATACTATGCTGCTGTAAAAAAGAAGGAACTCCTACCATTTGCAACGGCATGGATGGATCTGGAGAGCATTATGCTAAGTGAAATAAGCCAGTCAATGAAGGAAAAATACCACATGATCTCACTCATTCATGGATAATAGAGACCATTATAAACTTTTGAACAGTAATAGATACAGAGGCAGAGCTGCCTCAAACAGATTGTCAAACTGCAGCGGGAAGGCCGCGGAAAGTTGGGGGGCAGGAGGGAGGGGTATAAGAGATCAACCGAAGGACTTGTATGCATGCATATATGCATAACCAATGGACATGGGACGCTGGGGGGTGGGGGAGGCCAGGGGATAGTCAAGGGCGGGGGAAAAAAAAGACACATATGTAATACCCTTTGTAATACTTTAAGCAATTAAAAAAAAATAAAAAAAAATAAAAGCAGGATAAATAATTAAAAAATAAATAAATAATAAAGCAACTATTTGTATTTTGAAAAAAAAAAATTAAAGAGGGAACTATTTGAAATGCCTGCATTTGGGATGTGAGACAAAAGTCAAAGCATAAGATTCTGCATTCTAATGGTTAAAGCAAAGGATTGTATGAGAAATAAAGTCAATTGTTGTAAAGTGCAAAAAAAATAAATAAATAAAAAAAATTAAAAAAAAATAAATAAATGGTGGACAAATTGTGATGGAAGGAAAGTTGACTTGGGGTCATGAATACAATATACAGATTATGTTTCATAGAATTGTACACCTGAAGATTATATAATTTCATTAACCTATGTCACCCCCAATAAATTATTTTTTAAAAAACCAATAATAAGTTTAATGTTTACATTCTCTTATGTATTAGTTTCTTCCAAAAATTAACGGAGATGCAGACAAATTATTTTGTATAATACATTAAATAGCAGTGTATAGTCTATATAGCAAATTTCGCTGTAAATAGAAGAAAGTTGAAACAACCTAAAATTTAGTGTTTGAAATATATTAAACACATTATGAGATATATCTAAAAAAGAATGTTTAAAGCTCAAATGTTCAACAAGTGAAATTTGATGAAATGATGAAATTGATACTCATGATACATAATGCAGGGAAAACAGCAGGCATGTTATAATGTGTGTGTTTGTGTGTGTGTGTGTGTGTGTGTGTGTAAGGGCTTTAAACCAAAATATTAATGGTAGATTTTTACGTGGTTGAAAATATAACTTTTTTCCTTCTCTATTCTTACACTTTTCTATATGAATATAAAATATCTATCTATCTATTTAAAACCCTAATATGCAAATAGACCAAATGCTGGAACAACTGAACAACCGAACTGAACTGGTTGCTATGACATGCACTGACCACCAGGGGGCGCACACAGAACACGGCAGGCATCGGCCACAGTGGGATGGTGGAGCAGGTGAACAAACGTGCCAGACCAAGGCAGGCCCCGGTCACTGTCATCGGGGAAAGCCTCTAGTGGTTACTGAAAATTCTTTGCTCCCATGTGCCATAGTCCCGCCCAGCATTCATACCCGCTGCTGGCACTAGAGCCGTTGCTCGCACCCGTTGCTGGCACCCAATTTCCTGGCGCTGTCAGCTGGTGCTAGTGGGGGCTGCTGGCCCAAATTGCTCCTAAAGGCTTCTCCACCTTTCCCTGCTCCTGAGAGGTGATCAGGGCAGCCACTGCTGCTTGCATCCACTGATGGCACCAGCCCCAATCGCTCCACACCATCAGTGGAGCCAACGCCATTAGCACATGAGAGGGGCGGCAACGAGAGTGGGGCTGCTAGCAGACAGGGGACCTAGGGCATGGCAGGAGGGGCCAGGCGGGGGTGGGAAGGATAGGCCAAGACCCACCCTTGTGCCCACGACAGCCTTGTGGCCCACAGTTCCTTTCAAGGTACACAAATTCATGCACTGGGCCCCTAGTAGAAAAAATAAAATGCAGTGGAATTACTTTCTGTTCTCTAAGAGACTTTATGTTCAAACTTGATATTTAGGTACACATAAAAGTAGTAAAAGCATCATTCTTATATCCTTAGAGGTTTGATATTTATAGAGCTGATCCTTGGAATTCTATTTTAATGTTTTATAATCTTACTAAAGGCCTGGTGCACAAATTCATGCATGGGTGGGGTCTGGCCGGCCTGCCCAGATCAGGGTGGGGAGGGCTGGTTGGGGGTGGGGCCAGCTAGGGGGAGGGGCCATGGGCGGTTCGCTGGCTGGCCCCACCCCCTAGTCGAACTCCCAGTGGAACTCCTGGTTGAGGGGACAATTTGCATATTAGGCTTTTATTATATAAGATTATTATAAACAAGATGCAAAAAGCACTCTCATATCTACATTTTGTACCTATTTCTACTATCAGGCCAACCTAATCACATTTATTAAACATTTCCATTCTAGGACGACATATATTTTGAACTCTGGTAATAAGAATCAGCCTGAAAAATTGTGCCAGAGGTAACTTGCATTATGTTTTGCCAGCTCTAAGCAGAATTAAACAACTTTTACTGAAAATATCGAAATAAAGTTTTATTTCAACAAAATTATTTGTATGATTTTTTTTCTTCATAATAAAGCACACCAAACTTTAGGAACTAAAATGATCATTTTATTTAGATCGATATTTTGCTGTATAGTTCTCCTGGTCAAGACCTGAATCACTCATGCATGTGTAGTCAATTAATGGATTTGCTGGGGACTGAGTCATCCCCAATGGCCTCATTCATAGACGGCTACTGTCTGAGGCACTGGGACAACAGGCCACATATCTTTCATCATCTAGGAGGCTAGCCAAAGTTTTTACACATGATGGCTATGTAACAAAGCAGCAAGAAGGCAAGCTCAAATATTCAAGCTCAGGGTAGGGCTGATTGGGGATTGGGGCACCACCCCCTGTCACACTCAAGGCAGGGTCAATGGGGAGGTTGCAGTGCCACCCCCTGTCACGCACAGAGCAGGGCCAATCAGGGGGTTGGGGCCCTGCCCCCAGTCACTCACAGAGCAGGGCCCATAAGGGGGGTTGGGGCTCCGTACCCTGTCACGCACAGAGCAGGGCCCATCAGGGGGTTAGTGCGCCGCCACTGTCACACTCAGGGCAGGGCCAATGGGGAGGTTATGGCTCTACCCCGTCACACACAGAGCAGGGCCCGTGCGGGGGGGGGGGGGGTTGGGGCACCGCACCCTGTCACACACAGACCCGCAGGGAGATCAGGGGGTTGGGGAGCTCCCCCCTAACAGGCATAGAACAGGGCTGATCAGGGGGTTGGGGAGCCTTCCCCTGTCATGAACAGAGCAGGGCGGATAGGGAGGTTGTGGCCCCGCCCCCTGTCACACACAGAGCAGCAGGGCGATCATGGGGTTTGGGCGCTGCCCCCTGTCACGCTGATCCCGGTGCTGGGAGGCCTTGCGGCTCCGCTGATCCACGTACTGGGAGGCATATTACCCTTTTATTATATAGGATAGAGGCCTGGTGCATGGGTGGTGGCCAGCTGGTTTGCCCTGAGGGTGTCCTGGATCAGGGTGGGGGTCCCCACTGGGGTACCTGGCCAGCCTGGGTGAGGGGATGATGGCTGTTTGCAGCTGGTCACACATCCTTCAGGTTGGGGGTCCCCACTGGGGTGCCTGGCCAGTCTGGGTGAGGGGCTGAGGGCTGTTGTCAGGCAGGAGGGTGACTGAAGCTCCCAAGCTCTCCTTTTTTTCTTTTTTTTTATTCTGGGCCAGCTTTAGCGCTGGCTCCAGCTCTGAGGCCTCTGCTGCTGAAAGCAGGTATCTGGTTTGTTTGGGTTCTATAATCGAAACACTGTAACAACTCCAGCTCTGAGATCCCATCTGGCTGAAAGCAGGTTTCTGGGGTTTTGTTTAGCTTCTATATTTGTAACAATGTTTCAAACTGCAAGCTCAGAGGCCGGCAAGGCAGGCGGGAATGTTGGAGTCCTCCGTCACCGAAGCAAGCAAGCCTCATGTTAGCTTCAAGCTGCCTGGCTGCCGGCCGCCATCTTGGCTGGCAGTTAATTTGCATATCGCCCTGATTAGCCAATGGGAAGGGTAGCAGACGTATGGTAATTACCATGTTTCTCTTTTATTAGATAGGATGTCCCTTTGGCCAAAGCAAATCACATAGCCAAGTCCAGATTCAAGGAGTGGAAAAATAGACTCAATTTGTTTATGGGAATTGCTGCAAATATTATGGCCTTTTTTCCCCTCCTCCTCCAATCAACCACTGTCTACCTTCTGGTCACAATTATTCTTCCCACATGCAAAACATCTTCAACCCTGGAGGACTCCCAAAAACCTCTTTTTCAATTATGCAACAAGCTTGAGCCCAGTGTCACATGTTCTTTATCTTTTGTGAGTGAGTTAGGATACTTGGATGAAACTCCACTCGATTCAGAGATTTCAGAAATAAAAAGACACACCCAACACAATAGTGAGCCAAGGTCAAAATAATCACAATAAATAAATGGAATCCTCCTAGTAGTCACTGGTCAACAGCAATTTCAGAACTGAAATTAACACATGTTTCCAGTTCCACTTACTCTGGGGACAGAGAATATTCTGATTTCTGGCAGTTGCTATCTATCCCGTTGTTGTCCATGGCTCTACCATTTATGTTTTCTAAATGAAATGGCCATATTTTTTAGCTTAGTAGCTTAAAGTTAGAGACAGAAGTCCCTTTTCACTTTAAACTGTCTCAGTCTCTTTTAGTCTATGCTAGTATAATTCCTGTAAAAATTGTGTGGCTTTCCATGCATCTGATTTAGTCCACTTCATTTTTAAAAAACCACTCTTCTTTTCAAGATGGGCTTCTGCCTTGGACTTACTCGGAGCTAGCCTAGCTTGTTTGTATGATGTCTACCTTCCAAAAGCAGCCAGAAAATACATCCTCATGCACAAGCACTTTCAATCCTTTGCTTGCGTCAAGTTTTTTATGTCCGATTGGGCAATCCAAGTCACTTGGCTAAATCCACATTCAAGGGATGTTGTAAGAGATTCTATTCCTTGATGGGAGGTGCTATAAAATATTGTGGACATTTTTTCACAGTCTACCAGATTGATTAAAGGTGGTTTTCTTTATTTGTATTTGCAAAAGACTGAATGTTTGTGTCCCCCAAAATTCATGTGTTTCAATCTAATATCCATTGTGATAATATTTGAAGGTAGGGCCTTTGGGAGGTGATTAAGTCATGACAGTGGGGCCCTCAGGAATAGGTTGTATATCCTTACAAAAGATGCCCCAGACTGTTCCCTTTCCCTTTCACCACATGCAGTTAGCAAAAAGAGGACCAACTACAATCAGGAGGTGGATTCTCACCAGGCACTGAATCTGCCAGCATGTTGATCTTGGGCTTCTCAGCTTTCAGAACTAGGAGGAATAAATGTCCATTATTGATAAGCCACTCAATCTATGCTATTCTCTCATAGCAAGCTGATTAAGGCAGTGTTTTCTATGAAATAGTTTTAACGTGTGATTTTGTTTTTCAACTTTACCTCATTGCCTAAGTAACTGAAAATTACTTGTGAAGATTCTTAGATATATTTGTTTCAAAGATAACTAAGTTCCAAAGAATGGTTCATCCTACATCAGAACTACAGACACTGTCCTAAAAGAACAAAAAAATAATCTGTAATAATACAAGGGTAATATGCTAATTAGACTGGACGTCCTTCTGAACAATCTTCCAGGTGAAGCTGGGGCTGTGAGGGAAGCCCAGGTCCTGGGTCCGAGAGGAAAGCTGGTGCCAGCAGCTGGGAGAAGGAAGGCCTACTCTTGCATGAATTTCATGCATCGGGCCTCTAGTTAACTATAATAAAACAAGGCCGGAGTACTTCCACACAAAGGCTTCTCTTCCCTCCTACAAAGTGTCTGGAGAGAGCAGCCCTTGATATACAAGGAGTGTCATTTCATGTTTTGGATAAATCTTGTCCTGGTAGTAGGGATTTCTGTCCACAGAAGAAAATAGCAGGGTTTTCTTTGCAAAAGCTCATGCTTGGAATGCAAATGACCTAGAACATACTAGAAAGATAAAGTAAAATAAAAATGTAGAGTCAGGCCCTGGCCATTGTGGCTCAGTTGGTAGGAGCATCATCCCATATACTGAATGGACTGAATGGTCACAGATTTGATTTCCAGTCGGCACATACCTGGTTTTGAATTTTATCCCCGCCCCAATCAGGGCTTGTGCAGAAGGCAGGTAATCTCTCTCTCTCTCTCTCTCTCTCTCTCTCTCTCTCTCTCTCTCTCTCTCTCTCCAATGAAAATGTCCTCAGGAGAGGAGTAAATAAATCCTATATAATAAAAGGGTAATATGCAAATTGACCCTAGAACTACCAGGAACGACCAGTTGCTATGATGCGCACTGACCACCAGGAGGCAGACACTCAACACAGGAACTGTCCCCTGGTGGTCAGTGCGCTTCTACAGGGGGAGTGCCGCTCAGCCAGAAGCCGGCTCATGGCTGGCCAGCACAGCAGCAGTGGAGGGAGCCTCTCCCGCCTCTGCAGCAGCGCTAAGGATGTCCGACTGTGGCTTAGGTGGACATCCCTTGAGAGGGCGCAGGCTGAGCTGAGAAACCCTTCCCCCCCACCCCTAGTGCATGAATTTTCGTGCACCGGGGCCTCTACTGAATAAATAATTGAAGGAATCAGAAGTCGCTTATCTAAAGAAAGAGGGGTAGACTTGAGGGATATATTGCCAGGGGATAGGCATTGGAAGTAGACAACCAGTCCAGAGATAGATAGACCCCCACATATGCCTAAAGGTGTTTTTGGGGTGCTATGGCCTGGGAAATTCACATTAAGAAAACATGTTCTAGCCTAGTCAGGAGGAAGTAGAGGCTCCTGCCCTCTAAAGGACTATGGGATTCTCTTGAATTTCCTATGCTTTGTAACATTCCTTAGGAGTCTTTTCTGACCCGTTAGTAGGAAGACACCACAAACCCTATAAAACATATGAGACTAAATATCTTACCACATTGGTGAGAAGAAACTTGGAACCAAAGTAAACTAAAGAAAAAATTCATAACGTCATTTTTTGGGAAAGCTATGCCAAATTTTGGGAAGCTATTTCATTTCCAAATCATCTGTCTTATTCACAGTTCCTTCTATGAAACTATCTGCCACCAACCTCTGGAAGACACATCCACTTTTCTTTCTCCATCTGGTCTGATTAAATCAGGGCTTGGCACTATTGGTACAAGGTACTCAGCCCCTCTAAACTTTGCATATGGTAACAGTACCTACTTAAAGCATTGTTTGGAGCATAAAATTAGCATAGTACATAGTACATACTGAATGCTTAGCATACATTAGGCAGTGTTGTTACAGCCATATATATTGAATATTGATAGTTCAGATATTCACGTACCCACAATGGAAGAAAGTTAAAACTTGTTCGTACACTGGTATCTTGCTTGTTTGCCTCTAATTATACATGTATCAACACATTTTTAGAGGAGAAAGGAGTTTTGTTTGAAATTGTTGATAGGATGTAAAACTTGAATATTTTCTGCTTTTGTTTTGTTCAGGCTTCCAAAGGCTAAGTAAAAATATTAAGATGTCAATGCTCACATTCCAGAACAAGGTACTAAACTTGGGATACATGGGTTATGTTAAACTTGTCTTCAGCTCACAGCTTGTCAAATACATCTCCTGCAATAAAATGGTTACAGGAGGAAGAGAAAGATGAAGTGTAAGCTCTGGTGTCTCCAGTCTCAGCCTTTGTGGTTTGGGCATTGTGGACCAGAAGCTGGTAAAGTTGATCAAGAAGAAATCATGTAAACAAGGTGAAATTGTTTTAGGGACAACATTTAGTCCTACCTCTATAGATGACTTGATGCTCATCTAGCACATGGATGGTTGGAAGCTTTGACAGCACCTACACCCAATGTCTTAGGTATAAAGTTTCTCAAAACAGGTCATAGCACAGGTGAGGTTTCTTCAGATGATATTGGAGATGGATAAGTGAAAGCAAGAGCACAGGAAGCAAAGAACAGCATACAATGGGCGACTAACACAGATAGACTAGGTTTTGAAATCACTTGAAATGAAATGCCTTTGAAGTATACTCTCTGGTATGACATGGTAAAATTATGAGTGATGCTGGGAGAATAGGGGACCTTGCTAGCACCTAATAGGGAGCTATTGAGCCAGTAGGTATTTGTGTTAAGTTATTATGGTTGTTGTTGTCATTAATACTCTAAGGAGTATTTGATTTCTAGCAGTTATTAATGACTAGGGGCCCAGTGCACAAAATTCGTGCTCTGTGGGGGAGGGTCCCTCAGCCCAGCCTGCCCCCTCTCACATACTGGGAGCCCTCAGGGGATGTACAAGTGATAGCTTAGGCCTGCTCCATGCTCCCCTTGCGGAGCGGGCCTAAGCCGCAGTCTGCCCTCCCTTTGTGGGAGGCAACTGGGTTGACCAGGGGAAGGCACCAGCCCCATCACCCCCCTGCTGCAGCCACTGCCAGTCACTGCAGCCACCAAGGTTTTTTCACCAACACAGACTCCAGTCCCTTCACCATGAAAAAATGACAACTTTCTTTAGGCATTTTCAAGATGTGTCTTTCATAGGATATGATATTTCTTTATTACATTTTTATCCTCACCTGAGGATATGTTTCCATTGATTTTTAGAGAATGTGGAAGAGAAAGGGAAAGACAGAGAGAAACATCAAAGTGAGAAGAACACTTTGATTAGTTGCCTTCTGCATGATCCCTGACCTGGGCCCCGGCCAGGGAGGAGCCTGCAACCTAGATACATGCCCTTGGTCAGAATTGAACCCAGACCCTGCCGTCAGCAGGCCGAGGCATTATCCACTGAGCCAAACCAGCTAGGGCAGGACATGACATTTCTTAGCCCTCCAGCAGCAGACCTTTGTTTTTTTCACTAGGAGTGTGGTGAAAATCCCTAGATCACCTTTTTGGATTCTTATTACCCAAGTTACTAAGATTATTACCAGTGGCATACAGGGAGCTTAGCCAATGAGCCGTCAGAAAAGGTGTTTCCTCTGTAGTTCACACCAATCGCTGGCTCAACCCTCCGCCCAGGCCTGATGCCTCGGCCAGAGGCTTTGACCCCCATCACCCTCTGATTGCTGGATCGGCCTCTCACCCAGGCCTGACACCTCTGGCCAAGGTGTCAGGCCTAGGCAGAGGACCCCCATCTCCCCTAGATTTCCGGCTCTGCCCCCTGTCCAGGCCTAATACCTCTGGCCGAGGCTTTAGGCTTGAGCAGGGGCCCCCCAGAGCTCCGATGGTCAGCTCTGCCCCTGCCCAGGAGCCCCCTGGCTCAGGCCCTTCCTATGCTGCTCAGGGCACACATGGAGTGACCTGGGCGCCTATGTATGCAAATTAATCGCCATCTTTGTTAGGTTAATTTGCATACTCTCCTGATTGGCTGGTGAGCATAGCGGAAGGGTGGTCAATTTACATGTTTGTCTATTATTAGGTAAGATAACTTAGCTACAGGAACTGGAGTGGGTTTTGTTGTTTTGTGTTTTGTTTTCTGAATGTGGAACTACGAAGAAACAGCATTAATTTTGGGGCCTCTTTTTTGTAGATATTGAATATGTGCATATGTAAATCCCACAATTATTACTCCCAAAATTATCAGGTAGGGAATACATTTGATAGGGAGAAAATGAGATTTAAATTGCCTTACAGAACCGAACCAGTAGAATTTTAGAGCAAGCTAACTGAAATTTTTAAATGTACTTCAAAAATAAGATATTATTCTACATCCTATCTAATAAAAGACAAATAGGGTAATTAACCGTACCTTCGATATGCTTCCCATTGGCTAATCAGGACAATATGCAAATTAACTGCCAACCAAGATGGCGGTTAACCGCCAACAAAGATGGCGGGTAATTTGCATACTTCAGGCAGGGCAGAACAGTGCCATTCTACCTGCCCCGCTGCCATCCGGGCCTGCTATCTGCAACCCAGGCGGCAGGCAGCCCGTATGGGACCCGACCCAGGGCTGGCAGGAGGGACCACAGCGATCCGCCACCAGCCACACCCACAAACGGCCCTCCCTTGGGGATCCCGGGTTTGTGGGTGCTAATGCACCGATCCGCCACTGGCCATGCCCACAAACGGCCCTCCCGAGGGGATCCGAGGCTGGCAGGTGCTAATGCACCGATCTGCCAACACGCACACCCAGGCTGCCTTTGCCCTGCGGGAACTATACAGCTGGGAGAGGGGAGTGGGGCTGCTGGGAGCAGGGTGGGAACTGCCCGGGGTTTGCATCAGGCAGCCAAGAGCAGAGTGCAAACTATGCAGCCAGGAGAGGGGCACCGGGCTGCTGGGAGTAGGGCAGGAACTTTCCCAGGGTGGGCTTCAGGCAGCCGGGAGTGGGGCTAGAACTTCTGCGGTGTTGCCATGGCAACGGGGCAGAAGTTCCCGCCCCTTAGCTGCTTACTCACTCATTCACTTACTCGCTCATTCATTCACTCATTCACTCACTCATTATTCACTCACTCAGCAAACCCTCTCAGGTCCCTGGCACTAGGCCAGGCACTGAAGGTGAAGCAGGATAAGACAAGAGCTATGTCCTCAAGATGTTAGTAATTCAGTAGGGTGAACCAGGCACATGAACAAGGCAGTTGTATGCACAGATGCAGTGTACTGAGTTCGGTGAGGGCTGTAACTAATGCCAACTTTGTTCCCTTGATAAAATGGGGCCTCGGTAGCCAGGCCGCCCCAAGCCTGTAGGCCTGTGCCTAGGCCAGGAGTAGCCGGGGTCCAGGAACATGACAGAGGGTGCAGGTCGGGCTGAGGGGTCTGGCCCCACCCCTCACCCTCACCCCTGAGTGCACAAATTTTTGTGCACCGGGCTACTAGTAAAAATATATTACATTAGTCTCACCAGCTATGTACGTAAATATGACACCCTGTCACTCTCTAAGAAAAATAGATTATGCTAGAAAATATTTTCCAAGTCATCCACCAAAATAATTCACTGACAGATGGGTGCTGACATTTTTTGGAAACTCCAGGGTTCCTGGTTATTAATTTTTGGCCATTAACTAAAATGGTAGTATTTAAACTTTAGCATGCATCAGAATCCCCTGGAGGAATTTTTAAAACATAGATTGCTGCACCCCATCTCCAGAGTATATGATTCAATAGGTATAGGGTGGATCCTGATAATTTGCAGTTATAACAATTTCCCAGGCGAAGCTACTGTTACTGCTGATCAGAACTACACTTTGAGAACTTCAGTACTGGAATAAATTCCCAGGTTTTAGCCAGAATTCTGAGACGTGTTGAAGGGACCTATTGAGCAAATAATGAAGGCTTATTAAAATTTTTAAGATCACCAAAATCATCTGAATTGTCCCATCTTCAAACATCATGATTGGGGATCTTCAGGTACATCTACCGAACATATTGTTGCTTTGATGTAATCATAACAATTATGATAGCTCACAGGATCTGCCAATGGGAACTTCCCCATCTCTATTAAGAACGTTGGTATTTATTGCCTTTGAATGTTCTTGCCGGATGACTACTTTACTAACTCTTTCTGCCCTTGAAGGGACTGGTACTGGTACTGTAGAACATTTCTTTAGAACCATCTGTAGGAATCATAATTCTCAGTGAACTAGCAATGCAATTGGATTTGTTGGTGCCTGTTTCAAAGCCTGCAGAATTATTTGGGACAATTATTAGTATTCAAACTAGTGGATGATGAGAGAAGTTTTTGGTTTGGATTAGTTTGGTTTAGATTGGATTCTATAGCCCAGAGTCTATGGAATGACTGTCCAAAGATAATTCCTACTTCAAAGCAGAAGAGTCGCCTTTGCTATTATGCAGATACTGAGAACACTGGTAGTGCAGCATTTTTTTTTTTTTAGTTTTCATGAGAGCACACATATTCTACAATCAATAAAGTTACAACTAGATAGTATGTCCTGGTTATACATATCAATGTAACCTGGATGTGGCTGCCTGGAAATCAATTTTGCGATCACATAAGTGTGGTAGATTATTACTTCATTACTATGTATATGTCAGATGCATGTGACAATTCTACACTACCAGTACCAATCCAAAATGCTTGAAGTCATCAAAGCAGACCTTCCTTAATTTCCTGCAAATCCACCAACAAGCTTATTTGATTACTAGAGGCCTGCTGTACAAATTCATGCATGGGTGGGGTCCCTAGGCCTGGCTGGTGATCAGGACCAATTGGGGCCATCTTTCTCAGTCCCCATCAGGGCCAGGCCAATGGGGGCTGGGCCAATTGGGGCCTACCGGCCAGGGGGAAAGACAGGGGGAGGGACACGGGAGGTTGGCCGGCTGACCCAGTTGGGCTGATCAGGGCAACTAGCCAGGGGAGGGAATGCGGGGGGGAGGGGGAGAGGAACCACAGGAGTTTGGCCGACCAACGAGGGGGAGGGACCAGCCAGGGGGAGAGACACTGGGAGGTTGGCTGGTCGAGGGAGATTGACAGTGGGAGTGCACTGACCACCAGGAGGCAGCTCCTGCATTGAGCGTCTGCTCCCTGGTGGTCAGTGCACATCATAGCTACTAGTTGACCAGTCGTTCCAGTCATTTGGTCATAATGGTCCCTTAGGCTTTTATATAGATAGATAGATTTATACTTCCTTTTTTTCCTCTTTGTCACAAAGGAAGAAGCACCTGCCTTTCCGCCTATTGAAAGGGAAACCAAACCACTGTTTCTAGATGTTTCCATCCTCCCAAAGCACCTTTCCTTTATCTTCAGTCTCTCTCCCTAGAGCAGAGAATTACTGTGACCTTTGAGCCAACAACATTAACATAAACTGGAAGCTTTTTAAAAAAAAAACTAACATAAACTGGGAACTTTAGAACTAAGTCAGAAACTCAGAGGCTGGGTCCAGCAATCTGTGTTTTAACAAGCTTTATATTGGTCTTTTAATTACAGTCTAATTCATTTTCATTGGTTTTCATTACCTGTTACCTATATATTTGAATTCATGTCTTTTGTAATTTCTATATTTTGTGCTTATTTACCCAGGATTTTTAAAAATAGTTCACAGAATTAAAGATGCCTCCATGTTCTCCCTTTTGCCCTCTCCATCCAACCATCCTAGGTCTTCCTCATGCCGTTGTCCATGTCCATGGGTTTTGCATATATTCATATATATTCATTGGTTAATCATTTTCTGTCCCCTCCTCCCAACTGCTTCCCCATCCCAGCTGAGGTCTGCTATACTGTTCCATGCATCCAGACCTCTGGCCCTATTTTCTTCATCAGTTTATTTTCTTCTTTAGCTTCCACTTATATGTGAGATCATGTGATATTTGTCTTAATCTAACTGACTTATTTCAGTTAGCATAATACTCCCCAGGTCCATCCATGCTGTCTCAAAGGGTAAGAGATCTCTCTTTTTTACAGCTGCATAGTATTCCACACCTTTTTTATCCACTCATCTAATGATGAACACTTGAGCTGTTTCCAGATTTTAGCTGCTGCAAATAATGCTGCTATGAATACAGGGGTGCATATATTCTTTCTGATTGGCATTTGGGGATTTTTAGGATATATACCCAGAAGTGGAATTGCTGAGTCAAATGGCAAATCCATTTTTAATTTTTTAGGAACCTCCACACTGTTTTCCACAGTGGATGTGCCAGTCTGCATTCCTACCATCAGTATACGAGGGTTCCTGTTTCTCCACATCCTCACCAACACTTGTTTGTTGATTTCTTGATGCTAGCCATTCTGGCAGCTGTGACATGATACCTCATTTTCATTTTAATTTGCATGTTTCTTATGATTAGTGACTTTGAGAATTTTTTATATGCCTCTTGGCCATCTGTATATCCACCTTCAAAAAGTGTTGATTTAGGTTATTTTCCAATTTTTTTATTGGATTGTTTATTTTCCTTTAGTAAAGTTGTATGAGTTCACTATAAATTTAGGAAATTAAATCCTTATTGAATATAACATTGGCAAATATGTTCTTTCATGTAGTGGGCTCTCTTATTGTTTTATTGATGCTTTCTTTTGCTGTGCAGAAGCTTTTTATTTTGATGTAGTCCCATTTGTTTATTTTCTCCTTAGTATCCATTGTACTACGAGCTATATCAGTAAAGATATTGCTATGACATATGTCAGATATTTTGCTGCCTATGGATTCTTCTAAGATTTTTGGAGAGTTTGTTCTAGGTCTGTGAAATATGACGTTGGTATTTTATTGGAGATTGCGTTGAATTTATAGATTGCTTTGGGTAGCAGGGACATTTTAATGTTGATTCTACAAATCCATGAACATGGTATATTCTCCCATTTGTTTATGTCTTTCTCTATCTCTTTTTTTCAACATCCTGTAATTTTCTGAGTACAGGTCATTTACCTCCTTGGTTAAGTTTATTCCTAGTTATCTTACTTTTTTGTTGTTGCAATGTTAAATAGGATTTTTTTTTTTTAGTTTCTCTTTCTATGAGTTCATTATTGGTGTATAAAAAAGCCATAGATTTCTGGGTGTTAATTTTGTATCCTGCTACATTGCCAAATTCATTTATTAAGTCTAGTAGTTTTTTTTATGAAGTCTTTAGGGTTTTCTATGTACATTATCATGTCATCTGTGAATAATGACAATTTTACTTCTTTTCCAATTTGGATGCCTTTTATTTATTCTTCTTGTTTGATCGCTATGGCTAGCACTTCCAGTACTATGTCGAACAGGATTGGTGAAGGTGGGCATCCCTGTCTTGTTTCTGTACTTAGGCAAAATAGATTTAGTTTTTGCCCATTGAGTATGAAGTTGGCTGTAGGATTGTCATATAAGGCTTTTATTATGTTGACGTATGATCCCTCTAGTCCCACTTTGCTGAGAGTTTTTACCAGGAAAGGGTGTTGGATTTTGTCAATTGCCTTTTCTGCATCAGTTATATGATTATGTGATTTTTGTCTCTCAGTTTGTTTATGTGATGTATCACGTTTATTGGTTTGTGGATATTGTACCATCCTTGCAACCCTAGAATAAATTCCACTTGGCCATGTTGTATGATCTTTCTAATGTAATGCTGGATTCGATTTGCTAGAATTTTGTTGAGAAATTTTAGCATCTATGTTCATCAGGGATATTGGCCTGTAATTCTCTTTCTTTGTAGTGTCTTTATATGTTTTGGGGATTAAGGTATTGCTGGATTCATAGAAAGAGCTTGAAAGTGTGCCTTCCTCTTGAATTTTTTGGAATAGTTTGAGTGGTTTAGATTTTAGTTCTTTGAATGTTCAGTAAAACTCCCCTGTGACGCATCTGGACCAGGGCTTTTCTTTGCTGGAAGCTCTTTGATTACTGCTTCAATTTCCTTGATAGTTATCTGCCTATTCAGATTTTTTTACTTTTCCTGTTTGAGTTTTGGAAAATTGATTTTTCTAGGAATATTTCCATATTGTAAGTTGTCCAGTTTGTTGGAGTAGAGTTGTTTATAGTATTTTTTTAGGATCCTTTGTATGTCTGTGCGGTTGGTTGTTACTTCAACCTTTCTTTTCTAATTTTGTTTATTTGGATCCTCTCTCTTTGCTTCTTGGTGAACCTGGCTGGTGGTTCATCAATCTTGTTTATCCTTTCAAAGAACTAGTGCTTAGTTTTATTCATCTTTTGTATTTATTCATCATTGTCCTTAGTTTCCAGGATGTTTTTAATTTCTTCTTTGATCTCTTTGGTAACCCAATCATTGTTTAATAGGATGCTAATTAGCTTACAAATGCTTGATTTTTTTCATTGTTTTTATTGTAGCTGATTTCTAATTTTATTCCATTGTGATCTGAGAAGATGCTTGATATGATTTTAATCTTCTCATGCAGAGTGTGGCAAGCAGGGCCCCTGAGGGTGGGGCAGGCTCTATCACCTAGGGTGGGGTATTTTCCTTTTCCTTACCTGTGGCTTCTGGAAAGGGCCAGCACCTTTCAGGCAAAATGGCCGTTTCAGTTTGGGGGGATACGAACGAATGCAGGTCTCCAGGCCACTGCTTTTCTACATCTCCCCCCAATGCTTTCCACTCCATCCTCTTCTCTGGCACCTTCAGTCCACACTGCCCTTCCTCCATTGAAGCCTTAGATAAGTAACTGGGAATGACAATCCTGTGCTCTGGTTTATTAAAACAAACAAACAAACAAACAAACTTGAGGTTTTATCTCTGATCAGCTCTAGTCTCTCCCTGCTGCCTTTCACAGCTGGATGTTATGTGGGCTGTTGTTCTCAGGTCTGGTGTCCAGGCTGTGGAGTCCAGCCTGGGTTGTGGGCCTTGATCTTCTCAGGGAAAAAACCCTCCTATAGCCAAGAGATCCCTCTCCATTTTTGGCCTGCTACCCGTGGAAGTTGGGTCAACCTCATCTTTCCCACCAGCATCCAGGTGTTTTCTGTTTTCCGCCTCAGCGGGACCTCAGTTGGTAATTATGGGTGATTGTTCTCAAATCTAGTTCTATTGCAAGAAAGGTCTGTTTATTCAGCTGCCATCTTCTCCCTCACCTAAAATTTTTTTTCTGTTTTAACAAATTCTTAAGATAATTTTAATTGTCACTATAGTGTAAGAAGTACTAGACTAGTGCAGTGGTTCTCATGCATCTATACATTGGTATCCCCTGGAATCTTTGAAGAACTATTGATGTTTTTGTCCTATCTCCAGTAATTGATTTCAATAATTAGTTATTACCTGGGCACTGGATTTTTTTTCTTTTTGAGCCACTGTGTTTGATTTTAGTGTATTTTATTGATTTATTTTATTACCATCCTCCTACCCCACTCCCCTTTGCCAGTATCAGCTGTTCTCTGTATCTCTGGGTCTGTTTCTATTTTGTTTTACTGTGCATTTGTTTTGTTTTGTTTTGAATTCCATATATCAGTGTAAGCATATGGTATTTGTCTTTTTTCATACAGTATTTATCTGATGTACTTTACTGAGCATAATACCCTATCGGTCCGTCCATGTTGTCATAAATGGAAAGATTTCATTCTTTAGAATTGTTGAATAATATTGCTATATATATATATATATTCTTTAACTATTCATGTTTTGAACATCTGGGTTACTTTCACATCTTAGCTATTACTAGTAAAACTGCAATTAACACAAAAATTTTAAAAATAGACTTATTTTAAAAGTAGTTTTAGGTTCACGACTCAGAGATTTCCCATATGCTCTTTGCCCCCATGTACACACAGGACCTGGAATTTTCTAAATTATCCATGTTATTCTCATGTGCAAACAAGTTTAGGAACCAATCACAAGAATATTTTTCTCAGTATTTAGATGTGCTCTGGATTCTATTATTTTTAATCAAATATCCTTCTATCATATATCTACCTCTATCTTTTGTTGTTCCTCTTTCATATTGAAGCTTGATTTTTTTTTCTTTCTTTCTCCAATTCTTCACCTACTTACCACCCAGTTCACTGTGGTTTCTCCTGCACTTCCACCATTCCCTTATTTTCACCAAGAAATCCTTTTAAACCTTATCTTACTTGACTTTACTAGGGCATTTGGTGATGTTGACAAATTCTTTTCTGAACTCTTCTTTCTCTGGTTTCTAGACACCCATTCTCTGAGATTGATTCCCCACTTCTTCCCACTCAGTCTCTATTGGATTTTCTCCTGTGCCCATCCCTTATGAGTAGATGAGTGATATCTTTACACAGTGGAATACTACTCAGCTGTAAAATAGAAGAAAATCTTACCTTTTGTGACAGCATGGATGGACCTGGAGAGCATTAAGCTAAGTAAAATAAGCCAGTCAGAGAAAGACAAATAACATATGATTTTACTTATATGTGGAGTCTAATGAGCAAAATAAACTAAATAACAAAACTCATAGAAACAGAGAATAGACTGACAGCTGTCAGAGGAGAGGAGATTTGGGAGGCTGAGTGAGAAAAGTTAAGGGATTAAGCAGTACAAATTGATAGTTGCAGAAAAACCACAGAGATGCATTTTGCAGCATGGAAAATACAGTCAATAATGTTGAGATAACTGAATATGGGGCTAGGTGAGTGCTTGGGGCAGGGGCAGCACCCACCTGTAGAGTGAATGGTTTTCTGGCCACTTTGCTGTAGATCTGAAACTGGTGTGAAATGGTATTGAATGTAAATTGTGGTTGAAAAATAAAGTAAAATATAATAAAATAAAGTTGATGTTTGTAAAGTTTGTATCTCAGGTTCTCTTCTGAACTATCTAGCTTGTCACATGGCATAAAAAATGTAGGGCACATCAAGAAGTTTTACATTAATTTTTTATTATCAATGAATAGCATGTGAATAGTCTTAAAAAGCTAAACATAGCTGAAAAACTTAGGAGTCATTGGCTATTCCCCTCCACCCATTTTCCACAAAACAAACAAACAAAAATCTTGCTGGGATTTAAAAAAAAATTATATATATATATATATATATATATATTTAATTTCAGAGAGGAAGGGAGAGGGACAGAGAGATAGAAATATCAATGATGAGAGAAAATCATCAATCGGCTGCTCCTGCACGCCCCCTACTGGGGATGGAGTCCGCAACTCAGGCATGTGCTCTGGACCGGAACTGAACCTGGGATCCTTCAGTCCCAAGGCCAACATTCTATCCATTGAGTTCAACCAGCAAGGGCCTTGCTGGGATTTTTGTTTGGAATTTTATTGAGATCTGACATTTAAAAAATATTGAAGCATCCAAGATGAGAGAATGGTATCTCTCTCTTTTATGTAGGTCTTCTTTAATTTCTGTCATCTAAGTTTCGTAGTTAACACACTAGATGTCTTACACATTTATCTATCTATATCTATCTATATAGATATATAGATAGATAGATAGATAGATAGATAGATAGATAGATAGATAGATAAATATTGATTTTTTACATAGAGGAAGGGAGAGGGATAGAGAGTTAGAAACATCGATGAGAGAGAAACATTGATCAGCTGCCTCTTGCACACCTCCTATTGGGGATGTGCCCACAACCAAGGTACATGTCCTTGACTGGAGTCAAACTTGGGACCCTTCAGTCCACAGGCTGACGCTCTAGCCACTGAGCCAAACCGGTTAGGGCTATCAACTTTTTTTAACTAGATATTTAATGCTTTGATGCTGTTGTACATGCATCATTTAAATTATATTTTCTAATTTTTGTTTCTAGTATTTGGAAATACTATTGATTTTGTGTATATTGACTTAGCTACTATTACATTGCCAAGCTTATGTATTAGTTCTGGAAGTTATTTATAGAGTCTTTTGAATTTTTTTGTGTAATCATAATTTGCTAATAAAAAAATTACACTTGCCCTAGCCGGTTTGGCTCAGTGGATAGAGTGTCAGCCTGTAGACTGAAAGGTCCTGGGTTTGATTCCAATCAAAGGCACATGCCCAGTAGGGGGCATGCCAGAGGCAACCCATTAATGATTCTCTCATCATTGATGTTTCTATCTTTCTCTGTCTCTCTCCTTCCCTCTCTCTGAAATCAATAAAAAAATTACATTTTACTTTCTAATCTTAATATGTTTGCTTTCTTTTTCTTGCTTTTTTGAATTGGATAGAACATCTTATCTAATAAAAGCATAATATGCAAATTAACCATCACTCCATCACAAAGATGGCAGCGGCCACAGAGCTAGAGCGAGCAGGAGGCTTGGGTTGCCCCCGGTGATGGAGGAAGCCAAGCTTCCTGCCTGCCCTGGCCAGCCCTCAGCTCCACTCAAGGCTACAAAGTTTCAATTATGGAAGATAAATAAATCCCAGATACCTGCTTCCAGCTGGCCTTGGCCAGGAGCTGGAGCGACCAGGAGGCTTGGGTTGCCACGGGGATGGAAGAAGCCAAGCTTCTCACCTACCCTGGCCAGACCTGGGCTCTGCTCAAGGGTACAAAGTTTCAATTATAGAAGATAAACAAATCCCAGATACTTCCTCAAAAAAAAAAAGCTGCTGGGAGCTTGGGTCACCAGGCAGCGTGGCCAGCCTGAAAATGGCCATCAGCCCCTCGCCCAGGCTGGCCAGGCACCCCAGCGGGACCAACACTCTGATCCGGGACACCCTTCGGGGCAAACCAGCTGGCTCCCTCCCGTGCACCAGGCCTCTATCCTATATAGATAAAAGGTAATATGCAAATTTACCCTAACAGCAGAACAACTGGGAATGACTGGTCACTATGGCACACACTGACCACCAGGGGCCGAAGCTCGATGCAGGAGCTGCCCCCTGGTGGTCAGTGTGCTCCCATAGGGGGAGCTCTGCTCAGCCACAAGCCAGGCTGATGGCTGCCATCACAGCGGTAGTGGTGGGATCCTCTCCCACCTCCTCAGCAGTGCTAAGGGTGTCCGACTGCAGCTTAGGCCTGCTCCCCGTTGGCAAGTGGACACCCCCCGAGGGCTCCCAGGCTGCCAGAGGGATGTTTGACTGCCAGTTTAGGCCCAATCCCCTGGGGAGCGGGCCTAAGCCAGCAGGTGGACATCCCCCGAGGGGTCTCAGACTACGAGAGGGCAAAGGCCAGGCTGAGGGACCCCCCAAGTGCACAAATTTTTGTCCACTGGGCCTCTAGTCTATTATAATGGTCAATAAAAGTAGTGGTAGTGGACTACTTTTCTTCTCAATTTTCTTTAAGAAAAAACTATTGATAATTTACCTTTATATACATGGGTGGGGAAAAGTAGGTTAGTAAGTATAAATAATATAATAATTAATAAATAAATAATAACATAAGAGTAAACTCTGTGTATTGCATACTCACAAATGTAAGCCTACTTTTGCCTCACCCCTGTATGTTGTTAGCTCTAGGTTTTTAATAGATGCTCTTAATCAAATTGAAGTTTAATTATGTTTCTAAATTGCTGAAATATTTATCAATTTAAATTTAATTAAAATATTTTTATGCATCTGGTGATAACATCACCTGGTTTTTCTCCTTATTTTAGTAAATTGGTAAGCTACATTGACTGATTTGGAATATCTAACTAACTTTTCAGGCCAATGCTCTATTCCTAAAATGTCAATCATATTTCCATATTCTACTTGATATTTTCTTTTTTTCAGGGTTATATTGGTTGATATTATGTTGAAGATGCCTACGATAATGTTCATATATAGTTTTAGTCTGTAGTTTTCTTTTCTTGTAACATGTTTATTGAGTTATGGAATTAGGTTTAACCTGATCCAGTAGTGTGCTGGTAAATGGTAAATCATTGGCTTCCCAGGGGATTAAAGGCTTTGATTTAAAGCAATTAATTATTACCTTGGTGAACATACTCCTGTCATAGCTTATTTCAATCTACCAATGTGATGTAACTGAATGCAGAGGTGAAAAGAGATGCTCACCATTAACTCTTTTTAGCCTATGCAAGCCAGCTCCAGAATACCATTACTCTCACCTAAAAATAAAGCATATGTGTCACTGCCAAGTTCATGTGGCTGGTGTAAGAGGCTCAGGATGGTGTGTGGGATGTCAAGACAGCTGCAGATACTTTGGCTGTAAGGCAGAAAAGAAGAATTTATGATATCACCAACGTCTTGGAAGGGATCCACCTAACAGAGAAAAAATCAAAAAACAGCATCTAGTGGAAAGGTGTGGGCACTGGCTGAAACACTAAGGAAGTCCTGGAGAGACTGAGAGACCTCAGAGCCAAGGTCAAGAACCTGGACCTAAAGGAAAGGGAACTGGTCCGCAGATGTCGTGGCTGCAGCATAGCATCAGAAATGTGATGGATGATGCCATCAACAGCAGGTTTTCCTAGGTGACTCATAAGGACATCTGCAATTACTTCAAAGGTGAAACACTGTTGGCCATCCAGGCACCACTGGCATGCAGCTGGAGATCCCTCTTCCAGAGATGGATCAGAATGGACGGAAGAAATACCAGATCAAGACAGCGATGCCCACTCTCACCACTCCTGTTTGACATAGTACTGGAAGTATTAGCCATTCGATTAGACAAGAAGAAGAAATAAAAGGCATCCAAATAGGAAAAGAAGAAGTAAAACTGTCCTTATTCACAGATGACATGATACTGTACATAGAAAACCCTAAAGACTCCATCAAAAAACTATTAGACTTAATAAATGACTTTTGCAATGTAGCAGGATACAAAATTAATGCCAAGAAATCTATTCTATACACCAATAGTGAACTTACAGAAACAGAGACTAAAAAAGCAATCCCATTTACCATCACACCAAAAAAATTAAGATACCTAGGAATAAACTTAACAAAAGAGGTAAAAGACCTCTACTCAGAAAACTATAGGATGCTGAAAAAAGAGATAAAGGAAGACATAAACAGATGGAAGAACATACCATGTTCATGGATTGGTAGAATCAACATGATTAAAATGTCCATACTACCCAAAGCAATCTATAGATTCAATGCACTCGCCATTAAAATATCAACGGCATGTTTCACAGACCTAGAACGAACTCTCCAAAAATTCATCTGGAATAAAAAACGACCCCAAATAGCTGCAGCAATCCTGAGAAAAAAGAACAAAGTAGGTGGGATCTCAATACCAGATATCAAGCTATATTACAAAGCCACTGTTCTCAAAACTGCCTGGTACTGGCACAAGAACAGACATATAGATCAATAAAATACAATAGAGAACCCAGAAATCAACCCAAACCAATATGCTCAATTAATATTTGACAAAGGAGTCAAGAACATACAATGGAGTCAAGACAGTCTCTTCAATAAATGGTGTTGGGAAAATTGGACAGATACATGCAAAAAAATGAGACTAGACCACCAACTTACACCATACACAAAAACAAACTCAAAATGGATAAAGGACTTAGATGTAAGAGGGGAAACCATAAAAATACTAGAGGAATCCAAAGGCAACAAAATCTCAGACATATGCTGAAGCAATTTCTTCGCCGATACAGCTCCTAGGGCATTGGAAACTAAAGAAAAAATAAACAAATGGGACTACATCAAAATAAAAAGCTTCTGCACAGCAAAAGAAACCATCAACAAAACAACAAGAAAGCCCACTGCAAGGGAGAATATATTTGCTAATGTTATCACCAAAAAGGGTTTAATCTCCAACATTTACAGGGAACTCACACAACTTAACAAAAGGAAGATAAACAATCCAGTAAAAAAATGGGCAAAGGACCTAAATAGACACTTTTGAAAGAGGCCATTCAGAAAGCCAAGAGACATATGAAAACATGCTCAACATCTGTAATCATCTGAGAGATGCAAATCAAAACAACAGTGAGGTACCAGCTCACACCTGTCAGAATGGCTATCATAAACAAATCAACAAACGACAACTGCTGGAGAGGATGTGGAGAAAAAGGAACATTTGTGCACTGCTGATGGGAATGCAGATTGGTGCAGCCACTATGGAAGACAGTATGGAGTTTCCTCAAAAAGTTAAGAATGGAAGTCCCATTTGACCCATTGATCCCACTTCTAGGAATATATCCCAAGAAACCAGAAACAACAATCAGAAAGGATATATCGCTATGTTCATAGCAGTGCAATTTACCATAGCGAAGACCTGGAAACAGCCTAAGTGCCCATCAGCAGATGAATGGATTAGAAAACTGTGGTACATCTACACAATTGAATACTATGCTGCTGTAAAAAAGAACGAATTCTTACCATTTGCAACAGCATGGATGGAACTGGAGAGCATTATGCTAAGTGAAATAAGCCATTCAATGAAAGAAAAATGCCACATGATCTCACTCATGTATGGATAATAAAGACCATTATAAACTGATGAACAAAAATATAGACAGAGGCAGAGCAACATCGAACAGACTGTCAAACTACAGCGGGAAGGCTGGGGAGGCTTGGGGGATGGGAGGGGTGGGTAAGAGATCAACCGAAGAACTTGTATGCATGCATATAAGCATAACCAATGGACATAAGACACTGGGGGGGGGGAGGGAGGAGACATATGTAATATTCTTTATAATACTTTAAGCAATAAAACAAAATTTAAAAAAAAAACTGAAATCACAGCTCCAAGTATATATTCTCCTGAGCAAGATCACTATTATGCTTTCCCCCTTTAAAAGAGAAAGCAATGGGAACAGCATACCTCTGTCAGCACCTAGCTTCATAGTTCAATCACCTCTTTAGGAAAATGCAATAATAGTGGACTCATAGTCCTGCTTCTGAAACTTATTATGTGATGATGGCTGCTGTGTGCCCAAGACTCTGCAAGATATCCCTTAAGTCAGTATGAGATAACAGGGGTAGAAATAATTCATTTCGTTTCATTTTACTAATGAGAAACATAAAGTCAGATGAATGAAGTGAAATATACAAGGTCACAAATCTAGTAATGAGCAGTGATGTGGCATTTGACCTTCCTATTCCAAGACATATCATCAGTAATATAGGCTTCCAAATAAAATCTATACCAGATTTTTGTACAACCATTTTATACTTATTAACATATTTAATATTGCAAAAAACATCTAGGACAGGTAATATTATTACTCCTTTTTTTACAGTGGGAGTAACTGAGGCAAGAAGAAATTTGGTGGTTTCCTCAAAGATATCTTACTGTTAGTAAGTTACAAATTTTGAGATCAAATCCAGGTGGTTTGTGTCCAGAATCCATGTTCTTAATTTTGAAGTATATTAGAACTAACATGCTGGCTCAGAAACCCTTTCCCAGTGAACAGAGAGCTGCCCACCATTGGCTCTTCATGGGTCACATAAGTAGTTTATCCTGAAGAGAGGGAACAGAAGGACAGGTTGGTGTTAGGGGAATTCAGGATGCAGTATCCCAGGGAGTTTTGTATTTCTGAGGTTTGATTTGGAATTAGTTGAGAGATAGACTATATACTTAAAACAAATATGTGTACCAAACACTCCCAGGTCCTTAAATGTTAACACAACATCTTTGTGATAGTATTATAGCATCTCTTAGCCAGGAATACTATCACAGCTGAAAGTTTGAGAATCAGGCATAATAGAGCTGAGAGGGGCAGACAGATAACATAAGTTTCTTTGATTTGAAAAAAATGCTGCCAGAATCTTTGGCTTCTGAAAGTAAGGAGTTTATTTTTTATTTTGATGTTTTCAAAGTCATGAGGGATATCAAAGATATAGTTTAAAAACTCATGTTTTTATTAATTTAATGATAATATTATAAAATATTACCTTTAAATCATTACAATATGCTGTTCATTTATAATTAATTTTTTTAAAATATATTTTATTGATTTTTTACAGAGAGAAAGGGAGAGAGATAGAGAGTCAGAAACATCGATGAGAGAGAAACATCGATCAGCTGCCTCCTGCACATCTCCTACTTGGGATGTGCCCGCAACCCAGGTACATGCCCTTGACCAGAATCGAACCTGGGACCCTTCAGTCCGCAGCCCGACGCTCTATCCACTGAGCCAAACCGGTTTCGGCTATAATTAATTTTAAACACATATATTTTATAGCTTTAAAATACTTAGCTAAAGGAACTAAGATCCAAGATCTAAATTCTCAGGTCTTAGGTCTAAGGTCTCCTTGTTCCAGGACCCCATGCTTCTTATTAACAGAATTTGTCCTGAGGCAAGGCAGAGATATACACTTCAAAGGGTCAGGGTTTCAGTACAGAGTCCATTGTCAGAATGGGGAAATTAGCCTATGGCTAATTTCAGGTGTTTGGCCAGTAGGAGGCAATAACATGTAGATTAAGATGCCCTTTAACTGTCTGACAGCCAAGCAACCAATTTAATGTATCCTATTCAGGTTTGGGGAAATGCCTTCAGCCATTCCGAGATGCAGCCCTGCTGTCATCCTGGAATTGGTCTCCGGCAAACAAGCCCCTAATGAAAAAAAGAGAGACTTCTCCAGAAGAGCTAAATGAAATGGAGGTAAGCTCCTATCCACTCGCCTGCCTGCCTGATCGTCCCTAATCCCTCTGTCTGCCTTCCTGATTACCCCTAACCATTCGTCTGCCTGCCTGATTGCCCCTAACTGCCTCTGCCTTTCTGCCTGATTGCCCCTAACCACTCGCCTGCCTACCTGATCACCCCTAACCACTCTGCCTGCCTGCCTGATCACCCCTAACTGTTCACCTGCCCCTAACCGCCTCTGCCTCAGCCCCCACTGGCACTGCTTCATCCAGAAGGTCATCTGGAAGGTTGTCCGGAAGGACGTTCAGCTGTCCAGTCTAATTAGCATATTACACTTTTATTATTATAGATAATGAACTACCAGAAAGGGAAACTAAGAAAAGAATCCCAATCATAATTGTTTAAAAAAAATTAAAACACCTAGGAATAAATTTATCCAAGGATGTACAAGACCTGTACTCAAAAAATTGTAAGACACTGAAGAAAAAAATTGAAGAAGTTACTAATAAGTGGAATCATATACTGTGTTCATGGAGAGAAAGAATTAACATCATTAAAATGTTCTAAGTACCCAAAACAATCTACAGATTCAATGCAATTCCCATCAAAATATCAATTGTGTATTTCACAGAACCAGAATAAATATTCCAAAAATTTGTATGGAACTTAAGAACCAGAATAATAACAGCAATTTTGAGAATGCTAAATAAAGTTGAAGGAATCATGCTACCTAATATCAAACCCTCGTACAAGTCATAGTAATCAAAACAGCATGGTACTGGCATAAAAACAGACAAATAGATCAATGGTACAGAATAGAGAGCCCAAAAATAAACCCACACCTTTATAGTCAATTAATATTTGACAAAGGAGGCAAAGCATACAATGGGCTAAAGATAGTCTATTGAATAGTAAATGGTGTTGGGAGAACTTATACAGATATGTGCAAAAAAAAAAAAAATGAAACTAGACCACAAACTTACACCATACACAAGAATAAACTCAAAATAGATTAAAGACTTCAATGTTAGACTCAAAACTATAAAAATCCTAGAAGAAAATATAGACAGTAAAATCTCAGACATTTCCAGTACCAATATATTTTCTGATATATCTCCTCAAGCATGGAAAACAAAAAATATAAATAAACAAATGTGAGTATATCAAACTAAAAAGTTATTGCACAGAAAGGAAACCATCAACAAAATGAAAAGACAACCTACTGAATGGGAGACAAAATTTACTGACACTTTTTTTTAAAATATATTTTATTGATTTTTTACAGAGAGGCAGGGAGATAGAGCGTTAGAAACATTGATGAAAGAGAAACATCAATCAGCTGCCTCCTGCACCTCTCCTACTGGGGATGTGCCCACAACCCAGGCACATGCCCCTGGCCGGAATCGAACCTGGGACCTTTCAGTCTGCAGGCCGACGCTCTATCCACTGAGCCAAACCGGTTTTAGCTGACACATTTTATACGGGGTTAATATCTACAATTTATAAGGGACTTATGAAAGTCAACACCAAAAAAAAACAATCTTATTTTTACATGGGTCAAGGACCTGAATAGACACATCTCCAAAGAGGATATACAGATGGCCATTAGACATATGAAAAGATCCTCCATATCATTAATCATCAGAGAAATGCAAATTAAAACTGCAGTGAAATATCACCTCACACCTGTCAGAATAGCTATCATCAATGAATCAACACACAAGTTGGTGGTAATGAAGATTGGTATGGAATTAGCTCAAAATATTAAAAATTAAACTGACTTATGACCCAGTGATTCCACTTATGGGAATTTGTCTAAGAAAACTGAAACACTAATTTGGAAGAATGTTTGCACCCCTATGTTCATTGCACCTCTATTATTTACAATAGCCAAGATTTGGAAGCAACCCAAGTGTCCATCAGATGAGTGGACAAAACAGCTATGGTAAACAAAATAAACTGATGAACAAAATAGGTCCAGAGAGATATAAGCATAGAACAGACTGACATATCTCAGAGGGAAGGGGGTTGGGGAGTGGGGGGAGGGGGGTGAGAAGAGATTAACCAAAGAATTTATATGCATACTAGAGGCCCAGTGCATGAATTCATGCACCAGTGGTGTCCCTTAACCTGGCCTGCAGAGGCCAAAACCAGCTCTCTGACATCCCCTGAGGGGTCCCGAATTGTGAGAGGGCTCAGGCTAGAGCAAGGGACCCCACGGTGCATAATCGGGGCCGGGGAGGGACCACGGGAGGGCTCCAGGGCATGTCTAGCCCATCTCACTCAGTCCAGATTGGCTGGAGCCCAGCAGCAACCTTATGTACCGGTTGAAGCATCTGCCCCCTGGTGGTCAGTGCTCTTCATAGTGAGTGGTTGAGCAGCCTTAGCATATTATAAGCATATTACACTTTGATTGGTTGACCAGCTGACTGGACATTTAGCATATTAGGATTTTATTACATAGAATATGCATAGCCCATAGACACAGATGATAGTATGGTGAAGGCCTAGGATGGAGCAAGGAGGGAAATAGGGGACATCTGTAATACTGTCAACAATAAAAATAAATTAAAAAAAAAAATAAAACATCTATGGCACATTTACACAATGGACTAATTCTCAGCTATAAAAAAGAAGAAAATTTACCCTTTGCAATAGCATGGATGGACCTAGAGAACATTATTCTAAGTCAAATAAGCCAGTTAGAGAAAGAAAAGTTCTATATGATTTCCCTTATATGTGGAATCTAATGAACAAACTACACTAACAAGCTAAATAGAGCCAGACTCATAGAGAGCAGGATGACATCTCTGGAGGTGTAGGGGGTGAGGGGTGAGAGCAGGCAACAGGTGTGGAGAAATTGAGCAAAAAAGAAAAAAAAAGGGAGAGAAAGATCTCTTGGACATGACCACAGTGTAGTTATTTCCCAGGGGTTGGAGTGGGGGTAGCAACGTGGAAGAGGGGGGATAAATGGTGATGGGAAAAAAATAAAATACTTTTGCACTATTCTGTTGTCAGCAGGAAGCTCAGTCACCTCCTGATTTACCCAAGCCAATTATTTAAGACTTGATCAGGCCTTGTAGAGCACAAGTAAATATTCTAAAGGGAAGTAAATACCAGTCCCTTCCCCCAGCACCCAGAGGGGACTGCATACTCCTGACCTGTCCTCAGGCCTGTAGGAGCTGCAGCAGCAGCTCAGGACTGCACAGCACTCTCCATGAGCCCACACGGGAAAGTATTTTTCATATTTGCCTTTGCATTAAAATAAAGATCCTTATGGTGACGTAGCATCAACTGAAATATGAAGAATGTATTGGTTAATAGTAAAGTCCACAATGAAGATGGAAGGAGAGATGTCTTTCAGTTTCCATATGTGTAATTTACAGGAAGAGATAGTATCATTTGCCCCACTTGTCAAGGAATAGAAAGAATCCCCAGGAGGGTGGAGTCGGGGAGGGAAGAAAACCAGTGGGTGGCATTGATATGGTGATCAGAGATTAAGGCCAATAAGAACAAAACTGTATGTGATGGCTTTTGTGTTTGATGATTTCTGGATTGGTTTGTTTTTTTCCCCTTTTCCCTCACTCTATCAATGAGAAATATATTGATGTAAAATGAGCATACATCAGTTCTAATGTTAAAAAGCAAACAATAGCCCTGGCAGGTGTGGTTCAGTTGGTTGGGTATCATCCTGTGCACCAGAGGGTTGCCTGTTCAATTCCACATAAGGGCACATGCCCAGATTTCAGGCTGGATCCTAGGTGGAGGGCATGCAGGAGGCAGTCAATCAGTGTTTTCCTCTCACATCGATGCCTCTCTCTCTTTCCCTCTCCCTTCCTCTCCCTAAAAGTAAGTAAGTAAATAAATAAATAAATAAATAAATAAATAAATAAATATTAGAGTTTTGGTGACATGTCCTATTTCACATGTCACCATGGGAAAGGGAAGTAAAAGCCCTAGGTAATCACTCTATAACTGAGCACTATTTTATTTCCTGCTCTGTGCCTCTTTTTCTTTTTTTCTTTTTTGGAAATTTGACATCTACTATGGACCACATTTTATCCAGAAGTTACTGCAGAAGCAACCACATTTTTACATGATGACCATCTCCTCTCTTCATAATGAATTGGCTCAGGAACTATTTTCTGCATTTGAACACAGAAGCAGAAAAAGCCAGGCAGCAATTAGAAAATAAATGTAATAGAGAGAGGTGGAGAAGAGAGACGATATATTGGCTCCACTAAAATACTATCGCTAGAAGAAATACTTGATTTCTGGGCCCTACTAGTACATCAGAACAATGAAGTCAGAGTCCCTATGGGTAAAGACTGGATTTTTAAAAATTTCTCCAGACTAAGGAGTAGCCAAGTTTGAGAATCATGTTTCTAGGCAGATGCTAAGGCTCAAATGCATGTCCCATGTAGAGCTTGAAAGATACCCTAGGATCCATCCAATAAATTATTCTGCATTAATATAGGGTCTCTGCCAAATTTTAGAGTGTTGCAGAGAGTAAATATATGCCATTTAATACAATGTTACATTTTAATAGTTGATTCAAAAAGAAATTTGCCATATACCTACAGTGTGATTCTTATGACCAGAGGTTTTTAAACACAAGGGAAAAGACCTTGTAGTCCTATATGAACATACAAAATATATATAATTAAACTGGTTTAGTAACAGTCTGAGTTTCGGACCCAAAGCATGCTAAACCTTGTTGGGGAGCACAAGAGTCTTAGTTGGAAAGCTTGTAAGGAAGACATTTTGATAAAAGGGAAGTGTGTGGGAGGATGCCTGCCCTGTTTATCAGAATTCTGACTTAGGGGAGACTTAGGGGAGTGTCGAAAGCGGCGCCCCTAATTATTCCTTGACCTTTACAAACAAGTCTGTGTATGTGCTGACCCCGGGTGTTTATTAGAATCCTAAATCTTAATCCTGGATGCCCTTGCCTAGAGTACAATGTAAACACATGTGTCCTCCCAAGATTACTCACCCTACTGATTGTATCTAAATATAAACATTCCAATAAAGGCCTAAGGAGGCAGGCAATAGAAGCTGCTCTCGTCACTAGAGCCAGGGGCCCCTTAGCCCTCTCTTTCATAGTCAAACTGTGACTGAGTAATCTGTTCATCCATCATTCAGGGGCTGCTGGTCAGCACCAGCAAAACCTTTCTATAAAAATCTTGCTTGAGTTTAGAATGTAAGTTAATGGCAAAGTCCTAACAAAAACCCTTTTTACATACTTGGCTATTAAATAGTTGGGTAAGTTCTATATTATTTTTAGCCTACATTTTTATCTGCTTTTTAAATTGACTATCCTCATGTTAATGTTAATTATAAAGGAGGAGAGAAAGAACCAAAAGGGAAATAAAAGAAAATAAACATTATCTTTGGTCCTTATTAGCTCAATAGAGAATTCAGTTTCAGGTTATTCTGTGAGGAGTCCAAATTTGTTTAGGTTCAATACATTTTCAAAATATATTCATATATACTATTTCATCTTATGCAAATGCTTGAATAGCTAAGCATTTATATATCTGTTCATTTAAATATATTTGCAATGTATGGGATTCCAAATCTATTTTTCTTTTTATCCATCTTTTGCATCATCCTTATCTAGTTATTTTTCAGCTTTGAATATTATTTTTCTCATCCTATCACAGCATCTATCACCATGGATTCTTAACATAAATGAGAGATTTCAAGACTTCCTCTTATAATGTACTTCTCCTTCCTCCTCAAGTATAAGACAATACACTCATTCCCAAGTTTCCTTCCCAGAGACCAATACCAGCATTTGCTTCCTAAGCATAGTTTTCTGAGATGTTGATAAAGTGATGTTTTCATCAAATTTACCTGCCCTATATGTGGAATCCACATAAACTCTGATAGGTTATAGTCTGTGGAAAATAAAATTATTTGTGTATGTACCTTTATTTTTTTCCTAAAAAGAACCATCTTCCAAGTGTTGATGTTTGTTATTTTGTTAGATTTGGTTGAAAACTTCTTTTGACTTCTCTTTTCCCTTTCAAGCTTTAGGCTAAATTTTTATCTTTTTCATTGTTTGATGAGCTTTTCATATCTTTTTTTTTTCCTGACAAATTCTCTAGCATTTGATATACAGTAGAGGATTTAACTGGTTTTGACATAATTTCTCTTTATCTTATTTTTATAATCTCCTTCTTTTAACTTGTTGCAGAATTCTCTGTATCCAAAGTAGAAAGGCTCACAATTGCATCTCTCTGCTTTGTTACATAATTGCCTTTCTTCTGCCCCTGCTGGGGAAGGACCAAAATTCAGAGCACTTCTTCACCCAGTTCAGATTGTGCCATGTCCATCAATTTAGTTGGTCATGAAGATAACCATACTAATATAGTCAGTCAATGCACATTTCCTTAATCCAAATAATAAAAAATCTCACAATGCCTCTATTCTTTAAGGAATTTGTTCTTTTTCTCATGTTAACACAGAAAATGGGTACTTTCTCTTTCAAGGTCCTCTCTAGCCTTGTATCTGCTCATCTACATAACAATTTTCATTACAAACATGTTGTACCTTGAAATCAGAGTCATTACAGTTAGTTCTTTTTTGAAATAGGATTGTTATCCATTTTGTTTAGTTGGCTGTGGGTATTTTTTTTTTTTTATGTTTTTAGGTTACCGAGAGAGAAAGGGAGAGATAGAAACATCAATGATGAGAATCATTGATTGGCTGCTTTCTGCAAACCTACTGGGAACTAAGCTGGAAACCCAGGCAGGTGCCCTGACCCAGAATAGAATCGTGACCTCCTGGTTCATGGGTGGATGTTCAACCACCTACCCACACCACCTGGGTCATGTTTAACACTACATTTCAGTTCTCTTAAATCTGCCAGAAAAACAAACAAACAAAACACCAAAGGAAAGTTGTTCTCTCAGTTCTCAAAATTGTTTAGCATTCAGCAGTGGAGTCATGTACCATTTTACTGTCCTCATGAAAAATTCTTTAGCATACACTACCTTAGCTTTTTAGAACTGATATTATTTCTTCATTGCTTCATTTTAGCAGTTTATACTATAGAATTAATTCCACAATTCCCCATCTGTTAAATTTGTCCTTATTTTCTAAGAGTTGAACTTATCCTTTTGATACAGTTTTAATGTGTCTGAAAGCTTATGGGCTTCTGTAAGTCCTTGTTTATTTTCCTGGAGCTAGAGAAGTAAACAGTGACAGATAGAAATTTTCTTCATCTTTTTATAGGTGAATGAACATATTCACTGTTTTCAAAAAGCCTAGAACTTGTCCAAAATTGGTAAACAAAGGAAGGTTTTATGTACTATTTGTCCCATTGGAGGAAAAGTATTGTGTTAAAAAATTTTGTAGAAATTAATTCTATTACCTCAAAATGGCAACCTAACAGTTTAAATAAGTCTAACACAAAAATAATCACACTGGAGGGGCAGAAGAGAGGAGGGAAACAACCAAAATGGCAAACTAGGAAGACCCAAAAGAGAAGTGTTCTTTCCAACGTTATTATAAACAGCCTTCATTTAAATAAGGATTCAATTCTGATATTCAGCAAGTAATTATTAACCACCTACTGTGCCAGGACTGTACTAATCTCTGCACACAGATTTGAAAATGCTGCCAAGATGGGGCTTAGCTTTTTCTCTTTTAAGCTTTACAAAGATTCTTTGAAAAACATTATTATGTCAGCAATAGATAAGAATAATGATTCAATGCAGTGTTTAGAGTAAACTGGAATTTAAATATTCATATTACTTTTTCAGAACTTTTTAAATACATAAAAATGCAATTTTACTGACTTTAAAAAAAAAAATCTTGATATCGAGATTAAAAATGGTGGTAGAGTAAGTGGATGCTATACAGACATGCTCCCAGGCCAAACTGGAATTACAACTCAAATAGAAAAATGTCCTGCCCTGGCCGGTATGGCTCAGTGGATAGAGCGTCGGCGTGCGGACTGAAGGGTCCCAGGTTCGGTTCTGGTCAAAGGCATGTACCTTGGTTGCAGGCACATCCCCAGTGGGGGGCGTGCAGGAGGCAGCTGATAGATGTTTCTCTCTCATCGATGTTTCTAACTCTCTATCCCTCTCCCTTCCTCTCTGTAAAAAATCAATAAAATATATTTTTAAAAAAAAGAAAAGAAAAATGTCCTGAATAATCAACTGAAGACTAGCTGGAGAGAACCCTGATAATCAAGGATGGAAAGTGGAGACCTCATAGAGACTGGTAGGAAGGCTGGAGGTGAGAAAGGGCTGGATGGGCTCCCACAAACAGTAGCTGAAGATTCGAGAGATATCTCAGCTGTGGGGGGGGGGGGGGCCACGGAGAACTCTGGCTCCCCAGCAGAGAGCACCAGGACTGAGAAAGGTGCCCACATAACATCTGACTGTGAAAATCAACAGGGTTGCTAAATGCCAGGGAATGACGCCTAGAAACCCAGGCACCCTTGTTAGAGCCCAATGTACAAAATTCTGTGTGCACTGACTCACCTTGGGCTCTGGCAAAGAGAGGGCAGAGTAAACTGGAGCTGTGTGAGCAGAAGCAAGGGTTGAGGACTCAAGGGTTAGAGCTCAGAAGGCAATACCCCAGTTTCCTGTGCTGAGTCATTCCTTCATACTGCAGAGGTTATCTTTCTCAGACAGACAATAGCTATCCAGACATTATTACCTGGGGTGAAAACAGTTGACTCACGCTATTGGAAAACACCTTCATACATAGTTTGCAATTTCTGAGGCCCATTAAGAGACTAAGAATAGTAACTAGCTTCCAGGCAGAAGCTATAGCCCCACCCTGTTGGAAAATCTCCCCACACCTGCAGATGATTTCCTGAGGGCTACTCAAGGCTGAATTTAATCAGTCTGCAAACAGAGACAGTCTCTGGAGGCTTTGAGTCTTTGCCTGATCTAATTACTGAGAAACAGCATTTGACACTTCCCTGCAATAGAGATTGAGAGGCATAGCAGATCAACCTAATAAACAGTCACAAACCCAAACAGGCAACCAAAATGAGGAGACAAAGAAACAACCCCTAAATGAAAGAACAAGAGAATTCTCCAGAAGAAGAAATAAGTGAAATGGAGATAAGAAATTTATCTGATATGGAGTTCAGAATAATGATGGTAAAGATGCTCAACAGCATGAGAAAAAATAGAGTAACTATGAAAAAAGAACATTCGGGAAAAAGAATGACATAGCACAAATAAAGAAAACATTGGAAGGAATACACAGCAGATTGGGGGAAGCTGAGGATCAGATCCGTGAATTAGAAGACAGGGTTGAAAAAAGTCAGTTGGTCAGAGAACCAAAGAGAATAAAAACAATTAAGAAACAGGAGGACAGCTTAAGGGAGCTGTGGGAACAACATGAAATGTAACAATATTCAAATAGTAAGTGTGCCAGAAGAAGTAGAAAGGGGGGAAGGGATAGAGAAATAATGGCAGAAAACTTCCCTAACCTAGTGAAGGAAAAAGTCACACAAGTTCAGGAGGAACAGAGTATTCCAAGCCAGAAGAACCTAAACAGGCTCACAACCGGACACATCATAATTAAAATGCCAAAAATTAAAGACAAACGAAAATCTTAAAGGCAGCAAGAGAAAAAACAACAACAAACTGTTACCTACAAAGGAGCTCCCATAAGGTTGACACCTGATTTGGCATCAAAATTTATACAGGTCAGAAGGGAATGGCATGAATGGGAATGGTACTCAAGTTAATGTAACTCAAGTATCTGAAACCAAGATTACTATATCCAGCAAGACTATAATTCAAAATAGACAGTGAAATAAAGAGCTTGCTTCCAAAATAAAAAAGATCAAAGAAGTTCATCACCACCCAGCCAGCATTACAAGAAATGTTAAAAGAACTGCTAAAATGAGAAGAAGAAATAGATAAATCTAGGCATACAGAATTAAAATGGGGATAAATGAGTACCTATTAATAACTTTAAATGTAAACGGATTAAATGCTCCAATCAAAAGACAGTGTAGCTGAATGGATACAAAAACATGACCCAATTATATGTTGTCTATAATAAACCCACTTCAGAACAAAAGACTCACACAGGATGAGAGTGAAGAGATGGGAAAAAAATTTCCATGCAAATGGGGAAAAAAAAAAGCTTGAGTAACAATACTCATATGTGAAAAAATAGACTTCAAAATGAAGGCCATAAAAAGAGACAACAAAGGTCACTACATAATAGTAAAGGGATTGATCCAACAAGGGGATATGACCCTGGTAAACATATAAGCACCAAATATGGGAATATATATATTAGAGGCCCGGTGCACAAAAATTTGTGCACTGGAATTGGGCTTAACATGACAATCAGACATCCCTCTGGCAGCCCAGCAGCCCTCGGGGGATGTCCACTTGCTAGCGGGGAGCCCACCTAAGCTGCAGTCAGACATCCTTAGCGCTGCTGAGGAGGCAGGAGAGGCTCCCACCACCACTGCTGTACTGGCAGCCATCAGCCTGGCTTGTGGCTAAACAGAGCTCCCCCATGTGGGAGCACACTGACCACCAGAGGGCATTGAGTGTGTGTCATAGTGACCAGTCATTCCCAGTGTTTCTGCTGTTAGGGACAGTTTGCATATTACCCTTTTACTATATAGGATAGAGGCCTGGTGCACGGGTGGCGGTTGGCTGGTTTGCCCTAAAGGGTGTCCCAGATCAGGGTGGGGGTCCCACTTGAGTGCCTGTCCAGTCTGGGTGAGGGGCTGATGGCTGTTTGCAGCTGGTCACACCCCCTTCAGGGTGGGGGTCCCCACTGGGGTGCCTGGCCAGTCTGGGTGAGGGGCTGAGGGCCATTTTCAGGCTGGCCAGCGACAGAAGCTCCCAGCCTCTCCTTTTTTCTTTTTTTATTTTGGGATTTATTTACCTTCTGTAATTGAAACACTGTTGCTGTCACTGGCGCTCCCAGTTCTGAGGCCACAGCCAGCTGAAAGCAGGTATCTGGGGTTTGTTTAGCTTCTATAATTGAAACATTGTTGCTTTCAGGCTCAGAGCTGGGCCATGGCAGGCAGGGAACCTTGGCTTCCTCCATCACTGGAGTAAACAAGCCTTCTGTTCGCTTCAGCTGCCTGGCTGCCAGCCGCCATCTTGGTTGGCAGTGGTGCCGGATTGTGAGAGGGTGCAGGCTGGGCTGAGGGGAAACCCCTGTGCATGAATTTCATGCACTGGGCCTCTAGTATACTAATAAAAAACAAAGATGCTAATTGACTGTAACTTCGCTACACCCATTAGCCAATCTGAAGAGTATGCAAATTAACCCAACAAAGATGGCCAGTAAATTTGCATACTTCAGGTGGGGCTGGCAGCACGGGACACTGCCCGCAGGACTCGGGCCCCAGATCTATGACCCGGCAAGGCGGGGCCGGTAGCGCCTGATGCTGCCCAGGGGATCCGGGCCTTGGATCCGTGACCTGGCGAGGGAGCAAAGCGGTGGAGAAGGGAGAGAGCCCAGGTAGCAAAGAAGGGAGGGAGCCGAGGGTTAAGCGGTGAAGGGAGGGAGCGAGGCAGCGGAGAAGGGAGCGAAGCCTGCCTCAGTGGGCCTCGCTCCCTTCCTGCTTCGCTCCAGTCTCAGGAAGCCTTATTCTTGCAGGAATAGGCCCGAGGAAGCTCTATTCTTGCAGGAATCTTTCTGCCTCGGGCCTCTAGTCCTATCTAATAATAGACAAACATGGTAATTGACCGTACCTTCGCTATGCCTCCCATTGGCTAATCAGCGTGATATGCAAATTAACTGCCAACAAAGATGGCGGCTAATTTGCATACTGCAGGCAGGGTGGGACAGCACCGTCCTGCCTGCCCTGCTGCCATCCGGGCCTGCTATCTGCAACCTGAGGCGGCGTGCATCCTGTGTGTGACCGGACCAGGGGCGGCCCAGTGGTGCAGCAGCGATCAGGTGGCCCGCCCGGCCTCCATCCGGCCTTCTGGGGGACCTGTGGGCAGCCAGGTGAGACCACAGAGATCCGACATCAGCCCGGCCTCCATCTGGCCCTCCCACGGTTAACCCGGGGGGCGGCTGGGTGGCACTGCAGCAATCCACCACTGCCCGGCCTCCATTCGGCCCTTCCGCGGGAGGGGGGGGGGCGGGGGCGGGGGCTCAGGCTAGGTGATCATCATCGCTTGCCTTCACATGAGCCCCGCCCACCCACCAGGAGCCAGCCAGCCAAGGGCCAGGAAGGCAGGATGTGACCCAGGAGCACTGGAGCCACCTGGGCTCTCCCTGTCGCCCATGCTTCATGAATCACAAGCGGGAGGGGGAGCGGGCCGAGTGTGGCTTGGACTTGAAGGAGGGCACCAGTGGCTGGGGGAGCTTCAGCCTGCCATGCCACCACCCACCCCAGCCAAGCGGCCCCAAGAAAGGAGCTGAAAAAGTATGGCTGAAGAGGAGGCACCTAAGAAGTCCCTGGCTCTGGCGGCGGGAGCTGGGAACTTTGTGCTGGGGCACTCCCGGCAGGCTGGTGGCAGAGGAGAGCTGGGACTCTGGCCACTGCCGCCGCAGCACCCCAGCTGCCTCCGGGCACTTGGCGCGCTGGCTACTGCTGCTGCTTTGGCTGCTGGAAGCTCCGCTGCTGCTTGGGGTCCAGGCGCAGGTGGCGGGGCAGGGGCCCGGGCCAGGTCAGCAGCCCCTGCCATCACTGCCTCAGCAGCAACAGAGTGGGCAGCAAATACAATGGCGAGTGGGGCATCTCCATCCAGGACCATGGGGGCGGGCGGTGGCTCAGGCCAGCTTGCCTTGGCCTGACCCCTGCCCTCCTGCCAGAGACATGGGGCCCACTCCCGTGTGCGACCCGGGGGTGGGCGGGGGCTCAGGCGAGGTGATCTGCATTGCTTGCCTTCACCTGAGCCCCTGCCCAACCGCCAGGGATATGGGGCCCTGAGAGAGAGAGAGAGAGAGAATTTGGCACCCCGCATCCCTCCCTAATCGGCCACTGCAATTCCAAGCCAGCTAGGGCTGCCTTCAGGCCGCAACTCCAGGTCCCTCACCCCCACCCCAGGCCCGAGAGCACAGGGCTGGGCAGGGGCACCTAGGGGTTCGGGAATGCAGCATGAGTGGCGGGCACGACGTGGGGGGCACTGTATTTACACCACCAAGTTCCCCACTTCTGTCCTGGCCTGCATCCCTCCTCCTTCCCATCAGAGGCCCAGCTCCTGCCTACATGCTTTCTGGGCAGGCCCAACTGTACCGGGGAGTGAGCCATGGTGATTGGGATGGCCACTTCCTGGGATGGGATGGCCAGACCACGGCGATTCATGAGGGTGATGAGGCCTGTGGGGCATGCACAGCCCTCGGGCAGCGGGGGTGGCTGGCCAAGCCGAGTCTGGCTTCAGTGGGGCCAGTGGGAGCCCGAGGCCATCCTAAACCCCACAGGTCCTGGGCGGACAGTGGCTCAGTGGAGACCGGTGTCTCCATGCATGGTGCCCAGGGGTGGCTATGAGCTGCTACAGCCCCACCCCATGCTTCAGGGATGGGAAGAAGGCTCGCAGCCACCAGCACCCTAGACTGCACCGCCTGTGCCTCAGCCTGCCAGATTGGCAGGGTCTAGAGCAGCTGAGCTGATCCCTTCCCCCAGTGGTAGAACAGGGAGGAGAACGCTGGGTGCAGGGAGGGTATCTCAGGTGGGATACTTCTGGTGTGGGGAAGGGGCCCAGCCTGGGCCTGGTGGGGAGCTTAGGAAGTCTGGCTAAGCAGGTGTTGGTTCATACCAACTCTTACTCTGCCATCTTCCTCCAGCTCTTCAAGTTAGCCCCCCTGCCCCACCTGTCTGGGGGAATGGGCTCTGGGTGACCTCCCTGAGCTCAGACTGTGGACCCAGAGACCTCAAGGAAGAGTGCCCAGCCTGGCCTGGGCAGGGGCCAGTGCAGAACTACCAGGGCAGAGTTGCTTCAGTGTCTCGGTGAAGTTTGCAACTGACCCAAGGAGGAAACCGGAGAGGGGAAAGGCCGGGAGGCATGAATTGCCAGCACTTTAGCCACTTGAAAACAGTTCCACTTCGGAATATGAGGCGGTTGTATGTTCAGCTGAGAAGTGAGGGGGCTGAACTCCACCGTCGCTGGGCTCCTGTCAGTCCGAGGCCCAAGCATCCACCACCACAAGGAAAGAACAGAGGGGCCCGGAGGAAGGGAGGACAATTGAAGAAAACCGTGTCTAGACTTTCCCCAGCCCTCTCCTTCTTTCTGCTGCCTACAAGAGCCCCAGGCCCAGCCACAGTTCTGTCTCCACCTTTTAGTCCCCTATTCTCCAACCACAGAGGAAAGAAATAAGGAAGAAGTCTGTGCTGCCTTCAGAAAGTATCTATATACCTGATTGGCCAGTTGCCTTCCACAGAGGGAGGCCAGACTGCGGCTTAGGCTTGCTTCCCACAGGGACGTCAGTAGGACATCCTGTGAGGGCTCCCAGACTGTTAGAGGGGGCAGGCTGGGCTGAGGGATGCCCCCTGACTGCACAAATTTTTGTGCACCAGGCCTCTAATATATATATATATATATATATATATATATATATATATATATATATATATATGTATGTATTTTAGAGCCTGGTGTACAAAATTTGGCACTGGGGGAAGGGTGTCCCTTATCCCAGCCTGCACCTTCTCCAATCTGGGACTCCTCGGGGGATGTCTGACTGCTGGTTTACTCCCGATCCCTGTCAGGCCTAAACCGGCAGTCAGACATCCCTCACAATCTGGGACTGTTGGCTCCTAACTGCTCACCTGCCTGCCTGCCTGATTGCCCCTAACTGCTTCTGCCTGCCAGCCTGATCACACCCTAACCACTCCCCTTCCAGCCTGATCGACACCAAACTGCTCCCCTGCTGGCCCAGTAGCCCCCAACTGCCCTCCCCTGCAGGTCTGGTACCCCCCAACTGCCTTCCCCTGCAGGCCTGTTACCCCCCAACTGCCCTCCCTCCCTTGCAGGCCTGGTCGCCCCCAACTTCCCTCCTCTGCCAGCCATCTTGTGGCAGCCATCTTTTGACCACATGGGGGCAGCCATCTTGTGCATGACAGTCAATTTGCATATTATTATTATAATATATATAGAGAGAGAACCTTCTTTAATATATATATATATATATATATATATATATATATATAGCCTTCTAGAAGACTGATTGACAACAATGCAATCATATTAGGGGACTTTAACACCTTGCTAACTTCACTGGGTAGATCTTTCAGACAAAAGGTTAACAGGGAAACAATGACTATAAAGGACATACTAGATCAGATATATATTGTAGACATTTATAGAACATTTTACCCCAAAGATGGAGAATATACATTCTTCTCAAGTTCACATAGGTCCTTCACAAAGACAGACTACATGTTAGGACAAAAATCAAGTCTCTACAAGTTCAAGAAGATTGAAATCATACCACGCATCTTCTCAGATCACAGTGGAATGAAATTAGCAATCAATGACAGTAAAAACACCACAAAATAATCAAACACATGAAGGCTAAATAGCATGTTATTAAACAATGAATGGGTTACCAATGAGATCAAGAAAGAAATAAAAAACTTCCTAGAAACAAATGAAAATGAATATACAACACCCCCAAATCTATGGAACAACAAAAGCAGTCCTAAAAGGGGAGTTCATAACACTACAGGCCTACCTCAAAAAACAAAGAAACAAACAAAACAACAAGAAAAATTAAAAATAAAGCATTTAATCTGAAAACTTAAAGAATTAGAGAGAAACAAGAAAAGCCCAGAGTAAGTAGAAGGAAGGAAATAATAAAGATCAGGGCAGAAATAAATGACATGGAGACTAAAAAAGCAATACAAAAAAATCAATGAAACCAAGAGATAGATCTTTGAAAGGATAAACAAGATTGACGAACCTATAGCATGCTAATCAAGAAACAAAGAGAGAGGATGCCCCCCAAAATAAAATCAGAAAGGAAAGTGGAGCAGTAACCACTGACACCACAGAAATAGAAAAGATTGTAAGGAAATACTATGAACAACTATATGCCAATAAGCTGGACAATGTGGATGAAATGAAAAAATTCCTAGAAAACTACAATCTCCCAAAATTGAATCAGAAAGTATCAAAAAATGTGAATAGGTCAATAACAACTGATGAAATTGAAGCAGTAATTAAAATACTCCCAGCAAACAAATGCCCTGGTCTATATGGCTTCACAGGTGAGTTTTACTAAACCTTCAAAGAATAATTTAAACCTATCCTCCTCCAACGGTTCCAAAAAATGCAAGAGGAAGAAACACTTCCAAGCTCGTTTTACGAGGGCAGCAATATCCTAATTCCAAAACCAGGAAAAGACACTACAAAGAAAGAAAATTACAGGCCAATAACCCTGATGAAAACAGATGCTAAAATCCTCAGCAGAATATTACCGAATCAGATCCAACAATATATTAAAGAGATAATACACCATGACCAAGTGAGATTTATTCCAGAGATGCAAGGCTGGTACAATCTTTGCAAATCAATAAATGTGATACATCACATAACCAAAGTGAAAGGCAAAAATCACATGATCATATCAATAGATGCAGAAAAGCATTAAAAAAAACCTAACACTCATTTTTGATAAAAACTCTCAGCAAAGTGGGAAGAGAGGGAGTATATCTCAACATGATAAAGGCCATATATGACAAATCTACAGTGAACATCATATTCAATGGGAAAAAAATAAAAGTGTTTCCCCTAAAAACAGGAACAAGACAGGGATGTCTGCTTTTACTACTCTTATCACACATAGTATTGGAAGTTCTAACCACAGTGATCAGACAAGAAGAAGAATAAAAGGCATCCAAATTAAAAAGGAAGAAGTAAAACTCTCATTATTTCACAAATGACATGGTATTGTACATAGAAAACCCTAAAGACTCCAGCCAAAAAAACTACTAGATTTAATAAATGAATTTGGTAATGAAGCAAAATCCAAAATCAACACCGAGATATCAATGGCATTTTTATACACCAATAATGAATTACCATAAAGATGTATTAAAAATACAATCCTATTTACCATTGCAACAAAAAATTAAGATACTTAGGAATAAACTTAATCAAGGAGGTAAAACACTTGTACTCAGAAAACTACAGGACATTGAGAAAAGAGATAGAGGAAGATATAAAAGTGGAAGAATATTCCGTGTTCATGGATTGGTAAAATCAACATCATTAAAATGTCCATACTACCCAAGGCAATCTACAGATTCAATGCAAACCCTATTAAAATAACAACAGCATATTTCACAGAAGTAGAACAAATACTTCAAAAATATATTTTGGACCAAAAAGGACTCCAAATAGCTGTAGCAACCTTGAGAAAGAAGAACAAAATTGGAGGAATAAAAATACCAGATATCAAGTTTGTAGTATCAAGATACTACAAAGCCACCAAAATCAAAACAGCCTAGTAGTGGCACAACAGGCATAGAGACCAATGAAACAGAACAGAGAACCCAGAAATTGACCCAAGCCATTACTCTCAATTAATATTTGACAAAGGAGGCAAGAGCACACAATGGAGTCAAAACAGTCTCTTCAATAAATGATATTGGGAAAATTGGACAGATACATGCAAAAAAAAATGAAACTAGACCACCAACTTACACTATACACAAAAATAAACTCAAAATGCATAAAAGACTTAAATGTAAGTCTTGAAACCATAAAAATCCTATATGAAACCATAGGCAGCAAAATCTCAGACATCTCTGGAGTAATATATTTACCAATACATCTCCAAGGGCAAAGGAAACAGTAGAAAATAAATGGGACTACATCAAAATAAAAAGCTTCTGCACAGCAAAAGAAACCATCAACAAAATTGTTGAGTAAAACTCCCTCCACGTTCTTCGTGGAGTAGGGTTCGGTGTCTGAAAGAGGAACCGCACAGCAAATAAGAGAAAAAGACACAAGATAATTTTGCAATATTGGGGGACCAGGTGGCAAGTCCGGAAGGACTTCCTCCGTGCTCAGGCCTCACCAAGCTTTTATTGATCTGGGATGCACCCATAGCATAGCCCTTAGGCAGGTGACCCCCTAGTAACAAGCAGACTAGCCCATCAGCAAGGATTTACATAATAATAAATGGGGGAGTAGTTTCAGCTACCACTGTCTGGACAAACAGAGGTGGCGCCTAGCTCCGAGCTTTGCTAGGGCTTCAAAGGCACCCAGCCTTCGGGGGGTTTCGGGGAGTTCTCTGTCTATGCTTATCAGATAGTGAAGGCAATAAACAGTTTCCCACATCTCCCCCTTATTTTTTCTTTAAAAAATAATCAAGTCCCAATTTCAATGTCCAAAAGTTCTGAGTCCATGTTTCAATGTCCAAAAGTTCATGTGTACATGCCAGCAATGAAATGTTGGTTCTGGATGGTGGAAAATGCAGGTCCGGTCCTCTCTGGTTTGGTCCTGGGCACCCTGCAGCGCAGCACAGCTGCTGACTGCTAGCATGGCAAGGCGTCTTCCACCATCTCCATCTCTGAACTGTCTCTTCTGTCTTTGTGGCTGGAGCAATCTGGTCAGTTTTTCTCTGATATCCCTTGTTGCAGGAATCCACATGGTCTAGGAGTTGTTCTCTGAAAGTATAGAAACATATTCTCAACCAAAGGTGAAAGAAAAAAACCTTACTTGGGGTCTTTTCTTTAAAATGATCTTCCCTGGCTTACCCTGGCATAATGTGTGTTTTTTCTGGGTGTCTCACTATTAGCATTATAAACGAAAAAATTTTTTCTCTAAATGTAATTTAGTTACAGGATCTATTTCCTTACATGGTATTCTTCCACTATATTTTTCCACCATCCCCCCCTTTTTTTTTATTTAATTAGGAGACTTCTTGGAAATTTTATAATGCAGTCTAGATAGCTTTAAATATTAATTTTTTGCACGCAAAAAAAAATGAACCTGAACATGCTTTAGGTTCATAGCATGTTTACCATGAATTGAAAATTTTTGTTAATACTTTTTGAATAATTACTTATTTCAAATTAGCCAAATTTAATTAATTTTAAAACTTGAATTTAATTAATTTGAAAACTATTTTGCTGTCAAATTTAATATTTTAACAATAATCTTAATTTACACTGTAAATATTAATTGAAAGGATCACTTTCTGTCCTTGTGAAGACTCTGAGCATTCCTGTTGTTAGTCTAGATTTAGACATAGGTTCTGTTAGCCAAGCCTCCATTTATGTGGATTCTGATTTCAGCTGGACCAAATCTCTTCTATTTGGTTCCTGATCTGGGCTGGGCATGGGAAGCAAGAAGCAGCCATGGGGACAGGAAACCTTCCTCAGAAGGGGCGAGTGTTCAAGCCCCTGCACCATTGTGGGGGTGAGTCTGTGCCCCACCTTTGTTGCACCCCAAGTTTTCTCCTACTGGCCCCCGACTGTGCCTGTCTTAGGTCGCCCCACCCTGTGGGGTCTTACCCGTAGTTGACTACCAACCATCTCTGGGCCAAGTAGGGTGATGTGAGGTTCAGTTCTGTCTCCTTGTTAACCTATGTCCCTCTGGCCTCCATGCCCAGCAACTGCCTTTGGATCCCCTCGCCTGCTGGCGGGGCCCCGGCATTGATCATAGGGAACCCAGGTTTCTCCTCCAGAGAGGGCCCACCTTACGCCATTGGGCCAGAGACAGACCCATGGTACCAGCTTTTCATGATCCCAGCTTGAACGGAGAGCTCAGGTAACAGCTGTAGGCAATTGGATTCCTCTTGGCAAAAAAAGTCAAGATAGGTCAATACAGAATGCTTAAGTGCCTTCCCCAGGAGGCCCTCCACACAGTGGAAAGGAATAAATCCCTTCATGTAAAACATTCAAATTCATTTGTAAATTTGTTTGGGATAAATGCACAATATACTGTTGTAAAGCATCAAAATTATTAATGAAACTTGTAGAATAATACCATGTAAGAATATTCTTTGCTCTAGGTCATGACAACTTAATTTTAAACTCAAGGTTTGGAATGAGGAACCTAGTTTTCAAAAAAAAAGAAGAAATTTACAGAAGCAGAGACAGTATGCTATCTAAAGTACAGTTCTGGGTCTCCAGAGCACTGAGTTGACACGCTAACTGGATCCTTCTGACTTTGGGATAGCTGTGCTGTCCTTCCCAGGTAAAGGAAAAATGTGCCTTCTAAGACATATGAAACTTACAGTTTTTACCTGAATTAATTGTTACCATACTTCACTTTACCGTGCCCCAGGTGGTCTCTGGGCTGTTGGTTGTCTGGTTTGTCTTCCTCCTGCTGGATTGCACTTGGAGAACTTTAACTTAAAAAAGAAAAACCTTTCTTTTTTACACCAAGTAACTATAGGGTTACTTCTTGGATGTTGACTGATAGTGCCGCAAGGCTATGTATTTCAAGTCAAAGTCATAAAACATTTATGGTGACTGTACTTATTTTCAGATTTGGTATTTTAACAGCAAATCATTAGATTATCCTGTAAATATTAGTGGAAGATATTTCAAAATATTAAAATTTCTCCTTTTTATTAAATTTAAAATAATGTTTTTAAACAGCATTCCCTTTCGGCTTATTTGCATATACAGAGGGATCATGGGAAGCCTTCGGTAACTTTTTAGAAGAATTTTACTTTACTAGGATTCAATTGCTTACAAAGACTAGTAAATTTAGTAAAGTTTTATTTTGATACACGAGATGCAAACGCTGCTTCACTTCCAGCCTAATTTAAAATGCAGCAGTGAGGAGCTTTTAAATAAAAGACATTGCTAGTTTAAATAAAGACTTTGCTACTAATAAATCAATTTTTTCTTTTATTTGGCAGAAATTCCTTATGCAACCAAGTATATTATAGTTTGAAATATTGCACTCGGGAAAAACTGTCAAATACATATCTAATTAAAAAATTTTTAACACTTAAAAACAGTTTTCAACATAATAGGATCTAGTCTTGACCATGGAATCAATTACTCTTAATTTGTTTATGATATATGCATAACTGTGGTTCTACTGAGAATTTAAGATATCTTTTAAAAATGTATCTACAAGCCTTTTAAGAAATATGAGCTCTATTGTTGGCCCTTATAAAGCCAACTGCTTAAAACATTGGTCTATCATACCACTGAAATTATATTAAGACCATGATTGCTAATTTATTAAGCATTAAAAATATCTTCTTAAAAATAGTATTAAATAAATCTGAGAGGCAAGCACACTTTCTGCCTCATCCACATTTCCACAGTAAAACTCCGCCTTAAAACTCCACCCCTGAAATCCCATTCTGCCTCAGTGAGCAGACACTCCTTCTGTGATTGGCTAAGTCAGAGGGAGGGGCCTTTGTTGTTCCAAGATGGCGGCCCCAGGGGTGCGGCATGCCATGTGGCCAACATGGCGGCTGCCAAGTCAGGCAGCCCAACATTGTGGCTGTCTACACTGTTCTCTGACAGAAAAGATGATTTCCTTATTCTCACAATAAACAAGGGAAGAGCAAACCAAAATCCCTAAAAGATAGATGGCCAACATTATATTGTAGACAAACAGAAATCCCATTAGCTGTTTATACCCTTTATAATTATCTTAGTATCAATTACATTTAAACTGGTTTTTGTATTAAAAATTTTCACTTGAGATCTTAAAAATTAATCCTCTTTTTAAAATCAGACCAAGACCCGAAACTGGTTTGGCTCAGTGGATAGAGCGTCGGCCTGCGGACTGAGAGGTCCCGGGTTCGATTCTGGTCAAGGGCATGTACCTGGGTTGAGAGCACATCCCCAGTGGGAGATGTGCAGGAGGCAGCTGATCGATGTTTCTCTCTCATCGATGTTTCTAACTCTCTATATCTCTCCCTTTCTCTCTGTAAAAAATCAATAAAATATAAAAAAAAAAATAAATAAATAAATAAAATCAGACCAAGAAGTAACATATTTTGAATTCCTAATCATTTAAGAGAAAACACATTCTATTTTTTCAAAAACAAGTTATACATTAGATATTTAATTAATTTTTCCCGATTCAATTTGCATTTTAAACTTTCAGAGCTTTAAATCTGAGGAAGCAAATTAAATACTTAGCATTTTTCAAATCAATACTTTTGCATTTAAGGATACATTTCAAATAAAATATAAGGCATTTTCAATTAATAGGTTAACTTCTATCTTCTAGACTTCATAATAGGCATACTCAGATCAACATTTCAGTATTATAAATCTCAATACTTTTAGATGATTTGAACTTAAAAGTTTTAAGTTTCCAGCCAATAAGCCTGGCATAGCTGCTTAATTTCAAAATGGTCACAATTTTCCTGCTGGGGAAGTCAAGAAGCAAAACCATAGCTATTCACATGTAAACTTGACTATCAACTTCCTGGTGGTACTTGCCTCAGGGCGGGAAATTTCAAAAGAGCTACTTTAAATCACCTTGGGAAACCTGTCTGCATTTCTTTCTCGCGTTCATCTCCACCATTTTTAAGGCCAAAACAGTCTCGGGTTTTTATTCTGTACACAGCAAAAGGTCAAGTTCAGCTCAAAACTATGCGCACTCGTTTTTAAACTGGCCTTTTCCCTTTACATGTGCACAGAAATCCCGGATGCATTTATAAATTTGTAAAACCTTTTCAACTACAAGAAGGACTTTAATTTTAGAATACTTGGGGAGGGGGCGTCCACACTGGATCGCCACATGCTCCTTCTTCCCTTTCCCCACATCCTGCTTTGGGGGAAGTTTCAGCAAATGACTCAGATGGCGTATTTTTTCCCAAAGTCCTGCTAGATAGAAAAACAGATTTTAAAGCTTTTTTATTTTCCTTTTTCACTTTCCAAAGTAATAGCTAGCACCCAAGGTTATCTTAGCCAAAGTTTGGTTGTCATAAGATGTTCTCCGGTAATTTTTAAACAAAACATTAAGTAATCTCATTGTGGGAGAGCTTATAGCTCTGCCCTTTCCTGCACCTTTGAATCTCTCCACACCAGAGGTGGATTCGGCAGCAGGGTTTCATTTCTTATTACAGATTTTAGATTCCAAATACAAATTAAGATATTAATTTGAACAAGAAACCACATTGATGTGACCATGGCACTCTTTTTCCAGCCTGATTTTAAGGAGTACCTTTTAATATTCCAATTTCTTTATAAGTTGGCCTTTTTGCACAGGTGATTCTATTAACAGCAAATTAAACATATCAGGATTAGTACATGGAGGTGGAGGGAGCCATGAAGGCCATTCCTCCCATTTTTTTTTCTTTCTGCTCCTCTTAAGGAGCAGAGGGTGCAAGGGGAGGAGATTTATCCTCCTTGACCTCTCCTAAAGCCTCTAGGAAATGAAATGCCATGTTCCACAAGGGGAAACAATTTTTGGCAAGTTCTGATTAACTTTTTGACAAACTTTTAAGATCTAATGTACCTTTTTCAAGAAACCAAGGGTTATGTTCTATAATAACATGCAAAAACTGTAAAAGATTACCTCCTAAAATTTTAATACTTTAAACATGCAAATCAAAGGCACATAATATAGTTTCTTAGTTTTTTTAAAGCCAAATATACCTTTTTAAAGCCGAATCTACTTTCTTAAAGCCAAATCCTGCCCCGTTTGTTAGCCTGGTTAAGAAAACGTTCCCAGTGTACTTACAGACCCGGGCTTCTGTAGTTGATCCTGGGCACTGCGTGCGGTGGAATCCCCCTCACCTTTTTTCGATGAGTTTTCCACACCTTTTCAGTGAAAACTTCCTTTTCTCGCTCCAGCGAGACCTGCACTTCCAGATTACCTGTTGGGCGCCAGATGTCGAGTAAAACTCCCTCCACATTCTGCGTGGAGTAGGGTTCGGTATCTGAAAGAGGAGCCGCACAGCAAATGAGAGAAAAAGACACGAGATAATTTTGCAATATTGGGGGACCAGGTGGCAAGTCCGCAATGACTTCCTCCATGCTCAGGCCTCACCAAGCTTTTATTGATCTGGGATGCACCCATAGCATAGCCCTTAGGCAGGTGACCCCCTAGTAACAAACAGACTAGCCCATCAGCAAGGATTTACATAATAATAAATGGGGGAGTAGTTTCAGCTACCACTGTCTGGACAAACAGAGGTGGCGCCTAGCTCCGAGCTTTGCTAGGGCTTCAAAGGCACCCAGCCTTCGGGGGTTTTCAGGGAATTCTCTGTCTATACTTATCAGATAGTGAAGGCAATAAACAGTTTCCCACAAAAATGAAAAGGGAGCCCATTATATAGGAGAACATATTTGGCAATGATACATCTGATAAAGGGTTAATATCCAAAATATATAGGTAACTCATACAACTTAACAAGATAAAGACAAACAACCCAATTAAAAAATGGGCAAAGGACCTAAATAGACACTTCTCCAAAGTGGACATACAGATAGCAAGAGACATATGAAAAAAGCTCAAAGTCACTGATCATCAGAGAGATGCAAATTAAAAGGACAATGAGGTATCACCTCACACTTGTTAACAACTACCATCATGAAATCAACAAATGACAAGTGCTGGGGAGGATGTGGAGAAAAAGGAGCCCTAATACTCTTCTAGTGGGAATGCAGACTGGTGCAGCCATTATGTGAAACAGTACAGAATTTCCTTAAAAATAAAAATATATGGAACTGCCATTTGACCCAGTGATTCCACTCCTAGGAATTTATCCTGAGAAACCTGAAACACCAGTCATAAAGAATGTATGCACCTCTATGTTCATAGCAGCACAATTTGCAATAGCTAAGATCTGGAAACAGTCCAAGTGCCAATCTGTAGATGAGTGGTACATCAGATGAGTGGTAAAAAGCTATTCCATGCAGCAGTAAAAGAGTAGAATCTCTTATCCTTTGAGACAGCATGGAGGGACCTGGAGAGTATCATGCTAAGTGAAATAAGTCAGTAAGACAGAGACAAGCATCACATGATCTCATTCATATGTGGAGTCTAATTAACCAAATAAACTGATGAACGGAATGGATCCAGAGACATGGAAGCATGGAACAGAGTTCAGAATCTCGGAGGGAAGCGGGGGAAGCATGGGTGGGTGGGAGGTAATCAGCCAAAGACTTTGTGTGCTATGTGCATAACCCATGGAAACAGAAAATAAGGTGCAGAGGCCAGCTCAGGGTGTGGGGGTGGGCTGGAGGTGGTCAATGGGGGAATAATAGGGACATATGTTAAAAAAAGTTAATCTTAAAACCAGTATTATGAATTCCATAGATAAAAATAGAAGTCAAAACATATGGTGAAAAAGAAAAATCTGTCCACCAAGAATTCTTTACGTAATGAAGACACCATTTTAAAAATTCATACAAAATAAAAAGCATTTTCAGATTAAAAAAAAGCTGAGAGAATTTATTTCCAGCTAAAATACAGTACAAAATATATTAAAGGAAATTCTCTAAATCTTAAGGGAATTGATAATGGATAAAACTTTATCTACAAGAAAAAATAAAAAGCCCATATAATCCTATCTAATAAAAGAGAAACATGGTAATTGGCGTACGACCGCTACCCTTCCCATTGGCTAATCAGCGAGATATGCAAATTAACTGCCAGCCAAGATGGCGGCCGGCAGCCAGGCAGCTTGAAACTAACATGAGGCTTGCTTGCTTCAGTGACGGAGGACTGCAACGTTCCCTGCCTGCCTTGCCGGCCTCTGAGCCTGCAGTTTGAAACATTGTAACAAATACAGACACTAAACAAAACCCCAGAAACCTGCTTTCAGCAAGCTGGGATCTCAGAGCTGGAGTTGATACAGAGTTTCGATTGTAGAACTGAAACAAACCAGATACCTGCTTTCAGGAGCGGAGGCCTCAGAGCTGGAGCCTCAGAGGTAAAGCTGGCTCAGAATTAAAAAAAAAAAAAAAAAGGAGCAGTTGGGAGCTCCAGTCCCATTCTGAAAACAGCCCTCAGCCCCTCACCCAGACTGGCCAGGCACCCCAGTGGGGACCCTCACCCTGAAGGGTGTGTGACCAGCTGCAAACAACCATCATCCCCTCATCCAGGCTAGCCAGGCACCCCAGTGGGGACCCCCACCCTGATCCAGGACACCCTTCAGGGCAAACCAGCCGGCTCCCACCCATTCACCAGGCCTCTATTCTATATAGTTAAAGGGTAATATGCCTCCCAGCACTGGGATCAGCGGAGCTGAGAGGCTTCCCGGCACTGGGATCAGTGTGACAGGGTGTGGCGCCCCAACCCCCTGATCGGCCCTGCTCTGTGTGTGACAGGGTAGAGCCATAACCTCCCCATCGGCCCTGCCCTGAGTGTGACAGTGGCGGTGCCCCAACCCCCTGATCGGCCCTGCTCTGTGGGTGATAGAGGGCGGCACCCCAACCCCCTGATCCGTCCTGCTCTGTGTGTGACAGGGTGCAGTGCACCAACTCCCCTATGGACCCTACTCTGTGAGTGCCACGGGGAGCTCCTCAACCCCCTGATGGGCCCTGCTCTGTGCATGACAGAGGTGAGCTCCCCAACCCCCTGATGGGCCCTGCCCTGTGCGTGACAGGGGGGAGTTCCCCAACCCCCTGATGGGCCCTGCTCTGTGCATGACATGGGCAGCACCCCAACCACCTGATTGGCACTGCTCTGTGCCTGACAGGGGGTGGCACCACAACCTCCCCATCGACCCTGCAGTGAGTGTGACAGGGGGCGGTGCCCCAACCCCCCAATCGGCCCTACCCTGAGCGTGACTGAGGGTGGCATCACAACCTCCCAATCCGCCCTGCTCTGTGCATGACAGAGGGCGGCGCCCTGACTCCCCAATAGGCCCTGCTCTGAGCCTGACCAGGGGCTGCACCTAGGGATTGGGCCTGCCCTCTGCCATCCGGGAGCAGGCTTAAGTCAGCAGGTCGTTATTTCCCAAGGGGTCTGAGACTGTGAGAGGGCACAGGCCGGGCTGAGGGACCCCCCCCCCCCCCCCGCCCGCCCCCGGAGTGCACAAATTTTTGTGCACCGGGCCTCTAGTTGTATATATTTGGGCAAATATAAAAGCTCTATTTTTTCTTCTCTTCATATCAGTAAGACAACTGACTGCTTTAGCAAAATATTATATTTTATTATATAGCTTATAATTTGTGTGCATGTGACATATAGCAATGGCAATGGTACATAGGATTGAAGAGCCAAAAAGTGCTTTTGCAAATTTATATGACAAGGTACAATATTAACTCTAAGCCAACTGTAGTAATTAAGAAAAAACAGTAAAAACAAATTACTGCAAAGAGATGTAACTAAGGAGCAACTAAAAATGGAATTGGTACAAAAATAGTGAATTTGTCATCCCCTAACTTGAAACGGTATCAGATCAGGAATTTTAGGAAGACATGCAAATGTTTTAACAATTCTACTTCCTTTCAAAACTTATGATTTGGGCATATGATATACTTTCAATTAATTCTTTATCCTGCAAAGCAATATATTTCAAAAGATATATTTTGCTCTTGAACTTTTTTTGTCATCTTTCATGTGGACATTGTATGTGTTTGAATTCATGAGCTCAAATTCCTGATCATGCTTATGAAGTAAAAACAAAGCTACTAAATATTTAGTATCATATTTTGCTGTAGTTTTGACACCAGCTTGTTTTATGCTTTCAATATAACACTATCCCTCTACTTGGGTAATGTTCTGTGCAATTATTACTGAGAAATACAATATAAATGTTAAAAAATCTATTCTCACAGGCATACTAACAAATGTCATACAACAAAAGAAAACAGAAAATTCCAGAACTCCACTCCTACATGCCTTCACCTATCCAAACTTCTCCCAAAGTGGAGCCCCGTCAAGTACTCCTCAGAGCTTAAGCTAATTTACTTATGCCCAGCCTGATCCTTTATAAAGTCAGGGACATTAATACTCTCCCAGTCCCTGTGCCCCCCCTTCACCCCCCCTCCCCACCTCCCAACCCCCGCCCATGGACCCCCACAGACATAACCCCATTAGTTTGAAAAAGGTTTTGTCCTAATGAGGGCAATTAACGAATGGCATTTTGCACCAAATCTCAGAAAACACAGGCATCCTGCTCCCTTCCCCTCTCCCCAGGACTCCCTTCCAAAGCCAGTTGGCCTCCTTCAATCCCGTGGCGGGTAAAAAGCCTGGGCTCGCACCCGAGTGTTTCAGGCCTAGCCTTGCACAGCCAAGGTCAGTTCCCAGTCAAGGGCGTGTGGTCGGAGCAGATGCAAAGGACAGTGGTTTCTCTGCGTCCTTTGGAGCTCAGTGAGGCCCTGGCAGAGCCTTTCCCTTTGGGCTCTGGAACCTGCCTGTCCGTGATTAGTCGCCACCCCTAACTTGCGCTTATGTCTTCCAATCACCGCATGTTACAGCGGATGCAATTCCTTTTTCTTCACTTCCCCCGCCCCCCGGGCTTGTAATTGGAGGCCGATTCCAGTGCGGACCCGTGGGGCTCACCGTGTGGGGCGGAGTCTGTGTGTGTGTGTGTGTGTGTGTGTGTGTGTGTGTGTGTGTGTGGAGAGAGAGAGAGAGAGAGAGAGAGAGAGAGAGAGAGAGAGAGAGAGAGAGAGAGAGAGAAGCCGGGTGTGGAGGGGAAGGGGGTGGAGGGGAAGGGGGGAAGGGCAGGGTGTCCGCCCTAGGAGTGTCCGCCAACTCCAGGCCTCCTCCCATCCCCGCTCTAGGTTGTTTTTGTTGGAGACGCCCTCCTCTTCCTCTTGCTTTCCCCGCCCCTCCTCACTTCTTCCTCTGGAGAAAGTGAGACCCCCGGGCCTGACTGTGTTAGTGCGAAGTGGTTAGCGGTGAGTAGCACAGGGCGGACGGCCCCTCGAGGAAGAGTCTGGGGCGGGGGTTCGGAGACGAAGGCTGCCTACTGGAGAGCCCGTGGGGCCCGGGAGGAACGCGCTCGGGAGAGTTGGCTTCGCGCCCGGCCGCCTTGTCCCCGTTGGGCGGCTCCTGCGGGAGTGCAGGCCGCCCTGCGACAGGCTCCGCCTGCACTCGGGGGCATCTCCTCTGCGCAGCCCTCTATGAAGTCTGACCAGGTGGAAAGGCAGGTCAAAGAGTTATGGTCACTTCTTTACACCCGGGGCCAGAGGGTCTTGTTATCCGATCCATCGCGGCGGCTCCGCCCCGTGTGCGGCCCTGGCGCGGGGCTCTGGAGGCTCGATCAGCAAAACAGGACTGGGGATTGGCGAATGGGCGCAAGGCAGACCTCCTGGCCCTCCTGCCTCAGGTTAGCAATTCGAGCAAATGGGGGAGATGTGATTCATTCTGGCTGTATGTGCTATGTTTCCATAAAGTAAAACATATTTCAAGACTTAGATTTTCCTTTCATTTACTTTCTGGTTTTGTTTATCTTAGGATGTACGATTTAATTGAATTTTTAATTTACATTGTACATTTGAAATGTAGCCACTAAAGCTATAATGCAGTAAGGTTGATTTCCCACCTACTTAAAAGGGTATGGATTTAGTACTTTAAGTTGGGTGTTTGCAATATTTGGAATAAACATAATCTCCATCTATGTATTTCCGATGGTTATCTTGAAACAGTAAAATCATTTCCACTAAATTTGGGAAAGCCAGATCTGCTCATCACACTCTGTGAATTTTATAGGCCAGTGGCATTAAGCAGAAGAGCATATTGACATTCTGGTTAGCAAAAAAGACAGAATTAATATTTTTTACACCTAATGTGGTTGTATACTTTGAATGCCTACAGGAAACAACTGAAAATCTCCTAGAAAAAAAGTCAAACAATTTACTAACCAATGTGGAATTACAGTTCTCACTAGGTGTGATATTTATAAATTAGAAAATACAATAGGACAAATAAACCATTCAGTTTGGCATGAACTAACACAAAATTGAAAAACCTATTTAAAGATATAAAATTCTAGGGACATAAGAAAATACATCTATCTATACTAATAAAAGGATAATATGCGAATTAGACTGGGAGACCTTCCAGGAGATCTTCTAGACATCTTTCTGGACAAAGCCATGGTGGCGGGGCCTAGGCAGAGTCAGTTAGGGGCGATCTGGCTGGCAGTGGAGGGCAATTGGAGGCAATCAGGCTGGCAGGGGAGGACAGTTGGGGGCAAGCAGGCTGGCAGGGGGGTGCAGTTAGGGGCGAGCAGGCTGGCACTTGGACATCCCCCGAGGGGTCCCAGATTGGAGAAGGTGCAGGCCAGACTGAGGGACAAACCCCTCCTCCCCCCATGCATGAATTTCATTTTCCCAGCCACTAGTTAAGTATATAAGAGTGTATAGGTACAAATGCTATCTTTAAAGTAAAGATGTATAAATTAAATTCTAAACTGAATTTTTTATTTGTTTTAAAACAACTGTTTAGCTCATGTGGAAAGATTTCAATTAAAAGAAAATGTACATATATGTGGAGACTTTAATACATAATAAAAAGTATTGTAAAGCTAGCTATAATGATTAAAAAGTAATAAAAGAGGGAGCAGATTTACTGATAAATCAATGAAACTGAAGAGACAGATTTAAGAATAAAAGTAAAGCTGATATTTGATAACCATATATTTTATTTTTTTAATATATTTTTATTGTTGATAGTATTACAGATATCTTCCATTCCCTCCCATCTTCCTCCTCTCCTCCAAGCCCATATCCACCTGCCCAGGCCTTCACCATTGCCTGTATCCATGGGGTATGCATCTACCAGTCCTATCTAATAATAGACAAACATGGTAATTGACCATACCTTCACTACGCCTCCCATCAGCTAATCAACATGATATACAAATTAACTGCCAACAAAGATGGCGGCTAATTTGCATACTGCAGGCAGGGAAGGCCAGCACGAGCCACCATCCGGGCTCCCGTGTGCCGCCTAAGCCCCACCCCCAGCCAGGACCCCCGTGTGCGGCCCTGGGTGGCTTGGGGCTCAGGTGGGGCGTGGGGCGATGGAGATCAATCACGGTGGCCCCGCCCCGTGTGCGGCCTGGGCACGGGGCTCAGGAGGCGCGATCAGCAAAACGGGACTGGGGATTGGCGAATGGGCGCAAGGCAGACCTCCTGGTCCTTCGCCTCAGCCAGCAGGCTCCTATCAATATTCAGTTTCTACTGAAAGGAATGTGGCGCCTCCACTGCGCAGATTCCCAGGACTTGGATTTGCAGGCTTTGGAGTGGAGACTTCAACAAGGACTTCAGAGCCTGCTCAGGAAAATAACCGCCACCTCCCTACTCCACAGCTGCTTCTGTGTCTGCAAGAATGCGCATGCTCCTCCCTGTGACATGGGCGGGGCCAGAGCCTGAGTTGAGCAGTTCCACCATAGCGATAGCAGCTGGACCAGTGCAGGGATGGAAGGAGGGAGGGCGGGGAAGGAGCAAGGGGAAAGCCCTAGTTCCCTGCTCCTCCTCCCACAGGCATGGCCCTTGTTGTGTTTTTCTAACTCTGTCTGGGTGAAGGAAACAAGTGTCTGTTGACTTCTGATCTTCCTCTCAGAGCTGCCAGTTAATCCATCTGGATGCATCATATCCAACCTCCAAAGGATCCAAGAGGCAGGATCAACCTTTGTTCCATAGTTGAGGAAACTGACCAATAAACACATGTGTCTCATGCCTCAGTGTCAACTCCCGTAGAAATCTCTGGGTAATGACTCAGATTCTATATCTAAGGGTATATTTTCTTCTGTTTTCATGTTTAATTCAGTCCCAGGAATCAAATAATACAATAAAGAGTAAAATGAGTTCAGAGGGCTCAGCATTGTATTCCCAGGGCCTTTGGTCCCACACAAACTGCAGAGCTCAGTTATCCTGAGATGAAAGGAAAGGAAAGAGAAATGTGAAAGGTTCCCAGCTCAGTCACAGAGACATCTCATAACCACATATTAAGGACACGACATTAACTTAGGGGTGGAAAGGACACAAATGGAATAGAAGATGGAGCCATTTGGAGTGAGCAGGCCAGCAAGGGGGCATTTGGGGGCAAGCAGGCCAGAAGGGGGGACAGTTAGGGGCGAGCAGGCTGGCAGGGGTGGTAGCACACTGGGGTGAGCACACTGGTACAGGGGGCAGTTGGGGGTGATCAGGCTGGCGGGGGGGCATTTGGGGGCGAGTAGGCTGGTGGCGGGGGGAAGTTGGGGGCAAGCAGGCTAGCAGGCAGAATGGTTAGGGGCAATCAGGCAGGCAGGCAGGTGAGTGGTTAGGAGTCAGCAGTCCCAGATTGTGAGAGGGATGTCCGACTGCCAGTTTAGGCCCAATCCCTGTAAACCGGCAGTAGGACATCCTTCCAGGGGTCCTAGATTAGAGAGGGTGCAGGCTGGATTGAGGGACACCCCTCCCACCCCCGAGTGCACAAATTTTTGTGCACTGGGCCACTAGTATATATATAAAAGCCTAATATGCTAAGTGTTCATCCAACCGTTTGACCATTCGGCCAGTAGCTATGACACACACTGACCGCCAGGGGGCAGACAGTCCAAATGGTAAGTTAGCTTGCTGCTGGGTCCAGCTGATCGGGACTGGGTGGGACTGGCTGGACACGCCCTGGAGCCCTCCCACGGTCCCTCTCCAGCCCCGATCATGCACCAGTGGGTTTCCTTGACCTGGCCTGTGCACTCTCGCAACCTGTGCATCGGGACTCTAGTCTATAATAATAAAAGGGTAATATGCTAATTAGATTGGGAGACCTTCAGACAGACCTTCCGCACGTCCTTCTGGACAAAGCTATGGTGGCAGGGCCGAGGCAGAGGTGGTTAGGGGTGATCAGGCCAGGAGGGGAGGGCATTGGGGATGATCAGGCCGGTGGGAGGAGGGCAGTTGGGGGTGAGCAGGCAGGCAGGGGGGGCGCCAGTTGGGGGTGAGCAGGCCGGCAGAGGGGGGCAGTTGGGGGCAATCAGGCCAGCAGGTGGGGCAGTTGGGGGTGAGCAGGTCGGCAGGGGGGGCAGTTGCGGGTGAGCAGGCTGGCAAGGGGGGCAGTTGGGGGTGAGCAGGTCAGCAGGCTGGGAAGTTGGCGGCAAGCAGGCTGGCATGCAGAGTGGTTAGGGGCAATCAGGCAGACATGTGAGCAGTTAGGAGCCAGCAGTCACGGATTGTGAGAGGGATGTCCGGATATCCGACTGCTGGTTTAGGTGGGATCAGGCCTAAACTGACAGTCAGATATCCCCCGAAGGGTCCCAGATTGGGGAGGATATAGGCCAGGATGAGGGACAACCCCCCACCCCCACCCCGGGCATGAATTTCATGCACCAGGCTCCTAGTATAAATATAAGTTCTTTGATTTATTTCTTCTTGTCCTCCCAACCCCATATCAAGGTATGTCAGTCTGTTTCATCCCTCCCTGATTCAGGTGTTATTTTGTTGGTCAATTGATTTTGTTCATTAGATTCCACAAATAAGTGAGATCATGTGATATTTGTCATTCTCAAGTTTGGCTTATTTCACATAGCATAATATTTTCCAGGTCCATCCATGCTGTCCCAAAGGGTAAGAGATACCTCTTTTTTTACAGGGATAGTGTAAATATCCCTCAGCTTTTTTATCCATTCACCTACTGATGGGGATTTGGGCTGTTTCCAAATCTTAGCTATTGTAAATTGTGCTGCTATGAACATAGGGGTGCATATATACTTTCTGATTGGTATTTTGGGTTTCTTTGGATATATTACTAGAAGTGGGATTACGGGGTCAAGTTCCATTTTAACTTTTGGAGGAAACTCAATACTGTTTTCCACAGAGGCTGCACCAGTCTGCATTCCATAAGCAGTGCAGGAGGGTTCCTTTTTCTCTGCATCCTCGCCAGCACTTCTTCTTTGTTGATTTGTTGATGATAGCCATTCTGACAGGTGTGAGTTGGTACCCCATTGTCGTTTTGATTTGCATCTCTTGGATGATTAGTGACTTTGGGAATATTTTCGTATGTCTTTTGGACTTCTGAATATCCTCTTTTGAAAAGTGCCTATTTAGGTCCTTTGCCCATTTTTTTTTTATTGCATTGTTTACCTTGCTTTTGTTAAGTTTTGCAAGTTCCCTATAAATTTTGGAGATTAAATGCTCATCTGAGATAGCATTGGGAAATATGTTCTCCCATGCAGTGGGCTTTCTTGGTGTTTTATTGATGGTTTCTTTTGCTGTGCAGAAGCTTTTTATTTTGAGGTAGTCCCATTTGCTTATTTTCTCCTTAGTCTCCATTGCACTAGAAGCTGTATCGGTAAAGATGTTGCTAAGATATATGTCTGCTATTTTGCTGACTATGGAATCTTCTAAGATTTTTATGCTTTCCCATCTTACATTTAAGTCCTTCAACCATTTTGAGTTTATTTTTGTGTATGGTATAAGTTGGTGGTCTAGTTTCATTTTTCTGCATGTATCTGTCCAATTTTCCCAACACCATTTATTGAAGAGACAGTCTTGACTCCATTGTATGCTCTTGCCTCCTTTGTCAAATATTAATTGAGCATAATGACTTGCGTCAATTTCTGGGTTCTCTGTTCTATTTCATTGGTTAATATGTCTGTTCTTGTGCCAGTGCCAGGCAGTTTTGAGAACCATGGCTTTGTAATATACTTTGATATCTGGTATTGCAATCCCTCCAACTTTGTTCTCTTTCTCAGGATTGCTGTGGCTATTTGGGGTCTTTTTTTTTTTTATTCCAGATGAATATTTGGAGAATTTGTTCTAGATCTTTGAAATATGCTGTTGGTATTTTAATGGGAATTGCATTGAATCTGTCAAATGCTTTGTATAGAAATTTTAATGATGTTGATTGTACCAATCCATGAACATGGTATGTTCTTCCATTTGTTTATGTCGTCCTCTATCTCTTCGTTCAATGTCCTGTAGTTTTCCAAGTACAGGTCTTTTACCTCCTTGGTTAAGTTTATTCCTAGGTATATTAATTTTTTTGTTGCAATGGCAAATAGATTGGGTTTTTTTGTTTGTTTCTCTTTCTGTGAATTCATTATTGGTGTATGAAAAGGCCATAGATTTATTAGTGTTAGTTTTGTATCCTGATACATTGCCGAATTCATTTATTAGGCCTTGAAGTTTTTTTACGGAGTCTTTGTTTTTTTTTTTTTTTTTTTTTTATGTACAGTATCATGTTATCTGCAAATAAGGGCAATTTTACTTTTTCTTTTCCAATTTGGAAATGCCTTTTATTTCTTCTATTTGTTTGATCACTATGGCTAGCACTGCCAGTCTATATCGAACAGGAGTGGTGAAAATGGACATCCTTGTCTTGTTCCTGTTATTAGGGGAAATGGTTTTAGTTTTTGCCCATTGAGTATGATGTTGGCTGTAGGTTTGTCATTTAAGGCTTTTATTATGTTGAGATATCATCCCTCTATTCCCCCTTTGCTGCGAGTTTTTATTAAGAAAGGGTGTTGGATTTTGTCAAATGCCTTTTCTGCATTAATTGATGTGATTATTTGACTTTTGTCTCTCAATTTCTTTATGTGATGTTTCACATTTATTGATTTTTGGATATTGTATCATCCTTGAATCTCCAGAATAAATCCCACTTGGTCATGGTGTATGATCTTTCTAATATAATGCTAAATTTGATTTGCTAAAATTTTGTTGAGTATTTTAGCATCTATGTTCACCAAGTATATTGGCCTGTAGTTCTCTTTTTTTGTGGTGTCTTTATTTGGTTTTGAAATTAGGGTAATGTTGGCTTCATAGAAAGAGCTTGCAAGTGTGCCTTCCTCTTGAATTTTTGGAATAGCCTTGGGAAGGATAGGTTTTAGTTCCTCTTTCAATGCTTGGAAGAACTCCTGTGTAAAACCTTATGTATCAGAGCTTTTGTTAGCTGGAAGATTTTTGATCACTGCTTCAATTTCTTCAGTAATTATTGGCCTATTCAGGTTTTCTGATTCTTCTTGGTTGAGTTTTGGGAGCTTGTATTTTTCTAAGAATAAGCCCATTTTGTCTATGCTGTTCATTTTGTTGGAATAGAGTTGTTCGTAGTATTTTTTCATAATTGTTTGTATTTCTGTGGGATCAGTTGTTACTTCACCTCTTTCATTTCTGATTTTGTTTATTTGGGTTCTCTCTCTTTACTTCCTTGTAAGCCTGGCTAGAGGTTCATCAATCTTGTTTATCCTTTCAAAGAACAAGCTCTTGGCTTTGTTGCTCTTTTGTATTGTTTACTTGGTCTCTATGTTGTTTTTTTCTGCTCTGATCTTTATTATTTCTTTCCTTCTGCTTATGCTGGGCTTTTCTTGTTGCCTTCATTCTAACTCTTTGAGTTGTAGGGTTAGATAATATATTACCCATTTTTCTTGTTTTTTGAGGTAGGCCTGTAGAGCTATGAACTTCCCTCTCCAAACTGCTTTCACTGTGTCCCAAAGATTTTTGATTGTTGCGTTTTCATTGTTGTTGTTGCCATTATGCTTTTTATTTCTTCTTGATCTCTTTGGTAACCCAGTCATTTGTTTAATAGCATGCTATTTAACCTCCAAGTGTTTGATTATTTCATTGTTTTTATTGTAGTTGATTTCTACTTTTATGCCATTGAAACCTGAGAAGATGCTTGATATGATTTCTATATTCTTGAATTTGAAGAGACTTTGCCTCGTCCCTGTATGTGGTCTATCTTTGAAAATGATCCATGTGCACTTTAGAAGAAATTCTATTTTGTGGCTGGCTCTCTAGTGGAATGTTTTAAGGTGTCAATTAATTCCATCTGATCTAGTGAGTCATTTAGGATTACTGTTTCTTTGCTGATTTTTTGTTTAGAGGATTTATCCAGTGATGATAGTGGGGTATTAAAATCCCCTATATGACTGTATTGCTGTCGATCTCTCCCTTGATATCATCCAGAAATTTTTTTATGTATTTGGGTGCTCCTGTATTGGGTGCATATATGTTTACCAGAGTTATATCTTATTGTTGAGTTGCTCCCTTTAGTTATCTGAAGTGGCCTTCTTTATCTCTTGTTATGGCCTTCACTTTGAGGTCTATTTTGTCAAATATAATTATTGCTAACCCAGCTTTTTTTTTCATTTCATTCACCTGAAAAACCTTTTTCCATCCCTTCACCATTAGTCTGTATGACTTCTTTGTTCTGAGGTGGGTCTCTTGTAGACAGCAGATATATTGGTTATGTTTTCTTATTTATTCAGTCTTTTGATTAGGGCATTCAATCCATTTACATTTAAAGTTATTACTGATAGCTACTTGTTTGTTGCCATTTTTATTCTTTATACCTATGTTCCATTTTCCCTTCCTATTTCTTATTTCTATAGCAATCTCTTTAGCATTTCTCGCATTGCTGATTGGATGGTAATAAACTCCCTTAGCCCTTTTTTGCCTGTGATGCTCCTGATTTCCCCTTCATTTTGAATGATAACCTTGCTGGGTATAATATTCTTGGATTCAGTCCCTTGCTTTGCATCACTTTGTATATTTCATTTCATTCCCTTCTGGCCTGATGTGTTTTTGTTGAGAAATCAGTTGATAGTCATGGGAGATCCCCTGTAGGTAACTTTCTGTCTGTTTCTGGCAGCCTTTAAGATTCCTACATTGTCATTGGTGTTTGTCACTTTAATTATGATGTTTCTTTGTGTTGGTCTTTTTGGTTCACCTTGTTTGGGACTCTCTAAGCTTCTTGGACTTGTGTGAGTTTTTTTTTCCCATTATCAGGGAAGTTTTCTATTTATTTCATGAAACAGGTTTTCTATTCCTTGCTCATTTTCCTCTCCTTCTGGCACCCATATTATGGGGCTATTGTTTCATTTTTTGTTGTCCTAAAGCTCCCTTAGGCTCTCCTCCTGCTTTTTATGTGTGTGTGTGTGTGTGTGTGTGTGTGTGTGTGTGTGTGTGTGTTTTTCCAGTTGCTGCTCTGCTTGTTTTTGTTTTTTTCCCCCTACCTTTTCTTCTAGGTTACTGATGTGGTCCTCAGCTTCTTCTAGTGTACTGTTCATACTCTCTCTTGTGTTCTTATTGCAGCTATGTCTTTCTTCATTTCTTCTTGGTTCTTTTTTCATTTCCTCTTGATTCTTACACATGTTGTTGAATTTGTCTTCATCATTTTCAGTGTCCTTATGACCAGTGCTCTGAATTATTTGTCTGAGAAATTACTTGCCTCCATTTCGTTTACTTCCTTTCCCACTGATTCCTCCTTTTCTTTTGTATGGGGACTGTTTCTTTATCTCCCCATGTTTGCTTCTCTCAGAGTGTCTGGTTATGTTGCTCAATCTCTACCCTGTTGACCAAAAGGCACAAAATACAACTTGACAAGACACGACACAGAGGGAACAAAACACAAATGTATTCACGACACTAACCCCAAATAAAGGTGACCACCAGAGAGAAGAGAATTAGGAGAGAGAAAAGAGTGCAAAAATGGTACTGAGAAAAGAAAAAAGGTAAGAGAGAAATGAAAAAGAAGAAGAAAAAAGTAGAAAATAAATGTATATGGGGAAAAAAATCCAAAAAAACAACAAATAAACCAAAAAATGCAAACAACAAACACCCAGAAAAAAAGGGAGAAACTGAATCTGAGGAGTCAGAGCTTATTTCTAGAAGGTAAAGTCAAGGAATTGTATTAATGAGGTAATCGCCACTATTAAGTATAGAGGAGGTAGAAGGGGAATGAGCGTATAATAAGAATAAAAGTAAAAAGAACAAAATACTCAAATATATATATATATATATATATATATATATATATATATATATATATACATATTTTTTTTAAATGTTTATACCAGAAAAAAATTTCCCCTTTGTTTAACCTATCTATGTATTCATCTATATTTCGAAAAGGAAAATATAGTAGAGGGCATATAAGCCTGAGTTTTGGTGAATGAAACTAATTAAGCTATTAGTAGAAGAAGAGAGTAAGCAATGAGAGGAAAAACAAAAGTACAAAATAAAAACAAAAGCAAAAAAACAAACAAACAACAACAAGAAAAGAAAAAATATTGGCTAGTGCATAAAGAGAAAAGACAAGGGTCCATGGACTTGGAACAGGGGAGAAGAAATGCGATATATGAGTAAGCCAAGAGAGACTACTATAATAGTAATGTATCAATAAAGCAGATAAAAAAGATTAACTTTTAAAAAGGAGTAAAATTAAAAGAGACAGAAAAACTAACACAGGAATAGGAGAAGAGAAACAAGATGAAAAAGGTAGAAGTGAGGAAGAAAGGTTGGCAAAAAGGAAAAAATGAGATAAATAATGATAAAAAAGTAAAAATAGAATGTAGAACAGTAATCCAAAAGAAAAATAAAGGGCTAAAAAATAAGTAAAAATAGATATAATGATAATAAAAAATAAACATAATAAAAAATAAAGAAAATGGAAAAAAATTTTTAAGTAGAAGATAAAAAAAAAAAGTGAAGTAATGAAGTGTCATTTGCTTTAGTTGAGTTTTAATCTCCCATGGGGCCTGATTTAAGACCCCTCTGTACTCTTCTGTCTGCCACGTCTATGTTTCCTGAAAATAATGTGCTCTACAACACAATACCAAGTGTGAAAGGAGACGGCATCTGGGTGGTTAAAGAGCAGTCAGGCTCCATGGCTTTGTATCTCTGTCTGAAAATGCCCAGCACCAGACAGTTGTGGCTCACCTCTGTGATGTGTCCCTGCCAGGGTCACTGGGGTCAGCTTTAGCTGGTACTGCCCACTTTTGCAAGGATGCTCTCTAAATCTCTGCTCCACCTGGCTGAAGAGGGTGCCAGGTACAACCGGATTCCTCCCCTCATTGGGTTCAGCTTCTCCTTAAGCCCCCAGATTCAGGGTGCATCTGTGGCTTTTCTCAGTGTTTCTCCATTCTTACCTCCCCAGTTTGTTCCCACTTGCCCACCTTTAGCTGTTTCAGTGCATGGTATATTTATACATGAACAGAGAATCCTTTGTTGAATTATAGCTATTGAAATAGTTGAAACTCCAAGGGGATCACTCATACTGCTGTTCCTCTGATGTCACTTAGTAGTCAGCACAAGTTGAGAGTCTGAAGATTTTTGAAGAATAAATTGTCTTTGGGAATTTACCTCTACTGCCAAGGTAAATTTGCCTCTGGACAAAAAACATGCTCCTTCCTGTGATAATCCTGCATCCTGGGCCTGAGTTCTGCCTGGGTTCGGAGCCTGGGGGAGGCAAGTTTCAGACATGGGGAGTGAAGCCTGGGTGGACAAATGACTTTTAAACATATAATAAAAATTCCCTTTTTCACTTAAGATAGGAAAAGTAAAACTAAAATGTATTTACCTTTCAGATTGGCAATGAGAAAAGATTTGATAAATCATCACATTAGTAATGTAACACATTTTTCTGGTATGTAAATTGATTTAAATATTTTATAGTACAGTTTAGCAATGTATAGCAAAATAAATATGCATAAAACTTTCATCCAGTAATTCTGGTTCCAAGAACTTAATATACAGGTACCCAAAAAAGTATATATTGGTTTATTTTAGCATTGTTTGTAATAGCATATATTCAGAAACAATTTAAATTTTCATCCTTATGCAGACAGTTATATAAATTGTGGTGCAGCCATTAAAGAGAATAAAGTTATATGAACTGAAATGTAATCAACATCAAGACATTTTAACAAAGATCAGCCTAAAATGACACACTAGATCAAATGGATTTAATTGATATCTTCAGAGCATTTTACTCCAAAGCAGCAGAATATACATCATTTTCAAGTGCACATGGAAACATTTTCTAAGATAGACAAGATGTTAGGACACAAAATAAGTCTCAATAAATTTCAAAAGATTGAATTCATATCAAGCATCTTCACTGACCATACTCGTATAAAACAAGAAATCAATCACAGGAAAAAAAACTGAAAAACACACAAGGACATGGAGGCTAAATAACTTGTTACTAAACAATGAATGGGTTAACAGTGAGATAAAGGAAGTAATCAAAAGATACCTTAAAATGAATGAAAATGAGAATACAACAACCCCAAATCTATGGGACACAGCAAAAGCAGTCTTAGGAGGGAAAATCATGGTGTTATATTCCTACCTCAAACAAGAAAAATTTCAAATAAACTAACCTTACACTGAAAGGAACTAGAAAAAGAAGAACAAGCAAAGCTCAAAGTAAGGAGAAGGAAGGAAATAATATCAAAGCACAAATAAATGAAATAGCATCTAAAAGAAAAAAGAAAAAATCAAAACAAAGGGTCAGTGAAACCAAGAGCTGGTTCTTTGAAAAGATAAACAAGAATGACAAACCTTTAACCAGACTTATCAAGGAAAATAGAGAGATGGCCTAAATAAGTAAAACCAGAAATGAAAGAGAAGTAACAACTGACTCTACAGAAATACAAGGGATTGTAAGAAAATATTATGAAAAACTATATACCAACAAATTGGACAATCTGGGAGAAATAGATAAATTTCTAGAAACATCCAATTTTCTGAAACTAAATTAGGAAGAATAATGAAATTGAAGCAGTAATTCAAAAAACACCCAACAAACAAAAGTCCTGAACTGGATGCCTTCACAGGTGAATTTTGCCAAATAATGAAAGAACTAACACCTGTTCTTCTCACAGTATTCAAAGTAATTCAAGAGGAAGGAAGACTCCCAAGGTCATATTATGGGGTGTGCATTATCCTAATTCCAAAACCAAATAATGACACTACAGAGAAAAAAAATTATAGGCCAATATCCCTGACAAACATAGATACTAAAATTCTCAACAAAATATTAGTAAACCAGATCCAGCAGTACACTGAAAAGATCATATACCAATCTAGTGGGCTTTTTTCTGGGGAAGCAAAGTTGGTACAATATATGCAAATCAATAAACATGATACACCACATAAACAAAATGAAGGATAAAAATAACATGATCATATCAATAGGTACAGAAAAAGCATTTGATAAAATCTATCACCCATTTATGATGTAAACTCTTACCACAGTGGGAATATAGGGAACATATCTCAACATAATAAAGGTCGTGTATGACAAGCCTACAGCCAATGTCTTACTCAATGGGCAAAAGCTACAAGTGTTTCTCTTAAGATTAGGCACAAGAAAGAGGTATCCACTTTCACCACTCTTACTCAACATAGTGCTGGAAATTTTAACTACAGAAGAATTAAAACTGTCTTTATTTGCTGATGACATGATACTGTATACAGAGAACTCTAAAAATTCCACCAAAAACCTAAAATTTAAATGAATTTAGTAAAGTAGCAGAATATAAAATAAATATCCAGAAATCAATTACATTTTTATACACCAATAATGAACTGTCAGAAAGAGAAACAAACAAAAATCTCTCTCACAATTTCTTAAAAAAATAAAATACCTGGGAATAAATTTAATCAAGGATGTAAAAGACCTGTACTCAGAAAATTATGAGACACTGAAGAAAGAAATTGAGGAAGATAGAAATAAGTAGAAGCATATATCTTGTTCATGGATAGGAAGAATTAACATCACTAAGTTATACATACTAACCAAAAGCAATCTACAGATTGAATTCAATTCCTAAGAAAATACCAATGGAATATTTCTACAGACTTAGAACAGGTGTTTCAAAAATTTGTATGGAACTACAAAAGACCATGAATAGCAACAGCAATCTTGAGAAAGAAGAACAAGGTTGTAGGAATCACCCTACCTGATATCAAATTATACTAATCAAAACAGCATGGTACTAGCATAAAAACATACATATAGATCAATAGAATGTAACAGAAAGAAAGCCATACCTTTATAGTCCATTAATATTTGACAAAGAAGGTAGAAACATACAATGGACTGAAAATAGTCTATTCAATACATGGTGTTGGAAAATTGGATATATATGTGTAAAAAATGAAACTAGACCACCTTACACCACACACAATAATAAACTCAAAATGGATTAAAGACTTAAATTTTAGACTATAAACCATAAAAATCCTTTAAGAAAGCATAGGCAGTAAAATCTTGGGCATTTCTCCTAACAATATTTTTTCTGATATATTGCCTCAGGCAAGGGAAACAAAAAAAAATCAGATTGGACTACATCAAATTAAAGAGTTCTTGCACAGCACAGGAAACCATCAACAAAATGTAAAGACAAACCACTAAATAGAACATATTTGCCAGTGATACATCTGATAAGGGGTTCATATCCAAAATTTATAAAGAACTTATAAAACTCAACACCAAAAAAAATTCAAACCAATTTAAAAAAATGACAAAAGACCTGAATAGACATTTCTCCAAAGAGGACATACAGATGGTCAATAGATATATTAAAGTTGCTCATCGTCAGTAATCATCAGAGAAATGAAAATTAAAACCATAATGAGATACCACCTCACACCTGGCAGAATGTCTATCATCAATAAATCAACAAACAACAAATGTTGGTGAGATTGTGGAGAAAAGGGAACACTAGTTCACTGCTGGTGGGAATGCAGGTTGGTGCAGCCACTATGGAAAACAGTATGGAGTTAATTAACAAAAAAATTAAAAATTTAACTGCATTTTGACCCAGTGAATACTCTTCTGGGATTTAGCCAAAGAAACCTGAAATACTAAATCAAAAGAAAATATGTACCCCTATGTTCATTGCAGCGTTATTTACAATAGGCAAGACTTGGAAGCAGCCCATGTGTCCATCAGTAGATGAGTAAATAAAAAAGCAGTGGGACCAGCTGGACTAACCTATGAACCAAGAGGCCACGGTTCAATTCCAGGTAAGAGCATATGCCCAGGTGGTGGGCTTGATCCCCAGTGTGGGGTGTTTAGGAGACAGCCGATCAATGATTCTCTCTCATTATTGATGTTTATCTATCTCTCCTCCCTTCCTCTCTGAAATCATTAAAAATATATTTTAAAAACAACCATTATTTAAAAAATAAAAAAGCAATAGTACATTTACACAATGAAATACTACTCTGGTAAAAAAGAAAAATTTAACTTTTGGTACAGCTTGGATGGACCTGGAGAACATTATGCTAAGTGAAATAAGCCAATTAGAGAAAGACAAGTACCATATGATTTCACTCATATGTGGAATATAATGAGCAAACTGAACTACCAAGCAAAATAGAGACAGACTAATAGATAGAGAACAGGCAGACCACTCTGGTCAGGGGAGGTATGCTGGGGATTGGAGGGATTGAGCAAAAAGAAAGATAACTCATGAACAACAGTGTGGTTTTTGTGTGGGTGTAGAAGGATGGGTGGAGGTGGAAGAGGGTATGAGGGTGATAAAAGGTGATGGAAAAAAATAAAAGAAAGGTAAAATATGTGTCAGATCTGATCATTCCACTGCAATTAAACAAATTCCAAACATTTTGCTATGGTCTTTAGGTCTGATCAGACCTCTGTCTTCATTCGTTGTTTTGTTTTTTGTTGTTTATTTCATTCACTATGTTCCAAACATGACTTCTTTCTCTCCCTTGAGTATTCTAAGGTCAGTGGCACACCAGGGCCTTTGTCCTTACTTTTCTGTCTTTCTGGATCTCATCTCCCATATTTTTGGTGTAGTGTCTCCATTCATAGTTCAAATAGTTCAAAGGTCATATTCTGAGAGAGGGTTACCCTGACTCTCATGTTTTCTTAAACTTTTTACTTCATAACTGAACTATCTAAATTTAATCTTAAATATTTATTGACATACTAGAGGCCTGGTGCACAAAAATTTGTGCACTTTGGGGGGGGGAAGGGGGGTCCCTCAGCCCGGCCTGTGCCCTTTCGCAGCCTGGGACCCCTCAGGGGATGACCACCTGCAGACTTAGGCCCGCTCACTGGGGGATTGGGCCTAAGATGGCAATCAGACATCCCTCTGGCAGCCCTCAGGGGATGTCCACTTGCCAGCGGGGAGCAGGCCTAAACTGCAGTCGGACATCCTTAGCGCTGCTGAGGAGGCAGGAAAGGCTCCCACACAACCGCTGTACTGGCAGCCATCAGCCTGGCTTGTGGCTGAGCAGAGCTCCCATGTGAAAGCGCCCTGACCACCAGAGGGCAGCTCCTGCATTGAGTGTCTGCCCCCTGGTGGTCAGTGTGTGTCATAGTGACCAGTCATTCCCAGTCCTTCTGCTGTTAGGGTCAGTTTGCATATTATCCTTTTACTATATAGGATAGAGGCCTGGTGCATGGGGGTGGGGGGTGGCTGGTTTGCCCAGAAGGGTGTCCCGGATCAGGGTGGGGGTCCCGCTTGGGTACCAGGCCAGCCTGGGTGAGGGGATGATGGCTGTTTGCAGCTGGTCACACCCCCTTCAGGGTGGGGGTCCCCACTGGGGTGCCTGGCCAACCTGGGTGAGGGGCTGAGGGCCGTTTTCAGGTGGCGGGTGACTGAAGCTCCCAACCTCTTCTTTCTTTATATATTTTTTTTAAATTCTGGGATTTATTTACCTTCTATGGCTGTCACTGGAGCTGAGAGCCAGCGTTAGCTCTGAGGCTCAGCTCCAGCTCTGAGACCTCGGCTGCTGAAAGCAGGTATCTGGACTTTGTTTAGCTTCTATAATTGAAACACTGTTGCAACTCCAGCTCTGAGGCCCGGCTGGCTGAAAGCAGGTTTCTGGGGATTGTTTAGCTTCTATAATTGCAACATAGTTGCTTAGAGTGCAGCTCTGAGCTGGGCAGCGGCGGCTGGCGGGGAACCTTGGCTTCCTCCATCACAGGAGCAAGCAAGCCTCCTGTTTGCTTCAGCTGCCTGGCTGCCAGACACCATGTTGGTTGGCAGTTAATTTGCATATCGCCCTGATTAGCCAGTGGGAAGTGTGTCGGAGGTACAGTTAATTACCATGTTTGTCTATTATTAGATAGGATTTTTAAATCTCATTACACTAGAATATAATGTTCAGCAGTGTGTCCATCTGGTTTACTGCTATATTTTCAACATCTATAATAGTACCTGGTACATAATAGGTGCTCAGTAAACATTTTTGAACTAATGAAGGTATGAGTGAAAGGTAACTGGCGGCTAAAAGAATCACTGAACTTGTTACATGTATTACTAAGTAGTAATAATAAGTATGTTTTTAAAGTATGAAATGTTTTATTTTTCAGGATTAATTGGAATACCTCAAAATGTCAGGTAAGTTTTTGTGAATAAGTTTTAATATGCTTTATTTTCAAATGTGAATTTTGTGATTGCTTTCCTTAAAAATTATAGATTTTGCCCTGGCTATATGGCTCAATGGACAGAGTGTTGGACCTTGGATTGAAGGGCTTCAGGTTTGATTCCAGTCAAAGGCACATACCTTGGTTGCAGGCTTTATTATCCTGACTCCCAGTTGGGGACCACACAGGAGGCAACCAATTGATGTGTCTCTTTCTCCCCTTTTTCCTTCCATTTGCTCTAAAAAAATCAATGGAAAAATATCCTCAAGTGAGAATTAGAAAATAATAATAATTTAAAAAATAAAAATGTATCCTCAGTGAAGATTTTTAAAAAATTGTTTAAAGTTTATTTCATTTTGAATTTTTTTATTAAGTATTTGGAGAGTATATATTCATGTATGTATACTTATTTATACATATGAGCATTCATTTCTATCTTTAACAAAAAAGGGTTAAAAGGGATTTACATTGGCATATATGTGTGGAAAGATCTCTAAAGTATGTGGGGAAATTTGGATAAAGAAAAATACAGGTAGAAAAGTAAGTCTGCAAAGAGAGGTAGTAATAAAAAGCCTGTGACAGCAGCCTGTCTTCATAGAGGAGGGCTCAAAAGTAGCCCCTGCATTTTCAAGCAATGCAAGACATGATACAAGGAGAGAAACACACTGTTTATGGGATTTGTGTGTGTGTGTATGTGTGTGTGTGTGTGATTGTTTTTAGATAAAAGTCAGTTAGTTAAGAGATTCAGAACTTTTCCTTATAGTGAGTCCAATGAAAAGGTTCTCTGATTTCAGCATGAGGAAAAGTGACTTCTGTACTCCCTTGAAGCAATCAGGGTGACTTAGGTCTTTCAGGATGAATAGGGCAGAGTGTGAATCCCTGGAGATGTTGACTAAACCACCTCTAATTGAACTGCATATGTCACCACTGGCTTTTAAATCATTTAGTATTCATCATGCTCTGTTTTGAATTTACTAAGTATTTATCGTGTTATGTTTTGAATTTATTTAAACAGCCATTTTCCAAAATGGATTTATGAAAAATCCAATTCACTCTATATTTGACTTTACATACTATGAGAAAGAATTTTCGACACTGTGAAAGGAAGTTATGTAGGTAGGAATCACATCAGAACAGCTGAAGCTAGTAGCCTGAAAGTTCCTTGCTTTGATCATAGCACAATGGTTTAATATTTTCATTTTTAATCCATATTCAGCCTGAAAATTTATCGAATACTATAATAGGTTGATGTCTAATATACTTATGAATTATGATTTTTGTATGAAATATGAGTGTATTACTTATTGATTATATGCAATGGTGCATGCCAACAAGAAAAAGTGAATGTATTCTGTTATATTACCATTTCCATTGTAAATCATGCACCCTATCTTTCCCCAAAGGTGTAGTCCCCACAGCCCCTAAGCAACCTACAGATGAAATGGGAAATCAATTAAAGTCACCTGATCCAAGACCTGATGCCCCTCCAGACTATAATTCCCATTTTGTACCAGGTACGTTAAATATTCAGAAAGGATTTTTCCTCTCTCCAGACAATTATACTAATATTTAAGATAGCTTTTAAAAATAATTAGGGCAGTGGGTGGAGGTGGAAGCAGCCAAAGAGGGGATAAAGGGTGGTGGAACAAATAAAATAAAAGCACAAATAATGTCTATGAGGCTCTGTGGGTGAGTTTTGACCAGGAGGTCACAGTTCAATTCCGGTTAGGGCATATGCTCAGGTTACAGGCTGGGCGAGCATGAGGCAGCCGAACAATGATTCTCTCTCAGCACTGATGTTTCTCTCTCTCTCTCTCTCTCTCTCTCTCTCTCTCTCTCTCTCTCTCTCTCTTCCTATCTGAAATCAATAAAAATTCATACAAAGAATATCCAAACATTCAAAGAATAACTAAAACTTATCCTCCTCAGGCTATTCCAAAACATGCAAGAGGAAGGCACACTTCCAAGGTTTTTCTATAAAGCCAACATTACCCTAATCCCAAAACCAGATCAAAACATTACAAAGAAAGAGAATTATAGGGCAATATCCCTGATGAACATAGATGCTAAAATCTTCAACAAAATTCTAGCAAACTTGATATAGCATTACATTAGAAAGATCATACACCATGACCAAGTGGGATTTATTCCAGGGATGCAAGGCTGGTACAATATCCGTAAATCAATAAATGTGGTACCTCACATAAACAAATTGAGAGATAAAAGTCAAATAATCATATCAATTAATGCAGAAAAGGCATTTGACAAAATTCAACACCCTTTCCTGATAAAAACTCTCAGCAAAGGGGAATAGAGGGATAATAACTCAACATAATAAAAGCCTTATATGGCAAACCTACAGCCAACATAATACTCAATGGGCAAAAACTAAAACCATTTCCCCTAAGAACAGGAACAAGACAGGGATGCCCACTTTCACCACTCCTTTTTGACAGAGTACTGGCAGTGCTAGCCATAGTGATCAGACAAGAAGAAGAAATAAAAGGCATCCAAATTGGAAAAGAAATAAAACTGTCATTATTCTTGACAAGATATTGTACATCAAAAACCCTAAAGACTCAGTCAAAAAACTACTAGACTTAATAGATGGATTCAGCAATGTAGCAGGATACAAAATTAACACCCAGCAGTCTGTGGCTTTTTTATACACCAATAATGAACTGAAAGAAAGAGAAACTAAAAAAAAAATCCCACTTAACCATTGCAACAAAAAAAATTAAGATACCTATGAATAAGTTTAACCAAAGAGGTAAAGGACCTGTCCTCAGGAAATTACAGGACACTGAAAAAAGATATAGAGGAAGACAAACAAATGGAGGAATATACCACGTTCATGGATTGGTAAAATCAACTTTATTAAAATGTCCTTACTTCCCAAAGCAATCTGTAGATTCAGTGCAATCCCCATTAAAATACCAATGGCATATTTCAAAAACCTAGAACAAACTCTCCAAAAATTCATCTGGAATAAAATAAGACTCCAAATAGCTGTAGCAGTCTTGAGAAAGAAGAACAAAGTTGGACGATCACAAGACCAGATACCCTACAAAGCCACTGTTCTCAAAACTGCCTGGTACTGGTACAAGAACAGACATATAGACCAGTGGAACAGAACAGAGAACCTAGAAATTGACCCAAGCCATTATGCTCATTTAATATTTGACAAAGGAGGCAAGAGCACACAATAGAGTCAAGACAAGTCTTGTCGAGTAACACTCCCTCCACGTTCTCCATGGAGTAGGGTCCGGTATCTGAAAGAGGAGCCGCACAACAAATGAGAGAAAAAGACACGAGATAATTTTGCAATATTGGGGGACCAGGAGGGCAAGTCCAGAAGGACTTCCACCGATGCTCAGGCCGCTCCAATCTTTTATTGATCTGGAGTAGCCCTTAGGGTAAGGAGGTTTCAATGACACACAGATCAGCAGACAATTTCCAGGAATAGACAAAGTATCTGATTAGCTCATCAATAGATAATTTTCAGGAATAGGCAGAGAATCTGATCAACAATAATCAACAAGGATCTACATAAGTATCTAAGGAATTAAGTGAACTAAGGTGGGGATACTTCAACTATTATTACCTAAATTAACTGGGTGGTTCGTAGTCCTGACATTTGCTAGGACTTCAAAGGTTACTAGCCTTTTGGGGTCTCTGTCTAAACTCAGCTAGTGAAGACAATGAATGGACTCCGGCAAAGTCTCTTCAATAAAAGATGTTGAACAAATTGGACAGATACATGCAAAAAAATGAAACTTAGACCACCAACTTCCACCATACACAAAAATAAACTCAAAATGGATAAACATAAGATGGGAAACCATGAAAGTTTTAGAAGAATCCATAGGCAGCAAAATATCAGACATATGTTTTTTCAATATTTTTACCGATTCAGCTCCTAGAGCAATGGAATCTAAGGAGACTACCTCAAAGTAAATAGCTTCTGCACAGTGAAAGAAACCATCAACAAAACAACAAGAAAAGCTCACTTTATGGGAGAACATATTTGCCAATGTTATATCTGATAAGGATTTAATCTCCAAAATTTATAGGGAACTCATACAACTTAACAAAAGGAAGATAAACAATCCAATCAAAAAATGGGCAAAGGACCTATCTAGACACTCTCCAAAAGAGGACATACAGAAGGCCAAGGGACATATGAAAATGTGCTCAAAGTCACTAATCATTCAAGAGATGCAAATCAAAACAACAACGAGGTACCATCTCACATCTGTCAGAAGGACTATCATCAACAAATCAACAAACGACAAATGCTGGCCAGGATGTGAAGAAAAAGGAACCCTTGTGCACTGCTGGTGGCAATGCAGACTGATGCAGCCACTGTGGAAAACAGTAAGGCATTTCCTCAAAAAATTAAAAATGGAACTTCCATTTGATCCAATATTCTCACTTCTGGGAATATAGCCCAAGAAAATAGAAACACCAATCAGAAAGGATATATGCACCCCTATATTCATAGCAGCACAATTTACAATAGCTAAGATTTGGAAACAGCCTAAGTGCCCATCAGCATATGAGTGTATTAGAAAACTGTGGTACATCTACACAATGGAATACTATGCTGCTGAAAAAAGAAGGAACTCTTACCATTTGCAACAGCATGGATGGAACTAGAGAGCATTGTGCTAGGGAAATAAGCCAGTCAGAGAAAGATAAATATCACATGATCTCACTCATTTGTGGAATATAATGAACAACATAAACTGATGAACAAAAATATAACCAGAGTCATAGAAGCATCGAACAGACTGTCCAACCTATGAGGGAAGGCGGGGTGTGCAGGGGTAAGAGATCAACCTAAGGACTTGTATGCATGTATATAAGCATAACCAATGGATAATAGGGGGGTTAGGGCAGGTGCTGGGGGAGGGAGTGGCTGTGGAGAGGTCAATGGGGGGAAAAGTAGACTTATGTAATACTTTAAACAATAAAGAATTAAATATATATAATATATATATATGTATATATATATATACATATATATATTATATATATTTACAAACTAAAATCAAAATTAATTAATTGAATGTTTCAATAAATATTGACTGACTACAGGGTGCCAAGTAGTTTACTAGGTGTCAATTAAGAACATATTCTTTTCGTTATTGTTGTTACTCCTCACCTGAGGATATTTTGTCCATATATTTTTATTTTTGTATTTTTTCCATTTTTTAAAAAATTTATTGTTCAGATTATTACAGATGTCCCTCTTTTTTCCCCCCCATAGCTTCCCTTTACCTGGTTCCTACCCCACCCCAGGCCCTCGCCACCCTACTGTCTTTGTCTATAGGTACTGCATACATGCATATAAGACCTTTGTCCCATCTCTTCCTGCACCCCTCACATCCCCTTCCCTCGGAGAATTATCAGTCCACTCCATTTCCATGCTCCTGATTCTATTACATTCACTAGTTTATTCTGTTCATCAGACTTTTATTCATTTGATTTTTAGATTCACTTGTTGATAGATATGTATTTGTTGTCACTTCGTTGTTCATAATTTTTATCTTTACCTTCTTCTTCTTCTTCCTCTTCTTAAAGAATACCCTTCAGCATTTCATATCATACTGGTTTGGTGGTGATGAACTCCCCTAGGTTTTCTTGTCTGTGAAGCTCTTTATCTGACCTTCAATTCTAAATGATAGCATTGCTCGATAGAGCAATCTTGGTTGCAGGTTCTTGGTATTCATCACTTTGAATATTTCTTGCCACTCCCTTCTGGACTGCATAGTTTCTGTTGAGAAATCAGCTGACAGCTGTATGGGTGCTCCCTTGTAGGTAACTAACTGTTTTTTTCTTGCTGCTTTTAAGATTCTCTCTTTGTCTTTTGCCCTTGGCATTTTAATTATGATGTGTCTTGGTGTGGTCCTCTTTGGATTCCTCTTGTTTGGGGTTCTCTGCACTTCGTGGACTTGTAAGTCTATTTTTTTCATCAGGTAGGGGAAGTTTTCTGTCATCATTTTTTCAAATAGATGTTCAATATCTTGCTCTCTCTCTTCCTCTGGCACCCCCATAATTCGGATGTTGGTACATTGAAGTTGTCCCAGAGGCTCCTTATAGTATCTTCATATTTTTGGATTCTTTTTTCTTTTTGTTCTTTCAGTTGGGTGTTTTCTGCTCCCTGGTATTTCAAATCTTTGACTTGGTTCTTGGGATCCTCTACTCTACTGTTGAATCTCTGTGATTATTCTTTATTTCAGTCAGTGTATGCTTAATTTCTGACTGGTCCTTTTCCACTTTTTTGGCATTCTCATTAAGTTCCTTGAAGGTCTCACTAAATTTCTCAGAGGTTTCTAGAAGATTTTTTAGTAAGCTTATTACTGTGGTTTTCAACTCTATATCCAGTAGTTTGCTTTCTTCATTTCTTTCATTTGTGACACATTTCTTTGTCTCCGCATTTTGGCTGCTTCCCTGTGTTTGTTTACCTCCAGGCCAATTGGCTGGAGGACCAGCTGTGTCTACAGTGGAAGAGCTGCTATGCAGGAGATACCCTTATGGGGCAGGACTTGCTTCAGTGGGCTTTGGTGCTCACTGAGCCTGCACCTTGAGTGTGTCACTTATGGATGTGAAGAGTTGCAATCTGGTATGGTCTCACACTGACCAGTGGTTACACTGGTTCTTGGATCTCCAAGGAGGTGCAAAGTCAGCCACTGCCTGAGGCCACCCAGCAGGAGCTACAGAGAGATCTGCAGATTCCTCCTCTTTGTATGGGTTTTGGAAGTGCCCAGATGAGGTCCAGCTGTGAAGCAAGGCAGGCTGCTGCTGTGCTGGTCTTTGTCTTCTTTAGATAGCTTTGGGGATCCCTGACCCAGCTGCAGTTTGACAGGTTTTAGACTGAAAAAGGACAGGCCATTCATATGCAAAAGCCGCTGCGCACAGCTTGGTTAGTGTTGTAAATTGAGTGGTGTGTGGTCTCAAGGAGTCTTCAGGGTGGAGCAAATAGCAATGGCTTCCAGTCAGGCCTGCACTAGAGAAATCTGACCGCTGCTGCATGCACCTCTATCTGGAAGAAAGCTGCCCCTGCGTTCCTACCCTGATGCCAGACAGTCCAGTTTCTCCCTGTATGTGTCTGGGTCCCCCAAAGTCTTGCCGGGCACTGGAACTCAGAGCACGTGGGAGTTTGTATCTCCCTCCGTTTAAAAAGCAGCATACCTGGGTGCCAGCCCCTTCCGCACCTCCACGCCTCCGCATCTTCTACCAGTCTCAATGCTCTTTCTTATTTATTTTTCTACTTGTAGTTCTTCCACTCAGCCAGGTTTCTCGTGGTTCTGGATGATAGTTGTTATGTATTTTAGTTGTAATTTTGATATGGTTGTGGGAGGCAGCAAGTACAGGTATTTACCTTTGCCGCCATCTTGGTTCTCCTCTGCCCATATATTTTTAGAGAGAATGGAAGGGATGGGGAGAAGCTGAGAAAGAGGGAGCAAGAGAAACATCCTCCATTGATTGGGGATTGAGCCTGCAACCGATGTACATGCCCTTGATCTAAATCCGACACAGGGCTCTTCAGTACTAGGGACAAAGGTTTAACCACTGAGCAAAACCTGCTATGCCAAGAACACAATGTTATCTTTGTAGGCTACTGAGGAATGAAGATGTACAAACATTGATGTCATTCTTTTTTCTTGATCATGGAAATGTTAAGTGAATATTGTAGGGGCATAAACAGATGATAGTAGCTGACTACGAAAGACCTGAGAAAATTCCTAACTGAGGAAGTCTTGTTTTGCTGGCACAATAAAGAGTTTCTAGGCCAAACAAAAAGGAGAAAGGACCGTGGCTGGCCAAAACAACAATATGCACAAAATCACAGGCCATGAAGGTCTGGTATGAAGAATGCATCGGACAAATGGCAAGAGAAATGGAGGTGAAAGGCCATGACTGCTACTTAGAAGCTTGTAGTGTTACTAATATGCTAATACGTCTGAATACACACTTGTTGTGACACAGGAAAATGGAGACACATACTGCCAGTGAAAATCTGAGTTATAGTCTTTTTAGAAATTGATTTTGGGACATTAAAAATGGCAGCGGAATAAATGGATGCTGCACTTACACTCTCCCAGGACAGAACTGGAAATACAACTAAAATACAGCAAAATTCCTGAATAATCAAATGAAGACTTGCTGGAGAGTCCTGATTACTGAAGATGGAAAGTGGGGACCGCATAAAGACTGGTAGGAGGGGCAGAGTCATGAAAGGGCTGGCTGCACTCCCACAGATAACTGAAGTCCTGAAGAGATATCTCAGCTGTGGGAGGTTGCCACTGTACTCTGGGGTCTAATCCCCAAGTTGCTCTGCCCCACCCCTAGCAAAGAGCACCAGAACTGAGAAGGGTATCTACACATCTGATTGAAAAACAGCAGGGTTGTTATCTGCCAGGAAGAGCTAGCTGGAAATGCAGGTGCCCTCTTAAAGGGCCAATGCACAAAATTCCCTGTGGAGCAACTCACCTTGTACTCTGGCTGAGGGAGGGTAGAATTAACCGGAACTGTGTGAGCAGAAACCAGGATCAGCGGCTCTGAAGTTAGAATTCAAAAGGAAGACACCTGTTTCCTATCATTTCCTTATGTAGTGGAGGTCATCTTCCTAACACAGAAATTTGCTATACACAGGCAGTTTTGCCTGAGGGAAGGACAGTTGACACACTCTATCAGAAAGCATCTTGCCCCACTGTGCAGTTTCTCAAGCCCATTAAGAAACTGAGAATAATAATTAGCCTCCAGGGAGAAGCAATTACCCCACGCTGTTGAAAAAAAGCCATACCCGTGGGCAATTGCCTTTGGGCTATTCAAGAAGGAATCCTATTAGTTTGTAGGCAGAGGTGGTCTCTAGATACCTTGAATCTTTGCCTGATCTAATTAATCAAAAACAGCATTTGACACTATCATGCACTAGAGATTGAGAGGTATAGCAGATGTACCTAGTACAGTCACAAACCCACATGGACAGTCAAAATGAGGAGACAAAATGACAACCCCCAAGTGAAATAACAAGAGTATTCTCCAGAAGAAGAGATAAATGGAATGGAGATAAGAAATTTATCAGATATAGAGTTCAGATTAATGATGGTAAAGATGCTCAATAGCATAAGAAAAGATAGAGTAAATATGAAAATAGAAATAAAGAATGACACAAAACAAGTAAAGAACACATTGAAAGGAATACATAGCAGATTAGGGGAAGCTGAGGATTGGATTCATGAATTAGAAGACCAGGTTGAAAAAGTTACTCAATCAGAGAACCAAAAAGAAAAATACAACTAAAAAACAGGAGGACAGCTTAAGGGGGCTGTGGGACACCATGAAACATAATAATATTCAAATAGTAGATGTGCCAGAACAGGCAGAAAGTGATAGAGAACCTGATTGAAGAAATACTGGCAGAAAATTTCCCTAACCTGGTAAAGGAAAAAGTCACACAACTTCAGGAGGCACAGAGAACCCCAAGCCAGAAGAACCCAAACAGGCCCACAGCCAGACACATCATAATTAAAATACAAAAAATTAGAGATTAAAGAGAGAATCCGAAAGGCAGCAAGAGAAAAGCAAACTTACTTACATAGTAGTTCCCATAAGGCTGCCACCTGATTTCTCATCAGAATCTCTACAGGCCGGAAGGGAATGGCATGAATGGTACTCAAGGTAATGGAACACAAGAATCTGAAACCAAGATTACAATATCGAGCAAGGTTATCTTTTGAAATAGTGAAATAAAGAGCTTCCAGACAAAAATAGGCTCAAGAAGTTCATCACTGCCAAGCCAGCATTACAAGAAATGCTAAAGGGACTGCTCTAATGAGAAGAAATAGTGAGAGTAACCTAGATATACAGAATTAAATTGGCAATAAACAAGTACCTATCAATAATAACAATGTAAATGGATTAAATGATCCAATCAAAAGATATAGGGAGGAACAAGACAGGGATGTCCACATTCACCACTCTTATTCACCATACTACTGGAAGTCCTAGCAACAGCAATTAGATAAGAAGAAATAAAAGGCATTCAAATTGGGTAGGAGGAAGTAAAACTCATTATTTGCAGATGACATTATATTGTACATAAAAAACCCTAAAGACACCATCAAAACACTACTAGATTTATAAATGAATTTTGCAATGGAGTAGAATATAAAATCAACACCCAAAAATCGATGTTTTTTTAATACACCAATAATGAATTCTCAGAAAGAGAAACTAAAAAAACAATCACCCATTTTTCATTGCAACAAAAAAATTAAGATTCTTTGGAATAAACTTAACTTGGGAGTTAGAAGACTTGTACTGAGATAACTAAAGGACATTGGGAAAAGAGATAGAAGATATAAACAAATGTTCATGGATTGGTGGAATCAACATCATTAAAATGTCCATACTACCTAAGGCAATCTACAAGTTCAATGCAATCCCTATTAATATAGACCTAGAACAATCATTCCAAAAAAAAAAAAATAGATGCAGCAATCTTGAGAAAGAAGAACAAAGTTGGAGAAATCACAATACCAGATCAAATTATACTACAAACCCACCATAATCAAAACAGCCTGGTAGTGGCACAAGAACAGGCATAGAGATCAATGGAATAGAACAGAAACCCAAAAAATCTATTCAAAGTGTTACATTCAATGAATATTTGACAAAGGAGGCAAGAACATACAATGCAGTCAAGACAGTTTCTTCAGTAAATGGTGTTGGGAAAATTGGACAGATACATGAAAAAAAATGAAACTAGACTACCAATTTACTCCATTCACAAGAATAAACTCAAAATGAATGAAATACTTAATTGTAAGTAGGAAACCATAAAAATCCTAGAAGAAACCATAGGCAGAAAAATCTCAGACATTTCTTGTACCAATATGTTTATGGAAGATCTCCTAGGCGCAGTGGTTCTCAACCTTCTGGCCCTTTAAATACAGTTCCTCATGTTGTGACCCAACCATAAAATTATTTTCGTTGCTACTTCATAACTGTAATGTTGCTATTATTATAAATTGTAATGTAAATATCTGATATGCAGGATGGTCTTAGGCGACCTCTGTGAAAGGGTCGTTGGACCGCCAAAGGGGTCGCGACCCACAGGTTGAGAACCGCTGTCTAGGACAAAGGAAACTAGGAGAAAAATAAAGAAATGGGACTACATTAAAATAAAAGCTTCTGCACAGCAAAAGAAACCATAAACCAAACGAAGAGGGAGCTGAGTATATAGAAGAACATATTTGTCAATGATACATCTGATAAAGAGTTAATATCCAAAATATATAAGGAACTCATGCAACTTAAAAGAAGACAAACAATCCAACAAAAATAATGGGCAAAGGACATAAATAGTCCCTTTTCACAGTGGTCATATAGTTGGCCTAGAGGCATATTAAAAAGTGTTCAAAGTCACTGATCATCACAGAGATGCAAATTAAAATGACAATGAGGTATCTCCTCACATCTGTCAAAATGGCTACCATGAATAAATCAACAAATGACAAGTTCTGGAGAGGCTGTGGAGAAAAGGGAACCCTAGTACACTGCTGGTAGGAAAGCAGACCGGTGTAGTCATTATGGAAAACAGTATGGCGTTTCCTCAAAAAAATTAAAAGTGGAACTTCCATTTCACCCAGTAATTCCACTTCTAGGAATATATCCTAAGGAGCCCAACACACCAGTCAGGAAGAATGTATGCACCTTATGTTCATGCCAGCAGAATTTACAATAGCTAAGATCTGGAAACAGCCCAAGTGCCCATCAGTAGACAAAGTGGGTAAAAAAGCTGTGGTACCTTTACACCATTCATTACTATGTAGAAGAAAAAGAAGAATCTCTTACCCTTTGAGACAGCATGGAGGAACCTGGAGAATGTCATGCTAAGTGACATAAGTCAGTCAGGGAAAGACAAGTATCACATGATCTCACTCATATATGGAATCTAATTAACAAAATTAATTGATGAACAGAGTGGATCCAGAGACATGGAAGCATGGAATAGAGTGTGAAATCTTGGAGGAAAGGAGGAGGAGGGTGGATGTGGGCGAGGTAATCAACCAAAGACCTTTATGCATATATTTATAACTCATGGACGCAGACAGTAGGGTGGAAATGGCCTGCAGGTGGGGTGGAGGTGAGATGTAGGGGGTCAATGGGTGGAAAAGGGGGACATATAATTCTTTCAATAATAAATATTTTTTTTTCTTTTTTTTTCTTTTTTATTGCTTAAAGTATTACAAAGAGTATTACATAAGTCTCCTTTTTTTCCCCCCCGCCCTTGACAATCCCCTGGCCTCCCCTACCCCCCAGTGTCTTATGTCCATTGGTTATGCTTATATGCATGCATACAAGTCCTTTGGTTGATCTCTTACCCGCCCCCCTCCTGCCCTCCCACCCTCCCCGGCCTTCCTGCTGTAGTTTGACAGTCTGCTCGAGGCAGCTCTGCCTCTGTATCTATTTTTGTTCATAAGTTTATAATGGTCTTTATTATCCAGAAATGAATGACATCATGTGGTATTTTTCCTTCATTGACTGGCTTATTTCACTTAGCATAATGCTCTCCAGTTCCATCCATTCTGTTGCAAATGGTAAGAGTTCCTTCTTTTTTATAGCAGCATAGTATTCCATCATGCAGATGTACCACAGTTTTCTAATCCATTCATCTACAGATGGGCACTTAGGCTGTTTCCAGATCTTAGCTATGGTGAATTGTGCTCCTATGAACATAGGGGTGCATATATCCTTTCTGATTGGTGTTTCTGGTTTCCTGGGATATATTCCTAGAAGTGGGATCACAGGGTCAAATGGGAGTTCCATTTTAAGTTTTTTGAGGAAACTCCATACTGTCTTCCATAGTGGCTGCACCAGTCTGCATTCCCACCAGCAGTGCACAAGAGTTCCTTTTTCTCCACATCCTCTCCAGCACTTGCCGTTTGTTGATTTGTTGATGATAGCCAGTCTGACAGGTGTGAGATGGTACCTCATTGTTGTTTTGATTTGCATCTCTCGGATGATTAGTGACTTTGAGCATGTTTTCATATGTCTCTTGGCTTTCTGAATGTCCTCTTTTGAAAGGTGTCTATTTAGGTCCTTTGCCCATTTTTTGATTGGATTGTTTATCTTCCTTTTGTTAAGTTGTATGAGTTCCCTATAAATTTTGGAGATTAGGCCCTTATCAGATATGACATTGGCAAATATGTTCTCCCATGTAGTGGGTCTTCTTGTTGTTTTGTTGATGGTTTCTTTTGCTGTGCAGAAGCTTTTTATTTTGATGTAGTCCCATTTGTTTATTTTCTCTTTAGTTTCCAATGCCCTAGGAGCTGTATCATTGAAGAAATTGCTTCGGCATATGTCTGAGATTTTGTTGCCTTTGGATTCTTCTAGTATTTGTATGGTTTCCCGTCGTATATTTAAGTCCTTTATCCATTTTGAGTTTATTTTTGTGTATGGTGTAAGTTGGTGATCTACTTTCATTTTCTTGCATGTATCTGTCCAATTTTCCCAACACCATTTATTGAATAAATACTTTTTATAAAAATAAAAGGAAGTGATTTTGCAATGAGTAAAATTTTTTATATTAAAAATATACTTTTAAGGAAACTTTTTCACCAGGATTATTTTCAAACTACAGGCCCGATGCACAAAATTCGTGCATGGGGTTTTGTGTCACTCATCTCAGCCTGTGCCTTTCGCAGTCTAGGAACCCTTGCTCCTAACCAATTGCCTGCTCGCTCCTAATAGCCTGCCTGCTTGCTCCTTACCATCTGCCTGCTTGCTCCTTACTGCCCACCTACTAGAGACCCGGTGCATGAAATTCGTGCACGGGGGCGGGGGAGGGTGGTCCCTCAGCCCAGCCTGCAAGGTCGCAAACACAAGCGTTCCGAGCCTGGCCTGGCCAGAGGCCAGGCTCACTAATTTCAAACTGATTCATTTGCTAACTCAAAAACCATGGCTATAATCTCAACTGCTATCTGATTTTAATCCTCCTGAGTATTTATATATTTTCTTCTCTTGTCCCTCCCAAAACTAATCCTAGAGTTTTGAGAATCTGGGAACTTGGGCAAAAGAGGAAACAACCAAGAAATCTGAAATCACAGTTCATTACCTCAACCAAAACCAACAGTGCCTTTTTGTTTGTAGTGGCCCAACTCAAATGATCAGATCATGTGAATCATAAAGCACAAAGTACAGGTGTTCTTACTGACTGAAATGTCCAAAGTGTAATTAAGTGTGCTTTCTTGGTAGCAGTGTCATTTACTCTACGCTTCAAACTTTGCATTTCCTTAAGCCTCTCTCTTTGTCGTACAGGCACATGCGGTTGCATCATACTCAGATTCACCAACTGGGACTGGGGAGTGTGTGTTTTTCCTACCGGTCCTCAGTGTTAGCTGTCAGGTGCACTAATCGTTGTTTCCTTGATGCATCTACTGCAGTGGAACACAAGCTCCTGGCAAGAACAGCACCCAGAGAGCATTCCTGACAGATGCGTGGTTTGCTTTAGCCAGGCACTCGGCTGGAAAGTTTCCTCTAACCACGAACACCCACTTTCAATCCTTGAAGCTTGCAGGGCACAGGCTGACTGGGTCCCCGCTAGAAGGGGAAAGGGTTTTACACTCACTCTGCTAGGCTGCTGGACCTGAGCAACAATCTCTCAGCCAAACTCCTCCAACCTCTGTGGACAGGCTGTCCATAGCTCTCAGGTGCTTAGAGAACGCTGAGGTTCCCTCTCTGCAAAAGGGAGCGTGGGCTCACCCAGCTTTAAATCTGGGCACTGGAGGGAGACTGGAAGTTAGGGGTGCGGGGGTGCCGGAGGGAGCAAAACTCAGGAGGCAAAAGAAGTGCAGAAAGGAATGGAGTGCAGGAGAGAGTGGGGATCTCGGGAGCCATTAGGGACATGGGTGAGAGCCAAGACGCCTTAGGGAGCTTGGGGAAATGGGACGCTGGAACCGGCGGGTTCAGAAAGGAGTGTGCTTACATGCACCAGGAGGCACTGGCTTGGAGATCTGCAGAAGACTCCCCAGAGCCTCCAAACTGTGGGTGCAGAGGATGCGAGGAGTTGGGCCAGGGGGTAGGAGGAGACAGCTAGGGACGTGCCTTTGCCCGGGTTGGCTGTAGGAGTCTCACGTGAGGCTCCGGAGGTTGGCTTGGAGGAGTGGGAGCGGGGTGGGGTGGGTGTAGGGTGCCTGGGCTGCAGGCTCAGCATGCTGAGAAACATGCTGAGGTGCTGGTGGCTGTTCCAGCAGCGGCAGTGGCTCCAGCAGCGGCGGCAGAACAGACAGCGCACAGCTCCAGCAGGGAAGGCGCCCAGCACCCATGCCTCTGGCTCCATGCCGCAGCTGCCCTGACCTGGCCTTGACCTTCCTCCGCAGACCCAGCTGCCCTGACCTCTGGGGTGTTCCCCAAAAGTGGCCCATCCCTGCCACACCCCTTGCCCCCAGCCTCCGCAGCTTGGCATGGGCATGGGGACGCTCACCTTGGGTGCCTCCGAGCCCTGCAACCTGTCTTTGGCCGTGCCTCTCCCCAATGGTGTGGCCACCGCAGCGAGAGTGCTGGTTCCCCCATTGCCACCAGTCTCACTGCTGCCCCTGGCCAGTGAGGGCCCTATGCCGTGGTCACAGCAGTGGATGGCCGGCACGGGCCTGCTGATGGCACTTATTGGGCTGCTCATCTGCTTGCCTCGTTGCAAGCTTCCTGGCCTGGACGCCACCATCTTTGTCGGATTAATTTGCATATTTCCTCCTTATTGTCTGTGGGCTCCGCCGTCTTTATAGCGGAGTTACAGTTAATTTGCATATTACTCTTTTATTAGATTGGACTAGAAGGCCCGTGCACAAAAATTTGTGCACTGGCAGGGAAGGGGGGTCCCTCAGCCCAACCTGTGCCCTCTCACGGATCACACTGCCGCTCACCCTGCCCGCCCTGCCCGCCTCGCCCACCCTGTCCAAGAAACCACAGGCCCGGATCCCGCGCTGGGGTGAGCGGCCACTCAGATCTGCTGCCCACCCTGCCCAAGACACAGCAGGCCCGGATCCCGCGCTGGGGCGCACAGCAGTTCTGATCACTCTGCTGCTCGCCCCGCCCACCCGTCCCATCCCGCCCAAGACATGACAGGCCTGGATCCTGGGCTTGGGTGGCCAGCAGCACAGATCATGCTGCCATTCACCCCGCCCACCCCGCCCACGACATGGCAGGCCCAGATCCGCGCTGGGGTGGACAGCAGCTGGGACATGCTGCCGCTCACCCTGCCTGTCCCACCCAAGACTCGGCAGGCCTGGATCCTGTGCTGGGGCGAGCGGCCGCTCAGATTCTGCTGCCGCCCGCCCCGCCCACCCTGCCCAAGACACGGCAGGCCCGGGTCCGCGCTGAGGCACACAGCAGCTCGGACATACTGCCGCTCACCCTGTCCACCCCGCCCAAGACACTGCGGGCCAGGATCTCGCCTTGCACAGCACAGCGGGATCTGCCTGCAGTATGCAAATTAGCCGCCATCTTTGTTGGTGGTTAACCGCCATCTTAGTTGGCAGTTAATTTGCATATCGCCCTGATTAGCCAATGGGAAGGGTAGTGAAGTTATGGTTAATTACCATGTATATCTATTATTAGATGGGATAGTTACCATGCTCCGAACTTATTCATCTTTCTTTTTACTTTAAGTAATTTTTTTATTTTTCCATTACAGCTGACATACAATATTATATTAGTTTCAGGTATACAACCCAGTGATTACACATTATATAATTTACTAAGTGGTCATCCCAATAAATGTAGTACCCATCTGACACTATACTTAGTTATCACAATATTACTGACTATTAGAGGCCTGGTGCACTTCATGCACTCGGGGTGGGGGTGGTCCCTGAGCCTGGCCTGCGCCCTCTCACAGTCCAGGAGCCCTCAGGGGATGTCCAACTCCCGCGGGGAGCGGGCCTAATTCGTCAGTCAGACATTCTTAACACTGCCACAGAGGTGGGAGAGGCTTCCGCCACTGCCACTGCGCTTGCCAGCTGTGAGCCCAGCTCCTGGCTGAGCAGCACTCCCCCTCTGGGAGCACATTGACCACCAGAGGGCAGTTCCTGCATTGAGCATCTGCCCCCTGGTGGTCATTGTGCATCATAGTGACCAGTCATTCTGCTGTTGGGCTGAAACCAGCTCTCTGACTTCCCCCGAGGGGTCCCAGGTTGTGAGAGGGCACAGGCCAGGCTGAGGGACCCCATCAGTGCACAATCGGGGCCAGGAAGGGATGTGGGAAGTTGGCCAGTTGGGGAAGGACTGTAGGAGGGCTCCATGGCATGTCCAGGCTGTCTTGCTCAGTCACGATCAGCTGGACACCAGCAGCAAGCTAACCTACCGGTTGGAGTGCTGCCCCTGGTGGTCAGTGTACGTCATAGCGACTGGTCGACCGGTAGACTTTCTGCCCCCTGGTGGTCAGTAAACATCATACTGAGCAGTTGAGTGGCCTTAGCACATCATTAACATATTACACTTTGGTTGAATGGACAACCGGACACTTAGCATATTAGGCTTTTATTATATAGGCTATTCCCGATGCTGTACTTTACATCCCCATGTAAAGTACACCCCCTATTCTTTAACTACCAATTTTTCCTTTTAATTCTTTCACCTTCTTCATCCATCCCCCCAAGCTTCCTACCTTCCGGCAACTGTCAAAATGTTCTCTGTATCTATGAGACTGTTTCTGTCCTTCTTGTTTATTTTGTTTTTTAGATTTCACATGTAAGTGAAACCGCATGGCATTTGTCTTTATCTGTCTCACTCAGCACAATACTCTACTTCATCCATGCTGTGCAGATAGCAAAATTTCATTCTTTTTTTTTTTTTTTTTTATGACTGTCATGGTCCATTGTATATATGCACCACTTCTTTATCTGTTCATCTATTGACAGACACTTAGGTTGCTTCCATATCTTTGCTACTGTAAATAATGCCACAGTGAACATGTGGGTGCATGTGTCATTTTGATTCATGTTGGGCATTTCTTTGAGTAAATACCCACAAGTAGAATTGTTGGGTCCTTCTTTTTCTGTTATTATATACCCTTTGTTTTAAAGTCTGTTTTGTCTGGTATAAGTATCGCGACTTGAGCTTTTATTTTTTGTTTTTGTTTTTCATTTTCATGAAATCTCTTTTTTCATCCCTTTACTTTCAATCTGTGTCTTTCAATCTGAAGTGAATCACTTGTAGACATCATATATAAGGTTATCTACTCAGCTACCTTGTGTCTTTTTATTAGAGCATTTAATCCATTTTCATTTGGTATTGCCATTTTATTATTCATTTTTTTTTCTTATTCTTAAAGAAGACCCTTTGACATGTCTTGTAACACTGATTTGGTGGTGATGAACTCCTTTAATTTTTTCTTGTCTGAAAAGCTCTTTTTCTGTCCTTCAATTCTAAATTATAGCTTCTTTCTTTAAATAAGTGTGGGATACTCTACTTATACAAAGTTAAACATGTTTTACTTTGTTTCCCTGCAGAATGAAACAGAACCTTTAATGGCAATTTCAGAGCTCAAAAGGGAGTATAAAATGCCAGTTTTCCACATATAATTTGTCATATTTTTTCTTTATTTCTCATAACCTCTCTGGATAATATGTACTTATAACTAAATAATTTGATTATGCAAATTTGTATATAATATTTTTAGACTTATAATCTTTATACTGACTAGCCCATAATCTAAATTGTAATTTTCTTTCTGATGTACTGATCATCAAATTTTATTACATGAGATACTCTATATTAGAATCATTAAGTTAATATCACAATAATTAATCATCAACTCATTAAAATGATATAATAATTAGTATTCTTAAGATAGTTCGCATGATTTTTGGTTATTTTTTTGTTTGTTTTTAAGTATATTTTTATTGGTTTCAGAGAGGGAGAGAGATGGGGAGAGAGAAAACATTAAAGATGAGAGAGAATCATTGATTGCAAGCCCCACACTGGGGACCACTTGCAACTGGTATGTTCCCTGCCCGGAAATTAAACCGTGACCTCCTGGTTCATAGGTCCATACTCAACCACTGAGCCATGCCGGCCAGGCTAGTTATATTGTTTTTAATAACAGTTCTATAAAAGCAAGGAAGAATATTGGATTTCCAATCCAATTTGAGTCCCTTTAAACACAATTCTCAAAGGAATTAAAGACAATTCGTGACCAACTACAACATGTAATTTCTTCCTTTTTTTTTAAGACTTTAGATCTTTCTTTTTCTTTTTCTCATTTAGTTTCATTTTACATTATTTCTAGTCACTATTATATTTGCCTTTAGTCTCTCCTGAGTCTTAGTCTCTGTCATGAGCTCTGTGTCCCCTACCCTTAAACACTGGTATTCTCTAGAGTTCATTGGTCCCCTCCCTGCCCTTCCCTGCCCTACCCTTTCTCCTTGTTCTGTTCACCCATCTTTTTACACACTCTCCCAAATCATCTTGGAAATACCCATAGTTTCATTTGCCTTTAACCACTTATGAGTCCCATAGCCCCATATCATCTCCTGTGTTCTAAACTCTCATTTCCAGTTGCCTATAGACCATCTCCGCACATGACCCTGGATATCAGACTTAGTGATTCTCAATCCAACTTTGGCATCTTGCTCCCAAACACATCTCCTCTGTTCTTTCTCTGCTCTGGAGGCCTACAGGGACCCAAATCAGAACCTTGAGAATCTGTCCTTGCATCCAGTCTGTTACTAAGACAATACTGTTTTTAAATGTTTATTACTATTTCTTCACTTTTGCTCCCTTCATCACAATCAAACTTCATTGCTTTCCATCTGGACTCCTGCAAGCACCTCCTGCCTAAGCTAACCTTCTCATCTTTAAAGATTCTAAATGTAAAACTATTCACTCCACTTTCCATCATATTGGCATAAAGTTCAAGTTCTTTGCTCAGAGTATAGGTCTTTCATAAATTTCACTCCTTCCCCACCTTCCTTTCTACCTCACTTGCTAAATCTCCATTCATGGCCATTACCCCTGCAGGACTGAGCCTCCTCTGTGCCACTGCTCATCTGCATCTTTTCTCCTTGTAAAACCTTTGCCCACCATGGAGTCGCTGGTGAGGTCTACCAGTAAGTGTCAACACTTACCTCTAGGGTACCTCCTATGCCTAGGCCAGCTCCCCCTCCTCTTTAATCTCAGCACATACTATGCATCTATCTCTGATTATACCAGTCTCTCATGTCATGATGACTATTTGCTTTTCTTACAAATTTATGAATTCTCCACATCACTGGATGTCCTTAAAGACAGGTGTGTCTTTGTACACCTTTCTGTTCCTAGCAGCAAGCACAGCAGCTGCTTCTGGAAATGGGCTTGAGGAATGTTTCCAACATAAAGTAATACTGATTTATTTATGGCTTGTTCTCAGATAGTATTAAGAGAAATAGTTTTACAATTCATGACTTTCATGAGTGGGATTTTTATGAGTAACCAAAATCACTCAGACTTCATCAGCTTCAAAAGCTACATTTCCCTTTAATACCCAATCACCGGAACCTAAGCCTCTGTCCAATTTGCCTTACAGAAATTGCCATCTTTGTTTTATTTCTCATCCCAAAGTACTTTCATTCCTGGTGATGGCTGGCTTTCTCAGCATTAGCTGACTCCTCACTACTGCTTTGTTTCTATACTGGTCACCCTTTACTGGCTTGAGACCAGCTTTCTGCCAGCTAAGCTGTGTTTGTTTGTTTTTTCCTTGCACTGTGGTATTCCATGGGTAGTGGGATGATATGCAAAACCTAAGGATTTAAGGACCTGAAAATAGCTGCTAGCTAGAGTTGCTCTTTCAGTCTGCAGTTCCAGGCCATCCACAGAATCCCATTTTTGGTGTTTGTCTTCCTGGCCTTTGATCTAGGGGGAAGCATTGTCATTGTCATGATTTAGTTAATGGTGCCTCTGCAGTCAGAATGCTTGAGTTTTAATTCTGACTCTGCTACATATTAGTTGTTAACAAGTTATTTAACTTTCTTATGCCTCAGTTTCCTTCTTTGTAAATTAAGGATAATAATAGTACCTCCAATATAGTGTTGATATAATGATGAAAAGATTTGATAATTGTAAAGTAGTTATAACAGTGCTTGGAACATAATAAGATCTCAGCATGGATGGACCTGGAGAGTATTATGCTAAGCAAAATAAGCCAGTCAAAGAAAGATAAGTATCACATGATCTCATTCATATGTGGAATCTAATCAACAAAAGAAACTGATGCATAAAATAGAACCAGAGACATAGAAGCATGGAATAGACTGACAAATTTCAGAGGGAAGGTGGGGTGAGGGGATAGGGAGAGAGTTATCACCAGGAATTTATATGCATATATGAATTACCCATGGACACAGAAACTAGAGTGGTGAAGGCCTGGGAGGAGTGGTATGGGGTGGAGAGGGTCAATGGGGGAAAAAAAAACAAAACTATACAAACAAAGGGGACATAAAAAAATAGGAGCTCAGTAAGTGTTACTATTATATATTTTTTCATAGTCAACATAGCTTCCTTCCAGGTCTACATGGAGTCTAGGACTCATTCCTTTGGGTTCTATGAAAGAGCATAGTCTCCACCTTAGCCTTATCTCTCAAGTCTTCTTCATTCCACAGTAATGACTTTTTAAAAGAACAGCTGCCAATGGAACTGTATATATTTTTCAGGAGATAACAGTCCCTGCCCTACACAGCTGTGTGGCATTGCTTTTTTATTACTAAAAAGATAGAAGATTTGCCCTAGCCAGTTTGCACAGTGGTTAGTGTCAGCCCGCGGACTGAAGGTTCCCAGGTTTGATTCCTGTCAAAGGCACGTACCTCAGTTGCAGGTTTGATTCCTCGGCCCTGGTCAGGCCATGCACGGGAGGCAACCGATTGATGTTTCTCGCAGGGTCAATGTTCTTCTCTCTCTAAAATCAATAAACGTATTCTTGGGTGAGGTTTAAAAAAAAAATTGTTACTAAAGATAAATGACATTTTATAATAGTGAAAGTATCAATCCATCAAGAATACATAGCACTTATGTACACTTGAAGACAGAACTCCAAAATACATGAAGCAAATATTAAAAGAACTAGAGGGTGGAATAGACAATTCAATAAATAATAGTTGGGAACTGTGATTCCTCACTTATAATAATGAGTAGAACAAGTAGGTACACAATTAGAAAGGAAATAAAAGCCACAAATAACCTTATAAAACTAGCCAAAACAGACACATATGTATACAACGCTCTACCAAACAATAGCAGATACACATTTTTCTCAAGTGCACATATGACTTTCTGAAGGCTACACCTCCTGGTTAGGCCATAAACAAACCTCAATAAGTTAAAAACAATTGAAATCATGCAAACTATATTCTACCACATGAAATAAAATTAGAAATAAGTAACAATAGAAGGAAATTTGGGAAATCACAAATATTAGGAAATTAAATAGCACAATCCTAATAATCAAAGGAGCCAAAAGAAAATCGCAAGAGAAATTAGAAAACACTTTGAGATGAAAAAACAAAAACACAATATACCAAAGTTTATGGGATGCAGCTACTAGTAAAACAGTACCTAAAGGGAAATTTATAGCTATAAACATCTACAAAAAATAATAAATCTCAGGTAATCCAACTTTCCACCTTAGAAATAAACCAAATCCAAAGCAAGCAGGAGGAAATCTTAAACTTTAGAGCAGAAGTAAATGAAATAAAGAAAAAAAAAAAACAGTACACAAACTCAACAAAACCAAAAATTGGTTCTTTGAAGAGATCAACAACATTGAAAAAACTTAAGCCAAACTGACCAAGAAAATAATACACAAATATTAAAATCAGGAATGAAAATAAGAACATTGCTAACAACTTGACAGAAATTAAAGAGTACTGTAAGGGAATACTATGAATAATTGTATGCCAACAAATTAGAAAACCTAGAGGAAATAAATTCTTAGGAAGATGCAAACAACTGAAACTGACTCAAGAGGAAATGGAAAACAAGAGACTGAATTAATAACTCAAAATTTCTGACAAAGTACAGCTAAGGCCCAGATGGCCTCCTTAGGGAATTCTACCAAATGCTCAATGAAGGTTTTTTTAAATGTATTTGCTCTTCTTCTTCTTTTTTTTTTTTAATATGTTTTTATTTGATTTTAGAGAGAGAGAGGAAAGGAGAGGGAAAAAGAGATAGAAACATCAATGAGAGAGAAACATCAACTTCTGCCTCCTGCACACCCCCTGCTGGGGATCATGCCCACAACCCAGGCATGTGTCCTGACCAGGAATTGAACTGGTGACCTGTTGGTGCAATGAAGGTTTGAATACTAAACTTTTGCAAACTCTTAAAAAGAAGTAAGAATAGTGACTTCTTTCCCACTCATTCTATGAGGCAAGTATTACCCTTCTGTTCTTGTGCCAGAAATCCAATATTCTTCCTTGCTTTTATAGAACTGTTATTAAATAACAATTTATTAGCAAAATCAAACAAAGACATCACAAGAAATGAAAACTACAAACCAATATCCAAAAATGTTTAACAAAATACTAGCCAACCAAATGCAGCAACATATAATAAGGACTGTACACCATGACCAAGTGGGGTTTATGCCAAGAATGAAAGGTTGGTTTGTCATATGAAATTTAATTGATATAAAGCAAAATAAGAACAAGAACCATATGATATCACTCATGTGGCATCTAAAACAAAAAGCAACAAATAAACAAAATAAGTAAACTCATGGACACAGACCAAATTTTGGTGGTTATAAGAGGGGAAAGGGTTGGAGAAGGATGAAGAGGGTAAAGGGGGTCACATATGTGGTGACTAAAGGAAACTAGACTTCGGGCAATGAGCATACAATGGAATACAGAGATGATGTGTTATATAGTTGTTCACCTAAAACTTATGTTATTGACCTTTGTTACTCCAATAAATTTAATCTTTTTAAATTAGAAATCAGTAACAATAGAAGGAAGTTTGGGAAATTACAAATATCAGGAAATTAAATAGCACAATCCTAAATAATCAAAGGAGCAAAAAGAAATCGCAAAATGAATTTGAACCCCTATATCACACTACATACAAAAAAAAAAGAAAATATAGGTATGTATGTGTGTGTGTGTGTGTGTGTGTGTGTGTGTGTGTGTGTATATATATATATATATATATATATATATATATATACACATATACATACATCTCATATAGGACAAAAACCACATGATCACATCAATAGATATAGAAAAGGCGTTTGACCAAATGAAACATCCTTCATAATAAAAACATGCAACAAACTAGAATGAGAAGAAACCTTCTGAACCTGAGAAAAGGCATCTATGAAAATCCCACATTATACTTAATAAAAATAGAATATGTTCCCCCTACAATCAAGAACAGAGGATTTCTTCTCATGCCACTTCTATTCAGCATTGTACTAGAGGCTCTAGCCAGGGTAATTAAACAAGAAAAAGAAATAAAAGTCATCTGGATTGGAAATACAGAAGCAAACTATCTATTTGTAGATGATATGATCTTGTATACAGAAAATCCTAAGAAATGCACACAAACATGCATAGATAGCACTAATAAATGAGTTCATTAATGTAGTAGGATACAAGATCAATATACAAAAATCCCCTGCTATTTCTATGCACGAACAATTTGAACAAGCCCAAAGAAAGTAATAGTATAATTCTACATATAATAACATTTTAAAAAGAATAAAATATTTAGGAGATTTGTACACTGAAAATAAACTATTGGCCCTAGCCAGTTTGGCTCATTGGATAGAGCCTCAGCCTGCAGACTGAAGGGTCCTGGGTTCAATTCTGGTCAAGGGTATATGCCCAGGTTGCAGGCTCGATCCCCAGTAGGGGGCATGCAGGAGGCAGCCAATCAAGGATTCTCTCATCATTGATTCTATTTCTCCCTTCCCCTCCCTCTCTGGAATCAATAAAAATATATTTTTTTAAAAAAACTACTGTTGAAAGAAATTAAAGAAGACTAATGGAAAGATATCCCATATAGATTTGAGAAGTAAATATTATTAAATGGCAGTGCTCCCCAAATTGATCTGCAGTTTCAATACAATTCTTAAACAATTTCCCAGCAGGCTTTTTTAAAGAAATTGGCGAGCTAATCTTCAAGTATATATGGAAATAAAAAGCACTCGGAATAACCCGAGCAATCTTGAGGGGGAAAAACAAATTTGGAAGACTGACCTCCCAATTTCCAAACTTACTACAAAGCTACCAAAGTCAAGACCATATAGTACTGGCATAATGATTGGCATGTAGACCAATAGGATAGAATTGAAAGTCCAGAAACAAATTCAATTGATTTTTGACAAAGATACTACAAAAATTCCTTGCAGAAAGAATACTCTTTTCAACAAATAGTACTAAGATAACTGAATATCAATACACAAAAGAATGAATTTGAACCATTATATCACACTACATACAAAAAAGGAAACTAAAATGGATAAAAGACATACATGCAATAGTGATAAGTATAAAACTTTTAGGATAAAATATAGGTATAAGTATTCATAATCTATGACAAAGCAGCAATTTTTTTTATTTTTAAATAAATCTTTATTGATCAGATTATTACAGATGTCCCTCTTCCCCCCTCCCCCCCCATATCTCCCCTCCACCTGGTTCCCACCCCACCCCATGCCCTTACCCCCCGCCACTGTCCTCATCCATAGGTGTAAAATTTTTGTCCAATCTCTTCCCACACCCCTTACACTCCCTTCCCCCCAAGAATTGTCAGTCCACTCCCATTCTATGCCCCTGCTTCTATTATATTCACCAGTTTATTCTGTTCATCAGATTTTTTTTATTGCCTTAATTTTTAGATTCACTTGATAGATATGTATTTGTTGTCACTTTGTTGTTCATAATTTTATCTTTACCTTTTTCTTCTTCTTCCTCTTCTTAAAGAATACCCTTTAGTATTTCATATAATACTAGTTTGGTGGTGATGAACTCCTTTAGCTTTTTCTTGTCTGTGAAGCTCTTTATCTGACCTTCAATTCTAAATGATAGCTTTGCTCGATAGAGCAATCTTGGTTGTACGTTCTTGCTATTCATCACTTTGAATATTTCTTGCCACTCCCTTCTGGACTGCATGGGTTCTGTTGAGAAATCAGCTGACAGTCATATGGATACTCCCTTGTAGGTAACTAACTGTTCTTCTCTTGCTGCTTTTAAGATTCTCTCTTTGTCTTTTGCCCTTGGCATTTTAATTATGATGTGTCTTGGTGTGGTCCTCTTTGGATTCCTCTTATTTGGGGTTCTCTTTGCTTCCTGGACTTATAAGTCTATTTCTTTCATCAGGTAGGGGAAGTTTTTTGTCGTTATTTCCTCAGATAGGCTTTCAGTATCTTGCTGTCTCTCTTCTTCTGGCACCCGCATAATTCGGATGTTGGTACGTTTGAAGTTGTCCCAGAGGCTCCTTACAGTATCTTCATATTTTTGGATTCTTTTTTCTTTTCAGGATGGGTGTTTTCTGCTTCCCTTGTATTTCAAATCTTTGACTTGATTCTTGGGATCCTCTAGTCTGCTGTTGGATCTCTGTATATTATTCTTTATTTCAGTCAGTGTATGCTTAATTTCTGATTGGTCCTTTTCCATTTTTTTTATTTTATTTTTTTTTAATTATTATTAGTTAAGGTATTACAAATGTGTCCTCATCCCCCCCATTTACCCCCAACCTCCTCCCACACACACACACTCATGCTCCCATCCCCCTTTTGTCCATGTCCATTGGTTTGGCTTATATACATGTATACAAGTCCTTCGGTTGATCTCTTCCCCTTACCCCCGCCCTCCCCTACTTTCCTTCTGGGGATTGATAGCCTGATCGCTGTTTCTCAGTCTTTGGGTCTGTCCCTTTTCATCAGTCTATGTTGTTCTCTATAATCCACAAATGAGTGAGATCATGTGGTATTTATCTTTCTCTGACTGGCTTATTTCACTTAGCATAATGCTCTCCAGTTCTATCCATGCTGTTTAAAAAGGCAAGAGTTCCCTTTTTTTTTTTTTTTTTACCGCAGCATAGTATTCCATTGTGTATATGTACCACAGTTTTCTAATCCACTCATCTGCTGATGGGCACTTAGGCTGTTTCCAAATATTAGCTATGGTGAATTGTGCTGCTATGAACATAGGGGTGCATATATCCTTTCTGATTGGCTTTTCTGGTTTCTTGGGATATATTCCTAGTAGTGGGATCACTGGGTCAAATGGGAGTTCCATTTTTAGTCTTCTGAGGTAGCTCCATACTGTTCTCCACAGCGGCTGCACCAGTCTGCATTCCCACCAGCAGTGCAGAAGGGTTCCTTTTTCTCCACATCCTCTCCAACACTTGTTGTTTGTTGATTTGTTGATGATAGCCATTCTGACAGGTGTGAGATGATAACGCATTGTCGTTTTGATTTGCATCTCTCGTATAATTAGTGACTTTGAGCAGGTTTTCATATGTCGTTCGGCCTTCTGTATGTCCTCTTTCGAAAAGTGTCTATCTAGGTCCGTTGCCCATTTTTTTATTGGGTTGTTTATCTTCCTTTTGTTATGTTTCATGAGATCCCTGTAAATGTTGTAAATTAAACCCTTATCGGTGGTATCATTGGCAAATATGTTCTCCCATGTAGTGGGTCTTCTTGTTGTTTTGTTGATGGCTTCCTTTGCTGTGCAAAAGCTTTTTATTTTGATGTAGTCCCATTTGTTTATTTTCTCTTTAGTTTCCATTGCCCTAGGAGCATTATCAGAGAAGAAATTTCTTCAGCATATGTTTGCGATTTCGCTGCCTGTGGATTCCTCTAGTATTTTTATGGTTTCCCGTCTTACGTTTAAGTCTTTTATCCATTTTGAGTTTATTTTTCTGTATGGTGTGAGTTGGTGATCTAGTTTCATCCTTTTGCATGTATCTGTCCAATTTTCCCAACACCATTTATTGAAAAGACTGTCTTGACTCCATTGTATGCTCTTGCCTCCTTTGTCGAATATTAATTGGGCATAGTGGTTTGGGTCAATTTCTGGGGTCTCTATTCTATTCCATTAATCTGTATGTCTGTTCTTGTGCCAGTACCAAGCTGTTTTAAGAACAGTGGCTTTGTAATACTGTTTGATATCTGGTATTGAGATGCCACCTACTTTGTTCTTTCTCAGGATTGCTGCAGCTATTTGGGGTCTTTTTTTATTCCAGATGAATTTTTGGAACGTTCGTTCTAGATTTGTGAAATATGCCATTGGTAAATTAATGGGGATTGCATTGAATCTATAAATTGCTTTGGGTAATATGGACATTTTGATGATGTTGATTCTACCAATCCATGAACACGGTATATTCTTCCATCTGTTTATGTCTTCCTCTATCCCTTTTTAGTGTCCTGTAGTTTTCAGCATATAAGTCTTTTACCTCCTTAGTTAAGTTTATTCCTAGGTATTTTAATTTTTTTGGTGCAATGGTAAATGGGATTGCTTCTGTAGTTTCACTTTCTGTAAGTTCACTATTGGTGAAAAGAAATGCCATGGATTTCTTAGCATTAATTTTGTATCCTGCTACATTGCCGAATTCATTTATTAAGTCTAATAATTTTTTGATGGAGTCTTTAGGGTTCCGTATGTACAGTATCATGTCATCTGCAAATAAGGACAGTTTTACTTCTTCTTTTCCAATCTGGATGCCTTTTATTTCTTCTTCGTGTCTGATCGCAATGGCTAGTACTTCCAGTACTATGTTGAACAGGAGTGGTGAGAGGGGGCATCCCTGTCTTGTTCCTATTTTTAGGGGGAATGGTTTTAGTTTTTGCCCATTGATTATGATGTTGGCTGTGGGTTTGTCATATATGGCTTTTATTATGTTGAGGTATGATCCCTCAATTCCTATCGTGCTGAGAGTTTTTATCAAGAAAGGGTGTTGGATTTTGTCAAATGCTTTTTCGGCATCAATTGATATGACTATGTGTTTTTTTCTCTCAATTTGTTTATGTGATGTATCACATTTATTGATTTGCGGATATTGTACCATCCTTGCATCCCTGGGATAAAACCTACTTGGTCATGGTGTATGATCTTTTTGATGTACTGCTGGATCCGATTTGCTAGGATTTTGTTGAGGGTTTTGGCATCTATGTTCATGAGGCACATTGGCCTATAATTCCCTTTCATTGTATTGTCTTTATCTGGTTTTGGGATTAGGGTGATGTTGGCTTCATAGAATGAGCTAGGAAGTGTTCCTTCCTCTTGGATCTTTTGACATAGTCTGAGGAGGATAGGTTTTAGGTCTTCCTTGAATGTTTGGTAAAACTCCCCTGTGAAGCCTTCTGGCCCCGGGCTTTTGTTTGCTGGAAGCTTTTTGATTACTGCTTCAATTTCCTCCATATTATTGGCTTATTGAGATTTTTAGATTCTTCCTGGTTAAGTTTTGGAAGGTTGTATTTTTCTAGGAATATGTCCATTTCCTCCAGGTTGTCTAGTGTGTTGGAGTAGAGTTGTTCGTAGTATTTTCTAACAATCCTTTGTATTTCTATGGGGTCTGTTGTTATTTCTCCTCTTTCATTTCTGATTTTGTTTATTTGGGTCCTCTCTCTTTGTTTCTTGGTGAGCCTGGCTAGGGGTGTATCAATCTTGTTTATCCTTTCAAAGTACCAGCTCTTGGTTTTGTTGATCTTTTGTATTGTTTTTTTGGTCTCTATGTCGTTTATCTCCACTCTGATCTTTGTTATTTCCTTCCTTCTGCTTACAGTGGGCTTTTTTTGTAGCTCTCTTTCTAACTCTTCGAGTTGTAGAGTTAGGTCATTTATTCTCATTGTTTCTTGTTTCTTGCTGTAGGCTTGTAGAGCTATGAACTTCCCTCTCAAGACTGCTTTTGCTGTGTCCCATAGGTTTTGGATTGTTGTGTTTTCATTGTCATTTGTTGCCATGATGTTTTTTATTTCTTCTTTGATCTCACTGGTAACCCAGTCATTGTTTAATAGCATGCTATTTAGTCTCCATGTGTTTGATTTTTTTGGATTGTTTTTGTTGTAGTTGATTTCCAGTTTTATGCCTTTGTGGTCTGAGAAGATGCTTGATATGATTTCAATTTTCTTGAATTTGAAGAGACTTTGTCTGTGACCCAATATATGGTCTATCTTTGAAGATGACAAATGTGCACCTGAGGAGAATGTATATTCTGTGGCTTTGGGGTGAAATGTTCTGAAGATGTCAATTAATTCCATCTGATCTAGTGAGTCATTTAGGATTGATGTTTCTTTGCTGAGTTTCTGTTTAGAGGATTTGTCCAGTGGAGATAATGGGGTGTTAAGGTCCCCTACTATGATTGTATTGCTGTCAATCTCTCCCTTGATCTCCTCCAGAAGATTTCTTACGTATTTGGGTGCTCCTATATTGGGTGCATATATATTTACCAGAGTTATTTCTTATTGTTGGACTGCTCCCTTTAGTATTATGAAGTGGCCTTCTTGATCTCTTTTTATGCCCTTCACTTTGAGATCTAATTTGTCAGATATAAGTATTGCTACCCTGGCTTTTTTTTCACTTCCATTGGCCTGAAAAACCTTTTTCCATCCCTTCACCATCAGTCTGTGTGCGTCTTTTTTCTGAGGTGGGTTTCCTGTAGACAGCAGATATATGGGTCATGTTTTCTTATCCACTCATTTACCCTATGCCTTTTGACTGGGGAATTTAATCCATTAACATTTAAAGTTATTATTGTTAGAAACTTGTTAGTCTCCATTTTTGTTCTTTACCGCTGCGTTCCTTCTTTGTTTCCTGTTTTTTTCTATTTACAGCAGACCCTTTAGCATTTCTTGCATTGCTGGTTTGGTTGTAATAAACTCCCGTAGACCGTTTTTGTCTGTGAAGCTCCTGATTTGACCCTCAATTTTGATTGATAGCCTCGCTGGGTACAGTATTCTTGGATTCAGACCCTTCCTTTCCATGACTTTGTATATTTCATTCCATTCCCTTCTTGCCTGATGTGTTTCTGTTGAGAAATCGGTTGCTAGTCTGATGGGGGATCCTTTGTAGGTAACTTTCTGTCTCTCTCTGGCTGCTTTTAAGATTCTTGTTTTGTCGTTGGTGTTTGCCAATTTAATTATTATGTGCCTTGGAGTCGGTCTTTTCGGGTTCATTTTGTTTGGGACTCTGTGAGCTTCTTGGATTTGTGTGAGTTTTTTACTCCCTTTATCAGGGAAATTTTCTGTTACTATTTTTTCAAACAGGTTTTCTATTCCTTGCTCAGTTTCCTCTCCTTCTGGCACCCCTATTATTCGGATGTTGTTTCATTTAGCATTGTCTCAGAGTTCTCGTAGGCTCTCCTCCTGCTTTTTAATTCTTTTTTTTCTAGAAGCTGTTCTGTTTGGGTATTTTTTTCTACCTTGTCTTCTAGCTCGCTGATGCGGTCCTCTGCTTCTTCTAGTCTACTGTTGATGCTCTCTATTGAGTTCTTTATGGCACTGATGTCATTTTTCATTTCTTCTTGGTTTCTCTTCATTTCCTCTTGGTTCTTCTTCATTTCCTCTTGGTTCCTACACATATTGTTGAATTGGTCTTCCATTATTTTCATCCACGTTATGGCCATTTTTCTGAGTTCTTTCTCTGACAGGTTGCTTGCCTCCATTGCCTCCATTTCGTTTACTTCCTTTTCTGATGATGCCTGTTTTTCTTTCATATTTGGGTTGTTTCTTTGTTTCACCATGATTTCTCCTCTCAAGGTGTTTGGTTATGTAGTTCTCTCTCTGCTGCGCTGATTGAAAGGCACAAAATACAACACAACAAGGCACACTGTACAAGGCACTGAACTAAATGCATTCACGATATTAATAACCCCAAATAAAGGTGACCCCCGCGCGAAGAGAATTAGGGGATAAAGAAGAAAAAAGAGAAAAAGATTAAAGAGAAAAATAAAAAACAAAAAGGAGTGCCGAAATGAGATTGGGAAAAGGGAGAGAAGAAAAAAACAAAGAGACAAAAAAAAAAAAAGTAAGAGAATGAAATAGAGGTGGGGAAGAGGCTATTTGTATGGGGAGAAAACTCCAAGAAACCGCAACCAATCTCAATGAACTCCAGCAGCAGATCCCTGGAGACTAATGCAAACTACAAACAACCTCCAATATCAAGCGAGGCAAGGGAAAACAGAAGCACAAAAATATCCAGATAAAGAAAAAGTAAGCAAAACAGAAAAATGAAAATGAAAAACAAAACAATTTCCCACACAAGCATAAAAAACCCCAATATACTCAAAATCAAGCAAACACTAGCAAAACGACAGAGAGAGAGAGAGAAAAAAATTAGATAGTGAAGAAAGATAAGAGAGAGGTGTATATGGCTTTAGAGCGAGAGATTGGAAATTAGATATATAAGTAGGCTGAAATTTAGACAGTGGGTAGAAAGAAGGAATAGGGAAAATCCAAAGCAGGAATAGGGTAAGAGAAACAGGACAACAAAAGGGGAAAAGTGAGGAAGAGAGTTTTGGCTTAAGGGTAAATGTGAGATAGAGAGAAATGATGCTAAAGGAACGATGAAAATAGAGTGTAGAACATTAATCCCAAAATAAAATAAAGAAAAATAAAAAAATAAATGACACTTGAAAAAATGGTAAAAGGATAGCAATAATACTGGTTAAAAAATGTAGTAATTAAAAAGGTAAAATCAAACGATGAAAAAAATAAAAAATAAAAAAAATAAAATAGGTTCTTAATGAAATGGTGAAAAAAGAATTAAAAAAAATATATATATATAAAAATATTCAGGTGCTTCAGATCTTCCACTCTTCTTTTTGGCAAGCCTTAGTCCTGCCAGGCATTCAGGGGAGTGTTGAACTTCCCTGCAATACACTGTCCCTCTGTGCAGTAAACCACAGACCTGATTTTAAGGCAGGTTGTATTTGTTTACCAGACTGCCTTTATTTGTGATCACAGAAGAGACAGTTCGTGGCTCTGCCTCTGGGTGGCAGTGTGTCTGGATTGACTTCCAAGGCTATAAGTCCTCTCTATCAGTAGGGTTTTTTTTTTTTTTCCTCTATGGTATTTGGAACTGATTTGGGAAAGACCACTGCCCAGAGCTGGTTCTTTGTTACTGCCCGCTGTTTCCCAGGCTCCCCAAAAAGAACTTTCCCCTACAGGCTCTGCGAATGACCCCAACTGGAGAATCCCATGCACTGGGTTTAATAATCAAATGCACGGATCTAAGGGGAACTGTAACAGGAGCCTGATACGTTGTGCGAATCCGCAAGCCTCCACCTTCCAGGTCTGCGCACAGTCTCCGCACGCAGTCTCCGCGCGCACATTCGCCCCTGGCACCAAGCAGCCAGCAGATTGGCAAAGTCCAAGGCTGCTTTTTTACATCCAGTCCAGCTATGGGCTTATTTTTAGCGTTCCCTTCTGCCAGCAGCCCTGTGGGGCCCCTTCCCCACTCGCGGGTCACGCTGGTCCCAACAGCTGAAGACTCTGTGGGGCGCAGATTTTGCCCCGCGTGCCCGAGCTCGGTTCTCTCTCCAACCCGAATTGCAAACCGCACCTTTAGGGGATGTCTAACCTTTCCGTGAGAAGAAGCAGTGCTTGTCTGAGTTCACGCAGTCATGCTGCTTGCGATCCCTTGTTTCCAGGTTAGTAGCTGGTCTCTGGATGCCGGCAACAACCACCCAAGATGGTGCTGTCTCCGCTGCTTAGCTGGCGCACCATGAGAGGTTTCAGCCGCAGTCTCCAACTGTCCTTTTTTTCCTGGGGGTTCTCGGTCTTTCCTAGCTGCAGACAGTCTCTCAGCTGAAAATCCTCTGCCTATTCGGGCTGTATGTTACCCGTTTCAGCTGCTCACCCTTATCTGCTCCAGGACAAGGCACAGGACACGTCCGTTTATACCGCCGCTATTTTCCCTCCCCTTCCATTTTTTTTTTTTTTTTTGGCATTCTCATTAAGATCCTTGAAGGTTTCACTAAGTTCCTCAGAGGTTTGAAGAAGATTCTTGAGTAACCTTATACCTGTGGTTTTGAACTCTATATCCAGTAGTTTGCTTTCCTCCATTTCTTTCATTTGTGACATGTTTCTTTGTCTCTACATTTTAGCTGCTTCCCTGTGTTGATAGAGTGTCTTTGTGTGGTAGGTATTCTATTGGGCCCAGTGGCTCAGCCTCCCCAATTACCTGAGGTGGACACTCTTTGTGCACCCCTTTGTGGGCTGGGTGCACAGTCTTGTTGTAGTTAAGCCTTGATTGCTGTTGGTATCCCTGGGAGGAAATGACCTCCAGGCCAATTGACTGCGAGGAGCCGCTGTGTCTATAGTGGAAGAACTGCTGTGCTGGAGACACCATTATGGGGCAGGACTTGCTCCAGTGGGGCTTTGGTGCTCACTGAGTCTGCCTCTTGAGTGTGTCACTTATGGATGTGAGGAGTTGAAATCTGGTATCTGACTACTGGGTACACTGACTCCTGGATCTCTAAGGAGGTGCAAAGTCAGCCACTGCATGAGTCCACCCAGCAGGAGCTACAGTGAGACCTGCAGATTTCTCCTCTTTGTTTGGAGTTTGGAAGTTTTGGAGCTCTCTAACCTAGCTGCAGTTTGTTAGGTTAGGCAGTGAAAGGACATGCGATTCATTTGCACCACTGCGCACAGCTTGGGTGGGGTTGTAAATTGGGTTGGGCGGGATCTCAGAGAATCACCAGGGTGGAGCAAACAGTGATGACTGCCCATCAGCCCTCTCCACATCTCCATTTCTCCTTGTCTCGGCATCCCCAAGTCCCCAAGTCTGGCGCCCCCACAGTAACAATGATCCCTGCGAGCAGCTCTGCGAGAAAGCCACCCTCACTTTTCAACGTGATGCAAGACAGTCCAGTTTCTCCCCGTAGGAGTCTGGGTCCCGAGCCTTGCTGGAAACAAGTTTAGTGTAGTCGGGAGCTTGTATCTCCCTTCCGATTGAAAAAAACCGTGCACCCAGTTGCAGCCCATTTTGTGTGCCTCCATACCTCTGCTCTTGGCACCTCCACAGCTCCTACCCAGTCTCAATGTGCTTTTTTCTTTCCTTCTAGTTGTAGAACTTCCACTTAGCCAGCTTTCCCATGATTCTGGATGATAGCCGTTTTGTCTTTTAGTTGTTTTAATGTGGTTTTGGGGGGTGGCACGTACAGGTATATACCTTATGCCGCCATCTTGGTTCTCTGCCTAAGCAGCAATTTCTTATATATGAGATCTAAAACACAGTCAACCAAAGAAAAATAGATAAATTGAATTTCATAAAAATTAAAAACTTGTGTGTGTCAAAGAATACTATTAAAGAGAAAAGGCAGTCTACAGAATGAAAAAATATTTATAAATCATTTATCTGGCAAGAGATTTTTAGCCTAAATATGTAAACAATACTTACAATGCAACAACAAAAAGATTAAGAAATTCATTTTTAAAGTGGTTTAAGGAAGGATTTGAATAGACATTTTTCCAAAGAAGATATACAGATGTCCAGTAAGTACATGAAATGGTGCTCATCATCATTAGTCATCAGGAAAATGCAAATCAAAAGCACAATAGGAGCCTGGCTGGTGTGCCTCAATGTTTGAGCATCAACCCATGCACCAAAAGGTCACCTATTCAATTCCCAGTCAGGGTACATGACCAGGTTGCAGGCTCAATCCCCAATAGGGGGCATGCAGGAGGCAACCAATCAATGTTCCTCTCTCATCAATGTTTCTCTCTCTATATCTATCTTCCTCTCTCTCTAAAATCAATAAAAATAGATTTTTAAAGAAAACATAATAGATACCACTTCACACTCAGTAAAATTACTAAAATAAAAGATAATAAGTATTGGTGAGGATGTGGACAAATTAGAGCCCTCATACACTTCTAATGGGAGTGTGAAGCCCTTTAGAAAATAGCTTGACAGTTCCTCAAAAAGTTGAACATGGAGTTACCATTTGCCAACTCTAATATATATATATATATATATATATATATATATATATATATATATATATATATATGTGTGTGTGTGTGTGCGTGTGTGTGTGTGTATACACACACACACGCACGCACGCACACACACACAGTGGGGCCTTGACTTATGAGTTTAATTCATTCTGAGACTGAGCTCGTTAAGGAGCTCATTAAGGAGCTTGTTAACTCAAATTACTCTATCAACTCAATGCAAAAAAATAGGCCGAGAGACAGCTGGTATCTCAAAAAAACTCCTTAGTTGGGACACTCGTAAGTCAAGGCCCCACTGTGTATGTATGTATATATCCTATCTAATAATAGACAACATAGTAATTGACCATACCTCCGCTACACTTCCCATTGGCTAATCAGCAAGATATGCAAATTAACTGGCAACAGAGATGGCAGCTGGCAGCCACGCAGCTGAAGCGAGCAGGAGGCTTGCTCGCTCCAATGATGGAGGAAGCCAAGGTTCCCCGCCTGCCGTGGCCCAGCTCTGAGCTCCTGAAGCAATAACGTTTCAATTATAGAAGCTAAACAAACCCCAGATACCTGCTTTCAGCCAGCCATGGCCTCATAGCTGGAGCCAGACCTCAGAGCTGTAGCCAGCTCTCAGCTCAAATGACAGCTACAGAAGGTAAATAAATCCCAGAATAAAAAAAAAAGTGAAAAAGCAGTGGCTGGGAGCTTCAGTTGCCCACCAGCCTGAAAATGGCCCTCAGCCCCTCACCCAGGCTGACCAGGCACCCAAGCGGGACCCCCACCATGATCCGGGACACCCTTCAGGGCAAACTAGCTGGCCCCCACCCGTGCACCAGGCCTCTATCCTATATAGTAAAAGGGTAATATGCAAACTGACCCTAACAGCAGAAAGACTGGGAATGACTGGTCACTATGACACACACTGACCACCAGGGGGCAGACACTCAATGCAGGAGCTGCCCTCTGGTGGTCAGTGCGCTCTCACAGGGGGGAGCTCTGCTCAGCGACAAGCCAGGCTGATGGCTGCCAGGACAGCAGTGGTGGTGGGAGCCTTTCCTGCCTCCTCAGCAGCGTTAAGGATGTCTGACTGCAGCTTAGGTCTGCTCCGCGCTGGCAAATGGACATCCCCTGAGGGCTGCCGGGCTGCCAGACGGATATCTGATTGCCATCTTAGGCCCAATCCCCTGGGGAGCAGGCCTAAGCCAGCAAGTGGTCACCCCTGAGGGTTCCCAGACTGTGAGAGGGCACAGGCCGAGCTGAGGGACCCCCTACCCCTGAGTGCACAAATTTTTGTGCACCAATATATATATATATATATATATATATATATATATATATATATATATATCTGTATTTGTACACCAATGTGCACTGCAGTGTTACTTATAATAATAGCCAGAAAGTAGAAACAATCTAAATGTCCATCAAATGATTACATGATATATAAAATGTGATATATCCATGCAGTGAAATATTAGTTGCCCATAAAAAGTAAAACAAAAAGAATTTTTAAAAAAGGAATGATCTACAAAGGGGTTTGAAGGAAACTTTTGGGGTCCTGGAAATGTTCTGTATCTTGCCTGACTGCGTAAGTTTGTGAAAATTCATTGACTGTACACCAAAAAGGGTGACTTTTACTATATGTAAATTATTTCTCAATAAACATAAAAGAGCATTACAGTAAATTCAAAATTAATGGAATATAAAAAAAGAGTAAGGTAAAAAGAATGCTACAACATAGGTACTAAGTGAAAGAAACCAGACACAAAGGCTGCATATGTGATTTCATTTATATGAAATATCTACATTAGGCAAGTCTGTAGAGACAGTTGTTTCCAGGAACTGAGGAGGGGGCCAGGGGATGGAAAAGACTGTTAATAGGGATGGGTTGTGAAGCCTTTCTGGAATTAGATAGCAGTCATTAAAAGTACTCCTTTAAAGTAGACCTTATTATCTTTGTGAGGTTTAACAGAAATTTACTGTACTAATTATGTGCTAGTCTTGTGGTAACCCACTACAGCCTAATGAAGTAGATATATTATTTCTTCAAAGGAGGAACAAACCTAATGCATAGAGAGTTTAACATGTTACTTCATGTTTCAGCCTTATTTCTACACCTTTGAAATAAGAATAATTATCTCATAAAATTTAAGAGGACTAAATAAATTGATATGCAATACCATTAGAACAGTGTTGATACAATAGTACATAGTCGGAAGTTAGAACATCTTGTTATTTCTAAGTGGATGTTATGGGATTCATAACATCTTAATGTAAAAAGTCATGCTAACTTCCAATATATTGCAGTATTAATGATATCTAATACTTTCATTTATTTTTTAACACAGGACCCCCTGGAGCATCTGTTCTTCCACCTGCAGGCTACCCAAGGGACGTGCCTATGGGATATTATAATCCACAGCAGCCCAGTGCCTTCCCGTACTGCCAGCCAACTGGTGGTACCCATCCTATCCAGTACCAGCCTGGCAACTATCCAGTGCCAAGTCAGTCTGCTCCAATAACATGGATGCCAGGGCCAACTCTTATGCCAGACTGCCCTCCTGGTCTGGAATACTTAACCCAGGTACTTTATACAAATCCAATTTATATTTTCTAATGAAGTATGAGTGGGGATTCAATAAGAGACAAAAGACTAAATTTGAGTGGGTAAAGTAACAAACTAGTAATGACAGATATCTAATTTGTGAGATTAAGAGTGATGGTACTAATTTTAGAAATGTGAAAGGAGGTCAGAGAGAATAGGTGTGGTTTTGGTGGGATGAGTATGGTTTTTCTAAAGGTTATATGTTGAATTTTAAGACATTTATGATGCCCTGTCAAAGGCAGTTTAAAATATAGGAATACAAATATAAGAAAAACTAACAAAGATCCTAATCGGGGTGCCATTTGCAAAGAAGTAGAGTTAACATGAAGAAAAGCAACATAAAAAAAGAACAAAACAGTATATAGTGAATGAGTTACTGAGTGCCTTAGCCCATTACCTTTTCTCACCATCCATGCCTCTTCCCCCAAAAAATACATGCGATATAAATAAAAATAGGGGACCTACCAAAGACATGGCTTCAGGCAAAATTCCAAAGAACCACTTCTCATAGTACAGTGACTCTATAATTTCCACCTATGTGGACATTCTGGAGCTACAGATGTCCAGATCAGAAATGGCAATTTGCCAGGTTGCTGTACTAAATGGTATGTTTCAAAACCCATGTCAAAAACTAAAAAGGATTGCTTAATGAAAATAAGATGAAGCTAGTTTTGCAAGTCCCTTAGAAACAACTGAGCCATGTTTTACTTTTAGAAAAAGGAAGTGTTGAAAGGAATCACAAGTAAGGAAATTGCCTATTCAATACTTGTCTTCCCACATAGTCATCCAAATACTCCTTTAAGTTGATATCTTTTCTTTTCAGTTTTATATAATGAGAAAGACTTTGATAATCCTTTACATTGAAACCATGGCTACAATGTATTGCAAGTCAGTACTGTTGGATCAGGAAAATTTGGATTTTAACCCTTTGAGTACCAACCAATATCCTAGGAACTATGCTAAAATTGCCAAGGCATTTTTGCTGATTTTACAGCAGTTTAGGAAAAAAATTATGAATCGCAAGTAAATGAAGTTACATATTCAAAAACTTAAGGAAACCTTTACTACATTGACATATTTAGCAATATCATCATCAGTAATAAAAGCAGACTTAGAACTGGACGCCATTTCAAACCTTTGATAGCGCTCCCGGCACTTTTGGCGAAAGACAGGAGGAGCGCGATCATGCTCCCAGCACTCGAGGGGTTAAATGAGCCAAAATTCTTATTAGGTTGTTGTTTTGACAAAATAATGACAAAATGCAAAGCCAGTCATTCAGGTAAAGTGCTAGAGTAAACTACCACTGTATTATTTTAGAACCTTATAAAATATGTATAAGTTACTCAATTTTGGAAAGTCTTTTATTATACCGGATAAATAACTCAAATTGTCCTTGGAAATCATAGATCTGGAGTCATTTCTCTTTTGAAAATGTATAACTTAAATATTAAAAAAAAACAGCCCTGACCGGTTTGGCTCAGGGGATAGAGCGTTGGCCTGCAGACTGAAGGCTCCCGGGTTCGATTCCGGTCAAGGGCATGTACCTTGGTTGCGGGCACATCCCCAATAGGAGGTGTGCAAGAGGCAGCTGATCGATGTTTCTCTCTCATCGATGTTTTTAACTCTCTATCCCTCTCCCTTCCTCTCTGTAAAAAATCAATAAAATATATTTTTTTAAAAATTAAAAAAACAGTCTAAGTGCCCATCAACAGATGAGTGGATTAGAAAACTGGTACATCTACACAATGGAATACTACGCTGCTGTAAAAAAGGAATTCTTACCATTTGCAACATTATGGATGGAACTGGAGAGCATTATGCTAAGCGAAATAAGCCAGAGAAAGATAAATATCACATGATGTCACTCATATATGGAATATAATGAACAACATAAACTGATGAACAAAAATAGAACCAGAGACATAGAAGCATCGAACAGACTGTCCAACCTATAAGGGAAGGCAGGGTGTGAGGGTGTAAGAGATCAACCAAAGGACTTGTATGCATGCATATTAGCATAACCAATGGACACAGACACTGGGAGGCGGGGGTGAGGGCATGTGCTGGGGGATGGGAGAGGTCAATGGTGGGGGGAAGGAGACTCATGTAATACTTTAAACAAAAAAGAATTTAAATTTTAAAAATACAAAAAACTTTCTCATTTTCTTCTATTACTCTGACTAATGTTACATTATCATATTTCATGAATTCTGTTTTTCCTTTCAGGAATATTTTGAGTTAAAAGAAAAAGAAACAAAGCAGGTTTGGAGCCAGACAAACCTGGATTTTAATTCTAGCTCTGCTCCCCCCTTACTCTACAACCTTGAATAGGTTTGTAATGTGCCTAATATTTTTGGCACACAGGGCCCACCCAATGGATGATAGCTGTGTGGATTTATTAGATAAAACACCTTGTATGTGAGCAGAAGACATAGAGCCCTTCATCTTCTTGTTTGTTTGTTTGGTTGGTTTTTGTTTATTTGTTTTGTATTTGTGTTTGTCCCATCATCTTCTTTATCATTTTCTTTATCCTACCCTTTCTGCCATCTCATATGCAGATCACATGTATCTTTATCAGAACTATCAAGATTATAGCATTCACAGTAACAGGATTATGTTATTTCTAGAGTATTGGCTTAGCCCATGACTCCACCAGTTTGTTAGAGAGCTGTTTCTTAACAGCCATACTATCTTATTGGTCAAATTTCTTTCACATTAATGGATGTCATGTCCTTAGAAAATTTTGTTCAGCAGTGGATGCTTTTAACATACAGTGAATATTTTTACTTAGTCCTAGATTTTAACTTTCTAGATTTTTAAAGGGGCCATGACCTGCCTTAGTGGCCACTTTTGATATTTTTAAAGCATGTTTAAACCCCTCACCTGATTTTGTTTTCATACAAGAAAAGTTTTGAATGAAGGAAGGATTATGTTCTCTCTATAGCAGTGGTTCCCAACATGGGGCACACACCCTGTAGGGGAGCAATTTGATTTTTAAGGGGGGCAATTCGAGAATGAGTTAATAACAGTGAATTTTTTTGCATTTATGGTTATAGGGGCCTCATATGCAGTATATAAATATATATTGTCACATATTTATGCATTTCAGTTCTCTATTATATGTTTTGAAACTTTATTTGGTATTTTTTCATATCACTTCATATTATTTTTTTTTAACAATTTCTTAGTGATTTCTTCCTCAGTACTTCAGCTGTCCTTTCGTTCTTTTATTTTTCTCTTTCATGGATGTGATATTCTTTGGAAGCTTGTTTAGACCAAGTTAATGGCCTTTTAGGCTTCCTCCACATGAATAGGAGTTCACTTTTTTGAATAATAAGAATTATATGTCACAAGGGGTGCATCAGGATTTTAGAGATGCTTAGGTGGGGCTTGGCTAAAAAAGGTTGCGAACCACTGCTCTATACCCTCCTATAAACAATCACTACAAAACATTCATGTCAAGTTATAATTTTAATTGTTATTTATTAATCACATTGGTGTATTTTTCATTAGTTAATGTATTCAACAAATATTTGGTGAAATGTAGCATTTCAGGCAGTGTTCTGGACTCAGGGATTTGGAGTGGTCTAATCTTTATTATCTAAAATTATATTGATATAATCAGTCCATCCTCAAGGAGTTTTTTCTCTTCTGCCAGCATGTTCTCAAGTATAACTGACAATGGGCCCATTAAACTGTCTCTCTTTAGAGTGCTTCCTAAGTGAAATTAGACATTTATTTAATTGTATTCTCAACCTCCCTGTTGAAGGGATCCCATCCCAGAAAGTTTCCTCTCCTTTGCTCTCATCCTGTCCATTCACGTGCTTCCTGTCCTCTCAGACCCTCCCAGAATTAAAGTGTACACCTAGGGAAGGTCTTAGTGTTTAATAGCTCAAGTAAGTGGAAATCAGTTTGTTAATCTCTCAGAAGTTCCTGGGAAATGTTATAAAATTGGACACTCCTGTATGGAACAGAATCCACCCTGGCTGATTCACTCTCCCTAAGCCACTGAGAACATTTCTTTCTCTATGGCTGGTCTTTGTCAAAAGGTCCTGAAGTTCCTGTGCACCGCCAGTCTGAGTGGCATGCTAGAGAGACCACTGAGTAGGAACTAAGCTAGGGACAACCTGTATCAGCCCAGCTGCTTCTAATTCTGTTACTGTGGTGGGAGGTGATTTTCTGATATTTTAGACAAGTGTACCAGTCTTTTACAGTGGAACTGGAGAAAAGTGTTTTTTCTATCTCCATAGCTCTAGTAACCACCTGGTTAGGTGCACATAAGCTGATTCCACTTGATCAAAATGTTTTTTATTCCATTCTATTTCAAAAATATATTTTGGTATCAATTGATCTATTTTAATACCTATCTCATCAGTTTCTTTTCTAATGCTGATTTGATTTAATAATGTTATTTCTAGCTCTCCTAATTGCTTTTTTTTTTATCCCAACAGTTGGACAACATACATGTTCTTCAGCATTTTGAACCTCTGGAAAGTATGTATAATTAGCTCAGTAGTGATTGGCAGTATTTGAACAGGGTGGAAATGCGCATTATCCAATGTCTATGTCCTTATTTATATTGACCACTTTTTAGTGATTCAAAGAGAAAATGATATCCTCTTTTCAGGAAAGTAATGAAAAGTATTGTATAATTTTATATATGTATGCATCATATGTAAGTTTTAGACTTTGCAAAGATTTACATTTTATCTGGACAACTGCCCTGCCTTTACCCATCCCAGCTCCTCCATGTTAACTCCTCATGGATGAGCAAAATAAGGAACCAGAATCTCAATTAGTCAGGCACATCATAGTTAGCTAATCAGTGGCAGAGCTGCAAATCTGCTAAGTTCTAGCCCAGTGTCTTATTCACTTATATGGTTGTATAATTGTTTTCTGAATTCAAGTACTCTCAGAATATTGTTTCAATCTTTGCTTATGTGGGAAAGGCTTAAAAATTATTTTACACTGGACTTCTTAAAATAAGTGTTTCAAATTTTTAAAATTACTTGCTTATAAGGCATACAAATTATTTTAACATTCTAATAAATTATACATATTTTACCTGAAATTTTATCAAAGCTATTCTACTTTAAGCCCCAACAAGGACTTATTTTTTATTAAAGTACTAGGGGCCCAGTGCACAAAATTCGTGCACGGGGACGGGGGGAGTCCCCTCAGCCCGACATGCACCCTCTATCATGTTCTGGGACCCCAGCTGCTCTGGGCCTAGGCATGGGCCTACAGGCTAGGGGTGGCCTGGCTCCCAAGGATGCCTGTCCCGGGGACACAAGCCTTTTAGTGCCAGCACGTGTGCAAGTGGCCGCAGAGCGAGCACCTCCGTTGGCGCCCACGCACGCACTCCAGTGGGGCGGGAGCTTCCCCGGCTTCCACGCACGTCGCCCCAACCCAGGCTCCTTGGTGCCTGTGTGCATGTGCCAGCTGGGCAGGAGCTTCCACTGCATCTGCATGCGCCACCCCGCCCCGGCTCCCCGGCACCCGCGCTTGGGCAGGAACTTCTCCAGCATCACCGTGGCGACATGGGGGAAGTATCTGCCCCGCCCCTGGCTGCCTGATGCCTGTGTATGCAAATTAACCCACCATCTTTGTTGGGTTAATTTGCATACCACTCATTGACCAGTGGGCGTGGCTTGTGGGCATCATGGAGGTCAATTTGCATGTTTCTCTTTTATTATATAGGATAGTTGACATGTAAATTATATTAGTTTCAGTTGTACAGCATAGTGATTCAGCATGTATATTCCTTATGATGTGATCACCAGAATAAATTTAGTTATCTTCTGTCACCATACAAAGTTATTACAATATTATTGACTGTTTCCTATACTGTATATTACATCTCCATAACTTTATTTGTTTTTAATAATTGGAGGTTTATATCTCTTCTTCCCCTTTTTGAGAACCGCTTAAATACTTCTAATGTAAGATGTTTTCCTCATTTTATTTTTCAGTGATAACACGTTTTGAAACTAATAATAAATATGATATTAAAAACAACCTGGACCAGATGGTGTACATTGTAACCGAAGACACAGACGACTTTACCAGGAATGCTTACCGGACACTAAGGCCCTTTGTCCTCCGGGTCACTGACTTTATGGGCCGAGAAATCATGACAATGCAGAGACCCTTCAGATGCACCTGCTGTTGCTTCTGTTGTCCCGCCACAAGGCAAGAGGTTAGAGGATGGAAGTCTAATCCATTATTTCTTTCTGATCCAGCTATTCACACATGGCTGTGCTCTTTCCAAAACTATACTGGGGGGTTTTCACTGGCCCTGCCAGTCAGAATGCAGCAGGTCAGTGAGAAGGGAGGAAGCCAAATTTTCTCACCTAAGGCAAATCACAAAGGGCTTTTTCTTGGGTTTATGCTCTTTAGTGCTAATGGGTGGGTAAAGCAAAATTATTTATTTAGTGACCAGAATTCTATGAGCTGTGTCTACTGAATTAGAAGTTTACCTATCACCTAAAACAGGAGTCACACATTTACCTAAATGTCCCCAGATAAGGTATGCTAAATGTAAACATATCTATATATATAAAAGCTTAAGCGAGCATTACGATTGAATGATTGGAACAACTGGTCAACCAGTCACTATGACTCGTGCTGACCACCAGGGGGCAGATGCTCAACACAGGAGCTTCCCTCTGGTGGTCAGTGCACTCCCATAGCCAACTGCCCACGGCCCCTGCCCCAGGCTAGCCAACCTCCCGCAGCCCCTCTTCCCACCCTCCAGCTGGCCAGCCAACTTCCCATAGTCCCTCCAGCTGGCCAACCTCCTGCGATCCCTCCCCCCTGCCAGCTAGCCCCCCTGATAGGCCTCGATCGCCAGCTAGGCCGAAGGACCCCACCTATGCATGAATTTGTGCACCGGGCCTCTAATACTTTTAGAATTCGAAGGGCCTTTAAATACTTTTACTCTACCCATCACAACCTGTACCTGTTGGTGTGCCTGCTAATGGTGTACATGGTGAGTGGTGGTGCTGGAACTAAAAAGCAGATATTCTGAGTTAGTTTGGTTACTGTTATACACCTGTTTAGTTCTAGGAAAGTTGTTTGCTACAGGGAAATAAAAGCAGTTTTAGAGAGAGGTCTAAGAGAACTTGAATTTCAGATATACCACCTACTTAAATTTGGACAATTTATTTAACGTCTTTGAGCCTCAGTGTTGTACACTGGACAGAGCAATAGCCCCTTAATTACTGTGGTATTTAAATGATAAGTACAGCATTTACTATAGTAATTTATATACTACTAGAGGCCCGGTGCACAAAAATTTGTGCACTCGGGGTCTGGGTCCCTCAGCCCAGCCTGTGCCCTCTTGCAGTCTGGGACCCCTTGGGGGATGACCACCTGCTGGTTTAGGCCTGCACCCCGGGGGATTGGGCCTAAGCTGGCAATCAGACATCCCTCTGGCAGCCCGGCAGCCCTTGGGGGATGTCCACTTGCCAGCGGGGAGCACACCTAAGCTGCAGTCGGACATCCTTAGCACTGCTGAGGCAGGAGAGGCTCCCATCACCACTACTGTCCTGGCAGCCATCAGCCTGGCTTGTCGCTGAGCAGAGCTCCCGCCTGTGAGAGCGCACTGATCATCAGAGGGCAGCTCCTGCATTGAGCGTCTGCCCCCTGGTGGTCAGTGTGTGTCATAGTGACCAGTCATTCCCAGTCTTTCTGCTGTTAGGGTCAATTTGCATATTACCTTTTAACTATATAGGATAGAGGCCTGGTGCACGGGTGGGGGCCTGCTGGTTTGCTGTGAAGGGTGTCCCGGATCAGGGTGGAGGTCCCGCTTGGGCGAGGGTCTGATGGCTGTTTTCAGGCTGGACACACCCCCTTCAGGGTGGGGGTCCCCACTGGGGTGCCTGGCCAGTCTGGGTGAGGGGCTGAGGGCCATTTTCAGGCTGGCCTGTGACTGAAGCTCCTAGCCTCACCTTTTTTTTTTTTTTATTCTGGGATTTATTTACCTTCTATAATTGAAACTCTGTTGCCTTCACTGGTGCTCCCAGCTCTGAGGCTGTGGCTGGCTGAAAGCAGGTATCTGGAGTTTGTTTAGCTTCTATAATTGAAACTCTGTTGCTTTTGGAGGTGTTGCTTTTGGAGCTCAGAGCCGGGCCATGGCAGGCGGAGAACTTTGCTTCCTCCATCACTGGAGCAAGCAAACCTCCTGCTTGCTTCAGCTGTGTGGCTGCCGGCCGCCATCTTGGCTGGCAGTTAATTTGCATATCTTGCTGATTAGCCAATGGGAAGCATAGCGGAGGTACGGTTAATTACCCTTTTTGTCTTTTATTAGATAGGACTAGTGGCCCAGTGTACAAAATTTGTGCACGGGGCTGGGGGAAAGGGCGGTGTCCCTCAGCCCGCCTGCCCCCTCTCCAATCTGGGACCCCTCAGGGGATGTCTGACCCCTTGGGGGATGTCCGCTCACATTGACCTTCTCGTCCCCAACTGACCGCCCCCCCTTGCCGGCCTGATCGCCCCCAACTGCCACCCGCTGCCGTCCTGCTTGCCACCAACTGCCCCACTCTGCTGGCCTGATCGCCCCCAACAGCCCCCCCTTGCTGGCCTAATTGCCCACAACTGCCCCCACTGCCAGCCTGCTTGCCCACAACTGCCCCCCCTGCCAGCCTGATCACCCCCAACTGCCCTCCCTGGCTGGCCTGCTCACCCCCAACTGTGCCCCCCTGCTGGCCTGCTTGCCCCCAACTGCCCCCCCCACTGGCTTAATAGCCGCCAACTGCCCTCCTCTGCCGGCCTGCTCTCCCCCTATTGCCCCCCTTGCTGGCCTCATGGTCCCCATCCCCCCCTCCCTGCCGGCCTCATGGCCCCCAACTGCCCTCCTGGCTGGCCTGCTTGCCCCCAACTGCCCTCCTGGCCAACCTCATGGCTCCCAACTGCCCTTCCCTGCCAGCCTCATGGCCCCCAACTGCCCCCCCACCGGCCTAGTCACCCCCAACTGTGCCCCCCTGCCAGCCTGATTGTCCCCAACGTCCCTCCACTGCCAGCCTACTCGCCCCCAACTGCCCTCCCCTCCTGGCCTGATCGCCCCTAACTGCCTCTGCCTCAGCCCTGCCACCATGGCTGGAAGAATGTCTGGAAGATCTCCCGGTCTAATTAGCACATTAACCCTTTTATTAGTATAGATAGTCCTTTCTATGCATATACTTTTAAAATTGAGATATTAATAGCACCTAGTTCATGGGATGATTATTTTGCAGATTAAATAGCAATAAATGTCAATTTCTTACAACAGTGCCTGACAAATATTACAGTGCTCAATGGATATTAACTACTGTTGTCAGATATCTTACTTTTTTATCATTTCTGTCATGTGTGTTTGTGTGTGTCTGTATATTTGAGTTGAATTTCCATCTCTTATCCTTAATGCTTTTATTTAGCAAGCATTGTTTGTTTGTTTTTGTTTGTTTTTTTATATTTATGAGATGGGCTTTGTAAATCAAAGCCTATAGGTCAGTGGTTCTCAACCTGTAGGTCGCAACCCCTTTGGCAGTCGAACGACCCTTTTACAGGGTGCCTAAGACCATCCTACATATCAGATATTTACATTACGATTCATAACAGTAGCAACATTACAGTTATGAAGTAGCAACGAAAATAATTTTATGGTTGGATCACAACATGAGGAACTGTATTTAAAAGGCCAGAAGGTTGAGAACCACTGCTATAGGTGCAGCCTTCCATGATTATAGTTATCCAGGATAGAGTAAAACAAATCAGTATTACAGCCTTAGTCCAGTATATGGAATTTTTGTCCCACAGCATTATCTAGATTTTTTTCTGATTTCTCCAGTTTGACATGTGCTTATGGGTACGTGTGTGTGGTTTATCAGCTATATAGATTCCTGTATCCACCACCACAATTCAAATACCAAATAGTTTTATTACCATAAAAAACTCCTTTATAACCACACCTACCTCTTCTCTTCTCTTCAGCCCTAACCCCTAACAACCACTAATCTGTTCTCCATCTCTATAACTGTCACTTCAAGAATATCATAGAAATATCGCTTCTCGGCCTTTTGGCTAAGATCAAGTGAAGAATATCATAGAAATAGAATCATATAGTATGGAACCTTTAAGGACTGGCTTTTATCAACATAAGTTACCTTGAGGTTCATACAAGTTGTGACATGTATCAATAGTTCATTGCTTTTTATGGTTGAATGATATAGATTATTATAAAACTAATTTATTTGCATCCAATTTTTTCTTTTTTTTTTTTTATCTCAAGACAACTTAGAGCACAGTTCCAGGAAGCTATCAAATTTATATGTTTGTATATGTGTGTGATTTTATATATATGAACAATAATATCTTAATTTGACAATTCATGAAGATGTGTAGTCTTGCCCTGATGAGATGCAGGAGACCCAAAAGTCTTAAGAAAGTATATAAAACACCAGGAAAATCATCAGTAGAACTTTTCCTTTGGTCTTTTAACAAATAATTTAATTTTGTGACTCTTGTTATTATTAAACTAGAGGCCCAGTGCACGAAATTTGTGCATGGAGGGGGGGGGTTCTCTCAGCCCAGCCTGCACCCTCTCCAATTGGGGACCCCTTGAGGGATGTCCGACTGACAGTTTAGGCCAGAACCCTGTGGAATCGGGCCTAAACCAGAAGTCAGACATCCCTCTCACAATCTGGGATGCCTGGCTCCTATCTGCTCACCTGCCTGCCAGCCTGATCACCCCTAACTGCCCTCCCCTGCCGGCATGATCTCGCCCCCAACTGCCCTCCTCTGCTGGCCAATTTGGTTCTGGTTGGTTGGTTTCTATGCCAGTCAGCATCAAAAGCTCTGCCTCCTAGACAGCCATTGGCCCTTCACAGCACCCAGATTTGGTTCTGATTGGTCATTTCCTATGCCACTCAGCATCTCTGGGCCTATCTCCGGGCCTGATCAGAGAGGCAGGGCAGAACAGCAGCCTCCGCAGAGGATGCAAGAGAAAGAAAGGCCTGGCTGCTGGTGAAGCCCGGAAAGAAAGAGGGAGAGAAAGAGAGAGGCAATTAATGATCAATAGCTGCCACTGAGGCTGCGGATCAGACCCTGCCTCTCTCTCTGGGTCTCAGCCCTCTGGGCAGTCAGTGCTGGGTAACCAGGCTGTAGTGGGGCAGTCAGTGCTGTGTTGCAGCAACCCAGCACTGACTGAAGGACTTCTGGGTTGGTCAGCCTTTGGTCGTGATCGTTCATTACGATCCTGGGCTTTTATATATTAGGATAGTAGAGGCCCGGTGCACAAAATTCGTGCATGGGTGTGTGTGCGCCTCAGCCCGACCTGCATCCTCTCCAATCTGGGACATCCCTCTCACAATCCAGGACTGCTGGCTCATAACTGCTCACCTGCCTGCCTTCCTGATTACCCCTAACGGCTTCTGCCTGCCAGTCTGATCGCCCCCCAGCTGCCCTCCCCTGCCGGCCCAATTGCTCCAAAACTGCCCATCTATGCTGGCCTGATGGCCCCAACTGCCCTCCCCTACTGGCCTGGTCGCCCCCAATTGCCTTCCCCTCGAGCCTGGTTGCCCCCAACTGCCCTCCCCTGCTGGCCTGATTGCCCACAACTGCCCTCCCCTGTCGGCCGTCTTGTGATGATGTGAGGGCACCGCGGACCACCTAGGCTTTTATTAGTATAGATGAAGTTCTTAGTTCTTCCCAAAGGAATACTATAAATATAATTAGCTGAAAGAGAGCATTGGACAACATTAAAACTCCTTTTAAAATGGTTTTATATACCCATAACACATTCTGTTGCTTTCCCAACATACAGGCTTCAGAATGCTTCTTTTCTGGTTTGTTTTCTTCAATAATTGTCATGTCTGACATGTAAATCTAAGAAGTTGGTTTGATACTGTTTCTGTGTATTCTGCCATAAGATGTAAGACACCTAGATAAGACACATGATCTTTGTTAAAGCACATAAAGCAGCATGAGCATTAGCATGTTTACGCAAGTCCCCTTGTCTCCAAGTTCTATGAGGTTGACTTGGGGGAGCCCAGAGAGATGCTACATATACAGCTGAGGACACCGAGCTTGGAGAACTGGCCATTATACAGTTAGTAACTTTGTCTCAGAGGGAATCATGACCTCATTTCTCAAGGCTGTTCACTAAAATACAAGCCTAAGAAATAGCCAGGTAAAGTGGAAGACAGTTCAGAGTAACAATTCCCCAGTCCACAAATGGATTAAGGATACATCTAGGTTTTGTGTATGTGTATTTATATGTATATAACATCCTCCCCTCTGTCGTGCTTCACTTGCAGCTAGAGGTGCAGTGTCCTCCTGGCATCACCATTGGCTTTGTTATGGATCACTGGAACCTGTGCCGGGCGGTGTACAGCATCCAAAATGAGAAGAAAGAAAATGTGCTGAGCATTCGTGGGCCATGCTCAACCTATGGCTGTGGCTCAGATTCTGTGTTTGAGGTAAACAAATATAAAAATAATGTTTCTTCTATTTTTTCTGCGTGTACTAACACACTTCAGAATGATTTGGTTTAGATCATTTTTCATGTGAATCAATAAATTAGTATGAGGAGTTAACTGGTTGACATTATGTGATTTTCAAATTATTGTTACTGGATTGATTAATGTTTTCTAAAATGTAAGATCTTTTAAAATGATTTTAGTGTTTTGTAAAGATAAGAGAAACCATTAAAACATTAATCCTGAGAGTAAGTAGCCTGACATACATTTATTTAATTCTTGGTTGTATTTAATTAACTGTTTTTTACGAAAGATTTCCAGGATCAGAAAATAAGTCCTGAGGAATGAAAGTGCCCACCTTCTCACAGAACCTGTGGCCCCCGAGGTTATGCATGTTGCTTATTTGCAGAATAGAAGTTTGTGTCCTCAGGAAACAGGACAATGCTGATAACATAGATAAAACTCATAGCTGTAACATTTTTTCAGGAAAAAGAAAAATCCTTTTGTTTTGCCTTTATGGATACAAAATGATTGCATATAATCCTGTGAATCTGACAAAGGAGATGCCTAGAAATATTTCATGAGCTTCTAGGAATCCTTTCTGAATGCCTTGTAATTCAGCAAGGCTCATCATCTAAAATTGCTCCTTCTAGTATTGCCCATGACACCCAATAACTTCCCTTAGTTCTCAGTTTACTTTACCATGTCATCAAGCATTGCTTATTTTTTAAAAGACCATGTGGAGAAATAGAAAATATAGATAAGCTAGATTTCAGGGTCAGGCTGTGTGGGATCATTCTGATCACTGAAAGTCAGTGTCTGACTGTTTTCCCTCTGGCAAGTGCCAGTGTTCCCCTTATGGAAGCTGAAGTCCTTTGGGATCCTGGCATAATTTAAGAAGATTGATTTGTTTGGCACACATAAGTTTAAGTGTTTATATGGAGTTTGTGAAGTGCACAGAACCATGCCTCATGTGTTTCCGTAGACTAGATTCTAATCCTTAATTCCCACCCTTTGCTATATGGAGAACTTCAAAAAAATCAGTTCAAGTCATACCTCCCTAATAACTCATTTGAAGATGAAGAAAGAGCATTGGCCTGAAAAGTATAAGATATACAATATTAGTTACCATAAAGTCTAATTCTTATCTTCCTAGGTAAAAGCCATCGATGGTGTCTCTAACATCGGCAGTATTATTAGAAAGTGGAATGGTTTAATGTCAGCCATGGGCAATGCTGACCACTTTGACATTCACTTCCCATTAGACCTGGATGTGAAGATGAAAGCTATGATTTTTGGAGCTTGCTTCCTCATTGTAAGTCTTTTGCTTTTGAGTTATCTTGAGAGAATTATTCTTTCTGATAAGAAGCAGTGTAGTAGAAAGGCAATAGCTTTGAAACTAGACCAAGTTCTGTCTCTACCACTTATTAGTTACACTAGAGGCCTGTTGCAGGAAGATTCCTGCAAGAATAGGGCTTCCTCGGGCCTATTCCTGCAAGAATAGGGCTTCCTGAGACCGTAGTGAAGCAGAGAAGGGAGCAAGGCCCACCCAGGCGGGCTTCGCTCCCTTCTCCGCTGCCTCGCTCCTTCCCTTCGCCGCTTGGCCCTCGGCTCCCTTCCTTCTCCGCTGCCTCGCTCCTTCCCTTCGCCGCTTGGCCCTCGGCTCCCTTCCTTCTCCGCTGCCTCGCTCCCTTCCTTCTCCGCTGCCTTGCTCCCTTCCTTCCCCTCTGCCTCGCTTCGTCCCTTCTCCGCTGCCTCGCTCCCTTCCTTCTCCGCTGCCTTGCTCCCTTCCTTCCCCTCTGCCTCGCTTCATCCCTTCTCCGCTGCCTCGCTCCCTTCCTTCTCCGCTGCCTCGCTCCCTTCCTTCCCCTCTGCCTCGTTTCGTCCCTTCTCCGCTGCCTCGCTTCCTCCCTTCTCTGCTGCCTCGCTTCCTCCCTTCTCTGCTGCCTCGCTCCCTTCCTTTTCCACTGCCTCGCTTCCTCCCATGTCCTCCACCTCGGCTCCCTCCCTTCTCCACCACTTTGCTCCCTCCCGTGTCCGCTACCTCAGCTCTGCACCTATCTCTGCTACCTCCGATCTGTTCCCTTCTCTGCTTCTTGGCTCCCTTCTGCAGTGCTTGGCTTCCTTCTACACTGTCTTCAGTCTTCGCTGGGCACCTATGTATGCAAATTAACCACCATCTTTGTTGGGTTAATTTGCATACTCTTCTGATTGGCTGGTGGGTGTAGTGAAGGTACAGTCAATTAGCATCTTTGTCTTTTATTAGTGTAGATATTTTGTAAAGTGTTTATACTTGCAAGCCTCAATCTCCTTGTCTATAAAATGAATATAAAAATACTTCTATTTTCAAGGTTATAAATGTTAACTACCATATGAATAAAGGGGCAAGAGAGTGCTTGGAAGGTATTAGGCATGTTATTAATTATTTTTATTACTTAAAAAAAACACCTAACTGCCCTAGCCAGTTTCGCTCAGTGAATAGAGCATCAGCCTGGGGACTAAAGGGTCCCACATTCGATTCTGGTCAAGGGCACATGCCCAGGTTGCAGGCTAGATCCCTAGTATGGGGCATGCAGGAGGCAGCTGATCAATGATTCTCTCGCATCATTGATATTTCTATCTCTCTCTCCCTCTCCCTTTCTCACTGAAATCAATAATATATATATATATATATATATATATATATATATATATATATATATATATATACACTAGAGGCCCAATGCACAAAATTTGTGCAAGAGTAGGCCTTCCTTCCCTTGGCTGCCGGCACCGGCTTCCCTCTGGCAGCCGGAACCCAGGCTCCTCTTGGAACCCCAACTTCCTCCAGAAGGTCGTACAGAACGACACTTTTATTATTATAGATAGATGAGTAGCCTAGTGCACGAAATTCGTGCACGGGGGTGGGTTGTCCCTCAGCCCGGCCTGCACCCTCTCCAATCTGGGACCCCTCGAGGGATGTCCGACTCACAATCCAGGACCACTGGCTTCTAACTGCTTACCTGCCTGACTGCCTGATTACCCCTAACCATTCTGCCTGCTGGCCTGCTCGCCCCCAACTGCCCCCCCCCACTGTCCTGATCACCCCCAACTGCCCTCCCCTCCTGGCCTGATCACCCCTAACCGCCTCTGCCTCAGCCCCACCACCATGGCTTTGTCCGGAAGGTCTCCTGGTCTAATTAGCATATTATCCTTTTATTAGTATATATATTTTTTAAAGCCTATCCTGTGACTTCTTAACGAAATAAAATAACTCTAAAGCTGATGTCCTTTTTCTCCACCTCACTGTCTCTCTGTCAGTGTACTACTTGGTGTTACACTGTCCTTAGATTTATTAGGTGCAGTCCCCTTGCTGTATTTCTGACTAATTAGTGGTTAATAGTCATAAGTAAAGCATAGAAATAAAATTGATAATATTTACCCAAAATATCTCACTAACATATTGCATTTGGTATATTTAGCATATTTAATATTGATTATCAAGTTTTTTTCCTTTAACAATAAAAATTTAATTAGTATTCCAAATGGAGAACATATTGGCTAACAACAGTTTTAAGTATGTAATTGCTGCTCTTTATATTAAGTCCTCTTTATAAAGATTTATCAGATTTCTTAACTGGTCTGGGAGGATTGCCAGATAAATTATAAAGGATAATATTTTATGCATTACATCAAATTATTTATGTATTTATATACATAATGCTCTCTCTCCCTCTCTCTCTCTCTCTCTCTTTTTCCAATTTCAGGACTTCATGTATTTTGAAAGATCACCACAACATTCATCAAGATAGATGGACAAAGAAAATCAGCAGTTAATGGTTTTTTAAAAGTTAGAAAAGTTGGATTGGGCTTACAGTCAACCCTCAATTATTTGCAAATATATTTACCTGCTTTTGCAGACTACTTTTATTTCATGTTAGCTCTGACAGGCAGCCTGAGAGTGTAAGAACACAGTCTAATGTGCATTTCAGTTGAGAATCTGTCTCGTTGTCTACTTGTTAAACTAGGAGTTCATCCTGAAAAAGCTTTGACTCATTAATGCCGGGGTCCAACCCCAGCAGGTCCAGGGGTCCCCAAAGGTGTGGATGGAGTCGGCGAAGAAGGAATGACACAGAGACAGCGTTCAGTTGATCAGAAGCCTAGCCAGGATCTCTAGCCAGGATCTCCAGCCAAGTTCTGGTTTGGATCTCCAGAGAGGTTCTGCTGTTTATTGTCTTGTTACAACCATATTTATCCCAGTTGATTTTAATCCTGTCAATTTCTATTACAAAGGTTAGGGCGTTTCTTATCTCCATTCCAGGGAGTAAAGATTATGTAGCTTAAGCATGATTGTTTGTAGTGATTAACTACCCGCCTGGCACTTAGTTAAGGAGTTTCATCCCCTCCCTGACTTCAGGGAAAAATTCCTACCTGGGGAAACAACCTTTCTAGGAGAGGCATCCCCTCCCTGACTTCAGGGAAAAATTCCTACCTGGGGAAACAACCTTTCTTGGAGAGGTGACCTTGGTTAAAACACACAGCGCTAAGGGGAGCAAACATATTAAGAACAGTATGCTATATACGCCAGGTCCCTTGAAACATATGCTGTGCAGATGTTTCTTTCCTGCAGCGACTGTGTCAAGCAGCAAGGATGGACCGGCTTCCGGCAAATTCCCCCTTTTTTATTTTTTAAATGATAGCACATGCAAATCAGTGGCCACCTCTCAGATTGGGCCATTTAAGTCTCGGAAGAAGAGTGGCAAGCAATGATAGTGAGCATAACTATAAACATAGTGGATGGAGTGCACAAGGAGCCCCATTCTTGTAGAAGGTTGTAGCCTCTTCAGTCAAGGGATTTCAGCTGTCCTCAAGTTGTTGGTTTGATTGTCTTTGTTGGTCTGGCTAGCGGGCGGCGTCACTGGCGACAGGCTTCCGAAGCGTCAGCGAGTTGAAGGACTGCATCAAAGGGTCCATCAGGGCCGTGGTTGATGGTGGTGTCTGTGTCCGAGGAGGAGTAAGCTGTGCCCTCTGGGTCAGCTGATATGGAAGATGGAGGGTAGTAGAGAGCAAAAGAACTACAAGGCAGGGGAGTGTTTAGAAAAAAGAGGGAGAAGAAAGGGAAGAAGGCAGCATCCTGACACAGCCCTTTCCTTCAGCTTCCCCTTTCCCTGTGGTCCCAGGTAGAAATGGGAAGCAAGTCCTGTTGCAGTGAGAGGGCAGCTGCTGTCAGCCAGTCTCTGTCTTTACCTGGGTCCCGATCTGAGCTGGGCATGGGAAGCAGGAAGCAGCCATGGGGACAGGAGACCTTCCTCAGAAGGGGCGAGTGTTCAAGCCCCTGCACCATTGGGGAGGGGGGTCTGTGCCCCATCTTTGTTGCACCCCAAGTTTTCTCCTACTGGCCCCCGACTGTGCCTGTCTTAGGTTGCCCCACCCTGTGGAGTCTTACCCGTCGTTGACTACCAGCCATCTCTGGGCCAAGTAGGGTGATGTGAGGTTCAGTTTTGTCTCCTTGATAGCCTATGTCCCTCTGGCCTCCATGCCCAGCAACTGCCTTTGGATTCCCTCGCCTGCTGGCGGGGCTCTGGCATTGATCATAGGGAACTCAGGTTTCTTCTCTAGAGAGGGCCCAGCTTACGCCATTGGGCCAGAGACAGATCCATGGTACCAGCCACCATGCGGCTTCAACCTCAGCATGAACAGAGAGCTCAGGCAACAGCTATGGGCAACTGGATTGTAAGAAGAGGGTCCCTCTTGACACAAGGGTAAGAGGGGCCAATACAGGACAAAGGAGAGTCCTGGAACAGGGCTTTCTCAGCCCAGGATGTCAGGCTCTTGGCACAAGACAACTCCATGTATGGGGCATATACCAAACACCCCTAGTCACGGCATAAAAGGGAGGTGCCCTTCCTGGAACAGTAGGGTAGGGAGATTCTAGAAAACGCTGTGTTCAGGAAAGAAGGAGAAAGGCCAAAGAACCAGCAAACAAGTAGTTAGATTTTAAAAAAAGGAAAAAGGAAAGGAGATGTGGGGCAAAGCTGGGACATGTGGAAAGACAAAACGGAGGCACATGTGATCCTCCCAATAGACAGATTGTTCCAGCTCAGGGCTGCACATCTGCTGCAGACGGGCACTGGTCAGGTGTGCCTGCAGCGACTGTGTCAAGCAGCAAGGATGGACCGGCTTCCGGCACATTAACCCAGTAAATGTAGATATGATGAGCTGGAAAACACTTGAATATAAGATAGGGGAAAATGAATCCCAGAGTTCTCACATTAATAGCTAATGTTCATCCACATATCCTCTCACCAACGACAAATTTGACTCGAGGTGAAAAGAACAATATTCTTCATCTTTAAAAACAAAAGGCAGGCAGGCAGAAGTATTCTATTTTATTGTACAAGGAACATTTTACCTGTGCACATGTATCAACGCCTCATTTTGCAAAATTTATAAAAGTTTCAATGGAAAACTTGGTTTCATTATCAAATAAAACTTTTTTATCATAATGTTTATGTTTTCCATGCCTGTCCCCTTGTTCATGGACAGTCAAAGAACTGCCTTATACCAGGTGTACCAGTTAATAATGCAGATTTTTTTCACTAGATGGAGTTACACATATGTTGATATATATATATATATATATAATTTGATATGTATGCTATTTTGTTGTATTGACAGCAAGCTTCAAAACTTCATGTCAAATTTGCTGAAGGTATTAACATCATAAATATTTTTATGCTTAAAATGTGGAATTTCATGCCAAAAAAAAAAAAAAGAGCATTTGTGGGAAGTTTTAATTCATTACTTTATTTCGAAGAAAAGTGCCACTGAAAGTTATTGTATACTTTGGGAAGCTTATAGTGAACATGCTCCATCTCAAGATACTTGTGAACGCTGGTTTAAATGCTTTAAAAGTGATGATTTCGATGTGAAAGACAAAGAACGTCCAGGTCAACTGAAAAAGTTTGAAGACCAATAATTACAAGCATTATTGGATGAAGATGCATGTCAAACTCAAAAACAATTTGCAGAAAGATTAAACGTTGCTCAGCAAACAATTTCTGATCATTTACAAGCAATGGGAAAGATTTTAAAGGAAGGAAAATAGGTGCCACATCAACTGAACGAAAGACAAATGGAAAATTGAAAAGTCATCAGTAAAATGTTGCTTCAAGGGCATGAAAGAAAGTCTTTTTTGCGTCGAATTGTGACTGGTGATGAAAAGTGGATTTATTTTGAGAATCCCAAATGCATAAATTCATGGGTTGACCCTGGTCAACCATCAACATCGACTGCAAGGCCAAATTACTTCAGAAAGAAGACAATGCTCTGTGTTTGGTGGGATAAGGAAGGTGTGTATTGTGAGCTTCTAAAACCAGGTGAAACCATTAATACTGATCGCTACTGACAACAAATAATCAATTTGAACCACGCTTTGATCGTGAAATGACCAGAATGTGCCAGAAGACACAGCAAAGTAATTTTGCATCATGATAACGCACCATCATACACTTCAAAATCAGTTAAAGACACGTTAAAAGATCTTGCCTGTGAAGTATTAACCCACCTGCTGTATTCACCAGACCTTGCTCCTTCAGATTACACTTGTTCGTATCAATGGCACAAGCACTTTCTGAGCAGCATTTCAAAATGTATGAAGAAGTGGAAAATTGTGTCTCTGAATGGTTTGCCTCAAAACAAGAAAAATTCTATTGGGACAGTATCCACAAATTACCTGAAAGATGGGGGAAATGTGTAGCTAGCTATGGGCATTACTTTGAATAAAGCACTTCTGATGTTTCTCTGAAATTATCATGTTTTCTTTGATTACAAAATTCGCTATTATTAACCAGTACACCTGGTATATGAAGACAAGGTCAGACTATCAGGAAAAAAGGTGACCAGGACCACAGCCACTCTAGATCTCTTAGCAATTTAGAGATATTGGTGCCCTTATAAAAAGCTTGCATTTAATACATTTAACCTCTTTTGGTCACAGATGCCTTTTATATAAAATATTCTCAGCCAACTCTCTAAGATTGCCTGTTGAACCTTTGTATCTCCTTTGATGTAAAAAAGAGGAGATAACTTTTTTCTTTCAAGAAGATCCCTGATAAAAAAAAAATGTGCTGTTTGTATGGCAAGAGTTGGAGTTTTGTTTTCAAATTTTAAAATGTGACAATGTGAGTAGCACTTTGTAAAAGCAAGAACTATAAATTTTGACACTGCTTATTATTGCTTTGCTGCTTTTTTAAGTAATAGATAAATTTGTATCTATGCAAAGATAATAAAACAAACTTTCTACAGATTATATAGGATGAGTACAGATTATATAAGATCAATTTAGTTAAAGTATAAATTGTACTTGTTTGTATTAACTAATTAACAGCATACTATATCAATGACTATACTGTGACAAATCCGCTTGCTTTTATTGCACTTTAGTAGCCTATCTGGACATGGACTGTGTGTCTTTTTAACACAACCAGTACATTGAATGGAACGTGTTCTTCTGCTTCTTATTAAAAATAATAATAATAAGCTGAGTGCTCTTAGGTTTGGTTATTCTGAGATGAGGGCATTTACCCACACTTCTTATTGAAGTGAAAGAAAGCTGCCTCAGTTTTTAATTATATTCATCTTTTCATGGCAAAAATTGTCTACTCAGTTTCTTGTAATGTTCATTTTTATGCATGACTGCTAGCTTTAAAAAAATGGAAAAACTGCTGCTTTCTAAAATACTAATTACCTTGTATTTGAAAATGTAGTTGTACTCTTACACATATATATTATTCCTTATAATAATGTCTAACATTTTCTATAGAAAATAAAATTATATTCAGAAAATTTATATAAACTTTCATTTTTATTTGCTTATACCCCATTTCAGGACCTGCTGTATAATACTAAAAAAAAATTATTTTTATCATATGACATTTTAAATTTTTGTTCAAAGTTTTTGTGGTATTAACTTCTATCTTACAGTTATGATAATTCCTCTTTCTTTAAGGAAGAATGTCATATTTTATACTACAGTTCATATTTTTATGAATTAATTACCCCAATGTGATGGTATTTGGAGGTAGGCACTTTGGGGGAGGAATAGGCCAGCACCTTGCTCTTGGGCTTACTAGCCTCCAGAACTGTGAGAAATAAAAGTTTGTTGTTTAAGCCACCAGTCTACAGTATTTTTGTAACAGCATCCCAAATGGATTAAGATAGGAGTTTGGTACTGAGAAGGGAGGTGATGCTATAAAAAATACCCACAGGAAGATGATACGTGGTAGAAAGTTTTATTTGCATGGAATTATATCCCTTGATTTTCAAAGTCCCATTTCCTTTAAATCAAATCTGGAAAACGTGCAGCTGGGGATTCAGCAGAGCTAAAAGTAAAGCCAGTGTCCAGAATTTCCATTCTGTGGTGGAGTTGGGTCCAGCAGGGCATCAGACTAATTTTAGTTCATCGGTTTCTTGTATGTGGGGTCCATATGGCTGTGGGCCATGTAGGTGAATGCAGGGGAGCACACCACCTACAACAAGAGAGCCAGGAGCACAAGAGGGCCAACAGAGGGAATTCCCTTTCTTTTGGAGCTTATGTATCTCAGATTTCCCACCCTTGCAGTGGCCAAGCCTATTCTGGCCAATGACCTGCTCCCACTGGGCATGCATCTATTCTTCCTTTGTCCAGTCCCTTCCCCTGGGATCTGTGGCAAACAGACCTGTAAAGTGTCAAATGCTTTCTAGCACAAATGGCATGCCTATATTATATGGCCTTTCCTTTGCTCCTTTTCTGTTATTTAATTAATAACTGAATTAATTACAATGGTGTCAATTTTACCCTCCTCTCCACTATTTCCCCTTATCAATAATTATTTTATTGAGCATCCATTAATTCATTGCTGACCTATTGGCCTGGAGGTCAATTCCTCCCAGTGACACCAACAGCAATCAAGGCTCAGCTATAATGAGACTGTGTACGCAGCCCACAAAGGAGCATACCTAGAGTACCCAGCTCAGGTTACTGGGAGGCTGAGCCACTGGGCCCTACAGAATACTACTATACAAGGCCACTCTACCAATTCCAGGAGACATAGCAGCTCTACCACAGGTTGAGAACCGCTGCTCTAGCATACAGGAGAGACCCTTCATCCCCTGACCCTTGCTGGCTATACTTCTCAAGTGCCTTTGTTTCCTCATCTTTAAAGTGGGAAATAAATGATCCATCTTGATATTGTGAGGATTAAATAAGTTAACAGGAACAAAGCACTTAGCACAGTACCTGGCCCACAGGACCACACTCAGTACGATGGAAACAGAGGTCCAAGAGAGAGAAGATTGAAGAAGCTGTGCTGCTGGCTTTAAAGAAGGAAGAAGGGGCCATGAGCCAAGGAATATATCCAATCTCCAAAATCAGGGAAGGACAAGGAGTCTTCAGATATAACGTAGCTAGATTTTAGCCTTGTAAAACCCAATTTCAGACTTCTAACCCCCAAAACTGTAACAATGGAATTTGTAGTCTTTTGTTACAACACCAAGGAAACTGATATAAATGCTATTATACTGCCTGATACAGAGCAGAAGCTAAATAAATTTGAGAAATTATTCTTACTCCTAATCAGGCCCTGGAAGGCCATGTACCCAGGGCCTTTGCATATGCTATCCCTCCACTTTGAAAACGCTTCCTTCTTTTTTCTGTCTGGCAAGATATTTCTTACTATTTTTATAACACTATTCTCTAATATCTCTGAGCTTTTAAGTTTTCTCCCAGCCCTGAGAGTAAAGTTCATTGTCTCTTCACAGATTGTATTTATTTTGGTGATTTTTTTTTCTCAGCTCCATCACTGGACTGTGAGGTTGTTTGTAGCTCAGGTTAAATGCATCCACTGCAGGATGCTCAGGCAGTGATTCTGCTTGGATGAGTAAATGAATGAGAGAATGAGTGAGTGATTGAGGCCATGAAGGATTGGTGGGATTTGGACAGCCAGTGGTGTTGGCATTTCCAAAGCCAGAAATGGGTTGAGATGATGACGCAAATTCCACAGAGCCATTCATTTCCTTATTGTGGTTCAGCATTGCATACTGAACTATGGGGTTGAGAACTAGAGACAGTTTGCACTATAGAGAACACCAATATAAAAGGTTAAAAAGCCAATAAAAATATTTTTAAGGAACTTCTACTTTAGAATAGTTTGGAAGTTACAGAAAGTTGCAAAGATATTAAACAGAGTTACCCCTACTGTCAATGTCTCACATTAGTACATTTGTCACAACTAATGATTCATATTCTTCATATCTTAATATGCTATTTTTAAGTAAACAAAATATTTTATATAGACTTTCTTGGTATTCCCCAGATGCCTTTTTCTGTTTCAAGACCCCATTCAGAACACCACATCACATCTAGCATTTGGTTCTCTGGACTGTGAGTTTCTTAGACTTTCTTTGTTTTGTATGACCTTGATATTTGAGGAGTACTCCTCAGGCATTTTGTAGGACGACCTTCAGCTTGGGTTTTTCTGAAGTTTTTCCTATAATTAGATTGTGGGCTTTTGAGGGGAAAATACCACAGAGGTGAAGTGCCCTGATCACAATCCTAGCAAGATCCGTGCTCTCAATGTGACATACTGTTTGCCAGGTCTCTCCTTAGAAAGTTGTTATTTTTCTACTTTCCATATTGTACTCTTTGGAAGGAAGTCACTGAGCATTGGCCTCCCTTAAGGGGAGTTATACACCACTCTTTAATGAGGAATAACTAAGATAAATTATTTAGAATTATTAAAAAAAAAAAAAGGGTGGTGGGAATGCAGACTGGGTGCAGCCATTGTGGAAAACAGTATGGAGTTTCCTCAAAAAATTAAAAACGGAACCCCCATTTGACCCAGTAATTCCACTCCTACAAATATATTCCAAGAAATCAGAAACACCAACTAGAAAGAATATATGCACCCCTATGTTCATAGCAGCACAATTTACAATAGCTAAAATTTGGAAACACCCTAAGTGCCCATCAGCAGGTGAGTGGATAAAAAAAAACTGTGGTTCATTTACACAGTGGAATATCATGCTGCTGTAAGAAAGAAATAACTCTTACCATTTGCTACAGCATGGATGGACCTGGAGAGTATTATGCTAAGCAGAATAAGCCAGTTGGAGAAAGATATAAGTATCACATGATCTCACTCATTTGTAGAATATAATAAACAACATAAACTGATGAGCAAAAATAGATCCAGAGACAGAGAAGCGTGGAACAGACCATCAAACCCCAGAGGAAAGGCAAGGGCAGGGTGGGAAGGGTGTGCAGCGGTAAGAGATCAACCAAAAGACTTTTATGCATGCCTATAAGCATAATCAATAGACACAGACAATTGAGCAGGGGGGTGGCCTGTGCTGGGAGGTAGGAGAGGGTTTGGAGAGGTCAATGGGGGGAAAAGGAGATATATGTAATACTAGAGGTCTGGTTCATGAATTCTTGCATGGGTGGGGTCCCTCGACCTGGGCAGCAATTGGAGCTAATAGGGGCCGTGGGAGGTTGGCCAGGGAGAGGGGCTGCAGGTTGGCCAGTGAGGGGAGGGGCCACGAGAAGTTGGCTAGCAGGGGCCAGGGGCCACAGGAGGTTCTGATTGGGGCCATCTAGGCCAGCCAGCTGTGGGGAGGGGCCATGGCGGGTTGGCCAGCTGACACTATCGGGGCAGATCGGGACCGGCCAGCTGGGGGGAGGAACCGCAGGAGGTTGGTCGGCCATGGGAGGTTGGCTGTGGGAGCACACTGATCACCAGGGGGCAGCTCCTGTGTTGATCATCTGCGCCCTGGTGGTCAGTGCACATCATAGCGACCAGTTGTTCAGTCATTCGGTCACTTAGGCTTTTATGTATATAGATTTTTAACAGTAAGGACATTAAAAATAAATAAATAAATAAATAAATAAATAAATAAAACTAGCAGATTGAACTTGAAAAAAAAGTGTGGTGAAGGCCTGGGGTGAGGCAGGGTTGGGAGGAGCAGGTCAAAGGAGGGGAAACTAGGGGACATCTTTACAAAATACTGTCAACAATAAAATAAAAAAGCAGTAATAGTAAGAAGTAGATGGAGTGCTAAGGAATCTTTTCCTCCTTCCATAATTGTGATGAAGAAAAACAAAGATTAGATAAAAGGTGAGAAATATGAAAGCTCTTGGAAAAGGAAGGATAGAACAAAGTTTCCCAGTCACATGGTTTCACCTGGAATCTGGTCAGGCAGCCTACTGTTCTAACTCCATGTTCCTAGTTGTTCAGAATGAGTTTTTGGTGAGTATTCACTGGTATGTGTGTTGGAGGTGGGGTAGGTGCTACGGTTACGGTGATGGTGATGGCTCTGCACATAATATCTAAACAAAAAGTAAATAGCAAATTCTAAAAACATTCAGTAATTAGCCTAATGGTTGTCCATTAGATTTTCTTGTAATTATTAGTTCTGCTGCTTCTCAACAAAGGAGCCAGTCATATGAAATCATAAATTTTTAGATGTGTAATTGCTAAGTTTGCCTCAAGAGTTCATTCCAAGCTAGATGGATATGCATCTGAGCATGTATGGAGAAAAAGTAACCTAATCATGATATAGGTGATATAATGTGACTAACTACCTATATAGCAGCAATGGTGATGATACCAGCTACCTCTCTAGTGCTTCCTATAAAATAGACACCATTCCCATTAAGACATTTCCATATGTTAATTCATTCAATTATCACAACCCAGTGAGATAGACTACTATAATACTTGCCATTTTACAGATGAGAAATAGAGATTTAGGTATCCAGCTTGTGCCCATACCACCATTATTTTCAGCTGGCTCCAGAGGCTACACCTTAAACCACTACTCTCTGTGCTTCTGTGTTGTCAGAGCCAGCAGCAAGAGCACCTCACAGCTCTGCTGGTCTGACTGGCTGTGAGTCCATGTATTCTTCTAAATTCTCCTATCTGACTATGCCAGGGCTGGTTCTTCTCGAACTCTGCCCATTGTACTAACTGTTTGGAACTTAGTCGAAGTTCCTCCTTTATTCTCAGCTCACTAGTAACAGGTGTTGGGTCCAAGCCCCTCCACCTAGGGATGGACCTCCTAGGATGCCGGGTCTTAGATGGAGAAGCCATTAGAGGTTGTGGGTATATATGAGTCTTTATTGCAGAAGCCAGTGGCCATATAGCCATCAGACAAGACAGTCCTTTCACAGCAAAGTCCATACAGGCAGGCAGCCGAATACCAGCTGGTAAACATATCTTTCCCATAAAGCAACACCAGTATCTGTACTCACAGCTATTATCTGAGCAGCTACACGCTGCCTCCTAGACTCACCACCTCACATCATAGCAGTATCTGAGCTCTCTGGTTCAGCAGCTTCTCCTATCTCTCTTACCCAGCTGCTCTCTCTAGCAGACTTCACACACTTCATCCTAGCTGCTCTCTCTCCATTCTCCAACAGACTTCTCACTCCCGCCTCAGCCAACTAGACTGGTCAGTAACCTACTTTTATACCATTTAGACAAAGAAGGCTTCATGCCAATAGTTACATCAATCATATTGGCTACTGAAGGGCACAGTGTACTGTGTGTCCTTGCACCTACTCATGGTATAAGCCTGATTAGGATTCCCAGGCTCAGAGTCCTTGAACATCCTATTTAGGCACATACCCAGAGCAGCCTTTAGCCATTCTGGTGTATTGATAACAAGGTCTCTGTGCTCCCACCATCCTTGACTATCCAGGGACCTGGCATGGTTCCCACATGTGTGATATGTGATTTCCTTGTGTGTTAACAGGAAAATATGGAGAGCCAGCAATAGAGTAAAATAGTAGTGTGTTACTCCTTGTGTTCTCAAGTTCAGGATTATGGCTTGGAAGCCCGTGAGGCTCTGAGGTGGTCTTATCTGAGTGTGTGCTTTCTCTAAGAGGCTTTCTTTTGCTTCTATGGGTGTCCCAGGCTCAGATAAGTTTATTTTGGGAGATTATAGAAACAATACTTTCCTTGAACTGTTTTAAAAACATGTTTACTCAAATTGTCTTAGCTAAAAATCATCCTATATAATAAAAGCCTAATATGCAAATTGACTAAACGGCAGAATGACTGGTGCAATGACCGATCACTATGACGCACACTGACCACCAGGGGGCATATGCTCAATGCTGGAGCTGCCCCCAGCCCGCAGGCACCAGGCCAGCCAAGGGGGTGCCCTCCCCGATCACCCTGCTGGTAGACCCACAGATTGGCCCTGACCATCAGTGAGGCCTAGGAACCCTACCCATACACAGATTTCGTGCACTGGGCCTCTAGTTAAATATAATTTGAGTTTTAATATTTTCATTTTAACAGATAAAAATAGACAGCTAGAAATTAGACAATGTTTTAAAACTCTGGGTTTTGCAGAAATAAGCATGTAGAGGACAGCCCAAGATAGTAATTAGAATGACAAAATGTTCTAGTTTTGTAGCACCACCCGCATTCCACTGTACTATAGGGGGCAGCACTAGCTCATGGATGTTTTTAGAAACCTATGCTCATTTTTTTCAGCCAAGAATATATTGGTACTAATCTACAAGTTTTAAGGAATGAAATTAAAGGATTTTAGAGTTGGAAGGGACATTAAGAACTATCTGCTCTACATTCTAATGTATAAATGATGAAATTAAAGAGAGACTCAGATCATGTATTCAAAGTTATATGGAATCAATAGTAGAACCCGAAGTAAGAGTACAGGTCTCCATTTCTTACTCCAATTTCCTACCACCACACCAAAAATTTAACAATGACTTAAACAATTTTGTGCATCATCTTGCATAACACTGAAATTTTAAGCAATTAAAAAAAACTAAAAACCCAGTTTCAAATTTTTTTAAATGTTCTAAATAATTTGTAAGCTTATGCTTATAGAATCTACCTCAGTGAACCAAACTAATTTCAGAGATCTTCTAGTTATAAAAAAGAAACTAAGTTACTATGTGACAAAAACAACAGAAATATTTTAAATGTTTGTGTCATGGGGAACATAGGGGTGTATTTTATTTCTTCATCCCTTGATACAGTGATATCCATAGTCACCACTCACATCTGAGTTCAACTTTTTTTTTTATTAAATATGTATATTTAGGGTTGTTGTTGTTGTTGTTGTTTGGGGTTTTTTTTTTTTTTTTTTTTTTTTGTGGGTTTTTTTTTTTTTTGGTAAAAATGCTATGCATTGTTGATAGATTTTCCTTCTTCAAAGAAATATAATTGTTGCCCTGGCTGGGCAGCTCAGTTGGTTAGAGAGTCATCCTGACACACCAAGGTTGCAGGTTCAATCCCAGGTCAGGCCACATACAAGAATCAACCAATGAATGCATAAATAAGAGAAACAACAAACCTCTCTCTCTCTCTCTCTCTCTCTCTCTCTCTCTCTCTCTCTCTCTCTCTCTCTCTCTCCTTTCCTCTTTCTCTAAAATCAATAAATAAATTTTTTTAAAAAGAAATGTAATTGTTGGCTCAACAAGGAAACAGTTGAACAAAGACACATTCATACCATTACCCTGAGTAGAGGAAGGAAAATATAGCTAATGGACAATTGAAAACAACTCCTGCATAGATATGACTTAGTCTGCCTGTTGGCCCAACAGATGATAGAAACAGATGACATGGCTGGGGATGTGGGATTATTTTATTCAGGGATCTAGTAGATGAGAGTCAACTATGGGGATTATTCCTGGCAATGTTCAGTGTCTATTTTATCCCCTTGAGTTGCTTTGCTATTAATATTTTTTCTACTAGTTAGGGGGCATTTCTAGTTTTCTCTGTGTTTCTGTTTATGATGTGTTCATGCCACTTGTCTGAGATATGGCCACAGGACCTGCTTGGACATGGGAATCAGGGAAGTTGATGCTAATTTCTTCACTGAGAGCTCTGTAACTTCCAAAGGGAAACTATGTTTATATTGCTGGTGTTTTAACAGAGTACTTTGTGAATGAAATCAGGAAGAAAACATAAATTATTTTTATAATGATTGAAGCTGTTTTAAGAATATGCAGTGTTCCTTGACAACAAGGGGCTTACAGAATAATGTAGAATCAGAGTTTCCCTCCTTATCTCAAGGCAGAGCTGGAAAACTGGAGGGATCCCTGGTGCAGGCTGGACCCTATAAAACTGATGCCAGGGAGCAGCTATGAATGTGTGCTCCCTGCAAACAGGCTGCCTCTCCAAAGAGATAAAAAGAAGGAACTGAACTACTTATGTCCAGTTCCTTCTCTCAAACTCACTACATGGGTAAATAACCCTTGCCCCTGAAGCAAATAAATGAGAGGATAGAGATTGGCCAGGATTGTGTCCAATGCCACTGCCATTACAAGGGAATGTCAGGAGTGCAGTATGACTGTGGTAGAGGTTGTTTTGTCCACTCATGTCTCTCTCACATTCTTCCCTTATGTTAGTATAGCTTCTGATTTCACCGACTCACAGCGAAGCCTGAAATAGACACATTCCCTTGGATAGTGACTTGGTAAAGTTCTGATCCATTAAAAGTGAAGCGTGGCAATTGCTTTTTTTTTTTTTTTTTTTTTTTTTTAAATGCTCTTATTGATTTTAGAGAGGAAGGGAGAAGGGGATAGAGATAGAAACATCAGCACACACCCCACTAGGGATCAAGCCCATAACCCTGGCATGTGTCCTGACCAGGAATCGAACTGTGGCCTCTTGGTTCATAGGTCTACTGCTCAAACACTGAGTCATGCCAGCCCGGAACATGTGGCAACTTCTTTAAAAGATAACTGATATATCTGCCCTGGCCAGTGTGGCTCAGTTGTTTGGGCATTGTCCCATGCACCAAAAGGTTGCTGGTTTGATTCTAGGTCAGGGCTTAGGCCCAGGTTTCAGCCTCAGTCCCTGGTAGGGGTCCTGCAGGCGGCAGCAGATCGATATTTTGCTTTCACATGTATGTTTCTCTCTCTCCCTCGCCTTTCCTCTTTCTAAAAATCAATTTTAAAAATCTTTAAAAAAAGATAACTGACACATCATTTACCTCTCATTGATTCTTCCTCCCTGCATGCTTGCCATGCATGAGAAGACAGATCAAGGTTTTAACAGGGAACAATGAATACCTCTGAAAAGAAGAATTAGGGAAGTTCATCTTTTTTATTATTTTATTGATTTTTAGAGAGAGGAGGGGAGAAAAAAACATCAATTTGTTGTTCCACTTATTTATGCATTCATTTGATGATTCTTGTATGTGCCCTTGCCAGAGCCTGAATCCTCAACCTTGGCATATCGAGACAACATTTTAACCTACTGAGCTACCTGGCCAGGACCCTTTATTCATCTTTATTTTACATGCTTCTTAATTGCTTGAATTCATTATAATAAATATTAACTTTATATTTTAAAAATTAATGGTAATTTTTTAAAAGTTTCCTGTAACTGGTGCTCCCTAGGATGTCAAAGTTTTTACTATAATTTATGACTTCCTAATCTTGAAGGAATATTACAATTTATTAAGAGCTTTTCCTTAATTGCCATGGAGGGGGACTACACCTAGATTCTGATTTAATTGCTCTGGGGTAGGATCAGGCTATGGGCACTTGTATTTTATTTGTAGTGCAGGATGACAGCTACCGGACTCCAGTTCCCAGCATCTCTCTGTTACATATTAGCGTTACCTTGAATGATTTATAAAGTACCACATCACGGCTGCATCCCAAAGCTGCACCAGAATTCGGAGCTCCTCTGGTGATTCTAACATGCAGCCAAGTTTGGAAACAGTGGCTACTACCCTGAAACCCCCAATAAACTTTCCTCCAATTTGCATTAAAGCCAATAAAACAGATGTTCTTGCTTTTATACATGTCTTAGCCAAGTGAAATAGAACATGCCTGTTTAAATTTAAATTGCAGATTTCAATTTATAGTAAAAGATTGTTCCATGTTATATTTGAGACTTGCACACAAAGAAAGTATTTATTGCTTATATAAAAATACATTTAACTGGGCTTCTTGTCTTTTTATTTGTGAAATCTGGCAACCCTACAAACTAAACATAAATAGTTCTCCAAAATTCACTGAAGAGTAATGTAGATCTGTGTATGAAAGGGAACTTTAGGAGACTGAATACTTGAGGAGGAGGCAAAAAGAGATTACCATACTAATGTCTGTAAAATGACCTAAAAGTCGTCTTTATTTATCTCTCTTCCTTAATAGTCCTGGGCTTTATATCAATTGACTCAATTTCTTGGCTTAATTCCTCCACCCAACCCAACAAATAAGCAAATAACTGCCAAAGTCTGCTCCTGTCACTCCCACCACCTCAACCCTTCCTCCTTTCAACCAGCTAACCAACCTACTTTCAGATTTTGCTAATCTTATTTTTCTGTACCACATAGGAAAGGTCGCAGTGGTTCTCAACCTTCCTAATGCGGTGACCCTTTAATACAGTTCCTTATGTTGTGGTGATCCCCAACCATAAAATTATTTTCGTTGCTACTTGATAACTATAATTTTGCTATTGTTATGAATCGTAATGTAAATATCTGATATGCTATATGTGTTTTACGATGGTCACGACCCACAGGTTGAGAACCGCTGGGAAGAAAATGCACATATGGATTTGGTCAGTGTGTGAGTGTGTGTGTGAGAGAGAGAGAGTATGTGTGAGTGTGTGTGTGCATGTATGAAGGACCATGAGAACCATTCCTTCATATATTAATATTTCTGCTTGCTTTCATTCATATGGAAATGTAAGCCTCAGGGTATAGCCTGTCAGTGTTAAACCAGGAATTAGGTAAATTTATCTCCTAACTGCTGCTTTCAGTATCAGTTTCAAACATAAACCACTATCTCAGTAAATGGTGTATCGAAGAGAAAGAAGGACTATTATCTCTGCCAATGTGTAAACTCTTTCTCTAGACTTCTCCATTAACCACACCAATCACAACTATATGTAACACATGGATCAGAGAACAAAGAAGGCTTACACTGCAACAGCTCTAATATGCAATTGGGGTGGGGAGGTGTGTAGCAGTAAGTATTGAATGTTTAGTGCAGACATGTGATCTAGTAGAGTGCACCACACTTCCTGGGTCCCACACTTCGCTTTGAGTCCAGCAGTCGCCCTTGCTAATTAAGTGACATCAGGCTAGAAATGAAGCTCCCTGATCCTCTGCTCTGTTTCTATAAAATTAAACCATAATGCCTGACTTGTTTTGATAACAATATTATTGTGAGAATTCCAATGAGATAATTTATGTTTTTACTGGGTATAAGAAAAGAAGGAAGAGTAGCAGAAACAGGGCTTGTTTTGCTCTGTACAAAGAAGCTGAGCCAGGCTCTTGTGTAAGCTAGCAAAGCAAACAGGCCCAGAAATGCCCTCAATGGATTAAAATAATACCAATTAGCAGACCAACTGTAAGCACTGCTTTTTATTTTATTTTTTAAGGAAAAAAGAGAACATGAAAAGTGCCAAGCCACAGGACTAGCCCCCTTAGAGGTTTCTGGCTCCCTAAGTGGAGATCATGGATTTGTTGAATAATCATGTTCCCTTCCCTTGGTTAGATTAAGTCATTGACCTGAGGATGAGTCACAGACAAATTTACAGGAAGACCCCCCCAAGCCTGAGTGGTAAAGTAAATGAAATGGAAAAAAATGTACATAGATGCCATGTTTCCATATGTCTAGATAGATGAGCTAATTTAAGTTCCCTTTATGAGCCAAAACCCATTTCTGGTTTTAGAGTTCAAGGAGACTGCATTACATCAGGCTCCCTGAAGTTTCAATTATGTGATTATTCAGTCAGGCTCTAGACTCAAGTGTATTATTACAGTTTCCATGAAGAATTTTTTAAAAATCAAACAGTATATATAACCCTCCCAATAAGAAGAAAAAAAGACAATGTAAGTAACCATATCATCTACCTACATATAATTTATATGTTCAATGCTTAGACACACTAAATTCTTTACAAACTTAACTGCCTTCATATATGTATCTATTGTTAACAAGATATTTACTCTTCATAAAGACTTAGCTTGGGTGAGGCCAGTGTGGGGAACCTCCTAAGGTCGCTGTTGCTAAAACAATTTGGGAAACCATATTTCAAAAATTACTCAGCCAGCCTTAGCCAGTTTGGTTCAGTGGATAGAGCTTCAGCCTGAGGACTGAAGGGTCCCAGATTTGATTCCAGTCAAGGGCACATGCCTTGGTTGCAGTCTCGATCCCCAGCCCCTATTAGGGCACATTCGAGAGGCAACCAATCTATGTGCCATCAATGTTTCTCTCTCTCTGTCTGTTCCACCCCTTCCACTCATTCTAAAAATTAATGGAAAATATTCTCAGGTGAGGATTAACAAAAATAAAAATGGCTCCCCAAATTATAAAACTCAGTTTATACCATAAACTCCATGACTCAGTTGAATCACTTTACTACATTTACCCACTTATCTCAAATCCACTCTCTTAACCTAATTAAGTTGCTCAGTTCTAAAAATGATCTAATAGCTGTCCATTCACCTGTATGTCTTAACACAAACTTTGCTTCTTTTCAGGGCCCTAAAGCATTCTTCCCAGATCTTAAAGTAGCTTACTCCCTTCCTCACAGTTCACCTCCTCAGAAGGTCATGCCTAACTTCCTCAACCTAAAGAATTTTCAGTCCCCCAAATTACTCTCTTCTTCTTGTCAGCACTTGGCACCATCAGAAATATTTGTTTTCTTGTTTATTTGTAACTAGAGGCCTGTTGCATGAAGAGATTCGTGCAATAGGCCTTCCTTCCCCTGGCTGCCAGCACCGGTTTTCCTCTGGCACCTGGGACCCAGGCCTTTGGTCCGGGCACAGCGGAGAACCCAAGCCTTGAGGCTTGGCTTCACCACTGGGGCCACAGCAAGGCTTGGCTTCTCCACTGCAGCTGGAGGGGAGAGCCTGGCCTGTGCCCTCTCCCAGTCTGGGACCCCTGCTGGCTCAGGCCTGCTCCCCGGTGGCAGAGGGCAGGCCTAATCCCTAGGTACAGCCCCTGGTCGGGCTCAGAGCAGGGCCAATTGGGGAATTGGGGCACGGCCCTCTGTCATGCCCGGATTGGGAGGTTGCGATGCCACCCTCAGTCGCGCTCAGGGTAGGGCCCATTGGGGGGTTGGGGCACCGCTCCCTGTCACACTCAAGGCAGGGTTGATGGGGAGGTTGCGGCGCCACCCCCTGTCACGCACAGAGCAGGGCCAATCAGGGGGTTGGGGCACTGCCCCCTGTCATGCACAGAGCAGGGCCTATCAGGGGGTTGGGGAGCTCCCCCCTTTCACGCACAGAGCAGGGCGGATCAGGGGGTTGGGGTGCCGCCCTCTATCACCCACAGAGCAGGGCCAATCAGGGGGTTGGGGAGCTCCCCCCTGTCACTCACAGAGCAGGGCGGATCAGGGGGTTGGGGCGCCGCCCTCTATCACCCACAGAGCAGGGCCAATCAGGGGGTTGGAGTGCCGCCACTGTCACACTCAGGGCAGGGCCAATGGGGAGGTTATGGCTCTACCCCGTCACACACAGAGCAGGGCCCTTGGGGTGGGGGGGTTGGGGTGCCGCACCCTGTCACACACAGAGCCAAAGGGTGATCAGGGGGTTTGGGCGCTGCCCCCTGTCATGCTGATCCTGGTGCTGGGAGGCATATTACCCTTTTACTATATAGAATAGAGGCCTGGTGCATGGGTGAGGGCTGGCTGGTTTGCCCTGAAGGGTGTCCCGGATCAGGGTGGGGGTCCCCACTGGGGTGCCTGGCCAGCCTGGATGAGGGGATGATGGCTGTTTGCAGCTGGTCACACACCATTCAGGGTGGGGGTCCCCACTGGGGTGCCTGGCCAGTCTGGGTGAGGGGCTGAGGGCTGTTTTCAGGCTGAAACTGAAGCTCCCAATTGCTCCTTTTTTTTCTTCTTCTTTTTTTTTATTCTGAGCCAGCTTTACCTCTGAGGCTCCAGCTCTTAGGCCTCCGCTCCTAAAAGCAGGTATCTGGTTTGTTTAGGTTCTACAATCAAAACTCTGTATCAACTCCAGGTCTGAGATCCCGGCTAGCTGAAAGCTGGTTTCTGGGGTTTTGTTTAGCTTCTATTTTTGTAACTATGTTTCAAACTGCCAGCTCAGAGGCCTGCAGCGGCAGGCAGGGAACGTTGGAGTCCTCCGTCACTGAAGCAAGCAAGCCTCATGTTAGTTTCAAGCTGCCTGGCTGCCGGCCACCATCTTGGCTGGCAGTTAATTTGCATATCGCCCTGATAAGCCAATGGAAAGGGTAGTGGTCATACGCCAATTACCATGTTTCTCTTTTATTAGATAGGATATATATATATATATATATATATATATATATATATATATTTATATAGTTTTTTTCTTTATTGATTTTTTTACAGAGAGGAAGGGAGAGGAATAGAGTGTTAGAAACATCGATGAGAGAGAAACATCGATCAGCTGCCTCCTACTCACCCCCTACTGGGGATTTGCTGCAACCAAGGTACATGCCCTTGACCGGAATTGAACCTGGGACCCTTCAGTCCGCAGGCCGACGCTCTATCCACTGAGCCAAACCAGTTAGGGCACCTCTTCAGTCTTCAGTCTTCACTCCATATGCAAATTAACAGTCATCTTTGTTGGGTTAATTTGCATACCCATCGGATTGACTGGTGGGCATAGTGGAGTGACACCAATTTGCATGTTTCTCTTATATTAGTGTAGATAATTTCTGAAAAGGCAGGAATTTTGTGTGTCATGTTTACCACTATATCCTCACTGCCTATATCAGTGACTAAAATGAAGCAGAAACTAAATAAATGTCATTGAATATAGGCAAAATAATATGGAATTTCAATCCTTAGAATAATTGTGTTCCTACCCATGATGTCTACTTTGAAGAAGTTTTTAAAAATACAACATATTGGCGCTGGGCAAGAGGCTCAGTTGGTTAGAGCATCATCCCAGTATACTAAACTTGCAGGTTCTATTCTTGGTCGGGGTACATACAAAAACCAACCAATGAATGCATAGATAAGTGGAACAAAAGGCCAATGTTTCTTTCTCTCCTTTCCTCTCTCTCTAAAGTCAATTAATTTAGGGGGGTGAATGGGTTGGGGAGAGATTAACATTAATGCATACATGCAGAGTCCATGGACACAGACAATAGTGTGGTGAAGGCCTGGGAGGGATGGGGACAGGGTGGAGGGCGTCAATGGGGAAAAAAGGGAGAGGCATCTGTGATACTTTCAACAGTAAAGATACATTTTTAAAAAGTCAATTAAAAGTACAGCACATCTATATCTACTTACATAAAAACTCTGGATGTAACATCACTGCCAGAATCACGACCAAGCAGAAGGAAGTCAGTCCTGTAGGAGTTGTCTTGGAAACAGCTGCGCCTTCCCCCCCCCCCCACCCCCCCCCCCCCCCCCCCGAGCTGTTTCCCCAGAGCTGTTTCCTGTAAGGGCGGGGTTTGAGGGAGGAACACGCCCTCAGAGTGTGGAGGCATATCTTTATATAAAGTGTGCTGCGCCAGCACGGCCAAGGGTGAACCTGAGTGGGAGCAGCTGAAAGGCTTAGAAAAGACAGACAAGAGCATGATATCTGGGTCTCGGTGGGATGCTGCTTCTCTGAGAGACAGCGACCATGCCCACAGCCGTGTCTTTATTTTATAGCAGATGCCAGGAGGCAAAGAAAGCGCGTGACCACAATGTTTACAACATTCTCCTGGGTTTCAATCCTACTCAATTACATGCACCTGAACTCTATCAAGCCTACATCACTCAGGCACATGGGGCCACATGTTTGGACCATAGTTTGAAGCTTACAACTATAGCTGTTGGCTATAATCGTGCTGGGAGGGCCCTGCCCTCCAAGCTGGGACTTGCACATGGCAATGAGCGGACTGTGCCCTCTCATCAGTCCAAGGCTTGAACATGTCCAAAACACTGTAGCGGCTTCCCACAATAAAGTTTTAATACATTATATTAGAGGTTGTGGTGGTGCTGTTTTACCCACAGCATCTACAGGAATTGCTGCAAATTTACTTCTCGGTGGAAGAACCTTTAATTCCCAATATAAATGACCAATTCCACTAAATGAAACTACAATTTCTAGACTTGATATAAACAGTGAAGTTGCTAAAACTATTAAAAAGGCCCAACTTCTCATTATTGATGAATGCATCATGGCATCCAGTCATGCTATAAACGCCATAGACAGATTACTAAGAGAAATTATGAATTCGAATGTTGTATTTGGAGGGAAAGTTCTCCTTCTTGGAGAGGATTTTCAACAATATCTCAGTATTGTACCGCATGCTATGGGATTGGCCATAGTACAAACGAGTTTAAAGTACTGTAATGTTTGGGGATGTTTCAATAAATTGTCTCTTAAAACAAATATGAGATCAGAGGATTCTGCTTATAGTGAATAGTTAGTGAAACTTGAGATGGCAAACTTGATAGCAGTTTTCATTTAGGAATGGATATTATTGAAATCCCCTGTGAAATGATTTGTAATTGATCTATTATTGAAGCTACCTTTGAAATAGTATATCTATAGATAATATTAAAAATATATCTAAACATGAAATTCTTTGTTCAAAAAAATGAGCACGTTCAAAAATTAAATGAAGAAATTTTGGATATACTGAATGGAGATTTTCACACATATTTGAGTGGTGATTCCATTGATTCAACAGATGATGCTGAAAAGGAAAATTTTGCCATCAAATTTCTTAATTTTATTAGTCCTTCAGGAATGCTGTGTCATAAATTAAGATTGAAAGTGGTTCAATCATCATGCTATTGAGAAATCTTAATAGTAAATGGGGTCTTTGTAATGGTACCAGATTTATTATCAAAAGATTATGACCTAACATTATCAAAGCTGAAGTATTAACAGGATCTGCAGAGGGAGAGGTTGTTCTTATTTCAAGAATTGATTTGTCCCCATCTGACACCGGCCTCCCATTTAAATTAATTCGATGACAGTTTCCCGTGATGCCAGCATTTACAATGATTATTAATAAATCACAAGGACAAACTCTAGACAGAGTAGGTATATTCCTACCTGAACCCGTTTTTACACATGGTCAGTTATATGTTGTTTTCTCTTGAGTTTGAAGAGCATGTGACGTTACAGTTAAAGTTCTAAATACTTCATCACAAGGGAAATTAGTCAAGCACTCTGAAAGTGTTTTCACTCTTAATGTGGTATACAGGGAGATATTAGAATAAGTTTAATCACTTTATCAGTTATTGTTTGCATCACCGTTGTTTTTATATCATGTTTTTGTTGTTTTCATATCATGTTTTTGTTGTTTTTATATCATGTTTTTGTCGTTTTTATATTATGTCTCTGTTGTTGTTATATCCTTTTGTTACTGTTTATTTACTAATAAATTTATATATTATTTTCATATACATTTTACTAATTTCCTTTCATCTCTCACACTTCTATTATAGAGAAAGGACAAATAGCAATATTAAAATATCCCCGCTAATTAATTCCCTTTTTAAAATATATATATATATTTTATTGATTTTTTACAGAGAGGAAGGGAGAGGGATAGAGAGTTAGAAACATCAATGAGAGAGAAATATCGATCAGCTGCCTCCTGCACACTCCCCACTGGGGATGTGCCCGCAACCAAGGTACATGCCCTTGACCAGAATCGAACCCAGGACCCTTGAGTCCACAGGCCAATGCTCTATCCACTGAGCCAAACCAGTTAGGGCAGTTAATTCCCTTCTAATGTGCACGAATTTCATGCACCAGGCTACTAGTATATATATAGACAGGTGCCGTCACATCTGAAACAACCGAACGAATGACTGAACAGGCTGAGTGGGGTGACCTGGCCAGCAGGGGGGTTAGTGAGGAATGACCAAACAACTGAACAGTAGGTGTGTTGAGTGACCAGGCTGGCATGGGGGGAAGTTAGGGGCAACTAGGCTGGCGGGGGGGAGTTGGGGGTGACCAGGCCAGCAGGGGGGGAGTTGGGGGTGACTAGGCAGTCAGGGGGGCCAGTGAGGGACAACCAGGCTGGAAGGGGGAACAGTTAGGGGTGATCAGGTTGGCAGGCAGAGGCAGTTAGGGGTGATCAGGCCAGCAGGCAGGTGAGCAGTTAGGAGCCAGCTGTCCTGGATTGTGAGAGGGATGTCCGACTGCTGGTTTAGGCCTGAACCAGGGCAGTTGGACATCCCCTAAGGGGTCCCGTATTGGAGAGGGTGCAGGCTGAGCTGAGTGGACCTCCCCATTGTGCACAAATTTCATGCAATGGGCCTCTAGTCCTATATAATAAAAGCCCAGTGACTGAAATGATGGAATGACCAGAATGACCAGAGAATAGAACAACTACCACCCCTTGCCCTATCCCCCAGTGGAGACCCCCACACCGATTTGGCACGTGGCTGGCCTGCAAACCCCTTGCCTGGACCGGCCCTGCAACCCAGAATGGACCCCCACCCTGATAGGGGGTGTGGCCTGCCTGCAAACCACCCAGCGGCCCCTTGCCCCAGCTGGCCCTGCCCCCAGTGGCGACCCCCCACCCACATTGTGGTCGTGGCCAGCCTGCAAACCACCCATGGCCCCTCACCCCAGCCAACCCTGTCTCCCTGCAGAAACCCCACCCCAATCTGGGGTCCCCATCAGGGCAAGCGGGCTGGCCCCCACCCATGCACCAGGCCTCTATCCTATATAATAAAAGGGTAATATGCAATTTTATCCTAATGGTGGAATGTCCAGATCGACTACTCGACCAGTCACTATGAGGCGCATTGACCACCTCCTGGTCTCTTTACCTGGTCAGCAGGCTCCAATCACCCAGTGGTGAACAGGGAACCGGGGGTTTGTGGTGGGGGATGGGGGTGGCACCAGGCCAAGGCTCCTGTCCTGTCAGTCGCCCCACACACAGAGGGCAACCTACGGCAGTGGTGGGGCTGCTGAGTGGGTGGAACAGCCAACCTCTCGAAGCCTCCCTCTGGCCAGCAGGCTCTGATCATGCAATGGTGAATGGGGAACTTGGGGTGGGTGGCAGCGGGGCCGGGGCCAGCTGCGGGCAGCTGGGGAAGATGGCCCTGATCACAGGCCAGGCCTAGGGACTGTACCCAAGCATGAATTTCATGCACTGGGCCTCTAGTTGAAAACATAACACTTAAATTTTTAAAAATGTACTTAATTCCAGGAAAATCAAGAAGCATAGAAGAAGGGCAATGAAACCATAGTAAATATGTTGGCCACCAACCATTTATTCACTTCCTAATGGAAGGTAATTTAAAAAATATTTGATTTTAGAAAGAAGGCAGGGAGAGAGAGAGAGAGAGAGAGAGAGAGAGAGAGAGAGAGAGAGATCAATTTGTTGTTCCACTTATTTATTATGCATTCATTGCTTGATTCTCTTTTTTCATGTTTTTCAATTTTATAAATGTATCCTTATTGTTGAAAGCCCCCCTCCCCCAATTAACCCCTTTCCCCTATCTCCTATCCCCTCCCTAGACCTTCACTGCACTATTTTCTGTGCATTGGTTGATTCTTGTATGTGCCCTGACAGGGGATCAAACCTGCAACCTTGACATAGTTGGAAGATGTTCTAACCCACCGAACAACCAACCAGGGCAGAACCTCAATGTTGTTTACTTTCTAAAACAGACTCCTTCCTTGCCATGTGACTCAGAGAAAGCTGACTCTATGCATGGCTCTAGGGAAAGAGTCTGACCAGCTACCTATGTGTGGCAATTGCTTTCCCCACCCCTATTGGTGTAGGAATGACCATGTGACCTAAATATGGCCAATGACATGAGGGGAAGTCTTTTAACATTTCAAGCAGCTTCTGGGCAAAGACATGTAAAAAGGCAGTTCCTCTCCCCACTCCTCCAGCCCCCAATATCTTCTATTAAAATAATGCCCAGAAATATTGCACACTTGTTAATACCTATCCAAAAACTTTGCAGGATAGGAAAAGTCAAGAGCATCAGAAAGAAACAGAACCAGACACATACACCAAGTCTGGGATCTCCCAATTCTGGACACCTTCAGATGTGCAACAGTAAATTTCATAGAATCTTAGCTGGTTCAAGAAGTTAAGAGACCAGGCCAAAGACTCACAGTTATTAAGTGGTAGAATTAGGACTGGAATCCAGGTTGGCTTGAGTGAAAGAGTTGAGACAAACATAATGCCATAGTAGAGGCCTGGTGCATGAAATTCGTGCATGGGTACAGTCCATAGGCCTGGCCTGTGATCAGGGCCATCTTCCCCACCTGCCAGCAGCTGGCCCTGCTCCTTGCTGCCACCCACCCCTGGATCCCCATTCACCATTGGGTAATCAGTGCCTGATGACCAGGGGAAGGGACTGAGAAGTTGGCTGTTCCTGCTTGCTCGCTGGCCCCGCCCTGCCGCGAGTGATCAGAGCCTGCTGGCCAGGGAAAGGGACTGAGAAGTGGTCAGTACACCACATAATAACTGGTCGAGGGTTGTTCTGGTTGTTCCACCATTAGGGTCAATTTGCATATTACCCTTTTATTATTTAGGATAGAGGCCTGGTGCACAGGTGAGGGCCATCTGTCCTGCCCTGATGGGGGCCCCAGATCTGGGTGTGGGTCCTTGCTGGGGAGCAGGGCCAGCCAGGCTGAGGGGCTGCAGGTGGTTTATAGGCTGGGCACACCCCCGATCAGGGTGGGGGTCCCTGCTGGGGGCCAGAGCTGGACTGGGTGCGGGGCTGTGGGGGATTTTCAGGCTGGCCACACCCCTGATCAGGGTGGGGGTTCCCACTGGGGGTGATGCCGGCCTGGGCAAGGGCTCCTGGGAGTTTGAAGGCTGGCCAAACCCCTTATTGGGGTGGGGGTCCCCACTGGGGGAGCGAGGGGTCATGGTCCTTCTGGTCGTTCTACCATTTCGGTCACTGGGCTTTTATTATATAAGACTAGTGGCCCGGTGCACGAAATTCGTGCATGGGGGAGGGTCCCCTCAGCCCAGCCTGCACCCTCTCGAATCGGGGAACCCTTGGGTGATGTCCAACTGCTGGTTTAGGCTCGATCCCTGGGATCCCCCTAACTGGCAGCCGGACATCCCTCTTGCAATCTGGGACCACTGGCTCCTAACTGCTCACCTGCCTGCCGACCTGATCTCCCTAACTGCTCTCCCTGCTGGCCTGACCCCTCTAACTGCTCTCCCCTGCCAGCCTGATTGTCCTAACTGCTCTCCCCTGCCAGCTTGATCCCCCTAACTGCTCTCCCCTGCCGGCCTGATCGCCCCTAACCACCTCTGCCTCGGCCCCGCCACCATGGCTTTGTCCAAAAGGACATCCAGAAAGTTGTCTGGAAGTTGTTTGTTCTAATTAGCACATTACCCTTTTATTAGTATAGATTGATTTCAGAGAGGGAGGGAGATAGAAACATCAATGATGAGAATCATTGACTGACTGCCTCCTGCACGCCCCACACTGGGGATCAAACCCATAACCCAGGCATGTGTCCTGACCAGGAATTGAACTCTGGGCCCTTCAGTCCTCAGGCAGAGGCTCTATCCATTGAGCAACACTGGCCATGGATACACTTTCCCTTTCCACTGGGACGTGTTCTGTTTGCTGGAGCTGAAACACTGAAGCTGTCTCACTGGGGCAGAGTGGGGTGCAGTGGGTTGGAGTAGGTGAAGCCCCCTGAAAGATGGAGAGGGGCCTTGTTTAACAGCCAGACTGTTTCATGGCTGTGCTGCCTCGCAGTTGAATGGCCACACTCTTGGGCTGTGCTACTGTCAGTGGGAGTTTACACAACTGAACTGTCTGCACGGATAGCTTCCTCCTCACCACACCCCCAACCTGGGGCTTCCTCTTAGGGTTGAAGTGACACCGACCACCCTTGGTTGGTAGCCCAATTGGCCACTTTGGAAAGAGAAGTGGGGAATCCTGATTTTACGTGAATGCTCCAATTTCTTAAGTTGGCAACTAATGCGAACTTCAGATGTTTGGGCCAAACCAGAGAGATGGTCAGGGCTGGTGTCCAGGCCATTTGGCGGCACTGGGCTCAGCCCAGCTATAAAGGGACCCTAGGCGTCTGGGCAGGTGAAGGGGTTGGGGGTACGCTTGGGTAATTCCGATGTCACCCCACTTGGTTTTTTGTTTTTTTTCCCCCACTGATCACAATTTATTATAATCTGTTGGCAGCATAGATAGATATTAGTTACCAGAACTATGTCTTCATAGAAGTGGACAGTATGTAGCCATTCTATGGGGAACTGTGTGCACTTAAGCATCAGCATGATCTTTCAGTTTCTTTTTTTGTTGTTGTTGTTAATGAAAATAAGCTTTATTACATCAAGTAATAAATACATACAAAGATGGAAACACTATTAGTCACTGTCTTCCAGATGTTTGGATCCACTGATGGGAAAGGCGGAACTGAAATGTACATACATCCTTAGGGGAAATTTCAGGGGTCCTTGTCAAGGGAGGTTCAATAAATTGCTCTTTCTTCTGTATTTATAACTTGTGCATTTTAAAGATTGACTTCAAAGTACTAATAGTCATGCAAATGCTTAAGCAAAAAAAAAAAAGTTACAGTGAAAAGAATTTATACTGTGTGGTGAATGGGCACTGGCTACTAAAGCACTGCCTCAGGACTCACTGAAACAAACCCTCAGAGTTGGATCAGCTCAGAAGAGAAACATAAAGAACCATGTGAGTAACAGAAATGTATCCAGAAAAGAAACACGTATCTGGGAGGCCAACTACAGTTTGCTGTGATAGGTAACTGACATGCATCATGTAAATCAATGCTTAAAAAACACACACACAAAATGCCCTGGGTAGTTCCTAACTAATATGTAAATCTAATAACTGCAAAAATCTCTTCTCCATCTCAGCGATGGGAGGTTCAGAGCCTGATGAACCACGGGAGGAGCACGGGGAGGAGAAACCAAGCTGTTACCATTTTGAAACCAAGTTTCATCTGAGGGGAGGGCAAGCATGAGCTGTCACTTCTTGGAAGAAGAGGGAAAGCCATTCATGCTGACTTAGGGGCTAGCTAGGACCTGGTGTTCCGCTCCATCTCGTCCAAGCACTCCTGAACCAGCCCTGTCCTGTGGATGATGCCTCATTTCAGTCTCTCCATCGCGCTCTTGCTGCCCGCTTATGTGAGTCAGATCTCTTTCCCTAGTTCTTCAATGATGACCAGCAGCTCAGCATATTTGCTCTGGGGCACCTGGCTGTTCTCTGTTCCCTGCGTGTTAGAGATGGTGGTCCTAGTCACTCAGCAGCTGGCGGTACTGGGAAGACGTTGCCATGCTGGTGGAAGGCGGGTGAACGCTCCCAGAGGCCTTGATGAAGGTGGAGGGCATGTGCATGGTCAAGTTCGGTTTGTAAGACATCCCCCCGCCCCCGACCCCCGCCTCCCGCTGCGGGGCGCAGGCCCCATGAGATGGCATCGGCAGCGTTGGTGGTGACGCCAGGCGGTGGCGAGGTGGGCCTGGGGTCTGTGTGCCTGTCTGTGTGCCTGCCCAGCTCCCGTATACTTTCTGTTGTTGACAGCTCCAGCGCACTGACAAATATGGCTGTCCCCTCACCCTGACACTGCCGCAGTATCATGATCTTTCAGTTTATTGATGTTCTGCTTGTGCTGCTCAATTTCTTTCTGCAGACGCTCAATCTCCTTTTTATGATGAGTTATCTCTTCTTCATGTTGTTTCTTCAAGGCTGCCAGCTGTTCTTTAATCCTCTCTGGGAAGTATCCTTCCTCTTCAGCCTTCTCCTTTTTTGTGAAGGTCCCCATGGCTTCCCTGATTGTGCCTGCCTTGGAGCTGAAATTATCTGACCATTGCAGCCAAAGCCTTTGGCTTACATGGCCCTCACCCCCCACATTTCAAGCCGCAGATGTGCCACTGACGCAGAGACTGCCCTGGTTGTCAGTGCCACGCAGTTCCGGACCACCCAACTTAGTGTTAAATGCAAACCTTCCTTGGACAGGCCTTGAAGGTCTTTTTTCCATGGCGATCATGGGGTAGCAGGCCAGCCGGCACCCATGCCTGGGAGGGTCCCGGGGTGCCGGCTGGCCTGTGCAGTGGCTCTCTCTGCCTCTGATCGCCATGGCGATCACGGGGTAGCAGGCCAGCCTGCACCCACAGCCCCGGGGGTCCGAGAGTGCCCGCTGGCCTGCGCAGAGACTCTCTCTGCCCCCATCACCATGGCGATCACTGGGTAGCAGGCCAGCCGGCACCCACAGCCCCAGGGGGTCTGGGGGTGCTGGCTGGCCTGGCCGGGGCTCTCTCTGCCCCCAATGCCATGGCGATCACGGGGAAGCAGCTCTCTCTGCCTCCAATCCACAATGCAATCACTGATCACCGGCCGTCTTTGCCCGCCCCCCACCTCTTGCCTGCTGGCTGGGTTTCCCATCCCTTTCGCCTCCCAGCATTGCGGCTATGTATGCAAATTAACCGCCATCTTTGTTGGTGGTTAACTGCCATCTTGGCTGGCAGTTAATTTGCATATCACCCTGATTAGCCAATGGGAAGGGTAGCGGTCGTATGCTAATTACCATGTTTCTCTTTTATTAGATAGGATTGCCATTTCTAAATTATCTTCAAAGTATACTTTAAAAAAGAAATAAATTTTGTGACAGAGAGGAAATGTAAGGCATGTGGAAGTTAGGTGACATGACCTATTGGTGAAGGGTAAAGATCACATTAAACTCTAATAGCCTACCTTTCATTGTTTTATTTTTTAAAATAAAAATAAAAGAAACTGAGAGAGAGAAACATAAGTCAGTTACCTTCTGTATGTGTCTGACCAGGCATCAAATCCATAACCTAGAGAGACTGGAAGGGAGAGATTAAAAATGGCAGTGGAGTAAGTGGATGCTGCATGAACACACTCCTAGGACCAAACAGGAATTACAACTGAAATACAGAAAAACTTCATGAATAATCAATGGAAGAATTGCTGGAGAGAAACCTGATATCTGAGAACTGAAAGTGGAGACCTCAGAGAGACTGGTAGGAGGGGAGGAGGCACATAAGGGCTGGCCAGGCTCCCACAGATAGCAATGGGAGTTCTGGAGAGCTATGTCAGCTATGTGGGATTACCCCTGAGAACTCTGGGATCTAATCCTCAAGCTGGGTGACTGAGCAGAGAGCATCAAAACTGAGAAGGTTATCCACATAACATCAGACTGTAAAATGCAGCAAGATTTGTGTCTGCCAGGGAGAGATAGCTGGAAATGCAGGCAACCTCTTAAAGGGCCAACACAAAATACCCTGTTGAGCCACTCACCTTGTGCTCTGGCAGAGAGATGGAAGAGTGGACTGGAGCTGTATGAGCAGAATCCAGGATTAGGGGCTCTAGGGTTAGAGCTCAAAAGGCAGAAACCCCAGTTTCCTATGCTGAAGTCATCTTTCTCAAACAGACATTTGCCATACGGGTGGCCTTGCCTGGGGGGAAGACAGTTAACCCACATTACTGGAAAACACCTTGCACCACTGTGCAGAGTTTCTGAGGCCCATTAAGAGACTGAGAATAACAATTAGCCTCCAGCAAAAGCAATTTCCCCACCCTGTTGAAAAAAATTTCACCACACCTGTGCACAATTGCCTGATGGCTATTCAAGACTGAATCCTATCAGGCTGTAGGCAGAGGCTGTCTCTGGACACTTTGAGTCTTTGCCTGATCTAATTAGTGAGAAATAGCATTTGACACTGCCCTGCAATAGACATCAAGGGGCATAGGCAGATCTACCTACTACATAGTCACAAACCCAAACAGGCAGTGAAAATGAGAAGAGAAAGAAGCAACCCATAAATTAAAGAACAAGAGAATTCTCCAAAAGAAGAGATAAATGAAATGGAGATAAGAAATTTATCTGATACAGAGTGAAGAATAATGATGGTAAAGATGCTCAACAGCATGAGAAAAGATATAGTAATTATGAAAACAGAAATAAAGAATGACAGCAAAAATAAAGAACACATTAGATGGAATTCACAGAAGATTCGTGGAAGCTGAGGATCAGATCACTGAATAGAAGACAGGGTTGAAAAAAATCATTCAATCAGAGAATCAAAAAGAAAAAAAAAACAATTAAAAAACAGGAGAAGAGCTTAAGGGAGCTGTGGGGCAACAGAAAACATTACAATATTCGAATATCAGGTGTGCCAGAAGAGGCAGAAATGGAGAAAGGGATAGAGAACGTGTTTGAGGAAATAATGGCAGAAAAATTCCCTAACTTGGTAAAGGAAAAAGTCACACTGATTCAGGAGGCACAGAAAACCCCAAGCAAGAAGAACCCAAACAGGCTGACACCCAGACACATCATAATTAAAATGCCAAAAATTAAAGATAAAGGGAATCATAAAGGCAGCAAGATTAAAGCAAACTGTTACCTACAAAGAGCTCCAATAAGACTGACACCTGATTACTCAGCAGAAACTCTGCAGGCCAGAAGGGAATGGCAATAAGTACTCAACATAATGGAAAGCAAGGATCTGAAGCCAAGGTTACTATACCCAGCAAGGCTATCATTCAAAATAGATGGTCAAATAAAGAGCTTCCCAGACCAAAAAAAAAAGGTTAAAGGAGTACATCACCATGAAGGCAACATTACAAGAAATGCTAAAGGGACAGTTGTAATGACAAGAAGAAAGAGAGAGAAACCTAGGCATACAGAATTAAAATGGCAATCAATAAGTACCAATCAATAATAACTTTAAATGTAAATGGAATAAAAACTCCAATAAAAAGACTTGGGGTAGCTAAATAGATACAAAAACATGACCCAACTATGTGTTTCTACAAGAAACCCACCTCAGAACAAAAGACATACACATGATGGGAAAAAAATTTCCATGCAAATGAAAAAGAATAAAAAACTGGGATAGCAATACTCATATCTGAAAAAATAGACTTCAAAATGAAGGCCATAACAAGAGACAACAAATGACACTACATAATACTAAAGGGATCCATCCAACAAGAGGATATAACCCTGGTAAATATATGCACCCAATATAGGATCACCTAAATATATAAAAAATTCTAGAGGACTTTAAGGGAGATATTGACAACAATACTGTCATAGTATGAGACTTTAACACCCCATTGACTTCACTGTTTTGACCTTCCAGACAAAAACTTAACAAGGATACAGTGATTCTAAAGGACACACTGGATCATATGGATTTAATTGACATTTATAGAACATTTCACCCCAAAGCAGCAGAATATACATTCTTCTCAAGTGCACATAGGTCATTCACAAAGATAGATGACAGGTTAGGAAACAAAACAAGTCTCTACAAGTTCAAAAAGATTGAAACAATGTCAAGCATCTTCTCAGATCACAGTGGAATGAAATTAGAAATCAACTATAATAAAAACACCCCAAAACATTCAAACTCATGGAAGCTAAATAGCATGTTATTAAACGATGAATGGGCTACCAATGATATGGAGAAAGAAATAAAATACTTTCTGGAAACAAATGAAAATGAACATACAACAACTGCAAATCTCTGGGGTACAGCAAAAGCAGTCCTGAGAGGGAAGTTTATAGCACTACAGGCCTACTTCAAAAAAACAAGGAAAGTCAACAATAAATTATTTAACCCTACAACTTAAAGAACTAGAAAAAGAATAACAAGAAAAGCCTAGAGTAAGTAAAAGGAAGGAAATAAAAAAGATTAGAGCAGTAATAAATGACATAGATACTAAAAAAAAAAATAATAATACAAAAAATCAATAAAGCCAAGTGCTGGTTCTTTGAAAGATAAACAAGACGGATGAACCATTAGCTAGACTCATCAAGAAACAAAGAGAGAGGATCCAAATAAATAAAATCAGAAATGAAAGTGGTGAAGTAACCACTGACACCACCGAAATGCAAAGGTAGTAAGAAAATGCAATGAACACAGTAGCCAGAATATGAGGATGAAATGAACCAATTCTTAGAAAAATATAATCTTCTAAAATTGAATCAGGAAAAAGCAGAAAACCTGATAGGCCAATAAAAACTGATGAAATAGAAGCAGTAATAATAATAAAAAAAACTCCCAGCTAACAAAAGCCTGGGTAAAACACAAAGCATACTCAGAGGCCAGACAGCAAGGAAAATACTTTTACTCCTGCAGAAGGGTGTGCACACACATGGTCTAAGAACAAATGCACACTGAGCTGTGTTCCACTCAGCTTTTTATTCCTAACACATGTAATCTATCCCTCACTCTTGATTGGAAGATCTTAGGCTCACACTCTTGCATGATTGGCTATTTTAAAGGAAGGGGTTGACCTTTGTTGTTTCAAAATGGTGGCCTGCAGGGGAGCTGCAAGTCATGTAAGCCAAAATGATGCCTGCCTAAACTCCCTTCTTTGACAGAAAAGATTATTTGTTTATTCTCACAACCCCCACCCCCCCTTTTCTTTATTTAAACTCTTGGCTTTAAACGTGGCTAACATTCATTGACTTTGATGCTCTGCACTGTCTAGGACAGGGGTCCTCAAACTTTTTAAACAGGGGGCCAGCCAGTTCACCGTCCCTCAGACCATTGGAGGGCTGGACTATAGTTTAAAAAAAAAACTATGAACAAATTCCTATGCACACTGCACATATCTTATTTTGAAGTAAAAAAATAAAACTTCAAAAAAAAAAAGGCTCTCCTAACTTCAAAAAAAAGGCCCTACTAACTGCAAAATTAAAAAAAAAAATAGACCTCCTAACTTCAAAAAAAAATAAATCTTAACTTGTTCTTACCTCGGTCCTCAGGCAGCAGCAGGCTCTGCACAGGCAAGCTCGTGACTCATCCGATCACACCCGAGACTGAGAGGAGGAGTCGAGAAACAGAGAGAAGGAGGAGAGTCGGAGAGTGCGGCGCACATTCCACACATGCGCACTGTGGGCCCGGGACGAGTTGGCTGCTAAGCAACAGGCAGCAGCAGCAAAAACACCTGGCGGGCCAGATAAATGTTTTTGGTAGGCTGCATGTGGCCCGCGGGCCGTAGATTGAGAACCCCTGGTCTAGGACTAGGAGAAGATTATTTTGCTGCTTGGTCAATGCAGTTTCAATTAACCTTTAAATAAGACCTCTTATACATCACTGTAATTCATAATCAAAGAGGTGAATATGTATCCCATCATTCCCTTCCACTTTCAGTACCTCTGCTTAATCAGAGAAAGAATCCTCAATTTCAGGATTCCCAGCTGACTCATTAACTAGAGTTGTTAATCCCTGTGATGCCTCAGTGATGGTTCTGTCTGGCTGTGTTGTCAGAGATGAATGTACAACACTGGCCCCCCAACATTACATATACTCCTCCTTTTCTGCCAGAATCATATCCAAGGCCAACCTATTCTTTCATGTCATCCTGCTGGTGGCATGTAGTTGTTTAGCTATTCCTTTAACTGCATCTTGAGTATATTTAACAATCCTTTGCTGGTTATAGTAGACTAGAGGCCTGGTGCATAACATTTGTGCATGGAAGAATGGGTCACTGAGCTTGGCCTGCACACTCTCACAATCCAGGACATCCCTCTTGCAATTTGGGACCATTGGCTCTTAACCGCTCAACTGCCTGCCTGCATGCCCAATTGCCCCTAATCACTCTGCCTACCTGCCTCATCACCCCTAACTGCTTGTCTGCCTGCCTGATTACTCCTAACCGTTTCTACCTCAGCCCCTGCCGCCATGGCTTTGTCTGGAAGGAGGTCTGGAATGACGACTGGAAGGTCATTTTGCTGTCCAGTCTAATTAATATATTATGCTTTTATTATTATAGATACTAGAGGCCCGGTGCACAGATTCATGCACTGGTGGGGTCCCTTGGCCTGGTCCATGGGGATCGGACCATAATCAGCAGTTCAATATCCCCTGACAGGTCCAGGAGTGCAAGAAGGACTCTGCAAAGTTGCTGTCGCTCGGCAGCTCCTGCATTGAGTATCTTCCCCCTGGTGGTAAGTGTACATCATAGCTACTGGCCGATTGGCCGATCAGCCAGTCATTTAGGCTTTTATATATATAGATAATTAATCCAATCCACATTCTCATTTACAGTGAGCCACCAGAAAAGGACATATTCAAATCCTGCAGCAATCTGATCTCTACCTCTAAGCTCATTTGGCACCCCTCCTGGAACCCCAATGTAATCTGTGTAAATATGAGGATTGAAGGAACTCCCTGAACTCTCTCTCTCTTCTTCCTAGTTTGTCTGCCATTAAAAAAGATCTATGATATGCCAAAGTGAAAGGGATATCCAATTGTATCAGAGCACAAGTTCTTCTCCAACTCCTGGGCAAGGGCACAAGTAATGGTCCCTGAAAATATCAACAGACATCAGCACAAGGTATTGACAGTGCAGAATGATTAACTTCTGAGGATACTTGGCCATTTATGTATCCAGATAAATTTCTTATAAACTCCAAGTACTGTTCCTCCCCTTGAGAGGTAAGAGGTATAGTTTATGTCAGAGGACGGGGACTGGATCATTTTGGGGGATCTTTGCTCTTTACCTCTGTTGGATGGAAAAAATAGGGAGAGAGTCTTACAGGAAGCATTTCCTCAGTTGGTTTCCTCCTGGTACAGGGCAAGCACACATTCCATCTCGTTACTATCTGAGGTCCATCCAAATAGAAATGGAATCACTTGGGCCTCTAGCTTTCCAGTTGCTTTTATTTAGGGCACAAACAGAATATTTAATCAATTCCAGCCTTATATCTTACTAGTGGCCCGGTGCATGAAATTCATGCACATTAAAAGAGAATTGATTAGAGGAAATATTTTAAAATTGCTATTTGCCCTTTCTCTATAATAGAAGTGTCAGAGATGAAAGAAAATGTATATGAAAATCTTTCTCCTGTCAGAGTCTGGGGCACATTGTGGGACCCAGAGTCAAGTCCCCACCCATCCACGTGCACCTCAAAATTGCACAAGACCCAGACCCAGCCGACCCCACCTCCATTGGGTGAGATCCAGACCCGGCTGGCCCCACCCCAATTAAGCCCTGCTGGGTGTGGGGCACAGCCTCAGGTCCCACAGTGCACCCTCAGGTCCCCTGGCCAGGTGCTGGGGTGGGGACATGGCCTGAGGTCCTCCAGCCTGGCACCGGGGCAAGGGATGTGGCCTCAGGCCCCCGGCCTGGGGTGGGGGGCAAGGCCTGAGGTCCCCTGTCAAGCACCACTGGATGGGGGGGGCAGCCTCAGGTCCCCTGCCCCGGCTTGGCATCACACAGCCTCAGGTCCCTGCTGATAGCTTGTTACGGCTCATTATGGGAACCCCGCCTCCACTGCAGGCGCAGTCATCTTGTGATGGTGTTATGGTGTGAGGGTCAATTTGCATATTACCTCTTTATTATATAGGATATTCTATTTGCATGTGGTAGCAGTGGCCTAGGGGATCTTTTTCTGTGACATCTATTCCTAAATCTAGTCCTAGCCAATCTTTTTGGCCTAAAGGCTGAAGTATCCAAATCATTCAAGTTACCTATAATCAATAATTTAACTGGGTAAGCATGATCTGGATTTTACACATTTCCCCAGCCCACATTGTAAGCCCCTGCAATTTGTCAGAGCCTTAAAGCAAATAGACTGCTTAGTTTCTTTAGTGTTAATTTCAAGGAGATATGTCCTGGTATGGCTGTCCAAGTAAGTTGAGGTGTCTCCACCTGGAGAAGCTGGTGGTCCATCCTTAATCCAGGTGTAATGGGTCTACCCCAATATTCAGTCCAAACAACAGCCTCAGTGGTAAGCAAAACAAGGTAGGGTCCTTCCCAGGAGGGTTCCAACTTGTTTCCCTTCCAAGTCTTGATTAATGAACATAGTCTCCTGGTCAATGGTGATGAACCAGAAACTCAAGAGGAGGGCCTTGGGTCAGGAGGCTTTCTAACCTGAGAGAGATTAAAATAGAAGAGATACCCAATAAATAATTCTTAAAAATTGGTCCATATTCTTTATTGTAGGAAGATCTCAAGGCATTGGAATAACCTAAAGCCAATTCTAGGTAAAAATAGTTTAACTTCATTCGTCCTTGGGTGTGGCCAGCAAATGACACTAATTGGATTTCTGCTATCTGTCTCCCTGAGTATGTTGATATAAGCTATTTGTCCTCTTGTTAGGGAGGCAAAATGCAAATTTTTTATTCTTAAGTGTCCATGGTTTAAGGAAGATGCTCCAAATTGCTGTTTAACTATCTCAGTTTCCCTGTTCTACTTATCCTGGCTTACTTGCATGTATCATTTATATAACTTCCTTTCAACATTTCTCTTTACAAACATTATCCTTCTTCACAAACCTTACAACTTTCATAACCCACTTTATTTTTCCTTCAAATGACACCAAAACCAACATTTCTTTCCAATTAGAATTGTTAGCCCTTAGAAACCTTAATTTTTTTAGGTGACAGTGTAAGTAATTAACATTCATCAGATTAGCAATTTATTCACATTTTAAAAAACAAAATACAAGACTTATTCAGTAACAGATTCAAACCCAACCTCTAGATTCTCTATAGGAGGCAAAATCAGATTAATAATTTTTACCATTTAACCCAGAAAACTCAAAGTTTTAAGTTACATGCCACAGGGAACTGGGGGTCAAACTTCGATTCTCATTCAAGAACTGCCCATCATCATGGAAATATTAAACTTGTTGCCCAAACAATGGAGCCCCACGCTAACCTGAATTGCTTACTTCCCCATGCCTGTAATCCCTACTTCCCCATGCCAAACTCAGTCCCCCCCCAAAATAGAAAGCAAGCAAAGTCAATCAGTAACCAAAATTACATTACAGACACATAGACAAAAATCTCACTAGTTAAGAGTTTCTGGCAGCTGACTCCCTGAGAGGGAAAGCAGGAAGAGTCCCCAAGATTAAGAATTCTTGGCAGCTGCTGAGATGTTCCTGCCTTCTCTGCCATGTGTTTAGCCTTGCAACACATAACTGGGATTCCCCAAAGTGGGACATGCCCCATCTTTAAACAAATTAAACCAAACAACAAAGAGACACAAAACATCAACAGAAACAGTCTTATACAAGTGCATATGACCCACAGACACCACAGAATGCCCTCCATAAAAACACCACTGAAGCAGAGCAATGTCTACTGTGCCCAGAACCTCTGCATTCTCCCAATGGACTATTTGGGGAATGTATTCCCTAGGCCTAGAATTTTTGTTTCACATCCTCAGAAAGTCCTTTGTGATTATGTACTCAGCCTCCCATATTGGAGATTTCTCCACAGTGCTCAATCCCCCATATTTGAGATTTCTCGCACTCCCCAAGATCCACTTCATCCCTCTCTGGCTGTTTCCCTCTCAGGAAAACAGAACCACAGATCAGAACTCCACACTTGCTTTATGTCCAAGACACATCCCACTTACATACACCTCTGAGGATACCCAGTCACCAAAGTACTACTCAGTCCAATTTCCCACCTTGGCTCATACATGAGGTTACCTGATTACTGTGGTTCTTGCTTGCTTGGGCCATTTCTGTGTTATTGGCTGCCTCTCGATCCTGAGCTCATAGTTGGATGAAGGTGGGGGGAGGTAATGGCTGAGGCCACCATAACTTGGCAGTGCAGTTTGCCTCTTCAGGAGAGGGGTCCAATTGCCCCCCATAGGGACAAATGGAATCCTAGACAAGCCCCCAAATTGTTAGATATAAGGTGAGGCCCCCAAACCAGGCATCCTGGTAAAACGCAAAACATACATAGGAGCCAGAGAGCAAGGAAAATATCTTTACTACTGCAGAAGGTGTGCACACACATGGTGTGGAAGGAACACACACACTGAGCTGTGGTCCGCTCGGCTTTTTATTCCTGACACATATGATTTGTCCCTCACTCTTTTTTGGAAGAGCTTAGACTCAGACTCTTGCATGATTGGCTAATTTAAAGAAAGGGGTTGACTTTTGCTATTGAAAATGGCGGCCCACAAGGGAGAGCTGCAAGTCATGTAAGCCAAAATAGCGGCTGCCTAAACTCCCTTCTTTAACAGAAAAGATTATTTGTTTATTCTCACCTGGGTCTGTACAGCTTCACAGGGGAGTTTAACCAAACATTCCAAGATGAAATAACTCCTAAAACTATTCGAAAAAATCTAAGAGGAAGGAACACTTCCAAACTATTTTTAGGAAGCCAACATTAACCTAATTCCAAAACCAGATAAGGACACTATAAAGAAAGAGAATTACAGGCCAATATCCCTGATGAACATAGATTACTAAAATCCTCAACAAAATTCTAGCAAATTGGATTCAGCATTACATTAGAAAGATCATAGAGCATGACCAAATGGAATCCCTTCCAGGGATGCAAGGCTGGCATAATATTCACAAATTAATAAATGTGATACATCACATACCAGGTGTACCGGTTAATAATAGCGAATTTTGTAATCAAAGAAAACAGGATGATTTCAAGAGAAACATCAAAAGTGCTTTATTCAAAGTAATGTCCATTGCTAGCTATAGATTTCCCCCATCTTTCAGGTAATTTGTGCATACCGTCCCAATAAAACTTTTCTTGTTTTGAGGCAAACCACTCAGAGACACAATTTTCTACTTCTTCATACGTTTTGAAGTACTGCTCAGAAAGTGTGTGTGCCATTGATCCGAACAAGTGGTAATTTGAAGGAGCAAGGTCTGGAGATATGGTGGGTGGGTTAATACTCCACAGGCAAGATCTTTTAATGTGTCCTTAACTGATTTTGAAGTGTGTGATGGTGCGTCATCATGAAGCAGAATTACTTTGCTGTGTCTTCTGGAACATTCTGGTCATTGCATGATCAAAGCATGGTTCAAATTGATTATTTGTTTTCAGTAGCAATCAGTTTCACCTGGTTTTAGAAGCTCATACTACACCATACCTTCCTGATCCCATCAAACACAGAGCATTGTCTCCTTTCCGAAGTGATTTGGCCTTGTAGTCGATGTTGATGGTTGACTCAGGTCAACCATCAACATCGACTACGTTCTTTGTCATTCACATCGAAACCATCATATGTAAAGCATTTAAAGCAGCATTCACAAGTATCTTGAGATGGAGCATGTTCACTATAAGCTTCCCAAAGTATACAATAACTTTTAGCAGCACTTTTCTTCAAAATAAAGTAATGAATTAAAACTTCCCACAAATGCTGTTTTTTTTGGCACTAAATTCGACATTTTTAAGCATAAAAATATCTATGATATTAACACCTTCATAAATTTCACATATGAAGTTTTGAAGCTAGCTATCAATACAACAAAATAGTATACATAACAAATCGCATATAAATCAACATATGTGTAATTCCATCTATTGAAAGAAATTCACATTATTAACCAGTACACCTGGTAAACAAATTCAAAGACAAAAATCAAATATTTATATCAATAGATGCAGAAAAAGTATTCGACAATATCCAACACCAATTTTTGATAAAAAAACTCTCAGCAAAGTGATAAAAGCCTCATATGAGAAACCTATAGCCAACATCATACTCAACGGGTGAAAACTAAAACCATTTCTCCTAAGAACAGGAACAGGCCAAGGATGTCCACTTTCACCATTCTTATTCAACATACTACTTGAAGGTCTAGCCACAGCGATCAGACAAAAAGAAGAAATAAAAGGCATCCAGATTGGAAAGGAGGAAGTAAAACTCTCATTATTCATAGATGACATGATATTTTACATAGACTCCATCAAGAAACTACTAGATTTAATAAATGAATTTGGTAATGTAGCAGTATACAAAAATCAACACCCAAAAATGGACAGCTTTTTATACACCAATAATGAATTCTTAGAAAAACAATCCCAAATTAAATAAACAATCCCATTTACCATTGCAACAAAATATTAAGATATTGGAAATAAACTTAACCAAGGAGGAAAAAGACCTGTACTTGGAAAACTACAGAACTCTGAAAAAAGAGATAGATGAAGATATAAACAAGTGGAAGAACATATTATGTTCACAGATTGGTAGAATCAACATCATTAAAATGTCCATACTACCCAAGGCAATATACAGACTCAATGCAATCTCTATTAAAATACCAATGGCATATTTCATAGAGCTAAAAAAATATTCTAAAAATGTATATGGAACCAAAAAAAGACCTCGAATAGCTGCAGCAATCTTGAAAAAGAAAAACAAAGTTAGAAGAATCAGATTTCAAGTTATACTACAAAGCCACCTTAATCAAAAAAACCTGGTACTGGCACAAGAACGGGCATAAAGATCAATAGAACAGAACAGAGAACCCAGAAATTGATCCAAGTCATTATGCCCAATTAATATTTGACAAAGGAGGCAAGAGCATGCAATGGAATCAAGACAATCTCTTCCATAAATGGTGTTGGGAAAATTGGACAGATACATGCAAAAAAAAAAAAAAGAATGAAAAAAGAAAAAGAAAAGAAATTAGACCACCAACTTACACCATACACAAAAATAAATGCAAGATGGATAAAAGGCTTAAATGTAAGTAGGGAAACCATAAAAATCTTAGAAGAGTTTTAAAGTTGGCTGCCAATGGGACTGCAGGTTGCTAGATAGTGTGAGAGTGAGAGAAGGAAAAGAGAGTGCGTGCACGTGCGGGGAGTGTCAGTATTTGTGAGTGAGGGACAGCTATACTTCAAGGGACTGTTGGGGACTGGCGGATCAGCCTCCTGTGACTCAGCAGCCTCTACTGTGGCTGAAATCTCTCCTGGAGCAGCCGGCTCTGCCATAGAGTCCGCGCTATCTTGAAAGGGAGACAGTTGTGATTGGAGACTGACTGTGATCAGAACTCCAGCCTTACCTTCAACTGGGGAGACCTCAGATGCCTCCTGGGACTTTACAACCACAACGCCCAGGGACCAATTACCTCAGCTGCGAATTCACAAACACCTGAACTCCAAACTCCCTGACCACAGGCTCCTGGGAAGTCTGCTCAGGGGGAGACAAATTCGGGGATGGGCCCTGCGCCTTCTCAAGAGCAGAAGGAACAGCTGAATTAAAGAGCACCCACGTGGAACTGGCAATTTAAACACAGCTGGCATTGCCTAATGCAGTGGTTCTCAATCTTCCTAGTGCCGAGACCCTTTAATACAGTTCCTCATGTTGTGGTGACCCCCAACCATAAAATTATTTTCGTTGTTAATTCATAACTGTAATTTTGCTATTGTTATGAATTGTAATGTAAATATCTGATATGCTATATGTGTTTACCGATGGTCGCGACCCACAGGTTGAGAACTGCTGGAGAAAGGTGAGATTTGGGATCCAGGTTAGAGGGAGAAACGCACTCAGTGGGAACTAGAGAAAGACTGCCCCCCACACACACACACACACAAATTCGCACCTGTTGGGATCAGTGTAGCCCCAAATGTGGAAAGAAGTCCACAGGGCTTCTGGCAGAAGGGGATTCTAGATATTAACCCACAGCTGGACTGGACCCAGAAAGGTAGCCTGAAGTAGTGTACCAGCTGCTCAGAGTCGCACACAGAGTCGTGCACAGAATTGTGCGCAGAGTCAGAGTAGAGAGGCCTATTAGCCCAGGATATTAAGACAGAAACACTGTAACCCAGGGGCTGTAGCAGAAATTGACTCTTGTGTGTAAATACAGCAAAAAACAGTCTGAGAACCAAAGAGAGCAGAGAGGTTCTGCCTGCTTGAAAATAGGGTTGTGGCTTATGATACCAGAGAACTTCAACATTGTGCTGACTACCTGTAAGGAAAAAGACATGCCAAGCAGAAGAGTGGAGGAAGTGAACGAACTTCACTACTTCACATTTTTATTTTTTATCTTTTACTTAAGAAATTAATTTTTTTCTTTCACTCTATTTTACCTTATTTGTATTATATTTTTATTTTTAACTATTAGTATTAATACTATTTTACTTTTTTAAAAAAGTTTTATTTTACGTTATTTTTTTCTTTATTTTATTTTATTTTATTTTATTTTATGATTAGTGTTATACATTTTATTTTGATTTTCCTTTCAGCATTATTTTACTCTATCTCAATCTTTCCATTACAATAACACCCTCTTCATCACTTTTCCCCTTTTTTGTCCTGTTTCTCTTGCCCTGTTCCTGCTTTAGTTTTTCTCTACCCTTTCTTTTTACTTCCTGTTAAAAATTGATTTTACTCATAAATCTAATTTCCTCTCCCCTGCTAAAATCCCATACACACTTCTCTCTTCACTTTCTTCACTATGTAAATTCTTTTTCTTTTCTCTTTTTGCATTCTTTTTCTTTCTGTCTAGTTGTTTGTTTGATTATTGGTTAGCATTTTTTTGTTTTGTTTGCTTCTGTTTTTCCTCTCCTCACTTGTTCTCTTCTTCTACTAATAGCTTAACTAATTCCAATCACCAACTCAGGCCTATCTACTCTCTATCCTCCTTTTCCAATAGTAAATAAATACATAGATAGATAGATTAAAGAAGGAGGATATATATATATATATATATATATATATATATATATATATAGTATTTAGTTTTTTACTTTTCTTCTTATACACCCAATCTATTTATACCTCCTGTAAATTGAATTATGGTTATTTACCTATTCATTCAATTCCTTGACCTTACCTCCTGGAAATAAGCTCTGCCACCTCAGATTCATCTGGGTGTTTGTTGTTTGGAGGTTTGTTGTTTGCATTTTTTGGGTTAGTTGTTCTTTTTAGTTTGCATTCATCTCTGGGTGATTGTTGTTTGCATTTGTTGGATTTGTTGTTGTTTTATTGGAGTTTTCTTCCCATATACATATTTTTTCCCCATCTTTTTTTTCTTCTCTCTTTTTTCTATCTTATATTTTTTCCTATTCTCAATGTCGTTTTTGCACTCATTTCTCTCCCCTAATTCTATTTTCTCTGGTGGTCACTTTTATTTAGTGGTATTGCATTAATTTCTCTCCCCAAAATCTCTTCTCTCTAAAGGTAACCTTTATTTAGGGGTATTAGTATTCACAATATACAGTTGTGTTTGGTGTCCTGTGCATTGTATCTTGTTGTGTTGTATTTTGTGCCTTTAAGTCAATGCAGGAGAGAAAGAGCTACATAACCAGAAACCCTGAGAGGGGCAATTGTGGGAAGACAAAGAAACAGCACACATATGAAAGAAAAGGAGGCATCTCGAGAAAAGGAAGTAAATGAAATAGAGGCAAGCAATATGACAGAAAAATAATTCAGAGCAATGGTCATAAGGATGCTGAAAAGGATGGAAGAAAAATTCAACAATATTTGTAAGGACCAAGAGGAAATGAAGAACCAAGAAGAAATGAAAATTGACATTGTTGCAATAAATAACTCAATAGAAAGCATCAACAGTAGACTAGAAGAAGTAGAGGACCACATCAGTGAGTTAGAAGACAAGGTAGGAAAAAAATACTCAAGCAGAACATCATCTAGGAAAAAAATCTTAAAAACAGGAGGAGAGCCTAAGGGAACTTTGGGACAACAACAAAATGAAACAACATCCGCATAATTGGGGAACCAAAAAGAGAAGAAACTGAGCAAAGAATAGAAAACCTGTTTGAATAAATAATGACGGAAAACTTCCTTGATGTTGGGAATAAAAAAATCACACAAGTCCAGGAAGCTCACATAGTCCCAAACAAGATGAACCCCAAAAGATTGACACCAAGACACATTATAATTAAATTGGCAAACACCAACGACAAAGTAAGAATCTTAAAGACTACCAGAGAGAGACAAAAATTTACCTACAAAGGATCTCCCATCAGACTATCGACTGATTTTCCAACAGAAACACATTAGGCCAGAAGGGAATGGAGTGAAATATCCAAAGTAATGCGAAGCAAAGGTCTGAATCCAAGAATACTGTACCCAGCAATGGTATCAATAAAAATTCAGGGTGAAATCAGGAGCTTCACAGACAAAAAAGGACTAAGGGAGTTTATTACCACCAAACCAGGAATGCAAGAAAGGCTAAAGGGTCTGCTATAAAAAGAAGAAATAGAAAGGGAAGAAGGAACACAGGCATAAAGAATAAAAATGGCGAAAAACAAGTACCTATCATTAATAATTTTAAATGTAAATTGATTAAGTGCCCCAATCAAAAGACTTAGCGTAGCTTAGTGGATAAGAAAACATGTCTCATATATATTCTGTCTACAGGAGACCCATCTTAGAACAAAGGACTCACACAGACTGATGGTGAAAGAATGGAAAAAGGTTTTTTAGGTGAATAGAAATGAAAAAAAAAAGCTGGGGTAGCAGTACTTATATCTGACAAATTAGACCTCAAAATGAAGGCCATAACAAGAGATAAGGAAGGCCACTTCATAATACTAAAGTGAGCAACTCAAGAAGAAGATATAACTCTGGTAAACATATATGCACCCAATGCAGGAGCACCCAGATACATTAAAAAAAAAATCTTCTGGAGGATATCAAGGGAGAGATTGACAGCACTACAGTCATAGTAGGAAACTTTAGTACCCCACTAACACCACTGGATAAATCCTATAAACAAAAAATCAGCAAAGAAACAGTAATCCTAAATGACTCACTAGATTAGATGGAATTAATTGACATCTTCAGAACATTCCACCCCAAAGCCACAGAATATACATTCTTCTCAAGTACACATGGGTCATTTTCAAAGATAGACCATATATTGGGGCACAGGCAAAGTCTATTCAGATTCAAGAAGATAGAAATCATATCAAGCATTTTATCATATCACAATGGCATAAAACTAGAAATCAACTACAATAAAAACCATTAAAAAATCAAACACCTGGAGGCTAAATAGCATGCTTTTAAACAATGATTGGGTTACCAAAGAGATCAAAGAAAATGAAAAGCATCATGGCAACAAATGACAATGAAAACACAGCAATCCAAAATCTATAGGACACAGCGAAAGCAGTCTTGAGTGGGAAGTTCATAGCTCTGCAGGTCTATCTCAAAAAATAAGAAAAGATGATAATAAATTATCTAACCCTACAACTCAAAGAGTTAGAAAGACAGCAACAAGAAAAGCCCAGCATAAGCAGAAGGAAGGAAATAATAAAGATCAGAGCAGAGATAAATGATATAGAGACAAAAAAAAACAACAAAAAAACCACAATACAAAGGATCAACAAAACCAAGAGACGGTTCTTTGTAAGGATAAACAAGACTGATGAACCTCCAGCTAAGCTCACCAAGTAGCAAAGAGAGAGTACCCAAATAAAAAAAAAGTCAGAAATGAGAGAGACAAAGTAATAACCGATCCCACACAAATACAAATGATTATCTAAAAATACTATGAACAACTCTATTCTAACAAAATGGACAACCTAGATGAAAAGAACATATTCTTAGAATAATACTAGCTCCCCAAACTTAATCAAGAAGAATCAATAAACCTGAATAGGCTGATAACTACAGAAGAAATTGAAACGGCAATCAAAAATCTTCCAGCAAACAAAAGCCCTGGTCTGGACAGCTTTACAGGGGAGTTCTACCAAGCATTCAAAGAAGAACTAAAACCTATTCTCCTCTGACTATTTCAAAAAATTCAAGAGGAAGGCACACTTCCAAGCTCTTCCTATGAAGCCAGCATTAAAATAATCCCAAAACCAGATAAAGACACCACACACTAAAAAAAGAGAACTACAGGCCAATATCCTTGATGAACATGGATGCTAAAATCCTTAACAAAATTCTAGCAGATTGAATTCAGCATTATATTAGAAAGATCATACACCATGACCAAGTGTGATTTATTCTGAAGATTCAAGGATGGTACAATATATGCAAATTAATAAATGTGATACATCACATAAACAAACTGAGAGACAAAAATCACACAATTATATCAATTGACACAGAAAAAGCATTTGACAAAATCCAACGCCCTTCTTGATAAAAACTCTCAGCAAAGGGGGAATAGAGGAATCATACCTCAACATAATAAAAGCCTTACAGAACAAACCTACAGCCAACATCATACTCAATGGGGAAAAACTAAATTCATTTCCCCTAAGAACGAGCACAAACCAGGATGCCCACTGTCACCATTCCTGTTGGATATAGTACTGGAAGTGCTAGCCATAGCGATCAGACAAGAAGAAGAAATAAAAGGCATCCAAAGGGAAAAGAAGTAAAACTGTCCTTATTTGCAGATGACATGATACTATACATAGAAAACCCCAAAGACTCCATCAAACACTAGTGGACCTAATAAGTGAACTTGGCAAAGTAGGAGGATACAAAATTAACACCCAGAAATCTATGGTCTTTTTATATACTAATAATGAACTCACAGAAAGAGAAGGGGAAAAAAAACAAAAAACAAAAATCCCATTTACCATTGCACCCCCAAAAATTAAGATATCTAGAAATAAACTTAACTAAGGACATAAAAGACCTGTACTTGGAAAACTACAGGATATTGAAAAAAGAGATAGAGGAAGACATGAACAAATGGAAGAATATCCCATGTTCAGAGATTGGTAGAATCAACATCATAAAAATGTCCGTACTACCCAAAGGAATCTATAGATTCAACGAAATCCCCATTAAAATACCCAGAGCATATTTCAAAGACCTAGAACAAGCTCGCCAAAAACTCATCTGGAATAAAAAGAGACCCTGAATAGCTGCAGCAATCTTCAGAAAGAAGAACAATGTAGTAGGGATCACAATACCAGTTATCAGCTATAATACGAAGCCACTATTCTCAAAACCGTCTGGTGCTGGAACCAGAACAGACTTAGAGAACAGTAGAACAAAACAGAGAGCCCAGAAATCAACACAAGCCAGTATGCTTAATTAATATTTGACAAAGGAGGCAAGAGCATACAATGGAGATAAGACAGTCTCTTCAATAAATGGTGATGGGAAAACTGGACAGATACTTGCAAAAAAAATGAAACTAGACTACCAATTTATACCTTACACAAAAAGAAACTCAAAATGGATAAAGGACTTGAATGTAAGATGGGAAACCATAAAAATCTCAGAAGAAGCCATAGGCAGCAAAATAGCAGACATTTGTCATAGCAATATCTTTACCAATACAGCTCCTAGGTCAATGGAAACTAAAGAGAAAATGAACAAATGGGACTACATCAAAATAAAAAGCTTCTGCACAGCAAAAGAAACCATCAACAAAACAATGAGAAAACCCACTGTGTGGGAAAACATATTTGCCAATGTCATATCTGATAAGGGCCTAATCTCCAAAATTTATAGGGAAGTCATACAACTTCACAAAACAAAGATAAACAATCCGATAAAAAAAAATAGGCAAAGGAACTAAATAGACACTTTTCAGAAAGCCAAGAGACATATGAAAACATGCTCAAAGTCACTAATCATTTGAGATATGAAAATCAAAACAAAAATGAGGCACCATCTAACACCTGTCAGAATGGCTATCATCAACAAATAACAAATGACAAGTGCTGGCGAGGATGTGGAGAAAAAGGAACCCTCGTGAACTGCTGGTGGGAATGCAGACTGGTGCAGCCACTGTGGAAGACAGTATGGAGTTTCCTCAAAAATTAAAAATGGAACTCCCATTTGACCCAGTAATCCCACTTCTAGGACTATATCCCAAGAAACCAGAAACACCAATCAGAAAGGATATATGCACCCCTATGTTCATAGCAGCACAATTTACCATAGCTAAGATTTAGAAACAGCTTTAATGCCCATCATCAGATGAATGGATTAGAAAACTGGTACAGCTACACAATGGAATACTACACTGCTGTAAAAAAGAAGTAATTCTTACCATTTGCAACAGCAGGGATGGAACTGGAGAGCATTATGCTAAGTGAAATAAGCCAGGCAATGAAAGAAAAATACCACATGAGCTCACTCATTTATGGATAGTAAAGAACATTCTAAACTGATTGACAAAAACAAATACAGAGGCAGAGCAGCATTGAACAGACTGTGAAACTACAGCAGGAAGGCTGGGGAGGGTTGTGGGGGGGCAGGTAAGAGATCAACTGAAGGAGTTGTATGCATGCATATAAGCATAACCAATGAACGCAAGATACTGGGGTGGGGGGTAGGGGAGACTGGGAGAAGGTCAATGGGGAACAAAAAGGAGACATATGTACTACTCTTTGTAAGACTTTAAGCAATAAAATAAAAAAATTAGAAGAACCCATAGGCAAAAAATTATCAGATATGTCGTGACAATATCTTTACTGATACAGCTCATAGGACAATGGAAACTAAAGAGAAAATAAATGGGACCTCATTAAAATAAAAAGCTTCTGCACAGCAAAATAAACCATCAACAAAACAATAAGAAAGCCCACTGCATGGGAGAACGTATTTGCCAATGTTATGTCTGATAAGGGTTTAATCTCCAAAATTTATAGGAAACTCATACATCTTAACAAAGGAAAGATGAACAATCCAATAAAAAAATGGGCAAAAGACCCAAATATATATTTTTCAAAAGTGGACATACAGAAGGCCAAGAAACATATGAAAAAATGCTCAAAGTCACTGATCATCAGTGAGATGATAATTAAAACATATATGAAGTGCCACAACCTTTTGCAGTGAGGATTCAGGATCTGGAGAAGGGGCTGCACATAAATGGATACACTAGACAAGAAATATAAATTTAGAAGGCATACGGGGAGCCAAGTAGAGACCTTACTTTCTAGCAGAGAGGTTCTCAGAATGCCCAGACCCACTGGCTTTTATTTACTAGAATACACATTTGCCCTTTAGCAAAGCAAATAGACATATCAATAGTAAGGTTTGGTAAAAAGTAAAAGATTACCAGGTTAAAGGATTGCCTTGAGCCACCATTGTCTTGAAAGAACAATTGGTGCATAGCTTTTAGCCCTTCCTAAAGCCCAAGGTCCATCAGCCTTCTGTGTTCCCTGCTGCACTTTCATGATAGTGTAGACAGTGGGTAGCTTCCAGCAATGAGGTATCACCTCACACATGTCAGAATGACTACCATCTCTCAAAGTCACTAATCATCCAAGAGATGCTAATCAAAACAACAATGAGATACCATCTCACACCTGTCAGAATGGCTATCATCAACAAATCAACAAATGACAAGTGCTGGTGAGGATGTGGAGAAAAAGGAACCCTCGTGCACTGCTGGTGGGAATGCAGACTGGTGCAGCCACTGTGGAAGACAGTATGGAGTTTCCTCAAAAAGTTAAAAATGGAACTCCCATTTGACCCAGTAATCCCACTTCTAGGACTATATCCCAAGAAACCAGAAACACCAATCAGAAAGTACATATGCACCCCTATGTTCATAGCAGCACAATTTACCATAGCTAAGATTTGGAAACAGCCTAAGTGCCCATCAGCAGATGAGTGGATTAAAAAACGGTGGCACATCTACACAATGGAATACTATGCCACTATAAAAAAGAAAGAACTTTTACCATTTGTAACAACATTGATGGAAGTGGAGAGCATTATGCTCAGTGAAATAAGCCAGTCAGAGAAAGATAAATATCACATGATCTCACTTGTATGTGGGTTATAATGATCAACAGAATTTGATGAACAAAAATAGATCAATATAGAGACAAATGTTGGGGGGGGGGGGTAGAGAACAACCAAAGGACTTATATGCATGCATATTAGCAAAACCAATGGGCATAGACTCTGGGGTAGTGAGGGCTTTCCATGCGTGGGAATGGCTGGGGGGTGGGGGTCAATTGGGGAAAAAGGAGACATATGTAAAACATTAGACAATAAAAAGAAGAATGACTACCATCAACAAATCAACAAATGACAAATGCTGGCGAGGATTTGGAGAAAAGGGAACCCTAGTATATTGCTCATGGGAAGGCAGACTGGAGCAACCATTATGGAAAACAGTATGGAATTTCCTCAAAAAAATTAAATATGGAACTGCCATTTCACCCACTGATCCCACCTCTAGGGATATATCCCAAGAAACCCGAAACACAAACAGCAAGAATGTATGCACCCTTTATAATAGCTAAGATTTGGAAACAGCTCAAGTCCCCATCAGTAGATGAGTGGATAAGAAAGCTCTGGTACATTTATATAGGGTGTCCCAAAATTCACGCAAGAAGTAATTTTGATAGAAACACAAGTTTTTAATTAAAAATTATAAATTTTTTATTGATTCATAAAGTATATAGTGTACAGTTATGTATGGATTAGCATATCGGGTAAATGGCCTCCACGGCTTTGCTGGCACATACACAAAGCCGTGGTCTTCATTGTCCCTGCTCCTGGGCCATAATTGGTATTTGGTACTGCTTATCAAATTGAAGGGATTGAAATCAAAGGGCAACGGATATTAGAATCTGATTCAATAAACCAAGTAAAATTAGGCTTTTATTTTTTGTTGTTGTTAATGCTTACGCAAAATTCAAATCTTGCGTGAATTTTGGGACACTCTACCATGGAATACTATGCAACAATATAAAAGAAGAACCTCTTACCCTTTGAGACAGCAATGATAGACCTGGAGATTTTAATGCTAAAGGAAATAAGTCAGTTAGAGAAAGACAAGTATCACATGAGCTCACTCATATTTGGAATCTAAGTAACAAAATAAACTGATGAAGGGAATGGATCCAGAGACAAGAAAGCATAGAACAGAGTGCAGAATCTTGGAGGGAAGTTGGGAGAATTTGAATTGGTGGGAGGGAATCAACCAAGGACCTTATATGCATACTAGGGGCCCAGTGCACAAAATTCGTGTGTGTGGGGGGGGTGTCTCTCAGCCCAGCCTGCCCCCTCTCACATATTAGGAGCTCCCAGGGGATGTCCTACTGATGGTTTAGGCCCTCTTCCTGCTCCCCTTGGGGAGCAGGCCTAAGCTACAGTCTGTCCTCTCTTTGTGGAAGGCGACTGGTCTGGTCAGGGGAAGGCACCAGCCCATCACCCTGCTGCTTCAGCCACTGCCAGTCACCTCAACCACCAAGGTGTTCTCATCAACATGGACTGTAGTCCCTTCACCAAGAAAAAATGACAACTTTCCTTAGGCATTTTCAAGATGTGTCTATCATAGGATATGACACTTCTTTTTTTTCTTTCTTCTTTTTTATTTATTTATTTATATTTTTATTTTTATTTTTTTTTTATTGCTTAAAGTATTACAAAGGGTATTACGTATGTGTCCTTTTTTCCCCCCAGCCCTTGACAGTCCCCTAGCCACCCCTATCCCCCAGTGTCTTATGTCCATTGGTTATGCTTATATGCATGAATACAAGTCCTTTGGTTGATCTCTTACCCCCGCCCTCCTGCCCCCCAACCTTCCCTGGCCTTCCCGCTGCAGTTTGACAATCAGTTTGAGGCAGCTCTGCCTCTGTATCTATTATTGTTCAAAAGTTTATAATGGTCTCTAGTATCCATGAATGAGTGAGATCATGTGGTATTTTTACTTCATTGACTGGCTTATTTCACTTAGCATAATGCTCTCCAGTTTCATCCATGCTGTTGCAAATGGTAAGAGTTCATTCCTTTTTACAGCAGCATAGTATTCCATCCTGTAGATGTACCACAGTTTTCTAATCCATTCATCTACTGATGGGCACTTAGGCTGTTTCCAGATCTTAGCTATGGTGAATTGTGCTGCTATGAACATAGGGGTGCATATGTACTTTCTGATTGGTGTTTCTGGTTTCTTGGGATATATTCCTAGAAGTGGGATCACAGGGTCAAATGGGAGTTCCATTTGCAGTTTTTTGAGGAAACCCCATACTGTCTTCCATAGTGGCTGCACCAGTCTGCATTCCCACCAGCAGTGCACAAGTGTTCCTTTTTCTCCACATCCTCGCCAGCACTTGTCATTTGTTGATTTGTTGATGATAGCCATTCTGACAGGTGTGAGATGGTACCTCATTGTTGTTTTGATTTGCATCTCTCAGATGATTAGTGACTTTGAGCATGTTTTCATATGTCTCTTGGCCTTCTGAATGTCCTCTTGTGAAAGGTGTCTATTTATGTCCTTTGCCCATTTTTTGATTGGATTGTTTATCTTCCTTTTGTTAAGTTGTATGACTTCCCTATAAATTTTGGAGATTAGGCCCTTATCAGATATGACATTGGCAAATATGTTTTCCCACACAGTGGGTTTTCTCATTGTTTTGTTGATGGTTTCTTTTGCTGTGCAGAAGCTTTTTATTTTGATGTAGTCCCATTTGTTCATTTTCTCTTTAGTTTCAAGTGCCCTAGGAACTGTATCAGTGAAGAAGTTGCTTCGGCATATGTCTGAGATTTTGTTGCCTTTGGATTCTTCTAGAATTTTTATGGTTTCCTGTCGTACATTTAAGTCCTTTATCCATTTTGAGTTTATTTTTGTGTATGGTGTAAGTTGGTGGTCTAGTTTCATTTTCTTGCATATATCTGTCCAATTTTCCCAACACCATTTATTGAAGAGACTTTCTTGGCTCCATTGTATGTTCTTGCCTCCTTTGTCAAATATTAATTGAGCATATTGGTTCGGGTTGATTTCTGGGCTCTCTATTCTATTCCATTGATCTATATGTCTGTTCTTGTGCCAGTACCAGGCAGTTTTGAGAACAGTGGCTTTGAAATACAGCTTGATATCTGGTATTAAGATCCCACCTACTTTGTTCTTTCTCAGGATTGCGGCAGCTATTCGGGGTCTTTTTTTATTCCAGATGAATTTTTGGAGAGTTCGTTCTAGATCTGTGAAGTATGCCATTGGTATTTTAATGGGAAGTGAGTTGAATTTATAGATTGCTTTGGGTAGTATGGACATTTTAATGCTGTTGATTCTACCAATCCATGAACACAGTATGTTCTTCAATCTGTTTATGTCTTCCTCTATCTCTTTTTTCAGCGTCCTGTAGTTTTCTGAGTAGAGGTCTTTTACCTCTTTAGTTAAGTTTATTTCTAGGTACCTTAATTTTTTTGGTGCGATGGTAAATGGGATTGTTTTTATAATCTCTCTTTCTGAAAGAGAGATTTCTACACTATTGGCTTATAGAAATGCCTCAGATTTCTTGGGGTTAATTTTGTATCCTGCTACATTGCCAAATTCATGTATTAAATCTAGTAGATTTTTGATGGAGTCTCTAGGGTTTTGTATGTATAATATCATGTCATCTGCAAATAAGGACAGTTTTACATCCTCTTTTCAAATTTGGATGCCTTTTATTTCTTCTTCTTGCCTCATTGCAATGGCTAACACTTCCAGTACTATGTTGAACAGGAGTGGTGAGAGGGGACATCCCTGTCTTGTTCCTGTTCTTAGGGGAAATGGTGTCAGTTTTTGTCCATTGAGTATGATGTTGGCTGTGGGCCTATCATATATGGCTTTTATTATGTTGAGGTATGATCCTTCTACTGCCGACTTACTGAGAGTTTTTATCAAAAATGGGTGTTGAATTTTGTCAAATGCTTTTTCTGCATCAATTGATATGACCAAGTGGTTTTTTTCTTTCAGTTTGTTTATGTGATGTATCACATTTATTGATTTGCGGATATTGTACCATCCTTGCATCCCTGGGATAAATCCTACTTGGTCATGGTGTATGATCTTTCTGATGTACTGCTGGATCTGATTTGCTAAGATTTTGTTGAGGATTTTGGCATCTATGTTCATGAGGAATATTGGCCTGTAATTCTCTTTCATTGTGTTGTCTTTACCTGGTTTTGGTATTAGGGTGATGCTGGCTTCATATAATGAGTTTGGAAATGTTCCTTCCTATTGAATTTTTTGTAGTAGTCTGAGGAGGATAGGTTTTAGTTCTTCCTTGAATGTTTAGTAAAACTCCCCTGTGAAGCCGTCTGCTCCTGGGCTTTTGTTTGCTGGAAGCTTTTTGATGACTGCTTCAATTTCTTCCATATTTATTGGACTGTTGAGATTATTATATTCTTCCTGATTGAGTTTTGGAATGTTGTGTTTTTCTAGGAATTTGTCCATTTCCTCCAGGTTGTCTAGTTTGTTGGAGTAGAGCTGTCCATAGTATTTTTTAACAATCATTTGTATTTCTGTGGTGTCTGTTGTTTTTTCGCCTCTATCATTTCTGATTTTGTTTATTTGGGTCCTCTCTCTTTGCTTCTTGGTGAGTCTGGCTAGAGGTTTGTCAATCTTGTTTATCCTTTCAAAGAACCAGCTCTTGGTTTCATTGATTTTCTATATTGTTTTTGGTCTCTATGTCATTTATTTCTGCTCTAATCTTTATTATCTCCTTCCTTTTGCTCACTCTGGGGTTTTCTTGTTGCTCTCTTTCTAATTCTTTGAGTTGTAGAGTTAGATGATTTACTACCGTTTTTTCTTGTTTTTTGAGATAGGCCTGTAGAGCTATAAACTTCCCTCTCAGGACTGCTTTCTCTGCGTCCCATAGGTTTTGGATTGTTGTGTTTTCATTGTCATTAGTTTCCAAGATGTTTTTAATTTCTTCTTTGATCTCATTGGTAACCAAATCAATATTTAATAACATGCTATTCAGCTTCCAGGTGTTTGAGTATTTTGGGTTGTTTTTATTGTAGTTTATTTCTAATATTATGCCATCGTGGTCTGAGAAGATGCTTTTTATGATTTCAATCTTCTTGAATTTGGGGATACTTTGCTTGTGACCCAATATATGGTCTATTTTTGAATATGTGTTCTGAGCACTTGAGTAGAATGTATATTCCGTGGCGTTGGGGTGAAGTGTTCTGAAGATGTCTATTAAGTCCATCTGATCTAGTTTGTCATTTAGGATTGCTGTTTCTTTGCTGATTGTTTGTGTAGAAGACTTATCCAGTGCTGTCAGTGGTGTATTAAAGTCCCCTACTATGATTGCATTGTTGTCGATCTCTCCTTTGATATCTTCCAGGAGTTTTTCTATGAATTTGGGTGCTCCTGCATTGAGTGCATATATGTTTACCAGGGTTATATCTTCTTGTTGTATTGATCCCTTTAGTATTATGAAGTGGCCTTCCTTATCTCTTGTTATGGCCTTCACTTTGAGGTCTATTTTGTCCGATATAAGTATTGCTACCCCAGCTTTCTTTTCCTTTCCATTTGCCTGAAAGATATTTTTCCATCCTTTCACTTTCAGTCTGTGTGAGTCCCTTCTAATGAGCTAGGTCTCTTGTAGATAGCAGATGTATGGGTCATTTTTTTTTTATCCATTCAGCCACTTGCTGTCTTTTGGTTGGAGCATTTAGTCCGTTTACGTTTAAAGTTATTATTGAAAGGTACTTGTTTTTAGCCATTTCTTTTTTTGTGTGGCTGTTTTCTTTCTGAGCTTTTTATTTCTTCTTTTTATACCAGTCCCTTTAGAAATCCTTTCATTGCTGGCTTGGTGGTGATAAACTCCCTTAGCCTTTTTTTTTTGTCTGTGAAGCTTCTTATTTCCCCTTCATATTTGAATGATAGCCTTGCTGGATAGAGTATTCTTGGATTCAGTCTTTTGCTTTGCATCACTTTGTAAATTTCCGTCCATTCTTTTCTGGCCTGATGTGTTTCTGTTGAGAAATCATTTGATAATCTAATGGGAGATCCCTTGTATGTAACTTTCCGTCTCTCTCTTGCAGCCTGTAAGATTCTCTCTTTGTCCTGAACACTTGCCATGGTAATTATGATGTGTCTTGGTGTGGGTCTTTTCGGGTTCACCTTGTTTGGGACTCTCTGGGCTTGTGTTACTTTTTTCTTCCCCACTACAGGGAAATTTTCTGATATTATTTCTTTGAATAGGTTTTCTAAACCTTGTTCATCTTTCTGTTGTTCTGGAACCCCTATTATTCCGATGTTGTTTCATTTCATCTTGTCCCAAAGCTCCCTTAGGCTCTCCTCCGCTCTTTTAATTTTTTTCTCCAATTGCAGTACATTTTGGGTGTGTGTTGCTTCCTTGTCTTCTAATTCACTAATTCGGTCCTCCGCTTCTCTTAGTCTACTATTGATACTTTCAATGGTTTTTTTTTATTGCAGCTATATCACTCTTCATTTCTTCTTGGGTCTTACTTAAGTTGTTGATTTTTTCATCTGTTTCTTCTAGCTTCTTCCATATGTTATTGATTTTTTCATTTGTTTCTTCTTGCTTCTTGCATAAGTAGTTGACTTTTTCATCTGTTTCTTCTAGCTTCTTGCAGAAGTTGTTGATTTTTTCCTCCATCCGGTTTAGGCACTCTAGGACCCTTATTCTGAATTCTTTTCTGTCATGTTGCATGCCTCTGTATTACGTAGCTCCTTTTCTGGAGAGTCACCCTTCTCTTTCCTTTGGGGGTTTCTTTGTTTGATCCCATGTTTGATCTCACTGACATATCTAGATGTTGAGTCATTCAGTGGCTGCTCCCTGGGTGGCAGTGGCTCCTTGGGCTGTGGTTGCTCCTCGGGCGGTTGTGGTAGCAGCTGCTCCTCAGTTGGCAGCAGCTCCTCTGGTGGGTGCTGTTCACAGCTGTGGTGGCTCTTCTGGCTGTTGTTGGGAGGCTTCACGTACAGCTGCTGTTCCTCAGACAGAGGGTGTGGTGCTCAGGAGGCTGCTGTTGCTTGAATCTGCTGCATTGATTTAAAGGCACAAAATACAACACAACAAGGCACCACATACCAGGCACTAAACACAAATATATTCACGATATTAATAACCCCAAATAAAGGTGACCACCTGAATTAAGAGAATTAGGGGATAAGGAAGAAAGAAGAGAAAAAGATATAAGAGAAAAAAGGAAAGAAAAGAAAAGTAGGGAAGAAAAAAAAAAGTTGTGCAAAAATGAAATTGGGAAAAAGGAGGGGGAAAGAGAAGAAAATAAAAAGAGCGAAAAGAGAGAATGAAGTAGAAGAGGGGAAGAGACTATGTATATGAGGAGAACACTCATATAGAACCGCCACTAATCCCAACAAATTCCAGCAACAGCTCCCTGGAGATGAATGCAAACTAGAAACAACCAATAATATCAAGAGAGGAAAGGGAAAAGAGAAGCACAAAAATAACCGGGGGTGGGGGGGGGTGGAGGGAGGGGAAAACCAGCAGAAAAAAAGAAAATAAGCAAAACAGCCTCACAACCAGTCCTAAACACACACACACACACACACACACAGACACAAAACAAACAAACAACAAAAACAATATACTCAACAATAAAGCAAACAGCAACAAATCAATAGAAAGATAAAAGAAGAAAAAAAAATTTGAATAGTGAAGAAAGATAAGGGATATGTGCATAAGGATTTAGAGCAGTGGATTGGAAATAGGATATATAAGTAGGGTAAAATTTTGACAGGAGGTAAACAGAAGGAATAGGGAAAATCTAAAGCAGGAATAGGGTAGGAGAAACTGGACAACAAAAGGGGAAAAGTGAGGGAAAGGGTTTTAGCATAGAGGTAAAATTGAGGTAGGGAAAATTGATGCTAAAGGAACGATGAAAATAGAATGGAGAACACTAATCCCAAAATAAAATAAAGAGAAAATAAAATGGCACTTTAAAAAATGGTAAAATGGTAGCAGTAATAATACTGGTTAAAAATAAAAATGTAGTAATTAAAAGGGTAACATCAGGTGATGGAAAAAAAAGAAAAAAAATTGGTTTCTTAGTTAAAGGGTGAAAAAAGAAAAAAGAAAAAAAAATTTGCATTAGTGAAGGTCCTTCAGTTCTTCTACTCGTCAGTCTGGCTTGCCTTAGTCCTGTCAGGTATTCAGGAGAGTGTTGAATTTCCCTGCGATACACTGTTCCTCCGTGTTGTAAACCACAGTCCTGATTTTAAAGCAGGCCGTATTTGTTTCCCAGACTGCCTTAATTTGTATTTAGCTAAGAGTCAGTTTGTGGCTCAGCCTCTGGGTGGCAGTGTTTTTGGGTTGGCCTCTGAGGCTATAGGGCCTCTCTCTCCAGTAGCTTGGGTTTATCGTCCTTATTGCACTTAAAACTGGTTTGGGGAAGTCCACTGCCCAGAGCTTGTTCCTTAATAGTTACCCGCTCTGTGTTGTTGCTTGGATTGAACTTCTTTATTATTATTTTTTTAATCCTCACCTGAGGATATGTTTCCATTGATTTTTAGAGAATGTGGAAGAGAAAGGGAAAGAGAGAGAAACATCAAAGTGAGAGGAACACTTTGATTGGTTGCCTCCTGCATGAGCCTTGACAAGGGCCCTGCCCAGGGAGGAGCCTGCAGCCTAGGTACATGCCTTTGGTCAGAATTGAACCCAGACCCTGCAGTCAGCAGGCTGAGGCATTATCCACTGAGCCAAACCAGCAAGGGCAGGATATGACATTTCTTAGCCCTCCAGCAGCAGACCTTCGTTTATTTTTCTCCAGGAGTATGGTGGAAAAACACTAGATCACCTTTTTGGATTCTTATTACCCAAGTTACTAAGAATATTACCAGTGGCATGCAGGGAGCTTAGCCAATGAGCTGTCAGAAAGTTTCCTCTGTAGTTCACTCCAATTGCCAGTTCTGCCCCTGCCCAGGCCTATAGCCTCTGCTGCAGGCCTCGGCAGGGGACCCCCAGGCCCCTGGGATTGCCGGGTCTGCCCCTGCCCAGGCCTGCAGCCTCTGGCTAGGCTTCAGGCCTGGGTAGGGGATGCTCAGGCCCCTCTGATCACCAGCTCCACCCCTGCCCCACTGCAGCCTCTGGCCAAGGCTGCAGGCCTGGGCAGGGGACCCCTAGACCCCTGAAATCATCAGCTCCACCCCTGACCAGGCTCCTGCAATTGCCTGCTCCGCCCTCCTCCTGCCTCCCCCGCCACCTGCCTGGCCAACAGGCCTGGACACTTCAACAGCGGGGCTGAAGGGACTGGGCGCCGCCATCTTGTGGCTATGGGGGTGGCCATCTTTGTGACAGAGTGACAGAGTGATGACTAATTTGCATATTACTCTTTTATTAGATAAGATATGAATGGCTCATGGACACAGACAATGGGGGGGTGAGGGCCTGGGGGTGGGGATGGGGGCAGGCTGGAGAGGGTCAATGGGGAAAAAAGGGCACATATCTAATACTCTCAACAATAAAGAATTATTTAAATAAATAATAAAATAAAAATAAAGGCATATTTGGTCATTGTTAATTTTTTTAGGATAAAAATTATTTCCTGCCCTGGTTGGTGTGGTTCAGTTGTTTGGAGTGTCATCCTATATACAGAAAGGTCTCAGGTTTGATTCTGCGCCATGGCATATACCTAGATTGCAGGTTTGGTCCCCCATTGGGGCATGTAGGAGAAGCAACCAATTTCTCTCTCTCTCTCACCCTTCCTCTCCCCAAAATCAATAAACATATCATTGGGTGAAAATTAAAAATTTTCTTCCTTGGTCTGCATTATAGTTTTCAAAAAGACTGATAGAAAAAAATTGGCATTGGCATAGACAAAAGAAAAAAGAGAGAGAGAGCTGAAAGCACATAATATTTCATGTTCCTATTATTTAAGTATATGTCAAAATTGAGATACCTTATCCTTATAGAGCAACAAATGAAATAAAACATTATCTTGAGAGGATAATTCAAATTATTTTATCTGGGATGTTAAGATATATCCAAAATAATTTTATATCCAACATTTAGAACATTGATTTTTCTTTAACAAATTTTCACTTATATACATTGTAGTCTAAAGAAATACACAGGATTTAGTTTATTACTTAGAAGAATAATTTATACATACATGGAGGTATTCAAAGAGAGAGAAGTATCTGATTTATCTTGAAATCTTGAAGACAAAATGGTATCTGAAACATGGTGGCTGCACATTATTTGTTGATTGAGTGAATAAACAATTGTGCACCCACTTTAAAGAAACTGTGGGTAGTATAAAGAGAAAAATGGATTTTTCTACCTTTGTTATTGATTCAGGGCAATTTTGCTATGTGGATACTAATGACATTTGTTTTGATTTAGGCAATAAATTATAGTTATTGAAAATCTGAACAATTCAAAGGGAGATATTAGAGTGTGAATGAAAAAAGGGGTTCTATGCAAAGTAACCCCACAAGGTGATCTGATCATAAATTCCTAACTGGGTAGGTCAAGGTGGGTAGTCATACCCCAGGCATAGAACTTCCTCAGTGAAATGTTTTTAAGCAAACTCTGTTCATTGTTTCTGTGCATCTAGGTTAACACACCTTTGGAATAAATAGTAACTACCCTCAAGAGAGGACATAATCTGCTTGGCCAGTTGAGCATTCACCCATGAACCTGGAGTTCATGGTTCAATTCCTGGTCAGGGCACATTCCCGGATATGCAGGCTCAATCCCCAGTGAGGGGTGGTGGGGGGGGGGGGGAGGTGAGGTGCAGGGGTCAATGATTTTCTCTCATCATTGATGTTTCTATCTCCCTCTCCCTTCCTCTCTGAAATCAATAAAATATATATTTTAAAATAGGAAAGCACATAATCTTACTAACTATCCTGTAATACAGTCCCTCTTTGCTTTCTCCAACCTCCATGTAATCTTTCTTATGTTCCTTCCTTAATCTCAAACATATAAAAGAAATTGCTTAACTGTTTTTATCCAGAGCATTTATCTCAGGCTGTTGAGATCATACTTCAGGTGTATCTTCTTTTTGCCTTAAATAAATTTTTATAAAATTCTCTACAGGGTCTTATAAGGACAAGAGTAGTTGATTTGATAATATTTCTCATTTTGAGAGATTTTTAAAATTTTTAAGGGAAAGAGAACAATTGTTTAAAAACTTTTTAAAAAATGATTATTTGCCTTTTATAGTCTACACCTAAAACATATTTTTAGAAATAGTCATAATCCTTTGCTCCTAAATAGTGTTTTTACTTTTGGACAAGATTAGTGTTAATTATCTCTGATTGTGATTTTTAAGAATCAGATTAACTGGAAAAAAATAAGAAGGCCACACATCAACAAAGTAACACTAGAACAGTAATTAAGAAAAACACTGTGATTAAAGTTAAAGAAATTAGAGGGCAGTCACCAAATGGCTACCTTCAAATACCAGAGTGGTCTTATGATGTCAGGAAACTCTGCAAAATATGATGCCTACAGGAAGTTCACTGAACATTTTCTGCCTGATTCAAAGAGCCTTGCAAGCAGTCAGCAAATGGGCTACATAGTCATTATGGCTAGCTTCAAAAAGGATAAAGAAGCTCTGTGCATTGTGATGTGTCCAAAGTACAGAAAATTATATCTGATGCAAACCATCCCTTTTGGAAACCTGTACTGGGAAATGCTCTGAAGAAGACAACACTTATAATTCTGGGTGCTGAATGCAGACTAGGCATGCCATGGCACCTTGGCAATGCCACCCTTTAAAGTAAATTCTCCCTCCTTTCAGTTATATTGTAAAAATATTTCCTTCAGTGTATGTTACAGAATTTATTTTCCAGATCTGAAGAATGTTGACTTAAAAAATGTACTACCTATAAAAAAAATAGTACTAGTACCTATGATGGCATATATCTAAATAATATCCATTTCTCTCAGGCTAAAGCTTTAGAATTTTCTATTATTTTACCCTCCCAGTTTTTGGGTTATTTTTTAATTTATTGGGGGGACATCCTATGTAATAAAAGGCTAATATGCAAATTGTTCCCTTGGGAGTTTGACCACTGCTATGGCATGCACTGACCACCAGGGGGTGGCACAGAATGAAGGAAGGCCCAAACCAGCAACCAGAAGGCCTTGATTGGCCCTGATTGATGGCCAGGTTTAGGGACCCCACCTGTGCACGAATCTCGTGCACTGGGCCTCTAGTTGGTTAATAAAGTTATATAGGTTTCGGGTACACCATTATATAATACATCATCTGTATATTATGCACGCACAAAATTTGTGCATGGGTATGGTCCCTAGGCCTGGCAGGTGATTAGGGCCATCTTCCCCAGCTGCCCGCAGCAGGCCCCGCCCCCTGCCACCACCCACTCCCAGTTCCCCATTCGCCATTGGGTGATCGGTGCTTGACAGCCGGGGGAAGGGACCGAGAGGTCGGCTGTTCCTGCCTGCTCACTGGCCCTACCCCAACAGCAGGTGGCCATCAGGTGATCAGAGCCTGCTGGCCAGGGAAAGGGACAAAGAGGTGGTCAGTGCACCTCATAGTGACTGGTCCAGCGGTCGTTCTGGTCATTCTGGTTGTTCTCCTGTCAGGGTCAATTTGCATCTTACCCTTTATTATATAGGATTGTGTGTTCACCACCCCAAGCCAAGTCTCTTTCCATCACTATTATCCCCACTTCACTCCCTTCTACTTCTTCCGACCCTCTTTCCCTCTGGTAATCAGCATACTGCTGTTTGAATCTATGAGGTGTTTTTTTTTGCCTTGTGTTTTTTTGTTTGTTTGTTTTTTTTTGTGTTTTTTTTTTTGCTCAACCCTTTCATCTTTTTCATACAGCCTCTGATTGTTGTCAGTCTGTTCTCTATCTATGAGTCTCTTTCTATTTTGTTTGTTAGATTATTTTGTTCATTCAATTCCACATAGGAGTGAAATATATGGTACTTGTATTTCCCCGACTGGCTTATTTCACTTATCATAATGCTCTCCAGGTCCATCCATACTGTTGGAAAGGGTAATATTTACTTTTTTTATGGCCCAGTAGTATTCCATTGTGTAAATGTACCACTGCTTTTTTATCTGCTCATCTACTGATAGACATTTGGGCTACTTCCAACTCTTGACTATTGTAAATAATTCTGCAATGAACATAGGGGTGCATGTATTATTTCAAATTAGTGATTCAGGATCTTCAGATATATTCCCAGAATTAGTATGGCTGATTCATAAGGCAGTTCCGTTTTTAATTCTTGAAATAACTCCATACTGCTTTCTACTGTGGCTGCATCAATCTGCATTCCCACCAACAGTGCATGAGGGTTCCTTTTTCTCCACATCCTCACCAATACTTGTAGTTTGTTGATTTATTGATGATACCCATTCTGACAGGTGTGAGGTGTTATCTCATTGTCTGTTTTTTTGTCGTTGTTAAATATATGTTTTTATTGTTTTCAGAGAGAAAGGGAGAGGGAGACAGAAACATCAATGAGAGAGAATCATTGATTGGCTACCTCCCACATGCTCCCCACTGGGGATCAAGCCCACAACCCGGGCATGTGCCCTGACTGGGAATTGACCTCATGGTTCACAGGTTGATGCTCAACCACTGAGCCGTGCCATTCGGACTCATTGTGGTTTGAATTTGCATTTCTCTGATAATTAGTGATATTGAGCATCTTCTCATATGTCTATTTGCCTTCTGTATGCCCTCTTTGGACATAAAGGTTTACTTAGATTCTTTATCCATTTTGTAATTGGGTTGTTTGTCTTCTTGGTGATGAGTTTCATAAGTTCCTTATAATTTTTGGATATTACCCCCTTATCAGATGTATCATTGGTGAATATATTCTCTCATTCAGAGGATTTTTTTTTTCATTTTGCTGATAATTTCCTCTGCTGTGCAAAAACTCTTTAGTTTGATGTAGTTCCATTTGATCATCTTTTCTTTTGTTTTCCATGCCCAATGGGATATATCAGAAAAAATTTTGCTACAGGAAATGTCCAAGATTTTACTGCCTATGTTTTCTTCTATAATTTTTATGGTTTTGAGTCTAACATTTCAGTTATTAATTCATTTTTTATTCTTGTGTATGGTGTAAGAAAATGGTCTAGTTTTATTTTTTTGCACCAATCTGTCCAATATTCCCAACACCATTTATTGAATAGACTAACTTTGCCATTGTATATTTTTGCCTTCTTTGTCAAATATTAATTGACCATAAAGGCATGGTTTTATTTCTGGGCTGTCTGTTCTGTTCCTTTTAATACTGTTGTTATTAACCTAGTTACTAATAACAGAAAAGGAGCAAAGGGAAGACCAAATATTATAAGCATGTCATTTGAGCAGCTTCACTAGGAAGCTAAAGCTTTATACTCCCCAGGGAGCCACTGGTCTATTCCCGCAGATTGCTGGGGGAAGATACTGGACAAGATGAAGAATAGATGCATGCCCAGTAAAGTTGGGGTGATGTAGGGAAGGTACTTTGCTGTCAGTCACACCTGGGAACATGTCATTGGCTAGAATGTGCACTGCCACTACAAGGTTGCAAAATTTGGGATATTTAATGCCCTAAACTAAGGAGTTCATGCTCTTGGTTCATTTTATGCTTTTAAGATTCGTTGCTCCGGTCACTTTCTCCTCTATTAGTCCAAACACAATGGACTAATGGTCTGCTGCTAGCCTGATGCTAAACTGGACCTGGTTCCAACATGGAAAGAAAACTCTGGACACTGTCTTTGCTTCCAGCTTTACTGAAACTCCAGCTATACTTCTTCTATAACTGGACTAAGGAAAATGGGACTTTGGAAACCCAGAAATGTAATTTCATAGAAATAAAGCTTTCTAACCATATCTCATCGTCCTGTGGGGGCATCCGGAAATGCTTTTTTCAATGGTATCCCTATAACCCTACTCCCATTCTCAATGGGGAGACTATTCATACTTTTCTCTGATAACACTTTGATCTGTATGTCTGTTTTATGCCAGTTCCATGCTGTTTTGATTACTATGGCCTTGTAGTATATTTTGATACCCAGTAGCCTTCAACTTTGTTCTGTCTCAAGATTGCTGAAGTAAGAATACCGTTGTTGGAATCTATAATCAGTGTTGACTCAGGAAGGTCCAACTAAGCCCAGGAATTGTTGATTATAGACTCCTTATATTCTCAATACTTATGGAAAGGATTGGGCCTAGATTTTAGGGGTAGGACAAGGAGCAAATTAAGGTTTAATGGGGCCTAAAGTTTATATTATATTAAAGATTCTTTAAAAATATATATATTTTTATTGATTTAAGAGAGGAAGGGAGAGGGAGAGAGAGATAGAAACATCAATGATTAGAGAAATCATTGATTGGCCGCCTCCTGCATGCCCCCCCCCCCCCCCCCCGCATCGAGGATCGAGCCCACAACCCAAGCATGTGGCCCTGATCAGAATTGAACCTGGGACCCTTAAGTCCTCAGGTTGATGCTCTATCCACTGAGCCAAAATAAACAAGGACTATTAAGGATTCTTTAAGAAAAAAAAAAAGAACCCTGGCAGGCATTGCTCAGTGGTTAGGGTGTCAGCCCTTGGACCAAAGGGTCATGGGTTGGATTCCCTGTCAAAGGCACATACCTGGGTTACAGGTTTTATCCCTGCCCCTGGGCTGGTCGGGGCATGTGTGGGAGGCAACCAATCTCTGTGTCTTTCTCATCCATGTTTCTCTTTCTCCTCACTCCCCTTCCACTCTCACTAAAAATCAATAGAAAAAATATACTCACTCCTTGGGTGAGGATTAAAAAAAAAAAAGACTGGAGTTACCAATATAAAACAAAAAAGTGAGTATTTCTGTAGAATAAGAGAATAAATCAACAATTTATTGTATTTTTTTAAATTCCCAGGACGTTTTCTGGGAGAGAGAGAGAGAGAGAGAGAGAGAGAGAGAGATCAATGTGAAACAGACACATTGATTGGCTGCCTCCCACACATGGGAACCTACAACTGAGGTACATGCCCTTGATGGGGAATCACACCCATGACCCTTTGGTCCCTAACCACTGACAAAACTGGCCAGGGCTCAGTAATTGTTCTTGATTGCAACCTGGCTTTCTTTCCAACCTCAGATATAATACAATTCCCAGCTACTCTCAACATTCACAAAGGCCCTTCCAAGTGAGGGGAAATGACAAATTTTCTCAGCATCAGGGCAACTCTGCTTCTGGGCAGAGATGATTCCAGATAAAGAAGTTAATACTCCTCAGAAGTAGAAGAATGAGGGATCATAAGGACAGAGCCATTAAAAATCATTAGGAATTGCTCTATGAAGCAATTGTAATAATAATAAAAAAGGCTGGTACTGGCACAGGTATATAGATCCATTGAACAGAATAGAGACCCCAGAAATTGACCCAAGCCATTATGTTATATATATATTTTTATTAATTCTCACCTGAGGATATTTTTTTCCATTGCTTTTCAGAGAGAGTAGAAGGGGAGGGGGAGAGAGAGATGAGAGAGAAACATCAATGTGAGAGACACATCCACTGGTTGCTTCCGACACACACCCCAACCTGGGGGCTAGGAGTGAACTGGCAACCCAGGTACTTGACCCAGAATTGAACCAGCCCCCCTTCGATGCACAGGCTGACTTTCTAACCAGTGAGCCACACAGGCCAGGGCTATGCTCAATTAATATTTGACAAAAATCATTAGAAATTACTGTTGAACAAAACATTTTTAATACTATTTTGTGCTTAATCATAATTACTGTCATACTGGTGTCCCCTATGCTGACAAATATATCATAACTTGGAATTCCAGTAAAATATGTTTGGAAACTAAATGCAGAAACCACAAATTTCTGCTGCCAACCTTTTAGGGTGACTCATGGCCTAGACAGCTCTGGCCAAATTAGTGCAACTAGTCATAAAACATCTGTTAGGATCATCTTTGGAATACTGTGTGCACTCTGGCTCTCCTTACAATCCTGGCCTGCTCTTCTGACTTTGAATGTGACTGAATTTAGTTTTACAACTGACATAATTTTTTGCTTTGTATAAGGATTTCACAATTCAGATCTTCTTGGGGAGTGTGGATGACAAAGGGCTTCTTGTGCTCATTTTAGCAGTAGACATATTAAAGTTGGAATGAAACAGAGAAGAATAGCATGGCCCCTGCACAAGGATGATATGAAAATTTGTGAAGTGGTCCATAGTTTTAAAAAAGAAAAAGCCGAAACCGGTTTGGCTCAGTGGATAGAGCGTCGGCCTGCGGACTGAAAGGTCCCGGGTTCGATTCCGGTCAAGGGCATGTACCTGGGTTGTGGGCACTTCCCCAGTGGGGGATGTGCAGGAGGCAGCTGATCAATGTTTCTCTCTCATCGATGTTTCTAACTATCTCTCTCTCTTCCTCTCTGTAAAAAATCAATAAAATATATTTTTTTAAAAAAAGGGAAAAAAAAGGGGGTGGTATGGAAAATAACCTCACAATGTGATCTGATCATAAATTCCTAACTGGGCAGATCACTGTGGGTAGTCACTCCCAGATACATAACTTCTTTCTTTCTTTTTCTTTTTTCTTTTCTTCTTTTCAGGCATATGAAGTCCCCTATTCAATCTTGGCCCCCACAAAGACAGACAGACAGACAACATCAGATTGTTCAAAGTCTGTCAGTGGATGCAAATAACTTTAGTAAAAGGTTTATCTTTGCATTAAGCAAGCCCTGTCCATTGTTTCTGTGCATCTGTGTTAGCAAACCTTTGAAATAAGCCATAAACACCCTCAAGAAAGCACATAATCTTAACCAGTCTATAATACATTCCCCCCATAGCTTTTTGCCTTCCTTACATCTTCCTTTCATCCCCTCCTTAATACTAAATGCACAAAAGAAGCTGAAAATATCATTCTAGGGAGAATTTGACATCTAGTTCCCCAGCATATGTTGTCAGTTTGGCTCAAATAATCTCATAAAAATTCTTTACAGGTTTGGAAGTTACTTATGTCGACAGGAGGATTCTGTACAGTCATGCTCAGATGACTAAAACATACAATGGAGGTTAATAAAATGGTACTTTGGCTGGAAGTGCTGCATGAGAACCAGAGTTTGTAAATAAAGAATTCTTATGTTTTCCTGAAGACAATAGAAATCAGAGGAGTAAAAACTTCAGAAGTGCCTGGTTTGGCTCAGTGGATAGAGCGTCTGCCAGAGGACTGAAGGGTCTGAGGTTTGATGCTGGTCAAGGTCACTTACTTGGGTCGATCTCTGGCCCTGGTCCCTAGTCCAGGTTTGTGCGAGGAAACCAATCAATGTGTCTCTCTCACATCTATGTTTGTTTCTCTCTGTCTCTCCCCCTCTCTTCCACTCTCTCTAAAAGTCAATGGAACAATATCCTCCGGTGAGGATTAACAACAACAAAAAAGTGGCTCTCTCTCACTCATTGTGATAAGAACAATTTTTTAAGTGTTGTTGATACAGTATTGTTATTTAAAGACACAATGTTGTACAGCAGATCTAGAACATATTCAACTGGTGTAACGTAAATATTATACCATTATACAGGCTGGTTAGTAACTCCCTCTTCCTTCTCCTCCCCACCCCCACCCTCCCACCCCCACCCCCCGCTCCACAATCAACCACTATTTTATTCTTTGTTTTTATGAGTTTGACAACTTTAATTAAAAAAAAAAAAGATTTTAGAGAGAGAAAGGGAGAGAGGTGTGGGAGAAGAGAGAGAGATATGGATGTGAGAGAGAAACATAGATTGATTGCCTTCTGCATGTGCCACTACCTGGATCAAACCCGCAACCTGGGTATGTGCCCTGACTGGGAATTGAACCTGCCACCTTCTGGTGCATGGGCAATGCTCCAACTAACTGCGCCACACTGGCCAGAACAAGTTGGACTATTTTAGATATAAGTGGAATCATGCAGTATTTGTCCTTCTGTGACTGGCTTATTTCACTTAGCCTAATGTTCTCATGGCTAGAGATGTAACCAGGCTCTACTCTAATCACACTTTCTGCTGTATACTCTTCCCCTCCTTTTACCACTCAGGCTCATCTCCTGCTAATTTCATAGCCACTGGACTCCTGCTAATTGTCCCCTTGCCCAACTCCAACACTCTAGATATATTCTGGCCCCAGAAACCACTTCTTTCCACCACTGCTTTCAGGTGATGCATAAGCATTGCCTTAGTGTGGACTTTTAAAGTTTCAGCATATCCTCTCCTTCTTGGTTCTTTCTAGTTAATGTTTCTGACTTATTTTCTCTCTATCACTTCCATTATTACATTTTTACTAGAGACCCTGCCGAGTAAGACTCCCTCCACGTTCTGCGTGGAGTAGGGTTCGGTATCTGAAAGAGGAGCCGCACAACAAATGAGAGAAAAAGACACGAGATAATTTGAAAATATTGGGGGACCAGGAGGCCAAGTCCAGAAGGACTTCCTCCGTGCCCAGGCCTCACCAAGCTTTTATTGATCTGGGATGCACCCATAGCATAGCCCTTAGGCAGATGACCCCCTAGTAACAAGCAGACTAGCCCATCAGCAAGGATTTACATAATAATAAGTGGGGGAGTAGTTTCAGCTACCACTGTCTGGACAAACAGAGGTGGCGCCTAGCTCGGACCTTTGCTAGGGCTTCAAAGGCACCCAGCCTTCAGGGGGTTCTCTGTCTACGCTTATCAGAGAGTGAAGGCAATAAACAGTTTCCCACATCTCCCCCTTATTTTTTCCTTGAAAAATCAGAAATAAACATATAAGAACAAAAAATGTTTAAGTCCCAAAATCAATGTCCAACAGTTCTGAGTCCAAGTTTCAATGTCCAAAAGTTCATGTGTACATGCCAGCAATGAAATGCTGGTTCTGGATGGTGGACAAATGCAGGTCCGGTCCTCTCTGGTTTGGTCCTGGGCACCCTGCAGCGCAGCACAGCTGCTGACTGCTAGCATGGCAAGGCGTCTTTACCATCTCCATCTCTGAACTGTCTCTCCTGTCTTTGTGGCTGGAGCAATCTGGTCAGTTTCTCTCCGGGATCCCTTGTTGCAGGAATCCACATGGTCTTGGAGTTGTTCTCTGAAAGTATACAAACATATTCTCGACCAAAGGTTAAAGAAAAAAACCTTACTTGGGGTCTTTTCTATAACATGATCTTTCCTGGCTTACCCTGGCATAATGTGTGTTTTTTCTGGGTGTCTCACTAACGAAAAAATTTTAATTTAGTTCTAAGATCTATTTTCTTAGATGGCATTTTTCCACTATATTTTTCCACTATCCCCCTTTTTTTGATTTAATTAGGAGGCTCCTTGGAAATTTTATAATGCAGTCTAGATAGCTTTAAATATTAATTTTTTGCACACAAATAAATGAACCTGAACATGCTTTAGGTTCATAGCATGTTTACCACGAAATGAAAATTTTGGTTAATACTTTTTGAATAATCACTTCTTTCAAGTTAGCCAAATTTAATTTGAAAACTTGACAACTATGTTACTGTCAAATTTAATATTTTAACAATAATCTTAATTTACACTGTAAATATTAATGAAAAGGGGATCACTTTACATCGTTGTGAAGGCCCAAGCATTCCTGTTGTTAGGCTAGGTTTAGACATAGGGTCTGTTAGCCAAGCCTCCGTTTATCTGGATTCTGATTTCAGCTGGACCAAATCTCTTTTGTTATTTGGTTCCTGATCTGGGCTGGGCATGGGAAGCAAGAAGCAGCCATGGGGACAGGAGACCTTCCTCAGAAGGGGCGAGTGTTCAAGCCCCTGCACCATTGGGGGGGGGGTAAGGATCTGTGCCCCACCTTTGTTGCACCCCAAGTTTTCTCCTACTGGCCCCCGACTGTGCCTGTCTTAGGTCGCCCCACCCTGTGGGGGCTTACCCGTCTTTGACTACCAGCCATCTCTGGGCCAAGTAGGGTGATGTGAGGTTCAGTTCTGTCTCCTTGATAGCCTTTGTCCCTCTGGCCTCTATGCCCAGCAACTGCCTTTGGATCCCCTCATCTGCTGGCGGGGCCCCGGCATTGATCATAGGGAACCCAGGTTCCTTCTCCAGAGAGGGCCCAGCTTATGCCATTGGACCAGAGACAGATCCATGGTACCAGCTTTTCATTATCTCAGCTTGAACGGAGAGCTCAGACAACAGCTGAAGACAATTGGAATCCTCTTGGCAAAAAAAAAATTGAGAGAGGTCAATACAGAATGCTTAAGTGCCTTCCCCAGGAGGCCCTCCACACAGTGGAAAGGAATAAATCCCTTCATGTAATACATTCAAATTCATTTGTAAATTTGTTTGGGATAAATGCACAATACACTGTTGTAAAGCATCAAAAATTATTAATAAAACTTTGTAGAATAATACCATGTAAGAATATTCTTTGCTCTAGGTCATGACAACTTAATTTTAAATTCAAGGTTTGTAATGAGGAACCTAGTTTTCAAAAAAAAAGAAGAAATTTACAGAAGCAGACACAGTATGCTATCTAAATTACAGTTCTGGGTCTCCAGAGCACTGAGTTGACAAGTTATCTGGAGCCCTCTGACCTTGGGATAGCTATGCTGTCCTTCCGAGGTAAAGGAAAAATGTGCCTTCTAAGACCAGTATGAAACTATAGTTTTTACCTGAAAGGATTGTTACCATACTTCCCTTTACAGTGCCCCAGGTGGTCTCTAGGCTGTTGGTTGTCTGGTTTGTCTTCCTCCTGTTCCTCATCTTCAGTGGACTGCTTGGAGCGCTGCTCTCTGTGGCTGAGGTAGTTGATTGTTTACAGCTACATGTTATGGCTCCAGGCGCAAGATCTTCAGTTTGGCTAGATTCCTGATGCAGTTTAATATTTCTAGCAGGAATCCATATGGGTTTGGAAAAATTCTCTGGGAATATACAAGCATACCCTCTACCAAAGGTTAATAATGGGTCAGGTCCCTTCCATAAACCAGATTCGGGATCCTTCCATTTAACTAGACCATTTTCTTTTGTTTTATTCTGACACCAATGTAGCTCCATAGGTGTCTTTCCATCAGCATCACAAGTGAAAAAATTTAGAGTAATTAAAGCTAGGTGCAGCCTACCCGTAGGTGATTTCTCCATCATCCCCCCCTTTTATTTTTTTCAGGTTGGGATATTTAAAAACTGCCCACACTAGTGTTAAGTGCAATAGAGACGATAAACCCAAGCTACTGGACAGAGAGGCCCTATAGCTTCAGAGGCCAACCCAAAAACACTGCCACCCAGAGGCTGAGCCACAAACTGACTCTTAGCTAAATACAAATTAAGGCAGTCTGGGAAACAAATACGGCCTGCTTTAAAATTGGGACTGTGGTTTACAACACGGAGGAACAGTGTATCGCAGGGAAATTCAACACTCTCCTGAATACCTGACAGGACTAAGGCAAGCCAGACTGACGAGTAGAAGAACAGAAGGACCTTCACTACTGCAATTTTTTTTTCTTCTTTTTTCTTTTTTCTTTTTTCACCCTTTAACTAAGAAACCAATTTTTTTTTCTTTTTATTCCATCACCTGATGTTACCCTTTTAATTACTACATTTTTATTTTTAACCAGTATTATTACTGCTACCATTTTACCATTTTTTAAAGTGCCATTTATTTTCTCTTTATTTTATTTTGGGATTAGTGTTCTATATTCTATTTTCATCATTCCTTTAGCATCAATTTTCCCTACCTCAATTTTATCTCTATGCTAAAACCCTTTCCCTCACTTTTCCCCTTTTGTTGTCCTGTTTCTCTTACCCTATTCCTGCTTTAGATTTTCCCTATTCCTTCTGTTTACCTCCTGTTAAAATTTCACCCTACTTATATGTCCTATTTCCAATCCACTGCTCTAAATACTTACACATATCCCTTATCTTTCTTCACTATCCAAATTTTATTTTTTCTTCTTTTATCTCTCTATTGTTTTGTTGCTGTTGGCTTCATTGTTGAGTATATTGGTTTTTTTGTTGTTGTTTGTTTTTTTTTATGTCTGTGTGTGTGTGTGTGTGTGTGTGTGTGTGTTTAGGACTGGTTGTGAGGCTGTTTTGCTTTTTCTTTTTTTCTGCTGGTTTTTCCCCTCCCTCAACCCTCCCACCCCCGCCCCCCGGTTATTTTTGTGCTTCTGTATTCCATGCCTCTCTGGATATTATTGGTTGTTTCTAGTTTGCTTTCATCTACAGGGAGCTGTTGCTGGAGTTTGTTGGGATTAGTGGCGGTTCTATATGAGTGTTCTCCTCATATACATAGTTTCTTCCCCTCTTCTACTTCATTCTCTCTTTTCGCTCTATTTTTTTCTTTTTCTTTTTTTCTCTCTCTTTTTTTTCTCTTTTCTTTCCCCCTCCTTTTTCCCAATTTCATTTTTGCACTACTTTTTTTTTCTTCCCTACTTTTCTATTCTTTTCTTTTTTCTCTTTTATCTTTTTCTCTTCTTTCTTCCTTGTCCCCTAATTCTCTTAATTCGGGTGGTCACCTTTATTTGGGGTTATTAATATCGTGAATATATTTGTGTTTAGTGCCTGGTACGTGATGCCTTGTTGTGTTGTATTGTGTGCCTTTAAATCAACGCAGCAGACCCAAGCAACAGCAGCCTCCTGAGCACCACACCCTCTGTCTGAGGAACAGCAGCTGTACGTGAAGCCTCCCAACAACAGCCAGAAGAGCCACCACAGCTGTGAACAGCACCCACCAGAGGAGCTGCTGCCAACTGAGGAGCAGCTGCTACCGCAACTGCCCGAGGAGCAACCACAGCCCAAGGAGCCACTGCCACCCAGGGAGCAGCCACTGAATGACTCAACGTCTAGATATGTCAGTGAGATCAAACATGGGTAGACAAAGAAACCCCCAAAGGAAAGAGGAGGAGGACTCTCCAGAAAAGCAGCTAAGTAATACAGAGGCATGCAACATGACAGAAAAAGAATTCAGAATACGGGTCCTAGAGTGCATAAATCGGATGGAGGAAAAAATCAACAACTTCTGCAAGAAGCTAGAAGAAACAGATGAAAAAGTCAACTACCTATGCAAGAAGCAAGAAGAGACAGATGAAAAAATCAATAACATATGGAAGAAGCTAGAAGAAACAGATGAAAAAATCAACAACTTAAGTAAGACCCAAGAAGAAATGAAGAGTGATATAGCTGCAATAAAAAAACACCATTGAAAGTATCAACAGTAGACTAGGAGAAGCAGGGGACCGAATTTGTGAATTAGAAGACAAGGAAGCAACACACACCCAAAATGTACTGCAATTGGAGAAAAAATTAAAAGACAGGACAGAGCTTAAGGGAGCTTTGGGACAACATGAAACGAAACAACATACGAATAATAGGGGTGCCAGAACAACAGAAAGATGAACAAGGTTTAGAAAACCTATTCGAAGAAATAATATCAGAAAACTTCCCATGGAGAAACCAAGATGGCGGCATAGGTTAACGCCGGAGATTGCTGCCTCGAACAACCAATTCAAGGGTACACATAAAAGACAGAACGGACATCATCCAGAACCACAGGAGTCTGGCTGAGTGGAAATTCTACAACTAGGAGGAAAGAGAATATCATACCCAGACTCAGAGGAGGCGCAGTGCTGAAGTGAAATACTCAGGTTCGGAGTGCGTGCGGAGCGGGCTGGCAGTGGAAGGCGCGGTTGTTGTTTTCAATCAGGAGGGAGTTTCAGACTCTGAGCTCCAGATCCGGGTGAGTCTCTAGGGACCCAGACTCAAATGGGAGAAGCGGGACTGTCTGGCTTCGGTCGGAACTCGAAGGCAGCTTTCTCTCTGAGGTTTGCAGCGGTTGCTGGGACTCTGTGAGGCAGAGCCCCTAGGGACGGAACTGAGAGCAACCATAACTGCTCACTCCAGCCCGCCCTGTAGATCCCCAGGGACCCGCCCAGCCCAAGCCCTGCACAGAGCCATTTGCCGGATAGCCTCAGGCAAACGCTAGATTAGCACCACCCTAGAGATCCAGCAACGAAGCTCTCGCACTGCAGACACAGCTGACTCTCAAAGCCAGTTAGCCTGGAGGTCAAATCAACCCCGGTATTGCCGACCCACAACAATCAAGGCTTAACTAAAACAAGACTGCGCACAAAGATCACTAGGGGGTGCACCAAGAAAAGATAAAAAAAAATGCTGAGACAAAGAAACAGGATGCAAATGTCAGAAATGGAAGATATAGAGCTTAAAACCCCACTTTTAAGGTCTCTCAAGAACTGTCTAGAAGCTACCGAGAAACTTAGTAAGGCCCTCGAAAAGACTAGTGAGACCGCCGATAAATGTAGTGAGATCCTCAAGAAATCTAATGAGACCCTCGATACTGTGATAAAGAACCAACTAGAAATTAAGCATACACTGACTGAAATAAAGAATATTGTACAGACACCCAACAGCAGACCAGAGGAGCGCAAGAATCAAGTCAAAGATTCGAAATGCGAAGAAGCAAAAAACACCCAACTGGAAAAGCAAAGTGAAAAAAGAATCCGAAAATATGAAGATAGTGTAAGGAGCCTCTGAGACAGCTTCAAGTGTACCAACATCAGAATTATAGGGGTGCCAGAAGATGAGAGAGACCAAGATATTGAAAACCTATCTGAAGAAATAATGACAGAAAACTTCCCCCACATGGTGAAAGAAATGGACTTACAGGTCAAGGAAGCGCAGAGAACACCAAACAAAAGGAATCCAAAGAGGACCACACCATGACACATCATAATTAAAATGCCAAGAGCAAAAGACAAAGAGAAAATCCTAAAAGAAGCAAGAGAAAGAAACTCAGTTACCTACAAGGGAATACCCATACGACTGTCAGCTGATTTCTCAACAGAAACTTTGCAGGCCAGAAGGGAGTGGCAAGAAATATTCAAAGTGATGAATACCAAGAGCCTACAACCAAGATTACTTTATCCAGCAAAGCTATCACTCAGAACTGAAGGTCAGATAAAGAGCTTCACAGATAAAGAAAAGCTAAAGGAGTTCATCATCACCAAACCAGTATTATATGAAATTCTGAAAGGTATCCTTTAAGAAGAGGAAGAAGAAGAAAAAGGTAAAGATACAAATTATGAACAACAAACATGCACCTATCAACAAGTGAATCTAAGAATCAAGTGAACAAATAATCTGGTGATCATAATAGAATCAGGGACATAGAAAGGGAATGGACTGACTATTATCGGGGGAGAAAGGGGTGTGGGAGATGCGGGAAGAGACTGGACAAAAATCATTCCCCTTGGATGAGGACAGTGGGTGGGGAGTGAGGGCGGAGGGTGGGGCGGGAACTGGGAGGAGGGGAGTTATGGGGGGAAAAAAGAGGACCAAATGTAATAATGTGAACAATAAAGATTTAATTAAAAAAAAAAAAAAAGAAAACTTTCCTGAGGTGGGGAAGAAAAAAGTCACACAAGCCCAGAGAGTCCCAAGCAAGGTGAACCCGAAAAGACCCACACCAAGACACATCATAATTACCATGGCAAATGTTCAGGACAAAGAGAGAATCTTACAGGCTGCAAGAGAAAGAAGGAAAGGTACATACAAGGGATCTCCCATTAGATTATCAAATGATTTCTCAACAGAAACACATCAGGCCAGAAAAGAATGGACAGAAATTAACGAAGTGATGTAAAGCAAAGGACTGAATCCAAGAATACTCTATCCAGCAAGGCTATCATTCAAATTGAAGGGGAAATAAGAAGCTTCACAGACAAAAAAAGGCGAAGGGAGTTTATCACCACCAAGCCAGCAATGCAAGGAATGCTAAAGGGACTGGTGTAAAAAGAAGAAATAAGAAGCTCAGAAAGAAAACAGCCACACAAAAAAAGAAATGGCTAAAAACAAGTACCTTTCAATAATAACTTTAAACGAAAACGGACTAAATGCTCCAACCAAAAGACATTGAGTGGCTGAATGGATAAAAAAAACATGACCCATACATCTGCTATCTACAAGAGACCCACCTCATTAGAAGGGACTCACACAGACTGAAAGTGAAAGGATGGAAAAATATCTTTCAGGCAACTGGAAAGGAAAAGAAAGCTGGGGTAGCAATACTTATATCGGACAAAATAGACCTCAAAGTGAAGGCCATAACAAGAGAAAAGGAAGGCCACTTCATAATACTAAAGGGATCAATACAACAAGAAGATATAACCCTAGTAAACATATATGCACCCAATGCAGGAGCACCCAAATTCATGAAAAAAACTCCTGGAAGATATCAAAGGAGAGATCGACAACAATGCAATCATAGTAGGGGACTTTAATACACCACTGACAGCACTGGATAAGTCCTCTAGACAAACAATCAGCAAAGAAACAGCAATCCTAAATGACTCACTAGATCAGATGGACTTAATAGACATCTTCAGAACACTTCACCCCAACGCCACGGAATATACATTCTACTCAAGTGCTCATAACACATATTCAAAAATAGACCATATATTGGGTCATAAGCAAAGTATCCCCAAATTCAAGAAGATTGAAATCATAAAAAGCATCTTCTCAGACCATGATGGCATAATATTAGAAATAAACTACAATAAAAACAACCCAAAATACTCAAACACCTGGAAGCTGAATAGCATGTTATTAAATATTGACTTGGTTACCAATGAGATCAAAGAAGAAATTAAAAACATCTTGGAAACTAATGACAATGAAAACACAACAATCCAAAAACTATGGGACACAAAGAAAGCAGTCCTGAGAAGGAAGTTTATAGCTCTACAGGCCTATCTCAAAAAACAAGAAAAAATGGCAGTAAATCATCTAACTCTACAACTCAAAGAATTAGAAAGAGAGCAACAAGAAAACCCCAGAGTGAGCAGAAGGAAGGAGATAATAAAGATTAGAGCATAAGTAAATAACATAGAGACCAAAAAAATAATACAGAAAATCAATGAAATCAAGAGCTGGTTCTTTGAAAGGATAAACAAGATTGACAAACCTCTAGCCAGACTCACCAAGAAGCAAAGAGAGAGGACCCAAATAAACAAAACCAGAAACTATAGAGGCAAAATAACTACAGACACCACAGAAATACAAATGATTGTTAAAAAATACTATGGACAGCTCTACTCCAACAAACTAGACAACCTGGAGGAAATGGACAAATTCCTAGAAAAACACAACATTCCAAAACTCAATCAGGAAGAATCTAATAATCTCAACAGTCCAATAAGTATGGAAGAAATTGAAGCAGTCATCAAAAAGCTTCCAGCAAACAAAAGCCCAGGAGCAGACGGCTTCACAGGGGAGTTTTACTAAACATTCAAGGAAGAACTAAAACCTATCCTCCTCAGACTACTACAAAAAATTCAATAGGAAGGAACATTTCCAAACTCATTATATGAAGCCAGCATCACCCTAATACCAAAACCAGGTAAAGACAACACAATGAAAGAGAATTACAGGCCAATATTCCTCATGAACATAGATGCCAAAATCCTCAACAAAATCTTAGCAAATCAGATCCAGCAGTACATCAGAAAGATCATACACCATGACCAAGTAGGATTTATCCCAGGGATGCAAGGATGGTACAATATCTGCAAATCAATAAATGTGATACATCACATAAACAAACTGAAAGAAAAAAACCACTTGGTCATATCAATTGATGCAGAAAAAGCATTTGACAAAATTCAACACCAATTTTTGATAAAACCTCTCAGTAAGTCGGCAGTAGAAGGATCATACCTCAACATAATAAAAGCCATATATGATAGGCCCACAGCCAACATCATACTCAATGGACAAAAACTGACACCATTTCCCCTAAGAACAGGAACAAGACAGGGATGTCCCCTCTCACCACTCCTGTTCAACATAGTACTGGAAGTGTTAGCCATTGCAATGAGGCAAGAAGAAGAAATAAAAGGCATCCAAATTTGAAAAGAGGATGTAAAACTGTCCTTATTTGCAGATGACATGATATTATACATACAAAACCCTAGAGACTCCATCAAAAATCCACTAGACTTAATACATGAATTTGGCAATGTAGCAGGATACAAAATTAACCCCAAGAAATCTGAGGCATTTCTATAAGCCAATAGTGTAGAAATCTCTCTTTCAGAAAGAGAGATTATAAAAACAATCCCATTTACCATCACACCAAAAAAATTAAGGTACCTAGGAATAAACTAAACTAAAGAGGTAAAAGACCTCTACTCAGAAAACTACAGGACATTGAAAAAAGAGATAGAGGAAGACATAAACAGATGGAAGAACATACCGTGTTCATGGATTGGTAGAATCAACATCATTAAAATGTCCATATTACCCAAAGCAATCTATAAATTCAACTCACTTCCCATTAAAATACCAATGGCATACTTCACAGATCTAGAACGAACTCTCCAAAAATTCATCTGGAATAAAAAAAAAAACCCTGAATAGCTGCAGTGATCCTGAAAAAGAACAAAGTAGGTGGGATCTCAATACCAGATATCAAGATGTATTACAAAGCCACTGTTCTCAAAACTGCCTGGTACTGGCACAAGTTCAGGCATATAGATCAATGGATTAGAATAGAGAGCCCAGAAATCGGCCCGAACCAATATTCTCAATTAATATTTGACAAAGGAGGCAAGAACATACAATGAAGCCAAGATAGTCTCTTCAATAAATGGTGTTGGGAAAATTGGAGAGATATATGCAAGAAAATGAAACTAGAACACCAACTTGAACCATACACAAAAATAAACTCAAAATGGATAAAGGACTTAAATGTACGACAGGAAACCATAAAAATTCTAGAAGAATCCAAAGGTAACAAAATCTCAGACTTATGCCGAAGCAATTTCTTCACTGATACAATTCCTAGGGCACTTGAAACTAAAGAGAAAATGAACAAATGGGACTACATCAAAATAAAAAGCTTCTGCACAGCAAAAGAAACCATCAACAAAACAATGAGAAAACCCACTGTGTGGGAAAACATATTTGCCAATGTCATATCTGATAAGGGCCTAATCTCCAAAATTTATAGGGAACTCATACAACTTAAAAGGAAGTTAAACAATCCAATCAAAAAATGGGCAAAGGACCTAGATAGATACCTTTCAAAAGAGGGCATTCAGAAAGCCAAGAGACATATGAAACCATGCTCAAAGTCACTAATCATCCGAGAGATGCAAATCAAAACAACAATGAGGTACCATCTCACACCTGTCAGAATGGCTATCATCAACAAATCAACAAATGACAAGTGCTGGCGAGGATGTGGAGAAAAAGGAACACTTGTGCACTGCTGGTGGGAATGCAGACTGGTGCAGCCACTATGGAGAACAGTATGGAGTTTCCTCAAAAAACTGCAAATGGAACACCCATTTGACCCTGTGATCCCACTTCTAGGAATATATCCCAAGAAACCAGAAACACCAATCAGAAAGGATATATGCACCCCTATGTTCATAGCAGCACAATTCACCATAGCTAAGATCTGGAAACAGCCTAAGTGCCCATCAGTAGATGAATGGATTAGAAAACTGTGGTACATCTACACGATGGAATACTATGCTGCTGTAAAAAAGAAGGAACTCTTACCATTTGCAACAGCATGGATGAAACTGGAGAGCATTATGCTAAGTGAAATAAGCCAGTAAATGAAGGAAAAATACCAGATGATCTCACTCATTCATGGATAATAGAGACCAGTATAAACTTTTGAACAGTAATAGATACAGAGGCAGAGCTGCCTCAAACAGATTGTCAAACTGCAGCGGGAAGGCTGGGGAGGGTTGAGGGGCAGGAGGGAGGGGGGTAAGAGATCAACCTAAGGACTTGTATGCATGCATATAAGCATAACTAATGGACATAAGACACTGGGGGATAGGGGTGGCTAGGGGACTGTCAAGGGCTGGGGGAAAAGAAGGACACGTACGTAATACCCTTTGTAATACTTTAAGAAGTAAAAACCATATAATAAAAAACATAAAAAAAAGCTGATGTGACTCTGAATCCTCTTTTAATAAAGCAACCAATTGATCAGCATGTGCATTTCCCTTAGTTAATGGGCTAGGTAATATGCTGTGAGCCCTGATGTGGGTGATATAAAAAGGGTATTTTCTCTGCTGCACAATCTGTTGAACTTGCTTAAATAGTAGAATAAACTTTGGTCACTAAACCATTTCAACCGGGCAGTTTCAATTCTACTTACTAGGCCCGAAGCATAAGAGGAATCAGAAATTATGTTATCAGGCTGTTGGAAATCTTGCAACGCAGCCTTAATAGCTTTTAATTTAATTCTTTGCACAGAAGTATGACTGGTCAGTATGACTCGGTCAGAATTTATAGTATGATAGGCAGCTTTCCTATTAGATGACCCATCAGTAAAAACAGTTAAAGCTCCAGGAATTGGTTCCTGCCTAGAGTTTTTTTTGGTATAATGATGGAGGTCTTATATAAAAATTGTAGTAGTTTATATTTTAATAGGTGACAGCTAAGTTCCCCTGAATATCCACTTAGCCCAATTTGACAATTTTAAGTCAGTTTGAAATAACATTTATTCTTTTAACTTTACTTGTCCTAAGTTACGGACAGTAAATGACATTAATTAAATTTCTGGTATTAGTCTTTGGGTAAATTTACATAAACTTTGTTTAAGGAGGCAAAACACAAATTATTTAATTTAGCTTATGAGGCCCAATATATTGATTTTTAATTTTAGTTAGACATCTGAAGGAAACCTCTTTTTATTTCCTTACAGACAGCTTTCTTTCTTACACAAGCAACAAATGTAAGGAACATGGTTGCCTTTTGAGATTTTAACAAATACTGCCACAAAGCCATATATTTCAAGTGATTTTTCATTTATGGTGACTGTAATTGTCAGATTTAGTATTTTAACAACAATTTGTAAATGTTAGCAATTATATTTTTAAAGAGTATACCCTTTGGCTTATTTGCATATACAGAGGAATTATGGGAAGCCTTCAGTAACCTTTTTAGAAGAATTTACTTTACTAGGATTCAATTGCTTACAAGGATTAGTAAATTTAGTAACGTTTTATGTCTGATACACAAGGTGCAAATGCTGCCCCACCTCCAGCCTAATTTAAAATGCAGTGGCAAGGAGCTTTTGTTAGTTTAAATAAAGACATTGCTACTAATAAATCAATTTTTTCTTTTATTTGGCAGAAATTCCTTATGCAACCAAGTATATTATAGTTTGAAATATTGCACTCGGGAAAAACTGTCAAATGCATATCTAATTAAAAAATTTTTAACACTTAAAAACAGTTCTCAACATAATAGGATCTAGTCTTGACCATGGAATCAATTACTATTAATTTGTTTATGATATATGTATAACTGTGGTTCTACTGAGAATTTTAGATATCTTTTAAAAATGTCTCTATCTACAAGCCTTTTAAGAAATACGAGCTCTATTGTCGGCCCTTATAAAGCCAACTGCTGAAAACATTGGTCTATCATACCACTGAATATTAAGACCATGATTGCTAATTTATTAAGGCATTAAAAATATCTTTTTAAAAATAGTATTAAATAAATCTGAGAGGCAAGCACACTTTCTGCCTCATCTGCATTTCCGCAGTAAAACTCCTCCTTAAAACTCCACCCCTGAAATCCCATCCTGCCTCAGTGAGCAGACATTCCTTCTGTGATTGGCTAAATCAGAGGGTGGGGCCTTTGCCGTTCCAAGATGGCGGCCCCCAGGGGAGCGGCAGGCCATGTGGCCAACATGGTGGCTGCCAAGTCAGGCAACTCAACATTGTGGCTGTCTAAACTGTTCTCTGACAGAGAAGATGATTTCCTTATTCTCACAATAAACAAGGGAAGAGGAACCAAAACCCTTAAAAGATAGATGGCCAACATTATATTCAGACAAGCAGAAATCCCATTAGCTGTTTATACCTTTTATAATTATTTTAAAGAATATCAATTAAGTTTAAACTGGTTTTTGTATTTAAAATTTTCAGTTGACATCATAAAATTAATCCTCTTTTTTAATCAGACCAATAAGCAACATATTTTGAATTCTAATTATTTCAGAGAAAACAAAAATTATTTTCTCAAAAATAAAAAATTATTTTTTACTTTTAAGGCATTTAGCTATCATAATTACACAATTTTTCCCAATTCAATCCGAATCTTAAACTCAGCTGGCAAGTCAAATATCCAGTATTTCTCAATCAGTAACATTTTTAAGAATAAACTTCAAAAATGCAAGACATAATCAACAGATTTAATACCGTCCTCTAGATTTCGTACGAGGCATACTCAGATCTCATTTAATTCAGTATTATGTCACTTCAAGATACCTAGGTATAAACTCCAAGGTCTTAAATTTCCCAGCAGCTTTGGAAAACCACATTTGAGGCTGGCAAGGCAGGCCTGGCCCAGCCTTTGATTTTAAAAGGACCATCATTTTTTCCTCTGGGGAAGGTCAAGAAACAAGGTTGTAGCTACATTGTTTCCTGCCCCTTGCTTGCTGGTGGGAAGTTTCAAAATTGGCCTGGGGGAGGAAGGGGAAGGGGCTGTTTTCCCTGGAAGAACAGGTTTGGCCTACCCTGACCAATCAGATGTAAATTGACCACATTCTTTAAGAATTTGCTACAGGCGGGAAGCAACTAGCCCCTTTTCTCATTAGAGATGTTTTGGCCAGCCTATTCAATAAACAAAGGACCGGTTTTTTACCAGGCTACTTAGATTTTAATAATTAGAGATTTTAATAATTTTTGAGATTCAAATTCAATTATTTTAAGGCATTTACTTTAGCAAATTTTTGTAACAGAGACAATTTTACTGATATTCCTTTTAGAGGTCTTAAAGTTAGCTTTGGAATAGGCTTCATTAACATTATTATGGAAAAATACCAATCTTGTTGCTAGAATTTCTACCCTGGGTCAAATTCGCAATTTTATTTAGGAAATAATCAGTCTTGGGTTTTATTCTGCACATTTGTAAAGAAATTCCAGCTCAAAACTCTATCTAAATGTCCAAAATTGGAACGAGCGCACATTAGTTCCAAGCCAAGTTTTCTCTTTACACGTGAACAGAAATCCCAGACGCATTTTAAATTTTTGTAAAACTTTTCAATTACGAGAAGGAGACTTTAAATTAGAGGAGGCGTCCATATTGGATCTCCATGTGCTCCCTTTTCCTTTCCATCACATCCTGCTTTTGGGGGAAGTTTCAGCAAATGACTCAGATGGCATATTTTCCCCAAAGTCATGCTTAATAAAAAAACAGATTTTAAAGTTTTTTTTTTTCTTTTTTGCTTTCCAAAGTAATAGCTAGCACCCAACGTGACATTGGCTAGCCTTTGCACTTCCCGACATGTTCTCAGGTAATTCTTAAACAGAACATTAAGTAATCTCATTGCGGGAGAACTTATTGCTCTGTGCTCTCCTGCCACCTTTGAATCTCTCCGAACCAGAGAGAGATTCGGCAGCGGGGTTTCATTTTTTATTACAGATAGATTCCAAATACAAATTAAGATAAGAAAACACATTAAGATGACCATGGCACTATTTTTTTCAGCCTGATCTAAAAGAGTATCCTTTTCAAGAAAAACAAAGGTTATGTTCTATAATAACACGCAAAGAACTGTAAAAGATTACCTTCTAAAATTTTAACACTTTAAACATGCAAATCAAAAGCCTATAATAAAGTTTCTTAGTTTTTAAAAGCCAAATATACCTTTTTAAAGCCGAATCTACTTTTTTAAAGCCAAATCCTGCCCCGTTTGTTAGCCTGGTTAAGAAAACATTCCCAGTGTACTTACAGATCCGGGCTTCTGTAGTTGATCCTGGGCATTGCGTGCGGTAGAATCCCCCTCACCTTTTTTCGGTGAGTTTTCCACACCTTTTCAGTGAAAACTTCCTTTTCTCGCTCCAGCGAGGCCTGCACTTACAGATTTCCTGTCGGGCGCCAGATGTCGAGTAAGACTCCCTCCACGTTCTGCATGGAGTAGGGTTCGGTATCTGAAAGAGGAGCCGCACAACAAATGAGAGAAAAAGACACGAGATAATTTGGAAATATTGGGGGACCAGGCGGCCAAGTCCCGAAGGACTTCCTCCGTGCCCAGGCCTCACCAAGCTTTTATTGATCTGGGATGCACCCATAGCATAGCCCTTAGGCAGATGACCCCCTAGTAACAAGCAGACTAGCCCATCAGCAAGGATTTACATAATAATAAATGGGGGAGTAGTTTCAGCTACCACTGTCTGGACAAACAGAGGTGGCGCCTAGCTCGGACCTTTGCTAGGGCTTCAAAGGCACCCAGCCTTCAGGGGGTTCTCTGTCTACGCTTATCAGATAGTGAAGGCAATAAACAGTTTCCCACAGACCTGGTGCACAAAATTCGTGCATGGGTGAGGTCCCTCTGGGTGGCCTGCAGGGATCGAGCTAAAACCTGCAGTCCAACACTGCCTGCAGCTCCAACCTGTCTCTCCCGCTCATCCTGGCCCCACTGTACCTGCCATGGGCTTGCGCCCAATCAGTCCCTATCAGGAGAGGCTCATGCTGCTGTAGCAGCGCTCACCATCCATGAGCCCTGCTTCTGGCGTCCTCCCAAGGGGAGTGGCCTGCTGGATTGGGCTGAAACTGGCTCTCTGACATCCTTGAGGGGTCCCAGATTGCAAGAAGGCGCAAGCCAGGTTGAGGGACCCCACCGGTGCACAATCGAGAGACCGCAGAAGGGCTCCAGGGCGTGTCTGGCCCATCTAGCTCAGTCCCAATCAGCTGGACCCCAGCAGCAAGCTAACTTACTGGTTGGAGCATCTGGCCCCTGGTGGTCAGTGCATGCCATAGCGAGTGGTTGAGCAGCCTTAGCATCTCATTAGCATGCTGAAATTGGTTGTTCTGGCATTTGGTCTATTTGCATATTACCCTTTTATTATAGGATCTCTTTATTTATTTATTTATTTTATTTATTTAAATTTTTTTTTCTTTATTGAATAAGGTATTACATATGTGTCCTTATCTCTCCATTGCCTCCCCTTCCCCCCACTCATGCCCTCACCCCCCTGCTGTCTGTGTCCATTGGTTATGCTTATATGCATGCATACAAGTCCTTTGGTTGATCTCTCCCCTTTACCTCCTCCCTCCCCTACCTTCCCTCTGAGGTTTGAGCATCTGATCGATGCTTCTCTGTCTCTGGATCTGTTCTTGTTCATCAGTTTATGTTGCTCATTATATTCCATAAATGAGTGAGATCATGTGATATTTATTATCTTTCTCTGACTGGCTTATTTTGCTTAGAATAATGCTCTCCAGTTCCATCCATGCTGTTGCAAATGGTAAGAATGCTTTCTTTTTTACTGCAGTGTAGTATTCCATTGTGTAGATGTACCACAGTTTTTCAATTCACTCATCTGCTGATAGGCACTTAGGCTGTTTCCAGATCTTATCTATGGTGAATTGTGCTGCTATGAACATAGGGGTGCATATATCCTTTCTGATTGGTGTTTCTTATTTCTTGGGATATATTCCTAGAAGTGGGATCACTGGGTCAAATGGGAGTTCCATTTTTAGTTTTTTGAGGAAACTCCATACTGTTCTCCATAGTGGCTGCACCAGCCTGCATTCCCACCGCAGTGCACGAGAGTTCCTTTTTCTCTGCATCCTTGCCAGCACTTGTTATTTTGATTATACAAGAGCAAAATCTCTATAAAAACAGGGATTTAAAAAAGTATATATTTTTGTTTTACCAGCATCTAGAACAATGAGATATAGTAGGCATGCAGGTACACTATGTTTTTTAATCAGTGAATGAATACATGCTATTATGTGCCAGTTATATAGTATACAGTGTTGAAAAAAATTGAATCCCGCCCTCTGCCAATAAACAAATAAAAATATGTCAAACATGAGAGATGTTTGTTTAAAGAGTAAGCATGGAACAGGGGGTAGGGTGAGGTACTCAAGTTGGGCTTCCTGTAGGAGGTGGCATCTGAGCCTAATGATGGGAGGAGGAGAATTTTAGAGAAGAGCTTTTTATTATTTATTTATTTATTTATTTATTTATTTATTTATTTATTTATTTATTTTGATATTTTATTGATTTTTTACAAAGAGGAAGGGAGAGGGATAGAGAGTTAGAAACATCGATGAGAGAAACATCAATCAGCTGCCTCCTGCACACCTCCCACTGGGGATGTGCCCGCAACCAAGGTACATGTCCTTGACCGGAATCAAACCTGGGACCCCTCAGTCCACAGGCAAACACTCTATCCACTGAGCCAAACCAGCCAGGGCTAGAGAAGAGCTTTTTAGGTAGATAATATGAACACAAGCAAGCTCTAGTCACCTTAGATTTAATAATGCACCCATTACTGGCTAACTTCCCTTTCCTGTATCACTTTATCTTCAACTACCCCTTTTCCTTAAAACTCTCAACAAACTGGTGGTTTTTAAATCTTGGTTCAGGGTTGGCCTCTGGAAGAACCCAAATGAAGACAGTGATTCTTACCCAAACTCTAGAGGAAAAAAAAAAAGACAAAGTCTTTGGGAGATAATAAAGCAAAGCAGATTGGCTGGATATAGGATCTGAGGTGATTAGGTTTGATAGCAAAGGAACTTGAATGCTAGGTTAAGGGATTTGGATTGTTTCCAAATTCTTTATGAAATTTTGAGTTTGGGAATGAGGTAATCAAAAGGATATCTGTGTCTGATGAATCTAGCTGTGGCATCTAATGGTATAATATTGGAAGCAAGGAGAATCTACAGGGAAGAAACAATTCCAACAGCATAGTTAGGGTATATTCAGAAATGCATTACTGAGGTGGCAGTGAGCATGGAAAAGAACAGATGAAGAGAAAATGTGAAAGAAAAAAAATGCAAGATTAGTTGTCAAGCTGTGTGTACTGCAGGGCTGTTTGTGTTGCAGGTCCATGTATGTTAGAGAGCAGAAGTGTCATTAATAGAGATGAGGAAACTGTGAGTGGGATCTGGATTTGATGAATTAAAGACATTTGCACTTTGTGCCAGTGGAATGTTCAAGTAGAGATGTTCAGTAGACAGCTGGAAATACAAGAAGGCAGGAAGGATTTTGTTTCTGAATTGGGGCTCTTTCAGATGGTGATACACGTGTTCGGCTGTTTTGAAAGTCCCAAAGAAACACTTGCTTTATACAATTCTTACAGTCCTCACCTTGTGACTCTCAATAGAGAAGGGTGAATGTCATGGTAACCTGCAATGCTTGGCAGACTTTGTAATAGAAGCACGCACGTACTGTGATGTGGAGAGAGTATGAGGGCATGAGGGAAGGCAAAAAGCTAGGTTTTAACCATGCAAGTTCTTGAAGAAACTGGACAAAAGGAAAGCAAGAAATCAAGTTCAAGGAGTTTGACAGAGTCTGACCCATTACACAAGTTAGGAGGCTGAGATTTGGCCAAAAGACCAGCCATTCGTAGCAGAGAATTCAGACTCAGAGGATTAATGCTATTTGCTTTCTGCCTAGTTTTTTAAAAATGTTTTTATTGATTTCATAAAGACGAAGGGTGAAGGATGAATAGAAACATCAATGATGAGAATCATTGATCTGTTGCTTCCTGCATGCCCCAAACAGGAGATCAAGCCTGCAACCCCACCATGTGCCCTGACTGGGAATTGAACGTGACCTCCTGGTTCATAGATTGATGCTCAACCACTGATCCACACCAGTCAGGGTTTGCCTAGTTTTATAGAGTGGCGCTGGCCACACACTGAAGGTTATTAAGGAATCCATCTCTTAGCTTTTTCTCCTTCGCTCTAAATAAACCTAATTTGATTCTCACAGGTCATACTTTCCATTTAATTACTTGTTACTCTTCTCTGAACTTTCTCCAATTTTCCTTTGAAAAACCTGAGACCAAACCTTCAAAACACTGTAACAACTGGCTTAGTTCTGGGCACAGGAAATTATTCTTTTCTAAAATGTCACACCCCAGGCAACATTTCTTTGAAGGTTTTTCCACCTGTTTTTATTTGATTGATGAGAGAGAGAGAGAGAGAGAGAGAGAGAGAGATTGGGATTTGTTGTTCCACTTATTTATGCATTCATTGGTTGATTCTTGACCTGAATCGAACCTGCGATCTTGGTGTATTGGGATGACACTAACTGAGCTACCCGGCTTGGGCTTCCACCTTTTTTTATTTTTATCCTGCTAATTTTATTTTTTTCATCACCATTTATGCACTCTATGCCCTCTTCCACATTCACCCACCCCTCACCCATATCATACTAGTTTTAGACAAAATGTGATCAAATTGGGACATATCTTTTTCAACAATTTGTTTTTAACTTCAAAGGTTTAGTTGGAAAGGGTATTGGCTCAAATCAGGCTTCCTCACCTTTTTTTTTAGGAAGATAGAGGTAGAATACTGCCATACTGCCAGTCTGAGTTTTTTTTGTCCCTTTAAACAGCTCATGTCACGAAATATGAGGCAACATCTTCACGCTTTCTCCTTTATTTGTGTTTTTGCCCCTGCTCATGCCAGCAGAATAAACACTGGATTAGCTAAAATGTTGAGAAGTAATACAGAAAAAAGAAATTTGCTTAGAGATGAATAAAAACTGGAAGCAGGAGAGGACGTGCTAAGGAGCCGAGAGCTGGCTCAGAGATCTCTGGGAGCAATTTTCCAGGTGGACTGAAGGATGATCTTGTAAAGCATAGCCCCAGGTTGCACCTCTGGCCTCCAATTAAGCAGGATTTACAAGCCACTATCTATGGCTCTCCTGGCACTGGAGGAGAAGAAATGTTCACCGGACAGTAAAAACTTTCGGTTTACATAGCAATCAAAACAGGGCCTTCCTTTCCAGGCAGAAAAAACTTGACCCCTGAATTTAACGGGAGTAGAGGGATTCATTTCTATGCTAGCATCTGGCGAGATGCCTTCCTCCAAGATTGCTGAGGATTTATAGTCATTTCTGACAAGGTTAGTATCCAAATGCAGAGAAGAGCCAATTCTCACCCTTAAAGGCTGACGGAAAGAAAGCGTCTGGTGCTGGGGCAGCAGAGGCAGGAGGGGAACACCGCCCACCCGCCCGCGGCTCCTCCCCGCGCTCGCAGGCCCACTCCCAAACTAAGCACACACTTCCCGGTTCCAGCCAGAAGCTCTGCGTGCGCCTCTACACGTAGCCGCAGACGGTCCCTAAATAGGTCTGCGTGGAGCAAACAGTCCCCCGACGTGGGGCCGGAAACCGACCGCACGGGCCACAGGCAGCGGCGCGGCGGCTCAGCGGCGGCCAATAGCCAGGGCGCGGCCCGCCCCATCGCCTCCCCCTGGGGAAGCCTATAAATTCCCTGCCGCGCCCGGGGCGCCTCCGCGAAGGACCGATCCTGGCTTCCCTCCGGCTGCCCGCACTTGGCTCGCTCGCTCCGGCCCTAGTCGCCGTGGTTGTCGGCCGGGGAGGACCTGGACTCTCCGCGCTCTCGCGAGAAGTTCGCCGCCGCCGGGAGGTGGGGGTGCCCGAGCACGCGCGGGCCTTCGAGAGGCCGAAGATGGGGGGTTGCGCCGTGAAGCGTCAGCTGCTGCTGCTGGCCCTCCTCCTTCAGCCCTGGAGTCCCTGCTTAGGTGCAGACTCGGAGAAGCCCTCCAGCGTCCCCACAGGTGAGCACTCCCGCGGTCAGCACCCGTCTGGTGAGGTTCGCTGGGGGCAGTCCATTCATCCTTCAGCTCTTGATGCTGGCCTTGCCAGGTGAGTAGGTGGGTAGCCCGTCCCTCCCCAGCACCGCAGGGGTCAGTGGATACTCTGTGCTCCCCATGCCCTCCAAGGTGAGTGAGACGGACTGCTCCTCCGCCCCAGACCGCATAGGACCCCTCCAGAACCGTTCTCCGCGTTGCTGGTCCCTGGGGCAGAGTGGGGGTGCCCGCCCTCGCTGCTCCTGGAGTTCCCAGTAACCTGAGCGCAAGAATTTTTATACTGCAAGTCGGGATTTCCTTTTGGTCTTGCAGGTCCCTAGGCACCAACACCTTTCCTACAACTCTCCTCTTCCTCCTTTCCTGGAGGTGCATGATTTATCCGTGTTGGACGAGGCAGTACTCCTTCCCTGACCTAAACAGTGTACTTTCTGATTGATGGTGACACATTCCTTCCAAGTGCCCCAGGAAGAAGCCAGTAGCACATAACCTCTTGCCAAAAACAACGCTCAAAACTGGTTGTTTTCAGTAGGGCTGCCTAGCTACTCAATACCTTTAAGCAGCAGCTTTCCTCCTTGGGGATTTGAAGGGGAAGCTGTGGACACAGATTCTCCCCTTAGCCGCCCTTTTCCTAAATCTGGTGCCGGTTCTTATTTTCAGAAGCTGGAATTGCAGTGAATAGTCAAGTTCATGTAAAACAACACTTTTTACATTTAGCTAGATTAAAGACAGTCTCACCACATGTTTGTTTAAACATAACTTTGCTGCCATTTGTCACACATGAGGTATCCTTGCAGTTTTCCACTTTTGTGCTTTAACTCTAGGATCAATTATCTGAAATTAGATCTTGCATGTAAATGTCCTGCTATACTTTATTTTATTTTTTTAATTAGGATCATTTTGGCACTTTTGTTTTCTTTCTTTTTTTTTGGTAAGTACATAGGCCACTTTTCTGCTCGAATTTTGCTTTTGTTGTGGAGCGCCAGCGACAGAATGACCAGAACTCCAGACTGATTGAAATTTAGAGAGCCTTTATTGACTGGCCAGTGCCCGCTCCTCCACTTGGGAAGCCCAAGAGAGAAGCGGCCCCAACCATCTGCAGAGTCCAATATTTAAAGGGGACAACTACATTCATGTTCAGGTTCCCATAGCAAGCAAAGCCAAGTTACAAAAGCTAATTGCGTAGTTTTAGCCAAGCTATTCATCATCCTCCTGTTATTCATTTCTGGGTAACTTACAGGTCAGGACTATTCTTAATTTTGATCTGTTTGTTCTTTGTGGGCCATTGCTCAGGTTTGTGAGCTCAGGCTGTCAAGCTGCTGAGGTGGCTAGGTCATTAAGCAGGCCTAAAAATTTTCCTACTCTGTAACACTTTCAGGCTTAAACTCAGAAGTAATAGTTTTGTCTTTATCTTTAAAATTCTCACCTGAGGGGATCTATATATATATATATATATATATATAATTTTTTATATTTGGAGATAAAGGAAGGGGGAGAGAGAGAAACAGCAATGTGAGAGAGAAATATCGGTTGCCTTCCTTATATTTCCAACCACTTATGGAACCCACAAACTAGGTGTGTATACTGACCAGTAATCAAACCTGCACCCTTTTGGTGCACAGGAGGAGGATCCAAACAACTGAGCCACCTGGCCAGGGCCTATCTTCATCTTTAAGTGTTTAAGAAGATTTCAATGGGTAAACATGTTTCTACATTCCTGCTTTGTTAGCTTGAGAAACTTCACATTCAGATGGGTTTCTGTCTGTTAATACAATGCTTTTCTTTCTCTCAGATATATCTGATGGTTTCAAAATGGATTTCTAAACCCTGTGTGATTCCTTTAAATTTGAACTGAATTTTTTTATAACTTAAACTTTTTCTTTTAGAGTAACAGCTAGAAAATAGGCAAGTAAATGTCTTTAGCATACTTGGAAATTCACCAGAAAAATGACTTTCTTTGTGAAACACCCAAGGAATCTTACTGGGAAATAAAATAACCTTTGCTACTTTTATAGGGACCATTTCAGCCTTTGTCTATTTTATTTCATTTAATCACCAACACCCTTTACTTTTTATAGAAGACATTTTTTTTGTTGTTGTTGCTGCCTTTAAGTTTACAGTCCAAATCACCTTCCTTTCCCATTCTGGCTTTTAAATTTCATGGAGCCGGACAGTAAAGTTTTAATGGACTATAACATCAGAGAAAGGGAATTTCAGATATGAATGTTTTCCTGAGAAAATGACCATATAAAACCCACTGCTGAAATCTGAGGACTGGTTGCTTTTGGTGGATGGTCATGGGAAATTCAGTTAACTCCTAAATACAGAAAAATATTAATTTATAATACATAGAGCCAGCAGTAGCCAGTTTGGTTATGAACTTTTTTAAGGTAGATGTTATAAGCTAATAGATATAGATGGCACACTGATTGATACTATGGCTAGAATTCTGGGCTCCATTTTCTCCCTAAAATACTTCAAGTGAAAATTATTTAATTGGAAACTTCTATTTGTCTACGTAAATATCAAGTAAACTCCAGAACTCTACCTTGTGTAGCTTCATAGGAGGTCTGTAAGAAGAGTACTTATCTCTAACTCCCTGTATTTGTCACCATGTCCCAGCTAGCTATGAAGAAATAGTGTTTCTTGGCCCTATTGATATTTTGAGCCAGATAATTATATATTGTAGGTGCTGTCCTGTCATTGTACTTGGTTTAGCAGCTACCTTGGCCTCTACCTACTAGATGCTAAGAGTACACTTTTCCAAGTGTAAGAACGAAAAAGGTCTCAAAATGAAAATTGGCCAAATGTCTCCAGAAGGGTTGAAAACCACTGGATTAGACAAATGTGTATGTGAGGCAGTGTTGCATTATAGTGTTATTGGAATGATAATAGAAACTCTTTTTTTATTAATAAATCTTTATTGTTCAGATTATTACAGTTGTTCCTCTTTTTTCCCCCCATAGCTCCCCTCCACCCGGTTCCCACCCTGCCCCATGCCCTTACTCCCCCCCACTGTCCTTGTCCATAGGTATATGATTTTTGTCCAGTCTCTTCCCACACCCCCCACAACCCCTTCCCCTTGAGAATTGTCAGTCCACTCCCTTTCTATGCCCCTGATTTTATTATATTCACCGGTTTATTCTGTTCATCAGATTTTTTTAGTCACTTGATTTTTAGATTCACTTATTGATAGATATGTATTTGTTCAAAATTTTTATCTTTACCTTTTTCTTCTTCTTACCCTTCTTAAAGCATACCCTTCAGCATTTCATATAATACTGGTTTGGTGGTGATAAGTTCCTTTAGCTTTTTCTTCTCTGTGAAGCTCTTTATCTGACCTTCAATTCTAAATGATAGCTTTGCTGGGTAGAGTAATCTTGGTTGTAGGTTCTTGCTATACATCACTTTGAATATTTCTTGCCACTCCCTTCTGGCCTGCATAGTTTCTGTTGAGAAATCAGCTGACAGTCATATGGGTACCCACTTGTAGGTAACTAACTGTTTTTCTCTTGCTGCTTTTAAGATTCTCTCTTTGTCTTTTGTCCTTGGCATTTTAATTATGATGTGTCTTGGTGTGGTCCTCTTTGGATTCCTCTTGTTTGGTGTTTTCTGTGCTTCCTGGACTTGTAAGTCTATTTCTTTCATCAGGTAGGCGAAGTTTTCTGTCATTATTTCTTCAAATAGGTTTTCAATATCTTGCTCTCTCTCTTCTTCTGGCACCCCCATAATTCGGATATTGGTACACTTGAAGTTGTCCCAGAGGCTCCTTACACTATCTTCATATTTTTGGATTCTTTTTTTCTTTTTTCTTTTCCAGTTGGGTGTTTTTTGCTTCTTCGTATTTCAAATCTTTGACCTGATTCTTGGGGTCCTCTAGTCTGCTGTTGTATCTCTGTATATTATTCTTTAATTCAGTCAGTGTAGGCTTAATTTCTAGTTGCTCCTTTTTCATATCCTTGAGGGTCTCACTAAATTTTTCGGAGATTTCTAGAAGATTTTTGGGTAACCTTATAACCGTGGTTTTGAACTCTATATCCAGTAGTTTGCTTGCCTCCATTTCTTTCATTTTTTGACATGTTTCTTTGTCTGCATTTTGGCTGCTTCACTGTGTTGATAGAGTGGCTTTGTGTGCTAGGTGTCCTATAGGGCCTAGTGGCTCAGCCTCCCTAATTACCTGAGGTTGACACTCTTGGTGCACCCCTTTGTGGGCTGTGTGCACAGTCTTATAGTTAAGTCTTGATTGCTGTTGGTATCACTGGGAGGAATTCACCTCCAGGCCAATTGGCTGTGGGTACTAGCTATGTCTAAAATGGGAGAACTTCTGTCCTGGAGACAGCCTTATGGAGCAGGACTTGCTTCAGTGGGGCTTTGGTGCTCACTGAGTCTGCCCCTTGAGTGTGTCTTTTATGGATGTGAAGAATTGTACTCTGGTATCGTCTCACTCTATCCACTGGGTACACTGGCTCTTGGATCTCCAAGGAGGTGCAAAGTCAGCCACCCAGCAGGAGCTACAGAGAGATCTGCAGATTCCTCCTCTTTGTTTGGGGTTTGGAAGTGCCCAGATGAGGCCCAGCTGTGAAGCCATGCAGGCTGCTGTCAAGCCTTAGGCCTTCTTTTGGAAGCTCTGGGGCTCTTTGACCCAGCAGCTGTTTGGTAGGTTTTAGATTGCAAAATAACAGACCACTCATATGCAAAAGCCTCTGCTCACAGCTTGGGTGGGGTTGTAAATTGGGTGGTACAGGGTCTCAGGGAATCATCAAGGGGGAACAAACCGCAATAGCTGCCTCTGCTCTGCCTCTGAGAGGTTCCTGGGTCTCTGTGTCCTGCAGCCCTGTGCAGGAACAATGATCACTGCAAGCACCTCTGTGAGAAAACTGCCCTTGCATTCCAGTTTCTCCCGTATGAGTCTGGGTCCCCAGAGTCTCGCCCAGAACTGGAGTTCAGAGCAATAGGGGGCTTGTATCTCTCTCTTGATTGAAAAAGACAACAGCGTATCCAGTTGCCAGCCCATTTCCATGCACACCTCTGTATCTCCACACTTCCGTGCCTCCATACCTCCGCAATTCCACACCTCCACACCTCCTACCAGTTTCAATGCACTTTTCTCTTTCCTTCTATTTGTAGAACTTCCACTCAGCCAGCCTTCCCGTGGTTCTGGATGATATCTGTTTTGTCTGTTAGTTGTAGTTTTGACGTGGTTGTGCGAGGCAGCAAGTACAATTGTGTACCTATGCTGCCATCTTGGTTTCTCCAATAGCAACTCTTTTTTGAAAGCAAACATTTATTGTGAATTTCCACTGAAGTTGAGAATGTACTAGTCGAATCACATTAATCAGAATTTGAAATAAAGTTTTTCCCAGCTTTGATGCTGTGTATTGACCAAAGTTAAGAACACTGCTTTTTGTTATATTTACTGAGCATTCTGCTGTGTGCTATTTTTATTCCTTTTTGGTTGTCACTTTGTTATTACCATGGAAATAATCTAAATAAGATTCTGGTTAAAAACAATCATTTTTCTCCTATATTTATTTATGGAATTTTACCTTAAAATTTTATACCCATGGGCCGCCCTGGTCACAGGGATGACTGGCAGCCATTTCTATTTGTTCTGCCATGGTGATTCCCTGAGACACCACCCCATCCAATTTTCAGCCCCACCTTACCTGTGTACAGTGGCTTTTTTATATGAATGGCCTGTCCCTCCTCATGCTTCAGACTGTGCTAAAATCGCTCAAACAAGCTGCAACTAGGTTATGGATTCCCAAACCTATCAATAAAAGGCCCAAGACCTGGCACTAGTACCAGCCTGCCTTGCTTCATAGCTAGGCCTTGCCTGGGAACTTCCAAACCCAATACAAAAAGGAGGAATCTGTGGATCTCTCTGTAGCTCCTGCTAGGTGGCTCCAGGCAGTGGCTGATTTTGCACTTCCCCAGAGACCCAAGAGCCAATGCACCCAGTGGTCAGTGTCAGACCATACTAGATTATAGCTCTACACATCCAAGTGACACACTCAAGGGGCAGATTCAGTGAGCACCAAAGCCCCACTGAAGCAAGTACTTCTCCATAGGGGTGTCTCCTGCACAGCAGCTCTCCCACTGTAGTTGCAGCTGGTACCCACAGCCAATTGGCCTGGAGGTCAATTCCTCCCAGTGACATCAACAGCAATCAAGTCTCAACTACAATAAGACTGTGCATGCAACCCACAGACGGGTGCACCAAGAGTGTCCACCTCAGGTGATTGGGGAGGCTGAGCCACTGGGCCCTATAGGAACCTACTACACAAAGCCACTCTATCAATTCAAGGAGACATAACAACTCTACCCAGTACATAGAAACAAACACAGGGACGCAGCCAAAATGTGGAAGCAAAGAAACATGTCACAAATGAAAGAAATGGAAGAAAGCAAACTACTGGATATAGAGTTCAAAACCACTGTTATAAAGTTACTCAAGAATCTTCTTGAGACCCCCAAGGGACTTTAGTGAGCCTACACTGATTGGAATAAAGAATAATTTACAGGTATTCAACTATAGAGTAGAGCATTCTGAGAATCAAATCAATGATTTGAAATATGAGGAAGCAAAAATCACCCAAACAGAACAGCAAAATGGAAAAAGAATAAAAAAAAATGAAGAAAGTGTAAGTTTGACATGCTTGATGTGAGGAGCTTCTGGGACAAATTCAAGCATACCAACATTCACATCATGGGGGTGCCAGAAGAAGAGCAAGATATTGAAAACCCATTTGAAGAAATAATGACAGAAAACTTTCCCTACCTGGTGAAAGAAATAGACTTACAAGTCCAGGAAGCATAGAGAGTCCCAAACAAGAGGAACCCAAAGAGGCCCACATCAAGACATATCATAATTAAAATCCTAAGGGCTGATGACAAAGAGAGAATTTTGAATGCAGCAAGAGAAAAGCAGTTAGTTACCTACTAGGGAGCACCCATATGACTCAGCAGATTTCTCAATAGAAACTAAGCAGGCCAAAAGGGAGTGGCAAGAAATATTCAAAGTGATGAAAAGCAAGGACCTACATCCAAGATTACTTTACCCAGCAAAGCTATCATTTAGAATTGAAGGTCAGATAAAGAGCTCCATAGACAAGATAAAGGTAAAGGAGTTCATTACCACCAACTTAGTATTACATGAAATGTTGAAGGCTATTCTTTAAGAAGAGGAAGAAGAAGAAAAAGAAAACGATAAAAATATAAACAATAAAAAGGCAATAAGTACATATCTATCAACAATTGAATCTAAAAATAAACAAATAAGAAATCTAATGAACAGAATAAACTGGTGAATAATATAGAATCAGAGGCATGGAGATGGAACAGACTGACGAATCTCAGAGGGAGGCAGAGTGGGAAGAGATTAAACAAAGATGGTTATGCAAGTATGCATTACCTATGGACACAGACAATAGGGTGGCAAAAGCCTGGGGTGGGGCGGGAACCCCGGGTGGAGGGGAGCTGTCGGGGCAGGGTGGGGGGGGGAGGAAGGCCATCTGTAATACTCTCAACAATAAAGATTTACAAATAAATTATATCCCCATGGAAGCTTTTGTGGCAATACCCTCCAAGTAAGTGTCAAAAAATTGGGTTCATACCTTGCTTTATCTTTCCTGCACTTTTTTTTTTACCTTGTAGATGAGAAGAGAGGAGTGAATGCATTCTTGCCAGGGATTTGCAACCAGGTCTCCAAACCTGGATCAGAATTTTTAAAAAAATTTTGATACAAGTTTTAATACAAGTAGAAATCTTCCTAAAGGTCATGAATTAGTTTTCATTAGAGACTTAAAGTAATTTTTTAAAAAATTCAGGCAAATAAGCTTTGATTTAACATTAAAGTGTTTAACTGTCCTGTCAAGGCACCATTTTACATTCCAACCACATTGCTTTTTTATTCAATCTGAGAATTTGTGCCTTTTTTAATTATTAATTCTCGTTTGAGGATATATTTATTGATTTTAGAGAGAAGGAGGGAGAGAGAGAGAAAAACCATTGATGTGAGAAACATCAATCAGTTGCCTCCCGTTTGCACCCTGACCAGGTATCAAACCCACAATTTAGGTATGTGCCTTGACTGGGAATCGAACCCACAACCTTTTGGTGTACAGGATGATGCTCCAACCGACTGAGTCACTCGGCCAGGGCAAATTTCTGCCTTTTTTAAAGCAAGATTCAGACTGTTTGGGGATTGCTCCTTCTGAAGGTCTTGTGTGTCCCTTTTTTCCTTGGCCTCAGATAATCTTCACATATGAGCATTGTGGATCAGAATTTTTGTGTGTTTCCTAAGGCATCTTGACTTTCATAATCTAGATTTGGCAGAAATCAATTTTTGGGCAAAAATGGAGGAAATGGTTTCAGATATTTCTGTCAAGACCAGTATTTTTCAACCTTGTTCATTTATAAACTCTTTAAATTACTCAGGCACATTCAAGGAGGAAAGGAGAGGTTTGTCTCTAACTGCTGATGTAAACCGGCAATTAATGGGGTGGAGAGGGAAAGAACAAGGTCCCAGAGAAACCTCTGGAAGGAAGAGAGAGAAGCTATTCTCTGTGCACTTTCTGTGTCTTGGGTTCCAGCCACATACAACTCATCATTCTTAAACATACTGTGCCATTTATTTCATAGTATAGAAATAGACATATCAAACAGCTCTAGACAATGTGAGAATAGGAAATAAAAATGAAAATGAGATACACTTTTATACCCATCACATTGGCTAAAGTATTTTAAAATGTACTCTGATGATATATTATGTGTTGTAAAGATGAAAACTCTCAGACTGTTGAAAGAGCAACATCTTTGGAGAATAAATTAGTAATGTCTAGTGACATTGAGAATCCTCATGTCCTACAGTCCTATAGTATAGTCAGCCCTCTGTATCCATGGGTTCTATATCCGAGGGTACCGCATCCTCAGAATCAACTGGATGTGGACTGAAAACAGTCTTTTCAACCTGCAGGTGGGAATCCATGGACTGCATACATTGTGTGTGTGTGTGTGTGTGTGTGTGTGTGTGTGTGTGTGTGTACGTGTGTGTTTAGAAGATACTGTGATTTTATTTTTAAATTTTTGGGAATAGTTTGCATACATTGTTGTTCACCATTTTATGTAAGGGATTTAAGTATTCATGAATTGTGGTATCTGTATGACTGTACTCTCAAATTTCTGTCTGCCTGGTTTGTTTTATTTTTTAAAGGGGGGGAGAGAGAGAGAGAGAGAGAGAGAGAGAGAGAGAAGGGGAGGGGAGGGGAGGGGAGGGGGGAGGGGAGGGGAAGGGGGAGGGGAGGGGAGGGGAGGGGAGGGGAGGAGAGGAGAGGAATATCCATGTGAGAGAGACACATCAACCAGTTGCCTCCCACACATGCTCCAACTGAGGCTGGGGATTGAACCAGCAACTCAAGTACTAGTCCCCCCTCCCCCCCATTGGGAATCAAACCCACAACCCTCCAGTGTACAGGCCGAGGATCTAACCACTAAGCAATGCTGTTCAGGGCTGTGTCTGCCTGTTCTTGAAATTCTATTTATTGTTTAAATTTAGCTCCTAGAAATTCTTCCTCTTACTGTCTTTTGTTTGGCTCTCTTTCGAACTTAATGCAGTTGGTTTATACAAATCATACATGCTTTGTGTGATAGATGTTTATGCTTACTAAATTATAAATTCTTTGAAGTAAGGGCTGAGTCTTATTCATCTTTATGCTCTTCATAGTACTTCCCTATTTTTTGAACATAGAGAAGATTCTCAATTTATGTTTGTTGTTTTTAGTCCACTCAGAGAATTATGAAAAGTGGCATGCAGTCAGTGAGATTACTAGCTGCTCCTTTTCACAGGATTTAATTAAATTCACTGAGCTTCCTTTCTCTACCTGGGACCATACACTACACTATCATAGTCTCGCAATTTACCAGTGAATCATCAGGCAAGGCCTTGTTTCTGAATTGTGGTGGGCAATTCTTCTCCATATGTTATATTTTTTGCTCTACTTTCCCTGCTCATTTCTGAATTACCTTCAGAAATGCATTCATTGGTTGGATACCATGATCCTCTTTTTATACATGGTGAAGTGGAGATTTGGAATGGTTATATAACTTACAGAAGATCACATAGCTGCAAAGCTACATGATGATGTGCCCTTTCTTCAGTCCATGCTCCATGTCTTTCTTGACCTGTTTATTGCTCTGTTGGACTTTGGGACCTGTGGGCATTAGAGACCTAAAGAAGCAAAGGAACTCGTTGCTAAAAGAAAAGGCACATTCCTTGTAGGTTTACATTATGGAGGGATAGGTAAAAAATTAAGGCAAACTGTGACCTAGGTCAGGGTGTTAAACTATGGACCAAAGGCCAAATCCCATGGGACAGATATGGCTACTTGTTTAAATATGGTTGGTGAATTAATAATGGTTTTTACATTTTTCAATGGTTGAAAAATAGCAAAGGAAAACTAATGTATTGTTCCACGTGAAAATAATGAAATTCAATTTTCAAGGTCCATAAAGTTTTATTAGCTCACAGCCACAGTTATCCATTTACATATTGTCTGTGATTGCTTTGGTGCTAAGTGCAGAGTTGATTAGTTATAGAGACTATATGACCTTCTGCCCTGTAGACAAAAGTTGTGCCAACTTGTGCCTTAGAAGGCGACAGTCCCACTTAAGCTGTGGCTTATGCAGATCTTCTGCTCCCTTGGAAATAGCTGGACTCTGGACAGTCGCTGTGGGCTCTGGGTATTTGCGAGGCCTGTTATTTATTTTTTAAAGATTAAGGTGCACAGTCTGATTATTTGATTTACATATAGTGTGGAAATGATTACCACATTAGGTTCAGTTAACATCTATGTTCTCATATAGATACAATAAAAGGAAAAGGAAACCATTTTCTTCGTCGATGAGAGCTCTTAGGATTAGTTCTCTAAACATCTTTTCTATATAGCGCACAGCAGTGTTAACTGTAGTTAGACCTAGTACTTATTTATCTTATGACTGGACATTTATACCTTTTGGAGAGGACTGTTTTTCATTTTAGACCTTTGAATTCAAACATAGAACTTCTCTGTTATACCATTTTAAACATGGCACTTGATGCTAACTAGACAAGTACTTTGGTGTAAATAGTGTACTTATGATCAGAAACAAATGAAACACTATGATGGCTATTTGGAAAGGAGATGCATATTTCTTTAGAGCATGTGTGTGTTTTTTAGAAATTTGGTCTAGAAACTTGGTTATAAATTTGTGGCTAGGTTCCTGGCAGGAAATGATTAACACATTTATCAACGAGTATTTTTATTATTCAACCGTTGCTATAAATTAGGCTAAACTGAGAAATTGGTTGCTTTAAAAGTGAAATATATTTTTCTGTTTTACTAGCTTTTTGTGTACACTATGTGCTTACCTCACTAAATTAAACTGAAATGATTGAACCAATAATCAGAGCCATTGAGATTTTAGTTAACCAAGAAATAGATATCCAGAGTAGTAGAATGGTAAACAGTGTTATGATTTGTTGTCCTTATACTACTTACTAGCCAAGACCCATCTCTTGCCACTTGTGTTTTGTAATCATGCTACTGAAGATGGTCTAGGAGTACAGAACTGATTATTACCCTACTAGAGGCCTGGCGCACGAATTCATGCACCAGTGGGGTCTCTTGGCCTGGCCTGCGGGATCGGGCTGAAACCAGCTCTCCAACATTCCCCGAGGGGTCCAGGATTGTGAGAGGGTGCAAGCCAGGCCAACAGACCCCACCGGTGCACGATTGGGGCTGGGGAGGGATGCAGGAGGTTGGCCAGCCTGGGAGGGACTGCAGGAGGGCTCCAGGGTGTGTCTGGCCCATCTCGCCCAGTCCCTATTGGCTGAACCCCAGCAGCAAGCTAACATACCAGTTGGAGCATCTGCGCCCTGGTGGTCAGTGCACATCATAGCTACTGGTCAACTGGTCGACTATCTGCCCCTTGGTGCTCAGTGCACATCAGAGCGAGCGGTTGAGTGACCTTAGCATATCATTAGCTTATTGCGCTTTGATTGGTTGAACGGCTGATGGGTTAACCAGACACTTAGCATATTAGGCTTTTATTATATAGGATTAACTGTGTCACTAGAATGCCCCTTCAAAAAATAGTGTTTATAATTTAAAAATACAGTAACTTCAAATAACTTTAAAAAATATGTTTTTTATTTTTTTTTTTAGAGAGAGGGGAAGGGAGAAATATAGAGATAGAAACATCTATGAGAGAGAAACATCTATGCTCTGCCTCCTGCACTCCCCCCACTGGTGATCAAGCCTGCAACCCAAGCATGTGCCCTGACTGGGAATTGAACTTGGTTCATAGGTTGACACTCAACCTCTGAGCCATCCTGGTCAGGTTCAAATCACTTTTAATGTTTCCTACTCAGAGTAACTTCAAACAGCAGAGGTATGTTCAAACAACTAACATGGAAGACTAAATGGTGAGGAAAAGTGTTCATAACAAACATTGAGTTTCTAAAGTGGGCCAAAGTTGAAATTAAATTTCATTTGTGAGATTAATTGTCATGTTGATTTTACTATTTCTTTTATTTTGGATGCATAAGACATCCTAGTGTTTATTACATTAATTGTTCATCTGTGCATTTTCTTTATGGTTACATTCTCAAACATTTAAAAGGAATTGTATTAATTTTCTAGTTACTACTATTATGTAATTATTATTATTTAATCCTCACCCAAGGATATGTTTAGAGAGGGGAAGGGAGGGAAAGGAATATTGATGTGAGAGAGAAACATCAATTAGTTGCCTTTCCTATGCACCCCAACCCAGGATCAAACCCACAACCTGGGTATGTGCCCTGACTGGATATTGAACCTGCAACCTTTTAGTGCATGGGGTGATGCTCAACCAACTGAGCCACCAAGCCAGAGCAACTTACTACTAATCTACACTAATAAAAGAGAAACATGGTAATTAGTGTCACTCCGCTACCCTTCCCATTGGCTAATCCCCCTGTCACTCACAGAGTAGGGCCGAGATATGCAAATTAACTGGCAGCCAAGATGGCGGCCGGCAGCCAGGCAGCTGATGCGAACAGGGAGGCTTGCTTGCTTCAGTGACGGAGAACTCCAGTGTTCCCTGCCTGACTTGCCGGCCTCTCAGCTGCAACTCTCAGCAACTATGTTGCAAATAAAGAAGCTAAAAAAACCCCAGAAACCTGCTTTACTCAGCGGAGCTTCAGCCAGCCGGACCACAACATTGCATCAAATACAGACGGTAAACAAAGGCCAGAAACCTGTTTTCAGCAGCCGAGGCCTCAGAGCTGAAGCTGGCCCAGAATTAAAAAAAAAAAAGAAAAAACGAAGCGGTTGGGAGCTTCAGTCCCAGCCTGAAAACAGCCCTCAGCCCCTCACCCAGACTGGCCAGGCACCCCAGTGGGGACCCCCACCCTGAATGGTGTGTGACCAGCTGCAAACAGCCATCATCCCCTCAGCCAGACTGGCCAGGCACCCCAGTGGAGACCCCCACCCTGATCCAGGACACTCTTCAGGGCAAACCAGGCAGCCCCACCCATGCACCAGGCCTCTATTCTATATAGTAAAAGCGTAATATGCCTCCCAGCACCCGGATCAGCGGAGCCGCAAGACCTCCCGGCACCAGGATCAGCGTGACAGGGGGCAGCGCCCAAACCCCCTGATCGCCCTGCAGCTCTGTGTGTGACAGGGGGTGGGACTCCATCCCCCCGCCCCTCATGGGCCTTGCTCTGTGTGTGACAGGGTAGAGCCATAACCTCCCCATTGGCCCTGCCCTGAGTATGAGAGTGGCAGCGCCCCAACCCCCTGATCCGCCCTGCCCGAGTGTGACAGGGGGCGGTGCCCCAACTCCCCTATCGGCCCTACTCTGTGAGTGACAGGGGGGAGCTCCTCAACCCCCTGATCGGCCCTGCTCTGTGCATGACAGGGTATGGAGCCCCAACCCCCCTGATGGGCCCTGCTCTGTGTGTGACAGGGGGTGGCGCTGCAACCTCCCCATCGACCCTGCCTTGAGTGTGATGGGGCGGTGCCCCAACCCCCCAATCGGCCCTACCCTGAGCGTGACTGAGGGTGGCATCGCAACCTCCCAATCTGCCCTGCTCTGTGCATGACAGGGGAAGGCGCCCCAACTCCCCAATCGGCCCTCTCTGAGCCCGACCAGGGGCTGCACCTAGGGATTGGGCCTGCCCTCTGCCACCCAGGAGCAGGCCTAAGCCAGCAGGTCGTTATCTCCCGAGGGGTCCCAGACTGCAAGAGGGCACAAGCAGGTCTGAGGGACCCCCCTTCCCCCGAGTGCACAAATTTTTGTGCACCGGGCCTCTAGTCCTATATAATAAAGAGGTAATATGCAAATTAACCCTCATGCCCACATAAGATGGCTGCCTACAATCAAGCTGGCATGGGGGTTAGTGAGGGACAACCAAACAACTGAACAAGCAAGCTGCATGGGTGACCAGGCTGGCAGGGGGGTTAGTGAGGGACAACCAAATAACTGAACAAGCAGGCTGCATGGGCGACCAGGCTGGCAGGAGGGTGCAGTTGGGGATGACCAGGCTGGTGGGGGGGAGGGGCAGTTAGGAGCGATTAGGCTGACAGGGGCTGGGGGTAGTTGGAGGCGACCTGGCCGGCAGCAGGAAGCAATTAGAGGCAACCAGGCCGGCAGAGAGGGCAGTTAGGGGCAATCAGGCTGGCATGCAGAGGCAGTGAGGGGCCATCAGGCCAGCCGGGGTGGGGAGCAGTTAGGGGCAATCAGGCAGGCAGGCAGGTGAGAAATTAGGAGCCAGCGGTCCAGGATTGTAAGAGGGATGTCCGACTGCCGGTTTAGGCCTGATCCCTGGGATCTACCTAAACCGGCAGTCGGACATCCCCCAAGGGGTCCCCGATTGGAGAGGGTGCAGGCTGGGCTGAGGGGACCCCCCCAGGTATGTGCCCTTACTACACATACCTGGGTTGCAGGTATGTGTAGTAAGGGCACATACCTGCAACCCAGGTATGTGCCCTTGACTTGGAATCGAACCTGTCACCCTCTGGTGCTCAGGCTGATGCTCTAACCAATGAGCAATGCCAGCCAGGGCTCTAGTATGTTATAAAGTTCTTTCCAAAGACAAAGGGGGTTTTCCTTTTATTTAAAAGCTGTGGTTTGCTCCTCTGTGCTATGACACCCATTTGGTAAAGATTCTGTGGCACAAAGGGACTTTCAAACACATGCACTTTATTGTTCTCACCACCACCCCCAGTCAGCCCCAGACATTAAAGGGCACTAAAGTGATTTAGAAAAGGCATTTTGCCACACAGCTTCACACTCTGCAGGCACAACAGCAACTGGAAGAAGTTTGTGGAATCCTGGTAGTCTTGGGTTTCTTATTTTAAATATATTTTTAATAATTACAGAGAGGAAGGGAAAGGGAGAAAGAGACAGAAACATCAACGATGAGAGCATCACCTATTGGCTGCCTCAATTATGACCCTCCTGGGGATTGAGTCCGAAACCCAGGCATATGCCCTGACCAGGAATCAAACCGTGACCTCCTGGTTCATAGGTTGATGTTCAACCACTGAGTCATGCTGGTTGGGCAGTCTTGGGTTTCTAATTCTGGGATATTGTTCAGGTAAAGTCCCAGAAGCTATACTTCTTAATTTCAGTGACCACTGAGTCCCAACACAGAACCCGTGTCCCATCAGCCCACTGACTAGTCTGTTTTGCTGTTTTGAAGCCAAACTTTCATGGGTCCTTAGGGTGTTAATTACTTACAGGTGCAGTACACGGGGCTAAGAAGGGAACCAGTTATTTTTAGATATTTTAAATGTATTCTCTAGCTTTTTTCTTTTTTTTTTTTTTAGTTTTCACCAGAGGAGTGCGGATAGTTTATTTTCTCCATTTTTAGATAGTGGAGGGAGGGGGGAGGAGGAGAGAGAGAGCAAAGAGAAAGATCCATGTGAGAGAGAAACATGGATTGGTTGCCCCTTCCACCACAGCTCGACTGGGGGGCAAGGATCAAACCTGCAACCCAGGTATGTGCTCTTGACTGGGAATCGAACCTGTCACCCTCTGGTGCTCAGGCTGATGCTCTAACCAATGAGCCATGCTGGCCAGGGCTCTAACCAATGAGCCATGCCGGCCAGGGCTCTGCTTTTTAAACATGTAATCACATTTTTTTTCTGATTCTAGTAGTATACTAAACACCAGCACTATTTTGGCATCCAAAAAGAAATCAGCAAATACAGAATTTAAATAATTTCTTAAAACAAAGAAACTGGCTAACAGTTTAGAGGCAGACTAAAATGCCCTCCCTAATGCCTTCCCTGGGGAAGTCTTAAAGAGCTGTTAAGATGAGGGCAAACTGGCCCTTTGATGGAATTTTCCAGTAATGCCCAAGCCAGCTGTGAGGCCTCTTGTCTTCAGAGGTCTTCTCTCTCCATTTCTAGCCTTGCTGGGTCATTTCTGGCCTTGAGCTGCCACCACAGCTCTGACCAGAGTGCCCTGCCAGTCCAGACTCCCCAAAATTCCTGTCAGCCATGTCTAGAGAAGGACAATTCTCCTTTTCTTCTTAGTTTAGTTTAAACAGGGTTGGAATTTTTTAAACAGTGACTTTACTAAGTAACCAAGGGCAAAACAAAAACCCTGAAACTGGAAAACCACCAAAGCAAAGAAATGAACAGACTTACAAAGTAGAGACTCAGAATTCTGCTCTACTCTGACTCTAGCTGAGACCTGCATACCTAGCATCCTAGGGGCTCATAGGTTCTGTGTCCTCGCTCAGCTTTTCATTCTCCACTCTTTCATCCCACTCGTTACTTCTTACTACTTTATTTTACACACAGCTCTTTCTTCTCCAGGCTTGGAGTGCAGGAAGTCCATGGGTAGATAGGTGTTAATAAGTCATGAAATAATAAAAAATATATATATTTGGTCTCTGCCCCAGTTCCTGCTAATATTTGGTGTTTGACTTTGGTTCCTGACACAAGGCTCTTGGGTGATAGTAGCATCTTTTGTTCTAATGAAACAGCTTTTGGTGGGCTCTGGGATAGGGGCTGGTTATTAGAAAGACAAAGCCAAGATTAGAAGCTTAGAACTGTCAGTCCTACCCACCACCTTCTGAAGAGGGAAAGGGGTTAGAAAATAAGTAAATAATCATTCATGCCTACATGATGAAGCCTCTATACAAATCTCTGAAGTACGGGATTTGTAGAGCTTCTGGGTTGGTGATACATTTATAATCTAGGAGGGTGGTGCACCCCAACTCCATGGGATCCTTCCTGACCTTACTCTATGTATCTCTTTATCTAGCTATTCACTTGTATCTTTTAAAATACTGTTTGTAGCCCTAGCCGGTTTGGCTCAGCAGATAGAGCATTGGCCTGTGGACCAAAGGGTCCTGGTCCTGGGTTTGATTCCAGTCAAGGGCACGTACCTTGGTTGTAAGCTCCTCTCTGGCCTGGGCCCTGGTCAGGGCTCATGCAGGAGGCAACCAATTTATGTGTTTCTCTCACACTGATGTTTCTCTCTCTGTCTTTCCCTCTCTCTTCCACTCTTCCTAAAAATATCAATGAAAAAATATCCTTGGGTGAGCATTAACAACAACCAAAAAAAGTAAGTAAGTAAGTAAGTAAGTAAATAAATAAATAAATAAATAAATAAAATAACTCTAGCAATAGTGAGTAAACTTTTCCTAGGTTCTATGAGCCACTCTAGCCAGTTATTGAACCTGGGGCGGGGGGGGGGGGAGAGGGAAGGGGTCTTGGGAACCTCTGATTTGTAACCAACTCCATACAGGAGTTGTGGATAACAGGGACCTACTACTTGCGATTGGCATCTGAAGTGGGAGCAGTTTTTCTTTTTTAATATATTTTATTGATTTTTTACAGAGAGGAAGGGAGAGAGATAGAGAGAAATATCGATGAGAGAGAGAAACATCGATCAGCTGCCTCCTGCGCACCCTCTACTGGGGATGTGCCTGCAACCAAGGTACATGCCCTTGACCAAAATCGAACCTGGGACCCTTCAGTCCGCAGGCTGACGCTCTATCCACAGAGCCAAACCGGTTACGGCGGGAGCAGTTTTATAGTATTAATACTTCAGTCTGTGGGGTGTGCAATAATTCTGGTTGAATTGAATTGAATTGAATTACAGGACACCCAGTTGGTGTGGGAGAATTGGTCAATGTGGGGAAAAAGCCATATCTCTTGTCAGAAGTGTTGTGTGTAAGTAATGCAGGAGAAACAGTTTTTCCTAGACATGGGGAAGCTAGACATTTTTATACTTTCATAGGACATATCAGCATAACCGTAGCCAGTACCAGGGGTGGGGAAAGTCTGGCCCGTAGGCCGAATAAGGCCCATGAAATCATTTCGTTTGCCAAGCATTAGGGGTGAATTAATTAAATGTTTGTCCAAATATAGCAGGCTAATTTTAAGTCGATAATTTCATATGGCCCACAAATGATGTTATAAGTATCCAAATGACCCTTGACAGAAAAAAGGTTCCCACCCCTGATTAGACAGTCTGCTTTTTTGATAGGTGAAAGTTTTTATGTGTTTTTGTCTGTAAGTCTTTGGTATTGCTTTAATTCTTTGTTTTGAGTAATTTACATTTGCCAACATGAATTGACATACTTGCATAAATCTACATTTATTTAATTAACTAAACTTCAAAAATTCTCCCAGAATCCATTTTCTCTCTAGAAGTAACTGTCTTAACTTCTTTTTTTTTTTAAAAAAAATAATAATTCCCCCCTTTTTATTCCTTAGAATAGTTTACAGTATAAACATGTTTTCATGTTATAAAAGCTTAACTCATAAGTTTACGGTAAGGATAAAGAAAAGAGTTCTTTAGAAGATAAATACTCATCCAATAATTATTATGAAACATGAAAACTTTCTATTTTTCCTTAGCTGTCAGAAAACTGAAAGCTGTCTTAGTGTTCAGTTACAGAGATGTCGCTTCCAAATTTCTTAATACAGTTATTCATCTGGTAACCTTTATCATTTAACAATATATTGTGAATATTTTTAGGTATTACTATACATGACATTTAATGACTGTTTAGTATTCTTTCAAAGGATGTACCACAATTTACTTACACATTGTTCTAATATAATATAGCAATGGGCATCTTTGTTTAGAGATGCAGTTAATTCCACAGGATAAATTTTAGAAGTGGGTTTGTTCCTGGAAAGGTGGTACCACCATATTCAGTTTTTCTATAGAAAGTAGGGAAGTAAAAGAAATATCAGTAGAATATTGCTACTTTGACAAGAACACTAAGCTACAGTTGTATACATTTAGTAGTTTCTGGGAAAGGTCAGTTGGTTGACAGTTGAGCTGTCCTTGAAAAGTCATTTGGCAGTTCTGATTTCCCATCTGTTTTCTGATCACATGGGCAAAGGGCATATTTTTTAATTTTTTTCTTTATTGATTAAGATATTGCATATGTGTCCTTATTTCCCCATAACCCCCCCCCCCTCCTCCCGCTCGTGCTCTTACCCCTCTAGTGTCTGTGTCCATTGGTTAGGCTTATATGCATGCCTTTGGTTGATCTCTCCCCCTTCCCCCCAACCGCCCTTTCCTTCCCTCTGAAGTTTGATGATCTGATCCATGCTTCTCTGTCTCTGCATCTATTTTTGTTCATCAGTTTATGTTGTTCATGATATTCCACAAATGAGTGGTGAGATCATGTGATATTTTTCTTTCTCTGACTGACTTATTTCACTTACCATAATGCTCTCCAGTTCCATCCATGCTGTTGCAAATAGTAGGAGTTTCTTCCTTTTTATAGCAGTGTAGTAGTACCACAGTTTTTTAATTCACTCATCTGCTGATGGGCACTGATCTGTTTCCAAATCTTAGCTATGGTGAATTGTGCTGCTATTGGTGTTTCTGGTTTCTTGGGATATATTCCTAGAAGTCGGATCACTGTGTCAAATGGGAGTTCCTTTTTTAGTTTTTTGAGGAAACTCCATACTGTCTTCCACAGTGGCTGCACCAGTCTGCATTCCCACCAGCAGTGCGGGAGGGTTCCTTTTTCTCAGCATCCTCTCCAGCACTTGCTTGTTGATTTGTCGATGATAGCCATTCCGACAGGTGTGAGATGGTATCTCATTGTCATTGTGATTAGCATCTCTTGGATGATTAGTGACTTTGAGCATATTTTCATATGTCTGTTGGCCTTCTGTATGTTCTCTTTCGAAAGTATCTATTTAGACCCGTTGCCCTTTTTTTTTTTTTTTATTGGATTGTTTATCTTCCTTTTGTTAAATTGTATGAGTTCCCTGTAAATGTTGGAGATTAAACCCTTAACGTAGATAACATTGGGAAATATGTTCTCCATGCAGTGGGCTTTCTTGTTGTTTTGTTGATGGTTTCTTTTGCTGTGCAGAAGCTTTTTATTTTGATGTAGTCCCATTTGTTTATTTTCTCCTTAGTTTCCATTGGCCTTAGGAGCTGTATCAGTGAAGATATTGCTTTGGCAATGCCTGAGATTTTGCTGCCTGTGGATTCCTCTAAGATTTTCATAGTTTCCCATCTTACATTTAAGTCCTTTATCCACTTTGAGTTTATTTTTATGTATGTTGTAAGTTGGTGGTCTAGTTTCATTTTTTGCATGTATCTGTCCAATTTTCCCAACATCTTTTATTGAAGAGACTGTCTTGACTCCATTGTATGCTCTTCCCTCCTTTGTCAAGTATTAAATGAGCATAGTGGTTTGGGTCAATTTCTGGGTTCTTTATTCTACTCCTTTGATCTATATGTCTGTTTTTATGCAGTACCAGGCAGTTTTGAGAAGAGTGGCTTTGTAAAATAGCTTGATATCTGGTATTGAGATCCCTCCTACTTTGTTCTTCTTTCTCAGGATTGCTGTAGCTATTCGGGTTGTTTTGTGTGTGTGTGTGTGTGTGTGTGTGTGTGTAATTCCAGATGAATTTTGGAGAGTTCGTTCTAGGTCTATGAAATATGCCGTTGGTATTTTAATGGGACTGCATTGAATCTATAGGTTGCTCTGGGTAGTATGAACATTTTAATGATGTTGATTCTACCAATCCGTGAACACAATATGCTCTTCCATCTGTTTATGTCTTCCTCTATCTCTTTTTTCAATGTACTGTAGTTTTCTGAGTACAGTACATTGAACCTCCTTAGTTAAGTTTATTCCTATGTATCTTAATTTTTTTTTGTGCAATGGTAAATGTGATTGTTTTTTTAAAAAATATATTTTATTGATTTTTTACAGAGAGGAAGGAAGAGGGATAGAGAGTTAGAAACATTGATGAGAGAGAAACATCGATCAGCTGTCTCCTGCACACCCATACTGGGGATGTGCCTGCAACCCAGGTACATGCCCTTGACCAGAATCGAACCTGGGACCCTTCAGTCGCAGGCCAATGCTCTATCCACTGAGCCAAACCGGTCAGGGCTGGGATTGTTTTTTTAATCTCTCTGTAAGTTCACTGTTGGTGTATGAAAATGCCATAGATTTCTGGGCATTCATTTTGTATCCTACATTGCCAAATTCATTTATTAAGTCTAATAGTTTTTTTGATGAAGTCTTTAGGGCAGTGGTTCTCAACCTTCCTAATGCCGCAACCCTTTAATACGCCGGATACTCATATGTGGGTGTATCTGCATGTGGGCGGACCCACCTGGAGACAGATAGAGGAGCGGTGTCTCGGTTCCTGGTTCCTAAGACCATCAAAAATATGTGTTTTCTGATGGTCTTAGGCGACCCCTGTGAAAGGGTCATTTGACTGCCAAAGGGGTCGCGACCCACAGGTTGAGAACCACTGCTTTAGGGTTTTCTATGTACAGTATCATGCCACCTGGGAATAATGACAGTTTTACATCTTCTTTTCTAATTTGGATACCTTTCATTTCTTCTTCTTGTCTAATCACTATGGCTAGCACTTCCAGTAATATGTCGAACAGGAGTGGTGAAAGTGGGCATCTGTCTTGTTCCTGTTCTTAGGTGAAATAGTTTTAGTTTTTGCCCATTGAGTATGATTTTGGTTGTAGGTTTATCAACATTTATTATGTTGAGGTATGATTCCTCTATTCCTACTTTGCTCAAGGTTTTTTATCAAGAATGGGGGTTGGATTTTGTCAAATGCTTTTTCTGCATCAATTAATATGACTATGTAATTTTTATCTCTTAACTAGAGGCCTGGCACATGAAATTTGTGCATGGGTACGGTCCCTAGGCCTGGCCTGCATTCAGGGCCATCTTCCCTGGCTGCCTGCAACTGGCCCCGTCCCTGCCGCCACCCACCCTGGTTCTCCGTTCACCAGTGGGCGATCTGAGCCTGACGGCTGGGGGAAGGGACCAAGAGGTTGGCTGTTCCCATCCACTCGTGGACCCCCCACCCACTGCAGGTTGCCCTCTGTGTGGGGGGAAACTGGTGGGGACAGAGGCCTTGGCCTGGTGCCATCCGCGTCCCCCACCACCCACCCCTGATTCCCCGTTCGCCATTGGACAATCAGAGCCTGCTGGCTAGAGAAAGAGACCAAGAGCTGGTCAGTGCACCTCATAGTGACTGGTCGGGCCTTTGTTCTGGTCATTCTGCCATTAGGGTCAATTTGCATATTACTCTTTTATTATATAGGATAAAGGCCCAGTGCCCAGGTGGGGGCTGGCTGGCCTGTCCTGATGGGGGCCCCCAATCAGTGTGGTGGTCCCCACTGTGGGGCCAGGCTGGCTGGGGCAAGGAGCTGTGGGGGTGAGTGCAGGCTGGCTATGTCCTGATAGGGGTAGGGATCCTCGCTGGGGGGTGGGGCCAGCCAGGGCGAGGGGCTGCAGGTGGTTTGCAGGCTGACCATGCCCCTATTGGGATGGGGGTCCCACTGGGGGGAGGGGCAGGCTGGGGCAAGGGGCTGCGGTCGTTCTGGTTTCTGTTTGTTCTGGTAATTCTGCCGTTTTGGTTGCTGGGCTTATATAGGATATTCTAGTTATTCCTTCAGGAGCTGCACTAAAACATACTTTGATATTGCTTATTTCCTAACTAACTTTTTATTTAGAGGTAAGAAAGTAAGGCAAGAATGACTGGAATTAAATTTACATTTAAAAATATTCCAGGTATTTTAATATGATAGGAGAAAACAGTCTGGGTTTACAGGAAGCTATTTTTTTTTTTTTTTTGTCTTCTGTAAGGAATGAAGTACTCTTCAGTACATTTAAACATTGTAAGCTTTAAAAAAATAACTTTATATTTCTCTGTTTCATTCCTGACTGTTTAAGTCATATTGGTTAACAAAAGTAGTGCTGGTAACTCTTTAGAAGTTAAAAATGTTTTTTACAGAAACGTGCTATTTAAAAATTAGAGGCCGTCTTCCAAATTGTTCCTGAGACAGTTATCAAATCTCCTAGATCTGCTTTTTAGATGCTTTAAATATCTCTAAAATATGATTACATTTGGTAAAGTAGGAACATGGTAAACAAAGTCTGTTTATGGGAGAGAAGCAGTATTTGTGTGTGTGTGTGTGTGTGTGTGTGTGTGTGTGTGTGTGTGTGTGTAAAAGCTTGTGTGTTTCTAGCTGTGGAGACTACTGTTAGACCTTGAGAGTGGAGTATAAGGTTGGAATGCCGTTTGATCTGCCCTTTTCTTTGATGTGCTGCTCAGTTGCCCTCTCAGTGGCATGCAGAGTGCTTGCCTGCACCTCTAGAGTAAAGCACATCTAGTGAGTGAGAGTCTGAGACCTAGTTTCTGGAGGAGAAGGTGGAGTCTTTTCCTTCATAACTGTTTGTAGAGGGATTTTATATAAAGTAAAGGAAGCAGTTCAAATAAAACAATTGGAGGAGGAGAGGGTGGCTTAATTTAAAAAATATATACAGTTGTTAGTTTTTCAAGTGTAAGATTACAGAAGATCACAGAACCATTTAGTCTGAATGTTGTTTTTGGAGATTAACTGTGATTTATTGAATACACAAGTAAATATTAGCTGATGGTTGTACTGTACAGTAAGTAAGGTTAAAGAAAAATCTTTTAAATGATACAGTAATCTTTGTACTACTATTTAATATAAAGTAGTTGGTATTTTTATGTGTTTCAAATGTACACGTAAGGTTTTATCAGATGGTGTGAAATCCCTAACAGCCAAGCCCTCTTCTCGGTAGCCAGTCATTGAAAGGCTTTCCACCAGAACCAGCAGCACCAGGGTTACAGCTTGTGGCTTAATGGATGGCTAGGATTTTTCAGTTTGAGGTAAAAGATAAACTAAGAAGCCTACTTTAAATCATGCATATAAACTTAAGGAATGAATACAAATGTTACTTACAGTATATCTCCTTTTTAATAAATGAATTTAAATTCTTGTAGTTGCAAAGTGCAATTTTTTCTTAGTGTCAGAAAAGTCCACATTTGAATTAGTTTCAAACATATTCAGATTGTAGAAAATCCTTTTGAAAATGAGCTTTATTCAGTGTGAAGAGGTGATAGGGTAGAGGATAAGTGGAGAATGGGGTGAAATTGCTTGCAAGCATGTTAGAAAATTATAAAATACTAGAGGCCAGGTGCATGAAATTCCTGCACTCAGGGGTGGGACGACGTCCCTCAGCTCAGCCTGACCCCTCTCGTAGTCTGGGAGCCCTCAGGGGATGTCTAACTGATGGCTTAGGCAGTTGGACATCCTTAGTGCTGCTGTGGTGGAAGGAGAGGCTCCCGCCACCGCCACTGCACTCACCAGCTGTGAGTCCAGCTCAAGGCTTCTGGTTGAGTGGCACTCCCCCTGTGGGAGCGCACTGACCACCAGGGGGAAGCTCCTGCATTGAGCATCTGCCCCCAGGTGGTCAGTGCACATCATAGCGCCCGGTTGTTCTGCTGTTCGGTTGATTTGCATATTAGCCTTTTATTATATACTAGAGGCACGGTGCACAAAAATTTGTGCACTGGCGGCGGGGGGGGGGGGGTCCCTCAGACCCACTTGTGCCCTCTCACAGTCTGGGACCCCTCGGGAGATAACGACCTGCTGGCTTAGGCCCGCTCCCGGGTGGCAGAGGGCAGGCCCAATCCCTAGGTGCATTCCCTGGTCGGGCTCAGAGCAGGGCCGATTGGGGAGGTGAGGCGCCACCCCCTGTCATGCACAGAGCAGGGCGAATCGGGAGGTTGTGATGCCACCCCCAGTCATGCTCAGGGTAGGGCCGATTGGGGGATTGGGGCGCCGCCCCCTGTCACACTCAAGATAGGGTCGATGGGGAGGTTGCGGCTCCATCCCCTGTCATGCACAGAGCAGGGCCCATCAGGGGTGTTGGGGCTCCATACCCTGTCACACACAGAGCAGGGCCGATCAGGGGGTTGGGGAGCTCCCCCCTGTCACGCACAGAGTAGGGCCGATAGGGGAGTTGGGGCACCACCCCCTGACACACAGAGCAGGGCCAATCAGGGGGTTGGGGAGCTCCCCCATATCAGGCATAGAGCAGGGTGGATCAGGGGGTTGGGGCGCCTTCCCCTGTCATGAACAGAGCAGGGCAGATAGCGAGGTTGTGGCCCCATCCCCTGTCACACATAGAGCCGCAGGGCAATCAGGGGGTTTGGGCGCTGCCCCCTGTCACGCTGCTCCAGGGGCCAGGAGGCCTCGTGGCTCCGCTGATCCCAGTGCTGGGAGGCCTCGCAGCTCCGCTTGACACAGGGGCAGTGATGCCTCGCTACTCAGCTGATCCCGGTGCTAGGAGGCCTCGCTGCTCCTCTGATCCCGGTGCTGGGAGGCCTCGCTGCTCCACTTGACACAGGGGCAGTGAGGCCTCACTGCTCCACTGATCCCAGTGCTGGGAAGCCTCGCTGTTCCGCTGATCCTGGTGCCAGGAGGCCTCGCGGCTCCACTGATCCCAGTGCTGGGAGGCCTCGCTGCTCCGCTGATCCCGGGGCGTGAGTCCTCGCAGCTCCGCTGATCCCGGGTTCGGGAGGCCTCGTGGCTCCACTGATCCCGGTGCTGGGTGGCATATTACCCTTTTACTATATAGGATAGAGGCCTGGTGCATGGGTGGGGGCTGGCCGGTTTGCCCTGAAGGGTGTCCTGGATCAGGGTGGGGGTCCCGCTTGGGTGCCTGGCCAGCCTGGATGAGGGGATGATGGCTGTTTGCAGCTGGTCACACCCCCTTCAGGGTGGGGGTCCCCACTGGGGTTCCTGGCTAGTCTGAGTGAGGGGCTGAGGGCCGTTTTTAGGCTGGCAGGTGACTGAAGCGCCCAACCTCTCCTTTTTTTCTTTTTTTTTTATTCTGGGATTTATTTACCTTCTATGGCTGTCACTGGAGCTGAGAGTGGCTTTAGCTCTGAGACCTTGGTTTGTTTGGCTTGTATAATTGAAACACTGTTGCAACTCCAGCTCAGGCTGGCTGGCTGAAAGCATGGGGTTTGTTTAGCTTCTATAATTGCAACATTGTTTCTTAGAGGGCAGCTCAGAGGCCGACAGCGGCAGGCGGGGAACCTTGGCTTCCTCCATCACTGGAGCAACCAAGCCTCCTGTTCGCTTCAGCTGCCTGGCTGCTGGCCGCCATCTTGGTTGGCAGTTAATTTGCATATCACCCTGATTAGCCAATGAGGAGGGTAGCGAAGTTATGGTTAATTACCATGTTTGTCTATTATTGGATAGGAAGGTCTTTTATTTCTAGAAGTTGCACTTTGCTCTTTTTTTAAATTTTATATATATTTTTATTTCAGAGAGAAAGGGAGAAGGAAAGAGATATAGAAGCATCAATGACGAGAGAGAATCAGTGATTGGCTGCAATGCCCCCCACTGGGGATCAAACCAGCAACCCAGGCATATGCCTTTGAATGGGAATCAAACCCGGGACCCTTCAGTCCATGGGCTTATGCTCAATCCACTGAGCCAAACCATCTAGGGTACACTTTGCTCTTTTCTATATTTTCTATTTATCTCTTTATTATGTTCATGCTTTCCTTTAAGTGCCTCAACATTTTTGTAATAGCTGTCTAAAATTCTTGTCTGCTTTTGATCATTATTGTTTTTTTTAGTCTATTTATATTTGCTCATTTTGATTCCCACTTTCCCACTTTCCTCCTTCTTCCCAGTAATTGCTAAGTGTCTAAATTTTTTGTTCTTCTCTTAAAGAGCAGCTTTACTTGGAAGACAGTTAAATTGCCTGCAGATCAGCTTTCAAGACTTGAATTTAAGCTCTGTTGGTATGTACTTATGGTGGCCTTTAATCTAGGGCTATTTAGCCTTAATATGAAGGCATGGCCCTTGTGGGGTCTCTGTTAACTGTACTGGATATTCAAAAAGGTCTCATTACTGTGTGGGGTCAGAACTCTATCATTTCTCAATTCTTTGTTAGTGCTGGTACTTGTTTAGCCTATAGCTTCCTAGTAGTTTGTTCTGTTCTCAGTAATTGTTCTTTGACCAACCACTTGAAATCTCGTTCTAAATATGCAGGGCACAGTATTCAGCTAGAGACTCAATGAGAGCCCATGCAGATGTTTGGGGCTCTTTATCTTGGCAATGCCCTTCTCTCTGATACACTGGCCCACAAAGTCCAGCCACTGCAGCCTCCCTGATCCCCGATCTGTTTCCCCAACTCAGTGAGACCACCATGTTTTGTTTAGAATCCCCTTCCATGTACTATGTATGATCCAGAAAGTTTCTCCAGGCAGAAAATCAGGAACATACATATTAGGGCTCTCTCCCTTTGTTTTCCTTCTCTCAGTGATCAAAATTCTGCATTGCCAGTTGTCCAATGTTTGCAAACAGATGTTTCATAGACTTTGTCTGGTTCTTTCTTTATTTACAATGAAGAAAGGCAGCCGGGACCTGGGCTTCCCTCGCAGCCCCAGCTTCGTCCAGAAGAATGTCCAGTCTAATTACCATATTATGCTTTTATTATTATAGATGTGATCTAAATGGGTTCAAACAATTAGTTCAGAAAAACCAAAACTAGAAGCCACTGCCCCAAATGCTGGCAAATGGGAAGATTACTCATGTAAAATTGGACATGCCCTAAGCAGAGATATGGTATGAGTAGCTTCATGCTAGGGATTTATTGATCAAGGTTATGCTAACTAATGGCATAGTATTTCATAGTAACCATAATAAATTATATATCTCAGCCATTCCTTCCATTCCATGCCTCCCAGCCTGCAGTCCAATGTGTGTTGACTCTGGCAGGACATGCACACTGAGATAGTGTGTGGTACTGAATTTGCTTTTCATATGGTTGAAGGGGTTAGCTAGTTGCCTTGGTGATCAGCAGAGGTTCAGAGATATAGACACTATGACAGTGGTGCCAACCATGGATATATTTTATTGTGGAAGAGGGTACTTCACATCGCTTGGTATTTGTAAGTTGAGGTACAAGTCTGTTATGCTTTGAATTATATGTAAAGCTGTATTGGTCTCACTTTAATCCTGAATATATTATTAAGAATTTGAGGAAGATGCTACTTTGCTCTTCAGACCTTAGGGCAACTGCAGAAATAGTATAGAAGAGAGTGTTTGCTTTTTAGATCTAGTCAGAGAGAGTTTGCCATATAGGAAGAAGGCTAGATACTTCTAACTGTGAATTAAAGGTCTATATGGACTTGTCAGCTTATTGGTATACATGGTTTATTTTAGGGCCAGATGCTCATAAACAGCTTGCATGCTAATTATGAAAGATGCCCTGTGGGAGATAGTGTAGGGCAGTGGTCAGCAATCTGAGTCAACAGAGCCAAATATCAACAGTACAACGATTGAAATTTCTTTTGAGAGCCAAATTTTTTAAACTTAAACTATATAGGTAGGTACATTGTTATTAACTTAATTAGGGTCCTCCTAAGCTGACCTTTGCTAAAAATGTCCTCAATCTGATTGAGGTACATTCGCTGAGGTTGACCCCTTCCAACTCTCCCATCCACACTCATCTTGTATACTTGTTTCAGATAGACGAGTGTGGATGGGAGAGTTGGAAGGGGTCAACCTCAGCGAATGTACCTCAAAACAATGTACCTCCCCCACGCTGCATATCCTGCGGCCCGCCTCTGCTGTGTCTCCCGTCGCCCAACCGACCAACACCCTCCACTTCTTCTAACACCATTTCTTCAAAATAGACTCGCCCAGGCCGAAAACCGACTTCTACACATGGGCCACGAAGTTTCAATCGCACTGTACGTGTGCGCCCGCACATGGTATTTTGTGGAAGAGCCACACTCAATGGCCAAAGAGCCGCATGTGGCTTGTGAGCCACGGTTTGCCAACCACTGGTGTAGGGTAATGCATAAGGGGTTGGGGTTTTAGAATCCAGTAGTCTGAATCTAAATCTCATCTCTGCTCTGGCTGGTGTAGCACAGTTGGTTGGAGCATGGTCCAGTACACCCAAAGGTTTGCAGGTTAAATTTTTGATCAGAGCATATACCTAGGTTTTGGGTTCAGGCATGTGGGTATGGGAGGCAACCAATCCATGTTTCTCTCTTTCTTCCTCTCCCTTCCTCTCTAAAATCAATAAAAAGTCCTCAGTGAGAAAAAAACAACAGATTGCATCTCTAATTTGCTGATTATTCTTGGAGTAATTTACTTATCTCTCTGAGTTATAGTTTCTTTCTAATGGTGATTGCCTTCTAGAGTTGATTTGAGGGTTAAATGTGACAATTCCAGTGAAAAGCTTAGTACAGGGTCTGCAAACAGAAATTGTTCAATAAATGCTGCTAACTATTGTTATTATTTTAAACAGTGAACTTCTAATTAGCATTTTTCTAAAGTGAAACCAAGAATATATGGAATTAATTCTTGTGTTTTGGTTGATGATGGGGAAAAAGTGTAGGCTGGCCAACAAATTCTGGAAAATAGGTTGGCTTTCCATATCTCTGGGTTTCACATCTTTGGATTCAACCGGCTGCAGGTTGAAGGTAATATTTTCCATCCACAGTTGGGAATCCATAGATGTGGAGGGCAACTGTATGCATTATTCTGCATCATCCTATATAATAAAGAGGTAATATGCAAATTGACCCTCAAACCCTCACAAGATGGCTGCATACGACCAAGCTAACAGGAGGGTTAGTGAGGGACGACCAAACGACTGAACAGCAGGCTGCGTGGGGTGACCAGGCTGGCAGGGGGGTTAGTGAGGGATGACCAAACAACTGAACAAGCAGGCTGCATGGGGCAACAAGGCCAGCAGCGGGGGGTCGGGGGGGGGGAGCGGCAGTTGGGGGCGATCATGCCAGCAGTGGAGGCAGTTGGGGGTGACCGGGTCAGCAGAGGGGGCCAGTTGGGGGTGATCAGGCCAGCACACAGAGGCAGTGAGGGGCTATCAGGCTGGCAGGAAGGGCAATTAGGGGCAACTAGGCAGGCAGGCAGGTGAGCGATTAGGAGCCCGTGGACTAGGATTGTGAGAGGGTTGTCCAACTGCCAGTTTAGGCCCTATCCCCAAAATCTGGCCTAAACCAGCAGTTGGACATCCTCCAAGGGGTCCCGGACTAGAGAGGGTGCAGGCTGGGCTAAGGGGAACCCCCCTCCATGCACAAATTTCATGCACTGGGCCTCTAGTTTTATATAAGGGACTCCAGCATTCATATGTTTGGTATTTGAGGGTTCCATAAACCAATCCCCTGTGGATACCAAAGGTCATTTGGGGGAGTCAAAAGTTACATATGGAGTTTTGACTGCATGGTGATTGGTGCTCCAGCCCCCATGTTGTTCAAGGGTCAGCTGTGATTACATCTTAAATTATTACCCTTGCCTCGTTTTTCTCATACTAATCTGTGTTGAGTCCTGTGGCTCTTACCCAAAGGTAATATTGTCCTCCATCAGATATGTGATAATGTCTAGAAACATTTTGATGGTCATGAATGGTGGGTACCTCTGGCATCCAATAGGTGGAGGCCAGGGAACCTGCTAAAACATCCTACAGTGATAGAATGCCCCTCACAAGAAATAATTATCTGGCGCTGATATCAGTAGAGCCGAGGTTGAGAAACTGTTCTAGTCTGATGGCGCAGTTCTAATTTCACTGCCCTGCTTAGAAGCTTTCAGTGCTTCCCCTATTTCCAAATGTATTTATCCTGTTTATCCTTATTTCCCAATTTTCACTCTATATCAGCAATTTTTAGCCTTTTTCATCTCCTGGCACACATAAATTAATTACTAAAATTCTGCAACCTACCAAAAAATATGTTTTGCTGATCTGAAAAAAAAAGGCATAACTTTGATTCACTCACACCAGATGGCTCTTGTTGTGTGGGCTGTTGTCACATTTTTATTTGACAGTCTAAGGGAAAAGAGGTCAGTGCCTCTGATTAAATAGTCAGGTACTGCATGTTTTAAAAATTCTGCAGCACACCAGTTAAATTGCTGCACTATTTAGGTACTGGTCTCCTCACTGTCCAGTCAAAATATGCTTTCACTATCTTTATTTTTTATTTTTATTTTTTTAGTAATTCTCACCCAATTATATTTTTCCATTGATTTTTAGAGAGAGTGGTGGAAGGGAGGGGGGTGAGGGGAAAGAGAGAGAAAAATATCAATGTGAGAGAGACACTTTGATTGGTTGCCTCCTGCATGAGTTCTGACCATTGCTGAGGATCAAACCTGGAACTCAGGTACTTGCTCATGATCGGAAATCGAACCCGAGACCCTTTGGTGGGTGGGCCAATGCTGTAACCACTGAGCAACAAAGGCCAGGGCATAATGTCACCTTTTAAAAGTCCTATCTGTTTTTCCAGGTCCCTCCCACTGTCAAAATCCTACTTATCATTTCTAAGGCCTATATCTTGCCCATTCATAAAGGGGTTTTTGATGATACCAAAAATTCTTTTTTAAGAACTGGAATCTTTTAAAGAAAGTTCTATTTTAACATTTTCCCTCATTAGAGTCCCTACTTCTCCAATCAAAAAAACTGAATGTACAGTCATCATGTTGTACATTACATCCCTAACACTTACTTGTCTTACTAGAGGCCCGATGCATGAAATTCATAAAAGAGTAGGCCTTCCTTACCCCGGCTGCCAGCACTGGCTCCCCTCTGGCACCCGGGACCCAGGCTTCTCTCTGGCTGCCAGCAGGCATCTGCGACTCAGGCTTCCCTCGCAGCCCTGGCTTTATCCAGAAGGTCGTCCGGAAGGATGTCTGGTCTAATTAGCATATTATGTTTTTATTATTATAGACTAGAGGCCCAGTGCATGAAATTCGTGCATGGGGGGGGAGGTGTCCCTCAGCCTGGCCTGCACCCTTTCCAATCTGGGACATCCCTCTCACAATCTGGGACCGCTGGCTCCTAACTGCTCACCTGCCTGCCTGCCAGATCACCTGTAACAGCCTCTGCTTGCCTGCCTGATCACTCCTAACCATCTCTGCCTGCCGGCCTGATAGCCCCTAATCACCTCTGCTTTGGCCCCCGCCACCGTGGCTTTGTCCAGAAAGAAGTCGGATGTCCAGAAGATGTTCAGTTGACCCAGTCTAATTAGCATATTGCCCTTTTATTAGTATAGACCAGAGGCCCAGCACAGTAAATTTGTGCATGGGTATGATCCCTAGGCCTGGCCTGTAATCAATCACAGAGCAGAGGGAGGTCCTTCCCACTCAGCCTGGCCTCTGCCATTGATAGCCGCCCACAGGGAGGCCCTGCCCGCCCTGCCCACCTTGCCAGGGCTCTGTGATCAATGCTGCACAGAGGGAGGTCCTGTCCACCCAGCTGGGGCTCTGCGATGGGCCCTCCCAGGGCTTGCCTCAGCTCTCGCAGCAGCGACTTTATCCAGAAGATCATCCAGAAAATGTCCGGTCTAATTAGCATATTACCTTTTTATTAGTATAGACTAGAGGCCCGGTGCACAAAAATTTTTGCATTCAGAGGTGGGGGGTCCCTCAGCCTGGCCTGTGCCCTCTCACAGTCTGGGAACCCTCAGGGGATGACCAGCTGCTGGCTTAGGCCTGCTCCTCGGGGGATTGGGCCTAAGCTGGGAATCAGACATCCCTCTGGCAGCCCGGCAGCCCTCGGGGAATCTCCACTTGCCAGCGGGGAGCAGACCTAAGCTGCAGTCGGACATCCTTAGCGCTGCTGAGGAGGCAGGAGAGGCTCCCACCACCACCACTGTACTGGCAGCTATCAGCCTGGCTTGTGGCTGAGCAGAGCTCCTCCATGTGGGAGCTCACTGACCACCAGAGGGCAGCTCCTGCATTGAGCATCTGCTCCCTGGTGGTCAGTGTGTGTCATAGTGACCAGTCATTCCCAGTCTTTCTGCTGTTAGGGTCAGTTTGCATATTACCCTTTTACTATATAGGATAGAGGCCTGGTGCATAGGTGGGGGCCGGCTGGTTTGCCCTGAAGGGTGTCCCAGATCAGGGTGGGGGTCCCTCTTGGGTGCCTGGCCAGCCTGGATGAGGGGCTGATGGCTGTTTTCAGGCTGCCTGCACCCCCTTTAGGGTGGGGGCCCCCACTGGGGTGCCTGGCCAGTCTGGATGAGGGGCTGAGGGCTGTTTTCAGGCTGGCCAAGCCAGCGACTGAAGCTCCCAGCCTCTCCTTTTTTTCTTGTTTTTTATTCTGGGATTTATTTACCTTCTATAATTGAAACTTTGTTGCCATTCCAGCTCTGAGGCCACGGCCTGCTGAAAGCAGGTATCTGGGCTTTGTTTAACTTCTATAATTGCAACTTTGTTGCTTAGAGTGGAGCTCAGAGCCTGGCTGCAGCAGGGAGGAAGCTTGGCTTCCTCCATCACTGGAGCAAGCAAGCCTCCTGCTCGCAGCCGCCATCTTGGTTGGGTTAATTTGCATATCCTGCTGATTAGCCAATAAGAAGTGTAGCGGAGGTATGGTCAATTACCATGTTTGTCTATTATTAGATTAGATAACTAGAAGTTTATACCTTTAGACCACTTTTTCCAATTCTCCCTCCCTCATCATTCATCTCTGGAAACAAGTCTGATCTCTTTTTTTATTACTTTTTTTTTCTTTTAGATTTCTCATATAAGCGAGATCATTACAGTACTTAAGTATCTTTCTCTGTCTGATTTATTTCACTTAGCAAAATGTCTTCAAAGTCCATCTGTTACTTGACTGGGTGTGGGCCCAGGACTGGTCTGCCTAGAATTTGTGGGTAGTGTGTGGGTTCTTGACTTCGTGTAGGAAAGATTTCACAATAGGAGTCCAGGTGATTTTGAGAGTATATTTATTAAAGCTGGGGACAGTGAAACAAAGGAAGGGCTTAAGGTTGGAGAAGCAATAGGAGAAACTCAGAGAAAAGACAGGCTCAGGGGTTAGCCCAGGTCAAGCTCCCCTGATTGCACATGTCTTGGTGTCCCTTAGAGTTTAGGATAAAAGCATCAATAATACAAGGCATGGGCATGCTCTTGTGAGAGCATGCTGTAGGTAGAGTATGTGTATTACTGAGGACAGTCAAATGAAAGAAGGGCTTAGAATAGAAGAAGTAACAGGAGAAAGCCAAGGCGAGGCTGCTTTGGCTTTCTGAAAAATTAAAGTCACAGTGTCAGAAGTAAGCTGTTTGGGAAGTTAGAGAGAGAAGGGGACCTTGGAGACAAGTTCAGGAAGAAAGCCCAGACGAACTGCTGCTTTCCATTGGTTGCAAGTCTTAGCAGGTCCCTTAGAGTTTAGGAGATGCATGTGTGTGGGGCAGAAAGTGAGGGAAGGGAAAGGTGTGGGCCTGCTCCCGGGAGGAAGAGCACAAGAGCAGGTTGTGGATCTTTAGTCTTGAAGCTTTTTATCTTTCCTTGGCTGGTGGAATCCTAGGAGAGATATCAAGGGAGGGTCTTAACATAATATTCATTAGCTTCTCAAATGTGTCCTTCAATGTGCTGATTCATTAAAATATGTGTATACAGGGACCAGGTTATTTTCTGGTTAAAGAACATTACTGAAGAGGGACTGGGACTGAGACCAATCTGCCCCATGATGGTTTGGAATATGTAAACCATTTATCCTGTCTCCTTGGTTAGGGAAGATAAACCTTGTAATTTATTAGCTGAATGTAAATTGCTCAAATTATTTGGCCTTGTCTAATTATTTTGTCTCAGTTCCCCTTATTCCACTTTTCAAGGAATTTCTCTAGCTTCTTACTACCCTGTCTCACATCCATGTTGTCACAAATGATTTCCTTGTTGTTTAAATGGCTGAATAATATTCAATTGTATGTATACCATGGCTTCTTTATCCATTCATCCATCTATAGATACTTAAGTTGTTTCCATGTCTCAGCTATTGTAAGTAATGCTGCTATGAACATGGAGCAGTTATCTATCTATTTGAGTTAGTGTTTTTGTTTCCTTTGGATATATTCCTAGAAGTGGAATTACTGGATCATGTGGTAATTATATTTTTAAATTTGAGGGGCCTCCATACTGTTTTCCATAGTGGCTGCAGCAACTTACATTCCCACCAGCAGTGCATGAGGGTTACCTGTTCTCCACATCTTGCCAACAACTTTTTGTTTGTTGATTTATTGATGATAGCCATTCTGATAGGTGTGAGGTAATATCTCATTGTGGTTTTAATTTGTATTTTCCTGAGCACTAGAGATGTTGAACTTTGTTTTATCTTCCTATTGACTATTTGTATGTTTTTGAAGAAATGTCAGTTCACATCCTTAGCCCATGATTAAATTGGCTTGTTTTGTGTGTTGGGTTTTTGTTTTTTTTTGCTATCGTATTGTATGAGTTTCTTATATACTATAGATATTAACTCTTATCAAATGTGTGGTTTGAAAATATTGTTTTCTCATTCCATAGGTTTCTTTTTTTAAAAAAAAAAAATTTTATTTATTTTCTTGATTTCAGAGAGGGAGGGAGAGGGAGAGGAAGGTGGAGAGGGAGGGAGGGGGGAGGAGCAGAGAGAGAGGGAGGAGGAGAGGGACAGATAGAGGGAGAGGGAGAGGGAGGGGGAGAGGGAGGGAGAAAGGGAGAGGGAGAGGGAGAGGGAGGGGGAGAGGGAGAGGGAGAGGGAGAGGGAGGGGGACAGGGAGGGGGAGAGGGAAACATCAATGATGGGAATCATTGATCCAGTCATTACTGGGGATGGAGCCCGAAACTCAGGCATGTGCCCTAACTGGAATTAAACCATGGCCTCCTGGTTCATAGGTCAACGCTCAACCATTGGGCCACGCTGGTTGGGCTGATGGTTTCTTTTACTATTTAAAAGTTGTTTTAGGGAGAACCAAGATGGCGGCATAGGTTAACACCGGAGTTTGCTGCCTTCAAAAGTGAAACTAAAAAACAGAACCCACATCACCCAGAACCACAGGAACGCTGGCTGAGTGGAAGTCCTACAACTAGGAGGAAAGAGAAACGCATACGGACACTCAGAGGAGGCGCAGTGCTGAAGTCAAATTCTGAGGTGCGGAGTGCGGGGAGAGGGCTGGCGGCGGAGGGCGCGGTTGGCGTTTTCAATCGGGAGGGAGTCGCAGACTCTGAGCTCCAGATACAGGCGAGTCTTTAGGGACCCAGACTCAAACGGGAGAAGCGGGACTGTCTGGCTTCGGTCAGAGCGAGTGCAGCTTTCTCTCTGAGGTGTGCAGCGGGTGCTGGGACTCAGAGAGGCAGAGCCCCTGAGGACAGAACTGAGAGCCGCCATAACTGCTCTCTCCGGCCCACCCTGTTGATCCTGTGCGACCCGCCCCGCCCAAGCCCTGCACAGAGGCATTTGCCGGATAGCCTCAGGCAAATGCCAGATTAGCACCTCCCTAGAGGACAGAAGTTCTCTCACTGCTGACACAGCTGATTCTCATAGCCACTTGGCCTGGAGGTCAAACCCTCCCTGGTATTAGCTACAACAATCAAGGTTTAACTATAAGACTTCGAACAAAGACCACTAGGGGGTGCACCAAGGAAGCATAACAAAATGCGGAGACAAAGAAACAGGACAAAATTGTCAATGGAAGATATAGAGTTCAGAACCACGCTTTTAAGGTCTCTCAAGAACTGTTTAGAAGCCGCCGATAAACTTAATGAGATCTACAAGAAAACTAATGAGACCCTCGATGTTATATTGGGGAACCAACTAGAAATTAAGCATACACGGGCTGAAATAACGAATATTATACAGACTCCCGACAGCAGACCAGAGGAGCGCAAGAATCAAGTCAATGATTTGAAATGCGAGGAAGCAAAAAACACCCAACCGGAAAAGCAAAATGAAAAAAGAATCCAAAAATGCGAGGATAGTGTAAGGAGCCTCTGGGACAGCTTCAAGCGTACCAACATCAGAATTATAGGGGTGCCAGAAGATGAGAGAGAGCAAGATATTGAACACCTATTTGAAGAAATAATAACAGAAAACTTCCCCCACCTGGTGAAAGAAATGGACTTACAGGTCCAAGAAACGCAGAGAACCCCAAACAAAAGGAATCCAAAGAGGACCACACCAAGACACATCATAATTAAAATGCCAAGAGCAAAAGATAAAGAGAGAATCTTAAAAACAGCAAGAGAAAGAAACTCAGTTACCTACAAGGGAATATCCATACGACTGTCAGCTGATTTCTCAACAGAAACTTTGCAGGCCAGAAGGGAGTGGCAAGAAATATTCAAAGTGATGAATACCAAGAACCTACAACCAAGATTACTTTATCCAGCAAAGCTATCATTCTGAATTGAAGGTCAGATAAAGAGCTTCACAGATAAGGAAAAGCTAAAGGAGTTCATCACCACCAAACCAGGATTATATGAAATGCTGAAAGGTATCCTTTAAGAAGAGGAAGAAGAAGAAAAAGGTAAAGATACAAATTATGAACAACAAATATGCATCTATCAACAAGTGAATCTAAGAATCAAGTGAATAAATAATCTGATGAACAGAATGAACTGGTGATTATAATAGAATCAGGGACATAGAAAGGGAATGGACTGACTATTCTTGGGGGGGAAAGGGGTGTGGGAGATGCGGGAAGAGACTGGACAAAAATCGTGCACCTATGGATGAGGACAGTGGGTGGGGAGTGAGTGCGGAGGGTGGGGCGGGAACTGGGAGGAGGGGAATTATGGGGGGGAAAAAAGAGGAACAAATGTAATAATCTGAACAGTAAAGATTTAATTTAAAAAAAAAAAGTTGTTTTAGTTTGATGTCACCCCCACCCCCCCTTGTTTATTTTTGACTTTGTTGCTTAACCAAAAAGTCATTGCCAAGATCCATATTGAGGAGCTTTATTACTATGTTTTCTTCTAGGAGTTTCATGGTCTTAGGTCTTGCATTTAAGCCTTTAATCCATTTGAATTAATTTTTGTGAGTGGTGTAAGACATGGGTCTAGTTTCATTCTTTTACATGTGAATATCCAATTATCTCAGCACCATTTATTGAAAAGACTATCATCTCTCCATTGCTATTCTTGGCTCTCTTGTCAAATATTAGTAACCATATATGCATGGGTTTATTTTGGGCTCTTGATTTCATTTCATTGATGTATTTGTCTGTTACTATGCCAGTACTGTACTGTTTTGTTGACTAGCTCTGGAAGTTTGTACGCCCTACAGAGGGGTAGTCAGGTAACCCATGGCTCACCCTGGTTGCAGCTAACAAGACAAGTGGACACCTATGTCTGTCTGGGTGCCATTCAGCAAAGAGAAGCCATTTTACTTAATTTAATTTTTTAGCAGTTAATTGATTTTTAGAGAGAGAGGAAGGGAGAAGACAGAAACATTGATGTGAGAGCTATACATCGATTAGCTGCCTCCTGCATGCCCCACACTGGGGATTGAGCCTGCAACCCAGGCAGGAATCGAACCAACAACCTTTCAATGCACAGGTTGAAGCCCAACTAACTGAACCACACTGGCCAGGGCAAAGAAAAGCCATTTTAGATATCTGGAGCCAGAATTACAGGCTTACATAATTACTTGAAAGGCTTTAGCCTGAGACTCATCATTGACTCCTAAAACAGCAGAGGAGGTTACTACCTTAATTCTAATTGGGGACTCAGTAGCCCTCCAGTAGAACTGCTGTGTTATGAATTTTCTATAAATGTAATTCAGGGATCAGGAAGCTGGTGACTAGACTCCAAAAAGCAGAATCTAGCTACTGCCTCTGCAATGTGTCTGTCTTTCTCCCTCTGTGTCTGTCTGCCTCCCTCCATCCCTCAGTTCCTCTCTTCTTCCCTATACAAAATAGAAGACTGGAACACTAATGGAGAGTGACCTCACATATTCTGAACATGGTTACCAATAGAAATGGCCAAAAGTAGTGGGGAGAGGACAGTCTTGTCTTCCAAAATCATACAACTGCACCTCAAAGAAGGGGCATAGTTTTCATTTAGAAGCTTAGTTCTGAAGGAGTTGGGGAATATAGCTTTAATATCTGTATTTTTCCATGACTTTCTTTCTTCAGTATTGTTCTTGAAGCTTTACAATTCACTCAGTAATTTTAAAATGTTATGTTTTTGATAGTAGGGAAACAGTTATGGGCTCAGTTTTCATGAAAAACATACTCTACTTATTAACATGGTGTCTGTTTATAAAGTTTTAAGATTATTGAATGCTTTCTCAAGTTTCAGAAGAACATCTATTGAAGATAGTTATGAGGAAAATGAGATAAAACTACAAAACTAGAGGCCACTAATAGGAATTTATCTCTCCTCATCCTCCTTTTTTTTTTTTTTTTTTTTTGGCCAGAGGATCTTCACTTATGTGGGGGACAGGATAGTGTAGCTCATCTCTAATTACAATTTTATAGTGTTTGTTTGACTTTCAGCTACTTAGTCATTTTCTTATTTTCTAGTGCTTTCATCTTTTACAACACTTAATTTTCAGTAAATATTTGACTAGCTTCAGTCACTTTTCTGAGATGAAACAACTGGGGTTTACTCAAGGCTTCTGGAATTTGAGAAGGTCAGAGATAAGAAGAAATTCTGACTCATTTAGGAAGGAATGATTTAATTGAACTTCATTTCTTAAGTATTCATGACAGAAAAAGTACAAAAGAAAACTTTATAGATCACCATAACTATACTTCATAATTATAGATTTATTTCTAATATTTTTTATTTGAAAGTCTTCTTTTTGTGTAATCCTTTCTTTACTTTTATAGTTTCTTTGCTTATAGCAGAAACTATAAATAAACTTGTGGCTGAAACTTCTGCTGAGCAAATCTACAGAGGAGTGTCTTGTGTTAGAATTAGAATGTTGGTCTTCCTCAAAAGTATTTGGAATTGGGACATGCAAATGTTGGTTCATTTTACTTGCCTTCTCTGGATTCTTCTCAACTACATGTGGCATTTATTTATTTTTAAATTATATTTGTTTTGCTTATTGTTTATGACAAGTTCAGTTGGTAAGTACACATATTTCAATATTAAAATGAATAAACAAATAAAGTTAGATTGGGAATGGATGGGATCGATTAAATAATATGTACATTTAATTGTTTAATATGCTACCATGGGAATCTTAGCTTTTTGTTTTTTGTGTGTGTTTAAAATGATACATATAAAAGTGTTTGCTTTTATTTTGGTGAAGATAAAAATAAATCTTTGAATCTGGATTTATTTTTATGGTGTGTACCCAATATAATAACATGTGCCCAGTATACAGTCAGTTTAGCTCTTTCTAATAATGATTTTCATCTGTAAATCATTCTGAATGCTACAGTAAGAAATTACAGATATCCTGTAAGAATGTTGAGGCACCGGTAAGAATCAGTTAAGCACTATGATATAGTAGACTTCATGAAGATAGTATAACTTCTAAAAATCGTATTTTTGGTTTCAGTATAAAACTTGTTTATAACTAAAAATGAAGACATTTAAGAAGAGTAAATTAAATTTGTTCATAATCTCGTTATCATTGATAAACAATGTAAAACATTGTGAGAGTACTTTTTCTTTTTTCCCCTGTTCATATATGTTTGTATGCTTTCTTTATAAAATCAGGATACATGCACTTATTTATAAGCACAAAGAAGTAGTTTGTATTTTACCTTAGTCATAAAACATTATATTGTAATTATTTTCACATGGCTTCACATACTCTTCAAGTCATGATTTTTAAGTAACATGTTAATGTTTGTCATTGGATTATACCATAATTTGTATAACCATTATCCTATTTTTGGAATACAGTTTACTATTTTGTATTAACAAAATAACATTGTAGGGATGTTCTTCAAAATGAATTTGGTTTCCATTTTTACAGGATAGGTCCAAGGAACAAAGTATTAGAATCAAAGAATATGAATTCTTATATCTCTTGTTCTTTATTACCAAGTTGCTACACCAGTATGGTACCATGTGGTCTGTTGTATAAACTTCTCAGCAGCACTATTTTTAAAAGAAATGTTTTCCAATTTTAGAGAAAAATAGCGTGTGATTTTCTTTATCCTCCTTTTTAATTTTTTAAAATATATAGCGATTTATTTCTTTACTTTTTTGTCACTGCTATTTTTTTTCTGTGAGTTGCATATTCATGTCAATGGAACTTACATTCTAGTGGCATTAAAAAGGATGTTAAACAGATGTACTCGGTAGATGCAAGTCCTAAGAAGAAAAATAAAATAGGATTAGGGGTGAGAGTGCTGAATTTGGAAAGGTTGTTTTAGGTCAGTGATGGCGAACCTTTTGAGCTTGGCGTGTCAGCATTTTGAAAAACCCTAACTTAACTAACTCTGGTGCCGTGTCACATATAGAAATTTTTTGATATTTGCAACCATAGTAAAACAAAGATTTATATTTTTGATATTTATTTTATATATTTAAATGCCATTTAACAAAGAAAAATCAACCAAAAAAATGAGTTCGCGTGTCACCTCTGACACACGTGTCATAGGTTCGCCATCACTGTTTTAGGGACTGTTTTCAAGGGAGGCTTTTCATACTGGTTCCATTTGAACAGGGATTTGAAAAGGAGGTGTTGTTGCTGGGAGAAGCAGCATTACAGGCAGCCAGTGCTTGATGTGACCCTGCAGTAGGGATTGGAAGGGGCTGGTGGTTAAAGAAATCAGAATGACAGTCAGGATCGGGTCTCTGAGGGACTTGGAGACTATGGTAAGGAGTTGGAATTTGAGAATAAGAAGGAAACCATTGGAATATTCTGAGGAAAAAAGGGACAAGATCTCTGTGGATTAGAATGAGTTACCTCCTCTGAATGGAGAAGGGCCTGGATTTCAGCCTCATTCTCCCCTTTGGCCCTTTGCTGGGTGGCTATGTGCAGTACAGCTACTCAGCTGTACATTGTAGCCCTCAACTGCTGGAGTGTAGTGTCGCTGTAGTGGCAGTGTGAAAGTGGATTGAAGTGGGCAAGGTAATGCAAGGAGGCCATTTCAGTAGTTCAGGGAAGAAAGGATAGGGCCCAGATGTAGGCCAGGCCCAGAGAAGGTAGTTTGGTAAGGCTGGATTCTATAATGCTGAGAAAATTTGCATATAGATTGGATATGGGGGGAATGTGATAGGAACAGGGGAGTTAATATTTTTCCTGTTAAAAGTTTAAATTTGGCTAAGCCTGCATCAATTAGGAATACATTCTGCTTGCCATTCTTCACATTCTCACTCTTGTTTTACATGGATTGGACCTTCCTTAAGAGATTTCGATGACTATTTTACAGCTACTTTAATAATTACCATTATTAATATTTTATGTAGTAGTATTTTTATGGCTATAATGTTGTTATCCAGGTATTTATTCAGTGGAGTACTAGTGTTGAAAAACAGGCCCATACAACAGAAATGGTGCAAGGAAAGTCTTAGTGCTAAACCTCTAGGAAGAAGTTCAGAACAGCTACTGCTTGTTGAGCTGAGTGTGGGAGAGAGCACACTGAAGAATGGCAAAGTGTTGGAAAATTACAAAGCAGCTTAAAACATATTTCTAAGTTTACATAAACTGTCAGATAACCAAACCAATGAAAAGGGAACAAATGGAGAGCCTGGTTCAGGGCTGTAGGAGCAATGCTGCTGCCACGTCTGTGTCGCCATAGTTGCACCAAGCATCAATGTGCAGAACCTGACAGATGGGAATGTGCGTGTGGATGATGCCCCTCTCATATAACTTATGCAGTGTACTAATTAAAAAGCTTTATTTTGAATTTAGTGTTATTGTGTGTTATGATTAAATTATGTTTAAAGGCAAAAACTTGCGAGATCTATGTGCCTGGAAGATTTTCCTCTTTCTTGGTTTCCGTTTAGTTCCATGGGAAAATTAGTCTTGTAATATAAAAAGTTTGGGTTTGTAGTATTTTCACTGACCATGCTTTTCATAAAAATGCAGCTACCCTGTAGTTGGCGATTACTATAAGTGCCACATAATTTTCTAGAGCAGATGGAGGGGGAAAAAAAACAGGTAAAAGAGACTGGAAATGAGTCTACAACGAGAGGGAAAAAATAATAGAGAGAAGCATCAGCAGGGAATAGTTTGATATGGCTGAGTAGTGAATTGGGCACTAAAATTTTTGCTAATTTACTCAAACGAGGAAATTAGTTGGATTACATAATTTTCTCTGTACTGAAAAAGGAAAATGCTATGAACACATTGATGTAAGCCAGATAAATATGTGTAGAAAAAAAACCCAGTTTTTTAAAATAAAGTATATTAAATAACAGTAGATAGTAGCTTCAGCTGTAGCTTATTTAGAGTTACTTTCAAATGGATGCATATTTTCTTCATCTTTTTGAAAAGTAAGAAAGAAACTCTGTTAAATTGTAACTGCTTTATTTATTTATTTTCTTTATTGATTAAGGTATTACATATGTGTCCTTATCCCCTCAATTGCCCCCCACCTGGTGTCTTTGTCCATTGGTTAGGCTTATATGCATGCATACAAGTCCTTTGGTTCATCTCTCCCCCTTACTGCCACTTTCCCCTACCTTCCCTCTGAGGTTTGACGGTCTGATCCATGCTTCTCTGTCTCTGGATCTGTTTTTGTTCATCTGTTTATGTTGTTCATTATATTCCATATATGAGTGACATCATGTGATATTGATCTTTCTCTGACTGACTTATTTAGCTTAGCATAATGATCTCCAGTTCCATCCATGCTGTTGCAAATGGTAAAAATTCCTTCTTTTTTTACTGCAGCGTAGTATGCCATTGTATAAATGTACCACAGTTTTTTAATTCACTCATCTGCTGATGAGCACGTAGGCTGTTTCTAAATTGTAGCTATGGTAAATTGTGCTGCTATGAACATAGGGGTGCATATATCCTTTCTGATTTGTGTTTCTAGTTTCTTGGGATATATTCTTAGAAGTGGGATCATTGGGTCAAATGGGAGTTCCATTTTTAGTTTTTTGAGGAAACTCCATAGTGCTCCCCACAGTGGCTGCACCAGTCTGCATTCCCACCAGCAGTGCACGAGGATTCCTTTTTCTCCACATCCTTGCCAGCACTTGTCATTTGTTGATTTGTTGATGATAGTCATTCTGACAGGTGTGAGATGATACCTCATTGTTGTTTTGATTTGCATCTCTTGGATGATTAGTGACTTTGAGCATGTTTTCATATGTCTCTTGGCCATCCATATGTCCCCTTTCGAAAAGTATCTCTTTGGATCTGTTGCTCATTTTTTGATGTAATTGCTTTTTTGATGGGAATATTTGGTCAGTAGTACAGAAAGGGACCTGGGTACAAATCCTCTAACTCTCTAGGGACATAATTGAAAAAATTCAGAATAGCTGGCAAAGAGGGGTCCCCTGAAATATCAATATTCCTGGACTATATTTAATTCCACCCTTTATACAAACAGCACATTTTTTCATCCAAACTTATCTTTTGCCGGAGTCCAACCCCAGCAGGTCCAGGGGTCCCCAAAGGTGTGGATGGAGTCGGCGAAGAAGGAATGACATGGAGACAGTGTTCAGTTGATCAGCAGCCTAGCCAGGATCTCAGCCAAGTTCTGGTCTGGATCTCCAGAGAGGTTCTGCTTAGGATCTCCTGCCAGGGTCTGTGTCCATGTTCTCTTGCTAGGTTCTCCAGCCAGGTTCTGTAGCCATGTTCCCTCGCTAGGTTCTCCAGCCAGGTTCTAGTCAGGTTCTCTTGCCAATTTCTGTAGTCAGGTTCAGTCCAGGATCTTTTGCCATGTTCTCTCCAGCGAAGTACTTCTGTCTCTAGAGAATGTTCTGTGTAGGTTCTGTGCCTAAGTTCTCTTGGTTCTGTCTTCTTACATCTGTATTTATACCAGTTGATTCCAATCCTATCAATCTCTATTTCAAAGGTTAGGGCGTTTCTTATCTCCATTCCAGGGAGTAAAGATTATGTAGCTTAAGCATGATTGTTCATAGTTAAAGTGATTAATTACCCACCTGGCACTTAGTTAAGAGGTTTTATTCCCCTCCCTAACTTCAGGGGAAAATCCCTACCTGGGGAAACAACCTTTCTCAGAGACCTTGGTTAAAACACATAGTGCCAAGAAGGTGAGCAAACATATTAAGAACAGTATGCCATATATTCCAGGTCCCTTGAAACAGCAAGCATGGACCGGCTCCCGGCAAATTCCCCCTTTTTTATTTTTTAAAAGCGGGCATTAAAAAGAAAAACCCGAAATGCTCTCTTGTATCCATTTTAAGAGTAGGATTGGTGCTTTCTGCTATTACCTGAGTCCTGATCTATCACCTCAGGGAGAGCTTGCCAATCCTGCACTTTCCTGGGGTGGAAAGGCTGCAGTGGGGTTAAGGATAAGGCTCCTTGGGCCTACCTCCTCCCATGCCTTTACATCTACCTTTCCTTCCTCAGAAAAGCATGGACATACTTCTTGTATAAAACATTCTGTATGACTGGGAGTAACCTTAATTCCTCTGCTAGCAAGCATATGTGTTAAAAGATCAATACAGAGTCTTATTTCTTTAGACTCAGTATGGCAAATCTTCTTAATCTAAAGATCAATACAGAGCCTTCTTTCTTTGGACTCAGTATGGCACATCTCCTCAATCTAAGTTCTGTACTATCCACCTTCTTACCCTACTTATCCTCTATAGGGGGGTCTGAAGTACCCTGGTGGAGTCCTATCCATCTCGAATGTGGGGGTTCTCAATGGGGGGGGGCTTACCTAGGGGAATCCTGTTCCAGGGGTTCCCAAAGGTGTGGACGGAGTTTGTGAAGACTATCCACCCTCTTCCTACGGTGGAGTCCTATCCGTCCCGAGTGTGGGGCACTTACCTAGGGGTCCCTGTTCGGGCGCCAGATGCCGGGGTCCAACCCCAGCGGGTCCAGGGGGCCCCAAAGGTGTGGACGGAGTCGGCGAAGAAGAAATGACACGGAGGCAGCGTTCAGTTGATCAGCAGCCTAGCCAGGATCTCCAGCCAGGATCTCCAGCCAAGTTCTGGTCTGGATCTCCAGAGAGGTTCTGCTTAGGATCTCCTGCCAGGGTCTGTGTCCATGTTCTCTTGCTAGGTTCTCCAGGTTCTCCAGCCAGGTTCTGTAGCCATGTTCCCTCACTAGGTTCTCCAGCCAGGTTCTGTCCAGGTTCTCCAGCCAGGTTCAGTCACCAAGTTCTAGTCAGGTTCTCTTGCCAATTTCTGTAGTCAGGTTCAGTCCAGGATCTTTTGCCATGTTCTCTCCAGAGAAGTTCTTCTGTCTCTAGAGAATGTTCTGTGTAGGTTCTGTGCCTAAGTTCCGTCTCTCTTGGTTCTGTCTTCTTACATCTGTATTTATACCAGTTGATTCCAATCCTATCAATCTCTATTTCAAAGGTTAGGGCGTTTCTTATCTCCATTCCAGGGAGTAAAGATTATGTAGCTTAAGCATGATTGTTCGTAGTTAAAGTGATTAATTACCCACCTGGCACTTAGTTAAGAGGTTTTATTCCCTCCCTAACTTCAGGGGAAAATCCCTACCTGGGGAAACAACCTTTCTCAGAGACCTTGGTTAAAACACATAGTGCCAAGAAGGTGAGCAAACATATTAAGAACAGTATGCCATATATGCCAGGTCCCTTGAAACAGCAAGCATGGACCGGCTCCCGGCAATCTTTCCTTCAGATCCTTGTTTTAGTGTGAATTCCTGACGTCTTTCCTCACCTTTTAATTTAAAATAGGTACCTCTGTTAAAATCCCTCATCTCATTCTTGTTTTGAATTCATTCTTACTAGTAGCATTTATGATAATTTCCACTTAGATTAATGCAGTTATTTGCTTACTATGAAGACAATGGTTCTTCCAAAAGTATTTATTGAGTACCTGAATTCCTTCCCAAAATATTATTTTTGTGCAAACAGTATTCAATTTTATTTTTTAGTTTTTAAATTAAATCTTTATTATTGCAAGAATTACATATGTCCCCCTTTGCCCCCCATTGACCTCTTCTAGCCCGCCCCCAGGCTTTCACCACACTATTGTCTGTGTCCGTGGGAGATATAGATATAGATATAGATAGATATAGATATAGATATAGATATAGATATAAATGATATAGGTGATATAGATGATATAGATGATATAGATGATATAGATATAGATATAGATATAGATATAGATATAGATATAGATATAGATATAGATATAGATATAGATATTCAAGTTCTTTGGTTGATCTCTTCCCACCCACCTACCTTCCTCTGCCTTCCCTCTGAGATCCTGCAGTCTGTTCTATGCTTCTATGTCTCTGGATCTATTTTGTTCATCAGTTTAGTTTGTTCATAATATTCTACATATGAGTGAGATCATGTGATACTTATCTTTCTCCGATTGGCTTATTTTGCTTAGCATAGTATTCTCCAGATCCCTCCATGCTATCTCAAAGGGCAAGAGATCCTTTTTCATTGCTGTATAGTATTCCATGGTGTAAATGTACCACAGCTTTCTTATCCATGCATCTACTGATGGACAATAGAGCTATTTCCAGATCTTAGCTATTATAGGTTGCACTGATATGAACACGGGGATGCATACATTCTTTCTGATTGGCGTTTCAGGTTTCTTAGGATATATTCCTGGAAATGAGATCACTGGGTCAAATGGCAGTTCCATTTTTAATTTTTTAAAGAAACTCCATACTGTTTTTCATAATGGCTACACCAGTCTTCCTTCCCATCAGAAGTGTACTAGGGTCCCTTTTCTCCACACCCTTGCCAGCACATGTCATTTGTTGATGGCACTTATTATGACAGGTGTGAGGTGATATCTTATTGTCATTTTAATTTGAATCTCTCTGATGATAAGTGACTTTGAGCATTTTTTCATATGTCTCTGGGCCATCTGTATGTCTACTTTGGAGAAGTATCTATTTAGATTCTTTGCCTATTTTTAAATTGGATTGCTTGTCTTTTGTTAAGTTGTATAAGTTCCTTATATATTTTGGATGTGAACGCTTTATCAGATGTATCATTGCCAAATATGTACTCCCATACAGTGGGTTCCCTTTTCATTTTGTTGATGGTTTTCTTTGCTTTGCAGAAGCTTTTTATTTTGATACTGGTGACCCAGCATGCGAAATCGCGCGAGACCCCTGAGTCCTACCCGTGCCATGGCACTCTCCCGAGTCCCTGCACATCCTGGGACCCAGAGTGAAGTCCCCGCCCACCCGCACGCACCTCACCCGAGTGCGCCTTGCTGCACATGCAGCCTCCTTGTGACCAGTCTTTGGTCGTTACAGTGTTAGGGCCACTGGGCTTTTATAATATAGACAGTCCCATTTGTGTATTTTCTCCTTAGTTTCCTTTGCCCTAGAGATATAATCATAAACATATTGCTATGAGAGATGTCTGAGATTTTGCTGCCTATAGTTTATTCTAGACTTTTATGGTTTCAGCACTTATAGTTAAGTCTTTTTATCCATTTTGAGGTTATTCTTTTTAAAAATATATATATATATTTATTGATTTCAGAGAGGAAGGGAGAGAAAGAGGGAGATAGAAACACCAGTGATGAGAGGGAATCATTTATTGGCTGCCCCCCTGCACACCCCCTACTGGAGATTGAGCTCACAAACTGGGTATGTCCCCTTGACTGGAATCGAACGCGGGACCCTTGAGTTCACAGGCTGACGATCTATACACTGAGCCAAACAAGCTAGGGCTTGAGTTTATTTTTATGTATGGTGTAAGTTGGTGGACTAGTTTCATTTTTTTTGCATGTATCTGTCCAATTTTCCCAACACCATTTATTGAAGATACAGTCTTAACTCCAATGTGTGTTCTTGCCTCCTTTGTCAAATATTAATTGAGCATACCAGATATCAAGCTGTATTACAAAGCCACTGTTCATAAAACTGCCTGGTACTGGCACAAGAACAGACATATAGATCAATGGAATAGAATAGAGAGCCCAGAAATCGGCCTGAACCAATATGCTCAATTAATATTTGACAAAGGAGGCAAGAACATACAATGGAGCCAAGATAGTCTCTTCAATAAATGGTGTTGAGAAAATTGGAAAGATATATGCAAGAAAATGAAACTAGACCACCAACTTTGACCATACACAAGAATAAACTCAAAATGGATAAAGGACTTAAATGTGGGATGGGAAACTATAAAAATTCTAGAAGAATCCAAAGGCAACAAAATATCAGACATATGCCGAAGCAATTTCTGCACTGATACAATTCCTAGGGCACTTGAAACTAAAGAGAAAATGAACAAATGGGACTACATAAAAATAAAAAGCTTCTGCTGTGGCTAGGACTTCCAGTATGATGCTGAATAAGAGTGGTGAAAGTGGACATCCCTGTCTTGTTGCTGTTCTTAGGGGAAATGATTTTAGTTTTTTCCCATTGAGTATGGTGTTGGTTGTAGGTTTGTCCTGTATTACCTTTATTATGTTGAGATATGTTCCCTCTATTCCCACGTTGCTGGGAGTTTTTATCAATAATGGGTGTTGGAAGGCAGTGCAGGTAAACACCTGTACTTGCTGCCTCCCACAACCACATCGAAATTACAACTAAAATACAGAACACCCATAATTTAGAACTGCATGAAAGCTGGCTGAAAGGAAGTCCTACAACTAGAGAAGTAAAGAAGAAACCATATTGATACTGGTAGAAAGGGTGGAGGTACGAAACAGGGTAGTTTGACACCCACATGTGCCTTCTTTTTAATTGGGAATGAAGTCATATCTGCAGAGTTCGCCCTTGAGGAGCAAGGGGTCCCAGTTGCACACCAGCCCCTCCAGCCCAGGGTTCTAGAGCTGGAAGAGAAGTCCCCGCAATCTATAAAAAGTCAGCGGGGATTGTGGCCAGGTGACATGGAGGCTGCTGGTGCCCCAGGTGGTCTATTTTAAAGGGCCAGTGTAGGAGCTTAGACTCCCATCATAGGGTGGCATTGGGGAACCTGATATATATGGGGAGGAACTGGAATGATTGGCATGGGGGCAGGAACTCGGTGGCAGCTTTCTCCCAGAAGTGGGTGCTTTCAGTAGTCATTGTTCCTGTGCTGGGACCTCCCATTTTGCAAGGCTGACTGTCAGCCATATCTGAGTCTCCATCAGCCTGGAGCACACAGTTTGCTCTGCTCTGGAGACTCACTGGGACTCCTATCCTCCATCCAATTTTCAGTCCCACCCAAGCTGTTTGCGGCTGCTTTTCCATATGAATGGCCTGTCCTGGCTCAGGTTCCAAACTTTGCTAAAATCTTTCAAACTTGCAGAAGCTTGGTCAGGGTGCCATAAACCTATCAATAAATGGCATTAGACTCGGCACTAACACTAGCCTGCCTTGCTTCACATCTGGGCCTTGCCAGGGCACCTCCAAGCCCAATAAAAACAGTAAATAGCAGCCATCTACCATTCCCTTGTAGCTCCTGCTGCATGGCCCCAGGCTGTGGCTAACTTTGCATCTCCCTGGAGGCCCTAGAGCCAGTGCACCTGGTGAACAGCTTCAAATCATAGATTACAACTCTACACATCCATGAGCAACACAGTCAAGAGGCAGATTCAGTGAGCACCAAAGCCCCCCTGAAGCAATTCTGCTCCATAGGGGTGTTTCCTGCACAGCAGCTCTCCCACAGTAGTTGCAGCTGGTCCCCACAGCCAATTGGCTTGGAGGTCAACTCATTCCATCGATACCAATAGCAATCAAGGTTCAACTATAAGATTGTGCACACAGCCCACATAAGGCACACATAGAGGGCCCAGCTCAGGTAACTGGGGAGCCTGAGCCACTGAGCCCTGCAGGACACCTACTACACAAGACCACTTTACCAATTCCAAGAGATATAGCAGCTCTAACTAATACATAGAAACAAACACGGGGAAGCAGCCAAAATGTGGAGAAAATTAAACATGTCACAGATGAAAGAAATGGAAGAAAGCAAACTACTGTATACAGAGTTCAAAACCATGGTTATATGGTTACTCAGGGATCTTCAGGAGCATGGTTATAAGGTTATGTTCAAGGATCTTAGTGAGAAGGTCAAAGACATGAAAAAAACAGTCAGAAATTAAGCATGCACTAACCGAAATAAAGAATAACTTACATGGACTCAGCAGTAGAGGATTCTGAGAATCAAATCAATGATTTGGAATATGAGAAAGCATAGAATACCCAATCAGAAGAGCAAAAAGAAAAAATAATCCAAAAATATGAAGGAAGTATAAGGAGCCTCTGGGACAACTTCAAATGTACCAACATTCACATTATGGGAGTGCCAGAAGGAGACAAGAGAGAGCAAGATACTAAGAACCCCTCCAGCAGGCTCACATCCTTTGGAGAGTGTCTGGGTATTCTGGGTGCTGAGGGTGGGCGCCTGTGAGATGACAGTGAGAGGGTAGAGTGGTGATGCCCTGTTCCCGCGGAGGCCAGTGCAGCTACAAGATCACCTCTGTGGGGCTAATGTAGATGCTGAGGCGGGAGCAGATGCAGACAGACACACCTGGTGGGTGCAGGTGGCCCTCGCTGAGGTGCCTTCGGTCAGCATTCAAGATCGGAAACCCAGAGGAGGTGAGGAGTTCTGTCCTCTCAGTGAAACGGTGGGATAGTTGGGGCGACTTCAGAGGAGTAATGTACACTTTGGGTGCCAGCACCCATGAGCGAAGGCTGACCTGACTGATCCTCGCTCACTTGAGACCTAGCGCACTCCTGCTGGGCAGCGGGTGACAGGATGTTCTTTTCTGAGTTAATGAGAGAAAACATTGATTCTCCCACTGCCCATGAAGGTGGAAAGTGGAGTGGGGAGATATGCAGGCAGTAAGCCAGGTTCCCTGTCTGGGGTTCCAAATCTGCTATTGGTTCCTTTCACTGCTGACTAAAGATATACAGGATGTCCCCCCAAAATGTATACACACTTTGAATACCTACTAATTCCAATGGGTTTAAGCATGAAAAGAAAGAAACAACAATGGAGCTATCATCTGTTAAAAGTGCAGGCACAAACTGGCAGTCGGACATTCCCCGAGGGGATCCAGATTGGAAAGGGTGCAGGCCGGACTGAGACCCCCTTCTCCCCCATGCACGAATTTCATGCATCAAGCCTCTAGTCTAAAAATAAATAAAATAAGCTAATAAGGAATCTAGTAAACAAAATAAACTGGTGAATAAAATAGAATCAGAGACATGGATGCATGGAACAAACTGATGAATCTCAGAGGGAAGGCGGAAGTGGGGACAGGAAGAGAGTAACAAAAGATCTTACCTATGAACACAGACAGTAAGGTGGTGAAGGCCTGGTGTGGGGCACGAAATAGGTGGAGGGGAGTAGTGGTGGTAAAATGGTGGAACATATGTAATACTCTCAACAACAAAGATTTTTAAAAAATGGTTGTCGGATTTTGTCAAATGATTTTTCTGGGTCTATTGATATAATCATGTGATTTTTGTGTTTCAATTTGTTCACGTGATGTGCCACATTTATTGATTTGTGAATATTGATCCAGCCTTGCATCCCTAGAATAAATCCTACTTGGTCATAGTATATGATCTTTTTAATGTATTGCTGGATCTGATTAGCTAATATTTTGTTGAATATTTTAGCATCTATGCTCATTAGGGATATTGGTCTGTAATCCTCTCTCTTTGTAGTGTCTTTATTTGGTTTTAGAATTAGGATAATGCTAGCCTCAAAAAAAAAAAAGAGCTTTCAAGTGTTCGTATCTCTTGGATTTTTTTTTAAATAAATATATTTTATTGATTTTTTACAGAGAGGAAGGGAGAGAGATAGAGAGTTAGAAACATCAATGAGAGAGAAACATCGATCAGCTGCCTCCTGCACATCTCCCACTGGGGATATGCCCGCAACCCAGGTATATGCCCTTGACCGGAATCGAACCTGGGACCTTTCAGTACGCAGGCCGACGCTCCATCCAATGAGCCAAACCGGTTTCGGCTCTTGGATTTTTAATAATATTTTGAGGAGTATAGGTATTAGTTCTTCTTTTTTTATTTATTTTTTTTTCAGGGATATTTAATTTAATTTAATTTATATATTTTTTTAATTGTTTTATTGCTTAAAGTATTACAAAGGGTATTACATATGTGTCCTTTTTCCCCCCCAGCCCTTGACAGTCCCCTAGCCACCCCTATCCCCCAGTGTCTTATGTCCATTGGTTATGCTTATATGCATGAATACAAGTCCTTTGGTTGATCTCTTACCCCCGCCCTCCTGCCCCCCAACCTTCCCTGGCCTTCCCGCTGCAGTTTGACAATCAGTTTGAGGCAGCTCTGCCTCTGTATCTATTATTGTTCAAAAGTTTATAATGGTCTCTAGTATCCATGAATGAGTGAGATCATGTGGTATTTTTACTTCATTGACTGGCTTATTTCACTTAGCATAATGCTCTCCAGTTTCATCCATGCTGTTGCAAATGGTAAGAGTTCTTTCCTTTTTACAGCAGCATAGTATTCCATCCTGTAGATGTACCACAGTTTTCTAATCCATTCATCTACTGATGGGCACTTAGGCTGTTTCCAGATCTTAGCTATGGTGAATTGTGCTGCTATGAACATAGGGGTGCATATGTACTTTCTGATTGGTGTTTCTGGTTTCTTGGGATATATTCCTAGAAGTGGGATCACAGGGTCAAATGGGAGTTCCATTTTTAGTTTTTTGAGGAAGCTCCATACTATCTTCCATAGTGGCTGCACCAGTCTGCATTCCCACCAGTAGTGCACGAGTGTTCCTTTTTCTCCACATCCTCTCCAGCACTTGTCGTTTGTTGATTTGTTGATGATAGCCAGTCTGACAGGGGTGAGATGGTACCTCATTGTTGTTTTGATTTGCATCTCTGGATGATTAGTGACTTTGAGCATGTTTTCATATGTTTCTTGGCTTTCTGAATGTCCTCTTTCGAGAGGTGTCTATTTAGATCCTTTGCCCATTTTTTGATTGGATTGTTTATCTTCCTTTTGTTAAGTTGTATGAGTTCCCTATAAATTTTAGAGATTAGGCCCTTATCAGATATGACATTGGCAAATATGTTTTCCCACACAGTGGGCTTTCTTGTTGTTTTGTTGATGGTTTCTTTTGCTGTGCAGAAGCTTTTTATTTTTATGTAGTCCCATTTGTTCATTTTCTCTTTAGTTTCAAGTGCCGTAGGAGCTGTATCAGTGAAGAAGTTGCTTCGGCATATGTCAGATATTTTGTTGCCTTTGGATTCTTCTAGAATTTTTATGGTTACCCGTCGTACATTTAAGTCCTTTATCCATTTTGAGTTTATTTTTGTGTATGGTTCAAGTTGGTGGTCTAGTTTCATTTTCTTGCATGTTCCTGTCCAGTTTCTCAACACCATTTATTGAAGAGACTATCTTGGCTCCATTGTATGTTCTTGCCTCCTTTGTCAAATATTAATTGAGCATATTGGTTCGGGCCAATTTCTGGGCTCTCTATTCTATTCCACTGATCTATATGTCTGTTCTTGTGCCAGTACCAGGCAGTTTTGAGAACAGTGGCTTTGAAATACAGCTTGATATCTGGTATTGAGATCCCACCTACTTTGTTCTGTCTCAGGATCGCTGCAGCAATTCGGGGTCTTTTTTATTCCACATGAATTTTTGGAGAGTTCGTTGTAGATCTGTGAAGTATGCCATTGGTATTTTAATGGGAAGTGAGTTGAATTTATAGATTGCTTTGGGTAGTATGGACATTTTAATGATGTTGATTCTACCAATCCACGAACATGGAATGTTCTTCCATCTCTTTATGTCTTCCTCTATATCTTTTTTCAACGTCCTGTAGTTTTCTGAGTAGAGGTCTTTTACCTCTTTAGTTACGTTTATTCCTTGGTAGCTTAATTTTTTTGGTGCGATGGTAAGTGGGATTGTTTTTATAATCTCTCTTTCTGAAAGTTCACTATTGGTATATGGAAATGCCTCAGATTTCTTGGGGTTGATTTTGTATCCTGCTACATTGCCAAATTCATGTATTAAGTCTAATAGTTTTTGGATGGAGTCTCTAGGGTTTTGTATGTATAATATCATGTTGTCTGCAAATAAGGACAGTTTTACTTCCCCTTTTCCAATTTGGATGCCTTTTATTTCTTCTTCTTTTCTAATTGCAATGGCTCATACTTCCAGTACTATGTGGAACAGGAGTGGTGAGAGTGGGCATCTCTGTCTTGTTCCTTTTCTTAGGGGAAATGGATTTAGTTTTTGTCCATTGAGTATGATGTTGGCTGTGGGTTTGTCATATATGGCTTTTATTATGTTGAGGTATGATCCTTCTACTCCCACCTTGCTGAGAGATTTTGTCAAATGCTTTTTCTGCATCAATTGATATGACCATGTGGTTTTTTTCTTTCAGTTTGTTTATGTGATGTATCACGTTTATTGATTTGCAGATATTGTACCATCCTTGCATCCCTGGTTTAAATCCTAGATGGTCATGGTGTATAATCTTTTTGATGTACTGCTGGATCCGATTTGATAAGATTTTGTTGAGGATATTGGCATCTATGTTCATGAGGTATATTGGCCTGTAATTCTCTTTCATTGTGTTGTCTTTACCTGGTTTTGGTATTAGGGTGATGCTGGCTTCATAGCATGAGCTTGGAAGTGTTCCTTCCTCCTGAATTTTTTGTAGTAGTCTGAGGAGGATAGGTTTTACTTCTTCCTTGAATGTTTGGTAAAACTCCCCTGTGAAGCCGTCTGCTCCTGGGCTTTTGTTTGCTGGAAGCTTTCTGATGACTGCTTCAATTTCTTTCATAGTTATTGGCCTGTTGAGATTTTTAGATTCTTTCTGATTGAGTTTTGGAATGTTGTATTTTTCTAGGCATTCGTCCATTTCCTCCAGGTTGTCTAGTTTGTTGGAGTAGAGCTGTCCATAGTATTTTTTAACAATCATTTGTATTTCTGTGGGGTCTGTTGTTATTTCGCCTCTATCGTTTCTGATTTTGTTTATTTGGGTCCTCTCTCTTTGCTTCTTGGTGAGCCTGGCTAGAGGTTTGTCAATGTTGTTTATCCTTTCAAAGAACCAGTTCTTGGTTTCTTTGATTTTCTGTGTTGTTTTTTTTTGGTCTCTGTGTCATTTATTTCTGCTGTAATCCTTATTATCTCCTTCCTTCTGCTCATCTGGGCTTTTCTTATTGCTCTCTTTCTAATTCTTTGAGTTGTAGAGTTAGATGATTTATTACCATTTTTTCTTGTTGTTTTTTTTTGAGATAGTCCTTGTACCGCTATAAACTTCCCTCTCAGGACTGCTTTCATTGTGTCCCATAGGTTTTGGATTGTTGTGTTTTCATTGTCATTAGTTTCCATGATGTTTTTAATTTCTTCTTTGATCTCAGTGGTAACCCAATTAATATTTAATAACATGCTATTCAGCTTCCAAGTGTTTGAGTATTTTTGGTTGTGTTTATTGTAGTTTATTTCAAATATTATGCCCTTGTGGTCTGAGAATTGTTGGTATGATTTCAATCTTCTTGAATTTGGGGAGACTTTGCTTGTGACCCAATATGTGATCTATTTTTGAAAATGTCCAATGTGCACTTTAGAAGAACGTATATTCCGTGGCTTTGGGGTGAAATGTTCTGAAGATGTCAATTAAGTCCATCTGATCTAGTGAGTCATTTAGGATTGCTGTTTCTTTGCTGATTGTTTGTCTAGAGGATTTATCCAGTGATATCAGTGGTGTATTAAAGTCCCCTACTATGATTGTGTTGTTGTCGATCTCTCCTTTGATATCTTCCAGGAGTTTTTTTTTATGTATTTGGGTGCTCCTGCATTGGGTGAATATATGTTTACCAGGGTTATATCTTCTTGTTGTATTGATACCTATAGTATTATAAAGGAACCTTCCTTATCTCTTGTTATGGCCTTCACTTTTAGGTCTATTTTGTCCGATATAAGTATTGCTACCCCAGCTTTCTTTTCCTTTCCATTTGCCTGAAAGATATTTTTCCATCCTTTCACTTTCAGTTCCTGTGAGTCCCTTCTAATGAGGTAGGTCTCTTGTACACAGCTAATGTATGGGTCATGATTTTTTATCCATTCAGCCACTCAGTGCCTTTTGGTTGGTGCATTTAGTCTGTTACATTTAAAGTTATTATTGAAAGGTACTTGTTTGTAGCCATTTCTTTTTTTGTATATTGCTTTTTTCTATCTGAGCTTTTTATTTCTTTTTACACCAGTCCCTTTAGCAGTTCTTGCATTGCTGGCTTGGTGGTGATAAACTCCCTTAGCCTTTTTTTGTCTGTGAAGCTTCTTATTTCCCCTTCAATTTTGAATGATAGCCTGGCTGGATAGAGTATTCTTGGATTCAGTCCTTTGCTTTGCATCACTTTGTAAATTTCCATCCATTCTTTTCTGGCCTGATGTGTTTCTGTTGAGAAATCATTTGATAATCTAATGGGAGATCCCTTGTATGTAACTTTCCTTCTTTCTCTTGCAGCCTGTAAAATTCTCTCTTTGTCCTGAACACTTGCCATGGTAATTATGATGTGTCTTGGTGTGGGTCTTTTCAGGTTCACCTTGTTTGGGACTCTCTGGGCTTGTGTGACTTTTTTCTTCCCCACCTCAGGAAAGTTTTCTGATATTATTTCTTTGAATAGGTTTGCTAATCCTTGTTCCTCTTTCTATTGTTCTGGCACCCCTATTATTCATATGTTGTTTCGTTTCATGTTGTCCCAAAGCTTCCTTAGACTCTCCTCCTGTCTTTTAATTTTTTTTTATCTAATTGAAGTACAGTTTTGGGTGTGTTTTGCTTCCTTGTCTTCTAATTCACTAATTCGGTCTTCCGCTTCTCCTAGTCTACTCTTGATACTTTCAATGGTGTTTTTTATTGCAGCTATATCGCTATTCATTTCTTCTTGGGTCTTACATAAGTTATTCTTTTTTTTCATCTGTTTCTTCTTTCTTCTTGCATAAGTTGTTGATTTTTTTCTCCATCCAGTTTATGCACTCTAGGACCCTTATTCTGAATTTTTTTTCCGTCATGTTGCATGCCTCTGTATCACTTAGCTGCTTTTCTTGAGAGCCCTACTTTTCTTTCCTTTGGGGGCTTCTTTGTCTGCCCATGTTTGATCTCACCGATATATCTAGATGTTGAGTCATTCAGTGGCTGCTCCCTGGGTGGCAGTGGCTCCTCGGGCTGTGGTTGCTCCCTGGGTGGTTGTGGTAGCAGCTGCTCCTAAGTTGGCTTCAGCTCCTCTGGTGGGTGCTGTTCACAGCCGTGGTGGCACTTCTTGCTGGTGGGGGGAGGCTTCACATATAGCTTCTGTTCCTCAGACAGAGGGTGTGGTGATCTTGAGGCTGCTGTTGCTTGAATCTGCTGCGTTGATTTAAAGGCACAAAATACCACACAACAAGGCACAACATACCAGGCACTGAACACAAATGTATTCACGATATTCATAACCCCAAATAAAGGTGACCACACAGGTGCTGTTTCTCAGATAGAGGGTGTGGTGATCAGGAGTTTAGGTATTATTTCTTCTTTCAATGTTTGGTAAAACTCCCTGTGATGCCATCCAGAACAGGGCTTTTGTTTGCTGGAAGTTTTGTTTGCTTCTATTTCATCAGTTGTTTTTGGCCTATTGGGGTTTTTTTATTCTTCCTGATTGAGTTTTGGGATATTGCATTTTTCTAGGAATTTTTCTATTACATCCACATTGTCCAGCTGGTTGGCATATAGTTGTTCTTGGTATTTTGTTACAATCTTGTATTTCTGTGGTGTCAATTGTTACTTCTCCCCTTTCACATCTGATTTTATTTATTTGTGCCCTCCCCTTGTATTTTTATGATTCTGGCTAATAGTTCATCAGTCTTCTTTATCTTTCAAAGAACCAGCTCTTGATTTCATTGATCTTATGTATTTTTTGTTCTGTTTTTTAGTTTCCATGTCTTTTATTTCTGATCTGATCTTTATTTTTTCCATCCTTCTACCTCAGTAGTTTTCAACCTTCCTAATGCTGCGACCCTTTGATACAGTTCCTCATGTTGTGGTGACCCCCAGTTTTATTGTTACAAATTGAACATAATTAAAGCCTAGTGATTAATCACAAAAACAATATGTAATTATATATGAGTTTTCCAATGGTGTTAGGCGGCCCCTGTGAAAGGGGTCACAACCCACAGGTTGAGAACCACTGTTCTACTTACTCTGGGCTTTTCTTGTTGTTCTTTTTCTAATTCTTCAGTTGTAGGGTTAAGTAATTTATTACTAACTTTTCTTGTTTTTTTAAGGTAGGCCTGTTGTACTATGAAATTCCATGTCAGGACTGATTTTGCTGTGTCCCAGGGACTTGGGCTTGCTGTCTGTTCATTTTTATTTATTTCCTGGAAGTTTTTTTTTATTTCTTTTTTACTTATCTCGTAGGTAAACCACTCATTGTTTAACAACGTGATATTTAGTCTCCATGTGTTTGAATGTTTTTTTTTTTTTTACTATAATTGGTTTCTAATTTCATTCCATTGTGATCTGAGAAGATGCTTTACATGATTTCAATCTTCCTGAACTTGTAGAAACTTGATTTGTGTCCTAATATGTGGTCTGTCTTTGAGAATGACCCATGTGGACTTGAGAAGAATATATATTCTGCTTCTTTGGGGTGAAATGTTCTATAAATGTAAATTCAATCCATCTGATCAATTAGAGTCACTGTTTCCTTGTTAATTTTTTATCTGGAAGATCTATCCAGATAATCTATAATCCCCTCCTATGAGTATATTGCTGTTGATCTCGCTGTTAAAATCTCCTAGAAGTTTTTATTAAATACTAGAGGCCCAGTGCATGAAATTCATGCACAGTGGGGTTTCCCTCAGCCCAGCCTGCACCCTCTCACAATCTGGGACCCCTCGGGAGATGTCCAACTGCCAGTTTAAGCCCAATACCTGCTCGCCTGCCTGCCTGCCTGATCTCCCCTAACCACTTTATCTGGATGCCTGATGTCCCTAACTGCTTGCCTGCCTGCCTGATCACCCCTAACCACTCTGCCTGCCTGCTGATGTCCCTCAGCACTTGCCTGCCTGCCTGATCTCCCCTACCCACTCTGCCTGCCTGATCGCCCCTAACCACTCACCTGCCTGCCTGATTGCCCCTAACTGCTCGCCTGCCTGCCTGATCACCCCTAAGCGCTCTCCTTCAGCCCCTACCACCTCGGCTTTGTCCGGAATGACATCCAGAAGGTCGTTTGGCTGTCTGGTTTAATTAGCATATTATGCTTTTATTATTATGGATTTGGATGCTCTGATATTGGGTGCATATATGTTTACCACGATTATATGCTCTTGTTGGATCAATCCCTTTAGTATTATGTAGTGACCTTTATTGTCTCTTGTGATGGCCTTCATTTTGAAGTGTATTTTGTCAGATATGAGTATTGCTATCCCAGCTTTTTTTCTTTTTCATTTGCCTGGAAACATTTTTTTTTTTTTGGACTCTTCATTCTCATACTGTTTGAGTCTTTTGTTCTGAGGTGTTTCTCTTATAGACAGCATATAATTGGGTCATATTTTTGTATCCATTCAGCTACCTTATGTATTTTGATTGGAGCATTTATTCCATTTTCATTGAAGGTTATTATTGATAGGTACTTATTTATTGCCATTTTAAATCTGTGTGCCTATGTTCCTCCCTCTCTCTATTTCTTCTTACTACAGCAATCCCTTTAGCATTTTTTACAGTGCTGGTTTGGTGGTGATAATCTCCTTTAGCCTTTTTTTTTTTTTTTTTGTCTGGGAAGCTCTTTATTTTACCATCTATTTTGAGTGATAGCCTTGCTGGATATAGTAATCTTGGTTTCAGATCCTCACCTTAAGTACTTCATCACATTCCCTTCTTGCCTGTATAGTTGCTGATGAAAAATCAGTGACAATCTACAGGAGCTCCTTTGTAGGTAACAAATTGCTTTTCTCTTGCTGCCTTTAAGAGTCATTGTCTTTAATATTTGGCATTTTACTTATGATGTGTCTGGGTGTTGGCCTGTTTGGGTTCTTCTTGTTTGGGACTCTCTGTGCCTTCTGACTTGTGTGATTGTTTCCTTCACCAGATTAGGGAAACTTTTCTGCCATTATTTCTTCCAACATATTCTCTATCCCTTGCTCACTTTCTTCTCTTTCTGGCACTATAATTATGCAAATATTATTATGTTTTATGTTGTCCCACAGCTCCCTTAAGCTGTCCTCCTGCTTTTTAATTGTTTTTTCTTTTTGATTTCTGGTTATGTGATTTTTTTTTACCATATCTTCTAACTCACTAATACAATCCTAAACCTCCTTTAATTTGCTGTGTATTCCTTCCAATGTGTTCTTTACTAGTACTATGTCATTCTTTCTTTCTGACTGATCTTTTTTTAAAGTTACTTTATCTTTTTTCATGCTGCTGAGTATCCTTGCCATCATTATTCTGAACTCTTTATCAGATAAATTTTGTATATCCATTTCTTTTATCTCTTCTTCTGGAGAATTCTCTTGTTCTTTCACTTGGACATTGTTTTTTTTTTTTTTTTTTGTCTCTCCATTTTGTCTGCCTGTTTGAGTTTCTTTTTGTGTATTAGGTAGGTCTCCTAGGACTCCCAATCTCTAGCGCAGGACAATGCCAGATGATATTTGTGACCCTGAGTGCCCTCTTTGGTGCTTTCTTCAATCAACAGTTTGTGGCTCCCTCTGTTAGGGTTGGATGCTTTTGGAAAGGACCAAGATATGCTCCATGGTCTGCTTTTTCTTGCTCCAGGCCCCAGATTAGATCAGGCAAAGGCTCAAAACCTCCACAGACCAAGGATCTGCCTGCAGTCCCATTGACACTCCGTTTTTATTTCGCTCAGGCTATGGACCACAGATTGGGAGAAAGGTCTTCCAACAGGGTGTGGCTATTGTCTTCCCTCATTCAAAAACTGCCTGGATAGCAAAGGTCTTCTGGAGAACGATGTCCTTGGCAGCTTGAGGGGATGACTCAGCATAGGAAACCAGGGTGTCTGCCCTCTGAGCTCCAACCCCAGAGCCCCCAACCCTGGATTCTCCTCACACAACTCCAGTCCACATTGCCCTCTCTCTACCAGAGCCCAAGGAGAGTGGCTACATACAAAATTTTATACTTTGGCTCTTTAAGAGGCTACCTTCATTTCTAGAAACCTCTTGGTGGTAAACAGCAACCCTGCTGCTTTTCACAGCCAGGTGTAATGTGGCCACCCTTGTGAGTTCTGGTGCTCTAGGCTTGGGAACTCACTTTGGGGTTTAAAACCCATAGTTCTCAGTAGGGACCTCCTGCAACTGAGATATCCCTCCGGACTCTCAGCTGCTGACTGTGGGAGCCTGCTCAGCCTTTTCATGCCTCCATAGTTCCTACTAGTTTCCATGCAGTCTCCACTTTCTATCCTTGGTTATCAGGGTTCTCTCCAGCTAGTCTTCAGTTGATTTTTCAAGGTGGTGTTTCTGTATTTTAGTTGTATTTCCATTTTGGTCCTGGGAGAAGTGTCAGTGTAACTTCCACTTACTCTGCTACCATTTTAATTTTCCTAAAATATTTATTGAATACTTACTATGTGTCAACTTTGAATTGGGGGTGTGTTAGCTCCTGGCATTTACACTGTCCTACAATTTTACCATTAACTCTAACATTTCTCATAGTATCTGTTTCACAGAGAACAGTCAGTAACTATTTATTGACAAAACGAAAATCAAAACCATGGAGGATTTTATGCAGGGTCCCAAGGGGAAGTAGAGTCAGGATTTAAATCTATAGTGTGGGAATAAACTTCTTCCAAGGCTGGGACTCCTTTTCTCTTTCCCAAACTGAAGTTTCCATGTATATCTGCCTCCGTGGTACACCTGTGGTGCACAGGAGTTCTCTGCCTCTGTGAAACTGGAAATGCGAAAACCCAGCAATTTTGAGTGATTAATTGGTGTGACTGAGGTGGGTCCTGGACATCAGTATTTTTAAAAGCTCTTTAGGTATCATACAGAGTCCAAAATTACTATCCTAGCAAAAGAAGAGTATGGAGTTTATGTCTAAAGGGTTCTTTCCTCTTCAAATAATACTGTTTTATTTTGGCAGAAGAATATATAGGTAGGGTGTGTGCATGTATTTGTGTGTATTTATCCCCCAGGAGTTTCAAATTTTTTCCATGCCATTCTAATAATTATTAGAGCAACATGATTTTTCACCAAACACTGTGGAAGCCTGAGGTAATTTTCACTGCATCAGTCTGACTTTTCTTTCAATAAAAACTAGAACCTTCCTAATGTTATATCTTATTTTGTAAACTGTCACCCCTAACTGCCCTCTCCTGCCAGCCTGGTTCCCCCCGACTGCCCTCCCTTGCCGACCATCTTGTGGCAGCCATCTTGTGCCCACATGGGGGCGGCCATCTTGTGTGAGGGCATGACGGTCAATTTGCATATTACCTCTTTATTATATAGGAAGTGCTTAGAGAAAGATCAGAAGCTCCATGGTTTAACTAACTGGAATGCTCAATGTCTAGAAGAAAGTACTTTGTGAATTTAAGACACTTTTTTATTTTTATATTAGGTCATATTGTCTATTTCTGAAAAATTACACGAATAGTGTAGTTTAATCTCGATTATTTGAGGTACACACATTTTTAACAGTATATGGCTTTATGACATTATTGTAAATTTTCTTTTACTTGGAGAAATTCTTCAATTAAGAGTGGGTGAAGAGTGTTGGAGAAGTTATCCATGCTAAGAAAATCCTGAATGCTTACCCCTCCTTTCAGGTCACAATGAAGTCAGACCTCCCTAGGGAGCAGTTCTGTGATGAGTAATGCTAGGAACTCGTTCAGCAGGGGAGACGTCTCCTCTTTTGACTCGAGTGCAGAGACTTCTTGAGAGCTTGTACTTTTGAGGCTTCCTTGCAGGATCTGGATCCTTGTGAAGCTGGCTGAGCTTTCCAGCCATGATATCTGGTCCTTGTTACACAGGTTTCCTGAATGAGCTGCTGACATGTCCAGATACCACTTGACCCAGTACATTGGAGCTTGCTGCCCCATGTGAATTTAAAATGCTGAGATTTGATTGCATTCAAAAGAGCTAGTTTATAAATACCTTCTTTAAATATGTATCTTGTTTATGATGACTTGCTATATTTTTGTTCTTTCTACAGAATCATTCTTTTTTAATATGTTGCAGCTGGTATTAATTGAATATAATATTATGAGAGACAGAAAGTGAGAGGAAGGGTCAATTTTTTCACAATGACCTTCCTCTGACAGTATTCATTGCTAACTGCTGATTTTTTTCCCCCGTTGCTTTTCAATGTACACAGTCCAATCCTTGTTACACATTTCTTACTAATGCTTAAAGTGATGGCATTTATACAGGAATGCGAAACTATGACTTGCTTATTCTACAAATAGATTTTTAAAAATTAAAGAACCCTGCATATTGATTTCTGCTAAAACCAGTGAAAATCTAAGCGAAGTATTATAAAGTACAGCAAAGCTTTATATTTTAGGATGAGTTCAGTCACTATCCTGTTTTAGGTATTATGATAAAATACTTAAACTACATTTAGGGCCCTGGCTGGTGTTGCCCAGTGGATAGAGCATTGGCTCTCAAACTCAGGTTCAATTCCCAGTCAAAAGCACGTACCTGGGTTGCAGGTTCGATCCCAAGACCCAAGTGGGGGTGCATGTGGGTGGCAACCAATCAATGTGTCTCTTTCACATTTATGTTTCTCTCTCTCTCCTCTGTCTCTCTCCCCTTCCTCTCTCCTTTCCACTCTCTCTGAAAATCAATGGAAAAAATCTCCTTGGGTGAGGGTTAACAACAACAGCAATAAAACACCACACATACCAAAACAAACCAAAACTAAAATTGGGTTAGATAGTTATAGGGACTACATTCTTACAAGATAGGGAATATGGCATTTAGATTTCTTACCATTTAGAAGGTCATAGTAACACTTTTTTAAAAAAAATGCTCACCCAAGGATATGTTTTCATTGATTTTTTTAAAAAGAGGGAGGGAGGAAGAGAGAGAGAGAGAGAGAGAGAGAGAGAGAGAGAGGAACATTACTAATGGTTTGCTTCCATACCCATATGCACCTGGACCAGGGATCAAATCTATAGCCCTGACTAAGAATCTAACCCACCACCTTTTTGTTACATTGTAATATAGGTAGACAAAAACCAAACAAAATATATATGGCTGAATCTATATGGTAAAGAGAAAGGGGGAGGGGCACAGGGCATCTTGAATGTGTTGCAGTTTGGGATATCATAACCAAGTTTCACTGGGAGGGTCCATGAAGCATAGGAAGTGAGCTAGCTATGCAGATATTTGAGGGAAATCTTTCCAGTAAGAGGAAATCCTATATAATAAAGAGGTAATATGAAAATTAACCCTCACGCCCTCACAAAATGGCTGCCTATGACTAGGTCGGCAGGGGGTTAGTGAGGGACTACCAAACGACTGAGTAGCAGTTTGTGTGAGGTGACCAGGCTGGCAGGGGGAGGGGGCAGTTAGGGGCGACCAGACTGGCAGAGGGGAGCAGTTGGGGGCAACCAGTCCAGCAGGGGGGGAAGTAAGAGACGACCAGGCTGGCGGGGTGAGAGGCAGTTAGGGGTGACCAGGCCAGTGGGGGTGTGCAGTTGGGGGTGATTAGGCTGCCAGCGGGGGCAGTGAGGGGCAACTATGCAGTGGGGGGGGCCGTTGGGGGTGACCAGGCTGGCAGGGGAGGGCAGTTAGGGGTGATCAGGCTGGCATGCAGAGGCAGTGAGGGGCAATCAGGCTGGTAAGGGGAGGCAGTTAAGGGCAACCAGGCAGGCAGGAAGGTAAGTGATTAGGAGCCAGCAGTCCAGGATTGTGAGAGGGATGTCCGACTGCTAGTTTAAGCCCAGATCGGCCCTAAACCAGCAGTCGGACATCCCGTGAGGGGTCCCGGATGGGAGAGTGTGCAGGCTGGGCTGAGGGGACACCCCACTCCCATGCACGAATTTTGTGCACTGGGCCTCTAGTGATAAATAGAAAAATCTTCCTGAGTCCAGTTCATATGTGGTGAGGGAGAGAAGAGGGACACTACAGGCCCCAGAATGGCCAGAAGAGACTAAGCAAGACAGAAAATGAGGCGAGTTCACAAGTCAGAGGGAGTAGATTGTAAAGAGCCTAGCAGGCCATTGTAAATATTTTGGCTTTTACTCCAAAAATAATATGAAGCTATTAGAAAATTTTGAGTAAAGGATAACATAATAGTGTTAAAATACTATTATCAGTAGTAATAATAAGTGTCTACTATGTAGATTGTTGGGGGGACTTCCCAAAAGTCTAAATTCAGCAACAATTCCAAAAAACTGGCAGGTAGTCTTACTCAAATTCTGGCTTTAATAGGAGAAACTTACATATGGAAAAAGCAACTGTTCCCACCGGTGGCCAGCCGGGAAGAAATCCACCCCTTTCCAGGACAGGGTCTCCTTTTTATAGGGGGTTAATAGTAAAACTATATGGTGGGTAGTCACATAGGCCACCAGAAAGAATAATGTATTCCTAAGCTAACAGATAACATCAGTAGTTATCATACTTGACACATTTATTAAAATCCTTCATAGGGGCATGATGTTTATCTTTGGGTGGCGTTCTAGTTTTCTGGGTAGTCAGCCAAACCTGAGGCTACAGAGAGTTGAGTCCAACATTTCCCAAGATGCCTTTGCTACTGGAGCCATATTGCAAATCTGAGTTCCCCTACATAGATACAATTAATTTATTTAATCCAAGTACTACAGCTATTCCAATTTTACACTTAGTTATGTTATGTTGTCCAAAATTAAATAGACTATAAATGTCAGGGCCTAGAGTTGAACCCAGACAGCCTGTCTCCAGAGTTTGTGCTCATAACTGCTGTGCAAATACAGGGTGGGGCAAAAATAGGTTTACATGGAAAATAATACCATTATTTTGTTTTGTTTGTACAGAAAAGAATACAATAAATAACAATACAAGAATAAAGTCTGTGTTTCACATGCTCAAAACTGTAAATCTACTTTTGCCACAAACTGTACTTACAGAGTTCCTCCTTACAGAGCCCAGTTCTCTTAGCCTTGGCCTCCATCGTCTGTACCATCTCAGCTTCCATCTGTGCTCTCTCACTTCTAAATGATGGTTTGCAATTAACTATTTCCTATCATTCTGGTTACTGGTGACACTATTATTTCACTTATTTCTGACTAGCTAAATCTTAGCCCATCTTTGAGGCCTATCTAAACTTTGCTTTCTTTGGTACTATCCCATCTACACTTTTTTGTTATTAATCCTTACCCAAAAATATTTCTTCCATTGATTTTTAGAGAGAATGGAAGGGAGGGAGGAGAGGGAGAGAGAAAGAGATATACACATCGATTGGTTGCCTCCCACACCTAGGTGAGTGCCCTTGATTGCAATCGAACCCTTGACCCTTCATTCCATGGGCCAATGCTATAACCACTGAGAAACACTGACCAATGCCCATCTCTCATGATTTCATCTTTCATTGTTTAACCTCTTCACTGGGCTGTTGTCTAGAATCAGAGGTGCCTAAGTGTATATATTCACTGGAATACCTAGGATATAGTTCTTTTTTTAAAATCTTTATTGTTGGAAGTATTACATAGGACCTCCTTTTCCCCCCATTGACCTCTTCATGTAGAAGACCGTTCTAAAGTATAACACAAAACCTAGAAAATGACTGAGAAACACAAGGCTATTAGAACAATGTCAACAGAAAAGGAATTCTGTCTGGCAAAAATCAGAGTCAAAACAGAGTCAATAGATGAATTGTAAATGGAGGAAAATGTTTGACCCAGAACTTCTACTTGGAAGTTATTCTACACATGCAGTCTTACATGTAAGAAATTACTTATACATCATTATCAGTTGCAATTTATTTATTTATCCTCACCCGAGGATATTTTCCCATTGATTTCTTAGAGAGAGTGGAAGAGAGAAGGAAAGACAGAGAGAAATATCGATGTGAGAGAAACACATCGATTAGTTGCCTCATGGCATGCGCCTGACCAGGGCCCCAGCTGGGGAGGATGCTGCAATTGATATATGTGCCCTTGACCAGAATTGAACTTGGGACCCTTTGTCCCTCAGACTGACACTCTATCCACTGAGCCAAACTGACTAAGGCCAGTTTTATTTTTTTTTAAAGTACAACATTGGATTAGAAACGATGTAAATGTCTGTCATTAGCATAGTGGTTAGTTAAGTTATGGTTCATTCATATGATGGAATACTCTACAGCCAGGTTTCATTTGAAAATATCTCAAAGATATGTAAATTTTAAAAAGATGCAAAATGGGTATAGAATATAAGGTATTTGCTTGTATATGTATTATGTGTCTTGAAGCATTGTAAGAGCAATGTCATTGTTATGTCCTGAAGGAAAGTCAGCTAGATGTCTGGGAGAAAGTGCTGGGAAAAAGTATCACTTTATATATCATCTCCTTATCCAAAAAATTGAATTACAAAAAAGTGGCTGGCAAAGAAAAAATCAGTCCTGTGTACTAGTATATATAAATATACTAGCGGCCTGGTGCACGGAATTGTGCACTGGTGGGGTCCCTCGGCCTGGCCTGCAGGAATTGGGCCGAAACTGGCCTGTGGCATGAATCCCTGCATTAGTGGGGTCCCTTGGCCTGGCCTGTGCCCTCTTACAATCCGGGACCCCTCAGGGGATGCCGAAATCGGCTCTCTGAAACTGGCTTTCTGACATCCCCCAAGGGGTCCCGGATTGTGAGAGGGCGAAGGCCAGGCTGAGGGACCCCACCGGTGCACGATCAGTGCTTAGGAGGGACAGAGGGAGGGCTCCAGGGAATGTGTGGCCTATCTCTCTCAGTCCTGATTGTGGACAGTCAGGATCGTCTTACCCCATCCCGATCAGGGAGGCACCGCAGGAGGTTGGCCAGCCTGGGAGGGACAGTGGGAAGGCTCCAGGGCATGACTGGCCCATTTTGCCCAGTCCTGATCGGCCGCACCCAAGCAGCAAGCTAACCTACCGGTCGGAGCATCTTCCCCATGGTGGTCAATGTGCGTCATAGTGACTGGTGGAATGAACAGTAAGACACATAGCATATTAGCCTTTTAGGGTGTTTACATTCTAAAACAAATAATAAACCTCCAGTTTTTGGAGTCTTATAATTCTATAGGAGATATCTTTAATTGTAGATATGTTCCTAAAATACCTAATATACTAATTTACTTTTCAAGTAATCTCTTATATTGAAACTTCAGCTTGTTGAACAATGTGAAGAACTAGCAAGTTTGGGGTAGGATTCTGAGTTGCCAAGGTAGATGCCATAAAACTTTCAAGACAGTGAGGAGAGGCTACTGTTCAGATTAAATGTGCTAATTCTATACAAGGTGCATAGAACAGAAAATGTCCTTTAAAAAAATCCTCATCAGAGGATGTTTTTACTGATTTTAGAGAGAGAGGAGGGGAGAGAAGATAGGGAAAGAGAAAGAAAGGAAACATTGATGTGAGAGAGAAACTGATCACTCAGTTTCCCCCCAATAAGTGCCCTAACTGGGCTTGGAACCTGCAACTTTTGTATATACCCTGCCTGGGAATCAAACCCTTAAACTTTTGCTGTATGGGATGATGCTTCAACCATCTGAGCCACACCAGCCATGGCTGAATGATGATGAATGAAAGTTATGACTTTCTCCTTTCTTATTTCCATTTCAGCTGTATTACACTTTATCAGGACTGCTTTCGGTTGTTGTTTTGTTTTTTGTGTGTGTGGGGGGAGGTAACTATATAACATTACATTTAATTAGGATACTAAATTATGAACTTTGAAATTATGCACATCAATTAAGTGCCCATTTAAACTGTCCTATATCATAAAGACCTATTGTGCAAATTGTTCAACCGGGAGTTAGATCGCTTTCTGACATACGCTGACCATCAGGGGGTGGCGCAGAACATGGCAGGCATTGGCAATGTGGTGCTGGCAGTGGGCAGCAGTGGAGGCAGTGGGCCATAATGGGATGGTGGAGCAGATGAGCAGGCGGCGCCAGGACAACACGAGTGTGAGCTTGGGGCCTGATCGCCTTGCCAATCGCCCTGCAGACAGCAACTAGCAGTGGTGGCGGGGGGCAGGGCCGCCACCCAGCTCCCAGGCACCGAGGGAGCCGAGCGGGGGCCCAGACCTGATAGATCACCCTGCAGATGGTGACCAGCAGCTGGCAGGCCCTGATCGCCCGATCAGGTCTGGGCCCTGGGCTGGGATAGGGACCTGAGGGTGGATGGCAGTGACCAACCTCCTGCGGCACCTGGGCTGGGGGCTGCGACCTCTTGCTGGCTACCTGGGGGTGGGGGTGACGGAATGGAGGTGCAGTGAGAATGTGGGGTGTCTGCCAAGCTCTCTCTCACTCTCCCTGCTACCCTCCCCCAGGACACCAGGGCTTACATGCTGGGGAAGCCCCTGAGCTCAGGTGCTAGGCACCAGCAAGGAGCCTGCCCACACCAGCACAGCCTCTTCTGGGTGATCCAGGCCACAGCTGCTGGGACCACAGGAGCTGGTCAGGCCCCCCATGGGTTCACTCAGGAACTGGTCTGCGAGGCTGGCCAGGAGAGAGCACATTGCCCGCCTGGCTTTTGTGCAGTGCTGCTGGATGGCCCAGAGGCCCATGCTGCTCCCTGGCCTGTAGCATCTGGCTGTGCTCACTGCATCTCCACAGGGGGACTCGGGTACCATGACTCAGATAGAGGGGGGCATGTAGGGGCCCAGAGACCCATGTGCTGCCCAGGGCCCAGAGGTGAGCTGGCACCTGCCCTTGCACGCCAGACACTTGCATTTTGATCGCCAGCCAGACCTAGGGACCCCAGCACATGAATTTTGTGCACTGGGCCTCTAGTCTATATATATATAAAAGCCTAAGCAACTGTTCAGCCGTTCGACCGGTAGCTATGATGCACACTGAGCACCAGGGGGCAGATGCTCCAACCGGTAGGTTAGCTTGCTGCTGGGGTCCGGCCAATTGGGACTGGGTGAGAATGGCCGGACACGCCCTGGAAGCCTCCCTCAGTCCCTCCCCAGCCCTGATCACTGGTGGGGTCCCAGATTGCAAGAGGGCACAGGCCAGGCCGAGGGACCCCACTGGTGCATGAATTCGTGCACTGGGCCTCTAGTCTCAAATAAAATAATGAGTTTTGTTTGGATACTGGTAAGAGGTATAAGGTAAGTGATCTGAGAGAGGTGTAGGGAAATAGCACAAAGTTGTAATAAATCTACTATGGATTCAACACACTTTAACACTACAACCTCCTAAGTTACAGCAAATTGCTCTATCTATTTATTGTACCACCAGAACACATTATTTTTATAATGAATACATTTCCTTTTATTTTGTGATTGACTATGTCACTTTTAACTTTATATTCCAAATTCATTTATTTTCATTTCATTTGATTAGGAAGCCTTCTTTAAAAATATTTTTCTTGCCCTAACTGGTTTGGCTCAGTGGATAGAGTGTCAGTCAGCCTGTGGACTTAAGGGTCCCAGGTTTGATTCTGGTCAAGGGCACATGCCTGGGTTGTGGGCTTGATCCCCAGTGGGGGACGTGCAGGAGGCAGCCAATCAATGATTCTCTCTCATCATTGATATTTCTATCTCCCTTTCCCTCTCCCTTCCTCTCTGAAATCAATAAAGATATATTTTAAAAAAATATAACATAAATAAAAATATTTTTCTTTTTCCATTATGGAGAAGGAAAAGCCATCTTGTTAGGCACCTTACCCTTACAACTTTCTCTTAAAGCTAACCACAAGTTCATCTCAAGGTGGCCTATGCCCTAGGGCAATTCTTCATTTGTAGACAATCGAGCAGTAACATATTATCTCAGCCCCTGCTGTTTTGTTCTGGTTGTTAAATTTACTAATGAAGCTCTTTGCTTATGAGTGTGGGAAATATTTTTAGTGCCGATGTAAAACATGGAATAAACAGGAAGAGATCAAAGTTGAATAAACTACCAGATTTCTGGCAGGCAATTCATAGTCTCTGCTAAATCATTTGGCTAGCAAATGAATTACATAGTCCCACTAAAAGGATGTTCTCATTATTGGAACATCTTTCTATGTTGGAGGTTGCTGCAATCTTTGAACCCTTGGAATTCAACAAATTAAAGTCTGCTCGCCCAGCTGGTGTTACTCCATGGTTGAGTGTCAACCTATGATCCAGGAGGTCATGGTTTGATTCCTGGTCAGGACACATGCCAGGGTCGCACCCTAGGTCCCTAGTAGGGTGCATACAGGAAGCAGCTGATCAATGATTCTCTCTCATTCTCATCATTGATGTTTCTATCTCTCCCTCTCCCTCTCTGAAATCAATACAAAAAATATATATATTTTTTAAAAACAGTAAGTCTGCTCTGTTTGAAAGGGGCAGATCCCTTTCCCCTTGACATTAAAACTACATTGGAGATACAGATTTCATAACTTTTGAAGGGATTAAGTGTGCTCTCCAGTTCATAAATCCTGGAAAATGGTCCTATGTTCTTTGTATTAATATTTGTAAAAATAGTAAACTGCTTCTCCAAGACAAGTTCATTTATTCTCCATTCTTTTACTTGTACTTTGTATTTCCTATGGTCCGAATATTTTCTTCCCCATTCCACAAATTCATACTAGTATTTGAAATCCTAATCCTTATGGGTGTTAGTATTAAATGTGGGACCTTTGCTTAAGTCATGAAGATAGAGTCCTCACAAATTGGGTTAGTGGTCTTATTAAAGAGGTTCCAAAGAGACTGCAGCCCTTCTACCACGGAGGACACAGCGAAGGCACCAGCTGTGGCCAGGGAGAATGCTCTCACCCAAACATGCTGGTGCCAGCCTCCAGAACTGTGAGAAATTTCTGTTTTTTTTATAAGCTACCTGGTCTGTGGTATTTTGTTATAGCATTTTGAATGGATTAACACAGTATCAATACAAAATCTCTGTCCTCTCCATGAATTCTTCCCCAGCCAGGAGATAACTAGTTCCTGTAAAATAAGATGAAGGAAAGCTATTTTTTTTTCTCTTCAAATATGAGGAGATGGGGAGGTGCTAAACCTCTCTTTTTTTCTGATAGAAAACATTTTAATCCCTCAACTATTCCTAGCTTCTAGGAATTCTTGAACATATTAATAGCCCCTTTGACTCTGTCATATATATATACAAACTTATGCGCATGCGCATGCGCGGCATGTGTGTGCGCACACACACACACACATTCAGAAAACATGGGTATCGAAAAAGAAAATCAGAAAACCTAAAAAAAAAAAAAAGCTTTTAATTTTAATATGTGTACAACATTTTTTTGTATGGAAAAAATGTTTAAAAACATATATTATGATTTGAGTATTTATGAGGGACAGAGTTGATCTCAGTCCACTTTGACCTGCTAGGTTCCTCTGGTCCTGTTTCACTTGATTGCTGGTATTGGTTGACATTCTGGTCTAGAGGAGTTTATCCTTCATTTACTGCTCTTCTATTTGTCTCCCAGATAATTTCTCATCCGGTCTTTTATATGTATCTGGTGATACCCTGTCTAGTCTTATTCACATACTGCTAGGGTGACCAACTTACCCTGGTTTGCCTAGAACTTTCTGTGTTTAGAGCTAAGGGCCCTGTGTTTTGGCAGTCTAATTAGTTCTGGGAAGACTAGGATGGTTGGTCACTTTATATACTGTCTCCCCCACAACCTTACAGCACATATAATTTGCTGTATGTTTGTGCATTGTCCACAGTGGAATGTGGAAGCTCAGGCTTCCATCTGAATGCTAATGTGTAAACATGTCCCCTATATAGCACTAGTGGTTGAAAGTTATTTTTCTGAAGTATTTTTTTTTTTCACGCCCTTTCCTAAAGAAATGCTAAAGTATCCTCGGATGTCTCTTTGACACTCCTTTTTAGGTTTTTCCCTAGTTGAAATTGCAGTGTGAATTGCTCTTGAGGATTTTCTGTCTTGAATTTCTTTCAACAATTCCACAGAATAAAATTTGTTTTCTTGCTGCCTAGGATCTATGGCTCCAGTTTGTCATATTGTTTGGGTGACTTAGTACTTAATAAAGTAACACAATTGTACAATAAACCTTTGGGAAGCCATATTTTTAGTAATTGGGAACCCTGAATTCAGTTAGATTGGCCACCAGCTGGCTGCAAGATCTTGGACACGTCTAGTTTTCCCTTTAGATCTTGGATCACTCCTGTGTAAAAGAGGTAGGCTTTGCTAGATTGTTCACGAGGCCAGTTTAGGCTGAAACAAAATGACTGTCAGTGGGAAGCAGGGTATCATTGCCTTATGTAACAGTTCTTTTCTGGAGTTGTTGAGAGGTTTTTCTAATCTCTCTGTAGCCTGACCTCTGAGCCCAGAACCCAATATCCAACCCTCTATTAGACACATCACCAGTTAGTCCCAGATGAAAACTTGCTGCCTGTAGCTAAAAGTATAATGGGAAGGGCATTTCCAAGACCATCCCCAGTTTAACCTTTCACCAGGAGGACTCAGAAGATTCAACTTACAGTCATATTAATGGTATCATTTAGTATAGTGGAAGGATACCTGGCAAAATCATCCAAGGGAAAAGGCACATGGGTCAAGCCTAGGGAAATGAGACACAGCTTCTGACAGTCCTTCTCCAGTAGTCACACCGGATTTGGTTGATTTCCCTCAGTAACTAGTTGTGAAAACACATGTGAAATGTTATTTATCAGGAAAGCTTATTAAGAGACTCAGTACCCAAGGTTTTTATTGGGGGCTGGTCAAAAAGGCACCCTCTGCTCCAAAATTCCCAAAGTGTGTTCAGTATACATATATTATTTGTACAGTTTAGACCAGTGAACCATTCTTATCTGGGAATGGGGGAAACCCTCCTCAAAATTAACTTTCTAGATGCCAGCCAAGGAGCAATGCTGCAAGCAGGTGTTTGTAAGGATAGGAGTCTCAGGGTTTGCTACAGTATCTCTTTTCTGCACATGTAATAAAACTCAATGTTTGCCCTTGGCCTGTTGACTTCTCACCCCAAGTAAAGCCACATGATACCTGGGAAATTAGACTTTGAGGAATAGTTGAAGGTCTCCTGGCTCTGCTAGTAACTGGGTGACTTTGGCTAAGTTGCTTTACCTGTACAAACCTGACCTTCATCTATGAATTAGAGATAATAAAGCTAACTACATAGGGGTTTTATTGAGAATAAGTTATTTTATATACACATATATCTGAAACACATCATCACTTGTCCCTGAATCCACTTATTCAACAAATTTTTATCTAGAACATACTATGTGATAAACATTGTGATGGGCCCAGGAGGTGTAGTGCTGAGAAAAGGCATCCTTGCCTTTATACAATTTATAGTTTAGTAGGGAGACTTTAATCTTACATAATAACCATGCAAATTAGTATACTATTAGAGCAATTATAATCTGTGGTAAGTGAATAGAAAGAAGTAGATATATAATGTGGTTACTGACCTGTATTAGTAGGTCAGGAATGGTCTCCCTGAGGAAATGGCATATATGTAACAATCTCAAATTGGAATCTGCAGTAGCTACATTAAGAAATCAGGAAAGCCCGACCAGTGTGGCTCAGTGGTTGAGCATTGACCTATGAACTAGGAGTTCAATTCCCGTTCAGGGCATATGCCTGGGTTGGGGGACTCAATACCCAGCAAGAGGCAGCCACTCAATGATTCTCTCTCATCATTGATGTTTTCATTTCTCCCTTTCCCTTCCTCTCTAAAATCAATAAAAATATACTTTAAAAAATAAGGATGGATATTAGATAATGTTCTTGCATAGGCTCTTTTCTTCTGGTGGGAGGGAGCAGGCAGTGTTGGAAAAATCAAAAAAGGCCAGTGTGGTTGGCACAGAGACAACAAAGGGGAGAGAGGTGGTGGATGAGATTGGAGAGGATAGAGGTAGTTAAGGACTACTTTGAGGTAATGGAGCTCAGCCACCATCCTAAGAGCAATGGAAAGCCATTTAAGGGTATTTAGCAGTGGGTGACATGTTCAAATATCTAATGTTTTAAAAAGATCACCCTTACTGCTTTATTGAGATATTGGAATAGGTAAAATGGTTCAGGGGTCTGTTGCAAAAGCTTGGGCTAATGATGATTGTAATTTGAGTTAGTGCTAAATAGCTTGCTTAGAGCTGAAGAGAAATGTGAATATTTGAGGAGGTGTATCTACAGTTGCTGAATTATTGGAATCAATAGCTTCAAGTTAAACAGTTTTTACATAATTTTTTTTACCTTTACTAGTATAAAATATTGAGAGTTGGAAGAGATATCAGATTCTTTTTTTTTAAAAAAAATCTTCATCCAAGGATATTTTCCCATTGATTTTTAGAGAGAGGGAAAGACAGAGAGAAATGTCGATGTGAGAGAAACGCATTGGTTAGTTGCCTCCTGCATGCACCCAGGCGAGGATCCAGGCCAGGGAAGAGCCTGCAACTGAGGTGCATGCCCTTGACAGGAATTGAACCCTGGACCCTTTGGTCCACAGGCCAACACTCTATCCACTGAGCCAAACTGGCTAGGGAAATATCAGAATCTTGAGTGTATAATTCTTGTAAAGAAAGAGATGAAGTTATAATCTGCTGAAATTTGCACATCTACAACCTACCTTATCCATGCATCTATTGAGTAGAAATAATAAAAAAGATACAGGAAGAGGGGGAAATGGTAGCTGGCAGGATGGCAGTGAGGAAGAGAGTGTGAGAGAGTGAGGGAGTGAAACGGGAGTGTGTGGATGTGTGGTGTGTGTGTGTGTGTGTGTGTGTGTGTGTGTGTGTGACAGTTAGATCCTACAAGACTTTCTGGGCCTGGTGGACCAGGCTTTCATAGATGGGGAGCCCCCACTACCACTGCAAGCACTCCCTAGTGGTGGTGCTGGCACAGAAATCATGCTATCTTGAAGGGCAGAGCTGCTGTGACTAGGAGCCCAGCCTCACCACTACCCAGACTGGCCTTAGACAAAAACTGAGATCCTAAAGCCACTCTGGACAAAGACCTGCTATCACAGCTGCAGACCCACAGACTCTGAGACTCAAGCCACCCCAGCCTCAAGCACTTGTGAATCCTGGAGGGTGTTCCTCTCCCCACTACCTGCTGTGGCAGCATAGGGTCCATGCATCTCAAACCACCTCTGACAGTCAATGTGCACGGCTCCCGCCAGCCGCACCTCCCGGGCAGCTGAGCTGGCCCTGACTGTCAACGTACTGGCCCCCCACCGGACACACCTCCTGGATACCCCAGATGGCCCCTGACTGTTGGTACACAGCCCCTTCCAGACTGTGGCAGCCGCTCATCTCCCCGGCACCTGAGCTGGCCCCTGACTGTTGGCGCATGCAGCTCCCACCGGACTGTGGTGTCCACACATATCCTGGGAACACAAGCTGGCCCCTGACTCTTGGTGTGCACAGGGCTCCTGCCAGCCTGTGGCAGCTGAACCTCCCAATACCCCAAGCCCACTCTTGACTGTCGGGGTGTGCTACACTCCCATCAAGCCCACCGTTGCAGCTCAGGTCCCATGCAAGTCAGCAAATGGGCCATTCAATGACAACAAAAATGGGGAGACAAAGAAATCAACCCCCAAAGGAAAAAAAAAGGAGGAATCACCTCCCCTCCCCCAAAAAGGAACTAAATAAAATTGAGGAATGCACTATGTCAGAAAAAGAAGTCATGGTCATACAGTTCATAAACCAGATGGACGAGAAAATCAACAACCTATGTGAGAATCAAGAAGAAATCCAAAGTGATATGGCTATAATAAAACACATGATGGAAGGTTTCAACAGTAGACTAAGAGAAGCAGAGGACCGAATTAGTGAGGTAGAAAATAGGGTAGAGAAACAAGCCCAATCTGAACAGCAACTGGGGAAAAAAATTAGAAAATAGGAGGAAAGCCTAAGGGAGCTTTGGCACCGCATGAAATGAAGTAACATACATATAATAGGGGTGCCAAAAGGACAAGAATTGAAGCAAGGTTTAGAGAAACTATTTGAAGAAATAATGGCAGAAAACTTCCCAGACATGGGAAAGAAAAAAGTCACACAAGCTCAGAGAGTGCCAAATAAAATGAACCCCAAAAGACCCACACCAAGATGCATTGTAATTACAATGGCAAATGTTAATGACAGAGAATCATAAAGGCTGCAAGGGAAAGACAGAGAGTTACCTACAAAGGATCTCCCATTAGATTATCAAATGATTTCTCAACAGAAACACATCAGGCCAGAAGGGAATGGAATGAAGTATTCAAACTAATGCAAAGCAAGGGACTGAATCCAAGAATACTCTATCCAGCAAGGTTATCATTCAAAATTGAAGGGGAAATAAGGAGCTGCATAGACAAAACAAACAAACAAACAAAACAAAAAAACCTAAAGGAATTTATCAATACCAAGCCAGCAATGTAAGAAATGCTAAAGGGACTGTTGTAAAAAGAAGGAAAAAAAAAAAAAAAAAGGAAGAAGGAACACAGGGACAAACAATAAAAATGGCTACAAACAAGTACCTATCAATAATAACTTTTAATGTAAGTGGGATAAATTATCCAATCACAAAATATTGAGCAGCTGAATGGATAAGAAAACATGTCCCATATACATGCTGTCTATAAGAGACCCACCTTAGAATAAGAGACTCACACACACTGAAAGTGAAGGGATGGAAAAATATCTGTCAAAGTGAAGGCCTTAAAAAGAAATAAGGAAGGCAACTTCATAATACTAAAGGGATAGATACAACAAGAGGATATAACTCTGGTAAACATATATGCACCCAATGCAGGAGCACCAAAATACAAAAAACAAACAAACAAACAAAAAAAACAAAAAAAAATACTTCTGGAAGATATTAAGGGAGAGATCAACAGCAATACGATCATAGTAGGGTACTTTAATACTCCATTGACATCACTGGCTAAATTCTTTAAACAAAAAATATTGCAAAAGAAATAGCAATCCTAAATGACTCATTAGATCAGATGGACTTAATTGACATCTTCAGAACATTTCACCCCAAAGCTACAGAATATACATTCTTCTCAAGTGCACATGGGACATTTTCAAAGACAGACCACATATTAGGACACAGGCAAAGTCTCTCCAAATTCAAGAAGATTGAAATCATATCAAGATCTTCTCAGACAACAGTGGCATAATATTAGAAATCATCTACAATACAAACAATTTCAAAAATTCAAACAAGTGGAGGCTGAATAGCATGCTATTAAACAATGATTGAATTACCAAAGAGATCAAAGAAGAAATTAAAAGCATTCTGGAAACAAATGACAATGAAAACACAACAATCCAAAACCTAAGGAACAAAGTGAAAGCATTTCTGAGAGGGAAGTTCATAACTCTACAGGACTACCTCAAAAACAAACAAACAAAAACAAAAACAAAAAACAAGAAAAAATGGTAATAAATTGTCTAACTCTACAACTTCAAGAATTAGAAAGAGAGCAACAAGAAAAGCCCAGAGAGCGCAGAAGGAAGGCAATAATAAAGATCAGAGCAGAAATAAATGACATAGAGACAAAAAAACCCAGCAATACAAAAGTTCAATGAAACCAAGAGGTGGTTCTTTGAAAGGATAAACAAGATTGAAAAACATCTATCCAGGCTCACCAAGAAGCAGAGAGAGGATCCAAATAAACAAAAACAGAAATGAAAGAGGCAAAATAACAACAGACCTCACAGAAATACAGAAGATTCTAAAAACAAAACAAAACAAAAAAAAAAACAACAACACTGTGAACAACTCTAAACAACCTAGAAGAAATGGACATATTCCTAGAAAAATATGACCTTCCAAAACTCAAGAAAAATAAAAAAATTTCAACAGGCAAATAACTAAGGAGAAAATTGAAGCAGTCATCAAAAACTTCCAGCAAACAAAAGCCCTGGACTAGATGACTTCACAGAGGAGTTTTACCAAACATTCAAAGAAGAACTAAACCCTATCCTCCTCAGACTATTCGAAAAAATTCAAGAGGAAGGCACACTTCAAAGCTCTTTCTATGAATCCAGCATTACTCTAATCTCAAAACCGGATAAGGACACTACAAGGAAAGAGAATTACAGGCCAATATCCCTGATGAAGATAGATGCTAAAATCCTCAACAAAATTTTAGCAAATCAGATCCAGCATTACATTAGAAAGATCATACACCATGATCAAGTGGGATTTATTCCAGGGATGCAAGGATGGTATAATAATCCACCAATCAATAAATGTGATATATCACATAACCAAATTGAGAGACAAAAATAGCATAATCATATCAATTGATGCAGAAGAAACATTTGACAAAATCCAACACCCTTTCCTGATAAAAACTCTTACCAAAGTAGGAATAGAAGTTTCATACCTCAACATAATAAAAGCCTTATATGACAACCCTACAGCCAACATCATACTCAATGGGCAAAAACTAAAACCATTTCCTCCAAGAACAGGAGCAAGACAGGGATGCCCACTTTAACCACTCCTTTTTGAAATAGTACTGGAAATGCTAGCCATAACGATCAGACAACAAGAAGAAATAAAAGGCATCCAAATTGGAAAAAAAAGAAGTAAAATTGTCAGTATTAGTAGATGACATGTTATTGTACATAGAAAACCATAAAGACTCTATAAAAAAACTACTAGAATTAATACATGAATTTGGCAATATAGCAGGATACAAAATTAACACTCAGAAATCTATGGCTTTTTAATATACCAATAATGTACTCACAGAAAAAGAAACTAAAAAACAATCCCATTTATCATTGCACCAAAAAAATTGAGATACCGGGGATAAACTTAACTAAGGAGGTAAAAGACTTGTACTGAAAAACTACTGGACATTGAAAACTGTAAACATGCCCCTGGTTCTATTTTGTTTGTTAGTTTATTTTGTTCATTACGTTCCACATATTAGTGAGATCATGTGATACTTGTCTTTCTCTGACTGGTATATTTTGCTTAGCATAATACTCTTTAGGTCTCTCCTTGCTGTCTCAAAGGGTAATTTACAGCTACCCACTACTGATGGGCACATAGTGGCATTAGCCACTTTGCATATATTAACTAATTTAACCCTCACAACCAACATAAACAGATGGAAAAACATACTGTGTTCATAGATTGGTAGAATCAACATTATTAAAATGTCCATATTATCCAGTCTATAGAATCAATGCAATCCCCATTAAAATACCATGAGAATATTGCACAGACTTAGAACAAACTCTCCAAAAATTCATTTAGAACAAAAAGGACCCCAAATAGCCATAGCATTCCTGAGAAAGAACAACAAAGTTGGAGGGATCACAATGCCAGATATCAAGCTATCCTACAAAGCCATGGTTCTCAAAACTGCCTGGTACGGGCACAAGAACAGACATACAGAACAATGGAAGAGAACAGAGAACATAGAAATCAACTCAAGCCATTATGCTCAGTTAATATTTGACAAAGGTGGTAATAGCATAACAATAAAATCAAGACAGTCTCTTCAATAAATGGTGTTGGGAAAATTGGTCAGATACATGCAAAAAAATGAAACTAGACCATTAACTTACACCATACACAAAAATGAACTCAAAATGGGTAAAGGACTTCAATGTAAGATGGGAAACCATAAAAATCTTAGAAGAAACCATAGGTAGCAAAATAGCAGACATTTGTTGTAGCACTATCTTTAACGATACAGCTCTTGGGGCAATGGAAACTAAGGAGAAAATAAACAAATGGGACTACATCAAAATAAAAAGCTTCTGCACAGCAAAAGAAACCATCCACAAAACAACAAGAAAAACCGCTGCATGGGAGAACATATTTGTCAATGTTATCTCTGATAAGGGTTTAATCTCCAAAATTTATAGGGAACTCATACAACTTAACAAAAGGAAGACAAACAATCCAATCAAAACATGAGCAAAGGACCTAAATAGACACTTTTCAAAAGAGAACATACAGAAGGCCAGGAGGTATATGAAGGCATGTTCAAAGTCACCAATCATCTGAGAGATGCAAATCAAAATGACAATGAGGTACCATCTCACACCTGTCAGAATGGCTATCATCAACAAATCAACAAAGGACAAGTGCTGGAGAGGATGCGGAAAAAAGGGAACCTTGTGTACTGTTGGTGGGAATGCAGACTGGTGCAGCCACTGTGGAGAACCTTATGTTATTTCCTCAAAAAATGTAATGGAATTTCCTTTTGACCCAATAATCCCACTTCTAGGAATATATCACAAGAAAGCAGAAACACCAATCAGAAAGGATATATGCACCCCTATGTTCATAGCAACACAATTTGTAATAGCTAAGATTTGGAAATCGCCTAAGTGTCCATCAGCAGATGAGTGGATTAGAAAACAGTGGTACATCTACTACACAATGGAATACTATGCTCCTGTAAAAAAAAAGGAATTCTTATGATTTGCAATAGCATGGATGGAACTGGAGAGCATTATACTCAGCAAAATAAGCCAGTTGGAGAAAGATAAATATCACATGATCTCACTCATTTGTGGAATATAATGAACAACATAAACTGATGAACAAAAATAGAACCAGAGTCATCGAAGCATAGAACAGACTGTCCAACCTATGAGGGAAGGCGGGGGGTGAGGGGGTAAGATATCAACCAAAGGACTTGTATGCATGCATAACCAATGTACACAGACACGGGGGGTGAGGGCCTGTGTTGGGTAGGGGTGGGGGCGGTCGGGGAGAGGTCAATTGGGGGAAAAGGAGACTTCTGTAATACTTTAAACAATAAAGAATCTAAATGTAAAAAATAAAAATATAAGACAAAGAAGAGAAAGATACAAGAAAATATATCAAACCTACCGTGCATTAGCCACTTTGCATATATTAACTAATTTAACCCTCACAACCAACCTGTCAGGCAGTTGCTATTGTTAAACACATATTAAAGCTGAGACACAAAGTTTAACAGGTGAATTTCTAACATATAGAGCTGGGATTGGAACCCAAGTAGTTTTGTCTTCAGATTCATACAGTCAACTACAGTGGCAAAATATGACACTAAGAAAAATCTGGCCCATGGCTGTTTTTTTGTTTTGTTTTTTTATTGCTTAAAGTATTACAAAGGGTATTACATATGTGTCTTTTTTTTCCCCCTGCCCTTGACTATCCCCTGGCCTCCCCCACGCCCCAAAGTCCCATGTCCATTGGTTATGCATATATGCATGCATACAAGTCCTTCGGTTGATCTCTTATACCCCTCCCTCCTGCCCCCCAACTTTCCCCGGCCTTCCCACTGCATTTTGACAATCTGTTCTAGGCAGTTCTGCCTCTGTATCTATTACTGTTCAAAAGTTTATAATGGTCTCTATTATCTATGAATGAGTGAGATCATGTGGTATTTTTCCTTCATTGACTGGCTTATTTCACTTAGCATAATGCTCTCCAGTTCCATCCATGCCCTTGCAAATGGTAGGAGTTCCTTCTTTTTTACAGCAACATAGTATTCCATCCTGTAGATGTACCACAGTTTTCTAATCCATTCATCTACTGATGAGCACTTAGGCTGTTTCCAGATCTTAGCTGTGGTGAATTGTGCTGCTATGAACATATGGGTGCATATATCCTTTCTGATTGGTGTTTCTGGTTTCTTGGGATATATTCCTAGAAGTGGGATCACAGGGTCAAATGGGAGTTCCATTTTTAGTTTTTTGAGGAAACTCCATACTGTCTTCCATAGTGGCTGCACCAGTCTGCATTCCCACCAGCAGTGCAGAAGAGTTCCTTTTTCTCCACATCCTCTCCAGCACTTGTCGTTTGTTGATTTGTTGATGATAGCCATTCTGACAGGTGTGAGATGGTACCTCATTGATGTTTTGATTTGAATCTCTCGGATGATTAGTGACTTTGAGCATGTTTTCATATGTTTCTTGGCTTTCTGAATGTCCTCTTTTGAAAGGTGTCTATTTAGGTCCTTTGCCTATTTTTTGATTGGATTGTTTATCTTCCTTTTGTTAAGTTGTATGAGTTCCCTATAAATTTTGGAGATTAGGCCCTTATCAGATATGACATTGGCAAATATGTTTTCCCACACAGTCGGTTTTCTTGTTGTTTTGTGGATGGTTTCTTTTGCTGTGCAGAAGCGTTTTATTTTGAAGTAGTCCCATTTGTTCATTTTCTCTTAAGTTTCAAGTGCCCTAGGAACTGTATCAGTGAAGAAATTGCTTCGGCATATGTCTGAGATTTTGTTACCTTTGGATTCTTCTAGAATTTTTATGATTTCCTGTCGTACATTTAAGTCCTTTATTCATTTTGAGTTTATTTTTGTGTATGGTGTAAGTTGGTGGTCTAGTTTCATTTTCTTGCATATATCTGTCCAATTTTCCCAATACCATTTATTGAAGAGACTATCCTGGCTTCATTGTATATTCTTGCCTCCTTTGTCAAATATTAATTGAGCATATTGGTTCTTGCCGATTTCTGGGCTCTCTATTCTATTCCATTGATCTATATGTCTGTTCTTGTGCCAGTACCAGGCAGTTTTGAGAACAGTGGCTTTGTAATACAGCTTGATATCTGGTATTGAGATCCCACTTACTTTGTTCTTTCTCAGGACTGCTGCAGCTATTCGGGGTCTTTTTTTATTCCAGATGAATTTTTGGAGAGTTCGTTCTAGATCTGTGAAGTATGCTGTTGGTGTTTTAATGGGAAGTGTGTTGAATTTATAGATTGCTTTGGGTAGTATGGACATTTTAATGATGTTGATCCTACCAATCCATGAACACGGTATGTTCTTCCATCTGTTTATGTCTTCCTCTATCTCTTTTTTCAACGTCCTGTAGTTTTGTGAGTAGAGGTCTTTTACCTCTTTAGTTAAGTTTATTCCTAGGTAGCTTAATTTTTTTGGTGCGATGGTAAATAGGATTGTTTTTGTAATGTCTCCTTCTGAAAGTTCACTATTGGTGTATAGAAATGCCTCAGATTTCTTGGGGTTAATTTTGTATCCTGCTACATTGCCAAATTCATCTATTAAGTCTAGTAGGTTTTTGATGGAGTCTCTAGGGTTTTGTATGTATAATATCATGTTGTCTGCAAATAAGGACAGTTTTACTTCCTGTTTACCAATTTGGATGACTTTTATTTCTTCTTCTTTTCTAATTGCAATGGCTAATACTTCCATTACTATATTGAACAGGAGTGGTGAGAGCGGGCATCCCTGTCTTGTTCCTGTTCTTAGGGGAAATGGATTTAGTTTTTGTCCATTGAGTATGATGTTGGCTGTGGGCCTGTCATGTATGGCTTTTATTTTGTTGAGTTATGATCCTTCAACTCCCACATTGCTGAGAGTTTTTATCAAAAATGGGTGTTGGATTTTGTCAAATGCTTTTTCTGCGTCAATTGATATGACCATGTGGTTTTTTTCTTTCAATTTGTTTATGTGATGTATCACGTTTATTGATTTGCGGATATTGTACCATCCTTGCATCCCTGGGATGAATCCTACTTGGTCATGGTGTATGATCTTTCTGATGTACTGCTGGATCCGATTTGCTAAGATTTTGTTGAGGATTTTGGCATCTATGTTCATGAGGGATATTGGCCTGTAATTCTCTTTCATTGTGTTGTCCTTCCCTTGTTTGGGTATTAGGGTAATGCTGGCTTCATAGAATGAGCTTGGAAGTGTTCCTTCCTCCTGAATTTTTTGTAATAGTCTGAGGAGGATAGGTTTTAGTTCTTCCTTGAATGTTTGGTAAAACTCCCCTGTGAAGCCGTCTCGTGCTGGGCTTTTGTTTGCTGGAAGCTTTTTGATGACTGCTTCAATTTTTTCCATAGTTATTAGTCTATTGAGATTTTTAGATTCTTTCTGATTGAGTTTTGGAATGTTGTATTTTTCTAGGAATTCATCCATTTCCTCCAGGTTGTCTAGTTTGTTGGAGTAGAGTTGTCCATAGTATTTTTTAACAATCATTTGTATTTCTGTGGGGTCTGTTGTTATTTCGCCCCTATCATTTCTGATTTTGTTTATTTGGGTCCTCTCTCTTTGCTTCTTGGTGAGCCTAGCTAGAGGTTTGTCAATGTTGTTTATCCTTTCAAAGAACCAGCTCTTGGTTTCATTGATTTTCTGTATTATTTTTTTGATCTCCATGTCATTTATTTCTGCTCTAATCTTTATTATCTCCTTCCTCCTGCTCACTCAGGGTTTTTTGTTGTTGTTGTTGCTATTCTTTCTAATTCTTTGAGTTGTAGAGTTAGACGATTTACTACCATTTTTTCTTGTTTTTTGAGATAGACCGGTAGAGCTATAAACTTCCCTCTCAGGACTGCTTTCGCTGCGTCCCATAGGTTTTGAATTGTTGTGTTTTCATTGTCATTAGTTTCCAGGATGTTTTTAATTTCTTCTTTGATCTCATTGGTAACCCAATCAATATTTAATAACATGCTATTCAGCTTCCAAGTGTTTGAGTATTTTGGATTGTTTTTATTGTAGTTTATTTCTAATATTATGCCATCGTGGTCTGAGAAGATGCTTGGTATGATTTCAATCTTCTTGAATTTGGGGAGACTTTTTTTGTGACCCAATATGTGGTCTCTTTTTGAATTTGTCCTATGAGCCCTTGAGTACAATGTATATTCCGTGGTTGTGGGGTGAAGTGTTCTGAAGATGTCAATTAAGTCCATCTGATCTAGTGAGTTATTTAGGATTGCTGTTTCTTTGTTGATTGTTTGTCTAGAGGATTTATCCAGTGATGGCAGTGGTGTATTAAAGTCCCCTACTGATTGTATTGTTGGCGATCTCTCCTTTGATACCTTCCAGGAGTTTTTTACGTATTTGGGTGCTCCTGCATTGGGTGCATATATGTTTACTAGGGTTATATCTTCTTGTTGTATTGATCCCTTTAGTATTATGAAGTGGCCTTCCTTTTCTCTTGTTATGGCCTTCACTTTGAGGTCTATTTTGTCCGATATAAGTATTGCTACCCCAGCTTTCTTTTCCTTTCCATTTGCCTGAAAGATATTTTTCCATCCCTTCACTTTCAATTTGTGTGAGTCCCTTCTAATGAGGTGTGTCTCTTGTATACAACAAATGTATGGGTCATGTTTTTTTATCCATTCAGCCACTCGATGTCTTTAGGTTGGAGCATTTAGCCCGTTTACATTTGAAGTTATTATTGAAAGGTACTTGTTTGTAGCCATTTCTTTTTTTGTGTGGCTGTTTTCTTTCTTAGCTTTTTATTTCTTCTTTTTACACTAGTCCGTTTAGCAGTTCTTTCATTGCTGGCTTGGTGTTGATAAACTCCCTTAGCCTTTTTTTTTTATCTGTGAAGCTTCTTATTTCCCCTTCAAGTTTGAATGATAGCCTTGCTGGATAGAGTATTCTTGGATTCAGTCCTTTGCTTTGCATCACTTTGTAAATTTCCGTCCATTCTTTTCTGTCCTGATATGTTTCTGTTGAGAAATCATTTGATAATCTAATGGGAGATCCCTTGTATGTAACTTTCCGTCTCTCTTTTGCAGCCTTTAATATTCTCTCTTTGTCCTGAACACTTGCCATGGTAATTATGATGTGTCTTGGTGTGGGTCTTTTCAGGTTCACCTTGCTTGGGACTCTCTGGGCTTGTGTGACTTTTTTCTCTCCCACCTCAGGGAAGTTTTCTGATATTATTTCTTTGAATAGGTTTTCTAATCCTTGTTCCACTTTCTGTTGTTCTGGCACCCCTATTATTCGTATGTTGTTTCATTTCATGTTGTACCAAAGCTCCCTTAGAATCTCCTCCTGTCTTTTAATTTTTTTCTCCAATTGAAGTACAGTTTGGGTGTGTTTTGCTTCCTTGTCTTCTAATTCACTAATTCGGTCTTCCGCTTCTCCTAGTCTACTGTTGATACTTTCAATGGTGTTTTTTATTGCAGCTATATCTCTCTTCATTTCTTCTTGGGTCTTACTTAAGTTGTTGATTTTTTTCATCTGTTTCTTCTAGCTTCTTGAATATGTTATTGATTTTTTCATCTGTTTCTTCTTGCTCCTTGCATAAGTTGTCGATTTTTTCCTCCATCTGGTTTATGCATTCTAGGATCCTTATTCTGAATTCTTTTTCTGTCATGTTGCATGCCTCTATATCACTTAACTGCTTTTCTGGCTAGTCCTCCTTTTCTTTCCTTTGGGGATTTCTTTGTCTACCCATGTTTTATCTCACTGACATATATAGATATTGAGTCGTTCAGTGGCTATTCCCTAGGTGGCAGTGGCTCCTCGGGCTGTGGTTGCTCCTTGGGTGGTTGTGGTAGCAGCTGCTCCTCTGTTGGTAGCAGGTCCTCTGGTGGGTGCTGTTCACAGGTGTTGTGACTCTTCTGGCTGGTGGTGGGAGGCTTCACACACAGCAGCTATTCCTCAGACAGAGCATGTGGTGATCAGGAGGCCGCTGTTGCTTGGATCTGCTTTCTGTGGGGAGAAGCAGGGCTCCTCTGAGTTCACGTAGTCGCGCTCCTTGAGAGCCTTTGTTGCCGGGTTAGTAGCCAGTCTCTGGATGCCGGTAACAGCCACTCAAGATGGCATGGTCTCCGCGGCCGAGCTGGTGCACCTGGAGAGGTTTTAGCCTCAGCCTCTAACCGTTCCCTTTTTCTAGGAGTTCTCTGTCTTTCCTGGCTGCAGACTGTCTCTCAGCTGAATCTCCTCTGCTTATCCGGACTGTATGTTACCCGTTTCAGCTGCTCGCCCTTATCTGCTCCGGAGAAGGCACCGACACGTCCGTCTAAACCTCCGCCATTTTCTTCCTCCTACTTCATGGCTGTTTTTGTACAAAGAGCCAGAAAAAAAAATAATAAAGTAGACAGTTTTGAAGTTTATTTAAAAGATGATAATGAAGAAAAAAAAGAGTATTGTGACAAAGATTATATGTGGCCCACAAGGCCTCATGTATTTACAATTCATTTTTTTAATTTAAATTTTTATTTTTGAAACTATTGCAGATGTCCTCCACTTGCCCCCCACCTTGTCCACCTCCATCCAATCCCCACCCCGCCTTGCTTGAGCCTCGCCACACTATTGTCTGTGTCCATGGGCTATGTATTTATGTTCTACTGCTAATCCCTTCACCTTCCTTTATCCAGTTACCCCCAAACCCCATCCACTCTGACATTTATCTCTTCCATGTAAACATGCCTCTGGTTCTATTTTGTTTGTTAGTTTATTTTGTTCATTACGTTCCACATATTAGTGAGATCATGTGATACTTGTCTTTCTCTGACTGGCATATTTTGCTTAGCATAATACTCTTTAGGTCTCTCCTTGCTGTCTCAAAGAGTAAGAGATCTTTTTTTTTTTTTTTTTTTTTTACAGCTGCATAGTAATTGTACCACATATTTTTTATTCACTCATCTACTGATGGGCACTCATTTGCCCAGTTTTTAATTGCATTGTTTGTCTTCTTGGCATTGAGTTGTATAAGTTCTTTATGTATTTTGGAGATTAACCCCTTATCAGATGAATCATTGGCAAATATGTTCTCCCATACAGTGGATTCCTTTTTTATCTTGCTGATGGTTTCTTTTGCTGTGCAGAAGTTTTTTTTTGTTTGATATAGTCCCATTTACTTATTTATTCCTGTCTTTCCCGTGCCATTGGATACATATTGGCAATAATATTGCTCTAAAAGATGTCTGAGATTTTACTGCCTATATTTTCTTCTACAATTTTTATGGTATTGTGACTTACATTTAAATTTATTTTTCCATTTTGAGTTTATTGTGTATGGTGTAAGTTAGTTGAAATTGCATTATTTTGCATGTTTCTGTCCAATTTTTCTAACATTATTTTATTGAAGAGACAGTTTTTGCTCCCTTATATTCTTTTGCCTCCTTTCTAATTGAGTATAATGGCTTGGATCAATTTCTGGGATCTCTGTTGTGCTAGTACCAGGCTATTTTGAATATAGTGGCTTTGTGGTGTAGTTTCATATTCAGTATTGTGATCCCTCTAACTTTGTTCTTCTTTCTCAAGATTGCTCAGACTATTCTGGGTCTTTTTTTGGTTCCATGTAAATTTTGGGAATATTTGTTCTAGATTTGTGAAATATGCTATTAGTATTTCTCAAGTACAAGTCTTTTACCTCCTTGGTTAAGTTTATTCCTAGGTATCTAATTTTTGTTGTTGTTATTGTTGCAATAGTAAATGGAATTGTTTTTGTTAGTTTCTCTTTCTGAGAGTTTATTATTGGTGTATAAAATGCTACTGATTTCTGGATATTAATTTTGTATACTGCTACTTTGCCAGAATCATTTATTAGATCTGGTCGGTTTTTGGTAAGGCCTTTATGGCATACTACTAGTATGTACAATATCATGTCATCTGCTATTAATGACAGTGTTACTTCTTCTTTTCCAATTTGGATGCCCTTATTTTTTTTTCTTGTCTGATCACTGTGGTTAAGACTCCCAGCACTATTTTGAATATACGTGGTGAAAGCAGACATCCGTGTTTGTTATTGATCTTAAGGGAAATGCTTTTACTTTTTGCCCATTGAGTATAATATTGGCTGTAGGATTTTCAGATATGGCCTTTATTATGTTAAGGTCTGATCACTCTATTTCCACTTTTCAGAGTTTTTATCATTAATGGGTGCTGCACTTTATTGAATGCTTTTCTGTGTCTATTGATATGATCTTGTGATTTTTATCTTCCATTTTGTGTATGTGATGTATCACATTAATTAATTTGTGAATATTGTACTAGCCTTGCATCCCTGGTATATATACTACCTGGTCATGGTGTATGGTCTTTTTAATATATTCCTGAATTTGGTTTGCTAATAATTTGTTGAGGATTCTAGCATCTATGTTCATCTGGGGTATTGTCATGTAATTTTCTTTCTTTGTAGTGTCTCTATCTGGTTTTAGAGTTACGATAATTGTGGCTTCATAAAAAGAATATGGAAGTCTTACCTCCTCTTGAAATTTTTGGAATAGTTTGAGGAAGATAGGTGTTAGTTATTCCTTGAATGCTTAGTGAAATTCACCTGTGAAGCCATTTGGTCCAGAAACTTTGTTTTCTGGAAGGTTTTTGTTTTTTTGTTTGTTTGTTTTTTCTGCTTCAATTTCATTAGTTGTTATTGGTCTATTGAGGTTTTCTGATACTTGCTGATTCTGTTTTGGAAGATTGTATGTTTCTAGGAATTTGTCCATTTTGCCAAAGTTGTCCAGTTTGTTGGCATATAGTTGTTCATGGTATTTTTGTTACGGTCCTTTGTATTTCTCTGATGTCAGTTGTTACTTCTCTTTCATTTCTGATTTTATTTATTTGGGTCCTCTCTTTTTGTTTCTTGATGAGTCTGGCTAAATGTTTGTCAATCTTGTTTATCTTCTCAAAGAACCAACTCTTGGCTTCATTGAATTTTTGTATTTTTTATACTCTATTTTGTTTATTTCTGTTCTGACATTTATCATTCCTTTCTTCTGCTCACTCTGGGCTTTGCTTGTTGTTCCTTTTCTGTTTCTTGAGATTTTTTTGTATTTCTTGAGGTAGGCCTGTAATGCTATGAACTTCATCTCAAGACTGCTTTCACAGTGTCCCATGGGGTTAGGATTGTTGTATATTCATTTTCATTTATTTCCAGGTAAGTTTCCCCCCTGACCCCCCCCCCCCTTGATCTCCTTGGTAACCAGTTCATTGTTTAATAACATGCTATTTAGCCTCCATGTGTTTGAGGGTCTTAGAGGGGTATTTTTAATATATATTTTTTATTGTTTTCAGAGAGGAAGGAAGAGGGAGAGAGAGAAAAACATCAATGATGAGCGAGAGTCACTGATTGGCTGCCTCCTGCACGCCCCCTACTGGGGATCGAGCCCACAACCCAAGCATGTGCCCTTGACCGGAATTGAACCTGGGACCCTTCAGCCTGCAGGCCGGCACTATATCCACTGAGCCAGATCGGCTAGGGCTAGAGTTTTTTATTGTAGTTGATTTCTCATTTCATACCATTGTGATCCTAGAAGATGCTCGGTATGATTTCAATCTTCTTGAATTTATTATCACTTATTTTGTATCCTAACATATGATCTGTCTTTGAGAATGACCTATGTGCATTTGAGAAGAATATATATTCTGTTGCTTTGGGATGAAGTGTTTTGTACATATCAATTAAGTCCATCGGATCCAGTGTGTGTTGTGTAAGATTGCTGTTTCCTTGTTGATTTTTTTGTTTGGAAGATCTATCCAATGATGATATTGGGGTGTTACAATTCCCTACAATGACTGTGTTGCTGCCTGTCTCTCCCTTAAAGTCGACCAAGAGGCCTTTTTTACATATATATTCAGGTGCTTTTATACTGGGTGCATATCTGTTTTTAAAGGTTATGTTCTGTTGTTGGATTGATTGCTTTAGTATTATGTAATGACTTTTTGTCTCTCATTATTGCCTTTGTTTTAGTCTATTTTGTTAGATATGAGTATTGCTACCTCAGCTTTTTTGTTTTTATTTGCATGGAATTTTTTTCTATCCTTTCACTTTCAGTCTGTGTAAATCTTTTGTTTTGAGGTGGGTTGCTTGGAGACCAACAGTGGGGAGAAGAAAGTCCCAGTTTCTGCTGCGGGAGCCGTGCACCCATGATTGGATACATGTGTATCTAGCAGCAGCTCACAGAGGCGCCCAGGAGCTGCCTGCTAGGGCAGTGGGCTCAGAGAGGCCCACGTGCTGGAGCAGTGCGACCATGGTGTCCAGCAGCCAGGGAGGGAAAAGTCCCAGTATCTGATGAGGGAGCCATGTGCCCTGGAGGTAGACGTCTTGGGGTCTGTAGGTCTTTGGGCAAGGCAGCATGACTTTGGCTGGAGTGGCTGCAGGGTACCAGGCACTGTCCAAAGCCAGTCTGGGTGGCAGTGAGTCTGGGTTCCTAGTGGAGGCCACTCTCCCCTTCAAGATGGCATGGGCTCTGTGCCAGAGCCCTGCAACCGGGGGGTGCCTGCAGTGGTGTCAGGGGATTCCTGTCCAGGAGAGCCTGGTCTGCCAGCCCCTGATACTCTTGCAGGATCTAACTGTCCCTCACTCACATACACACATCACACATGTCCATTCATGCCCCTTTCATCCCTCACTCACTCACACCCTCTCCCTCACCTCCATCCTGCCAGCTGCCATCTTTAGATCATTCTTGCCTTCAGTTTTAAATGATAGTCTTCCTGGATAGAGTAGTCTTGATTTTAGGTCCTTGCTTTTCATTACTTAGAATACTTCATGCCAATTCCTTCTGGCCTAACGTGTTTCTCTTGAAAACTAAACTGACTGCATTATCCTTATAGGTAACTAAGTGTTTCTTCCTTGCTGCCTCTAAGATTATCTCTGTGTCTTTAACCTTTGCCATTTTAATTATGATATGTGTTGTTTTGTGTCTTTTTGGGTTCATCTTTATTGAGACTCTTGGGGCTTCTTAAACTTGTTTTCCTTTTTCCCTTCACCAAGTTAAGGAAGATAATTTGTCATTCTTTGTCCAAACAGCTTTTCTATCCCTTGCTCATTTTCTTCTCCTTCTGGTACCTTATGATATGGGTATTGTTATGGTTCATGTTGTCCCAAAATTTCCTTAAACTATCCTCATTTTTAAAAATTCTTCATTCTCTTTGTTGGTCTGATTGTTGGTTTTTTTTTTTTCTATTTTGTCTTTCAAACTGCTGATTCAATCCTCTGCTTCATACAGCCTACTTTTAATTCTCTCCAGTGTATTCTTTTTAAAAAAAAAAAATTATTGTTGAGAGTATTACAGATGTCCCTCTTTTTCCTCCCCATTGCCTTCCTCCACCTAGTTCCCACCCTGTGCCAGGCCTTCACCACCCTACTGTCTATGTCCATAGGTACTGCATATAAGATCTTTGGTTAGTATCTTTCTACCCTCTCATTCCTCGTCCCTCATGTCAGTCTGTTCCATGTTTCTATTCCTCTGTTTCTATTTTATTCATCAGATTATTTTGTTCATTAGATTTCTTTTTTTTATTTTGATTTTTAGATTCAATTGTTGATAGATATGTATTTATTACCACTTTATTGTTCATATTTTTAATTTTTTTCTTCCTCTTCTTCCTCTTCTTAAAGAGTACCCTTCAACATTTCATGTAGTACTGGTTTCTTCCAGTGTATTCTTGATGTCAGATACGGTATTCTTCATTTCTGACTGGTTCTTATTTGTGGTTTCCATGTCCTTTTTCAAGCTGATGTAGTTCCTTGCAGTTTCCATTAGGTTTCTTGTAGTTATCACTAAGTTCCTTGAGCATCCTTATAAGCATTAATTTGACTCTGTGATAAATTGCTTGCCTCCATTTCATTTAGCTGTTTTTTTCTGAAGATTCTTCCTTTTCTTTTATTTGGTGGTTGTTTCTTTGTCTCCTCATTTTAGCTGTCTCTTTGTATTTGGTTCTATGTATTAGATATCACCGCTATGACTCACAGTCTTCATATGGTGACTTTATGTAGTGTCTGTCCAGTGGGACCCAATGATGTAGTCCTTTTGATCACCTGAGCTGGATTCTGTATCACTGTACCTCATATGGGTCATTTGGACTCTCCTGTTGTAATTTGGTCTTGATTGTTTTTATCCCATTCATGGGTGGGATCTCTCCTCAGAGTCACCAGGCTGACTCTGACCATGTCATGCAAGCTGTTTTATAGAACAAAGGAAAACAAAAATAAAAACATACAAATGCACACAACAGTAATTACAAAAATAACCACAAAAGAAAAAATAGAGAACAAGAATAATAAAAAGTTTTTGAAAAAAAAAATAATACGAGAAGGAAAAAGGGGAAGAAAAATGAATATGAAAGGAAAGAAGGGAGAGAAAAAAAATAGAAGAATAAAGAATAGCGGGCCTGGCTGATGCAGTTCAGTGATTAGAGTGCCAGCCCCTGAAATGAAGGGTTGCAGGTTCGATTCCTTGTCAAGGGTACATACTTGGGTTGTAGGTTCTATGTCTGGCTCTGGTTGGGGCTCATTCAAGAGCAACCAAATGATGTTATCTCTTTCACATTGATTTTTCTCTCTCTCTTTCCCATTCTCTCCCTCACTTTCAATCTCTTTCAGAGATGGAGAGGCATTGATTGGACTGTCGGGCCTTGGAGGGAAGGTAGGGGGAGGGTGGGGGTAAGGGGGAGAGATCAACCAAAGGACTTATATGCAAGCATATAGGCCTAACCAATGGACACGGACAACAGGGGGGTGAGGGCATGAGTGGGGGGGGGGAGGGTAATGTGGGGATAAGGACACATATGTAATATCTTAATCAATAAAAAATATATATAAAAAATAAAAAAATTAAAAAAATCAATAGAAAAAAATATCCTCTGGTGAGTATTAACAAAAACTAATGATTAGCAAAAGAAAAATGGTAAAAAAGAAAAGAAAAAGATTAAAAGGAAAAAAGAAGAGAAAGAATAATACTAATTAAGAAAAGGGGAAAAAAGAGGAAAAAGAGAGTAAGAAAAGGAAAGGGAAAAATAAGAGATGAAAGAAAAGAGAAAATAATAACAAAGCAACAATAAAGAAAATAATGAAAAAAACGAAACAAAAAATAGAGTAGAGTTTTTCTTGGCCGAATTTAGGTCCTGCTGGGATCTCCCTTTGGAACATGCTCTTACGTTCTGAGGCTTACTGTTTTCTGTGCCAATTCTGGGCATCCAAGGAGGTTCTTTGGTGAAAGCCAATGTCAGAAACTGTCCACATTTGGCTCTCAATAACCTGTTGAACCTTTAAGTGATCCACAGTTCATGGCTACTTTCTCCGCTGGCTTTGGCTGTGCATGGGAGGGGCCAAGCTGCACTCCAAGACTGGCTTTAGAGCAGGCCCAGGGGCAAGTCAGAAAACATTCCAAGGCACTTTGGGATCCGCCTCTGCCCACCTCTGCCTGTTGGTTGGCTGTCAGACCCAGTCACTTAAAGGCCATTTCTGAAAATGCTTTTGGCAGAATCAGGAGAATGGAGTCTCTGGGTCTACCATGATGGTGAAGTGCTGTTCAGATTTTAGGGAAGATGGTGTGTGTGTTCCCCTATTCCAGAATCACATGTCTGAGTCTGGCTCTGGTTGAGTCAGAATATTTTTCTGACCTTGGCAGGGCAGGTCCCCTTGTATGCAGCTGGTGGGGTCTGTTAGAAACCAGGAGTTCCTATCAGCTCTCCCTTGAGGGGGAAGTGCTAGTCAGGTTCCTGAGAAAGTAGGTGTAATGGCTCCACTCCAAAGCTCATCACTGACAGCCCTTTAGCTTGCCCAGACCTGTGAGTCCAGCCTCTGCTGCTGCCTCCTCAGCAGGGATTGAGAATCAAGGTAGGGTGAGCTGTATCCTCAAGGGCAGTGTAATTGCCTTTCTCCAGACGGCTGCTGGGAGGGGCTTGTGCCTCTCATGGAAAATGGCTGCTGAGATATTGGGGGCGGGGGATAACTGATCACAAGGATCCTGGCAGCTGATCTCCCATGCCTCCTTCCAATGTCTCCCATCCCTGACTCTCCTCAGGCGACTCCAGTCTGAAACACCCTCACTCTGCCAAAGCCCAGGGTGAGTGGCTGTAAATGAAAATCCTGTTCCCTGGCCCTTAGGAACAAAAGTGGCTTTGTCTCTGGCAGGCTGCATCTCTCCCTGGTGTATAGATACCCCGTTTTCATTGCTGGATGTTATGTGGGTAGCTATTCCCAGTTCTAGGCTCCAGCCCAGCCTGGAGTCCAGGCCTCACTCTTCTCAGGGGGATCCCACCTGGAGCAGAGATATCTCTCTGAAACCTCAGCCTGCCCCCAGTAAGATTTGGACCAGCCTATCTCCCAACCTGGCCTTTCCTACCAGTCTCCAGGTGCTTTCTGCCCTTCTTGGTTTAAAAGTCTCTCCTTCAGGTAGTCTTCAATTGGTAATTCAGGGTGAATGTTCCTCAATTTAGTGTTTTTTAAAATATGTTTTTATTTATTTTAGAGAGAGGAATGGAGAGGGAAAGAGAGAGAAACATTGTTGAGAAAGAGAAATATCAACTGCTTCCATTATGCCCCTACTAGGGATTGAGCCCAAAACCTTGGCATATGCCTTGACCAGGAACCAAACCGCCCCATGCATTTGACAACACTCAACCAATTGAGCCAAACTGGCAAGGGCCCCAATATGGTTTTATTTCCATTTTGGTTTTCAGAGGAATGTGAGAAAGATCAATCTACTCTGGTTGCCATATTGAAACTCCTACAGTTCATTCTTATACAGCAAAAGTTTGCTGTTCCTGTGCTCTGCTAACCCTTGTAAGAAAACATATTCCTTTAGTAAAAGTTGAGACCTACTGATCTTTACAGAAGGAGGACATAAAGTCAGTGAGTTGCAGAATGAGAACAGTGAATTCGGAATTCCTGTGGTAGAATTCTTGGTATTTGCAAATTTATAATTAGGGACTGATTTGACTCTTTGTAGAGAAAGTTTCTTGGGAAGATAGGAGATTTATCCTTCAGTGGTGGGATCAAAGGCAGCTGGGTTTTCAGATGTTTATGTGCCAATTTAGCATTTAGAGATAGGATATATAAACAAAACATATTTCTGTTTTAAATCCATGGTTTGTATTTGAAAGAAAAATTAGATCAGCACTAAATACTAATAAATTCTGCTCTCATATCAACTATTTGGATAAAAAAATGGACTCTTAAATAATGCATTTCCCTGGCAGAACTGTTGAGTGCATTCATAACAGAGACATAGCATGTTTTGAACTTTCTAAATAAATTGACTTCTTGATTTTTGGAGAAATTCTGATATTTGTCTGAATTTTTGTAGAGAGTTTAATAGTTAGCTACTTCAATATTTATTAAATCCTATACTAAATGATAGGCAGTTTACAGGATATTGTAAAGATGATTACAGAAGTTTTTGTTGTTTTTCTGATGTGATTTTCATTGATAAATGGTTGTTCTAATCTACCACACTATAGATGCATTGCATGTTTCTTGTTCATTCAAACTGTATTAATCTGTTTTCTTTTTCTTTTTTAAAAAAAAATATATTTTATTGATTTTTAACAGAGAGGAAGAGAGAGAGATAGAGATTTAGAAACATCGATGAGAGAGAAACATCGATCAGCTGCCTCCTGCACATCTCCCACTGGGGATGTGCCCACAACCCAGGTACATGCCCTTGACCGGAATCGAACCTGGGACCCTTCAGTCCGCAGGCCGACGCTCCATCCACTGAGCCAAACAGGTTTCGGCTTAATTTGTTTTCTAATCTGTAATCTGTAATCTATTAATAGTCTAACTAACACAGTGGCTATGGAGGTTACATTTGGCCACACTTGAGCTTCCATTGCATTTCTTTGATATAGATTAGTTTTGGTAGTGTTTGATGGGTGTTTGTTTTTCAAGCCAATTCCCCCTATCATCTCACTTTATCATTTCAGTTATTGTGGATAGATTGGATAAGGTACTAATTATAGTTGTTTAAATTATAATTTTGTTTGGTTAGAAAAGTTCTGCCTTCTCTTATTTCATTTTTCCTTTTACTTAGGTGACTTAGACTGTTAAAAATTTTTATTTTGAATATTTTTGTCATTTTTCTGTTTGGAAGATTAGGGACTGTGCATAAGGTTGAACTCTTGTTTTTAATTATAGGAATTTCCAAACATACACAACAGGAATCTAATTTTAACAGTCATCACATATGGCCAGTCTTGTTTCATCTTTATTCTCCTTCTCCATTGCCTTCCATCCAACCCCAAATAATGTTGAAACAAATTGAAAACACTGTATCCTTTAATTGTGTAAATACTTTTGTACCTGTCTCTAAATTATATGGACTTTAAAACAATCAATATCATTAGCATGTTAAAAATTTAGTAATATCTGAATATCAACAAATATCCAATTAGTGTTCAGATTTCCTTAATCTTCTCATATATCCCTTTTGCAGTTAGTTTTTCAAATTACAACCCAACAGAAGTCCATGATTTACCTTTGGTTGAATTATCTCTTAATTCTGTTAATATATGTAACAGTTTCCCTTCCTTTTTTTTCACATTTGTCATTGATTCTCTAGGTCAGGGGTGGGCAACCCCCGGCACGCGTGCCAAACATGGCACGCCAGTAACTTTTGCTGGCACGCGAAACCCTCTCTTATAATCTTCCATTTACAATTTTTTTCTTAATATCGACTTTCTTATTTTTCAGATAAATTCAGTGTAGGTGCATCTTAGATAAATAAATAATTTTACATAACAAGTTATCTCAAAGACCATAGACATGGATTGACAAGAGAAGGGAAGAGCAATTTCTATGCCTCTGCCTTAACTCTCCCTGCCTTCCTAGATCCGACCAGTGTTTTGGTTTCAGCCTCAGATGCAACGGGTTTTTGTTGACAAGATAATCGCCTCACCTACTTATTCAAAATTTAACTCTATAAAAATGAAACCTTCTTTCTCGCTTTGCCCACTGGTACTAAGGAAAGGGGAATAAATTTCTATGTTTCTCTTGGCAGCAAAAGTCCCACTGATAATATCAAACAGAGTCATAAAGTTTTCTGTCATACTATCAGTGTACATGTATACATTAAAAAATAAATGTATTTTTCATCATCGTATACTGTGTTTTTGTCGCTCGAATGAATTTTATTATTTCTTCAAGGTTCTTCACATACATACACCTTAAGAGATATCAAGTAGGCATAACATGTTCTCAAAAAATTAGGGTTGGCACGCAGAAGAATTTTGAGTCAGAGATTTTTCTGGTTTTGGCACGCACTCACAAAAAGGTTGCCCACCCCTGCTCTAGGTCAATTGTCTTGTCTTTTCATTTTAGATAAATTTATAGTGTGAATTTTAGTGAAACCTAAAGTATGTATATCAAATGTAGGTTAATTTTTTTGACAAGAACACTTCATAAATGGTGAGCAAGTTAGACTTTTGAGTTGGTTGGAGAGCTTGGGAGTGGTACATGTCAGCACTTTCTTCTTCTATTTCCCCCAATTGAGTAAGATTTATTTCTCATCACAGTAATGATACTGATTATCAGGTGAGAGGAAACAGGTGTTTATGTATAATGTTATTCAACATACCTTCATTTAACAAAATTACTTACTAGTATATATTTTTTTTTTTTGTAATTAGCAACAGTATTGGAACAGCAGGAGTCTTCATTTAGCATAAGATTGCCAGCCTACACTTTTTTAGTTTTGCCTTCTGAGCCATTGCATTAGGTAACATCTCTCTGCTCAAGGGTCTGGCCAACATTACTTTTCCTGTTAAGAATACTGAAATAAATCCTTGCTGTTAATTTTATATTGGAAATGGTAAGCATAAAATCTATTCAGTCAAAATCTAAACTTATAGCTAATTTTTATGATTTATATCGAAAAAGATAAGAAAGAAAGCTACATTTAAATAGTCATATTACAGAGAAAAGAAACTTTAAAAAGCATGTTCTTTACTTTTATAAAATAAAACTTAGTGTTCACTATTTCAAATTTTCTTCTGAATGGCAATATGTCAGATTTTCTTAATCAGGTACTGTTTGAAACATTACAAATCATTTTTTAAAAATAAAAAAATAGTAAATTGAAAAAGTACTCTTAGTATTTATTTACTTGGGGCCTGACTTCTTTATGAAAATGACTTATTTTTCCTTGAGTATTTATTTATTTATCAGAATGGTGAGAAATTTCTTAACAGAAAAAAAGTCATCTGAGAATGCTGATATTTATTTTCATGGAACTATTTTTCTTTTTGGGTTGACTAATGAATGTTTGACTGTACTCTTTATATATATTGCACTTATTTATGCTCTGTGGTTTAAATTATTTTCAAATTTTGATGATTACCTTGGGTTATATGCAATTGTTTTTAATTGATTTCTTTAATGCTACTTTATTGGCACTAAGTGCTGTTGTCAATGATTGTATACTGGTTAGGGGACACTTAAGACAGTCTGAATTTTTTTTTCTTATTTATAACAGGCAAATGAGAATCAAATCATATAGCTCTGTTCCAGTGCCCTGAATGTCAAAAAGATGTTAGTTTGGCTTTCTTAGTCCACTGGTCATCCTGTATACTCAGGTTAAAAAAAAAAAAGTCCTAGCACACTTGGCACTTGCTGATGCAGTTGTTTCTTTTATGTATTTTAAGACATGTCTTTTCCTAATAAGCATTTTCTTTAATAGTTTCTATAGGTATTTTGAAATGACTCCTTAAATCTATCTACTGCTCTACTAAGAGGGAGTGTTTTGTTAGACTGAAAATAATAATCCAATATAAAATGGGGATTGAAAGCTTTGTATTTATCAGGGCAGTGCTGACTCTGGTTCCTTTTATTTTATTTTTAAAGTATTACATATGTCTCCTTTTCCCCCCATTGACCCCTTCCTGGCCACTCCCACCCCCCAGGACAAGCCCCCACCACCCCAGTGTCTGTGTCCATTGGTTATGCTAACATGCATGTATTCAAGTCTTTTGGTTGAACTCTTACCCACCTGCCGCCATCCTCCCCGGCCTTCCGTCTGAGGTTTGATGGTCTGTTTGGTGTTTCTCTGTCTCTGGATCTATTTTTGTTCATCAGTTTATGTTGTTCATTATATTCCACAAATTAGTGAGATCATGTGATACTTATATCTTTATCTGACTGGCTTATTTCGCTTAGCATAATGCTCTCCAGGCCCACCCATGCTATTGCAAATGGTAAAAGTTCCGTTTTCATAGCAGTATGGTATTCCATTGTGTAGATGTACCACAGTTTTCTAATCCACTCATCTGCTGATGGGCACTTAGGCTATTTCCAAATCTTAGTTATTGTAAGTGGTACTGCTATGAACATAGGAATGCATATATCCTTTTTGATTGGTGTTTCTGATTTCTTGGGATATATTCTTAGAGATGGGATTACTGGGTCAAATAGGAGTTCCATTTTTAACTTTTTGAGGAAATGCCATACTGTTTTCCACAGAGGCTGAACCAGTCTGCATTCCACCACCTTTTTTTCCACATCCTCGCCAGCACTTGTCATTTGTTGATTTGTTGATAGCCATTCTGACAGGTGTGAGATGGTGTTTGCATCTCTCAGATGATTAGTGACTTTGAGCATGTTTTCATATGTCTCTTTGCCTGTATGTCCTCTTTTGAAAAGTATCTATTTAGGTCCGTTACCCATTTTTTTGATTGGATTCTTTTATCTTCCTTTTGTTAAGTTGAATGAGTTCCCTGTAAATGTTGGAGATTAAACCTTTATTGGAGATAACATTGGCAAATATGTTCTCCCATGCAGTGGGGTTTCTTGTTGTTTTGTTGATGGTTTCTTTTGCTGTGCAGAAGCTTTTTATTTTGATATAGTCCCATTTGTTTATTTTCTCCTTAGTTTCCATTGCTCTAGGAGCTGTATAAGTAAAGATGTTTCTTTTATTCTTTAAGAAAAAACACAAAGTGTTGAGGGTGATGTAAATGTTGCTTTTGTAGACTTATCATATACAAAAGTTCATTAATAGGAAGAAAAAAGTAAGATTCTGTTTCTAAGTATATGCTCCCAATTTATCATAACTTATTTTTTAAAATTAAGACCAGTCTCATGATTGGATCTTTTATTTTTGTACATGCTAGTGTTTTGAGTAATAGCATGTGATTCCAGACCTCATTGATGTGTGTAATAAATCAGTGATGATTTATAGGTGACAGTGAAGCTGGTTGATTAGATAATACCTAAGAGAGTCTATCTTTACAGATAAAAATTTTGTGTATTTTATGGAAGTGATTTTTTTTTAGGGTTGAAAATATTGTCAAGAGTGTGCTTTTCCAAAAACATCATTGCACTTTCTTACCAGTAAAATGATTTCTTTTCTGTGGTTCATCATTTGGCAGTAGTATAACCAGCTTGAGGTGCCTATTTATCCAACAGCTCTTTGTTTATCCTTATGTATATTAATAAACTGGAGCATTCCCATGGGTGCAAATGATTGTAAAGTGGGAGTATTTAACTTCTTTCTTGGTAAACCATCTTATGATATTTCCTTCTATCTTTCCAGATAAATTATTAGTCATAACTATAGCAACAAAAGAAAATGATGGATTTCATCGGTTTATGCAGTCAGCCAAATACTTCAATTATACTGTGAAGGTATGGTATAACTTTAATTCATGGAGACATTAAAATGTGTGCCTAAAGTACATTTTTATAACAATAGTAACAAGGGAAGTGTAATCCAAAGGAGGAAGGTGAAATTTGGTTACATAGTTGCTATTAAATTTTATATATACTTGATTGTTTTAAAGATAAATTTTGGCCTTATTAATACTCTGCCACTCAGACAATAATACTTGTTAATGCTTTGTATAAACATGTTTATAAAATAACAGAAAATATGTTTATACTAGTGTCCTGGTGCATGAAATTCGTGCACAGAGGGGGGGGGGCTCCTTCAGTCCAGCCTGCACCCTCTCCAATCAAAGAAACCTTGGGGGATGTCTGACTGCCGGTTTAGGCCCAATTCCTGTGGGATTGGGCCTAAACTGGCAGTTGGACATCCGTCTCACAATCTGAGACGACTGGCTCCTAACCGCTCACCTGCCTCCTGCCTGATCACTCCTAACTGCCCTCCCCTGCTGGCCTTATCTCACCCCCAACTGCTTTCCCCTGCTGGCCTGATCTCGCCCCCAACAGCTCTCCCCTGCCAACCTGATCTCAACCCCAACTGTTTTCCCCTGCCTGCCTGATCACCCCTAACTGCCTCTGCCTGCCTGATCACTGTTAACTGCCCTCCCCTGCTGGCCTGATCTCACCCCAAACTACCCTCACCTGCTGGCCTGATAGCCCCTAACTGCCTCTGCCTTGGCCCCCACCACCATGGCTTTGTCCGGAAAGAAGTCAGACATCTGGAAGATGGCTGGTTGACCCGGTCTAATTAGCATATTACCCTTTTATTAGTATAAATCAATTATATTGAATAGGATTGCTTAAATGGGAGGGGGGAAGAAGCCTTTTTCAGCAGGAGGAGATGCTCTTGGCAGATAAAAATACCTAGTCCCTATATCTGGACTGATAGCCAGCCATATGCACTATACTGCCAAACCGGTCATTAAAAAATTTAACTGCTTTCTTACACCTTACACCAAACAGCTGTTGATCTTAAAACCCTCCTCAGCCCCCACCTTAGGTTCTGCCTTCGAAGTTCACCCAGATTAGGTTCTGATTGGTTGGTTACTATGCCAGTCAGCATCAGAAGTTCCGCCTCCTAGGCAGCCATTGGCTCCTCACAGTTCACTCATATTTGGTTTTGATTGGTCAGTTTCTATGCCATTCAGCATCTCCAGGCCTATCTCTGGGCCTGATCAGAGAGGCGGGGCTGATGAGCAGCCCCCACGGAGGCCTGGAGAGAAAGAGAACTACAGCTGCTGGCGAAGTCCTGAGAGAAAGAGAGAGGCAACAGCTGATCAACAGCTGCCACGGAGGCTGCGGATCAGACCCTGCCTCTCTCCAGGCCTGATCCGCAGCCCCCTCAGCAGTCAGTGCTGGGTCGCCATGCCCTCAGCAGCGGCAGTCAGTGCTAGGTCACCACAGCCACCCAGCACTGACTGCAGGACTGACTTCCAGTGTTTGGTCAAGCCTTTGGTCGGTCGTTATGGACCTTGAGTTTTTATATATTAGGATAGGATGGTTCTCAGAGTTCATCAGCATCATCTGGGAAATAGAAATAATGACTTTCAGATGCCACCCCAGACCTGCCAAATCAGGAACTCTGGGAGCAGGATGTATAAGTCTGTGTTTTAACAAGCCCTCCATGTGATTCACATGCAGGGTCTAGTTTGAAACACTGATTTAGTGGAATGAAAGGAGAAAATTGAGCAGAATTGAGGCTACTATAGTGCACTGTACAGAGACTCTCTCAGATAGGCCTGGGCACGGTATTACTGAGGTATTGGAGAAGTCCAAGAGGGCTGTAGAATGAAAGTGTAATACTAATAAATCTTCAGGCCAGAGGCAGCCACTTTTTGTTGTTGTTGGTAATCCATACCAGAGGATATATTTTCCATTGATTTTTAGAGAGTGGAAGGATAGAAGGAAGGGACTGAAGGAAAGTGGGAGGGAGGAGAGAAACATTGATGTGAGAGAGACACATCGATTGGTTGTCTCCCGCATATGCCCCAACAGGGGATCTAAACTGCAACCCGGGTACATACTCTTGACTGGGAACTGGACTTGAAATCCTTCCATCCACAGGCTATCACGCTAACCACTGAGCACACCAGCCAGGGCAGGAGCCCACTTTTTTAAAAAATATCTTTTCATTGATTTTAGAGAAAGGGGAAGGAAGAGAGAGAGATAAGAAACATTGATGAGAGAGAAACAACATTGATTGGCTGCCTCCTGCATGCCCCCTACTGGGGATAGAGCTCACAACCTGGGCATGTGCCCTGACTGAGAATTGAACCAGTGACCTCTTGGTTCATGGGTCAGTGCTCAACCACTGAACCACAGAGGCCTGGCAGGAGGCCACATTTTAGGGCCAAAACTAAAATATCTATTAGACTAGCCTCAGTATGAATCCAGATTCACATTAATTTGTTTTCTTGGTTAGCCTTTTTCCTCCAACCTTCATGAAATGATAACTAGAGAAGTAAGGTTGAGAGCCCATGGGCTTTGCCAGCCAGATTTATATTTGGTTCAATGCTAAGTAAAATTGAAACTAATACTATTTATTTTCTAAATGTACTTTATCCTTTTCTTTTGTATTTATTTTTTTATTTCATTCCTCCTTAATTTCAAAAATCTCCAAGAATATTATTATTTTGGGAATTTCAGTCTTCAGATGAAACAAAGATACAAGGTTTATGTTTGTGTCACCTTTTAATTCAGGAGGGATCTACTTATTGAGAACAGCTCCAAGTTTAGTTCTGATAAATTGTGCTTAGGCAATTTCTTGCATAGGTGAATTACTGTTAAGCTTTTGAGGGTAATGTATAAAGAAGGGAATGCTTGATTGATGCCCCCACCCCTTATGTTTCCTTCATAAACCTATTCTGGTTCAGTAGGAAAACTGTCTATGGCCCTATCAGGAGTCACTGAGCTTCAAGGGCTTTCAGTGTTTCTCATACTGATTTCCTGCCCTATTGAAAAGTGTTATGGAAACTCTCTTCATTTTTTTTTAAATCTGGACACATAGAAATAAAATATGAGAAATAATTTCTGTGACGCCCCACCTCCCACCCCTCTCCCAGATTAGAGTCTACTTTGAAATGATAAAATTGGGAATAGTATTTTTATGGGGTGAAGACATTAAAGAATTATGATCTGACTAGGTATCACGTTGTTTGCTTTCTAGTTTCATGACTTAGTGAAATGTTTAAAAAGTGGTTACTGTGTAATACTATGCAAGTTACTGATGACTTACAGTTTTTATAGTACTATCATTTGAAATTTTGCTCAAGGATGAAATGTTGATTTTATTTATAGGTCCTTGGTCAAGGAGAAGAGTGGAGAGGTGGTGATGGAATTAATAGCATTGGAGGAGGCCAAAAAGTGAGATTAATGAAAGAAGTTATGGAACATTATGCCAGTCATGAGGACATGGTTGTCTTGTTTACTGAATGGTAAGAAAAATAACCTGTGATTTTTAAGTCTACATTAAATTATTTTTAAAAAGAGTTGAAATTCATATGTGTAGATTACATATTAAATAATTTTATTCACAAGGAATCATTGTTTTAAGAAGTAGGTTTTACTTATAATTATAAAACCATGGTCTGACATAGTTATGTAATATGATCAAATCTGATGAGTTACCATAAATACCAATGAGAAAACATGGCAGGAGCTAACACTTTTGGAAATTTGTGTTTTAATCTTGATTTAGAGAAAGAGTAAAGATCATGTTGAACTTTTCTATTGAGAGTAACTCAAGGGATTCTGGTCAACCAGGAGGAAGTAGTTCATTTAAAGTTGTAAGTGAGAAATAAGAAAACCTGTGTTTATTGAAAAAGAAAAGCCTTTCCAATGTGTAAATATCTTTTTATATGTGGCTCTACTTTGCTTCTATTTAATTTTGAGTGTCTACTGTCTTTTTTTACCTTCCTACATGTTTTTAATAATGTCATGAGGCACTAGTGGTTGCCACCTTTTTCCACTTTCTGTACCTTTTTTAAACTTTTATGTTTTGGTCATTGATTGCTCATTTGAAATGCTCTTGCACTTTCTCCTCTAACTTAGGAAAGTTTATTTATATCTCTACCACAATTTGAACATCTAAAACCACAACTGATTGCAGATGAAAGTAAGACTAATGCTTACTTAGTATACATGCAAATATGTAAATAGAAAAGGCATAAATTTTGAAAGTAAAATGTATGCAGTGAACTCCTAGTGCCATCAACACTTAAAAGTTTTGAAAGGGTCTATATACTTGCATCTCTAAAATTTTCCTAATAACTAGTACACACAAAAAAAATAAGTCCTGCTTATAGTTACCTATTCTTGCAATATGAGATGTAGCATAGCTGATGTTAGCTTGTGTATTGGGAATTTTTCTATTATTAAATATACTTTTACCCTTGGCAAAAGAGTAGGAAGCTTATAATGTGCTTAGGTTATATATTGAGTATGTTTTGGTTTAAAATTACTGTGGATTTCAAACAACCATTTTGGTAAGCTTGAACTTGCCACATGTAGATTTCGATTTTGACCTTGAGGTAGACTCTCCTTGTAAAAGTTACCTATCACATATTAGTGATGCTTTTAGAAAGAACTTTTGCTCTGTCTTTACCCTCCTATCCCATACCCTGTCCCCTTATCTAAGATTTAGACTTGAAATAAACTGGTTTAATAAGGGGCCAATGTGTTTCTAATAAGGGAAGTGACAAAGAAATACCTGGAGACTCCTTAAAGTTACATTTGTTTATTTAGATGATACTTTAAGACCCCGCTTGATAAAAAAAGACTGCAACAAAATTTTAATAGAAGGTCACTGTGTACCAGGCATTATTAGTGTTTAAACTATATTAGTGAACCAAATAGACAATATTTCTGACACCTTTTTCTGTAAGAATAGCAAGCTAACTGAAAACATGCAGCCTCACCCCAGCCAAGCTATTATCTAAGAAGAAAATCATTAACATTTTCTTTATCACCCATCTATGTTTTGGAAAAATCTAGCAATGAAGAGCAAGTAATCAAGGAAGAAAGGGGTGGATAGTTGGTGCCACTTTAGAGCTCTTTTTTCTCTATTTTTTAAAAAAATAACACCCTTTTTAAAAAATATGTTCAGAATGATTAATACAATTGAAAATTATTATGAATGAATGAGAAATGAATTAGGTTGTTTAATATAAGATACCCATTCTATTTAATATAATTGCTAATCTAATCAAGCTTACATCTGGTTGAGTTTAGAATTAAGAACACATTAATTTTAATAAATCAAACAAATTCCTATTTCTTACATGATTTATTTTGGACCATTCAACTGTGATAGTTTTATGAAAGCATGGGTAACTATTATATGAAAAAAATACAAATATTTATGTACTTAATGGTCTAGATAGGCTCCTTTAAACAACTAGAGGCCTGGTGCACAAATTTATACTCCAGTGGGGTCCCTTAGCCTGGCCTGTGGGATTGGGCTGAAACTGGATCTCCAACATCCCTTGAGGGGTTCTTGGATTGTGAGAGGGTGCAGGCCAGGCCGAGTGACCCCCACCGGTGCACAATCAGGGCCGGGGAGTGATGCGGGAGGTTGGCCAACCAGGGAGGGACCATGGGAGGGCTCCAGGGCATGTCCGGCCTATCTTGCTCAGCCCCAATTGGCCGGACGCAAGAAGCAAGCTAACCTACTGGTTGGAGCATCTTTCCCCTGGTGGTCAGTGCACGTCATAGTGACCGGTTGAGTGGCTTTAGCATATCATTAGCATATTACACTTTGATTGGTTGACTGACTGGATACTTAGCATATTAGTCTTTTATTATATAGGACTAGAGCCCCGGTGCACGAATATTTGTGCACTGGTTGGGGGGGGGGGTCCTTTAGCCCAGCCTGTGCCCTCTCACAGTCTGGGACCCCTTGGGGGATGACCATCTGCTGGCTGAGGCCTGCTCCCCAGGGGATTGGGCCTAAGCTGGCAATCAGACATTCCTCTGGCAGCCTGGCAGCCCTCAGGGGATGTCCACTTGCCAGCGGGGAGCACACCTAAGCTGCAGTGGGACATCCTTAGCGCTGCTGAGGAGGCAGGAGAGGCTCCCACCGCCACCGCTGTACTGGCAGCCATCAGCCTGGCTTGTGGCTGAGCAGAGCTCCCCGCTGTGAGAGTGCACTGACCGCCAGGGGGCAGCTCCTGCATTGAGCATCTGCCTCCTGGTGGTCAGTGTGTGTCATAGTGACCAGTCATTCCCAGTGGTTCTGCTGTTAGGGTCAGTTTGCATATTACCCTTTTACTATATAGGATAGAGGCCTGGTGCACGGGTGGGGGCCGGCTGGTTTGCCCTGAAGGGTGTCCCGGATCAGCGTGGGGGTCCTGCTTGGGTGCCTGGCCAGCCTGGGTGAGGGGCTGATAGCTGTTTTCATGCTGCCCACACACCCTTCAGGGTGGGGGTCCCCACTGGGGTGCCTGGCCAGCCTGAATGAGGGGCTGAGGGCTGTTTTCAGGCTGCCCGCACACCCTTCAGGGTGGGCATCCTCACTGGGGTGCCTGGCCAGCATGTATGAGGGGCTGATGGCTGTTTTCAGGCTGCCTGCACCCCCTTCAGGGTGGGGGTCCCCACTGGGGTGCCTTGCCAGCCTGGATGAGGGGCTGAGGGCTGTTTTCAGGCTGCCCGCACCCCCTTTAGGGTGGGTGTCCCTACAGAGGTGCCTGGCCAGCCTGGATGAGGGGCTGAGGGCTGTTTTCAGGCAGACCAAGCCTGCAACTGAAGCTCCCAGTCTCTCCTTTTTTCTTTTTTTTTTTTATTCTGGGATTTATCAATTTATCAATTGAAACTTTGTTGTGGCTCCAGCTCCAAGACTGGCTGGCTGAAAGCAGGTACCTGGGTTTTTTTTAGCTTCTATAATTGCAACATTGTTGCACCCGGAGCTCAGAGCTGGGCTGTGGCCGGTGGGGAACCTTGTCTTCCTCCATCGCCAGGGCAACCAAGCCTCATGTTCGCTTCAGCTGTGTGGCTGCCGGCCGCCATCTTGGTTGACAGTTAATTTGCATATCACCCTGATTAGCCAATGGGAAGCATAGCGGAGGTATGGTTAATTATCATGTTTGTCTATTATTAGATAGGATTATGTAGGACTAGCCTCTAGTCCTACAATGAGATACCATCTCACACCTGTCAGAATGGCTATCATCAACAAATCATGCACCTTGAATTCATGCACGTTGAAAGGAACTTGGGCCGCGAGACTGCAGTGGATACACGGGCGGGTCTCAGCCCATCCTCCATGCCCCCACTCGGCCCTTCTTTCTGCAACCCCTGGTCCTCTGTCTGCCTCCAGCCCCACTCCCACCAATGGCACTCCCATGCGCTGACAGCGCCTGGCCCACTTGCACCCGCTGACAGCACCAGCAGCGGGTATGAGCAGGGCCGGCGCCGTATGTGACTGTGAGTGGCAGCTGCTGCCCAGTCGCCCCACAGGAGCAGGGGTAGTTGAAGAAGCCCTCAGGGGTGATCAGAGCCAGCAGCCATCACTTGCACCCGCTGACTACGCCGAGTGATCGGGACCGGTGCCAGGCATCGGCAGTGGGTGAGAGGGGCAGCTCTGCCGCCAGCTGTAAGTGTGAGTGGGGCCAGCACTGGCAGAAGGTGCGAGCACTGGGCAGGACCGCAGCCGGCGGGAACAAAGAATTTTCAGTAACCACCAGAGGCTCCCCCTGATGACAGCGACCAGTGACCCACCTTGGTCTGGTGCCCCCACTCATCTGCTCCATCTTGCCATGACCAATGCCTGCCATGTTCCATGCTTTGCCACCTGCTGCCAACACCTGCCATATTCCACCCATGCCCCAGGTGGTCAACGCACATCATAGAGACAGGTTGTTTGGTTGTTCAGTTGTTCTGCTGTTCAGTCTATTTGCATATTTGCCATTTATTATATAGGATAAGAAACCATAAACAATACTACAAGAAAGCCCACTGCATGGGAGAACATATTTGCCAATGCTATCACTGAAAAGGGTTTAATCTCCAACATTTACAGGGAACTCATACTACTTAACAAAAGGAAGATAAACAATCCAGTCAAAAGATGGGCAAAAGACCTAAATAGATACTTTTCAAGAGGGCATACAGAAGGCCAAGAGACATATGAAAACATGCTTAAAGTCACTAATCATCTGAGAGATGCAAATCAAAATGACAATGAGATACCATCTCACACCTGTCAGAATGGCTATCATCAACAAATCAACAAATGACAAGTGCTGGTGAGGATGCGGAAAAAAGGAACCCTCTTGCACTGCTAATGGGAATGTAGACTGGTGCAACCACTATGGAAAACAGTATGGAGTTTTCTCAAAAAATTAATAATGGAACTCCCATTTAAAACAATAATTTTTTAAAGTATAATTTATATACATGACACACACTAATTTTAAGTGTTAAATATATTAATTTTGGTAAATTTACAGAGTTGTGCAATTTCATCAGTACTCAATTTTAGAACATTTCCAAACTCCAGAGTGATTTCTTGAATCTCATTTAGATAGGCTTTTTTGAATTAATTTGAGCACAATTTTATTTGTTAAAACTCATATTTGTTTAAACTGCTTTAAACAAGGGCCTGGGCATTTTGAGTTGTATAATAAGGTACTTTTAGAATTATTTTCAAAAGCTTATATTCTTTTCTGCTAGTCACATTGATGACCGAATGACCTAATTATTATATAGTGACCAGGTTTTTAAATTTTATTTTTGTTATTTTTAAATATATTTTTATTGATTTCAGAGAGGCAGGGAGAGGGAGAGAGAGACAGATAGAAGCATCAATGATGAGAGAGAATCATTGATTGACTGGCTCCTGTACACCCCACACTGGAGATCAAGCCCAAAACCTGGGCATGTGCCATGACCGGGAATCGAACCATGACTTCCATGTTCATAGGTCGATGCTCAACCACTGAGTTATGTAGGCTGGGCTTCCTTATTTCTTTTTAATATGTCTTTATTGATTTTAGAGAAAGGAAGGGAGAGGGGTAGAGAGGAACACTGATGAGAGAGACACATGGATCACTGCCTCCTGCATGCCTCCTACCTGTGATTGAGCCAGCAACCCAGGCATGTGCCCTGACCAGAAATCTAACTGGCGACCTCTTGGTTCATGGGTGGATGCTCAACCACTGAGTAACAGCAGCTGGGCATGACCAGGTTTTTAAAAAGAATTATAGGTAGCCTAGTATGTAAAAAGAAGAGTTTGAGTAGTTGTGAATAAATTTGATACACCCTAAATATTCCTGCAAACTTATTCTGTGACTAGGGGCTCAGTGCACGAATTCATGTACCTTGAAAGGAACTGTGGGCCACGAGGCTTTGGTGGGCACAGAAGCGGGTCTCAGCCCATCCTCCATGCCCCTTTCTGGCCCCTCCCACCATGGCTCCTGGTCCCCTGTCAGCTGGAAGCCCTGTTCCTGCCAGCACCGGCCCTGCTTGCACCTGCTGCTGGCGCAGAGTGATTGAGGCTGGTGCCAGCAGTGGGTGGAGTGGCGGTTGCTGCCCCGATCACCCCTCAGGAACAGGGGGAGGTGGAAAAGCCCTCCGGGGGTAACAGGGCCAGCAGCCACCGCTGGCACCCGGTGACAGCATCAAGCGATTGGGACCAGCACTGGGCTCCAGGCATTGGCAGTGGGTATGAGTGGCGGCTCTGGCACCAGCTGCGGGTTTGAGCAGTGCTGGCACCAGCAGTGGGTGTGAGAGGTGGCTCTGGCACCAGTAAGGAGTGTGACCAGGGCCATTGCCGGTAGCAGGTGTGAGTGCTGGGTGGGACCACTGCATGTGTGAGCAAAGGATTTTCAGTAACCACCAGAGGCTCACCCCAATGACAGCAACCAGTGCCCCGCCTTGGTCTGGTGCCCCCGCTGACCTGCTCCACCATCCTGCCATGGCCGACACCCGCCATGTTCCACGGTCTGCCACCTGCTGCTGACACCCGCCATGTTCTGCGCGTCATAGCGACCAGATTGTTCTGTTATTTGGTTGTTCCACTGTACAGTCTATTTAACTATTAGCCTTTTATTATATAGGATGAGCACAGTAAAATAAATATAAACCAGCATAGTAGATCCTAAATTAAGTATGTGGAAGAATCCTTTTGGGCTTCAGATAAATGTCTAATAAAAATTTTGGTTATTTGTTTTATTCTTTTTATTTTAGAATTATGAAAATTCTTTAGAAGAAAAGTAGTTGAAATAAAGTTGGTGCAATTAGTTGAATATGAATATATACTGAGCAGACATTTATATATTTTTGGCAGCACTAAGTATTGCACCATTAATCAGAATACAAATATGCTCAATTTGAAAGACTCCCAATTTATAAAATATTTGAAAGACCTTTCACTGGTGGTTATTTGCCTCACCAAAAAGAGTATTTTTTTTTAATGAAACATCTACTCAAGCATTTTGGTGTATGAAACTCATAGTTCATTTAGATATTTGTTTAAAGATGATTAAATTAACATTGTAATTTATAGGCTATTGCTAACTAACGATAGCAGTAAAGAAGACTACTAGAATGTCACTTAAACTAGAATGGTAGTCAATGTTACAATACAAAAGTTAATGTAGAATTAAAATGAATATAAAATCCATTATTGTAGTTTTATGAGTGGCTCCGTTTTGGAAGATTGATCCAGGCTGAAAATCTTGGTCACACAAATATTTGCTGTTAGGGTGTGTACCTCATCACTTTGATTCTATATTGCTAGCTTTATTCACTTATCAAATTGAATTGTAATTGTTTGTATGTGTCAGACAGTGAAGCTGGGGTCTGTATCTGATTTGCATGTTGTCAGGGTAAAAGCAAGGAATCAGTAAGTATTAGGTAAATTGCAGTAAAAGAGGGAGAAATAAAGTGGATGCTTTGAAACAAAATTTAAAGATTGTTCTTCATTTGTTTAGAGAAATAAATGACTTACAAAAGCAGAAAAACATTAAAATTTTCTAACTCTCAGAGATTGAAATTATTTAAAAAGTGAATTTAGATTATAAACTATGAAAATAATGCTCTTTCATATCAGCCAGTATTCATTTCTTTTGGCTGGTAATTAAGTCATATTTTGCTTAAAAAGTGAGATCAGTGAGCACAAACTGTGATCCAGGCATTGAACTTATCACTGCAGAAAAAGAGATAAGCACAGCTTCCACCCTCAAGGAATTCTCATAACTATTCTGCAAACAAAACTGAGCAAACCTAATTTGGAAGAAAAATATAGGTTTTATTTATTTATTTTTATTTTTATTTTTTATTTTGTTTTATTGCTTAAAGTATTACAAAGAGTATTAGATATGTCTCCTTATCCCCACCCCCACCCTTGACATTCCCCCAGCCTCCACTACCCCCCAGTGTCTTATGTCCATTGGTTATGCTTATATGCATGCATACAAGTCCTTAGGTTGATCTCATACCCCTCCTCCCGCCCCCCAACCCTCCCCAGCCTTCCCGATATGTTTTTATTGATTTCAGAAAGGAAGGGAGAGGGAGAGAGAGATAGAAGTATCAATGATGAGAGAGAATCATTGATTGACTGCCTCCTGCATGCCCCCTACTGGCGACCAAGCCCAAAATCCAGGCATGCGCCTTGACCAGGAATCAAACTGCAATCTCCTTGTTCCTAGGTCAATGCTAAAAACTGAGCCATGCCGACCAGACAAAAAATGAAGGTTTTAAAATTGTTTGGAATTTTAGCATAATTTCCTTAGAATCACCTACCTTTAGAAAATTGTGAAAGTTGACTTTATTGAATTATTTTGCTAATTGTGAAAATCTGTTTATGATTTTCTTATTGTCATGAGTATAATTTATATGTATTATTCTTCAGCTCTTCAAATTTCTATCTTATTTTATTGTACAAAATAAATATTTTATGACTCTCATAATTCAGGATACATATCCAGTATGTGTACATTTTATATTGTCTTACACTAGAGGCCCGGTACACAAAAATTTATGCACTTGGGCCAGGGGGCAGAGGGTCCCTCAGCCCGGCCTGTGCCCTCTCGCAGTCTGGGACCCCTCGGAGGATGTCCACCTGCTGGCTTAGGCCCACTCCCCGGGGGATCGGGCCTAAGCTGGCAGTCAGACATCCCTCTGGCAGCCCAGGAGCCATCGGGAGATGTCCACTTGCCAGCGGGGAACAGACATGAGCTGCAGTCAGACATCCTTAGTGCTGCTGAGGAGGCGGGAGAGGCTCCCGACACCACTGCTGTGCTGGCAGCTGTCAGCCTGGCTTGTGGCTGAGGAGAGCTCCCCCTGTGGGAGCGCACTGACCACCAGGGGGCAGCACCTGCATTGAGCGTCTGGCCCCTGGTGGTCACTGTGTGTCATAGTGACCAGTCATTTCCAGTTGTTCTGCTGTTAGGGTCAATTTGCATATTACCCTTTTATTATATAGGATGGAAGCCTGGTGCATGGGTGGGGGCCGGCTGGTTTGCCCTGAAGGTCGTCCCAGATCAGGGTGGGGGTCCTGCTGGGGCACCTGACCAGCCTGGATGAGGGGCTGAGGGCCGTTTTCAGGCTGCCCACATCCCCTTCATGGTGGGGGGGGGTCCCACTGGAGTGCCGGGCCAGCCTGGGTGAGGGGTTGATGGCCATTTTAAGGCTGGCCATGCCCCCCAGTGACCCAAACTCCCAGGCTCTCCTTTTTTTTCTGGGAGTTATTTATCTTCTATATTTGAAACTTTGTAGCCTTGAGTGGAGCCGAGGGCTGGTGGGAAGCCTGGATTCCTCCATCATTGGGGCAACCCAAGCTTCCTGCTCACTCCAGCTCCATGGCCGCTGCAACCTTAGTTGGGTTAATTTGCATACTCGCTCCTGATTGGCTGGTGGGCATAGATTGTGGGTGTATTGGAGTGGCAGGGTGACAGAGTGATGGTTAATTTGCATCTTTCTCTTTTATTAGTGTAGACTAGAGGCCCGGTGCACAAAAATTTGTGCACTCGGGGTGGAGGGGGGGTCCCTCAGCCCAGCCTGTGCCCTCTCACAGTCTGGGATCCCTCAGGAGATAACGACCTGCTGGCTTAGGCCTGCTCCCGGGTGGCAGAGGGCAGGCCCAATCCCTAGGTGCAGCCCCTGGTCAGGCTCAGAGCAGGGCTGATTGGGGAGTTGGGGCGCCACCCCCTGTCATGCACAGAGCAGGGCGGATTGGAAGGTTGCAGTGCCACCCTCGGTCACGCTCAGGGTAGGGCCGATTGGAGGGTTGGGGCGCTTCCCCCTGTCCCACTCAAGGCAGGGTTGATGGGGAGGTGACAGTGCCGCCCCCTGTCACACACAGAGCAGGGCCGATCAGGGGTTTGCGGAGCTCCCCCTATCACTCACAGAGTAGGGCCAATAGGGGAGTTGGGGCACCGCCCCCTGTCACACACAGAGCAGGGCGGATCAGGGGGTTGGGGTGCTGCACCCTGTCACACTCAGGGCAGTGCCGATGGGGAGGTTATGGCTCTACCCTGTAACACACAGAGCAGGGCCCGTGGGGGGGGGTGCCACACCCTGTCACACACAGAGCAGGACTGATCAGGGGGTTGGGGTGCCGCATCCTGTCATACACAGAGCTGCAGGGTGATCAGGGGGTTGGGGAGCTCCCCCCTATCAGGCACAGAGCAGGGCTGATCAGGGGGTTGGGGCGCCTTCCCCTGTCACGAACAGAGCAGGGCGGATAGGGAGGTTGTGGCCCCACCCCCTGTCACACACAGAGCCGCAGGGCGATCAGGGGTTTTGGGCGCTACCCCGTCACGCTGATCACGGTGCTGGGAGGCCTCGCGGCTCCGTTGATCCCGGTGCTGGGAGGCATATTACCCTTTTACTATATAGGATAGAGGCCTGGTGCACGGGTGGGGGCCAGCTGGTTTGCCCTGAAGGGTGTCCTGGATCAGAGTGGGGGTCCCGCTGGGGTGCCTGTCCAGCCTGGGTGAGGGGCTGATGACTGTTTGCAGCTGGTCACACCCCCTTCAGGGTGGGGGTCCCCACAGGGGTGCCTGGCCAGTCTGGGTGAGGGGCTGAGGGCTGTTTTCAGGCTGGGGTGACTGAAGCTCCCAACCGCTCCTTTTTTTCTTTTTTTTTTTATTTCTGGGCCAGCTTTAGCTCTGAGTGTTGGCTCCAGCTCTGAGGCTTGGCTCCAGCTCTGAGGCCTCGGCTGCTGAAAGCAGGTGTCTGGTTTGTTTGGGTTCTATAATCAAAACACTGTTTCAACTCCAGCTCTGAGATCCTGGCTGGCTGAAAGCAGGTTTCTGGGGTTTTGTTTAGCTTCTATATTTGTAACAACGTTTCAAACTGCAAGCTCAGAGGCTGGCAGCGGCAGGCGGGTAATGTTGGCTTCTTCCATCACTGAAGCAAGCAAGCCTCATGTTTGCTTCAAGCTTCCTGGCTACCAGCCGTCATCTTGGTTGGCAGTTAATTTGCATATCACCCTGATTAGCCAATGGGAAGGGTAGCAGAGGTATGGCCAATTACCATGTTTCTCTTTTATTAGGTTAGATAGTTTATACAAAAGACAGAGTAAAAATTTTCTGAAAGCAGAGCTTTTCAAGTATGATGGCTATACTTTTAACACACTATGCCAGATTTATCTGATAGACTTCTCCATTCCTAAAATGATGACAAAGTTTGCAGACATAAAGAACCTTATCATTAGTGATGGACAACAGTTTATCCTATCTAATAATAGACAAACATGGTAATTGACCATACCTTTGCTATGCTTCCCATTGGCTAATCAGGGCAATATGCAAATTAACTGCCAACAAAGATGGCCGTTAACCACCAACAAAGATGGCAGTTAATTTGCATATGTAGGCACAATGCTGGGAGGTGAAAGGGGAAGGATGGAAGAAGCCACCTGCAGCTGACAGTAATCGGAGACCCAGGCAGCTGGCAAGAGCCGGGGGGCAGGGCAAAGGTGGCCCTGGGGGCAGACTTTGCCCTGCCCCCTGGCCTGATTGGAGAACCAGGCCGACTTTGCCCCATCCATGATCAGAGAACCGGGCCCCCATTGCCCCGATCTCCAGCGGTGATCAGAGAACCGGGCTGCCTTTGCCCCGCCCCCAGCCGGTGATTAGAGAAGCCGTGCGGGGCAGGGAAGAGGTAGCCCTCACCCCTACGTAGATTGCGAGCACCTTTCAAAATGCGTGGGTAAAACCCCTTGAGACCGGGTCCTGACCACCATGTAGATCGCAAGCACCTTTCAAACTGCATGGGTAAAACCCCCTGAGACCGGGTCCTGGCTGCCACATATATCGTGAGCACCTTTCAAACTGTGTGGGTAAAACCCCCTGAGACCAGGTCCTGACCGCCATGTAGATTGCAAGCACCTTTCAAACTGCACAGGTAAAACCACCTGAGACTGGGCCCTGACCGGTACGAGCCACAAGCACCTTTCAAACTGCGTGGGTAAAACCCGCTGAGACTGGGTCCTGGCTGCCACGTAGATTGCGAGCACCTTTCAAACTCCAAACCCCCTGAGACTGGGTCCTGGCAGCCACATAGATTGCGAGCACCTTTCAAACTGCAAATCCTCTGAGACCGAGTCCTGGCCACCACGTAGATCGCGAGCACCTTTCAAACTGTGTGGGTAAAACCCATGAGACCGGGTCCTGGCCTCTACGTGCTGCCACGTAGATCTTGGGCAGCCAGCAGCTGCCTCTTCCCTTCCCTCCCTTCCCCCCCCCCCACCTCCCCCCCCCCCCCCCCGCTGGTGATTGGAGAAGTACCTGTTTTGTTTTTTTTAAAGTATCTGTATTTTTAATAATTTCTTGACATGGTAAAAGAATTTTACATTACAATCCAAGGGTGGTGGGTAAGGAGAAGGAGCAGCAGAACAATCCAACAAATAAAAAAGGAAACAGAAATGCATGGTGGAAGGGATTTGAAGGGTGGGTAGGGGCATTGCCCAACTAAAATGCAATTGGTTTGTTACTGAGTACTATTCATGGGAAGACAGTATCCTGACTCCTTCTCTATACAGCATATTAGGAGTAAATATGATGTATTGAGGTGGAAATATGATTAGGGGTTGGAAGACAGACAGGGAAAGAAGAAGTCAGAAATAGACACTGAGAGAGTTATTGGCTGGCTGGCTGCAAATACTGACTCTCCAATAGTGATAGAATAAAAAGTGGGGGATATCTCTGGAAGATTCAAGAGATAGGGGGCAACTCTTCTATGGTTTTGACTTGCCCAGCAGATTCCCACATACACACATGTACATGCCTATGTTTGCATGCACACACATATACACATAACTGACTGCCCTCCCTGGAAGCACAGAAGAAGAAGAATCTGCCCACCTTTGGTCCAGGCCCAAGCGCCTGTGGCTGGCTGCAGCCCAGGAGACCGACAAGCCATCCACCCGAGGTCCCAGGGTGCAGCCACCCGGAGAAGCTGCCAGCCCTGTGGTCCAGGCTGCCAGCACCTGTGGCCAGGGAAATAGGTTCCCTCTTCTCCTACTTCAGTCATTACTTCAATATTCCCCTTCTGAATTTCTCTCCTGTGCTGCAACCCAACTCCACTTTTCATCGGAAGGATACAGAACAGAGAGAGCAGTGTTAAAAGCTTACATTTTTAAGCCAGTAAGTTTGGTACTTAAACATATAAATGGAAAACAGAGTCCTTAAGGTAACAAAGGCTACAAAAGACAGGGACAGCTCATGACCTATTATATCCAGCAATCCATATGGGGACTGAAAACTTTGTAATGATGACAATTAGTGAAGATATGAATCAACTAAAATAGTTGACAGGGACAATTCTTCCATCTTTGAAAATATCTACATCAAATCTGTTTAAATAGATTTTCATCTGCATAATATAACACATTCTGACAAGACCACCACCACCACCAATGTGGTCAGTGTTGTGCCGAAAAATGTTTAATAACTGAGGGATTTCCCCCCCCCCCAATTGCACAAATTTTTGTGCACCGGGCTACTAGTCCTATATAATAAAGAGATAATATTCTAATTAGACTGGACAGCAGAACAACTGTCCAGATGACCTTTCGGATGACTGTCCGGATGACCTGGATGAATCTGGGGCTGTGAGGTCCGAGCCCCTTGCACGAATTTTGTGCATCGGGCCTCTAGTTATATTATGATGAAGGAAAGCCAAAACACATCAAAGTTGTCTGTCTTTATACTGATTCCCCCCCTTTTCTTTGAAGGAAAGATTGAGTCATTAGCTGTTACTTAAATGTATCGCGCTGCCTTCTGGCTCATCCAGAATAGTGAAGTACTTCTAGAAGTTACATAGGAAATTCATGACTTATTTTTTCAAATAGTTCAGATGTTCTTATTAATATTTACTGAGCGTGTTAGTGGGTATGTTGGAAGGAGGAAGGAGCAGATTGCATGCAAAAGAAGCATTGGATGTTTATGTATATTTAGATAGATATATGGTACTCCCGTATGACAGTAATTTGTTTATGTGTAGGTATATGTGTGTGTATGTATACATACATATGTATGTGGGTATGTATATTTATGTGTGTGTGTATGTGTATATATGTATTCTCCTCCCCCCCCCAAAAAAAAAACTGATTGTTTACTCTGGGAATTTTGGTTTTTGAGTAAACATGTATTAAGCATATGTTAAGTAGAAAATATGGGGGGCTTACTTGGACAGAAACCTTCTCCTCTGCATACATTTTTCTATTCATAGTTCTCTATATCTGTCATGTTCTAGCTACATAATAATATATTCTGGGGATTAAAAAAAGTTTATTTCTTGCCTGGATGAATACATAGTGTGCACTAAATATGTGTTAGATTCTAAGTACTCATGTTGCAGAGATTATATTTAACTATCATTTTAAAACTAAAGGGAGATTTTCATTAATTAACCATATATTAAAATTTATTTAAAAAATAAAGAGGCTGACCCAGCCACAAGTGCTGGTGACTATGGTGCTGCAAATAACCAGCAGCTGGAGCAGTTTGTTGTCTTCCCACCATTGTCTCAGCTGCCTCTGCTAGGTGTTATTCCAGCACTAGGCCACTCCCCCAAATTAATCTAGAGAAAATGACAATCCAGCCAAACCATGTTGAAACAATTATATTCCATTTGGAAGAAAATCCTCACAATGATATTTCATTTAAAATATGGTACCTACTTTTCCCTGGCTGATGTGGCTCAGTTAGTTGGAGTGTTGTCCTGTGCACCAAAAGGTTGCTGGTTTAATTTATGGCACATACCTAAGTTGTGGGTTTGATCCCCAGTCAGGACGCCTGTGGGAAGCAACCGATCATTGTTTCTCTCTCCCTCTCCCTTCCTTTCTCTCGAAAAAAAGAAAAGTTTAAAAAAGGACCTACTTTATACAAGTTGATTCCTTCCATTTCCTCCAAAATGTCTAGAATAATTTAATCATTCCCACTTCTGAAATTTAATTTAATTACTTCCACTGTGATTTTATTGTGATTTATTCTGCAGGTTCAACTGGGAGGACATTATCAACTTTTTCAGGGGTGTGAGGGTGGTTTCATAATATTGGTTTGTGGTACTAATTATCTATAGACATTATTAAAGGCAGCATTATCAGGTGTGTTGCTACTTGTATGCTTCACTTTCATCAACTTTAAGCTTTTAAACACTAGCCACTACTACTTTGGATGATTATAACTTTTGGGTTAAGTGATGATGAAGTGTTGAATTGGGGAGGAACAAATAGAGAAATAGGGAACACTTCGTTGTTTTTTTTCTAAATACCCAGCTTCTTGTTGAAACTTGGGATTAATTTATTCATTTACTTGTTCAACAAATACTTATTGACTATCTTCAAAATCCAAGGTTAGAGGAATACACAGATAAATAAAGATTTAGATATGACATACGAAAGAAAACCATGCAGTCTGGTCCTGGCACAAAACGAAAAAACGTTCTTTGAAAGGGGAGAGGTGTGGAAGTTAAGAGGAAGGGAATGATCTTTTCCATTTAGGCTGATGAAGTATAGATTTGAAGAGGAGGTGACATTTGAAATGGGCTTGAGGTTGAATGGTTTGGACCTGTTTGGGAAAAGACATGCTAAGCAAAGGAAACACCATGAGTAAAGACATGGATGAGAGATCAAATAATTTAGTTTGTCTTTATAACAGGTTATTTAATGGAAAGTTATTAATATGAGGTTGATTCATTTAGACTACTCCATAGGCCAGGTTGGGAAACTGTTCTCTGGCCCACTGCCTGCTTTTGTGAATAGTTTTATCAGAACACAGCTATGCCCATTTGTTTACATATTTCCTGGCTGCTTTTGTACCATAACAACAGAGTTGAATTCTTGCAACAGAGACCATTGGGAACCACTGATCTAGTCTGAGACAGTCACAGAATGGTTTTCAGGAGAGGTGTCAGTCCTTATTAGAAGTGGAAAGGGGATGGTAAACATGGAGTCTTGTGGGCTTTTGAATTAATCTAGTCCAGAGTCTTCTAGTGGGAATGGAGAGGATTTGAATGCTAAATAGATTAAGTGTATTAAATCAATGGCATTTGACAAACAATTTGAAGAGAGAAGGCAAGGGAGAGAAAGGGAGGAGGCAAGGTTGCATGAAAGATTTTCAGTTTGGGTGACTATGGTTGATGATGCTACCGAAACAGGGAAGACAGAAGGACAAATGACTGTAAAAGTTTCAGTAACCCATTTGAGAATCAAATCGTGACCTTCTGGTTCATAGGTCAACACTCAACCATTGAGCTACGCCAGCTGGACAAAAAATAAAATTATTTTAAATTATAGATTGGTGTAAACTCAAAGGGGACTTTTTCTCCTGCTGCCCCCCCCATTATTTCAGTCCCTTTTATCTAGTAATGATATTAATTTTTGTTAACTTTATTGATTGCGTTAATTTTTTTTACTTAATTTTTATTTTTTACAATAACTTGATGAGATAGATGCTATTTTCTCTTTGATTTTATACATAAAGAACTGAAGCATAAACAGTTTATGTAACTGACTTGGTTAAGGTTATACAGATAGCAAGTGGCAGAGCTAGGATTTGAATAAAAAAATAATACTAAAAATTAAAAAAAATAAAGAAAAAAAATTTAAATTAAAGATAAAAAATAAAAAAGTGAAGTGTTGTTCACTTTAGCTGTTTTAATGCCCCATAAGGGCTAGTTTAAGACCCCACTATTCTCTTCTGTCTGCCACTTCTCAGTTTCCTGTTAGGCAGTCAGCACCCTGTTGAAGTACCAAGGGATCCACCACTCCTCTGTTTGTGTCTACCTCCACAGCCTTGGCTGCAAGCAGGTAGGACCAGTCTGTCCCCTTTGCCTGTCTGCCTGCTGTCAATCCTAATCACTCAAGCATCTGTTTCTGACAGGGCTTTAGGTGGAGGTGGTGCTATATTGCTTTCTGGAACTGAACGGCCCCTTTTTAACCCAGTCCCTGAGGGCGCTTCAGAGTCTTTGTGTCCTTTGTACAGCTCAAGGTGTAGGCTGTGTGTGACTGTATTAGCTGTCTTGAGCAAGGGTCCTCAAACCACGGCCCGTGGGCCACATGCAAATACAAATATTGTATTTGTTCCCGTTTTGTTTTTTTTACTTCAAAATAAGATATGTGCAGTGTGCATAGGAATTTGTTCATAGTTTTTTTTTAAACTATAGTCCAACCCTCCAACGGTCTGAGGGACAGTGAACTGGCCCCTGTTTAAAAAGTTTGAGGACCCCTGGTCTTGAGGCTGCTTGGAGGGACTGGCTCTTCAGGAAAAAAATTGAAAAGCAGGAGAGCCTAAAGGAGCTTTGGGACAAAACAAAATGAAACAGCATCTACATAATAAGGGTGCCAGAAGGAGAAGAAGCTGAAAAAGGAATAGAAAACCTGTTTGAAAAAATAATGACAGAAAACTTCCCTGATTTGGGGAAGAAAAAAGACGCACAAGTCCAAGAAGCACACAGAGTCCCAAACAAGATGAACCGAAAGAGATCGGCACCAAGACACATCATAATTAAATTGGCAAACATCAATGACAAAGTAAGAATCTTAAAGGCTGCCAGAGAAAAACAAAGTTACCTATAGGAATTTCCCTTTAGACCAGCTGTCTCCAAACTTACACACCTCACGGACCACCAGTGGTCTGTGGACCATTGGTTGGCGAACGCTGCTTTAGACTATCAACTGATTTCTCAACAGAAACACATCAGGCCAGAAAGGAATGGAATGACATATACAGAGTGATGGAAAGCAATGGACTGAATCCAATAATACTGTACCCAGCAAGGCTATCATTCAAACTTGAAGGCGAAATCAGGACCTTGACAGACAAAAAAAGGCTAAGGGAGTTTATTACAACCAAGCCCGCAATGTAAGAAATACTAAAGAGACCACTGTAAAAAGAACAAATAGAAAGAGAAGAAGGAACACAGGCATAAATAATAAAAATAGCAACAAACAAGTACCTATCAGTAATAACCTAAAATGTAAATGGATTAAATGCTCCAATCAAAGACATAGGGTAGCTGAAAGGATAAGAAAACATGACCCTTATATTTGCTGTCTACAAGAGACCCACCTCAGAACAAAAGACTCACACAGACTGATAGTTAAGGTATGGAAAAAAAATTTTCAGGCAAATGGAAATGAAAAAAGAAGCTGGGGTAGCAATATTTATATCTGACAAAACAGACCTCAAAGGGAAGTCCATAACAAGAGGTATGGAGGGCCACTTCATAATACTAAAGGGAGCAATTCAGTAATAGGATATAACTCTGGTAAACATATATGCACCCAATATAGGAACACCAAATACATAAAAAAACCTCTGGAAGATATTGAGGGAAAGACTGATAGCAATAAAATCATAGTAGGGGACTTTAATACCCCATTGACACCACTGGAAAAATCCTCTAAAAAAATCAGCAAAGAAATAGGAATAGTAAATGACTTACTAGATCAGATGGAACTAGTTGACATCTTTAGAACATTCCACTCCAAAGCTACAGAATATATATACATGCTTTTTAATTATTGTTTAAAGTATTACATATTTCTCCTCCCCCCACATTGACTCTTCCCGCAACTTCCACCCCTGAGGGCAAGCCCCCACCACCCCAGTGTCTGTGTCCATTGGTTATGCTAATATGCATGCACACAAGTCCTTTGGTTGATCTCTAAACTCCCTACCATTTGTCTCTGGATGTATTTTTGTTTATCAGTTTATGTTGATCATCATATCCCACATATGAGTGAGATCATGTGATATTTATCTTTCTCTGACTACCTTATTTTGCATAGCATAATGCTCTTCAATTCCATCCATGCTGTTGCAAATGGTAAAACTTCCTTCTTTTTTATAGCAGTGTAGTATTCCATAGTATAAATGTACCACAGTTTTTTAATCCACTCATCTGCTGATGGACACTGAGTCTCTTTCCAAATCTTAGCTATTGTAAATTGTACTGCTATGAACATAGAGGTTCATATAGCCTTTCTGATTGGTATTTCTGGTTTCTTGGGATATATTCCTAGAAGTGGGATTACAGGGTCAAATGGAAATTCCATTTTTAATTTTTGGAGGAAACTCAATACTGTTTGCCACAGTGGCTGCACCAGTCTGCATTCCCACTAGCAGTGCACGAGGGTTCCTTTTTCTCCACATCCTCACTAGCACTTGTGGTTTGTTGATTTGTTGATGATAGCCATTCTGACACGTGTGAGATGGTACCTCATTATTGTTGTGATTTGCATCTCTTGGATGATTAGTGACTTGGAGCATGTTTTCATATGTCTCTTGGCCTTCTGTATGTCCCCTTTGGAAAAATGTCTCTTTATGTCCTTTGCCCATTTTTGGATTGGATTGTTTATCTTCCTTTTGTTAAGTTGTAAGAGTTCTCTGTAAATTTTGGATATTAAACCCTTATCTGAAATAGCATTGGAAAATGTTCTCCCAGGCAGTGGGTTTTCTTGTTGTTTTGTTGATGGTTTCTTTTGCTGTTCAGAAATATTTTATTTTTATGTAGTCCCATTTGTTTATTTTCTCTTTAGTTTCCATTGCCCTAGGAGCTGTATTGGTAGAGATATTGTTATGATATAGGTCTGATATTTTGCTGGCTATGGAGTCTTCTAACATTTTTTATGGTTTCCCGTCTTACATTTAAGTCCTTTATCCATTTTGAGTTTATTTTTGTGTATGGTGTAAGTTGGTGGTCCAGTTTCATTTTCTTGCATGTATCTGACCAAATTTCCCAGCACCATTTATTGAATAAACTATCTTGACTGCATTGTATGCTGTTGCCTCCTTTGTCAAATATTAATTGAGCATAATGGCTTGGGTTTATTTCTGAGTTGTCTGTTCTGTTCCATTGGTCTATATGTCCATTCTTGTGCCAATACCAGGCAGTTTTGAGAACAGTGACTTTGTAATACAGCTTGATATCTGGTACTTTTATCCCTCCAACTTTGTTCTCTCTCAGGATGGCTGTGGCTATTCAGGATCTTTTTTTTTTTTTTTTTTTTTTTTTTTTATCCCAGATGTATTTTGAGGGTGTTTGTTCTAGGTCTGTGAAATATTCTGTTGGTATTTTAATGGGGACTGCATTGAATCTATAAATTTCTTTGTGTAGTATGGACATTATAGTGATGTTGATTCTACCAGTCCATGAACATGGTATGTTCTTCCATTTGTTTATGTCTTTCTCTATCTGTTTTTTCAATGTTCTGTAGTTTTCTGAGTAAGGTCTTTTACCTCCTTAGTTAATTTATTCCTAGGTATCTAATTTTTTGTTGCAATGGTAAATGGGATTTTTTTTTTTTTTAGTTTTTATTTCTCTGAGTTCATTATTGGTGTATAAAAAAGCCATAGGTTTCTGGGTGTTAATTTTGTATCCTGCTCCATTGCCGAATTCATTTATTAAGTCTAATAGTCTTTTGATAGAATCTTTGAGGTTCTCTATGTACAGTATCATCTCATCTGTGAGTAAGGACAGTTTTAGTTCTTCTTTTCCAATTTAGATGCCTTTTATTTCTTCTTCTTGTCTGATCGCTATGGCAAGCACTTCCAGTACTATATCAAACAGGAGTGGTGAAAGTTGGCATCCCTGTCTTGTTCCTGTTCTTAGGGGAAATGGATTTAGTTTTTGCCCATTGAGTATGATGTTGGCTGTAGGTTTGTCATATAAGGCTTTTATTATGTTGAGGTATAATCCCTCTATTCCCCCTTTGCTGAGAGTTTTTATCAAGAAAGGGTGTTGGATTTTGTCAAATGCTTTTTTCTGCATCAATTGATATGCTCATGTGATTTTTGTCTCTCAATTTTTTATAGTTTTACCAAAATTGTTTTTATTAATTTTAAAAATTCTTAATTCACACAAACTGGGAATTTTCGTTTTGAAAAGTTTTAAAACTATTTCAAATCATAAAATCATTATATACACATTATGTGCAATTAGGAAAATACAAAACAGAAATACATTTAAAATAAACTAACAAGCACCTATAATTCTAGAAATGATTACTGTTAACATTTAAACATATTTCTTTGTCTTCATTCTTTACTGTTTAACATAATGGAGATATATATATATATATATATATATATATATATATATATATATATATAATATATATTTTTTAATGTGTAAGTTCACATTGTGCCTAACAGTACATTACAGGCTTGTTCCCAGGACATTAAACTGTCTTCATAAACTACATTTTTTAATTAACTAAAATTTTAAGGCTTGACTGATATGCCTTCTTATGGCTATAACATCATTTATTTGTTTAATTGTTTTCCTTCTTTTGGGTATTAGGCTTATTCCATTTCTTTTTTAATTTCTTTATTGGTTAAGGTATTACAAATGCATCCTCATCCCGCCACTAAACCCCAACCTTCCCCACCCCCCACTCAGGCTCTCATCCCCCTGTTGTCCGTGTCCATTGGTTTGGCTTATATGCATGCATACAAGTCCTTTGGTTGATCTCTTCCCCTTACCCCCACCCTCCCCTACTTTACCTCTGGGGATTGATAGTCTGATGGCTGTTTCTCTGTATTTGGATCTGTCCCTGTACATCAGTCTATTTAGTTCTCTGTATTCCACAAATGAGTGAGATCATGTGGTACTTATCATCAGAGACTGGCTTATTTCACTTAGCATAATGCTCTCCAGTTCCATCCATGCTGTTGCAAATGGCAAGAATTCCTTCTTTGTTACCACAGCATAGTAGTCCATTGTATAGATGTACCACAGTTTTTTAATCCACTCATCTGCTGATGAATACTAAGGCTGCTTCCAAATCTTAGCTATGGTAAATTGTGCTGCAATGAACATAGGGGTGCATATATCCTTTCTGATTGGTGTTTCTGGCTTCTTGGGATATATTCCTAGAAGTGGGATCACTGGATCAAATGGGAGTTCCATTTTTAGTTTTTTGAGGAAATTCCATACTGTTCTCCACTGTGGCTGCACCAGTCTGCATTCTCACCAGCAGTGCACGAGTGTTCCTTTTTCTCCACATCCTCTCCAACACTTGTTGTTTGTTGATTTGTTGATGATAGTCATTCTGACAGGTGTGAGATGATTCCCATTGTTGTTTTGATTTTCATCTCAGGTATGATTAGTGACTTTGAGCATGTTTTCATAGGTCTTTCAGCCTTCTGTATGTCCTCTTCGAAAAGTGTCTATTTAGGTCCGTTGCCCAATTTTTTATTGGATTGTTTACCTTCCTTTTGTTAAGCTGTATGAGTTCTCTGTAAATTTTGGAGATTAAACCCTTATCGGTGATATCATTGGCAAATAGGTTCTCCCATGCAGTGGTCTTTCTTGTTGTTTTGCTGATGGTTTCCTTTGCTGTGTGGAAGCTTTTTATTTTGATGTAGTCCCATTTGTTTATTTTCTCTCTAGTTTCCATTGCCCTAGGAACAATATAAGAGAAGAAATTCCTTCGGCATATGTCTGAGATTTTGTTGTCTTTGGATTCCTCTAGTATTTTTATGGTTTCCCGTCTTACATTTAAGTCCTTTATCCATTTTGAGTTTATTTTTGTGAATGGTGTAAGTTGGTGGTCTAGTTTCATCTTTTTGCATGTATCTGTCCAATTTTCCCAACACCATTTATTGGAGACACTGTCTTGACTCCATTGTATGCTCTAGCCTCCTTTGTCAAATATTAATTGGGCATAGTGGTTTGGGTCGATTTCTGGGTTCTCTGTTCTATTCCACTGATCTATGTGTCTGTTCTTGGGCCAGTACCAAGCTGTATTAAGAACAGTGGCTTTGTAATACAGCTTGATATCTGGTATTGAGATCTCACCTACTTTTTTCTTCTTTCTCAGGATTACTGTAGCTATTCAAGGTCTTTTTTTTATGCCAGATGAATTTTTGAAATGTTCGCTCTAGATCTGTGAAATATGCCATTGGTAATTTAATGGGGATTGCATTTAATCTATAGATTGCTTTGGGTAGTATGGCCATTTTGATGTTGAATCTACCATTCCATGAACACAGTATGTTCTTCCATCTGTTTATGTCTTCCTCTATTTCTTTTTTCAGTGTCCTATAGTTTTTCCCATATAAGTCTTTTATCTCCTTAGTTAAATTTATTCCTAGGAATCTTAATTTTTTTGGTGCGATGGTAAATGGGATTGCTTTTTTAGTCTCCCTTTCTGTAAATTCACTATTAGTGTAAAGAAATGCCTTAGGTTTCTTGGCATTAATTTTGTATCCTGCTACATTGCCGAATCCATTTATTAAGACTAATAATTTTTTGATGGCGTCTTTAGGGTATTCTATGTACAGTATCATGTCATCTGCAAATAGGGACAGTTTTACTTCTTCTTTTCCAGTTTGGATGCCTTTTATTTCTTTTTCTTGTCTGATCACAATGGCTAGTACTTCCAGTACTATGTTGAATAGGAGTGGTGAGAGGGGGAATCCTTGTCTTGTTCCTATTCTTAAGGGAAATTATTGTAGTTTTTGCCATTGATTATGATGTTGGCTGTGGGTTTGTAATATATGGCTTTATTATGTTGAGGTATGATCCTTCTATTCCTACCTTGCTGAGAGTTTTTATCAAGAAAGGGTGTTGAATTTTGTCAAATGCTTTTTCTGCATCAATTGCTATGACTGTGTGATTTTTATTTCTCAATTTTTTTTATATGATGTATCACGTTTATTGATTTGCGGATATTGTACCAACCTTGCATCCCCGGGGAAAAATCTTACTTGGTCATGGTGTATGATCTTTCTAATGTATTGCTGGATCCGATTTGCTAGAATTTTGTTGAGTATTTTGGCATCTATGTTCACGAGGGATATTGGCCTGTAATTCTCTTTCATTGTGTTGTCTCTATCTGGTTTTGGTATTAGGGTTGATGCTGGCTTCATAGAATGAGCTTGGAAGTGTTCCTTCCTCTTGAATTTTTTGGAATAGTCTGAGGAGGATAGGTTTTAGTTCTTCCTTTTATGTTTGGTAAAACTCCCATGTGAAGCCATCTGGCCCTGGGCTTTTGTTTGCTGGGAGCTTTTTGATGACTGCTTTAATTTCTTCCATAGTTATTGGAATATTGAGATTTTTAGAATCTTCTGGATTGAGTTTTGGAAGATTGTATTTTCCTAGGAATATGTCCATTTCCTCCAGGTTGTCTAGTTTGTTATAGTAGAGTTGGTCATAGTATTTTTTAACAATTATTTGAATTTCCGTGTGGCCTGTTATTATTTTGCCTCTTTCATTTCTGATTTTGCTTATTTGAGTCCTCTCTCTCTGCTTCTTGGTGAGCCTAGCTAGAGGGTCATCAATCTTGTTTATCCTTTCAAAGAACCAGCTCTCGGTTTCATTGATTTTCTGTATTGTTTTGTTGGTCTCTATGTCATTTATTTCTGCTCTGATCTTTGTTATCTCCTTCCTTCTGCTCACTCTGGATTTTTCTTGTTGCTCTCTTTCTAATTCTTTGAGTTGTAGAGTTAGATGATTTACTACCATTTTTTCTTGGTTTTTTTTTTTTTTTTTTTTGGTAGGCCTGTAGTGTATAAACTTCCCTCTCAGGACTGCTTTCATTGTGTCCCATAAAGTTTGGATTGTTGTGTTTCCATTGTCATTAGTTTCCAGGATGTTTTTAATTTCTTCTTTGATCTCATTGGTAACCCAATCATTATTTAGTAGCATGCTATTTAGTTTCCAAAGGTTTGAGTATTTTAGGTTGTTTTTATTATAGTTTATTTCTAATATTATGCTATTGTGGTCTGAGAAGATGGTTGGTATGATTTCAGTTTTCTTGAATTTGGGGAGACTTTGCTTGGGACCCAGTATGTGGTCTATTTTTGAAAATGTCCGATGTGCACTTGAGACGAACGTATATTCCGTGGCTTTGGGGTGAAATGTTCTGAAGATGTCAATTAAGTCCATCTGGTCTAGTGGTACATTTAGGATTGCTGTTTCTTTGCTGATTGTTTGTCTAGAGGATTTATCCAGTGCTGTCAGTGGTGTATTAAAGTCCCCTACTATGATTGTATTGTTGTTGATCTCTCCCTTGTTATCTTCCAGGAGGTTTTTTATGTGTATGGGTGCTCCTGCATTTTGTGCATATATGTATATCAGGGTTATATTCTCTTGTTGTATCGATCACTTTAGTTTTATGAAGTGGCTTTCCTTATCTCTTGTCATGGCCTTCACTTTGAGATCTATCTTGTCTGATATAAGTATTGCTACCCCAGCTTATTTTTCATTTCCATTTGCCTGAAAGATATTTTTCCATCCCTTCAATTTCAGTCTGTGTGAGTCACTTGTTCTGAGGTGGGTCTCTTGTAGATAGCATATATATGGGTCATGTCTTTTTATCCATTCAGCCACTCGATGTCTTTTGATTGGAGGATTTAGTTTGTTTACATTTAAAGTTATTATTGAAAGGTACTTGCTTGTAGTCATTTCTATTTTTGTGCCGGTGTTCTTTCTTACCTTTATATTTCTTCTTTTAATAGCATTCCCTTTAGCATTTCTTGCATTGCTGGCTTGGTAGTGATAAACTCCCTTAGCCTTTTTTTGTCTGCAAAGCTCCTGATTTCCCCTTCAATTTTGATTAATAGTCTTGCTGGATAGCGTATTCTTGGGTTCAGTCCTTTCCTTTGCAACACTTTGTATACCTCCTTCCATTCCCTTCTAGCTTGATGTATTTCTGTTGAGAAATCATTTGATAATCTGATGGGTGATCCTTTGTTGGTAACTGTCTGTCTCTCTCTTGCAGCCTTTAAGATTCTCTCTTTGTCATGTACATTTGCCATTATTATTTTGACGTGTCTTGGTGTGGGTCTTTTGGGGTTAATCTTTCTTGGGACTCTCTGTACTTGTGTAACTTTTTTCTTCCCCATATCTGGGAAGTTTTCTGTAATTATTTCCTCAAATAGATTTTCTAATCCTTGCTGCTCTTCTTGTCCTTCTGGCAGCCCTATTATGTGTATGTTACTTCATTTCATGTTGTCCCAAAGCTCCCTTAGGCTCTCCTCCTGCTTTTTAATTTTTTTCTCCAGTTGCTGTTCAAATTGAGCTTGTTTCTCTACCTTATCTTCTAACTCACTAATTCGGTCCTCTGCTTCTTCTAGTCTACTGTTTAAACCTTCCATGGTGTTTTTGATTGTAGCTATATCACTTTTCATTTTTTCCTGATTCTTGCAGAGGTTGTTGATTTTCTCATTCATTTGGTGAATGAATTGTACAACCATTACTCTGAATTCTTTTTCTGTCATGTTGCATGCTTCAATTTCATTAATTTCCTTTCTTGGCAATTCCTCATTTTCTTTCCTCTGGGGGTTGTGTCATCTCCCCATTCTGACTATCCCCAGATGGTTCAAACATTGAATTGCATGGGCCTGGGCCGTGTGCAGTGGGAGCTTCGCACCACCCTAGTGTCACTGGAGAGTTCTGACACTAAGATGTGTGGTTGTGGCGGGTTGGTGGGAAGCAGGCTCGCTCAGAGTCAGTGTTACCAGCGCTCAATGTGGCCTCGTGTGCGCACTTTGAATTAGGGACCCCGCTGCACCATCCTGGAACAGAGACCCCCCTGGAGTGTGTTGAAATTCAGAGCCCCCTATTGTGCACCAGGATTCAGAGTTCCCCAAGAATCCAGTATCAGAGTCTCTGTTGCTTCCCGCAGCCTCGCATTGAGAATCAGGGTCCCTGTGTGTACATGCACCAAGGATTGGAGTCACTGGCTCTTAGTGTGAATGCACAGAGAATCAGGGATCCCAGGTGCAGGTGATAAGAAACACAGTCAAGCCATGACTAGTTTGGCTCATTGGATAGAGCGTCGGCCTGCGGACCAAAGGATCCCGGGTTCGATTCCGGTCAAGGGCATGTACCTTGGTTGTGGGCACATCCGCAGTAGGGGGTGTGTAGGAGGCAGCTGATCGATGTTTCTCACTCATCGATATTTCTAACTCTCTATCTCTCTCCCTTCCTCTTTGTCAAAAATCAATAAAATACATTTTAAAAAAAAGAAACATAGTCAAGTCACTGGTACTTGGTGCTGCGTCCTGCCTAGAGAATCGGGGTCCCGGGGCCTGTGCTGTAGGGGACTAGTTCCCGGTGTTCGCGCCTTAGCCCCCAGGCCAAGGTTCCTACAGCCTGAGCTGTGCAGGACAAGTTCCCGGTGTTCACGCCTTAGCTCCCAGGCCGAGGCTCCTGCAGCCCGTGCTGCATGGGACAAGTTCCCGGGATTCGTGTGCTTCCAGGCTAAGGTTCCTGTAGCAGCACTGAGACCCGGGCAAGGGGTGGGTGTATCAGTTACTATGGTGCTGCCCTCAATCCTGTGGGGAGGGGGATGGGCTCTGTTACTCACAGAGATCTGCCGCAGGGATGTCTGGATTCTTGTGATGTCCCTGGGTCTGTAGCTGTGGTCACAGGTCTCTGTCCCCAGTGGCTGCAGGGTCCTGGTTTGTGTCTGAGACCAGACTGGGTGGTGCTGAGGCCAGGATCCTAGTCTCAATCAGCCCTGTTTCTCAAGATGGCGCAGTCTCTGTGCCCATGCTGGCTGCCCAGGAGTGTCCACGCTGGGAGCAGGGCTCCGCTGTCCAAGACTGCCCAGTTTAGCAGCCCCTTAGAAGACCTGCAGAATCTAGCTGTCCCTAGCTCATACACACACACACACACACACACACACACACACACACACCACACACGTCCACACACTCCTCTATCACTCCCTCACGCTCTCACACTCCCTCCCTACCTTCCTGCCGGTCGCCATCTTCAGGAGTCTCTCAATTTTTTTATGTAATGTATCACATTTAAGAATTTGTGGATATTATACCATCTATGGATCCCCAGAATAAATCACACTTGGTCATAGTGTATGATCTTTCTAATGTAATGCTGGATCCAATTTGTTAGAAGTTTGTTGAAGATTTTAGCATCTGTGTTCATCAGGGATATTGGCCTGTAATTCTCTTTTTTGTGGTGTCTTTATCTGATTTTGGAATTAGGATGATGCTGGCTTCATAGAAAGAGCTTGGAAGTGTGCCTTCCTCTTGAATTTTTTGGAATAGTCTGAGTAGGATAGGTTTTAATTCTTCTTTGAATGCTTGGTAGAACTCCCCTGTAAAGCTGTCCATACCAGGGCTTTTGTTTGCTGGAATATTTTTAATTACTGCTTCAATTTCATTGGTATTTATCATCCTATTCAGGTTTTTTGACTCTTCCTGATTCAGTTTTGGAAGCTTGTGTTTTACTAAGAATATGTCCATTTCGTCCATGTAATCCAGTTTGTAGGAATAGAGATGTTTAAAGTATTTTTTCATAATATTTTGTATTTCTGTGGGACTGGTTGTTACTTCACCCTTTTCATTTCTGATTTTGTTTATTTGTGTCCTCTCTCTTTGCTTCTTGGTGAGCCTGGCTAGAGGTTCATCAATCTTGTTTATCATTTCAAAGAACTTGGTTTTGTTGATCTTTTGCACTTTTTTTTGTCTCTATGTCATTTATTTCCTCTCTGATCTTTATTATACCCGTCCTCTGCTCACCCTGGGCTTTTCTTGTTGCTCTCTTTCTAATTCTTTGAGTTGTAGGGTTAGATAATTTATTATGATTTTTTCTTTCTTTTTTTTTTGTGTGTGTGTATGTGTTTTTTTTTTTTTTTTTTTTGAAGGCCTGTAAAGCTATGAACTTCCCTTGTGACACTGCTTTCACTGTGTCCCATAGATTTTGTATTGTTGTGTTTTCATTGTCTTTTGTTACCAGGATGCTTTATTTCTTCTTTGATCTCTTTGGTAAGCCAATCATTATTTAATAGCATGCTGTTTAGCCTCCAAGTGTTTGATTTTTTTTCATTGTTTTTATCGTAGTTGATTCCTAATTTTCTGCCTTTGTGATCTGAGAAGATGCTTGATATGATTTCTATCTTCTTGAATTTGAAGAGACTTTGCTTTTCTCCCAATATGTGGTCTATCTTTGAAAATGTCCCATATGCACTTGAGAAGAATTTATATTCTGTGGCTTTGGAGTGAAATGTTCTGAATATGTCAATTAATTCCATCCAATCTAGTGATTCATTTAGGATTGATGTTTCTTGGCTGCTTTTTTGTTTAGACTATTTATCCAGTGGTGTCAATGGGTATTAAAGTCCCCTACTATGAGTGTATTGCTGTCGATTTCTCCCCTGATATCTTCCAGAAGTTATTTTATGTATTTTGGTGCTCCTGTATTGGGTGTATATATGTTTACCAGAGTTATATCCTTTTGTTGAATTGCTCCCTTTAGTATTATGAAGTGGTCTTCTTTATCTCTTTTTTATTTTTGAGGATAATTTTTATTCAAAATAATAAGATGCCATAAGAAGAACCAACAATTAGTTTTATAACTGACTATAAATTAAGATTTCAGAATGCATTCTGTAACAGATGTTTTCTTTTTTTTTTCTGTTGCAGATTATGCAGCTCTTTATTTTTTCTCCTTTATTATATTATTATTCATTTATTTATTTATTTATGTAAAGTATTACAAAGAGTATTAAATAGGGCTCCTTTTTTCTTCTCCCCTTTACATTCCCACGGCCTCCCCTACCCCCCAGTGTCTTATGTCCGTTGGCTATGCTTATATGCATGCAGACAAGTCCTTCGGTTGATTTCTTACCCCCCCCAAGCTGCCCCCCAAACCCTCCCCAGCCTTCCTACTGTAGTTTGACAGTCTGTTTGATGCTGCTCTGCATCTGTATCTATGTTTGCTCATCAGTATATAATGCTCTTTATTATCCATAAATGAGTGAGATCATGTGGTATTTTTCTTTCATTGACTGGCTTATTTCACATAGCATAATGCTCTCCAGTTCCATCCATGCTGTTGCAAATGGTAAGAAGTCAGTCTTTTTTACTGCAGTGTAGTATTCCATCGTGTAGATGTACCACAGTTTTCTAATCCATTCATCTGCTGATGGGCACTTAAGCTGTTTCCAGATCTTAGCTATGGTGAATTGTCCTGCTATGAACATAGGGGTGCATATATCCTTTCTGATTGCTGTTTCTGGTTTTTTGGGATATATTCCTAGCAGTGGGATCACTGGGTCAAATGGGAGTTCCATTTTTAACTTTTAGAGGAAACTCCATACTGTCTTCAATAGTGGCTGCACCAGTCTGCATTCCCACCAGCAGTGAACGAATGTTCCTTTTTTTCCACATCCTCTCCAGCCCTTGTCATTTGTTGATTTGTTGATGATAGCCATTCTGACATTTGTGAGATGGTAGCTCATTGTTGTTTTGATTTGCGTTTCTCGGATGATTAGTGACTTAGAGCATATTTTCATATGTCTCTTGGCTTTCTGACTGTCCTCTTTCAAAAAGTGTCTATTTAGGTCCTTTGCCCATTTTTTGATTGGATTGTTTATCTTCCTTTAGTTAAGTTGTATGACTTCCCTATAAATGTTGGAGATTGAACCCTTATTGGTGATTACAATGGCAAATATGTTGTCCAATGCAGTGGGCTTTCTTGTTGTTTTGCTGATGATTTCCTTTGCTGGGCGGAAGCTTTTTATTTTGATGTAGTCCCATTCGTTTATTTTCTCTTTAGTTTCCAATGCCCTAGGAGATATATCGGTAAAGAAATTGCTTTGGCATATGTCTGAGATTTTGTTGCCTTTGGATTCCTCTAGTATTTTTATGGTTTCCTGTCTTATGTTTAAGTCCTTATCCATTTTGAGTTTATTTTTGTGAATGGTGTAAGTTGGTGGTCTAGTTTCATATTTTTGCATGCATCTGTCCAATTTTCCCAACACCATTTATTGAAGAGACTGTCTTGACTCCATCGTATGTTCTTGTCTCCTTTGTCAAATATTAATTGAGCATATTGGTTTGGGTCGATTTCTGGGCTCTCTCTTCTATTCCATTGATCTATATGTCTATTCTTGTGCCAGTCCCAGGCAGTTTTGAGAACAGTGGCTTTGTAATACAGCTTGATATCTGGTATTGAGATCCCACCTACTTTGTTCTTCTTTCTCAGGACTGCTGCAGCTATTCGGGGTCGTTTTTTATTCCAGATGAATTTTTGGAGAGTTCATTCTAGGTCTGGGAAATATGCCATTTGTATTTTAATTGGAAGTGCGTTGAATTTATAGATTGCTTTGGGTAGTATGGACATTTTAATGATGTTGATTATACCAATCCAAGAACATGGTATGTTCTTCCATATGTTTATGTCTTCTTCTATCTCTTTTTTCAACGTCCTGTAGTTTTCTGAGTAGAGTCTTTTACCTCTTTAGTTAAGTTTATTCCTAGGTAGCTTAATTTTTTTGGTGCAATGGTAAATGGGATTGCTTTTTTAGTCTCTCTTTCTGTTAGTTCACTATTGGTGTATAGAAATGCCTCAGATTTCTTGGGGTTAATTTTGTATCCTGCTACATTGCCAAATTCATGTATTAAGTCTAGTAGTTTTTTGATGGAGTCTCTAAGGTTTTGTATGTATAATATCATGTCGTCTGCAAATAAGGACAGTTTTACTTCGTCTCTTCGAATTTGAATGCCTTTTATTTCTTCTTCTTGTCTAATTTCAATGGCTAATACTTCCAGTACTATGTTGAACAGGAGTGGTGAGAGTGGGCATCCCTGTCTTGTTCCTGTTCTTAAGGGAAATGGTTTTAATTTTCATCCATTGAGTATGATGTTGGCTGTGGGTTTGTCATATATGGCTTTTATTATGTTGAGGTATGATCCTTCTATTCCCACCTTGCTGAGAGTTTTTATCAGAAATGGTTGTTGGATTTTGTCAAATGCTTTTTCTGCGTCAATTGATATGACTATGTGATCTTTCTCTCTCAATTTGTTTATGTGATGTATCACATTTATTGATTTGCAGATATTGTACCATCCTTGTATCCCCAAGATAAATCCTACTTGGTCATGTTGTATGATCTTTCTGATGTACTGCGCGATCCGATTTGCTAAGATTTTGTTGGGGATTTTGGCATCTATGTTCATGAGGGATATTGGCCTGTAATTCTCTTTCATTGTGTTGTCTTTCCCTGGTTTTGGTAATAGGGTGACGCTGGCTTCATAGAATGAGCTTGGAAGTGTTCCTTCCTCTTGAATTTTTTGAGTAGTCTGAGGAGGATAGGTTTTAGTTCTTCCTTGAATGCTTGGTAAAACTCCCCTGTGAAACCATCTGGCCCCGTGCTTTTGTTTGCTGGAAGCTTTTTGATGACTGCTTCAGTTTCTTCCATAGTTATTGGTCTATTGAGATTTTTAGATTCTTCCTGATTGAGTTTTGGAATGTTGTATTTTTCTTGGAATATGTCCATTTCCTCCTGGTTGTCTAGTTGTTGGAGTAGAGTTGTCTGTAGTATTTTTTTAAGAATCCTTTATATTTCTGTGGGTCTGTTGTTATTTCACCTCTATCGTTTCTGATTTTGTTTATTTGGGTCCTCTCTCTTCGTTTCTTGGTGAGCCTGGCTAGAGGTTCATCAATCTTGTTCATCCTTTCAAAGAACCATCTCTTGGTTTCATTAATGTTATGTATTGTATTTTGGTCTCTATGTCATTTATTTCTGCTCTAATCTTTATTATCTCCTCCCTTCTCACTCTGGGCTTTTCTTGTTGCTCTCTTTCTAATTCTTTGAGTTGTAGTGTTAGATGATTTATTACCATTTTTTCTTGTTTTTTTGAGGTAGGCCTGTCAAGCTATAAACTTCCCTCTCAGGACTGCTTTCATGTGTCCCATAGGTTTTGGATTGTTGTGTTTTCATTGTCATTAGTTTTCAGGGTTTTTTTAATTTCTTCTTTGATCTCATTGGTAACCCAATCAGTATTTAATAACATGCTATTCAGCTTCCAAGTGTTTGAGTATTTTGGGTTTTTTTTATTGTAGTTTATTTCTAATATCATGCCATTTTGTTCTGAGAAGATGCTTGGTATGATTTCAATCTTCTTGAATTTTGGGAGACTTTGTTTGTGACCCAATATGTGGTCTATTTTTGAAAATGTCCAATGTGCATTTGAGAAGAACGTATATTCCGTGGCTTTTGGGTGAAATGTTCTGAAGATGTCAATTAATTCCCTCCGATCTAGTGATTCATTTAGGATTGATGTTTCTTGGCTGAATTTTTGTTGAGAGGTTTTACCCAGTGATGTCAATGGGTATTAAAGTCCCCTACTATGAGTGTATTGCTGTCAATCTCTCCCTTGATATTTTCCAGAGGTTTTTTTTTTATGGATTTTGGTGCTCCTGTATTGGGTGCATATATGTTTACCAGAGTTATATCCTTTTGTTGAATTCCTCCCTTTAGTATTTTGAAGTGGTCTTCTTTATCTCTTTTTATAGCCTTTATTTTGTGGTCTAATTCGTCAGATATATGTATTCCCAACCTAGCTTTTTTATCATTTCTATTTGCCTAAATTTTTTTTCCATCCTTTCACTATGAGAGTGTGTGAGTCCTTTGTTCTGAGGTGGGTCTCCTGTAGACAGCGGATATATGGGTCATGTTTTCTTATCCATTCGGCTACCCTATGTCTTTTGATCAGGCATGTAATCCATTTACATTTAAAGTTATTATTGACTGGTACTTGTTTGTTACCATTTTTATTCTTTATGCCTCTGTTTCTTCTTTCTTTCCTATTCTTTTCACAGCAGTCCCTCTAGCACAGGGGTGGGCAAACTTTTTGACTCGAGGGCCACAATGGGTTCTTAAACTGGACCAGAGGGCTGGAACAAAAGCATGGATGGAGTGTTTGTGTGAACTAATATAAATTCAAAGTAAACATCATTACATAAAAGGGTACTTTTTTTTTTTTTTTTTTAGTTTTATTCATTTCAAATGGGCCGGATCTGGCCCGCGGGCCATAGTTTGCCCACAGCTGCGATTCTAGCATTTCTTTCATTGGTGGTTTGGTGGTAATATACTCCCTTAGCCCTTTTTTTCAATGAAGCTCCTGATTTCACCTTCAATTTTGAATGATAGTCTTGCTGGGTATAGTATTCTTGGATTCAGTCCCTTGCTTTGCTTGACTTTGTATATTTCATTCCATTCCCTTCTGCCCTGATGTGTTTTTGTTGAGAAATTCATTGATAATCTGATGGGAGATCCCTTATAGGTAACTTTCTGTCTCTCTCTAACAACCTTACCATTTTTACTTTGTTGTTGGTGTTTGCTAATCTATAATAATAAAAGCATAATATGCTAATTAGACTGGACATCCTTCCATATGTACTTTTGGATGACTTGCTGGACTAAGCTCGGGCTATGAGGGAAGCCTGGGTTACGGGTACCTATTGGCGGCTGGAAGGAAGCCTAGGTCTCTGGTGCCTGCCAGCGGCTGGAGGGAATCCGGTACTGACAGCCAGGGGAAGGAACGCCTATTCTTTCATGAATTTTGTGCATCAGGTCTCTAGTTTAATTATAATGTGTCATGGTGTCAGCCTTTTTGGGTTCATCTTGTTTAGGACTCTGTGAGCTTCTTGGACCTGTGTGAGTTTTTTCTTCCCAATATCAGGGAAGTTTTCTGTCATTATTTCTTCAAACAGGTTTTCTATTCCTTGCTGTTTCCTCTCTTTCTGGCACCCTTATTATGTGGATGTTGTTTCGTTTAGTGTTGTCCCAAGGCTCCCTTAGTCTATACTCCTGTGTTTTAAGTTGTTTTTTGTTTTGTTTTGTTTTGTTTTGTTTTGTTTTGTTTTGTTTTTTTGCCAGTTGCTGCTCTGCTTGGGGATTATTTCCTACCTTATATTCTAGCTCACTGATTTGGTCCTAAGCTTTTTCTAGTCTATTGTTGATGCTTTCTGTTGTGTTCTTTTTGAAGCTATGTCATTCTTCCTTTCTTCATGGTTCTTCTTCTTTTTCTCTTGGTTCTTACACATGTTGTTGAATTTGTCTTCCATCCTTTTCAGTGTCAATATGACCATTCCTCTGAATTCTTTCTCTGACCAATTGTTTCCCTCCATTTGTTTACTTCCTTTTCTGGTGATTCATCCTTTTCATTTGTATTGGGGCTGTTTCTTTGTCTCCACATTTTTGCTCTTTTCTGGGTGTCTGGTTATGTGGCTCATGCTCTACCACATTCACAGCTGTTTGTAATCCACCAATTCAGTGTGGATGTTATTCAATTCAGCTGTTTCTTCTATCTGCTCCTTGAGAAGGTACAGGACCTGTCTGCCTATTCAGCTGCCATTTTCTCTCCCCCTGGACAAATTTCTTATGAGCCCATAGCTGGGGAGGCAGGAGTCTCAGTGTTCAGAGTCGAGGCAGCTGGTCCTGGGCTGTTGTGGCTGTAGGATCCTGGGTGGTGTCCGTGATCTCCCTGGGTGAACGTGAGGTTGGGCTCCCAATCACAGCTGCTCTCCCCTTCAAGATGATGTGGTCTCTCTGTCAGAGCCTGCTGCCCTGGGAGAAATTTCAGCAGTTGTAGAGGCTTCCCGGTTAGGGGAGCATGGTCTGCCAGTCCACAACAATCCTGTGGAATATAAATGTCCCTCACTCACCCCACATGTTCATGCACTCCCCATTTGCTCTCTCACTCACTCACACTATTTCCCTCAAAACCATCCTGTTGGCTCCCATCTTGGATCTCCCCAGAATATACATTATTCTCAAGTGCACACGGAACATTTTCAAAGATAGACCACATATTGGGAGAAAGGCAAAGTCTCTTCACATTCAAGAAGATAGAAGTCATATCAGCCATCTTGTCATATCACAATGGCATAAAATTAGAAAGCAACCACAATGAAAACAGTCGAGCACTTGGAGGCTAAACAGCATGCTATTAAACAATGATTGGGTTACCAAAGAGATCAAAGAAGAAATAAAAGCATCCTGGTAACAAAAGACAAAGAAAATACAACAATCCAAAATCTATGGGACACAGTGCGAGCAATCCTGAGAGGGAAGTTCATAGTTCTACAGGACTACCTCAAAAAAAAAAAAAAAAAAAAAAAAAAAGGTAATATATTATCTAATACTACAACTTACAGAATTAGAAACAGAGCCACAAGAAAAGCCCAGAGTGAGCAGATGGAAGGAAATAATAAAGATCAGAGTGGAAATACATGACATAGAGACCAAAAACTACATATATATATATATATATATATATATATATATATATATATATATATAATATCAATAAAACCAATAGGTGTTTCTTTGAAAGGATTAAACAAGATTGATGAACCTCTAGCCAGGCTCACCAAGAAACCAAAAGAGGATCCAAATAAAGAAAATCAGAAATAAAAGAGGTGAAACAGCAACTAACCCCACAGAAATACAAAGGATTGTAATATAATACCACGAACAACTCTACTCCAACAAACTGAACAACCTAGATGAAATAGACGTATTCCTAGAAAAATAAAATTTTCTAAACTCAATCAGGAAGAATAAAAAAACCTGAATAGGCTAATAACTACCAATGAAATTGAAGCAGTCACCAAAAAACTTCCAGCAAATAAAACCTCTGGTCTGGATGGCTTCACAGGGGAGTTTTACGAAACATTCAAAGAAGAGCTAAAACCAATCCTTCTCAGACTATTCAAAAAATTCAAGAGGAAGGCACACTCCCAAGCTCTTCTAGCATTATCCTAATCCCAAAACCAGATAAAGACACTACAATTAAAGAGAATTATAGGCCAATATCCCTGATGAACATAGATGCTAAAATCCTCAACAGAATCATAGCAAAATAGATCCAGCATTACATTAGATAAATCATACGCTATGACCAAGTGGGATTTATTCCAGGAATACAAGGCTGGTACAATATTTGCAAATCAATAAACATGATGCATTACATAAACAAATTGAGACAAAAATCAAATGAGCATATCAATTGATGCATAAAAAGTATTTGACAAAATCCAACACCCTTTCTTGTTATAATCTCTCCGCAAAGTGGGAATAGAGAGATCTTACCTCACCATAATGAAAGCCTTATATGACAAACCTATAAGCAACATCATACTCCATGGGAAAAAAACTAAATCCATTTCCCCTAAGAACAAGACAGGGATGCCCACTTTCACCACTCCTGTTTGACATAGTATTGGAAGTGCTAGCCATAACAATCAGACAAGAAGAAGAAATAAAAGGCATCCAAATTGGAAAAGAAGAAGTAAAACTGTCCTTATTCACAGATAACATGAAATTTTACATATAAACCCTTAAAGACTCCCATCAAAAAACTACTAGACTTAATAAATGAATTCAGCAATATAGCAAGATACAAAATTAACACCCAGAAATCCATGGCTTTTTTATACACCAACAGTGAACTCACAGAAAGAGAAACTAAAAAATCAATTCCATTTACCATAGCAACAAATAAATTAAGATACATAGGAATAAACTTAACTAAGTACGTAAAAGACTTATACTCAGAAAACTACAGGATATAGTTTGAAAATCTACATCCTGTTGAAAAAAGAGATAGAGGAAGATCTAAACAAATGGAAGTATATACCATGTTCATGGATTGGTAGAATCAACATTGTTAAACTCTCCATACTACCCAAAGCCATCTATAGATTCAATGCAATCCCCATGTGTAATTCTTTAAACAACAAAGAATTTAAATTTTCACAAAGTTACTAAATGTTTCTTGATACATTACTACTATCCTAGCATATTAACAAGCTCCTTGAGAGCAAGTCTAGCTGGAAGAGGCTTGTGGAGCAGCCTCTTTCCTCCTCCATTTAGATGTCACAGCAGTGCCTCTGGACTATTGACTTGAGGAAGAGATGGTGCTGAATCAAAGAGCATCAGTTTGCTTTATTGTTTGTTACCTCGGATGTTAAGTCATTAAGTTTTCATCTTTGGAAATCTTTGGCCTTGAGGTCCTCTGATGTAAAAAAGGAAAATGCAAAAGAAGTTGTGGTTGTAGCAAGAATAGAGAACTTATTACAGAGTGAGAATATATTAGGCTTTCATATTTCATATTTTGTTATTTCATTGTGATTCTATAAATAGGCTGTGAGGAATAAAATCTGTAGAAAATCAGTGAAACTATAGACATTAAATAAAAGCATCAACTTTTATATTGGTTTTCAAATTTATTGAGGTTTAAAAAGATGTGCGTATCTATACACTATTTTAGGATTTCAGGCTTATTTGTGATTAAAATATAAATTTAATATATAAATATTTATGACACTTGGTAGTTGGTCGAATTTTTTTCAAGGCAATGAAATCTTCAGAAATTATAATGGATGGGTACAAATTAAATTGAAACATTAGGTAGTTACAATGGAAAGTTCTGTCAATGATTGTGTCTATATTATTAGATAGCAAGCTACTGACATTTTAACATTTCAATACTTTTAAAATTTTGATTTAGTTGAATAAGTGAAGAATGAAAAAATAGTAAGACTAATTACTACAAAATTTGTCTTTTGTATGGACCTCAATTTCAAAAGTAATGTAAACACTAGTAATTTAATACTATACATATACTTTAAGTTGAGGGAAAATTGTTTGGTGTACTCTCTAAATAGTTGGTGTTAATCTTGTGTTGTAGTCTAAATTCTGACCTTTATTAAAGACTATTTCTTGGTTTATGTATTTTTTAATATATTTTAAAATGTTTTCCCTTCACTAAACAGCTTTGATGTCATATTTGCTGGCAGTCCAGACGAAGTTCTAAAAAAGTTTCAAAAGTCAAACCACAAAGTGGTGTTTGCAGCAGATGGAATTCTGTGGCCAGATAAGAGACTAGCAGACAAGTATCCTGTTGTACACATTGGGAAACGCTACCTGAATTCCAGAGGTGGGTAAGATTCTGGCAGAAAAGTGTAATGTAAATTATAGTAATTATAAATAATTATGAAACAACCTTTTTTATATGTATAACTATAGACATAGTTTTAAATAACCATTATCTTATTACTATGGAAAAATTACATCAGTTTATAATCCACAGTACATTTTTAGCTGACAAAGCATTTTCCCATATATATTATATCATACTTTAGGCCCAATGCACAAAATTCGTGTGTGTGTGTGTGTGTGTGTGTGTGTGTGTGTGTGTGGCGGGGGGAATACCTCAGCCTGGCCTGTGGCCTCTTTCAATCCAGGACCCCACACTCCTAACCGCCTGCCTGCTCACTCCTAACTGCTTGGCTTGCTGCTCATTAGCACTGCCACAGAGGCGGGAGAAGCTCCTGTCACCACCACTACACTTGCCAGCCATGAGCCTGGCTTCTGGCTGAGCAGTGTTCCCACTGTGGGAGCAAACTGACCACCAGGGGGCAGTTCCTGCCTCAAGTGTCTGCCCCCTGGTGGTCAGTGCACGTCATAGCGACCAGTCATTCTGATTGTTCCACCTTAACAGTCGCTGGGCTTTTATATAATAGAAGACTAGAGGCCCGATGCACGGAATTCGTGCAAGAGAAGGACTTCCTTCCCCCAGCTGCCTACACCGGATTCCCTCCAGAACCCAGGACCCAGGCTTTGCTCCGGTCGCTGGCAGGCACCCAGGACCCGGGTTTCCCTCACAGCCCCGGCTTTGTCTGGAAGGTCCTCTGGAAGGACATCTCGTTTAATTAGCATATTATGCTTTTATTATTATAGATGATGCCCCTAGCAACATTAGACAGTGTGTTATTATTTCCAAATTATAAGTGACAAAACCTTTGTTCCCCCAATTTAAGTGACTTCATTGAGTGACTTTCAATGTTTAAAGAAAAGCAATATAGATCCAAGTCTTCAGGTTATAGTGTCATTGAGAATTTTCTGGCTATAGGACAATGCATTTAGTAAATTCTCTAACTTACAAAAAAGTACAAGCTACAATCAGGAGCTTTAAAAAATAAGCATTGCTTAATTTTATCTATGTTTTACATATATCAGAATAAATGAGTAATTCATCTTGAAATTCACTAGTCAAAGAGATTCGACTTGCAGTGTCTGATATACTTCAAATGTTGCATTAGCTTTGCCACCATGGATTAATGGAACAAATTATCACAGTTCTCCCTTCTTTTCAAAAGAAGAAAGTAAAATTTGACATTGAACATTATTATGACTCAAAGAGATTTTTTAGACTGAGATTAATGTAAACATCTACCCAGAAGGTATACTGAAACAGGATGGGGGGACATGCAAGCTGCATTGGGAGAACAGATGTTTTTCAGTGATTTACATATAGCTATTTACGCTAGTTAAAATACATGCTCCTTTTTCCCCCCTGAAAATCCATTTTTATTTTTGTTTATTTTTTTAATAAATCTTTGTTGTTCAGATTATTACAGTTGTTCCTCTTTTTCCCTCCATAGCTCCCCTCCACCCGGTTCCCACCCCACCCCCTGCCCTCACCCTCTCCCCACCCGCACTGTCCTCGTCCTTAGGTGTAAGATTTTTGTCCAGTCTCTTCCCTTACCCCCCGCACTCCCTTCCCCCTGATAATTGTTAGTCCACTCCCTTTCTATGCCCCTGTTTCTATTCTATTCACCAGTTTATTCTGTTCATCAGATTTTTATTCACTTGATTTTTAGATTCACTTGTTGATAGATATGTATTTTTTGTCACTTTGTTGTTCATAATTTTTATCTTTACCTTTTTCTTCTTCTTCCTCTTCTTAAAGAATACCCTTCAGCATTTCATATACTACTGGTTTGGTGGTGATGAACTGCTTTAGATTTTTCTTATCTGTGAAGCTCTTTATCTGACCTTCAATTCTAAATGATAGCTTTGCTGGGTAGAGTAATCTTGGTTGTCGGTTCTTGAATATCACTTTGAATATTTCTTGCCACTCTCTTCTGGCCTTCATGGTTTCTGTTGAGAAATCAGCTGACAATCGTATGGGTACTCCCTTTTATGTAACTAACTGTTTTCCTCTTGCTGCTTTAAGATTCTCTCTTTGTCTTTTGCCCTTGACATTTTAATTATGATGTGTCTTGGTGTGGTCCTCTTTGGATTCCTCTTGTTTGGGGTTCTCTGTGCTTCCTGGACTTGTAAGTCTATTTCTTTCACCAGGTAGGGAAAGTTTTCTGTAATTATTTCTTCAAATAGGTTTTCAGTGTCTTACTCTCTCTCTTCTTCTGGTACCCCCAGAAGATGTTGGTACGTTGAAGTTGTCCCAGAGGCTCCTTGTGCTATCTTCATATTTTTGTATTCTTTTTTCCTTTTGCTTTTTCCGGTTGGGTGTTTTTTGCTTCATCATATTTCAAATCTTTGACTTGATTCTTGGGATCCCCTAGTCTGCTGTTGTATCTATGTATATTATTCTTTATTTCAGTCAGTGTATACTTAATTTCTAATTGGTCCTTTTTCATATCCTTGAGGGTCTCACTATATTTCTTGGAGGTTTCTAGAAGATTCTTGAGTAACCTTATAACCATGGTTTTGAACTCTACATCAAATAGTTTGCTTTCCCCCATTTCTTTCATTTATTATCTGTTTCTTTATCTCTGCATTTTGGCTGCTTCCCTGTGTTGATAGAGTAGCTTTTTGTGCTAAGTGTCCTATAGGGCCCAGTGGCTCAGCCTCCCTAATTATCTGAAGTTGACACTCTTGGTGCACTCCTTTGTGGGCTGTGTGCACAATCTTGTTGTAGTTAAGCCTTGATTGCTATTGGTATCATTGGGAGGAATTGACCTCCAGGCAAGTTGGCTCTGAGGACCAGTTGTGTCTACAATGGGAGAACTTCTGTGCTGGAGACACCCTTATGGGGCAGGTCTTGCTTCACTGGGGCTTTGGCACTCACTGAGTCTGCCCCCTGAATGTGTCTTTTATGGATGTGAAGAGTTGTAATCTGGATGGTCTCCCTCTGACCACTAGGTAGACTGGCTCTTGGATCTCCAAGGAGGTGCAAAGTCAACCACTTCCTAAGGCCATCCAGCAGAAGCTACAGAGAGATCTGCAGATTCCTCCTCTTTGTTTGGGGTTTGGGAGTGCCCAGATGAGGCGCCACTGTGAAGTAATGCAGGCTGCTGGTGAGCCTTAGGCCTTCTTTTGGAATCTCTGGGATTCTCTGACCCAGATACAGTTTGACAGGTTTTTAGGCAGAGATAGGCCAGGCCATTAGTATGCTAAAGCCTCTATGCACAGCTTGGGTAGGGATGTAAATTGGGTGGGTCAGGGTTTCAGGGAACTCCCAGAGTGGGGCAGACCACAATGGCTGCCAGTCTGCTTTGCCTCTGAGAGGTCCTAGGGTCTGTGTCCCACGCCCCGTGCAGGAACAATGAACACTGCAAGCACTTCTGCGAGGAAGCTGCCCTCACATTCCACCCTGATGCCAGACAGTACAGTTTCTCTCCGTATCAGTCTGAGTCCCCAAATTTTTGCCTATAGCTGGAGTTCAGAGCAGTTGGGAGCTTGTATCTCCCTCCCAATTGAAAAAGACAACAGTGTACCCAGCTAGCAGCCCCTTTCACGTGCACCTCTGTACCTCCACACTTCCACTTCCTGCCGGACTCAATGTGCTTTTCTCTTTCCTTCTAGTTGTATAATTTCCACTCAGCCAGCCTTCCCATGGTTCTGGATGATACTTGTTTTGTCTTTTAGTTATAGTTTAAATGTGGTGGTGCACGGCAGCAAGTTCAGGTGTTTACCTATGCCGCCATCTTGGTTCTCCTACGTGCTCCTTTAAGTAGCAGCATGTCTGAATTCTAGGCTTTGCTCTGCCAGTTATGGAATGAAACCTTTAGCAAGTAGTTTCTGTTCTCTGAGATGTCTCAGTTTCAGCTCTTTTCATCTGCACTTAAAAATATTTTTTTATTGATTTCACAGAGGAAGGGAGAGGGAGATAGATATAGAAACATCAATGATGAGAGAGAATCACTGATCAGCTGCCTCCTGCATGCCCCCTATTGGGGATCAAGCAGACAACCTGAGCATGCACCTTGACCAGGAATTGAACCATGACCTCCTGGTTCATAGGTCGATGCCCAACCTTGAGCCATAATTCATAGTTGTACCTGGGAACTTTGTTAGCCCATATAAATATTACACTTCCAAAACCTCATATTCCAGGTTTTACTTCCAACTTTTAGCCCGCCTTTTCTCTCAATTTCAATACAAGTATAGTTCATAGTTTTGGGGAATCTCTAGACCAGGGGTGGGCAAACTTTTTGACTCGAGGGCCACAATTGGTTCTTAAACTGGACTGGAGGGCCAGAACAAAAGCATGGATGGAGTGTTTGTGTGAACTAATATAAATTCAAAGTAAATATCATTACATAAAAGGATACGGTCTTTTTTCTTTTTTAGTTTTATTCATTTCAAATGGGCTGGATCCGGCCCATGGGCCGGAGTTTGCCCACGGCTGCTCTAGACCATTGTATTTTCTCCAAATCTGTCTAACTACCACATTTGGATTTTACTCCCATATTCAAGTCAGAACCTAGGATTTTTGTTATTGGTCACTCCATCCTCATTTTCTTAGCAGCTTCCCTTAGAGTTCCAGTACATGAACTGGCAAAGCCTCTCCCTCAGGAGGCTTTTAAGTCTTTTTTTTTTTATTGTTTTATTGCTTAAAGTATTACAAAGGGTATTACATATGTGTCCTTTTTTTTTACCCGCCATTGACAATCCCCTGGCCTACCCTATACCCCAGTGTCTTGTGTCCATTGGTTATGCTTCTATACATGCATACAAGTCCTTCAGTTGATCTCTTACCCCCCTCTCTCCTGCCCCCCAACCTTCCCTAGCCTTCCCGCTGCAGTTTAACAATCAGTTTGAGGCAGCTCTGCCTCTGTATCTATTATTGTTCAAAAGTTTATAATGGTCTTTATTATCCATGAATGAGTGAGATCATGTGGTATATTTCCTTCATTGACTGGCTTATTTCACTTAGCATAATGCTCTCCAGTTCCATCCATGCCGTTGCAAATGGTAAGAGTTCCTTCTTTTTTACAGTAGCATAGTATTCCATCGTGTAGATGTACCACAGTTTTCTAACACATTCATCTACTGATGGGCACTTAGGCTGTTTCCAAATCTTAGCTATGGTGAATTGTGCTGCTATGAACATAGGGGTGCATATGTACTTTCTGATTGGTGTTTCTGATTTCTTGGGATATATTCCTAGAAGTGGGATCACTGGGTCAAATGGGAATTCCATTTTTGGTTTTTTGAGGAAGCTCCATACTGTCTTCCATAGTGGTTGCACCAGTCTGCATTCCCACTAGCAGTGCACGAGTGTTCCTTTTTCTCCACATCCTCTCCAGCACTTGTCCTTTGTTATTTGTTGATGATAGCCATTCTGACAGGTGTGAGATGGTACCTCATTGTTGGTTTGATTTGCATTTCTCAGATGACTAGTGACTTTGAGCATGTTTTCATATGTCTCTTGGCTTTCTGAATGTCCTCTTTTGAGAGGTGTCTATATAGATCTTTGCCCATTTTTTGATTGGATTGCTTATCTTCTTTTTGTTAAGTTGTATGAGTTCCCTATAAATTTTGGAGATTAGGCCCTTCTCTGATATGAAGTTGGCAAATATGTTTTCCCACGCAGTGGTCTTTCTTGTTGTTTTGTTGATGGTTTCTTTTGCTGTGCAGAAGCTTTTTATTTTGATGTAGTCCCATTTGTTCATTTTCTCTTTAGTTTCAATTGCCCTAGGAGCTGTATCAGAGAAGAAATTGCTTTGGCATATGTCTGAGATTTTGTTGCCTTTGGATTCCTCTAGTATTTTTATGGTTTCCCGTCTTATGTTTAAGTCCGTTATCCATTTTGAGTTTATTCTTGTGTATGGTGAAAGTTGGTGGTCTAGTTTCATTTTCTTGCATATATCTGTCCAATTTTCCCAAGACCATTTATTGAAGAGAATATCTTGACTCCATTGTATGTTCTTGCCTCCTTTGTGAAATATTAATTGAGCATATTGTTTTGGGCCGATTTCTGGGCTCTCTATTTTATTCCATTGATCTATATGCTGTTCTTGTGCCAGTACCAGGCAGTTTTGAGAACAGTGGCTTTGTAGTACAGCTTGATATCTGGTATTGAGATCCCACCTACTTTGTTCTTTCTCAGGATCGCTGCATCTATTTGGGGTCTTTTTTTATTCCAGATGAATTTTTGGAGGGTTCGTTCTAGATCTGGAAGTATGCCGTTGGTATTTTAATGGGAAGTGCATTGAATTTATAGATTGCTTTGGGTAGTATGGACATTTTAATGAGGTTGATTCTAACAATCCATGAACATGGTGTGTTCTTCCATCAGTTTATGTCTTCCACTATCTCTTTTTCAATGTCCTGTGCCGGGAGCCGGTCCATCCTTGCTGTTTCAAGGGACCTGGCATATATGGCATATTGTTCTTAATATGTTTGCTCACCTTCTTGGCACTATGTGTTTTAACCAAGGTCTCTGAAAAAGGTTGTTTCCCCAGGTAGGGATTTTCCCCTGAAGTTAGGGAGGGAATAAAACCTCTTAACCAAGTGCCAGGCGGTAATTAATCACTTTAACTATGAACAATCATGCTTAAGCTACATAATCTTTACTCCCTGGAATGAAGATAAGAAACGCCCTAACCTTTGGAATAGAGATTGATAGGATTGAATCAACTGGTATAAATACAGATGCAACAAGACAGCAAGACACAGAACTTAGAACTCAGAACTTAGAACACAGAACTTAGAAGACAGAACCAACAGACAGAAGAACTTTGCTGGAGAGAACATGGCAAAAGATCCTGGACTGAACCTGACTACAGAAATTGACAAGAGAACCTGACTAGAACCTGGTGACTGAACCTGACTGGAGAACCTGGACAGAACTTGGCTGGAGAACCTAGCGAGGGAACATGGCTACAGAACCTGGCTGGAGAACCTGGAGAACCTAGCAAGAGAACATGGACACAGAACCTGGCTGGAGATCCTAAGCAGAACCTCTCTGGAGATCCAGACCAGAACTTGGCTGGAGATCCTGGCTGGAGATCCTGGCTAGGCTGCTGATCAACTGAACACTGTCGCCGTGTCCTTCCTTCTTCGCCGACTCCGTCCACACCTTTGGGGACCCCTGGACCTGCTGGGGCTGGACCCCAGCAGTCCTGTAGTTTTCTGAGTAGAGGTCATTTACCCCTTTAGTTAAGTTTATTCCTAGGTAGCTTAATTTTTTTGGTGCGATGGTAAATGGGATTGTTTTTATAATCTCTCTTTCTGAAAGTTCACTATTGGTGTATAGAAATGCCTCAGATTTCTTGGGGTTGATTTTGTATCCTGCTACATTGCCAAATTCATGTATTAAGTCTAGTAGTTTTTTGATGGAGTCTCTAGGGTTTTGTATGTATAATATCATGTTGTCTGCAAATAAGGACAGTTTTACTTCCTCTTTTCCAATTTGGATACCTTTTATTTCTTCTTCTTATCTAACTGCAATGACTAATACTGCCAGGACTATGTTGAACAGGAGTGGTGAGAGGGGCCGTCCCTGTCTTGTTCCTGTTCTTAGGGCAAATGGTGTTAGTTTTTGTCCATTGAGTATGATGTTGGCTGTGGGTTTGTCATATATGGCTTTTATTATGTTGAGGTATGATCCTTCTAGTCCCACCTTGCTGAGAGTTTTTATCAAAAATGGGTGTTGGATTTTGTCAAATGCTTTTTCTGTATCAATTGATATGACCATGTGGTTTTTTTCTTTCAATTTGTTTATGTGATGTATCACATTTATTGATTTGCGGATATTGTACCATCCTTGCATCCCTGGGATAAATCCTACTTGGTCATGGTGTATGATCTTTCTGATGTACTGCTGGATCTGATTTGCTAAGATTTTGTTGAGGATTTTGGCATCTATGTTCATGAGGGATATTGGCCTGTAATTCTCTTTCATTGTGTTGTCCTTCCCTGGTTTTGGTATTAGGGTAATGCTGGCTTCATAGAATGAGCTTGGAAGTGTTCCTTCCTCTTGAATTTTTTGTAGTAGTCTGAGGAGGATAGGTTTTCAGTTCTTCCTTGAATGCGTGGTAAAACTCCCCTGTGAAGCTGCCTGGTCCTGGGCTTTTGTTTGCTGGAAGCTTTTTGATGACTGCTTCAATTTCTTCCATAGTTATTGGCCTATTGAGATTTTTAGATTCTTCCTGATTGAGTGTTGGAAGGTTGTATTTTTCTAGGAAATTGTCCATTTCCTCCAGGTTGTCTAGTATGTTGGAGTAGAGTTGTCCATAATATTTTTTAACAATCATTTGTATTTCTGTGGGGTCTGTTGTTATTTCGCCTCTATCATTTCGGATTTTGTTTATTTGGGTCCTCTCTCTTTGGTTCTTGGTGAGCCTGGTGAGAGGTTTGTCAATCTTGTTTATCCTTTCAAAGAACCAGCTCTTTGTTTCATTGATTTTCTGTATTGTTTTTTGGTCTCTATGTCATTTATTTCTGCTCTAATCTTTATTATCTCCTTCCTTATGATCACTCTGGGGTTTTCTTGTTGCTCACTTTCTAATTCTTTGAGTTGTAGAGTTAGATGATTTACTACCATTTTTTCTTGTTTTTTTTTTTTAAAGTAGGCCTGTAGAGCTATAAACTTCCCTCTCAGGACTGCTTTCATTGTGTCCCATAGGTTTTGGATTGTTCTGTTTTCATTGTCTTTAGTTTTCAGGATGTTTTAAATTTCTTCTTTGATCTCATTGGTAACCCAATTAATATTTAATAACATGCTATTCAGCTTCCAAGTGTTTGAGTATTTTGGGTTTTTTTATTGTAGTTTATTTCTAATATTATGCCCTTGTGGTCTGAGAAGATGCTTTGTATGATTTCAGTCTTCTTGAATTTGGGGAGACTTTGTTTGTGACACAATATGTGGTCTATTTTTGAAGATATCCCGTGAGCAGTTGAGAAGAACGTATATTCTGTGTCTTTGGGGTGTAATGTTCTGAAGATGTATATTAAGTCCATCTGATCTAGTGAGTCATTTATTATTGTTATTTGTTTACTGATTGTTTGTCTTGAGGATGTATCCAGTGTTGTCATTGGTGTATTAAATTCCCCTACTATGATTCTATTGTTGTCGATCTCCCCTTTGGTATCTTCCAGGTTTTTTTTTATGTATTTTCGTGCTCCTGCATTGGGTGCATATATGTTTACCAGGATTATATCTTCTTATTGTATTGATCCCTTTAATATTATTAAGAGGCCTTCCTTATCTCTTGTTATGGCCTTCACTTTGAGGTCTATTTTGTCAGATATAAGTATTGCTACTCCAGCTTTCTTTTCATTTCTTTTGCCTGAACAATATTTTTCTATCCCTTCATTTTCAGTCCATGTGAGTCCCTTCTAATGAGGTTGGTCTCTTGTAGACCGCAAATGTATGGGTCATGATTTTTTATCCATTCAGCCACTCAATGTCTTTTGGTTGGAGCATTTAGCCCATTTACATTAAAAATTATTATTGAAAGGTACTTGTTTGTAGCCATTTCTTTTTTTGTGTGGCTGTTTTCTTTCTGAGCTTTTTATTTCTTCTTTTTACACCAGTCCCTTTAGCATTTCTTGCATTGCTGTCTTGGTGGTGATAAACCCCCTTAGCCTTTTTTTGTCTGTGAAGCTTCTTATTTCCCCTTCAATTTTGAATGATAGCCTGGCTGGATAGAGTTCTTGGATTCAGTCCTTTGCTTTGTATCACTTTGTAAATTTCCTTCTATTCTTTTCTGGCCTGATGTGTTTCTGTTGAGAAATCATTTGATAATCTAATGGGAGATCCCTTGTATGTAACTTTCCTTCTCTCTGTTGCAGCCTGTAAGATTCTCTCTTTGTCTTGAACATTTGCCATGGTAATTATGATGTGTCTTGGTGTGGGTCTTTTTGGTTTCACCTTGTTTTGGACTCTCTGTGCTTGTGTGACTTTTTTCTTCCCCACCTCCGGAAAGTTTTTTGATATTATTTCTTTGAATAGGTTTTCTAATCCTTGTTCCTCTTTCTGTTGTTCTGGCACCCCTATTATTAGTATGTTGTTTCATTTCATGTTGTTCCAATGCTCCCTTAGACTCTCCTCCTGTCCTTTAGTTTTTTTCTCCTATTGAAGTACAGTTTGGGTGTGTTTTGCTTCCTTGTCTTCTAATTCACTAATTTGGTCCTCTGCTTCTCCTAGTCTACTCTTGATACTTTCAATGGTGTTTTTTATTGAAGCTATATCGCTCTTCATTTCTTCTTGGGTCTAACATAAGTTATTCACCTTTTCATCTGTTTCTTCTTAAATATTTTTTTAAATATATTTTATTGATTTTTTACAGAGAGGAAGGGAGAGAGATAGAGAGTTAGAAACATCGATGAGAGAGAAACATTGATCAGCTGCCTCCTGCACATCCCCTACTGGGGATGTGCCCACAACCCAGGTACATGCCCTTGACCGGAATCGAACCTGGGACCTTTCAGTCCACAGGCCGACGCTCTATCCACTGAGCCAAACCGGTTTTGGCATCTGTTTCTCCTTGCTTCTTGCATAAGTTGTTGATTTTTTCCTCCATCCAGTTTATGCTCTCTAGGACCCTTATTCTGAATTCTTTTTCTGTGATGTTGTATGCCTCGGTATCGCTTAGCTCCTTTTCTGGAGAGCCCTCCTTTTCTTTTCTTTTGGGGTTTCTTTGTCTAGCCATGTTTGATTTCACCGACCTATCTAGTTGTTGGGTTATTCAGTGGCTTCTCCGTGGGTGGCAGTGGCTCCTCGGGCTGTGGTTGCTCCTTGGGTGGTTGTGGTAGCAGCTCTTCCTCCGTTGGTAGCAGGTCTCCTTGTGGGTCTTGTTCAAAGCTGTGGTGGCTCTTCTGGATGGTGGAGGGAGGCTTCACACCCAGCAACTGTTACTCAGACAGAGCATGTGGTGATCAGGATGCCGCTGTTGCTTGGATCCGCTGCGTTGATTTAAAGGCACAAAATACAACACAACAAGACACAATGAACCAGGCACTGAACGCAAATGTATTTACGGCATTATTAACCCCAAATAAAGGTGGCCACCCGAGCTAAGAGAGTTAGGGTTAAGGAAGAAAGAAGAGAAGAAGATAGAAGAGAAAACAGAAAAAAGGAGTGCAAAAATGAAATTGGAAAGAGGGAAAGGGAAAAAAAAGTAAGAGAGGAAAGAGAATGAAGTAGAAGAGGGGAGGAGACTATTTATATAAAGAGAAAACTCTGATAGAACTGCCACTAATCCCAACAAATTCCAGCAACGGATCCCTGGAGGTGAATACAAACTACAAACAACCAATAATATCAAGTGGGGCAAGGGAAAACAGAAGCATAAAAATAACCGGCGGCGGGGGGGGGGGGGGGGGACAGAAACATGAAAATAAAAAGCAGAACAACCTCACAAACAATCCTAAAAAAAAAAACCCAATATACTGAACAATCAAGCAAACAACAACAAAACAGAGAAAAGAAGAAGAAGAAAAATTTGGATAGTGAAGAAAGATAAGGGAGAGGTGTATAAGGATTTAGAGCAGGGGATTGGAAATAGGATATATAAATAGGGTGAAATTTTGACAGGGGGTAAAAAGAATAGGGAAAATCTAAAGCAGGAATAGGGTAAGAGAAACAGGACAACAGAAGGCGAATGCTAAAGGAACGATGAAAATAGAATGGAGAACACTAGTCCAAAAATAAAATAAAAAGATAATAAAATGACACTTTAAAAAATGGTAAAATGGTAGCAGTAATAATACTGGTTAAAAATAAAAATGTAGTAATTAAAAGGGCAAAATCAGGTGATGAAAAAAGAAAAAAATGGTTTCTTATTTAAAAGGTGAAAAAATAAAAAAATAATAATTAAAAATGTGCAGTAATGAAGGTGCTTCAGATCTTCTACTCTTCTTTTTGGTACGCCAGGTATTCAGGAGAATGTTGAATTTCCCTCCGATACACTGTTCCTCCGTGTTATAAGCCACAGTCCTGATTTTAAGGCAGGCCGTATTGGTTCCTCAGACTGCCTTTATCTGTGTTTACAGAAGAGTCAGTTCATGGCTCTGCCTCTGGGTGGCAGTATGTCTGGATTCACCTCCAAGGCTATAAGTCCTCTCTGACCTGGAGTTCTCTATTGTACCTGAAACTGGCTTGGGAAAGTCCTCTGCCCAGAGCTGGTTCCCCATTCGTCACTCCCGCTCTGTTTCCCAGGGTCCCCAAAAACAACCTTCCCCTACAGGCTCTATGAGTGACCCTAACTGGGTAATCCCATGCACTGGGTTCAACAATCATACGCACAGATTTAAGAGGAAGTGTAAAAACAAGATCCTGGGAAGCTGTGCAAACTTGCAGGGCTCCACCTTCCAGATCTGTGCGGAGTCTCTGCACTCGCTCTGGCCCCTGGCACCCAGTAGATGGCAGACTGGCAAAATCTGAGGCTGCCTGTTTGCATCCAGTCCAACTATGGGCTTATTTATAGTGTTCCCTTCTGCCAGAAGCCCTGGGGGAGCCCTTCCACTCTCGCGGGTCACGCTGGCCCCAACAGCTGCGGACTTTGTGGTGCGCAGCTTTCCCCCCTGTGCGTGTTCCACTCTCCAACCTAAATTGCAAACCGCACCTTTGGGGGAAGTCTAACCTTTCCGTGGGGAGAAGAAGGGCTCGTCTGAGTTCATGTAGTCGCGCTGCTTGAGAGCCGTTGTTTCCAGGTTAGTAGCCGATCTCTGGATGCCGGTAACAGCCACTCAAGATGGTGAGGTCTCCGTGGCTGAGCGGGTGCTTTGGGTGAGGTTTCAGCCTCAATCTCTAACCGTTCCCTTTTTCTAGGAGTCCTCTGTCTTTCCTGGCTGCAGACTGTCTCTCAGCTGAATCTCCTCTGCTTATTCAGGCTGTATGTTACCCGTTTCAGCTGCTCGCCCTTATCTGCTCAGGGACAAGGCACCGGCACGTCCGTCTAAACCTCCGCCATTTTCAAAAGCCGGCTTTTCAGTCTTGACTTCTTGTCGGAACACTAGAATTGTAGATTGGTGCTGCTTCTGCCTCAAAACTGTCAGGCCTTCAGTAAGACTAATCTTTTAAATTATTGTTAAGTTCTAGTTAGTTTAAAAATTATTTTTCTGTAGAACTCTGTATTTTTTTATTTTGTATTTATGATTTCCCCCCAAACATAACATGCATAAGGAAATATGTAAATTAATCTAGGTCATGATATTTCTACTCAGAAATTAAATTTCAGACAGATGCACAGTATTGTAGACATAGCAAAGAGACACCTACCATGTGAGTGCCTCTGGGAGCAGGTTTCACTAAGGAAAAGTATTTATTAAGTGGGAAAGAGATCATACAAGTGTTTTGATGCCCTATGCTTCTATATATATAAAAGCCTAAGCGACTGTTAAGACCGAATTACCGAACGACCAGTCAACCAGTTGCTGATGCTCACTGACCACCAAGGGGCAGATGCTCAATGCAGGAGCTGCCCCCTGATGGTCAGTGCTCTCCCACAGCCAACCTCCCATGGCTGGCCAACCTTCTGCAGTCCCTCCTCCCAGCTGGCCAACCTCCCGTGGTCCCTCCCCCGAGCCAGCTAACCTCCCATGGTCTCTCCTCCCAGCTGCCAACCTCCCACGGTCCCTATCCCCAACTGGATGTCCCCCCAAATGGCCCTGATAAGCTGCCAGGGCGAGGGACTCTACCCATGCACAAATTCATACACCGGGCCTCTAGTTTTGTAATAAAGTACTTAAAGAGATGGTAGAAAATCTAAATACGCTCAATAAAAGTTTATGTAATTTCATGAATAAAATATTTAAAAAAATAGTTTTATTGATTTCCAGAGAGAGAAGAAGGGAGAAGGAGAGAGATAAAGGGAAACACTGATATCAATTGGCTGCCTACTACAAGCCCTCTAGCTGAGATTGTGGCCATGTGCTCTGACCAGGAATTGAACCAACAACCTTTTGGTGCAGGGGACAATGCAACCAATGGAGCTAGCCCAGCCGTGGGCAAAGTACGGCTGTTCTATCCGTCCCGCAGAGCCGAAAGAGCGGAGGGTTCTCTTGCTCTCCCCTCCGCTCCTTCACCAGCAGCAGTGTTACCATGGCAACGTCCGGAAACACGGCCGCAGCTCCTTCTTCTGAGTCCAGTTTAAGAACCCATTGTGGCCCTTGAGTCAAAAAATTTGCCCACCCCTGAGCTAGCCAGAGCCATGAATAATATATTGAGAGTTATTTAAGGGACATGAGTTTAGTTTCTAAGTATATCATTAAATTTAAAAAATCTCCATCATAGTGAGTGGACATGTTTCCATACAAGGAAAAGTTCAAAATATGAGAAATTTTATTTGTTTGAAATATGTGAGTTTAATAGAAAAATATAAATCATCTACACTAATAAAAGACAAAGATGCTAATTGACCATACCTTTGCTATGCCCAAGCCATGCCCACCAGCCAATCAGAGCGATTATATGCAAATTAACCCAACCAAGATGGCGGCCGGCAGCCACAGAGCTGGAGCAAGCAGGAGGCTTGGTTGCCCCGGTGATGGAGGAAGCTGAGCTTCCTGCCAGCCCTGGCCAGCTGTGGCCTCCACAAAAGGCAACAAAGTTTCAATTATAGAAGCTAAATAAATCCCAGATACCTGCTTCCAGCCAGCCTCCACTGGGAACTTGGGTGGCTGGGTGCTGTGGCCAGCCTGCAAAAAACCATCAGCCTCTCACCCAGGCTGTCCACACCCTCATGTAGTGAGGGTCCCCGCTGGGGGGTTTGGCCAGCCTGAAAACAGCCATCAGCCCCTCTCCCAGGCTGACCTGGCACCCCAGCAGGACCCTCACCCTGATCCAGGATATACTTCAGGGCAAACCAGCCGGCCCCCACCCATGCACCAGGCCTCTATCCTATATAATAAAAGGGTAATATGCAAATTGACCCTAACAGCAGAAAGACTGGGAATGACTGGTCACTATGACACACACTGACCACCAGGGGCCAGATGCTCAATGCAGGAGCTGCCCCCTGGTGGTCAGTGTGCTCCCACAGGGGGAGCTCTGCTCAGCCACAAGCCAGGCTGACAGCTGCCAGTACAGCGGTGGTGGTGGGAGCCTTTCCCGCCTCTTCAGCAGTGCTAAGGATGTTCGATTGCAGCTAGGCCTGCTCCCCGCTGGCAAGTGGACATCTCCCGAGGGCTCCTGGGCTGCCAGAGGGATGTCTGACTGCCAGCTTAGGCCCAATCTTTCAGGGAGCAGGCCTATGCCAGCAGGTGGTCATTCCGCGAGGGGTCCCAGACTGCGAGAGGGCACAGGCTGGGCTGAGGGACCCTCCCGAGTGCACAAATTTTTGTGCACCAGGCCTCTAGTATAAAATACATATCACATAACTATGAAAATAGATGCACATTTGACCATTGGACAGCATGGGGTTAAGTGCACTGATCCTCCCATAGTTAGAAATTCACACATAACTTTTGACTCCCCAAAAACTTCAGTAATCACTTAGTGTCTGAGGGAAATTGATTCCAATTAGCAAAATTCATGGATCCTCAAGTCTTATATAAAATGGTGTAAAACAGTGCATATAGTTGGCCTTCTACATATGTTGATTCTCATCCTTGGATCAAAATTACTATTTCCTATCCACAGTTGGTTGAATACACATATAGGAAATCCAGGGATATAGAGGGCCAACTTTATATTTATTGAAAAAAATCCGTATCTAAGTGGACTCAGGTAGTTCGAACCCATGTTGTTAAAGGGTCAACTGTAATTAATTACTTGTCATTTTTTTAGGATGTTTGGGACTTATACAAAAAATAAGGGAATATAATTTTTGAAAAACTGTAAAATGTCATGGTCTGCTTGCATGTATTTTTCATCAGAGAAGATTGATCACAGGATTAAAATTGCATTGTTTAGTGTTTTTTCCTTCATTTTTCAATCGTTATTGTTGAAAGTATTACATATGTCCCCTTCCCCCCTCCACCATCACCCTCCAGCACTACCCACCCCCCAGTAGGCACTTACTACCCCACTGACTGCATCCATGTATTATGCATATATGCATACAAGGTCTTTGGTTGGTTACCTCCCACCCACCCACTTACCCCCATCTTCCCTCAGAAATTTCACAACTCTGTTCCATGCTTCCATGTCACTGAATCCACTCCAGTCATCAGTTTATTTTGTTAATTAGATTCCACATGAGTGAGATCCTATAATACTTCTCTTTCTATGACTGACATATTTCACTTAGCATGATACTCTCTAGGCCTCTCCATGCTGTCTCAAAGGGTAATAGATTCTTCTTTTTTACTTCTGTATACTACTCCATGGTATAAATGTACCACAGTTTTTTTATCCACTCATCTACTGATGGGCACTTGGGCTGTTTTCAGATCTGAACTGTTGTAAATTGTGCTACTATGAACATAAGGGTGCATTCATTCTTTTTGACTGGTGTTTTGGGTTTCATGGGATATATTCCTAGAAATGGGGTCAAATGGCAATTCCATATGTAATTTTTTGAGGAAACACCATACTGTTTTCAATAATGGCTGAACCAGACTGCATTCCCACCAGTAGTGTACTAGGATTCCCTTTTCTCCACCAGCACTTGTCATTAGATAATTGGTTGGTGGTAGTCATTCTGACAAGTGTGAGATACCTTACTGTCATTTTAATCTGCATCTCTCTGATGATCAGTGACTTTGAGCATGTTTTCGTATGTCTCTTGGCCATCTGTATGTCCACTTTGGGGAAGTGTCTAGTTAGGTACTTTGCCCATTTTTTAATTGGATTGTTTGTCTTCCTTTTGTTAAATTGTATGAATGCCTTATATATTTTAGATGTTAATACTTTATCAATGTATAATTGCCAAATATGTATTCCCATACAGTGGGCTCCCTTTTTGTTTTGTTGATGGGTTTTTTTTGTTTTTTTTTTTGCTGTGCAGAAGCTTTTTATCATGATGTATTCCCATTTGTTTATTTTCCTCCTTAGTTTCTTTGCCCTAGATTTATCTGCAAATATAATGCTATGAGAGGTGTTTGAGATTTTGCTGCCTATGGTTTCTTCTAGGATTTTTATGGTTCCATGACTTACATTTAAGTCTTTTATCCATTTTGAGTTTATTATTTTGTATGGTGTAAGTTGGTGGCCTATTTTCTTTTCTTTTTTTCTTCTTTTTTTTTTTTTTGCATGTATCTGCCCAATATTCCCAACACCATTTATTGAAGAGAATGTCTTGACTCAATTGTATGCTCTTGCCTCCTTTGTCAAAAATTAATTGAGTTGAATGGCTTGGGTCAATTTCTGGGCTCTCTGTTCTGTTCCATTGATCTCTATGCCTGTTCTTGTGCCACTACCAGGCTGTTTTGATTACGGTGACTTTGTAGTATAACTTGATATCTGGTATTGTGTTTCCTCCAACTTTGTTCTGCTTTCTCAGAATTGCTAAACCTATTTGGGGTATTTTTTGATTTCATATAAATTTTTGGAGTATTTTTCTAGTTCTGTGAAATATGCTGTTGGTACTTCAATGAGGATTGCATTGAATCTTTAGATTGTCTTGGGTAGTATGGACATTTTATGATGTTGATTCTGCCAATTCATAAACACAGAATATTTTCCCCCTTATTTATGTCTTCGTCTATCTCTTCTACAAGTTACTGTCATTTTCCAAATACAAGTCTTTTACCTCCTTAGTTAAATTTATTCCTAAGGATCTTAATTCTTTGTTGCATTGGTAAATGGGATTGTTCGTTTAGTTTTTCTTTCTGAGAATTCATTATTGGTGTATAAAAAAGGCCATTGATTTTTGGGTATTCATTTTGTATCCTGCTAATTGCCAAATTCATTTATTAAATCTAGTAGTTTTTTGGTGGACTCTTTAGGGTTTTCCATGTACAAGATCATGTCATCTGAAAATAATGAGAATTTTACTTCCTACTTTCCCATTTGGATGCCTTTTATTTCTTCTTCTTGTCAGATCGATATGGCTAGGACTTCCAATACTATTTTGAATAAGGGTGGTGAAAGCGGACATCCCTGTCTTGTTCCTGTTCTTAGGGAATATGATTTTAGTTTTTGCCCATTGAGTATGATGTTGGCTGCAGATTTGTCATATAAGCCTTTATCATGTTCAGATATGTTCCCTCTATCCCCACTTTGCTGAGAGTTTTTATCAAAAATGTATGTTGGATTTTGTCAAATGCGTTCTCTACATCTATTGATATGCTCATGTGATTTTTGTCTTTCAGTTTGTTTATGTGATGTATTTGTTTATTGATTTGTGAATGTTATACCATCCTTGAATCCCTGGAATAAATCCTATTTGGTCATGGTATATGATCTTTTAAAAATATTGCTGGATCTGATTTGCTATTATTTTGTTGAGGACTTTAGGATCTATGTGCATCAGGGATATTGGCCTGTAATTTTCTTTGTAGTGTCTTTACATGGTTTTGGAATTAGGATAATGTTAGCCTCATAGAAAGAGCTTGGAAGTGTTCCTTCCTCCTGTATTTTTTGGAATAGTTTGAGGAATATAGGTGTTAGTTCTTTGAATGTTTGCTAAAACTCCCCTGTAAAGCCATCTGGTTGTGGGCTTTTGTTTGATGGGAGTTTTTTGATTACTGCTTCTATTTCATTAGTTGTTATTGGCCTATTCAGGTTTTCTGATTCTCATTCAGTTTTGGAAGATTGCATTTTTTTTATGAATTTTTCCATTTAATCCACATTGTCCAGCTTGTTCGCATATAGTTGTTCTTAGTATTTTCTTACAATCTGTTGTATTTCCACAGTGCTAGTGGTTACTTCTCCACTTTTATTTCTGATTTTATTTATTTGGGTCCTCTCTCTTTGGTGGGTAACGGTTCATCAGTATTGTTTATCCTTTCAAAGAACTAGCTCTTGGGTTCACAGGGTTTTTTTTATTTATTTGTTTTTTTAGTCTCTGTTATTTATTTCTGCTCTAATCTTTATTATTTCCTTCCTTATACTTACTCTGGGCTTTTCTTGTTGTTCTCTTTCTAGTTCTTTAAGTTGTAGGGTTAAATAGTTTATTTTTAATTTTCCTTATTTTTTTGAGGTTGGTCTGTAGTGCTATGAACTTCCCTCTCATGACTGCTTTTGCTGTGTCCCAGAGATTTTGGGCTGTTTTGTGTTCATTTTCATTTGTTTCCAGGAAGTTTTTTATTTCTTTCTTGATCTCATTGGTAAGCCATTCATTGTTTAATAACATCCTATATAATAAAAGTCTAATTTGCAAATATTCCCCTTGGGCGGTCATTTGATGAGGAGACCAGGAGTTTGACCACTCGCTATGACGTGCTATGGGGCAGTGCAGGACATGGCAGGCTTTGGCGACACTGCACTGGCAGCAGCGGCTGTGGAGGCGCTGCCAGCCCCAATAGGCCCCGAACCATGGTGGGAGGGTGGAGTAGGTGAGTTGGCTGCACCAGGCCAAGGCAAGTGGGGGCCCAGGTGCTGCCCAGGGCCCAGAGGTCAGCTGGGACCTGCCCTTCCTTGCCAGACGCTTATGCTTCAATAACTGACCAGGCTGAGGGACCACATCCATGCACACATTTTGTGCAACCGACCTCTAGTTGTTTAATAACATGGAATAATTTTGTGTGTTTTTACTATAGTTCATTTCTAATTTCATTCCACTGATTTGAGAAGATGCTTGATATAATTTCAATCTTCTTGAACTTGTAGAGACTTGTTTTGTGTCCTAAGATGTGGTCTCTCTTTGTGTATGATCCAAGTGCACTTAAAAAGAATGTATTCTGCTACTTTGGTATGAAATGTTCTATAAATGTCTATTAAATCCATATGATCCAGTGTTTCCTTTCAAGTCACTATTTCCTTGTTAAGTTATTGTCTAGAACATCTATCCAGTGAAGTCAACAAGGTGTTAAAGTCCCCTACTATGATTTTATTTTTGTCAATTTCTCTTTTAAAGTCCTCTAGCAGTATATAGATATAGATATAGATAAAGATATAGATATAGATATAAGATATAGATATAGATAGATATAGATATAGATGATATAGATATAGACAGCTATAGCTATAGCTATAGCTATAGCTATAGCTATATAGATATAGATATAGATATAGATATAGATATAGATATAGATATAGATATAGATATAGATATAGAGATAGATATAGAGATAGATATAGAGATAGATATAGAGATAGAGATATATATTTAGGTGCTCCTATACTGGGTACGTATATATTTACCATGATTATATCCTCTTATTGGATCAATCCCTTTAGTATTCTGTAGTGACCTTTTTATCTCTTGTTATGGCCTTCATTTTGAAATGTATTTTGTCATATGAGTATTGCTATTCCAGCTTTTCTTTCTTTTTCATTTGCATGGACAATTCTTTTCCATTCCTTCACTCTCATCCTCTGTGGGTCTCTTGTAGTCAGGATATATAGTTGGTTCATGTGTTTAGATCAAATCAGCTACCCTATGTCTTTTGAAGGAACACTTAATCCATTTACATTTAAGGTTATTATTGATAGGTGCTTATTTATTTCATTCCATTTTAATTATTTTTGTTTTTTTAAATTGGTTTATTGATTAAAATGTTACAAACGGTATTATAGACTGAGGCTGGGTTAGAAAACAGAAAGGAAAACAGGAGAACCAAGATGGCGGCATAGATTAACGCCGGAGTTTGCTGCCTTGAACAACTACTTCAAAAGTGAAACTAAAAGACAGAACGGACATAACCCAGAACCACAGGAACGCTGGCTGAGTGGAAGTCCTACAACTAGGAGGAAAGAGAAACGCATACGGACACTCAGAGGAGGCGCAGTGCTGAAGTCAAATTCTGAGGTGCGGAGTGCGCGGAGTGGGCTGGCGGCGGAGGGCGCGGTTGGCGTTTTCAATCGGGAGGGAGTCGCAGACTCTGAGCTCCAGGTACGGCGAGTCTTTAGGGACCCAGACTCAAACGGGAGAAGCGGGACTGTCTAGCTTCGGTCAGAGCGAGTGCAGCTTTCTCTCCGAGGTTTGCAGCGGTTGCTGGGACTCAGAGAGGCAGAGCCCCTGGGGACAGGACTGAGAGCCGCCATAACTGCTCTCTCAGGCCCACCCTGTTGATCCTCTGCGACCCGCCCCGCCCAAGCCCTGCACAGAGGCATTTGCGTATAGCCGCAGGCAAAGGCTAGATTAGCACCTCCAAAGAGGACAGAAGTTTTCTCACTGCAGACACAGCTGATTCTCACAGCCACTTGGCCTGGAGGTCAAACCCCCCCTGGTATTAGCTACAACAATCAAGGCTTAACTACAAGACTGCGCACAAAGACCACTAGGGGGTGCACCAAGAAAGCATAACAAAATGCGGAGACAAAGAAACAGGACTAAATTGTCAATGGAAGATATAGAGTTCAGAACCACGCTTTTAAGGTCTCTCAAGAACTGTTTAGAAGCCGCCGATAAACTTAATGAGATCTACAAGAAAACTAATGAGACCCTCGATGTTATATTGGGGAACCAACTAGAAATTAAGCATACACGGACTGAAATAACGAATATTATACAGACTCCCGACAGCAGACCAGAGGAGCGCAAGAATCAAGTCAATGATTTGAAAGGCGAGGAAGCAAAAAACACCCAACCGGAGGGGCGGAATGAAAAAAGAATCCAAAAATGCGAGGATAGTGTAAGGAGCCTCTGGGACAGCTTCAAGCGTACCAACATCAGAATTATAGGGGTGCCAGAAATGAGAGAGAGCAAGATATTGAAAACCTATTTGAAGAAATAATGACAGAAAACTTCCCCCACCTGGTGAAAGAAATGGACTTACAGGTCCAAGAAGCGCGGAGAACCCCAAACAAAAGGAATCCAAAGAGGACCACACCAAGACACATCATAATTAAAATGCCAAGAGCAAAAGACAAAGAGAAAATCTTAAAAGCAGCAAGAGAAAGAAACTCAGTTACCTACAAGGGAATACCCATACGACTGTCAGCTGATTTCTCAACAGAAACTTTGCAGGCCAGAAGGGAATGGCAAGAAATATTCAAAGTGATGAATACCAAGAACCTACAACCAAGATTACTTTATCCAGCAAAGCTATCATTCAGAATTGAAGGTCAGATAAAGAGCTTCACAGATAAGGAAAAGCTAAAGGAGTTCATCACCACCAAACCAGGATTATATGAAATGCTGAAAGGTATCCTTTAAGAAGAGGAAGAGGAAGAAAAAGGTAAAGATACAAATTATGAACAACAAATATGCATCTATCAACAAGTGAATCTAAGAATCAAGTGAATAAATAATCTGATGAACAGAATGAACTGGTGATAATAATAGAATCAGGGACATAGAAAGGGAATGGACTGACTATTCTTGTGGGGGAAAGGGGTGTGGGAGATGCGGGAAGAGACTGGACAAAAATCGTGCACCTATGGATGAGGACAGTGGGTGGGGAGTGAGTGCGGAGGGTGGGGCGGGAACTGGGAGGAGGGGAGTTATGGGGGGAAAAAAGAGGAACAAATGTAATGATCTGAACAATAAAGATTTAATTAAAAAAAAGAGTATTATATATGTCTCCCTTTTTTTCTCCCCTTGACCCTCCCCTAGCCTCCCATACCCCCCAGTGACTTGTGTCCATTGATTATGCTTGAGTGCATGCATACAAGTCCTTCAGTTGATCTCTTCCCCCATGCTGCCACCCCCAAACCCTCCCCAGCCTTCCCACTGTAGTTTGACAGTTTGTTTGATGTTGCTCTGCCTCTGTATCTATTTTTGCTCATCAGTTTATAATGGTCTTAATTATCCATAAATGAGTGAGATCATGTGGTATTTTTCTTTCATTGAATGGCTTATTTCACTTAGCATAATGCTCTCCAGTTCCATCCATGCTGTTGCAAATGGTAAGAATTCCTTCTTTTTTACAGCAGCATAGTATTCCATCCTGTAGATGTACCACAGTTTTCTAATCCATTCATCTACTGATGGGCACTTAAGCTGTTTCCAGATCTTAGCTATGGTGAATTGTGCTACTATGAACATAGGATTGCATATATCCTTTCTGATTGGTGTTTCTGATTTCTTGGGATATATTCCTAGAAGTGGGATCACTGGGTCAAATGGGAGTTCCATTTTTAGTTTTTTGAGGAAACTCCATACTGTCTTCCATAGTGGCTGCACTAGTCTGCATTCCCACCAGCAGTGCACAAGTGTTCCTTTTTCTCCACATCCTCTCAAGCACTTGTAGTTTGTTGATTTGTTGATGATAGCCATTCTGACAATTGTGAGATGGTAGCTCATTGTTGTTTTGATTTGCATCTCTCAGATGATTAGTGACTTTGAACATGTTTTCATATGTCTCTTGGCTTTCTGAATGTCCTCTTTTGAAAAGTGTCTATTTAGGTCCTTTGCCCATTTTTTGATTGGATTGTTTATCTCCCTTTTCTTAAGTTGTATGAGTTCCCTGTAAATGTTTGAGATTAAATCCCTATCAGTGATTACATTGGCAAATATGTTCTCCCATGCAGTGGACTTTCTTGTTGTTTTGTTGATGGATTCTTTTGCTGTGCAGAAGCTTTTTATTTTGATGTAGTCCCATTTGTTCATTTGCTCTTTAGTTTCCAATGCCCTAGGAACTTTATCAGTGAAGAGAAATTGCAACGGCATATGTCTGAGATTTTGTTGCCTTTCGATTCCTCTAGTATTTTTATGGTTTTCCGTCTTACATTTAAGTCCTTTATCCATTTTGAGTTTATTTTTGTGTATGGTGTAAGTTGGTGGTCTAGTTTCATTTTTTTGCATGTATCTTTCCAATTTGCCCAACACCATTTATTGAAGAGACTGTCTTGACTCCATTGTATGTTCTTGACTCCTTTGTCAAATATTAATTGAGCATATGGGTTCAGATCGATTTCTGGGCTCTCTGATCTATTCCATTGATCTATATGTCTGTTCTGGTGTCAGTACCAGGCAGTTTTAAGAACAGTGGCTTTGTAATACAGCTTGATATCTGGTATTGAGATCCCACCTACTTTGTTCTTTCTCAGGGTTGCTGCAGCTATTCGGGGTCATTTTTTATTCCAGATGAATTTTTGGAGAGTTTGTTCTAGGTCTGTGAAATATGCCATTGGTATTTTAATGGGAAGTGCGTTGAATTTATAGATTGCTTTGGGTAGTATGGACATTTTAATGATGTTGATTCTACCAATCCAAGTACATGGTATGTTCTTCCATCTGTTTATGTCTTCCTCTATCTCTTTTTTCAACGTCCTGTAGTTTTCTGAGTAGAGGTCTTTTAACTCTTTAGTTAAGTTTATTCCTAGGTATCTTAACTTTTTTGGTTCGATGGTTGATGGGATTGCTTTTTTAGTCTCTCTTTCTGAACATTCACTATTGGTGTATAGAAATGCCTCAGATTTCTTGGCATTAATTTTGGTTTCTGCTACATTACCAAATTCATTTATTAAGTCTAATAGTTTTTTGATGGAGTCTTTAGGGTATTTTATGTATAATATTAGGCCATCTGCAAATAAGGACAGTTTAAATTCTTCTTTTCCAATTTGGATGCCTTTTATTTCTTTTTCTTTTCTGATCACATGGCTAATACTTCCAGTACTATGTTGAATAGGAGTGGTGAGAGTGGGCATCCCTGTCTTGTTCCTGTTCTTAGGGGAAATGGTGTTAGTTTTTGTCCATTGAGTAGGATGTTGGCTGTGGGTTTGTCATATATGGCTTTTATTTTGTTGAGGTATGATCCTTCTAGTCCCACCTTGCTGAGAGTTTTTATCAAAAATGGGTGTTGGATTTTGTCAAATGCTTTTTCTGCATCAATTGATATGACCATGTGGTTTTATTTCTTTCAATTTGTTTATGTGATGTATCACGTTTATTGATATGTGGATATTGTACCATCCTTGCATCCCTGGGATAAATCCTACTTGGTCATGGTGTATGATCTTTCTGAGGTACTGCTGGATCTGATTTGCTAAGATTTTGTTGACGATTTTGGCATCTATATTCATGAGGGATATTGGCCTGTAATTTTCTTTCATTGTGTTGTCTTTCCCTTGTTTTGGTATTAGGGTGATGCTGGCTTCATAAAATGAGCTTGGCAGTGTTCCATCCTCTTGAATTTTTTGTAGTAGTCTGAGTAGGGTAGGTTTTAGTTCTTCCTTGAATGTTTAATAAAACTCCCCTGTGAAGCCATCTGGCCCTGAGCTTTTGTTTGCTCAAAGCCCTTTGATGACTGCTTCAATTTCTTCCATAGTTATTGGCCTATTGAGATTTTTAGATTCTTCCTGATTGAGTGTTGGAATGTTGTATTTTTCTGGGAATTTGTCTATTTCCTCCATGTTGTCTAGTTTGTTGGAGTAGAGTTGTCCATAGTATGTTTTAATAATCATTTGTATTTCTGTGGTGTCTGATGTTTTTTCGCCTCCATCATTTCTGATTTTGTTTATTTGGGTCCTCTCTCTTTGCTTCTTGGTGAGCCTGGCTAGAGGATCATCAATCTTGTTTATCCTTTCAAAGAACCAGCTCTTCGTTTCATTGATTTTCTGTATTGTTTTGTTGGTCTCTATGTCATTTATTTCTGCTCTGGTCTTTATTATCTCCTTTCTTCTGCTCACTCTTGGCTTTTCTTGTTGCTCTCTTTCTTATTCCTTGAGATGTAGAGTTAGATGATTTACTACCATTTTTTCTTGTTTTTTTTTAAAGTAGGCCTGTAGAGCTATAAACTTCCCTGTCAGGACTGCTTTCATTGTGTCCCATAGGTTTTGGATTGTTGTGTTTTCATTGTCATTAGTTTCCAGGATGTTTTTAATTTCTTCTTTGATCTCATTGGTAACCCAATCAGTATTTAATAACATGCTATTCAGCTTCCAAGTGTTTGAGTATTTTGGGTTTTTTTTATTGTAGTTTATTTCTACTATTATTCCATTGTGGTCTGAGAATATGCCTGGCATGATTTCAATCATCTTGAATTTGGGGAGACTTTGTTTGTGACCCAATATGTGGTCTATTTTTGAAAATGTCCCATGAGCAGTTGAGAATAACGTAGATTCCGTGGTTTTGGGTTGTAATGTTCTGAAGATGTCAATTAAGTCCATCTGATCTAGTGAGTCATTTAGGATTGCAGTTTCTTCCTGAATTTTTGTTGAGAGGATTTATCCAGTGATATCAGTGGTGTAATAAAGTCCCCTACTATGAGTGTATTGCTGTCCATCTCTCCCTTGATATGTTCCAGGAGTTTTTTATGTATTTGCATACTCCTGCATTGGGTGCACATATGTTTATAAGGGTTATATCTTCTTGTTGTATCTATCCCTTCAGTATTATGAAGTGGCCTTCCTTATCTCTTGTTATGCCTTCACTCTGAGATCTATCTTGTCTGATATAAGTATTCCTACCCCAGCTTTTTTTTTCATTTCAATTTGCCTGAAAGATATTTTTACATCCCTTCACTTTCAGTCCTTGTGAGTCCCTTATTCTGAGGTGGTTCTCTTGTAGACAGCAAATATAGGGGTCATGTTGTTTTATCCATTCAGCCACTCGATGTCTTTTGATCGGACTATTTAGTCCATTTACATTTAAAGTTATTATTGAAAGGTACTTGTTTGTAGCCCTTTCTATTTTTTGTGCCTGTTTTCTTTCTTAGCTTTTTATTTCTTATTTTACACCAGTCCCTTTAGCATTTCTTGCATTGCTGGCTTGGTGGTGATAAACTCCCTTATCCTTTTTTTTTGTCTCCAAAGCTCCTGATTTCCCCTTCAATTTTGAATGATAGCCTGGCTGGATAGAGTATTCTTGGATTCGGTCTTTTGCTTTGTATCACTTTGTAAATTTTTGTCCACTCTTTTCTGGCCTGATGTGTTTCTCTTGAGAAATCATGTGATAATCTAACGGGAGATCCAGTGTATGTAACTTTCCGTCTCTCTCTTGCAGCCTGTAAGATTCTCTCTTTGTCCTGAACATTTGCCATGGTAATTATGATGTGTATTGGCATGGGTCTTTTGGGGTTCATCTTGTTTGGGACTCTCTGTGCTTGTGTGACTTTTTTCTTCACCACCTCAAGGAAGTTTTCTGATATTATTTCTTCCAATATGTTTTCTAATCCTTGTTCCTCTATTGTTCTGATATCCATATATATATATATATATATATATATATATATATATATATATATATAGAGAGAGAGAGAGAGAGAGAGAGAGAGAGAGAGAGAGAGAAAGCACCACAGAAGCAATATATAAACCAAACAAATACAAACACAAAACACCCAGTAAATAGGGTAGGGGCAGAATCTCATTCCATTTTAATTCTGTATGCCTAGGTTTCTCTCTCTATTTCTTCTTTTCATTACAGCAGTCCCTTTAAGCATTTCTTGTAATGCTGGCTTGGTGGTGATGTACTCCTTTAGCCTTTTTTTTTTTTTTTTTTTTTTTTTTTTTTTGTCCAGGAAGCCCTTTATTTGACCATCTATTTTGAATGATAATCTTGCTGGGTACAGTAATCTTGGTTTCAGATCCTTTCTTTTCATTACTTTGAGTACTTCATGCCATTCCCTCTGGCCTGCAGAGTTTCTGATAAGAAATCGGTGTCAGCCTTATTGGTTGACACCCTTTTGTAGGTAACAGTTTGGTTTTCTCTTACTGCCTTTAAGATTCTCTCTTTGTCTTTTATTTTTCGTATTTTAATTATGATGTGTCTGGGTGTGGGCCTTTTTGGGTTTCTTGCTTGAGGTTATCTGTGCCTCCTCGACTTGTGTGATTTTTTCCTTTACTATGTTAGGGAATTTTCTGCCATTATTTCTTCAAATACTTTCTCTATACCTTACTCCATTTCTGCCTCTTCTGGCACTCTTGCTATTCTAATATTGTTACATTTCACATTGTCCCACAACTCCTTTAAGCTGTCCTCCTATTTTTTTTCTTTGTTTTTTTCTTTTTGGTTCTCTGATTGAGTGGTTTTTTTCAACACTGTCTTCTAATTCACTGATTCAATCCTCAGATTCCCCTAATCTGCTGTGTATTCCTTGCAATGTGTTCTTTATGTTTGCTATGTAATTATTTATTTCTTTATTCATAGTTAACTATACCTTTTATCATGCTGTTGAGCATCTTTACCATCATTATTCTGAATTCTGTATCAGATAAATTTCTTATCTCCATTTCATTTATCTCTTCTTCTGGGGAATTCTCTTGTTCTTTCATTTGTGGGTTGTTTCTTTGTCTCCTCATTTTTGCTGCCTTTTTGGGTTTGTGACTATGTATTAGGGAGATCTGCTACATCTCTCAATTTCTAGTGCAGGGCAGTGTCAAATGCTAATTAGACTGGGAAATACTCAATTATATCAGGGAAATACTCAAAGCCTCCAGAGACTGCCTCTGCCTACAGACTGATATGATTCCATCCTGAATAGCCCTCAGGCAATCATTCTTAGGTGTGGTGATAGTTTTTCACAGAGTGGGGCAATTGCTTCTGTGTGGAAGCTAACTGTTATTCTCAGTCTATTATTGGGTCTCAGAAATTACACCCAGTGGGATAAGGTGTTTTCCAATAGGGTGGTCATCAGCTGTCTTTCTCCAAGGCAAAGCCACCTGTATAGTCAATGTCTGCATGAATGAATGAGTCAGCACAGGAGACTAAGGTTTCTGCCTTTTGAGATCTAACCCCAAAGCCCCCAATCCTGGCTTCTGCTCACATAACTCCAGTCCACTCTGACCTCCCTCTGCCAGAGCACAAGGTGATTGGCTCCACAGCGAATTTTGTGTGTTGGCACTTTATGAGGGTGCCTGAATTTCAAGCTGTCTCTCCTTGGAAGACAGCAACCCCACTGCTTTTTACAGCCATCTGTTATGTGTGTACCCTTCTCAGTTCTGGTGCTCTCTGCTGGGGGTCCCAGCTTGGGGATTAGACCCCAGAGTTCTCAGTGGCAATCCCTCACAGCTGAGATATCTTTCCTGAACTTCAGTTGTTATCTGTGGGAGCCCACCAGCCCACCAGTGCCTCCTCCCCTCCTACCAATCTCTATTCGGTTTCCTCTTTTCATCGTCGGGATCAGGGTTCTGTTCATCAAGTCTTCTGTTGATTATTCAGGAAGTTTTTCTGTATTTTAGTTATAATTACAGTTTGTTCCTGCGAGTATGTCTGTGCAGCATCGACTTACTCCTCACTCATAGTTTCCATTTTTCAGTGTTTTAAGATTTTTTTTTATTTGGTAAAAATAATTAAAATGAGCAACCAGTGGTTGGTTTAGACATGTTCTTATTTTGTCTTATTTTCTCTAGGTAGCAGTAAAATTGCTGGACTTATTCCTTTTATTCTTTTGATTAAATTTTAATTTTAAGGGTAAAATTCAGTTTCTTTTAATTCAGAGGAGTAATATTGGTCTCTTAAAAAGTATTACATGTCAATGAGACATTGTTTGGCTGCATTTCTGAAACTCAGAGGAAGACTCAACCAAGGGAAAAATGATCCTTCTGTCTGTGTTTTTAATAGACAGTTTTTGTTGGCAAACTTAATGGTTATGTTCTAAGGCCAAGGGGAACAATCCTATTTTAGACTTACTTTCTCCAGACTATGACATACAAAAGCTAGCCAGAAAATGGCTTAGCAGGTACTGTAATGACTAGCTAAAGTAAAGGAAAAATTACCAAAATGTCCTAGATATAACATTCCTTTGAAATGTTTATAGTCGGTGACAAATCCAGTATTTGATTGTGTTAACATCTCTGGTACAGACAGGAAAACAACTGTAGTAGAAATTTTCTGTTTCAGAAACAGTGAATACTGTATAAAGGATCCAAGAAGAGCATTTTAGAAGGCCAGAAAGAGCATTCTTTTCTCTAGTCTATTCTTTTCCTAGTAACTGGAACCTATTAGTTGCTCCTCTTGTATAAGTTCATTTTGGGGCTTTTTTTATTGAAAGAATCTTTGATTTGCAATTGATATTAAAACTCACTCTATTACAATTTACATATAAAACAAAGGAGTCTCAATAACTCATATTTCTCTCATGATGAGCTGTGATGTTCCAGCCTAAGGATTTGACCTAATAGGTTCTATAACTGTGTAGTTGGTCAATGGAATTAACATACACATGAGTTTTGGTCTTTGACTACTAAATTCTATATTCTCTCTTTATTGTATTGCAGGATTTATTGGTTATGCTCCATATATCAACCGTATAGTTCAACAGTGGAACCTTCAGGATAATGATGATGATCAGCTATTTTATACTAAAATTTACATTGATCCACTGAAGAGGGTATGTAATAGCTCCTGCTCCCATTTTCAATGTAACCCCCTTGTCCAAGAAGGCTGCTGGAGCTTCGGGGCAGTTAGCAGGCAGAAGAGTAAATAAGGGACTATCTCAGTTTTGTCAACTCCCTTCTCACAAAATACTTTCTTGTATTTTTTCTTTGACTGCAACATATTTGTGTGGCTACATATAATAGGCAAAGGAAATGCTGTCTTTTATTTGTAGTATATGTATCTTGCTAGAAATCTGAATTCTGTAATTAACGGGGGAGGGGAGTGATGTTGGGGCAAATAGCAGTCCTGAGATTGATTTAAATGAAACTGTGGAGAAAAGTATAACCAAAGCTCAAATTTAACAATATTTTAAATATATTTACCTAATATAACTGTTACAGTTCTAGAATTTACTGAATCGTGTATTCATGGGTGCTGTCATTATGAAACAAGGTTTTCTTAAAAGTACATTTTACAGTGAATTTGCAGCTATATTGTTTCTGTTTCTTAGATAAGTACTTTAGTGACCTAAATATTTTCATTAGACACTTAGTACTTAAGAAACTCCATTCTTAAGCTATTTTTCTTCATCTCTATATTTTACTTTCCCTCTGTGTGCCTGCCACGGCAAGCCTGAGGGATTTGGCCTCTCATCTGGAGAGAAACCTCCTCTTGATGTGGGTGCAGCATGTTGCTCATCTTTTCTTGTAGTTCAACTAGGAAAGTGCTTTGAGTCTTATTTAGTTGTTTTTGCTTAGGGTTCTTCCTCACTGTTGTGTTTATAATATTTTTGGTTGTCTAAATCCTGTTTAAATTTCTCTCTAAGCATAAGAGTATGCTTAGTATACGTCTTAGTCTTCTTGGATTGCCATAACCAAATACCATAGACTGGATGGTTTAAACAATAGAAAAAATTGTTTTCAAAGAGTCTAGAAGTCTGAGATAAGGTTGCTAGCACGGTCAGTTTCTGATGAAAACTCTCTTCCTCATTTGGTCCTCAAATGGGATAGATAGAGGAAGAAAGAGACAGACAGAGGGAGAAGGAAAGGGAGAGGGAGGGCAAGCACAGGTTTGTAAACACTAATTTCTTCTTATAAGGGCAAAATTTCCATCATGAGGGACCACCTCTTATAACCTGAACTTAACCCTCATTGTGGTTAGAGCTTCAACATAGGAATTTTGAGGGAGCACAAAGTTTCAATCCACAATAGCATGCACAATACTTTTAGGAATATTATTGTGAAGAGCAATGTAGCTGAAAAACTGCATTGAGAATCATAAGGGTTTTAAAAAATATATTTTTATTGATTTCAGAGAGGAAGGGAGAGGAAGAGAGAGATAGAAACATCAATGATGAGAGAGCATCATTGATTGGTTGGTTCCTGCACACCCTACACTGGGGATCAAACCAGCAACCCCGGAATTGAACCCCGACCTCCTGGTTCATAGGTTTACGCTCAAACACTGAGCCACACTGGGCTGAGCGAGAATCATAAGGTTTGTAAAGCAGATTAATTGCCAGCCTGTTGGCAATCAGGCAGTTTATGCTGCAGTAATAACCCCCAAGCTCAACAGTTTAACATAAACAGGGGTTCCTGCTTATTGTAGTCACTTAGTAGAGGGGGGTAGGGCCCTAGCTGATAAAGCAGCTATCTCCAACCTTGCTGGTTCATGTGCCAGAGAGAAGTAGCACACTTAGGGTCTCCAACTGGCAATGACATCTCCAGATGGGAAGTGATTCATTTTACTTCTGCTAACAATTCACTGGTCAGAATTAGTCAGAAGGTAGAGATGTGGAAATACTTGGAAAACAGCATGAATGCTTTCCCATACATTCTATCTATCCTCTAATTTAATCAATAGTAAAATTATAACCTTTCTGAAAAATATTGCTGGAATAATTTACATATGGAATTTAATTTTTTTAAAAAGAACAAACTATATTAGCATATAGTGTTTGTTGTTTCCATTGTCGTTTTTAATATTACCTCTGTTCTTATTTTAGGAAGCTCTTAACATCACATTGGATCACAAATGCAAAATTTTTCAGACTTTAAATGGAGCTGTAGGTATGCTTCCAAAACAATGAATTGCTCATGGATACAAATGGACATCTGTGTGTTCAACTGCTGCTGTTTGGTATATCCATTTTGGGGCTATGACTAAGGTTTACTGTGTAGATATTGCAACTACTAAAATATACTGGACTTGAGCTTATTGATGCAGTTAAATACATCCAGTTCACATCACTGCCTCAGAGTGAAACAAAAGAAGATAAGCTTTTTGCCTTAGGTAACATAGAATTTAGTATCTCACCATCTGGGACTATAGATATAGTTTTAAATTAATTATACCTACTGTTACACATTTTTCATTAAGTGTTTCCTGTATTGAGAATTACTCAGGAATAGTAGAGTATAAGAGTATTTTTCGTCTAGCTGAAAGGTACCTGATAACTGGGCACATTCATTATGGAGTGTGTGTGTGTGGTGTGCTTTCTTAAATAGACATATATCTTGATGAAATACATTAATGCATTAAAATTAATTAATCAATACATTAAATATCAACATACACTAATTCATTAATAAATTATACTTAAAATTTAAAAATACTTTGCAATTCAATATGATTCTTCAAGGCAGTACATAGAGTAACAGGTTTCTCAGAATGGAAAAAATTTAGATTGGAGTGCTCAGGAAGTGAGGGAAGGAATCTGAAAACAAATAAAAATACCTCTCTGCTCCCATATGATTTGTATATTACTGGAATTACATTAAGCCTGACTTTTTCTTTTCCTTTTTGTTGAATTTATTGGGATGACACTGAGTAACAAATTGTGTAGGTTCAGGTGCATAATTCTATAACACATCATCTGAATACTGTATTGTGTGTTCACTGCTCCCCCTGCCCCCCAAGTCAAGTCTCTTTCTATCACCATTTATCCCCTCTTTACCCTCCCCCACCTCCCCCCTGTTTGGTAATCACCACACTGTTCTTCATGTCTGTGAGTTTTTTTCTCTCTCTTTTTTGTCTTTTATTTGTTCAATCTCTCCACCCCGCCTACACCTCAGACAGCTGTCAGCTTGCTCTCTATCTACAAGTTTGTCTCTATTTTGCTTATTTAGCTCATTTTGTTCATTAGATTCCACATATGAATGAAATCATATGGTACTTGCCTTTTTCTGACTGGCTTATTTCACTTAGCATGATACTCTCCGAGTCCCTCCATGCTGTCTCAAAGGGTAAGAGATCCTTCTTTTCTACAACCACATAGCATTCCATGGTATAAATGTACCAGAGGTTTTTTATCTACTCATCCACTGATGGACACTTGGGCTGCTTCCAAATCTTGACTCTTGTACTCTGCAGTGGACATAGGAGTGCATATATTCTTTCAAATTAGTGTTTTGGGTTTCTTTGAATTTATTCCCAGATGTAGAATTGCTGGGTCATAAGGCAGTTGCAATTTTAATTTTTTGAGGTAACTCCATAATGCTTTCCACAGTAAACCTGATTTTCAAGAACTGGAAATACTATCAGTCATGGCCAAGTGTAGAAACCTTGCTTATTGTGCCAGTCAGTGTTCTATTTGCCTTACATATATTGTTATTACCTTTATAATAACCTTGAAAGGCAGGCAAGGATCCCATTTTACAGATGAATAAATTGTGACAATAATTTAACTCTTCTAAGATCACATTACTATCAGGAGGCGGAGGCAGGATTGCAAAGATGCTTTCCTTCCACCAGACACTTCAGTGGCTCAGCACCTCAGTCTGCTGGTGCCAGGTTGGAGTATGTGAGGTACTCAGAATCTCATTCTTTGTCATTTGGGTATCTGTTGACTTGGAGTAGGCCAAGTTACTACAAGTGATAGCATGCATGAGCAAATTTATAACAATAAGAAAATATATATATATATATATATATATATATATATATATACACACATATGTATATATGAGTATACATGCACATTTTAAATTACTAAAACCTGTTTTTCTTTTTAACTCAGATGAAGTTGTTCTGAAATTTGAAAATGGCAAAGCCAGAGTTAAGAATGTATTTTATGAAACATTACCAGTGGCAATTAATGGAAATGGACCCACCAAGGTGAGTCACAGTGACTTTTCCCTATTTTCTTATTTTTTGGAGATAGACTATGGAGCAATATGTAGAACAGCTTCTTTTTTAATATCTTTAAGAGGCTTTATTTTGGTGCCAACAATTTAATGGCTTTATCTTTTACACAGTATAGTGTCTGATTTCATCTAGATTAGCTGATGCCTTTTTCTCAGCAGAGTGATAATTTTTTATGCTATTTAAAACACATTTCACTTCAGTGTTTAATAATAACAGCTAACTGGAGAGTGAGCCATGTTTCCTTCATATAGGGCAGTGGTTCTCAACCTTGGCTGCACATTAGAATCACCTGGTAATCTTTTTAAAATCCTGATTTCTGGGCCTTATCCTCCGGAAATTCTGTTTCTTTGTTATGGGGTGGGGCCACAACATTAGTAACAAAGAAACAGAATTTCTGGAGGATGAGGCCCAGAAATCAGGATTTTAAAAAGATTACCAGGTGATTCTAATGTGCAGCCAAGGTTGAGAACCACTGATATAGGGTATCCTCTCTTAATAGGAATAATTGAGGTTGTTAAGTTATCATTTGTTTCACCTGTGTCACCATTTTTTAAAGTAACAACTCTGCTAAGATTGAGGTGTAATTATATGCACAGAATGCTTCCTTTTGCACTTATTTTCAACCTGGGTTATAGTTGACAAACACAACTTGACTAATGAAATTTTGGATGCTTTTCAGGTGTTTATAATTGAGCTTGCTGAAAATGTAATTGACTGCAAATGTATAGGTTAGTTGGTAAAGTTCATATTGCTGGTATCCAGTTAAAATGGAACATGATTGTGTGTGTGTGCACGCGCGTGTGTGTGTGTGTGTGCGCGCGCGCGCACGTGCACCACACGCACAACCATGTTCTGAGATAGTGAGTTGGCTGGTTTATTCATAGTTATATGAAAAGAGATTACAAATAGATTTGCTTTGTGGGAAGACCAAGATGGGGAGATGTGTGCTGTTTCAGAAAAGTGAGTAGTCAGAATTCCAGTAAAAGCTATATGCATAGGAAGAAATTCAAGGGAAAACCCACTTTGGCAGTGTTTCCAATATCAAAATGGAAGTAGACTCCCCTTCTCTCTTAGTTAATCTTTCTACCTTGCTTTCTGTCCTGTTCCAGTTCTCCTATAAAGCTGGCTTTCCCATGTGTTCTCCTCTCTCTATCGTGTATCAATTTCCCCAGGTGCATTATCCTTCTTATTAGCATTTTAAAGACCCTCAAATATTTCCCATCCTCTAAACAAAACAAAACTGAGCCAACACAAACTATAATATCCCCCTCAATCCACTTGCCTTCCAGCCTTCCTATCTTTTCTCCTCCACATCACAACCAGGCTGCTTCTTTAAAGTGGAGACAACTCACAGCTACCATGCACCTTCCCACCCACCAGGAAATGAGCCTCCAGGTCCTGTGGGTTGTTATGTCCTTGTTGAATAGAAAACACTTGTCAGCCCTCATTTTTAATTCACCCAAAGATAGCTTTCAACAGTGTTGATCTCATTTGGTCCTACTTGAAATATTCTTTCCCTTTGTTTCCATGATGCTCTGCTGATCTGTCTACTGATTTTCTAGTTTTTCCTCTTCAATCTTTCTCTTTTCTTGCTTTACTATACATTTTTTAAAAATTTTCTTTTGTATGTGGAGGGCGATGGGTTTGGGAGAATGGTCCTCTGCCTATACTGTTTTAGTTAAGAGTTCCACAGTATCTATCTGAGACATCTTCCTTTTCTCTTCTGCACACATTTTTGGGTAATTTGCTTCACTCCCACATCAGCAAATCTTCTCTGAAGGCTGATGATTTGCAGATCCTGCCACTAACTCCTGGTATCTTTGCTGAACTCCAGGTCTGAATACCCAGTTGGTAGATTTCCTTGTGTGTCATATGAGGCCTGGAGCTCAGCACCTTAAGCTCTGCCTCCTCTTCCATCCAATTGGTTAACCAGAACCTGGGTTTTATTTTAGTGGTAGTTGCTTCCCTCTCCCAATCCAGGTGCTATTCTTTCTAACTGCTATGTATGGTGGTTAATCTAATTTTCTTAGTGCCAATGGCAACTTCCTTAGTTCAGTCCACCTGCAACCTCCCACCAGTAACAATCACCCACCAGTACAGTCGTAGCCTAACCTTGGTCAGCAAACTGCGGCCTGCGAGCCACATGTGGATCTTTGGCCCCTTGAGTGTGGCTCTTCCTAAGCCTTAGGAGTACCCTAATTAAGTTAATAACAGTGTATCTACCTATATAGTTTAAGTTTAAAAAATTTGGCTCTCAAAAGAAATTTCAATCGTTGTGCTGTTGACATTTGGCTCTGTTGACTAATGAGTTTGCCGACCACTGGTGGAACACGAGTTTTTGGCTGAAGAAGAAGCCAATCACTTTATTCACCTGTGCAGCACCCTCCATGGATTTAGGTAAAGTTCCAAAATCTCAACTTATCTCATAAGGCTCTTTTAAAACTTTGCTCCTATTTAGTGATCACTCATCTACTATCCCATACCCAACTCCTGGCACAATAAAAATTCACACACCCATTTTTCATAAACAATCATTCTCTTTCTCAGCTCCTGCCATACTGAATTACTTTGAACTTCACAAAATTTTCATGTTTTTTTTCTTTCTGTAAATCTTTCGTACATGCATATCACTCATTCTGGAATCCTCTGCCCCCAGTTCCACTCCTTTACCAACCTACTCCATCTTGTTCATCTTTTAGTATGCTTTTATAATATCTGGAATTTTGTCCATCAAGGACATACCACACACTGGGCAGTGATAGAATTTACCTTATTTTTAGTCTCACTTACTGGGGCTTTAGCCTAAGAATTACAGAACTCATATCTTATTCCATTAACTTTTTGTTTTCCTGGGGTTCAGCACTTGTGTACCCTATATTAGCATTTCAATAAATGGAATTAGAATGTCAGAGTCTAAACCAGGGGTCCTCAAACTTTTTAAACAGGGAGCCAGTTCACTGTCCCTCAGACCGTTGGAGGGCCAGACTATAGTTTAAAAAAAAACAACTATGAACAAATTCCTATGCACACTGCACATATCTTATTTTGAAGTAAAAAAATAAAACAGGAACAAATACAATATTTGTATTTGCATGTGGCCCATGGGCCGTAGTTTGAGGACCCCTGGTCTAAACAATGTAATGATCTAGCATTATTCTTGAGAGTGGTAAGAAAGGTTTATTTCTGGAAAGAAAAAATACTTGTAAAATTACTGTGGGGTTCAGTGGCTTGGCTCAGTGGTTGAGTTCTGCCTATGAACTGGGAGGTCACAGTTTGATTACCAATTAGGGCATATACCTGGGTTGTGGGCTCAATCCTCTGTGGGGGGGGAGGGGGTGTACAGGAGACAGCTGATCAATGATTCTCTCTCATCATTGATGTTTTTTATTTCTTTATTGATTAAGGTATTACATATGTGCCCTTATCACCCTATTGCCCCCCCCCCCTCATGCCCTTACCCCCCTGGTACCTTTGTCCATTGGTTAGGCTTATATGTATGCCTACAAGTCCTTTGGTTGATCCCTCCCCTATCTTCCCTCTGAAGTTTGACAATCTGATCGATGCTTCTCTGTCTCTGGATCTGTTTTTATTCATCAGTTAATGTTCATTCCATAAATGAGTGAGATCATGTGATATTTATCTTTCTCTGACTGGCTTATTTTACTTAGCATAATGATCTCCAGTTCCATCCATGCTGTTGCAAATGGTAAGAATTCCTTCTTTTTTTATTGCAGCATAGTATTCCATTGTGTAGATGTACCACAGTTTTTTAATCCACTCATCTGCTGATGGGCACTTAGGCTGTTTCCAAATCTTAGCAATGGTAAAGTGTGCCGCTATGAACAAAGGGGTGTATATATCCTTTCTGATTGGTGTTTCTGATTTCTTGGGATATATTCCTAGTAGTGGGATCACTGGGTCAAATGGGAGTTCCATTTTTATTTTTTTGAGGAAACTCCATACTGTTCTCCGTAGTGGCTGCACCAGTCTGCATTCCTACCAGCAGTGCATGAGGGTTCCTTTTTCTCCACACCTTCACCAGCACTTGTCATTTGTTGATTTGTTGATGATAGCCATTCTGACAGGTGTGAGTGGGTACCTCATTGTTGTTTTGATTTGTATCTCTTGGATGATTAGTGACTTTGAGCATGTTTTCATATGACACTCAGCCTGCTGTATGTCCTCTTTCAAAAAGAGTCTATTTAGGTCCATTGTGCATTTTTTTAATTGGATTGTTTATCTTCCTTTTCTTAAGTTGTATGACTTCCCTATGAATGTTGGAGATTAAACCCTTATCAGTGATAGCATTGGCAAATATGTTCTCCCATGCAGTGGGATTTCTTGTTGTTTTGTTGATGGTTTCTTTTGCTGTACAAAAGCTTTTTTATTTTGATGTAGTCCCATTTGTTTATTTTCTCTTTAGTTTCCATTGCCCTAAGGGGCTCTATCGGTGAAGATATTGCTTAGACATATGTCTGAGATTTTGCTGCCTGTGGATTCCTCTAGTATTTTTATGGTTTCCCATCTTATGTTTAAGTCCTTTATCCATTTTGAGTTTATGTTTGTGTATAGTGTAAGTTGGTGGCCTAGTTTCATTTTTTTTTTCATGTATCTGTCCAATTTTCCCAACACTACTTATTGAAGAGACTGTCTTGACTCCATGGTGTGCTTTTGCCTCCTTTGTCAAATATTAATTGAGCATAGTGGTTTGGGTCAATTTCTGGGTTCTCTCTTCTATTCCATTGATCCATATGTCTTCTCTTGTGCCAGTACCAGGCAGTTTTGAGAACACTAGCTTTGTAATACATCTTGATATCTGGTATTGAGGTCCCATCTACTTTGTTCTTCTTTCTCAGAATTGCTCGAACTATTCGGGGTCTTTTTTTTATTCCAGATGAGTATTTGGGGAGTTCGTTCTAGATCTGTGAAATATGTTGTTGGTATTTTAATGGGGAGTGCATTGAATCTATAGATTGCTTTGGGTAGTATGGACATTTTAATGATGTTGATTCTACCAAACCATGACAATGGTATGTTATTCTATGCTGTTTATGCTTTCCTCTATCTTTTTTTTTTCACTGTCTTGTAGTTTTCTGAGTACAGGTCTTTTACCTTCTCAGTTAAGTTTATTCCTAGGTATCTTAATTTTTTTGGTGCGATGGTAAATGGGATTTTTTTTAGTCTCTTTTTCTGTAAGTTCACTATTGGTGTACAGAAATGCCATAGATTTCTTGGCATTAATTTAGTATCTTGCTACATTGACAAATTCATTTATTAAGTCTAATAATTTTTTGATGGAGTCTTTGGGTTTTCTATGTACAGTATCATGTCATCTGTGAATAAGGACAGTTTTAATTCTTCTTTTCCAATTTGGATGCCTTTTATTTCTTCTTGTTGTCTGATCACAATGGCTAGTACTTCTAGTACTATGTCGACAAGGAGTGGTGAGAGTGGGCATCCCTGTCTTGTTCCCGTTCTTAGGGGAAATGCTTTTAGTTTTTGCCCATTGAGTATGATGTTGGCTGTAGTTTTGTCATATATGGCTTTTATTATGTTGAGGTATGATCCTTCTATTCCCACCTTGCTGAGAGTCTTTATCAAGAAAGGGTGTTGGATTTTGTCAAATGCTTTTTCTGCATCAATTGATATGCTCATGTGATTTTTATCTCTCAATTTGTTTATGTGATGTTTCACGTTTATTGATTTGTGGGTAATATACTATTTTTGCTTCCCCGGGATAAATCCTACTATGTCTTCTTTCTGATGTAATACTGGATCTGATTTGCTAGAATTGTGTTGAGGATTTTGTCATCTAAGTTCATGAGGGATATTGGCCTGCAATTCTCTTTCATTGTGTTGTCTCTATCTGGTTTTGGTAATAGGGTATTGCTGTCTTCATAGAATGAGCTGGGAAGTGTTCCTTCCTCTTGAATTTTTTGTAATACTCTGAGGAGGATAGGTTTTAGTTCTTCCTTTAATTTTTGGTCAAACTTCCCTGTGAAGCTGTCTGGCCCTGGGCTTTTGTTTGCTACAAGCTTTTTGATGACTGCTTCAATTTCTTCCATAGTTATCAGCCTATTGATATTTTTAGATTCTTCCTGATTGAGTTTTGGAAGGTTGTATTTTTCTAGGAATATGTCCATTTCCTCCAGGTTTTCTATTTTGTTAGACTAGAGTTGTTCATACTAGTTTTAACAATCCTTTGTATTTCTGTGGGGTCTGTTGTTATTTCACCTCTTTCATTTATGATTTTGTTTATTTGGAGCCTCTCTCTTTGTTTCTTGATGAGCCTGGCTAGAGGTTCATCAATCTTGTTTATCCATTCAAAGAACCAGCTCTTGGTTTCATTGATTTTTTTGTTGTTGTTGTTGTTGTTCTATGTCATTATTTCTGCTCTGATCTTTATTATCTCCTTCCAACTGGTCACTCTGTGCTTTTCATGTTGTTCTCTTTCTAATTCTTTAAGTGGTAGAGTTAGATAATTTACTACCATTTTTCTTGTTTTTTTGAGGTAGGCCTGTAGAGCTATTAGCTTCCCACTCAGGACTGCTTTCATTGTGTCCCATAAATTTTGGATTGTGGTGTTTTCATTGTCATTCATTTCCAGGAAGTTTTTAATTTCTTCTTTGATCTCTTTGATAACCCAATAATTGTTTAATAGCATGCTATTCAGCTTCCAAGTGTTTGAATTTTTGTGATTGTTTTTATTGTAGTTGATTTCTAATATTATGCCATTGTGGTCTGAGAAGATCTTGATATGATTTCAATCTTCTTGAATTTGGACAGACTTTGCTTGTGACCCAATATGTGGTCTATTTTTGAAAATGTCCCATGTTCACATGAGAAGAATGTATATTACGTGGTTTTGGGGTGAAATGTTCTGAAGATGTCAATTAATTCCATCTGATCTAGTGAGTCATTTAGGATGGCTGTTTCTTTGCTGATTTTTTGTCTAGAGAATTATTCAGTGATGTCAGTGGATATTAAAGTTCCCTACTATGATTGTATTGTTGTCAATCTCTCCCTTGATGTCTTCCAGGAGTTGTTGGTTTTTTTGTCTCTTTGTTTGTTTTGATGTATTTGGGTGCTCCTGCATTGGGTGCACATATGTTTATCAGGGTTATATCCTCTTATTGTATCAATCCCTTTAGTATTATAAAGTGACCTTCCTTATCTCTTGATATGGCCTTCACTTTGAGGTCTATTTTGTCAGATATAAGTATTGCTACCCCAGCTTTTTCTCCATTTCCATTTACCTAAAAGATATTTTTCCATACCTTCACTTTCAGTCTGTGTGAGTCTCGTGTTCTAAGGTGTGTCTGTTGTAGACAGCATATATATGGGTCATGTTTTTGTTTTGTTTTTTATCCATTCAGTCACTTGATGTCTTTTGATTTGAGCATTTACTCAGTTTACGTTTAAAGTTATTATTAATAAGTACTTGTTTGTAGCCATTTTTATTTTGGTGTCTGTTTCTTTTTCCCATTTTATTTCTTCTTTTGACACCAATCCCTTAAGCATTTCTTAAATTGCTGGCTTGGTTGTAATAAACTCCATTAGCTTTTTTTTTGTATGTGGAGCTCCTTATTTCCCCTTCAATTTTGAATGATAACCTTGTTGGATAGAGTATTCTTGGATTCAGTCCTTTGCTTTGCATCACTTTGTAAATTTCCTTCCATTCTTTTTTGGCCTGATGTGTTTCTGTTGATAAATCATTTGATAATCTAATTGGAGATCCCTTGTATGTAACTTTGTGTCCCTCTCTTGTAGCCTTTACGATTCTCTCTTTGTCCTGTACATTTGCCAACGTAATTATGATGTGTCTTGGTTTGATTATTTTTGGGTTCATATTGTTTGGGACTCTCTGTGCTTGTGTGACTTTTTTCTTTCCCACATCAGGGAAGTTTTCTGACATTATTTCTTCAAATTGGTTTTCTAACCATTGTTCTTCTTCCTGTTGTTCCGTCACCCCTATTATTCATATGTTGCTTTGTTTCATGTTGTCTCAATGCTCCCTTAGGCTCTCCTCCTGTCTTTTAATTTTTTTTCCAATTGCAATTCAGTTTGTATGTGTTTTGCTTCCCTGTCTTCTAATTTGCTAATTTGGTCCTCTGGTTCTTCTAGTCTACCCTCCCCTTCCTTCTGAAATTTACCAATCTATTCCATGTTTCCATGCCTCTGATTCTATTTTATTCCATTTTATTTTGTTCATTAGATTTCTTGTTCATTTATTTTGATTTATAGATTCAATTGTTGATATATATGTGTTTATTGACACTAGAATATTCATTTTTTATATCCTTTTTCTTCTTCTTCTTCTTCCTCTTCTTAAAGAATACCCTTCAACATTTTATGTAATACTAGTTTGGTGGTGATGAACTTCTTTAGCTTTTTATTGTCTGTGAAGCCCTTCATCTGACCTTCAATTCTAAATGATAGCTTTGCTGAGTAGAATAATCTTGATTTTAGGTCCTTGCTATTCATCAGTTTGAATATTTCTTGTCACTCGCTTCTGGCTTGCAAAATTTCTGTTGATAAATCAGATGACAGTCCTATGGGCACTCCCTTGTAGATAACTAACTGCTTTCCTCTTGCTGCTTTTAAGATTCTCTTTGTCTTTAACTGTTGGCATTTAATTTTGATGTGTCTTGATGTGGGCTCTTTGGGCTCATCTTGTTTGGGACTCTCTGAGCTTCCTGGACTTGTAAGTCTATTTCTTTCACCATGTAGGGGTAGTTTTCTGTCATTATTTCTTCAAATAGATATTCCATAATCTTGCTCTTCCTTTTATTCTTCTGGTACCCCCATAATGCAAATGTTGGTACACTTGAAGTTGTCCCAGAGGCTCCTTATACTGTATTCAAATTTTTTTATTCTTTTTTTCTTTTTGTTCTTCTGACTGGGTGTCTTTTTTGTCTCCTAATATTCCAAATCATTTATTTGATTCCCAGAATCCTCTACTCTACTGTTGAGTCCCTGTAAGTTATTCTTTATTTCAGTTAGTGTATGCTTAATTTATGACTGGTCCTTTTTCATGTCTTTGACATTCTCTCTAAGGTCCTTGAAAGTATCATGAAGATCCTTGAGTACCCTTATAACTGTGGTTTTGACTCTGTATCCAAAAGTTTGTTTTCTTCCATTTCTTTCATTTGTGACATGCTTCTTTGTCTCCCCATTTTGGCTGCTTCCTTGTGTTTGTTTCTATGTATTGGGTAGAGCTGCTATATCTCCTGGAATTGGTAGAGTTCCCTTGTGTAGTAGGTGTCCTGTAGGGCCCCAGTCACCTGAGCTGAGCACTCAAGGTGTGCCGCTGTGTGCACAATGTTGTAGTTGAACCTTGATTGTTATTGGCATCACTGGTAGGAATTGACCTTCAGGCCATTTGGCTGTGAGGACCAGCAGTGTCTGCAGTGGAAGAGTAGATGTGCAGGAGACACCCCTATGGATTAAGACTTGCTTCAGTGGGGTTTTGGTGCTCACTGAGTCTGCCCCTTGAGTGTGTCACTTGTGGATGTTTAGGGTTGTAATTTAATATGGTCTGAAGCTGGCCTCTCTATTCACTGGCTCTGTGGCCTCCCAGGAGGTGCAAAGTCATCCACTGCCTGGAACCACCAGGCAGGAGCTACAGAGTGGTCTGCAGATGGATATTCCTTGTATTGGCCTTGTGAAGTGCCTTGGTAAGGCTAAGCTGTGAAGCCTGGCAGTCTGGGGGTAGTGTCAGGTCTTGGGTATGCTATTAATAGGTTTTGGGTATGCTGATGCCACCTGCTGCTTATTTAAGAAATTTTAGCAAAGTCTAAAGCTAGTGCCAGGACAGACTCTTCAAATGGAAAAGCTGCTGCAAATAGTTTGGGTGGGGCTGCAAATTAGATGGGCAGAGTCTCAGGGAATCACCATAGCAGAGAAAACACTTGAGACAGGATTATAGGAACTCAGAGATGGCTGCCAGTCAGCTCTGTGATGGGGAGGTCCCAGCACAGGAACCCTGTGAACACCCCTGTCTGCAAGAAAACTCCCCTGGAATTCCTGCTGCAATGCCAGATAATCCAGTTCCTCCACATATGTACCTGTGTCCCCCAAAGCCACCCAGTGCTGGAGCTTAGAGGAATCAAGTCCAAGTGAGTTTGTGTGTTGGCCCTTTAGGAAGAACACCTGGGTCTTCAGCAGCCTCCATGCCACTCAGCCACAATCCCTGCTGGTTTTTACAGCCCAGAGTTATGGGGACTTTTCTTATCAGCTCTGGAACCCTCAGCTGGGTTCTGGTGTGGGGTTGGGACCCCTTGCTCCTCACACAGGGCCTCTGCAGCCAAGATATCCCTCCCAATTAAAAAAAAAAAATTCACACCTGGGTGTCAGATCAGCCTGTTTCATGCCTCCGCCCTCCTACCAGTCTTGTTGTAGTTTCTTCTTTATTTCTCTAGTTGTAGGACTTACATTCAGTCAGATTTCAGGCAGTTTTGAATGATAGCTGTTCTTTATTTTAGTTGTAATTTTGATGTGGTTGTAGGAGGTGGTGGTACTGGCATTTACCTATGCTGCCATCTTGGTTCCCCTCTGTTTCTGATATTTTAATCAGTATGATGATCTTGTTATATTTTCTCTGACATGATCCAAGCTAGTCTATTTTCCGGTGATTTTATTTGGCATCAAAAAATGAAGTTTTCATTTATTATTTGGTATAATATAAAATTTTGAGAAAAGACTATATAAAAAGCATTCAATTAATACTAATACTTAATAATATTATGTTAAAGTTAAATACAGGTACATGAATATATCATGCTTTTCCCTGTGTTCAGGCTAACAGTGAAAGAAGAAAGTAGATTAATCTTTAGATATAACAACCATAAAAAAGTGAAACATTTTTATATAAGTTATATAAGTTAATTTTAGTTATTATTTTATTGATTGAGGGATCAATATAATGTCAGTGGGTTTTGTGCCATAACATTGAACTCAATAAAACCTAGGCCATTTGTTCAGTGGATGTCTGAAACAGTGAATAGTACCAAACCCTATATATACTATGTGTTTTTCCTGCACATACACACCTTTCACTTAAATAAGCACTTCCAGCTTCTCATCGTCGCATGCAAATTACCAGCATCACTCCTCTTGCATTTGAGGGTCATTGTTAAGTGACTAAACAGGTGTGGAGCGTATATAGGTTTCATACCTGGACAATGGGATGATTCACGTCCTAGGCAGGAGAGAGCCGGATGGCATATTTCATTATGCTACTCAGAACAATGTGCAATTTAAAACTTATGAGTTATTTATTTCTGGAATGATTCTTTTAATATTTTGGATCAAGATTGACCAGAGTAACTGAAACCCCAGAAAGTTAAACTATGGGTAGGGGACGACTACTGTATACATATAAACTGTAAATGATAAATTGTTTGTAGTGTGTTTATAGAACAAAGTATATAAAAATGAGTTAATTTCTTTTTCATTGTTGTTGTTAATCTTCATCTGAGGATATTTTTCCATAGATTTTTAGAGAGAGTAGAAGGGAGGGGAAGAGATAGGGATAAGCATCAATGTGAGAGAGACACATCAATTGGTTACCTCCTGCACATGCCCCAACCATGGCCAGAGATCCAGCCTGCAACCGAGGTACATGCCCTTGAAGAATCAAACCCGGGACCCTTCAGTTCAAGGGCTGACATTCTAGCCAAACCAGCTAGGGCAGTTAATTTCTTACTTAGTTACTTTCTCTAAATCTCATGCTATTATTAGGGAGAACAATTTTAAAATAATTTTTAGCTCAGCTAGTGTGGCTCAGTGGTTGAGCACTGACCTATGAATCAGGAAGTCATGGTTCAATTCCCAGTCAGGGCACATGCCTGGGTTGCGGGCTTGATCCCCAGTGGGAGACATGCAGGAGGTGGCAGTCAATAATTCTCTTTCATCATTCTTGCTTTTATCTCTCCCTCTTCTTTTCTCTCTGAAATAAATAAAAATATATTTTTAAAAAATAATTTTTAAAATAACGGACAGCCCCACTAACCTCCCATATTGTTTTCATTCATAACTGCTTTCAGTTTTATGTCCCTTCAGTATACATCCATGAGCATTAATATTTTTCATTTGTTTTCATAGTGGTTTATGAACAATTTTGTGTGTTTTTTAAATTTTATTTGTATTGTTGATGCTATTACAGATGTCCCCATACACCCCCCGCCCCCTTTGCCTACCTCCACCCATCCCTCCTTCCCTCTGGCTATCACTGTACTGTTGTCTGTGACTATGGATTAGGCATATATATTCTTTGACTAATCCTTTCACCTTCTCTCATCCATTTTGTGATTTTTAATTAGCATTTTATTTGAAACATAGGGTGTCCCAAAAAATGATGTTTCTTTCTTTTTAGATTAAATCCACTGGAATTAATAATTCTTCAACATGTGTATACATTTCTTTGGGACACACTGTATGTTTCTATATTGTATTTAATTTTCATACTTGCCTAGATAAAATCTAATATACATCAGTTTTCAGGTAGAAACTATGATTTCTGGTTTAAAGCATTACTTTTTATTCTTGAAACAAATTTATTGTTAGTACTATATCATGATGCTTAAAAAAAAACAAATGTTGGAGATTCACAGAAGTTGGTGGCATGGTTAAACGCCTGTACTCATTGCCCCCCACAACCACATCAGAATTATAACTAAAATACAGAACAGTCATTATCCAGAGCCACTGGAAAGCTGGCTGGTAGGAGGTGTGAAGGCATGTAATGGGCTGGTATGGCACCCACATGTGCTGCTTTTTTAAATGGGAGGGAGATCATCTCTGTGGAGGCTGCTTGGAGGGGCAAGGGGTCCCAGCCCCACACCATACCCCCAACGCAGGGTCCCAGAGCTGGGAAAAGTGGTCCCTATGGGGATTAAGCACTGTGGGCTGTAAAAACCAGTGTGGATTGGGGCTCAGTGACACAGAAGCTGCTGGAGACCCAGCTGTTCCTCTTAACACATTAGGTGCCCAGTCAGTCACCGGTGACTGACACTATACTTTCCATCTGGAAGACAAAACACGCTGGGCACTTAACATGTTAAAAGGCCAGTACCATGAACTGAACTTATAAGGTCCTGCTCCCTCTGAGCTCTAGCATCAGGGCAAGGCTCTTAGGAACACAGACATGTATGAGGAGGAACTGAATTGTCAGGCATCAGGGCAGGAACATGGGGGCGGCTTTCTCTCAGATGGAATGCTCTCAGGGGTCATTGTTCCTTTGCTGAGACCTCCTGGGTCACAGGGCTGACCGGCAACCATTTCTGTTTGCTCTGCCCTGATGATTCCCTAAGACCCCGCTTCGTCCAATTTTCAACCCCAACTAAGCTGTGTGCAGCAGCTTTTGCATATGAAATAGCCTGTCCTTGCTTAGGCTAAAATCTTTCAAACAAGTGGCAGCTGGGTCAGGGAGCCCTAAACCTATCAATAAAAGGCCCAAGACCAGGCACTAGCACCAGCTGGCCTTACTTCATAGCTGGACCTCATCTGGGCACTTCCAAACCCGAAACAAAGAGGAGGAATCTGAATATCTCTCTAACACCTGCTGGGTGGCCCCAGGCAGTGGCTGACTTTACACCTCTCTGGAGACCCAAGAGCCAGTGTACCCAGTGGTCTGTGTCAGACCATACCAGATTACAACTCTACACATCCATAAGTGACACACTCAAGGGGAAGACTCAGTGAGCACCAAAGCCCCACTGAAGCAAGTCCTGCTCCATAGGGGTGTCTCCTGCACGGCAGCTTTCCCACTGTAGTCCCAGTGACACCAACAGCAATCAAGTCTCAACTAAAACAAAACAGTGCTCACAGTCCACAAAGTGGTGCATCTAGAGCTCCTAGCTCAGGTGACTGGGGAGACTGAGCCACTGGGCCCTATAGAACACCTACTACACAAGGCCACCCAAAAACTCAAGGGGACGTAGCAGCTCTACCCACTACATAGAAACAAACACAGGGAAGGAGCCAAAATGGGAAGATGAAGAAACATGTCACAAATGAAAGAAATGGAAGAAAGCAAACTACTGGATATAGAGTTCAAAACCACGGTTATGCCGAAACCGGTTTGGTTCAGTGGATAGAGCGAAGGCCTGCGGACTGAAAGGTCCCAGGTTCGATTCCAGTCAAGGGCATGTACCTGGGTTGCGGGCACATCCCCAGTAGGAGATATGCAAGAGGCAGCTGATCGATGTTTCTCTCTCATCAATGTTTCTAACTCTCTATCTCTCTCCCTTCCTCTCTGTAAAAAATTAATAAATATATTTAAAAACAAAAACAAAAAACAACAACAAAAAAACACAGTTATAAGGTTACTCATGAATCTTCTAGAAACCTCCAAAAGAAAAAGAAAAAAAAAAGGGGGGGGGGGGAAGGACCAGTCAGAAATTAAGCATACACTGACAGACATAAAGAATAATATACAGGGAATCAATAGTAGAATAAAGGATTGTGAGCATCAAATCAACAATTTGAAATATGAGGAAGCAAAAAACACCCAACCAGAAGATCAAAAGGAAAAAGGAATCCAAAAATATGAAAATAGTATAAGGAGACTTTGGGACAACTTTAAGGGTACCAACCTTCGCATTATGGAGGTGCAGAAGAAGAGAGAGATCAATATACTGAAAACCTATTTGAAGAAATAATGACAGAAAACCTCCCATACCTGGTGAAAGAAATAGACTTACAAGTCCAGGAAGCACAGAGAGTCCCAAATAAGAGGAACCCAAAGAGGCCCACACCAAGATCCATCATAATTGAAATGCCAAAAGCTAAAGACAAAGAGAATCTGAAAAGCAGTTAGTTATCTACAGGGGAATGCCCATATGAATGTCAGCTGATTTCTCAACAGAAACTATTCAGGCCAGGGGGAGTGGCAAGAAATATTCAAAGTGATGAATAGCAAGAACCTACAACCAAGAATATTCTACAACCAGCAAAGCTATCATTTAGAATGGAAGGTCAGAAAAAGAGCTTCACAGACAAGAAAAGGCTAAAGGAGCTGCTCACCACCAAACCAGTATTACATGAAATGTTGAAGTGTATTCTTTAACAAGAGGAAGAAGAAGAAAAAGAAAAAGATAAAAAATATAAACAATAAAAAGGCAATAAATACATATCTATCAACAATTGAATCTAAAAATCAAAATAAACAAATAAGAAATCTAATGAACAGAATAAACTAGTGAATAAAATAGAATCAGAGGCATGGAAATGGAACAGACTGAAGATTCTCAGAGGGATGGTCGGGGGGGGAGAGGGGGAGGAAGAGATTAAACAAAGATCTTATATGCATACTAGAGGCCCAGTGCATGAAATTCGTGCACAGGGGCAGGGGTCCCTCAGCCCGGTCTGCACCCTCTCCAATCTGGGATCCCTCGGGGGAGATCTGACTGCCAGTTTGGGGCCTAAACCAGCAGTCAGACATCCTTCTCACAATCCAGGACTGCTGGCTCCTAACCACTCGCCTGCCTGCCTGCCTGATTGCCCCTAACCACTTCTGCCTGCCAGCCTGATTGCCCCGTAACTGCTCCCCCGCCAGCCTGATTGATGCCTAACTGCTCCCCTGCCAGCCCAATCACCCCCAGCTGTCCTCCCCTGCAGGCCTGGTCACCCATAACTGCCCTCCCCTGCTGACCTGATCTCACCCCCAACTGCCCTCCCCTGCTGGTCTGATGGACCCCAACTGCCCTCCCCTGCCAGTCTGATGGATACCAACTGCCCTCCCCTGCCAGCCTGATGTCCCCCAATTACCCTCCCCAGCAGGCCTGGTTAACCCCAGCTGCCCTCCCCTACAGGCGTGACCACCCCCAACTTCCTTTCCCCTGCTGGCCTGGTCGCCCATAACTGCCCTCACCTGCTGACCTGTTCTTACTCCTAACTGCCCTCCCCTGCCAGCCCAATCACCCACAACTGCCCTTCACTGTTGGCCATCTTGTGATGATGTGAGGGTGTCACATGAGGGCGCAAGGACCACCTAGGCTTTTATTAGTATAGATATGCATTACTTATGGACACAGATAATATCGTGGCGAAGACCTGGGGCTGGGAGGGAACCAGGTGGAGGGGGGAAATGGGGGGAAAAATAGGGACATTTGTAATAATCTCAACAATAGAGATTAAAAAATAATAATAATAAAAGAGAAAGCAACAACAAAAAAGGGAATAGTCTGTTACACATATAAGAAAAGTAGTTTTCAGAAAGTTTTTATAAGGTTGGAAGAATTCAGAACCCTTTAGTAGAACAAAAGATTTGGGATATATTTTGGATGAAATATACTTTTAGTTGTTACTTTTGGTAAATTTGTACAAACTGGGCAAATTTCCTGACCTAATACAGAAATTTTTCCATCTCTACTTTGAATTATGGTTTCACATATGTGATGACATTGAAAATCTTTAGAATATTTTAAAAAATAAAATATAAACATCACTTAATAATCTACTAATTTAATGTTACACCAGATTGCTGTGTCATCAGGTCTCTACCCAGATGCTAATATTATTACAGCAGAATGCTATGGATATGCTGTGATCAAATCTCTGATGCTATTTTGAGGCCCAACACACTTAAACTCAAAAAACCTAACTTACAATAAGGGGATTAATATAAAGGAGAAAATATTTGCCTAATGTGGAAAAGCTTAGAATTATAATTTTGCAGGTGGATATCTTTAATAAAATAAAAACTTAAATCTAATAAAACAAAATTCACTGGGATAAATCTGTATATTAGTAAGATATTTTATAACAATGGAAATAAATGTCTTATCTTGGTTCTGTGCTTGAAGTGCTGGACATTTTTCTAAACCACTAACAGGGGTAAAGACTTCAGTGTAGTCCTTCTGAGTGTGTAATATGGCTTCCTTGACCTCAATTTAGGAGTTTGGGTTTGAACTTGAAACAATTTCTTCAAATTCACAGTTAACCTGAGTCACCATTCCTGTAACTATACAGGAACATTATAAAATTTTGTATAACATTTTTTCTATAACATTATAAAATTACTGATTTTATGTATGTCCTATTTTAAAACATCTTTATTAACAAATGGCATATATTCAGTGTAGAAAAAAAACCTAATTCCAACAGATACAGAGGAAAATTACCCATAGTCCCAACAATTAAGAAATGAATTTAGGAGAAAATGGCGACCAGCAGGAAGGTAGGGAGGGAGAGAGTGTGAGAGCGCAAGGAAGTGATAGAGGAGTATGTGGACGCGTGTGGTGTGTGTGTATGAGCCAGGGACAGTTAGATTCTGCAGGTCTTTTAAGGGGCTGCTAAACCGGGCAGTCTTAGGCAGCGGAGTCCCGCTCCCTGCACGGACACTCTTGGGCGGCCAGCACAGGCACGGCGACCACGCCATCTTGGGAAACAGAGCTGCTTGACACTAGGATCCTGGCCTCTGCACCACCCAGTCTGATCTCAGATGCATACCAGGACCCTGCAGCCACTGGGGACAGAGACCTGTGACCACAGCTACAGACCTGCGGACACCAAAAGTTCAGAAATCCCAGCAGCAGGTCCGTGAGTAACAGAGCCCATTCCCCCTTCCCGCAGGCTTGCAGGCAGCACCAGAGTAACTAACTGATAGACCCACCCCTTGCCTGGGCCTCAGCGCTCCAGGAACTTTAGCCTGGAAGTGCTCCAGCACCTTGGAGCTGATCCCATGTAGGGCCGGCTTCTGAGCCCTGGGCTGGAAGCAAGCACGCGAACCCCAGGAACTGAGCCTACAGGCACTGCCAGCTTCAGAGCCCCGGGCTGGGAGCAATCACGCGAACACTGGGAATTTGTCCCGTGTATCACAGGCCCAGGGACCCAGATTCTCTGGGCAGGAGGCAGCACCAAGCACCAGTGACTTGACTGTGTTTCTTATCACCTGCGCCTGAGATCCTGGTTCCCTGTGCATTCATACTAAGAGCCAGTGACTCTAATTCCTGGTGCAAGAGCACACAGGGACCCTGATTCTCAAGGCAAGGGTACGCGAAGCAACAGAGACTCTGATACTGGATTCTGGGGAACTCTGACTCCTGGCGCATGCTAGGGGGCTCTGGTTTTCAACACGCTTCAGGGAGGTCTCTGTTTCAGCACGGAGCAAGCAGGGTCCCTGATTCTAAGGGCGCGTACGAGGCCACATTGAGCGCTGACAACACTGACTCAGAGCGAGCCTGGTTCCCACCATCCCACCACAACCACACATCTTAGTGTCAGAGCTCTTCAGTGACACTAGGGTGGTGGGAGGCTCCCACTGCACACAACGCAGGCCCACGCAACTCAACGTTTGAACCATCGGGAGATAATCAGAATGAAGAGACGAAACAACACCCATAGGAAAGACAATGAGGAGTTGCAAAGAAAGGACATTAATGAAGTTGAAGCATGCAACATGACAGAAAAAGAATTCAGAATAATGGTTGTACAATTCATTCACCGGATGGATGAGAAAATCAACAACCTCTGCAAGAATCAGGAAGAAATGAAAAATGATATAGCTATAATCAAAAACACCATGGAAAGTTTCAACAGCAGACTAGAAGAAGCAGAGGACCGAATTAGTGAATTAGAAGATAAGGCAGAGAAACAAGCTCAATCTGAACAGCAACTGGAGAAAAAAATTAAAAAGCAGGAGGAGAGCCTAAGGAAGCTTTGGGACAACATGAAATGAAGTAACATACGCATAATAGGGCTGCAAGAAGGACAAGAAGAGCAGCAAGGATTAGAAAATCTATTTGAAGAAATAATGTCAGAAAACTTCCCAGATATGGGGAAGAAAAAAGTTACACAAGTACAGAGAGTCCCAGGCAAGATGAACCACAAAAGACCCACATCAAGACACGTCATACGACATGATATTATACATACAAAACCCTAGAGACTCCATCCAAAAGCTACTGGACTTAATACATGAATTTGGCAATGTAGCAGGATACAAAATTAACCCCAAGAAATCTGAGGCATTTCTATACACCAATAGTGAACTTTCAGAAAGAGAGATTATAAAAACAATCCCGTTTACCATCGCACCAAAAAAATTAAGCTACCTAGGAATAAACTTAACTAAAGAGGTAAAAGACCTCTACTCAGAAAACTACAGGACGTTGAAAAAAGATATAGAGGAAGACATAAACAGATGGAAGAACATACCGTGTTCATGGATTGGTAGAATCAACATCATTAAAATGTCCATACTACCCAAAGCAATCTATAAATTCAAAGCACTTCCCATTAAAATACCAACGGCATACTTCAGAGATCTAGAACAAACTCTCCAAAAATTCATCTGGAATAAAAAAAGACCTCGAATAGCTGCAGCAATCCTGAAAAAGACCAAAGTAGGTGGGATCTCAATACCAGATATCAAGATGTATTACAAAGCCACTGTTCTCAAAACTGCCTGGTACTGGCACAAGAATAGGCATATAGATCAATGGAATAGAATAGAGAGCCCAGAAATCGGCCCGAACCAATATGCTCAATTAATATTTGACAAAGGAGGCAAGAACATACAATGGAGCCAAGATAGTCTCTTCAATAAATGGTGCTGGGAAAATTGGACAGATATATGCAAGAAAATGAAACTAGACCACCAACTTACACCATATACAAAAATAAACTCAAAATGGATAAAGGACTTAAATGTACGACAGGAAACTATAAAAATTCTAGAAGAATCCAAAGGCAACAAAATCTCAGACATATGCCGAAGCAATTTCTTCACTGATACAGCTCCTAGGGCACTTGAAACTAAAGAGAAAATGAACAAATGGGACTACATCAAAATAAAAAGCTTCTGCACAGCAAAAGAAACCATCAACAAAACAACGAGAAAACCCACTGTGTGGGAAAACATATTTGCCAATGTCATATCCGATAAGGGCCTAATCTCCAAAATTTATAGGGAACTCATACAACTTAACAAAAGGAAGATAAACAATCCAATCAAAAAATGGGCAAAGGACCTAAATAGACACCTTTCAAAAGAGGACATTCAGAAAGCCAAGAGACATATGAAAACATGCTCAAAGTCACTAATCATCCGAGAGATGCAAATCAAAACAACAATGAGGTACCATCTCACACCTGTCAGACTGGCTATCATCAACAAATCAACAAACGACAAGTGCTGGAGAGGATGTGGAGAAAAAGGAACACTTGTGCACTGCTGGTGGGAATGCAGACTGGTGCAGCCACTATGGAAGACAGTATGGAGTTTCCTTAAAAAACTGAAAATGGAACTCCCATTTGACCCTGTGATCCCACTTCTAGGAATATATCCCAAGAAACTAGAAACACCAATCAGAAAGGATATATGCACCCCTATGTTCATAGCAGCACAATTCACCATAGCTAAGATCTGGAAACAGCCTAAGTGCCCATCAGTAGATGAATGGATTAGAAAACTGTGGTACATCTACACGATGGAATACTATGCTGCTCTAAAAAGGAAGGAACTCTTGCCATTTGCAACGTCATGGATGGAACTGGAGAGCATTATGCTAAGTGAAATAAGCCAGTCAATGAAGGAAAAATACCACATGATCTCACTCATTCATGGATAATAGAGACCATTATAAACTTTTGAACAATAATAGATACAGAGGCAGAGCTCCCTCAAACAGATTGTCAAACTGCAGCAGGAAGGCCGGGGAGGGTTGCGGGGCAGGAGGTAGGGGGGTAAGAGATCAACTAAAGGACTTGTATGCATGCATAGAAGCATAACCAGTGGACATAAGACATGGGGGGATAGGGGAGGCTAGGGGACTGTCTAGGGCGGGGGGATAAAATGGACACATATGTAATACCCTTTTTTATAATTTAATCAAAAAAAAAAAAAAAAATAAAAAAAAAAAAAAAAAAAAATAAAAAAAACAAAAAAAAAAAAAAAGACACGTCATAATAACGATGGCAAATGTACAAGACAAAGACAGAATCTTAAAGGCTGCAAGAGAGAAACAGAGAGTTACCTACAAAGGATCCCCCATCAGATTATCAAATGATTTCTCAACAGAAACACATGAGGCCAGAAAAGAATGGACAGAAATTTACAAAGTGATGCAAAGCAAAGGACTGAATCCAAAAATACTCTATCCAGCAATGCTATCATTCAAAATTGAAGGGGAAATAAGAAGCTTCACAGACAAAAAAAAGGCTAAGGGAGTTTATCACCACCAAGCCAGCAATGCAAGAAATGCTAAATGGACTGGTGTAAAAAGAAAAACTAAAAAGCCCAGAAAGAAAACAGTTACATAAAAAAATAGAAATGGCTACAAACAAGTACCTTTCAATAATAACTTTAAACGTAAATGGACTAAATGGTCCAATCAAAAGACATCGAGTGGCTGAACGGATAAAAAAACATGACCCATATATTTGCTGTCTACAAGAGACCTACCTCATTAGAAGGGACTCACACAGACTGAAAGTGAAGGGATGGAAAAATATCTTTCAGGCAAATGGAAATGAAAAAAAAGCTGGGGTAGCAATACTTATATGAGACAAAAGAGACATCAAAGTGAAGTCCATAAAAGGAGATAAGTAAGGCCACTTCATAATACTAAAGGGATCAATACAACAAGAGGATATAACCCTGATAAAAATATATGCACCCAATGCAGGAGCACCCACATACATAAGAAAACTCCTGGAAGATATCAAGGGAGAGATCGACAACAATACAATCATAGTAGGGGACTTTAATACACCACTGACATCACTGGATAAATCAGCTAGACAAAAACTCAGCAAAGAAACGGCAATCCTAAATGACTCACTAGATCAGATGGACTTAATTGACATTTTCAGAACACTTCACCCAAAAGTCACAAAATATACATTCTTCTCAAGTGCTCATGGGACATCTTCAAAAATGGACCACATATTGGGTCACAAACAAAGTCTCCCCAAATTCAAGAAGATTGAAATCATACCAAGCATCTTCTCAGACCACAAGCCATAATATTAGAAATAAACTACAATAAAAACAACTCAAAATACTCAAACCCTTGGAAGCTGAATAGCACGTTATTAAATACTGATTGGGTTACCAATGAGATCAAAGAAGAAATTAAAAACATCCTGGAAACTAATGACAATGAAAACACAACAATCCAAAACCTTTGGGACGCAATGAAAGCAGTCCTGAGAGGGAAGTTTATAGCTCTACAGGCCTATCTCAACAAACAAGAAAAAATGGTAGTAAATCATCTAAATCTACAGCTCCAAGAATTAGAAAGAGAGCAACAAGAAAAGCCCAGAATGAGCAGAAGGAAGGAGATAATAAAGATTAGAACAGAAATAAATGACATAGAGACAAAAAAAAAAAAAAACAATACAGAAAATCAATGAAACAAAGAGCTGGTTCCTTGAAAGGATAAACAAGATTGACAGACCTCTAGCCAGGCTCACCAAGAAGCAAAGAGAGAGGACCCAAATAAACAAAATCCGAAATGATAGAGGCGAAATAACAACAGACCCCACAGAAATACAAATGATTGTTAAAAAATACTATGGACAACTCTACTCCAACAAACTAGACAACCTGGATGAAATAGACATATTCCTAGAAAAATACAACATTCCAAAACTTAATCAGGAAGAATCTAAAATTCTCAATAGGCCAATAACTATGGAAGAAATTGAAGCAGTCATCAAAAAGCTTCCAGCAAACAAAAGTTCACGACCAGACGGCTTCAGAGGGGAGTTTTACCAAACATTCAAGGAAGAACTAAAACCTATCCTCCTCAGACTACTGCAAAAAATCCAAGAGGAAGGAACACTTCCAAGCTCATTCTATGAAGCCAGCATCACCCTAATACCAAAACCAGGGAAAGTCAACACAATGAAAGAGAATTACAGGCCAATATCCCTCATGAACATAGATGCCAAAATCCTCAACAAAATCTTAGCAAATCGGATCCAGCAGTACATCAGAAAGATCATACACCATGACCAAGTAGGATTTATCCCAGGGATGCAAGGATGGTACAATATCCGCAAATCAATAAACGTGATACATCACATAAACAAACTGAGAGAAAAAAAACCACATAGTCATATCAATTGATGCAGAAAAAGCATTTGACAAAATTCAACACCCATTTTTGATAAAAACTCTCAGCATGGTGGGAATTGAAGGATCATACCTCAACATAATAAAAGCCGTATATGACAAACCCACAGCCAACATCATACTCGATGGACAAAAACTAACACCATTTGCCCTAAGAACAGGAAGAAGACAGGGATGCCCCCTCTCACCACTCCTGTTCGACATAGTACTGGAAGTGTTAGCCATTGCAATTAGACAAGAAGAAGAAATAAAAGGCATCCAAATTGGAAAAGAAGAAGTAAAACTGTCCTTCTTTGCAGATGACATGATATTATACTTAAAAAACCCTAAAGACTCCATCAGTAAACTATTAGACTTAATAAAAGAATTTGGCAAAGTAGCAGGATACAAAATTAATGCCAAGAAATCTATGGCATTTCTATACACCAATAGTGAATGTGCAGAAAGAGAGACTAAAAAAGCAATCCCATTTACCATCGCACCAAAAAAATTAAGCTACCTAAGAATAAACTTAACTAAAGAGGTAAAAGACCTCTTCTCAGAAAACTACAGGATGTTGAAAAAAGAGATAGAGGAAGACATAAAGAGATGGAAGAACATACCGTGTTCTTGGTTTGGTCGAATCAACATCATTAAAATGTCCATACTGCCCAAAGCAATCTATAAATTCAATGCACTTTCCGTTAAAATACCAATGGCATATTTCACAGACCTAGAACGTACTCTCCAAAAATTCATCTGGAATAAAAAATGACCCCGAATAGCTGCAGCGATCCTGAGAAAGAACAAAGTAGGTGGGAACTCAATACCAGATATCAAGTTGTATTACAAAGCCACTGTTCTCAAAACTGTCTGGTACTGGCACAAGAACAGACATATAGATCAATGGAATAGAATAGAGAGCCGAGAAATCAGCCCCAACCAATACGCTCAATTAATATTTGACAAAGGAGGCAAGAACATACAATGGAGTCAAGATAGTCTCTTCAATAAATGGTGTTGGGAAAATTGGACAGATACATGCAAGAAAATGAAACTAGACCACCAACTTACACCATACACAAAAATAAACTCAAAATGGATAAAGGACTTAAATATATGATGGGAAACCATACAAATACTAGAAGAATCCAAAGGCAACAAAATCTCAGACATATGCCGAAGCAATTTCTTCACCGATACAGCTCCTAGGGCATTGGAAACTAAAGAGCAAATGAACAAATGGGACTACATCAAAATAAAAAGCTTCTGCACAGCAAAAGAAACCATCAACAAAACAACAAGAAAACCCACTGCATGGGAAAACGTATTTGCCAATGTCATATCTGATAAGGGCCTAATCTCCAAAATTTATAGGGAACTCATACAACTTAACAAAAGGAAGATAAACAATCCAATCAAAAAATGGGCAAAGGATCTAAATCGACACCTTTCAAAAGAGGACATTCAGAAAGCGAAGAGACATATGAAAACATGCTCAAAGTCACTAATCATCTGAAAGATGCAAATCAAAACAACAATGAGGTACCATCTCACACCTGTCAGACTGGCTATCATCAACAAATCTACAAACGAGAAGTGCTTGAGAGGATGTGGAGAAAAAGGAACACTTGTGCACTGCTGGTGGGAATGCAGACTGGTGCAGCCACTATGGAAGACAGTATGGAGTTTCCTCAAAAAACTGCAAATGGAACTCCCATTTGACCCTGTGATCCCACTTCTAGGAATATATCCCAGGAAACCAGAAATACCAATCAGAAAGGATATATGCACCCCTATGTTCATAGCAGCACAATTCACCACAGCTAAGATCTGGAAACAGCCTAAGTGCCCATCTGTAGATGAATGGATTAGAAAACAGTGGTACATCTACACGATGGAATACTATGCTGCTGTAAAAAAGAAAGAACTCTTACCATTTGCAACAGCATGGATGGAACTGGAGAGCATTATGCTAAGTGAAATAAGCCAGTCAATGAAGGAAAAATACCGCATGATCTCACTCATTTCTGGATAATAAAGACTATTATAAACTTATGAACAAAAATAGATACAGAGGCAGAGCTGCCTCAAACAGACTGTCAAACTACAGCAGGAAGGCCGGGGAGGGTGGGAGGGCAGGAAGGGTGTGGGTAAGAGATCAACCAAAGGAATTGTATGCATGCATATAAGCATAACCAATGGACATAAGACAGGGGATTGTCAAGGGCGGGGGAAAAAAAGGAGACATATGTAATACTCTTTGTAATACTTTAAGCAATAAAAAAAAAATCAAAAAAAAAAACAAATGAATTTAAAAATTATGTATTTTAGCAGTTACTTTGAATATTTTTAAACCAAAGTGGATTCATGTACATAGTATTCTGTAACATATTCTTCTCTGCTAAACAATAAAGCATGAATACATTTACATGTTAAAATAAAAAGTTGTTTGATTATTTTATTGAGGCTATTTCAGCCTGCTTTTCTTTTTTTTAAGATGCTTTTTTTTTAAAGACAACTTTTATAAGAGTTTATGAGCCAAACTGATGACGTATTCAAGGAGCAAGATCTCACCTGTTCCTAAGGTCTTTATTTTAATACGAATGGAAAAGATATTTGCAAACAACAGCTCCAACAAGGGGTTAATATCCTAAACATATAAAGAATTCATACAACTCAACACCAAACAATACAGTTAAAAAATGAGTAGAGATCACTTCTTCCAAGAAGATATATAAATGACAAACAGATGAATGCAAAGATGATATTCAACTTCACTAGCTATTGGGGAAATGCAAATCAAAACTACATGAGATACCACCTCACACCTGTTAGAATGGCTCTTATCAACAAAGCAACAAATGACAAGTGCTGGGGAGATGTGGAGGAAAAGAAAGCTTTGTTCACTGCTGATGGGAATATAAAGTAGTAGTCACTATGGAAAACAGTATGGAGGCTCCTCAAAAAATTAAGAATAGAGTTAGTGCCCTGGTTTGGCTGATTGGCTCAGTGGATAGAGCATCGGCCTGAGAACTGAAGGGTCCCAGGTTCGATTCCAATCAAGGGCACATGCCTGGATTGTGGGCTCAATCCCCAGTGTGGGGCGTGCAGGAGGCAGCCGATCAATGATTCTCTCTTATCATTGATGTTTCTATCTCTCCCTCTCCCTTTCTCTCTGAAATCAATAAAAAATATATATTTAAAAAAAGAATAGAGTTAGTTACCGTATGACCCAGCAATTTCTCTTCTGGGTATCTGCCCAAAAAACTCAAAAACATACATTTGCAAAGATATATTGTGTTCATTGCAGCATTATCCATGGTGCTAATAGCAAAAGTGCCCTTCAATAGATGATTGGCTAAAGATGTGGTCCCTGTCTACGATGGAATCCTACTCAGCCATAAGGAAGATGAAATGCCCAAACTTTTATTTTTTTTAAATCTATATTGTTGAAAGTATTACATATGTCTCCTTTTTCCCTCCATTGACCTCTTCTAGCCTGCACCCACCTTCTGCCCAGGAACTTCACCACTCTATTGACTGTATCCATGGGTTATGCATATATGCATACAAGTTCTTTGGTTCATCTCATCCCACCCACCTTCCCTCTGAGATTCCACAATTTGTTTCATGCTTCTAATCTGTTTCATGTTTCTATGTCTCTGGATCTATTTTGTTCATCAGTTTATTTTGTTCATTAGATTCCACATATGAGTATGATCATGTGATACTTGTCTTTCTCTGACTGGCTTATTTCACTTAGCATGACACTCTCCATCCTGTCTCAAAGGCTAAGAGATCCTTCTTTTTTATAGCTGCATAGTTCTCTCCCTTTCTTCCATCCTTGGTTATCAGGGTTCTCTCCAGCTAATCTTTAGTTGACTTTCCAGTATTTTAATTGTATTTCCAGTTTGGTCCTGGGAGAGTGTCAGTATAGCTTTCATTACTCCTCCACCACTTTCTGACCTCCCCCCATCCTTTTCTTTTAAATCTATATAATAAGCAACCGGGGTCATAACGACTGATTACGACCAAAGACTCAACCAGACTAGAAGTCAGTGCTGGGTTGCTGTGGTGACCCAGCACTGACTGCGCCACTGTGGGCACCCCCACCCAGCACTGACTGCCAAGTGGGCTGCAGATCAGGCCTGGAGAGAGGCCTGCAGAGAGGCAGGTCTGATCCGTAGCCTCTGTAGCAGCTGTTGATCAGAACTTGCCTCTCTTTCTCTCCCAGCCTGGCCAACAGCCATGTCTTCATTTCTCTCCAGGCCTCCAACGGGGCTGCTGATCAGCCCTGCCTTTCTAATCAGGCCCCGTTGATAGGCCGAGAGATGCTGACTGGCATAGAAACTGACTAATCAGAACCAATTTGGCTGGCAGAGGAGGGCAGTTGGGGGAGAGATCAGGCCTGCAGGGGAGGGCAGTTGGGAGCGAGATCAGGCCAGCATGGGAGGGCAGTTAGGGGCTATCAGGCAGGCAGAGGCAGTTAGTGGACAATCAGGCAGGCAGGTAGAGAAGTTAGGGATGATCAGACCGGCAGGCAGAGGGGTTAGGGCAGCCATGGCAAACTACGGCCTGCGGGCCGGATCCAGCCCGTTTGAAATGAATAAAACTAAAAAAAAAAAAAAAGACCGTACCCTTTTATGTAATGATGTTTACTTTGAATTTGTATTAGTTCACACAAACACTCCATCCATGCTTTTGTTCCGGCCCTCCGGTCCAGTTTAAGAACCCATTGTGGCCCTCGAGTCAAAAAGTTTGCCCACCCCTGGGTTAGGGGCAATCAGGCAGGCAGGGAGGTGAGTGGCTAGGAGCCAGTGGTCCCAGATGCCTAACTGGCTGCTGGACATCCCCCAAGGGTCCTTGATTGGAGAGGGTGCAGGCTGGGCTGAGGGAACAACCCACTCCATAAACAAATTTCATGCACTGGGTCTCTAGTATCATATAATATCCATCTAAGGTAATCATTATGAAAGCGGTACATTTTCATAGAAACAAGTTTAACAGAACAAGATCAAGTCACCTAATTTGCACATGAAAAAAGACATTTCTGAAACTAATTTGACTTGCAGTAAAAATTTACTTTTGCATAAAAACCACCATGCCTTGGTTACCATGAACTTGAATCATTGAATGATTTGGAAAAAAAAAGAAAGGATATGGTTGGAAAAGTTTATTTGCCAATGAAATGACATGATACTTGGAAACATCTTGATATTGTGAAAGAAGGACTAGGAAAGCACTGCCATCTAGTAGATGGGGCCTTCCCAGAACAGCCTAACTACATAAACAGTTTTCTGTACTTTTCTTAGCTGCCAGCATAAATGTTTGCAATTTTTAATGAAGAAAACAGATGTAAATGGAAGGCCAGTGTGGTAGGTGACCTCTTCCTATGTGGTGAAAAATCCAAGAGGGAGGTTTCCAGTCAAAAGTCTTGGTTTTAAATGTATCTTAATTATCTATGAAAATAAATTAAGTTAGAAAGGTTAAGAAATAAAGGTTTCCAGTCAAAAGTCAGGGTTTTCATGTATCTTAATTATCTATGAAAAGTGAATTGAGGTAGAAAGGTTAGGAAATAAAGTTTTAATTTTGAGAACTAAAACTAATGAGTTTTATGCTCAGACCTTTTGAAAAATATTGTCATTTTCATATTCACATTGGGATTCTAACAGACTAATCAATAATACATGCAATAAATATTTATTTTTTTGTGAGGTGTCTGAGGTGAGGGAAGTACTAGTGAGGGAAGTACTAATGTTTATATATAGATGGGAATTTTAGGTATGGCCAACTATTTGGGTGATCTTTTTCTTCCTTTAAAAAAAATTATTTCCCAGGATATTTTAAACAAAACTGTATATTTCCCACTAATCTTAAAAAAAATCTCTTTTGTAGCCCAAACCAGTTTGGCTCAGTGGATAGAGCGTCGGCCTGCGGACTGAAAGGTCCCAGGTTCGATTCTGGTCAAGGGCATGTACCTGGGTTGCAGACATATCCCCAGTAGGAGATGTGCAGGAGGCAGCTGATCGATGTTTCTCTCTCATCGATGTTTCTAACTCTCTATCTCTCTCCCTTCCTCTCTGTAAAAAATCAATAAAAAATATATTAAAAAAAAAATCTCTTTTGTAAATAATCCTATATAATAAAGAGGTAATATGAAAATTAACCCTCACACACTCACAAGATGGCTGCCTACGACCAGGCCGGCAGGGGTTTAGTGAGGGATGACAAAACGACTGAACAACAGGCTGCGTGGGGCGACCAGGCTGGCAGGGGGATAAGTGAGGGATGACCAAACGACTGAACAAACAGGCTGTGTGGGGTGACCAGGCCAGCAGGGGGGTTAGTGAGGGATGACCAAATGATTGAACAGCAGGCTCTGTGGGGCAACCAGGCTGGCAGGGGTGATAGTGAGGGACGACCAAACTACTGAACAGCAGGCTGCATGGGGCAACCAGGCCGGCGGGGGGGGGGGGGGCAGTTGGGGGCCACCAGGCCAGCAGGAGGGGCAGTTGGGGTGACCAGGCTGACTTGGGGGGCCAAATAGGGGCAAACAGGCCAGCAGGGGGCAGTTGGGTGTGACTAGGCCAGCAGTAGGGGCAGTTGGAGGTGACCAGGCTGACTTGGGGGGCCAGTTAGGAGCAAACAGGCCAGCAGAGGGGGGCAGTTGGGGGTGACTAGGCCAGCTGGTGGTTTCAGTAAGAGGCAACCAGGCTGGCAGGAGGGCAGTTAGGGGTGACCAGGCAGGCAGGGGGAGTATTAGGGGCGATTAGGCTGGCGAGGGGGGGGCAGTGATGGGCGACTAGGCCGGCGTGGGGGCAGTTGGGGATGACTAGGCTCTCAGGGGGGCAGTTTGGGGTGACCAGGATGGCAGGGGGGGCACTTGGGGGTGACCAGTCTGGCGGTGGGGGGGATAAGGGGTGATCAGGCTGGCACACAGAGGCAGTGAGGGGCAATCAGGCCAGTGGGGTGGGGGGGCAGTTAGGAGTGACCAGGATGGCATAGGGGGAACTTTGGGGGTAACAGGCTGCCAAGGGGGCAGTTAAGGATGATCAGGCCGGCAAGGGGGTGCAGTTAGGGGTGACCAGGGAGGCAGGCAGGTGAGCAGTTAGGAGCCAGCAGTCCAGGATTGTGAGAGATGTCTGACTGCCAGTTTAGACCCAATCCCAGGGATCGGGCCTAAATTGGCAGTCGGACATCTACCAAGGTGTCCCGGATTGGAGAGGGTTCAGGCTGGGCTGAGGGGATTCCCCCCTCCCATGCATGAATTTCACGCACTGGGCCTCTAGTACTAAATAAAAGATATATTTTCACATGAATTGCTTTATTTTTTCCTTCAAAAACAATTTTGTATAGAACATGAATGATTAATGTTTGCATCTGTAAGTTTACAACTTCAAAATTTTTTTGTTATAGAGGCACATCAGAGTGACCATATTGATTCTTGAAGTGACATTAACTAATGCCATAACTACATATTTCCTGCCTTGGAATTTTTTTCCTGAATTACCATGTAGTTTGTAAGAAATGTGAGTGAATTAGTTGCTGTTCATGTCTTCTGTATGCTCTACAGATTGAATGTAACTCAGTCTACAATATCTAACACAGATTTTCCCATTGTAATTGATATTGTACTTGTTTTAATAGCATTTTTAAGTTTTAGTACAATAGAAATATTTGGATGAAATCTCAGATATTTTGGAGGATTTTTGTAGAATTGTACTGGACGGATTACCTCAATTGTCCTATACCTTAAGATCTTTTTTAGAGTCTTAGGGAGCTAGAAAAATTTACTTGGCACTTCTGTATATTTTCTACCATCATATTTAATGGAATGACATCTTTTTCTTTTGAGTCCATCTCACCTTTCCAATGAAGAGTCAAGGATATAAGCATAACTAGAGGCCTGGTGCACAAAAATTTGTGCACTCGGGGGGGGGGGGGTATCCCTCAGCCTGGCCTGTGCCCTCTCGCAGTCTGAGACCCCTCAGGAGATAACGACCTGCTGGCTTAGGCCTGCTCCCGGGTGGCAGAGGGCAGGCCCAATCCCTAGGTCCAGCCCCTAGTCGGGCTCAGAGCAGGGCTGACTGGGGGGTTGGGGCTCCGTACCCTGTCAGCACAGAGCAGGGCCCATCAGGGGGTTGGGGAGCTTCCCCCTGTCACACACAGAGCAGGGCCGATCCGGGGGTTGAGGAGCTCCACCCGTCACTCACAGAGTAGGGCCGATAGGGGAATTGGGGCACCACCCCCTGTCACACACAGAGCAGAGCAGATCAGGGGGTTGGGGCACCGCCCTCTATCACCCACAGAGCAGGGCCAATCAGGGGGTTGGGGCGCTGCCACTGTCACACTCAGGGCAAGGCCGATGGGGAGGTTACGGCTCTACCCCGTCACACACAGAGCAGGGCCGATCAGGGGGTTGGGGCGCCACACCCTGTCACACACAGAGCAGGGCCGATAGGGGATTGAGGCTCCGTACCCTGTCACAAACAGAGCAGGGTGGATCAGGGGGTTAGGGCGCCGCCCTCTATCACCCACAGAGCAGGGCCAATCAGGGGTTGGGGCACTGCCACTGTCACACTCAGGGCAGGGCCGATGGGGAGGTTATGGCTCTAACCCGTCACACACAGAGCAGGGCCCGTGGGGGGCGGTTGGGGCATCGTACCCTGTCACACACAGAGCAGGGCTGATCAGGGGGTTGGGGCGCCGCACCCTGTCACACACAGAGCAGGGCCGATCAGGGAGTAGGGGCAACCCTGTCACACACAGAGCCGCAGGGCGATCAGGGGGTTTGGGAGCTCCCCCTTATCAGGCAGGGAGCAGGGCTGATCAGGGGGTTGGGGCGCCTTCCCCTGTCACGAACAGAGCAGGGTGGATAGGGAGGTTGTGGCCCCACCCTCTGTCACACACAGAGCCTCAGGGCGATCAGAGGGTTTGGTCGCTGCCTCCTGTCACGCTGATCCCGGTGCCGGGAGGCCTCGCGGCTCCACTGATCCCAGTGCTGGGAGGCCTCGCTGCTCCGCTGATTCTGGTGCTGGGAGGCATATTACCCTTTTACTATATAGGATAGAAGCCTGGCGCATGTGTGGGGGCCAGCTGGTTTGCCCTGAAGGGTGTCCTGGATCAGTGTGGGGGTCCCCACTGGGGTGCCTGGCCAGCCTGGATGAGGGGATGATGGTTGTTTGCAGCTGGTCACACCCCCTTGAGGGTGGGGGTCCCCACTGGAGTGCCTGGCCAGTCTGGGTGAGGGGCTGAGGTCCGTTTTCAGGTTGGCGGGTGACTGAAGCTCCCAACCTGTCCTTTTTTTCTTTTTTTTTAATTCTGGACCAGCTTTAGCTCTGAGGCTTGGCTCCAGCTCTGAGGCCTCAGCTGCTGAAAACAGGTATCTGGTTTGTTTGGGTTCTATAATTGTAACACTGTTGTGGTCCTGCTCACTCCAGCTCTCAGATCCCGGCTGGCTGAAAGCAGGGATCTGCGTTTGTTCTATAATTGAAACAATGTTGCAGTCCTGCTGGCTGAAGCCCGGCTGGCTGAAAGCAGGTTTCTGGGGTTTTGTTTAGCTTCTATATTTGTAACAATGTTTCAAACTGCAGGCTCAGAGGCCGGCAATGCAGGCGGGGACTTTAGCTTCCTCCGTCACTGAAGCAAGCAAGCCTCCTGTTCACTTCAAGCTGCCTGGCTGCCGGCCACCATCTTGGTTGGCAGTTAATTTGCATATCACCCTGCTTAGCCAATGGGAAGGGTAGTGGAGGTACGGCTAATTACCATGTTTTTCTATTATTAGATAGGATAAGGATTTCAGTTGCTTCCTGTTAAAAGTTAGAAAGTCGTAGCCAAAGTTAGTTTGCTACAGCTTCACTGTCTTGAAGTAAAATAATTAGTTTTTGAAAAGACATAATAAGTAATGAAAAATAAAGATCTGCAGATGTTCATACCACTACAGGTATTAATAATGCAGTGGAGCGTGGCTAGCATGACTCAGTTGTTGAGCATCTACCTATGAACCAGGAGGTCATGGTTCAATTCCCAGTCAGGACATATGCCTGGGTTGTGGTCTTGATCTCTAGTGGTGGGGGGTGGTACTGATGTTTCTATCTATCTCCCCCTCTCCCTTCCTCTCTGAAATCAATTTAAATTTTTTTTAAAAAAAGTGCAGCAGAAACTGTAGTAATTTTCTGTTGTTGATCCTCATCCAATGATATTTTTCCATTGGTTTTTAGAGAAAGTGAAAGGGAGAGGGAGAGACAGAGACAAACGTAGATGTGAGAGACATGCATTGGTTGGTTGCCTTCTGACCAGGGCCAGGATGGAGCCTGCAACTGTGGTATGTGCCCTTGACCAGAATAAAACCCAGGACCACTCAGTCCACAGACTGATGCTCTATTCACTGAGCCAAATTGGCTTGGGCACGTGTAGTAATTTTTTTTTTAATATATTTTATTGATTTTTCATAGAGAGGAGGGAGAGGGATAGAGAGCTAGAAACATCGATGAGAGAGACACATCGATCAGCTGCCTCCTGCATACCCCCTACCAGGGATGAGCCCGCAACTAAGGTACATGCCCTTGTCTGGAATCGAACCTGGGACCCTTCAGTCCACAGGCTGATGCTCTATCCACTGAGCCAAACTGGTTAGGGAAAGTGTAGTAATTTTTTAAAGTAAATTGGCAGAATTTTCCCTAAGATGTTTAAATCTAGGTATATTAAAGATTTGTTTGAGTGCTGAGAATATATCTTACAGTGTTTATCTCTTTTCTCCATCCGTATTCTCTCACCCTCTTCCTCATCCAGAACACACACAAGGACCCAGATTTTACAGAAAAAAAGGAATGCCAACAGGTGTTTAAGGAGAGGAGAAGGAGTCACAAAGGAGATGCTCTTTTAGATCTGAAGGGGGTGGGTGGGAAGCAGTATTTTACTTTAGTTTATTGTTGATAGGATTTGTGGGTGGCTGTAATTAGGAGCCTGTTTTCATATGCAAGCTTTTTTTTTTTCCTGAAATCAGTGCCCCAGAAGCCTACTTGACAGTAAGCAGCATAGTTTAGTGCCTTTTGGTAATCAAGTTTATATAGTATTTGTTTTGTGTGGTGATGATTAGTAAGAGATCACACTGCCACTGCCCCATTCACTGTAATTATCTATGCTGATCTTTTAAACATTTACCTTATTACTAATTTACTCTTCACATGACTGCTTTTACTTGTAGTGTTTTTCTAATAAGTCTTATTAACCTAATTAAAAATGTATGTTTCATTGTTTGAAATTTTTCTTTAATAGTGTCTCTTCTGATATCATTCCTTACATAATGAAACTAAAGGCCCATGCACAGGTGGGGTCCCTTGGCCTGGCCTGTGGGTATTGGGCTAAAACCAGCTCTCCGACATCCCGAGGGGTTCTGGATTGCGAGAGGGTGCAGGCCAGGCCGAGGGACTCCTTTGGTTCACGGTCGGGGCTGGGGAGGGACCGCAGGAGGGCTCCAGGGTATGTCCAGCCCGTCTCTCTCAATCCCAATCAGCCAGACCCCAGCAGCAAGCTAACCTACCGGTTGGAGCGCCTGCCCCCTGGTGGTCAGTGTACATCAAAGCAACTGGTCAAAAGGTCGAATGGTCAGAGGGACAATTAACATATTAGCCATATATATGACCTATATGATTTATAATGCATTTTTGGCATTTCTAGAGAAAGTTTGACCTACTTTATGGTTCATTGTCTGGAGATAACATTGTTCAGTGTATACCTCTAAGTGATAAATATTAGTAGAATTATTAAAGAAATGTACCCAGTTATATGTACCAATTACATGGAACAAAAGTACATTGAGAGTAGAGGATTACTTTTGTTGAAACAGTTCTCCTTTATTTACTAGATTCTCCTGAACTATTTCGGAAACTATGTACCTAATGCATGGACACAGGACAGTGGCTGCACTCTTTGTGAATTGGATACAATTGACTTGTCTGCAGTAAATGTGAGTGCAATTGAGTGTGTGTGAAATGTAATAACAAAAATGACATTGTCATGAAATACAGTGATTTGTAAAAAAGTGATAATATAGTCTTGATAAATAGATAATGGATTTATAAAGCTAAAACAATGATTCAGATAATTGCTAGATTTGTGTATATCTGAACTATTTTTTAAAGCAAAACCAGCTAATAATTGACCTCCATAAAGGGGCTTGGTTGCTAATATTTAATAGCTTGCTATAATTGGTGTTCTTGTTTTATTTTAGTCTGCTAACTTGGTAAAGCATTGACAAATGGTTATAGTGCTTCAGCATTTTTATTGACTAATTTTATCTGTGCTCGATTTTAAATTTTTGATTTAAAAATAATAATATATTATATAACTAAGGACTATTTTAAGTATTCTACATATACTAACTCATTTAAACTTCATAAAATTTTCAGTAGATAACATTATCAACTAAGTTTTATAATGAGAAAACTGAGGTATATACACAGGTTAAGTAACTTGTTTAAGGGCATATAATTTTTGTGTTGGAAGTAGGAATTGAACTGTGGCAATCTGGCTCCAGATCATATATATATATATTGATTTCAGAGAGGAAGGGAGAGGGAGAGAGAGATAGAAACCAATAATGAGAGAGAATCTTTGATCAGCCGCCTCCTGCACACCCCCTACTGGGGATAGAGCCCACAACCCAGGCATGTGCCCTTGACTGGAATCAAACCAGGAACCCTTCAGTCCACAGGCCAACGTTCTATTCACTGAGCCAAACCAGCAAGGGCCAGATCCTATATTCTTGATCACTGTACATTTTTTCCTAGATGTCATGTATATCATATATGCCAGGAACTGTGCTACTTATATATACAGAGTGAAAATAATACAGTAATTAATAAATAATGATACAAGAATAAATTTTGTGTTTTGCATACTCACAACTATAAACCTACTTTTGCCCCACCCTGTATATATTTTATAGAGAATTATACTGTACTTTATCAGTTGTACTTACAGGATAAATGAGCAATGGAAATATTATTTATCTATAAAATATTTTTAAACAACCAGAGCAGTTTTAGGATATTCTTTTTAAAAAAAAAGAAATGTTTTTATTGCTATTAGAGAGGAAAAGAAAGAGAAAAAGAAACAGTGATGTGAAAGAGAAACATAGATCGGTTACCTCCTGCACACAATGAAACCTGGGCATGTGCGCTGACCAGGAGTGGAACCCACAACCCTTCATGTGCATGGGATGGTGCCCATCCAACTGAGGCACACTGGCCAGGGCCAGTTTTAGGATAGTCTATAGGAACAGTTTTCTTCCAAAAAATTGTTTTTGTAACTTGAGAGTCTATTATGTGTATGCATTCTAGGAATGATTTTGATCATTAAGGCTGATTCCTTATTTCATACACCTTAAGTTCATTGTGAATCTATAGATTGCCAATAAGTATAACTAATAGACAAATATAAAATTCCCAGTAACTTCTGGACCCATGCAAATACAAAACACTCTTACTGTAAAACATTAAATTTCCTGAATTAAATAGTTCCTATTCTTATCACTATCTGAAAGGAGGATAAAGAGTAACTCATGCATATTTAAGAGTTGTTTGTTTGTTTTTCCTGACTCACTTTCCTGATTTATCGGGGTGACATTGGTTAATAAAATTATATAGGTTTCAAGTGTACAATTTTATGATACAGAAACTGTATATTGCATTGTGTGCCTACCACCCAAAATCAAATATTCGATCATCATATATTTGACATCCTTTACCCTTTACTACGCCCCTCCCTCGGGTAACCATCATACTGCTGTCTGTGTCTATGAGTTTCCATTTTATATCCCACATGTGAGTGAAATCATATGGTTTTTTCCTTTTCCTGACTTTTACTTCACTTAGCATGATATTTTCAAGATCCATCCATGGAGTTGCAAATGGCAGTATTTGCAACATTTCTTATGTCTGAGTACTATATTTCATTATTTCTCCACCCGACTCAGATTAGTCACAGAGTGCACCTGTCACTTAGGAAAAAAATGTTTCTGTAATCACAATTCATAGGTTTTCAGATATTGTGCTCTGCAACTCAACATTCACTGAAGAACTTTTAATATAGTGCTCTATTTTCTTGAAAATAAGAATTTTTAGCCAATCTCTCCAATAACAAACTCTTTCCTATCTGGAAAGAATGCCAGAATATTTCTGAATGAAGCTGTGTCATGATGTTTAAAAATTTATCCCGATCTTTTTTCAAGAAAGTAGTTCTATATTCTGGAGGGTAATACTTTTTATGTTTGGTTTCATTTACATAAACTTTCTGGTGCAAAGATAGAAAAATATTTATGTTAAATTTTTATCTTTTGTTTGCATATAGGAGTAAATCACTTGATTCTTAGGCTATTTTGTCTTATAGCTTATTAAAATATACTAGAAAGGAAAAACATTCTATTATGCAAAATAAATTTCTTATATGTTTTATATATGTAGTTATCATACAATAGATATAAAAATTAAAATTATGTGGGTAGTTAGGATCTCAGTCTTACCATATTCTTAGATTGGACCATAAGCATGTTTCTTTATATATAAAAATAACAATGGCTATCTCAGAGGGTTGGTAGGAGGGTTATATGAAATTTTATATATATATATAATAATAATATATATATATATATACATTTTATACATATATACATTTTAAGCATTCCCTAATATTAATTGTTACTGTTATTATCATTAGCATATGAAAACTAAGATTGATAATGGAGGTGTAGCATGTTGAAACCTAACTCTTTACCTACTGATTTATGGTTCTGAGTTGCTTACCTTTTCTAAATTCCATTTTTCTAACACATAAATTTGGTATAACAAGTGACTTTAGGGTTATGAAATTTAAATGAAATATTTTGTCTCATTTGGTAAGAGAGAGTTGTGATCTACTTTGTATTATTTTCCTTTATTATTAAGAACTGGAGGGTAGATATTTTGTCTTTAGTTGTTTGTGCTTTTTTATTCATTTAATAATAAATACTTAGGTGATTGAATGAATTGGTAAAGAAATACAATAGTGTTCAAGGTATGCTTCAATGCAAACAAATATTAGGATATAATCTAGGACCTAGATTTTAGGTAACAAAGGAGTATGTGAGGTATGATGTGGTAAAAGATGGAAAGAGGTACCCTACTGCAGCATTTAACATCTATGGTTTTAAAAAATATTTAATACTTAAATTCAGGCTTTCCCATTTGACCCTGTGATCCCACTTCTAGGAATATATCCCAAGAAACCAGAAACACCAATCAGAAGGATATATGCACCCCTATGTTCATAGCAGCACAATTCACCATAGCTAAGATCTGGAAACAGCCTAAGTGCCCATCAGTAGATGAATGGATTAGAAAACTGTGGTACATCTACACGATGGAATACTATGCTGCTCTAAAAAGGAAGGAACTCTTACCATTTGCAACGTCATGGATAGAACTGGAGAGCATTATGCTAAGTGAAATAAGCCAGTCAATGAAGGAAAAATACCACATGATCTCACTCATTCATGGATAATAGAGATCATTATAAACTTTTGAGCAATAACAGATACAGAGGCAGAGCTGCCTCAAACAGATTGTCAAACTGCAGCAGGAAGGCCGGGGAGGGTTGCGGGGCAGGAGGTAGGGGGGTAAGAGATCAACTAAAGGACTTGTATGCATGCATAGAAGCATAACCAGTGGACATAAGACATTGGGGGATAGGGGAGGCTAGGGGACTGTCTAGGGCGGGGGGATAAAATGGACACATATGTAATACCCTTTGTAATACTTTAAGCAATAAAAAAAAAAAAAAAAATAAAAAAAAAAAAAATAAAATAAAATAAAGTTTTATTTTATTTTATTTTATTAATTTATTTTAGGGAGAGGAAGGGAGAGAGAGAAAAACATCATCGTTAGAGAGAAACATCAATTGGTTTCCTCCTGAACGTGCCCCAATCAGATATGGAATTTGTCACCTTTTGATGTAGGGGATGATGCTGCAACAAACTGAGTCACACTGACCAGGGCAAAATATGGTTTTAAATGGCATTATATTGAAGAATTTCATATGGTTCTTGTAATAACATTATTATATGGTTGTTAACTTAGGTTTCTGACTTCCCCAACCATTTATAAATTTTGAAGTCAGGTACTTTCATTCTTTTTCTAAATGTTACTTATCATAAGGAGTGATAAATATAATGGATATTTCAGAAGTTGGCATCAAATGAATGAAAGATAAACTATCCCCTAAAACATACACAGAGAATTTAAGAAAATTATATAAAATGGACTATTTTGAAGATTCCAAAATGGCAGTGGAGTAAGAGGGTCCTACACTGACACACTCCCAAGACCAAACTGGAACTATAAATAAATTACAGAAAAACCATCTTGAATAATCAACTGAAGACTAGCTGGAGAGAGCTCTGATAGCCAAGGACAGAAAGTGGAGACCACATAGAGACAGGTAGGAACTGTGGAGCTGTGAAATGGCTGGCAGGGCTCCCACAGACAGCAGCTGAAGTTCTAGAAAGTTATCTTAGCTTTGGGGGGGTCCCACTGAGAACTCTGGGTTCTAAGCCCCAAGCTGGGATCTCCAGTCCAGAGCACAAGAAATGAAAAAGATGCCCACTTAACACTTGGCTATAAAAAAAAATCAAGGTTGCTGTCTGCTAGTGAGAGAGGGCTGGAAATGCAGGCGCCCTCTTAAAGGGCCAATGCACAGAATTTTGTAGCACTCAACTTTGGGCCCCAGCAGAGGGAGAACAGAGTGTACTGGCACTGTGTGAGGAGAATCCAGGGTTGGGGGCTCTGGGTTTGGAGCTCAGAGGGCAGTCACCCCTGTTTCCTGGGCTGAGTCATTCCCTCAAGCTATCTTTCTCCAGTAAACCTTTGCTATCCAGGAAATTGCCCCACCCTAATAGGAAACCTATTGCCCCAGCCTCTGGAGTTTTTGAGACCCATTAAGAGGCTGAGAATAAAAATCAGCCTGCGGGCAGAAACAATTGCCATGCCCTGTTGAAAACACAATTCACCCTGCGGTCCAAAGCCTGAGGCTAATCAAGACTGAATGCAATCATATTGCAGGCAGAAGTAGATCTCTGGAGGCTTTGGGTCTTTGCCTGGGGCTAGGAAAAGCAGACCTTGGTGCACATCTAGTTTCTATCCAAAGGCACCAGACCCAGTAAAGGGAACCACAAGCTTTAAATTGCTGATAGTTCTAAACAGAGTATGCAGGGCCAGTCAGAAACAGCATCTGACACTGACCTACACTAGAAATTGGGAGGCATAGTAGATCTACCTAATGCATAGTCACAAACATAAACAGGCAGCCAAAATGGGGACACCAAAAACAATTCCCAAATGAAAGAACAAGATAATTCTCCAGAAGAAGAACTAAATGACATGGAGATAAGACATTTATCAAACATAGAGCTCAGAATAATGATGGCAAGGATGCTCAAAAAAAGGTAAAGTAATCATGGAAAGTGACATAGCACTAATAAAAAATGCATTGGAAGTAATACACAGCAGATTAGGGAAAACAGAGATTTAAGTCAATAAATTAGAAGACAGGATAGAAAAAAATCAATCAGAACAAAAAATAATAAAACAATACAAAAACAGGAAGACAGCTTAAAGGAGTTGTGGAACAATATGAAACATAACTATTTGCACAATAGGAGTACCAGAAGGGGAAGAAAGTGAGAAAAGGATAGAGAATGTGTTTGAAGAAATAATGGCAGAAAACGTCCTTAACCTGGTAAAGGAAAAAGTCACACATGTTCAGAAGGCACAGGGAGTCCCAAGCAAGAAGAACCCAAACAGGCCCACACCTAGACACAAGATAATATTAGACAAAAATTAAAGACAAAACAAGAATCTTAAAAGCAGCAAGAGAAAAGCAAACTGTTACCTACAAAGGAGCTCCCATAAGGCTGTCAGATTTCTCATCAGAAACTCTACAGGCCAGAATGGAATGATATGAAGTACTCAAGGTAATGAAAAGCAAGGATCTGAAACCAAGCTTACTATATTCAGCAAATCTATCATTCAGAATAAAAGGTGAAATAAAGAGCTTCCCACACAAAAACTGATTAAATGAGTTTATCACCACAAAACTAGCACTGCAAGAAATGCTATAGGGGTTTCTGAGAAGAAATATATAGAGAGAAACATAGGCATAAAGAATTAAAATGGGAACCTGGAAAATGGCAGCGGTATAAACGGATGTGTCCTGTGCCTTGTCCTGGAGCAGCGGAAACGGGTAACATACAGCCCGAATAGGCAGAGGATTTTCAGCTGAGATACTGTCTGCAGCTAGGAAAGACCGAGAACCCCCAGGAAAAAAAGGACGGTTGGAGACTGCGGCTGAAACCTCTCATGGTGTGCCAGCTAAGCAGCGGAGACTGCGCCATTTTGGATGGTAGTTGCCGGCATCCAGAGACCAGCTACTAACCTGGAAACAAGGGATCGCAAGCAGCGTGACTGCATGAACTCAGACAAGCACTGCTTCTTCTCACGGAAAGGTTAGACATCCCCTAAAGGTGCGGTTTGCAATTCGGGTTGGAGAGAGAACCAAGCTCGCGCGCGCAGGGCAAAATCTGCGCCCCACAGAGTCTGCAGCCGTTGGGACCAGCGTGACCCGTGAGTGGGGAAGGGGCCCCACAGGGCTGCTGGCAGAAGGGAACACTAAAAATAAGCCCATAGCTGGACTGGATGTAAAAAAGCAGCCTTGGACTTTGCCAATCTGCTGGCTGCTTGGTGCCAGGGTCGAGTGGGTGCGGAGACTGCGCACGGAGACTGTGCGCAGACCTGGAAGGTGGAGGCTTGCGAATTCACACAGAGTATGAGGCTCTTGTTACAGTTCCCCTTAGATCCGTGCATTTGCTTATTAAACCCAGTGCATGGGATTCCCCAGTTGGGGTCATTCGCAGAGCCTGTAGGGGAAAGTTCTTTTTGGGGAGCCTGGGAAACAGCGGGCAGTAACAAAGAACCAGCTCTGGGCAGTTGTTTTTCCCAAATCAGTTCCAAATACCATAGAGAGAAAAAAAAAAACCCTACTGATAGAGAGGACTTATAGCCTCGGAGGTCAATCCAGACACACTGCCACCCAGAAGCAGAGCCACGAACTGTCTCTTCTGTGATCACAAATAAAGGCAGTCTGGTAAACAAATACAACCTTCCTTAAAATCAGGTCTGTGGTTTACTGCACGGAGGGACAGTGTATCGCAGGGAAGTTCAACACTCCCCTGAATGCCTGGCAGGACTAAGGCATGCCAAAAAGAAGAGTGGAAGATCTGAAGCACCTTCACTTCCGAATATTTTTATATATATATATTTTTTTTAATTCTTTTTTCACCATTTCATTAAGAACCTATTTTATTATTTTTTTTATTTTTTATTTTTTTCATCACTTGATTTTACCTTTTTAATTACTACATTTTTTTTTACCAGTATTATTGCTATCCTTTTACGATTTTTTCAAGTGTCATTTTTTTTTCTTTATTTTATTTTGGGATTAGTGTTCTACACTCTATTTTCATCGTTCCTTTAGCATCATTTCTCTCTATCTCACATTTACCCTTAAGCCAAAACTCTCTTCCTCACTTTTCCCCTTTTGTTGTCCTGTTTCTCTTACCCTATTCCTGCTTTGGATTTTCCCTATTCCTTCTTTCTACCCACTGTCTAAATTTCACCCTACTTATATATCTAATTTCCAATCCCTCGCTCTAAATCCATATACACCTCTCTCTTATCTTTCTTCACTATCTAATTTTTTTTCTCTCTCTGTCGTTTTGCTAGTCTTTGCTTGATTTTGAGTATATTGGGGTTTTTTATGCTTGTGTGGGAAATTGTTTTGTTTTTCATTTTCATTTTTCTGTTTTGCTTACTTTTTCTTTATCTGGTTATTTTCGTGCTTCTGTTTTCCCTTGCCTCGCGTGATATTGGTGGTTGTTTGTAGTTTGCATTAGTCTCCAGGGATCTGCTGCTGGAGTTCATTGAGATTGGTTGCGGTTCTCTTGGAGTTTTCTCCCCATACAAATAGCCTCTTCCCCACCTCTATTTCATTCTCTTACTTTTTTTTTTGTCTCTTTGTTTTTTTCTTCTCTCTCTTTTCCCAATCTCATTTCGGCACTCCTTTTTGTTTTTTATTTTTCTCTTTAATCTTTTTCTCTTTTTTCTTCTTTATCCCCTAATTCTCTTCACTCGGGGGGTCACATTTATTTAGGGTTATTAATATCGTGAATGCATTTAGGTCGGTGCCTTGTACATTGTGCCTTGTCGTGTTGTATTTTGTGCCTTTGAATCAGCGCAGCAGAGAGAGAACTACATAACCAAACACTTTGAGAAGAGAAAGCATGGTGAAACAAAGAAACAACCCAAATATGAAAGAAAAACAGGCATCATCAGAAAAAGAAGTAAACAAAATGGAGACAATGGAGGCAAGCAACCTTTCAGAGAAAGAATTCAGAGAAATGGCCATAGGGTGGATGAAAAGAATGCAAGACCAATTCAACAGTATGTGTAGGAACCAAGAGGAAATGAAGAAGAACCAAGAGGAAATGAAGAAAAACCAAGAAGAAATGAAAAATGACATCACTGCGATAAAGAACTCAATAGAAAGCATCAACAGTAGGCTAGAAGAAGCAGAGGACCACATCAGCGAGCTAGAAGACAACGTAGAAAAAATACCCAAACAGAACAGCTAAAAAAAAAAAAAAATTAAAAAGCAGGAGGAGAGCCTAAGAGAACTCTGGGACAATGCTAAACAAAACAATATCCGAATAATAGGGGTGCCAGAAGGAGAGGAAACTGAGCAAGGAATAGAAAACCTGTTTGAAAAAATAGTAACAGAAAACTTCCCTGATATTGGGAGGAAAAAACTCACACAAATCCAAGAAGCTCACAGAGTCCCAAACAAAATGAACCCGAAAAGACCGACACCAAGGCACATAATAATTAATTTGGCAAACACCAACGACAAAGCAAGAATCTTAAAAGCAGCCCGAGAGAGACAGAAAGTTACCTACAAAGGATCCCCCATCAGACTAGCAACCGATTTCTCAACCGAAAAACATCAGGCAAGAAGGGAATGGAATGAAATATACAAAGTAATGCAAAGGAAGGGTATGAATCCAAGAATACTGTACCCAGCGAGGCTATCAATCAAAATTGAGGGTCAAATCAGGAGCTTCACAGACAAAAACGGTCTACGGGAGTTTATTACAACCAAACCAGCAATGCAAGAAATGCTAAAGGGTCTGCTGTAAATAGAAAAAACAGGAAACAAAGAAGGAACGCAGCGGTAAAGAACAAAAATGGTGACTAACAAGTTTCTATCAATAATAACTTTAAATGTAAATGGATTAAATTCCCCAGTCAAAAGGCATAGGGTAAATGAGTGGATAAGAAAACATGACCGATATATCTGCTGTCTACAGGAAACCCACCTCAGAAAAAAGACGCACACAGACTGATGGTGAAGGGATGGAAAAAGGTTTTTCAGGCCAATGGAAGTGAAAAAAAAGCCAGGGTAGCAATACTTATATCTGACAAATTAGATCTCAAAGTGAAGGGCATAAAAAGAGATCAAGAAGGCCACTTCATAATACTAAAGGGAGCAGTCCAACAATAAGAAATAACTCTGGTAAATATATATGCACCCAATATAGGAGCACCCAAATACGTAAGAAATCTTCTGGAGGAGATCAAGGGAGAGATTGACAGCAATACAATCATAGTAGGGGACCTTAACACCCCATTATCTCCACTGGACAAATCCTCTAAACAGAAACTCAGCAAAGAAACATCAATCCTAAATGACTCACTAGATCAGATGGAATTAATTGACATCTTCAGAACATTTCACCCCAAAGCCACAGAATATACATTCTCCTCAGGTGCACATTTGTCATCTTCAAAGATAGACCATATATTGGGCCACAGACAAAGTCTCTTCAAATTCAAGAAAATTGAAATCATATCAAGCATCTTCTCAGACCACAAAAGCATAAAACTGGAAATCAACTACAACAAAACCAATCCAAAAAAATCAAACACATGAAGACTAAATAGCATGCTATTAAACAATGACTGGGTTACCAGTGAGATCAAAGAAGAAATAAGAAACATCATGGCAACAAATGAAAATGAAAACACAACAATCCAAAACCTATGGGACACAGCAAAAGCAGTCTTGAGAGGGAAGTTCATAGCTCTACAAGCCTACTGCAAGAAACAAGAAACAATGAGAATAAATGACCTAACTCTACAACCCGAAGAGTTAGAAAGAGAGCAACAAAAAAAGCCCACTGTAAGCAGAAGGAAGGAAATAACAAAGATCAGAGTGGAGATAAATGACATAGAGACCAAAAAAACAATACAAAAGATCAACAAAACCAAGAGCTGGTTCTTTGAAAGGATAAACAAGATTGATACACCCCTAGCCAGGCTCACCAAGAAACAAATAGAGAGGACCCAAATAAACAAAATCAGAAATGAAAGAGGAGAAATAACAACAGACCCCATAGAAATACAAAGGATTGTTAGAAAATACTATGAACAACTCTACTCCAACACACTAGACAACCTGGAGGAAATGGACATATTCCTAGAAAAATACAACCTTCCAAAACTTAACCAGGAAGAATCTAAAAATCTCAATAGGCCAATAACTATGGAGGAAATCGAAGCATTAATCAAAAAGCTTCCAGCAAACAAAAGTTCAGGACCAGACGGCTTCACAGGGGAGTTTTACCAAACATTCAAGGAAGAACTAAAACCTATCCTCCTCAGACTTTGTCAAAAGGTCCAAGAGGAAGGAGCACTTCCCAGCTCATTCTATGAAGCCAACATCACCCTAATCCCAAAACCAGATAAAGACAATACAATGAAAGAGAATTATAGGCCAATATCCCTCATGAACATAGATGCCAAAATCCTCAACAAAATCCTAGCAAATCTGATCCAGCAGTACATCAAAAAGATCATACACCATGACCAAGTAGGATTTATCCCAGGGATGCTAGGATGGTACAATATCCGCAAATCAATAAACGTGATACATCACATAAACAAATTGAGAGAAAAAAACCACATAGTCATATCAATTGATGCGGAAAAAGCATTTGACAAAATCCAACACCCTTTCTTGATAAAAGCTCTCAGCACGATAGGAATTGAGGGATCATACCTCAACATAATAAAAGCCATATATGACAAACCCACAGCCAACATCATAATCAATGGGCAAAAACTAAAACCATTCCCCCTAAAAACAGGAACAAGACAGGGATGCCCCCTCTCACCACTCCTGTTCAACATAGTACTGGAAGTACTAGCCGTTGCGATCAGACACGAAGAAGAAATAAAAGGCATCCAGATTGGAAAAGAAGAAGTAAAACTGTCCTTATTTGCAGATGACATGATACTGTACATACAGAACCCTAAAGACTCCACCAAAAAATTATTAGACTTAATGAATTCGGCAATGTAGCAGGATACAAAATTAATGCTAAGAAATCCATGGCATTTCTTTACACCAATAGTGAACTTACAGAAAGTGAAACTACAGAAGCAATCCCATTTACCATTGCACCAAAAAAATTAAAATACCTAGGAATAAACTTAACTAAGGAGGTAAAAGACATATGCTGAAAACTACAGGACACTGAAAAAAGAGATAGAGGAAGACATAAACAGATGGAAGAATATACCGTGTTCATGGATTGGTAGAATCAACATCATCAAAATGTCCATACTACCCAAAGCAATTTATAGATTCAATGCAATCCCCCTTAAATTACCAACGGCATATTTCACAAATCTAGAACGAACGTTCCAAAAATTCATCTGGAATAAAAAAAGACCCTGAATAGCTGCAGCAATCCTGAGAAAGAACAAAGTAGGTGGGATCTCAATACCAGATATCAAACTGTATTATAAAACCACTGTTCTTAAAACAGCTTAGTACTGGCACAAGAACAGACATATAGATCAACGGAATAGATTAGAGACCCCAGAAATCGACCCAAACCACTATGCCCAATTAATATTCGACAAAGGAGGTAAGAGCATACAATGGAGTCAAGACAGTCTTTTCAATAAATGGTTTTGGGAAAATTGGACAGTTACATGCAAAGGGATGAAACTAGATCACCAACTCACACCATACACAAAAATAAACTCAAAATGGATAAAAGACTTAAACGTAAGACGGGAAACCATAAAAATACTAGAGGAATCCACAGGCAGCGAAATCGCAAACATATGCCGAAGAAATTTCTTCTCTGATAATGCTCCTAGGGCAATGGAAACTAAAGAGAAAATAAACAAATGGGACTACATCAAAATAAAAAGCTTCTGCACAGCAAAGGAAACCATCAACAAAACAACAAGAAGACCCAGTACATGGGAGAACATATTTGCCAATGATACCACCAATAAGGGTTTAATTTCCAACATTTACAGGGATCTCATGAAACTTAACAAAAGGAAGATAAACAATCCAATAAAAAAATGGGCAACGGACCTAGATAGACACTTTTCGAAAGAGGACATACAGAAAGCCGAAAGACTTATGAAAACCTGCTCAAAGTCACTAATTATACGAGAGATGGAAATCAAAACGACAATGCGTTATCATCTCACACCTGTCAGAATGGCTATCATCAACAAATCAACAAACAACAAGTGTTGGAGAGGATGTGGAGAAAAAGGAACCCTTCTGCACTGCTGGTGGGAATGCAGACTGGTGCAGCCACTGTGGAGAACAGTATGGAGCTACCTCAGAAGACTACAAATGGAACTCCCATTTGACCCAGCGATCCCACTACTAGGAATATATCCCAAGAAACCAGAAACGCCAATCAGAAAGGATATATGCACCCCTATGTTCATAGCAGCACAATTCACCATAGCTAAGATTTGGAAACAGCCTAAGTGCCCATCAGCAGATGAGTGGGTTAGAAAACTGTGGTACATATACACAATGGAATACTATGCTGCGGTAAAAAAAAAAAAAAGGGAACTCTTGCCTTTTGCAACAGCATGGATGGAACTGGAGAGCATTATGCTAAGTGAAATAAGCCAGTCAGAGAAAGATAAATACCACATGATCTCACTCATTTGTGGATTATAGAGAACAACATAGACTGATGAAAAGGGACAGACCCAAAGACTGAGAAAAAGCGATCAGGCTATCAATCCCCAGAAGGAAAGTAGGGGAGGGCGGGGGTAAGGGGAAGAGATCAACCAAAGGACTTGTATACATGTATATAAGCCAAACCAATGGACATGGACAACAGGGGGATGGGAGCATGAGTGTGTGTGTGGGGGGGGAGGTTGGGGGTTAGTGGCGGGGGATGAGGACACATTTGTAATACCTTAACTAATAATAATAATAAAATAAATAAAATTTAAAAAAAGAATTAAAATGGCAATAAATATCTATCACTAGCAACCTTCAATGTAAATGGATTAAATGCCCCAATAAAAGACAATGATGGATACAAAAATATGACCCAGTTATATGCTGCCTACAAGAGACCCATCTCAGAACAAAAGACTCACACAGGATGAGAATGAGGGATGGGGGAAAAAAAAGTTTCCATGCAAATGGAAATGAAAAAAAAAAAGAAAAGCTGGAGTAGCAATATTCATATCCAACACAATAGACTTTAAAATGAAGGCCATCAAAGACACAATAAAGGTTACTACATTAATACTAAAGGGATTGGTCCAACAAGAGCATATAACCCTGGTAAACATATTTGCACCAAATATAAGAATATCCAAATATATATAAAAAAAGCTAGTATTTTAAAGAAGAGATCAACTGCATAGTACAGTCATAGCAGGGGTCTTACCCCACTGACTTCACTGATTAGATCTTCCAGAAAAAAGCTTAACAAGGAAACAGTGACTTGAAAGGACACCTGTATCAGGTGGATTTAATTGACATTTATAGAACATTTCACCCCAAGCTGCAGAATATATTTACTTCTCAAGTTTACATGGATCATTCACAAAGATAGACCACATGTTAGGACACAAAACAATCCTCTACAAGTTCAAGAAGACTGAAATCATATCAAACATCTCAGATCACAGTAAAATGAAATTAGAAATCAAGTACAGTAAAAACACCCAAAAAACATTCCAACAAATGGATACTAAATGGCATCTTATTAAACAATGAATGGGTTGCCAACAAGATCAAGAATGAAATCAAAAACTTTCTGAAAACAAATGAAAATGAACACACAACAACCTAAAATCTCTGGTACACAGCAAAAGCTGTCCTGACAGGGAAGTTCATAGCAATACAGGCCTACCTCAAAAAACAAGAACAATTAATAACTTATTTAACCCCACAACTTAAAGAATTAGAAGGAGGACAACAAGAAAAGCCCAGCATAAGAAAAGGAAGGAAATAATAAAGATTAGAGCAGATATAAATGACGTAGAGCCTGAATAAAACAGTACAAAAGATCATTGAAACCAAGACATGGTTCTTTAAGCAAGATTGATGAAGTTTTAGCCAGTCTCATGAAGAAGCAAAGAGAGAGGATCCAAATAAATCACCTCAGAAAGGAAAGCGGTGAAGTAACAACTGACATCACAGAATTACAAAAGATCGCAAGAAAATACTATGAACAATTATATGCCAAAAAACCTGGGAGGAGATCCAAGACTGCTGCCGATGGGACAGCAGGCTGCAAGATAGTGTGTGAGTAAGAGAATGAAAGGAGAGTGTGTGGATGTGCAGGGAGTGCCTGTTTTTGTGAGTGAGAAACAGCTATATTCCATGGGACTGTTGGGGACTGGTGGACCGACCCCCCATGACCGGGCAGCCTCTACTGTGGCTGAAATCTCTTCTGGAGTGGCCAGTTCTGCCACAAAGACCACGCCATCTTGAAGGGGAGACCAGATGTGATTGGGAGACTGACTGTGATTGGAACCCCAGCCTTATCTTCAACTGGGGAGACATCGGATACCTCCCAGGAACTTACAACCACAACACCCAGGGACTAGTTACCTCAGCTGCAAACCCACGAATGCCAGAACTCCAGCCTCCCCAACCGCGGGTGCATGAGAGATTTGCTCAGGGGGAGACAAAGCAGCGCAGAAAACATGGATGGGCCCTGCGCCTTCTCACAGAGCAGATAGAAGGAACAGCTGAATCAAACAGCACGTATTCGGAACTGGCGAATTAAACATAGCTGGTGAGGCAATCCACAGGTGGGAAGGTCAGATACTGCCTAGAGAAAGGTGAGGTCTGGGAGCCAGGCTGGAGGGAGAAAAAGCCGCAGCAGGCACTAGAGTCTCAGAGGAAGAATACTCCCCACAAAATTTGCGGCCATTAGGGTCAGTGTAGCCCTTGAATGTGGAAGGGGGTCCAAAGGGCTGCTGGCATAAGGGAACTCTAGATATTACCCCACAGCTGGACTGGTCCCAGAAAGGTAGCCTGAAGTCCTGTACTGGCTGCGCAGAGCCAGGGGGAAAAGACACGCACAGAGACGCATGCAGAGGCTCATGCAGAGATGCGCGCAGAGACGCACACAGAGCCAGGGGAAAAGTCGCGTGCAGAGTCAAGGTAGAGAGGCCTTTTAGCCCCAAATATTAAGACAGAAACACTGCCCCCCAAGAGTTGTATCAGAAATTGACTCGTGTGTAAATACAACTAAAGACATGCTGAGAACCAAAGAGAGCAGAGATCCCACCTGCTTGAAAACAGGGTTGTGGCTTTTTTTTTTTTTTTTTTCATTCATGAGATATTTATTAAAATAACACATTTAGGGGGGAAAAAATCATTACAATGTATACATCATTACCGAAAACTGTATACCATCATACAAAAAAAGGATTTTATTTTGGGAAAGCGATTCCTAATTCATGGCACATTTTACTTTCAGAAATAAGACCACAAAACAACACAATCTAATTCAATCTTAAAGGCTGGCATGCTGAGCAAGGAATGTTCTTATTCTTTGTAGAAGCTCCTTCTTTACACTGTCAGGTACCAGGGCTCTGCCTTTTGGTGTGATTTCAGCCACCAAGTCATCAACAGTAATGTGTTCTCGTCCTTTTTCTTTAATTACCTCTTTACAGTGTGCCTTCAATTGATCCTTCCAGCCACATTCAATTAATTTAGTTCTCAGCAACTCTTTGAGGCATTCTCTTTCTTCAGTTTCTATCAACTTTTGGTTAATCGCTGCTCTCATCTGCGCATCTTTGTTCATCTTGCTAACCACACTCTTCGGCTGCCCAGACTTAGACCCTCAGTAGCTCGGGCGCCTAAGCACACAGAAAGCTAGAACATGCATTTCCCTTTTTTTTTTTTTTTTTTTTTTTGAGTTACTAATATATCTTTTATAAATGTCCAAGAATTTATGAAATATAAATTAAAGGAGAAAAATACTTAGAAAAACCAAAGTTCTCCATTAAAATGAAATGTAAAACCATGGTTACCAGGAAAGCTGTGGATTGCAGGGAACTTCAATACTGTGGTGACTACCTGAAAGGAAACAGACGTGCCAAGCAGAATAATAGAGGAAGTGAATGACCTTCACTACTTCACATTTTTATTTTTTATCTTTTACTTAAGAAATTAATTTTTTCTCTCACTTGATTTTACCTTGTTTGTTATTATATTTTTATTTTTAACTATTATTATTAATACTATTATTTTACCCCTTTTTAAAGTTTTATTTTATGTTATTTTTTATTTTATTTTATTTTGGGATTATGTTCTACATTCTATTTTTATTTTCCCTTTAGTACTATTTTACTCTATCTCAATTTTTCCGTTATGCCAACACTCTTCCTCATTTTCCCCTTTTTTGTTTTGTTTCTCTTACCCTGTCCCTGCTTTAGTTGTTCTCTATCCTTTCTTTTTACTCCCTGTTAAAAATTGATTTTACTCATATATCTAAATTCCTCTTCCCTGTTCCAAGCCCATACATACTTCTCTCTTCTCTTTTTTCACTATCCAAATTTTTTTACCTTTTTCTTTCTGTCTGTCTGTCTTGTTGGTTGTTTGATTATTAGTTAGTTTTTCTTGATGTTTGTTTTTTGTTGTTTTTTTCTTTATTTCTTTTCTTTTATTTGCTTCTGTTTTTCCTCTCCTTGTTCTCTTTTTCTACTAATAGCTTAATTAGTTCCAGTCACCAACTCAGGCCTGTCTACTCTCTATTTCCCTTTTCCTATAGTAAATGAATACAAAGATAGATTAAAGAAGGGGGAAATTATATATATATATATATATATATATATATATATATATATATAAATGTATATATATATTTTTTCATATACATGAAAATGTATATATATATATATATATATATATATATATATATATATATGTGTGTGTGTGTGTATTAGAGGCCCAGTGCATGGGGTGGGGGGCGGGGGTGGTATCCCCTCATCCCAGCCTATACCCTCTCCAATCCGGGACCCCTTGGGGGATGTCCGACCGCAGGTTTAGGTCCGATTTTTTATTGATTCTTAGAGTGTAGGGTACTATTATAGGGAAAGGGGGTAACACAAATCTGGGAAAAATTATAATGACACTGCAAGGATAGTCTTTGCTCTAAACCGTGGATTTTATCACCCATCTACAAGACTGTAGACTTTAGTGCTGATAATTCTATCTCAAACTGGCTGTTGATTGTTTTTTGTATAGACAAGGTCTTAGTTACATTTTCCTTAACTTGTTGTACAAATTGAGAAGGTTGAACAGTTTGTACCATGGATGAAGCAGCAATGCCCACAGAAGTAAGTAACATTACAAGGGCAAAGATTCCTGCAATTAACATCCCAAGAAATCTTTTTTGTCACTTTAAGATTTTTACCAGATCATATAACAGTTGGTAGGTTTGATGAGATTTCCAAGGCTCAGTTAGGTTAGTAGGAACCTAAGTTAAAGCAGGTTGTTTTAAAATCAAGAGGGAATCTTTTTGGAATGTAGAATTAATACAATGTGATAGTGTGTAGCTTGTGCATGACACCTCATACAGATGGCTTGTAGCATTAAAGCACATCTAGATGGGGCCTGAGAGGAGTACAAACATTTCCAATACATAGGCGGTAGCAAATACTGTCTTATTGGGAGTTCCCCATAAGGTACGAATGTAATTATCTGAGCTCTAGTTAAAATTATACCATTTAATAGGTACAAGTACAGCAGCTAATTTCCATTGCGTATTTTTTAAGGGCCAATTGTCATGTTGTAATTGAGATCCAACAAATCCTCCTCCATACCATGAGATGGAGTGATTAGCTTCAACATATAGATAGGATGCGGTCCCCTTCCGTTTTAGGATGTGATTGTTACTATACGCAGACCCGTAGGGGCTCCAATCCACAAAGGAAAAACTGTTATTAAGTTTGCTGCTGGTGGGGTGGTCACTATAACAGTCTTTCCAATTAATTTCTTCCTCGGTGGGGTGCCATTCATAAAATTTTTTACATAATGGCTTAGTGGGCGGGGGATGTCTTAGTAAAGTTACATATTCTGTACCTCACCCTGGAGCAAGTAGTGATAGTAGATGTATTTGGGCTTTAGCTTCCCCCTTCTTTGGTGTCAATGCTAGTCAGAAGCCTCTCTTTAATTCTACACACAAAGGAGCACTAGCTTGATTCTGTCATACAAAAGGAAAGCTGGGTGGCTACACCATGTAATTATACTTTGCCCCTATACTTCCTTGTCCCACCCGTGGTCCTCCTGGATGACCAAGGTGTTTGGTATCATTGGTGACTACATTAGGCGGGGGATCAGCCCACTTAAAGGGTCTTACCCATGGAGGGTCAGGAACATAAGTCCAATATACTTTCCCATTTGCCCCTGGTAGTATTACCACACAGCTGATGACTGCTAGCATGGCAAGAAAGACATTCTCAGGCGTTCATGGAGTTCTGGTCTTCTCACAAATTCGCTCAGCTTTCTGGACCATCTTCTCCACTATGCCCCAGGTCACCTCCAGGCTATTTGTGGTCTTCCTCCTTCTCCTCCCACTCCTTATCGTCAGTGGGTTGTTTGGGGCTGCTGCTATCTGCAGCTGGGGTAGCTGATTGTCTGCAGCTGCAAGGTGTGGATGCAGGTGCAAGGTCCTCATTAATCTGGCCAGTTCCTCCCTCAGATCCATGAAGTATAATATTTCTTGCCAGAATCCACACGGGCTTAGAGAAGTTTTCTGGAACTATACAAGTGTATCCTCAACCAATGGTACTAGGGCAACCGTGGGCAAACTATGGCCCGCGGGCCGGATCAATGAATAAAACTAAAAAAAAAAAGACCGTACCCTTTTATGTAATGATGTTTACTTTGAATTTATATTAGTTCACAAAACACTCCATCCATGCTTTTGTTCCGGCCCTCCGGTCCAGTTTAAGAACCCATTGTGGCCCTCGAGTCAAAAAGTTTGCCCACCCCTGTACTAGGGGGTCAGGGCCCTTCCATAAACCAGACTTGGGATCTTTCCATTTAACCAGACCATTTTCCTTTGACTTACTCTGATACCAGTGTATTTCCATGGGTGTCCTGCCATCAGCATTACAAGTGAAAAAATTTAAAATAATTAAGGCCCTTGAGGCAGATGTAATATGCAAGTGGAACATTCCTTGATAATGTGTTTTGCCTGCTGTCGAGTAATTGAGAATAGTTTAGACAACATTTTGGCAGGCTGATGAGATTCTGTGGCCTGTTTTAATAAAGAAACCAATTGATCAGCATGTGCATTTCCTTTTGTTAAAGGGCCAGGTAATATGCTATGAGCCCTAATATGAATAATATAGAAAGGGTATTGTCTCCGTTGTACAATCTGCTGAACTTGTTTAAATAGTATAAGTAGACTTTGGTCACTGAGCCATTTTAATCGAGCAGTTTCAATTCTATTCACCAGGCCTGCAGCATAAGCAGAGTCAGATATAATATTAAGAGGCTCTTGGAAATCCTGCAATGCAGCCTTGATAGCCTATAATTCAGTTCTTTGCACAAAAGTATAACTGATCAGGATGACTTGGTCTGAATTCATCATATGATAAGCAGCTTTACCATTAGATGATCCATCAGTAAAAACAGTTAATACTCCAGGAATAGGTTCCTGCCTAGTATTTTTTGGTATAATAATGGGGGTGTTATATAAAAATTGTAGTAATTTGTCTTTTAATAGGTGACAACTAAGTTCCCCTGAATATCCACTTAGTCCAATTTGCCAATTCAAATCAGTTTGAAATAACATTTCTAATTGTTTCCCAGTGAGGGGGAAGATAAATGCACTGGGGTTCTTCTCCTCTAAGCTGCCTGCAGCGCTTTCTGAGTTGAGATATTAACTGAGCCATGAGCTCTATATATGTAACCACAGTTTTAGAAGATTGATGCCCTAGGTGGACCCTTCCATAATAGCAGGAAAGTTTTTATTTTGGGAGATGACTCCAGTGGGACTATTTGCAATAGGATTTATCTGTCCCAATAAAGTCAATTCAGGCTGTACCTGTGCTACTTGGGCTGAGATTGCCTGCTCAATTCTTAGTAACTCCTTCCTAGCTTCATCAGTTAATGTTCAGGGTGAGGAAAGATTAGAGTCACCCCTAAGTATATTAAGTAAGTTTGTCATTTCTCTCATAGAGATTTTCAGATAAGGTCTTAACCAGTTAATATCCCCTAATAATTTCTGAAAGTCATTTAAAGTTTTAAGACAATCTTTTCATATTTCAACCTTTTGAGACCTAATACATTGGTTTTCAATTATGGTCCCTAGATATGGTCCCTAGATATTTCTTTCTGTACCTTTTCTGGAGCAATTTTAAAGCCCCATTTAGGGAGTTCCTTTTCTAATTGGGAAAACATCGCTAAAGTCTGCTCTTCCCATGGACTTGCTAAGAGCCAGTCATCCCTGTAATGAATGGATAATATAATATTGGGAATATTTGTCCGTTAAGGGCTGAACAACTTGAGTTACATATGTTTGACACAGGTGGGGCTATTGGCCATTCCTTGAGGCAGAACTCTCCATTGATATCTTTTCATAGGTTCTATATTATTAATAGACTAGAGGCCCAGTGCACAAAAATTTGTGCACTTGGGGGGGTACCTCAGCCCGGCCTGTGCCCTCTCGTAGTCTGGGACCCCTCGGGGGATGTCCACCTGCTGGCTTAGGCCCACTCCCCGGGGGATCGGGCCTAAACTGGCAGTCAGACATCCCTCTGGCAACCCAGGAGCCCTAAGGGGATGTCCACTTGCCAGCAGGGAGCAGGCCTAAGCTGCAGTTGGACATCCTTAGCGCTGCTGAGGAGGTGGGAGAGGCTCCTGTCAACAACACTGTGCTGGCAGCCATCAGCCTGGCTTGTGGCTGAGCAGAGCTCCCTCTGTGGAAGCACACTGACCACCAGGGGGCAGCACCTGCATTGAGCGTCTGGCCCCTGATGGTCAGTGTGTGTCATAGTGACCAGTCATTCCCAGTCATTCTGCTGCTAGGGTCAATTTGTATATTACCCTTTTATTATATAGGATAGAGGCCTAGTGCACCAGTGGAGGCCAGCTGGTTTGCCCTGAAGGGTGTCCCAGATCAGGGTGAGGGTCCCACTGGGGTGCCTGGCCAGCCTGGGTGAGGGGCTGATGCTGTTTTCAGGATGGTCAAGCCCCCCAGTGGGGACCCTCACCCCATGGGGTGTGACCAGCTTGGGTGAGGGGCTGATGGCCATTTTCAGGCTGGCCATGCCCCCCCCAGCAACCCAAGCTCCCAGCCTCTCCTTTTTTTTCTTTTTTTTTTGTTTTGGCAGGCTGGAAGCAGGTATCCTGGATTCATTTATCTTCTATAATTGAAACTGTGTAGCCTTGAGCGGATCCCAGGGCTGGCCAAGGCAGGTGGGAAGCTTGGCTTCTCCATTGCTGGGGGCAACCCAAGCCTCCTGCTCGCTCCAGCTCCGTGGCCGCCACCATCTTAGTTGGGTTAATTTGCATACTTTCTCCTGATTGGCCGGAGGGCATGGCTTGTGGGTGTAGCAGAGTGGCGGAGTGACAGAGTGATGGTTAATTTGCATCTTTCTCTTTTATTAGTGTAGGTGGCTCTGAAAAGGCAAATCTTTGTTTATCTTGGGGTGCCAAGGGAATGGTGATAAACAATCCTTAAGATCTACTACTATAAGAGACCAATCTAGGGGGATTTGTGAAGGCACTGGGATTCCAGACTGTAAAGCTCCCATGGTATGCTTAGTAGCATTAACCACTCTAAGATCATGCAATATTCACTACTTTCTTGTCGTCTTCTTAGGTATTGTAAATATAGGTGTATTCCAAGGACTATTGGAAAGCTCTATGTGGCCAGCCTCTATTTGTTCCTGTATTAATTCATGAATATAACCTAATTTCTCCTTCATTAATGGCCACTGACCTACCCATATAGGTCTATCATCTTTCCATTGTATAGGATCAGCATGGGGGTGAGGCGATTGAGCAGTGACCACTCCTAAAAAGGCTGATATCCTTGTCTTCCTGGGTTTCCTTTGGCTTGGATGAGCTCTTTAATTCCCTGATTATTTTTTCCTAAATATATGACCAGTCTGATATTCCATCTGAGTTATTAACTGCTGTCCCTTGCCAGTAATAATACAAGCTTGTAAACTTTCTAAAACGTCCTGGCCCCATAAGTTGACTGCAATTCCAGAGACTATGCAGGGCTGAAACAATCCTGCCTGTCCTTCCTCATCTTGCCACCTTAACACTGCAGTCCTAAGTTGTGTATTATCAGGAACTCCAACCTCCCCTAATAGAGCCCATACCTTCTACCATGGACCAACTTGGAGGCCACAATTCTTTGCTGATAACGCTGACATCCACTCCAGTGTCTACTAAACCTTTAAACAGTTTTCCCTCTATTCTTAAATTAATTATAAGATGAGTTTTGCTAATTTCATGTATCCAATAGATTTCTAAATCCTTATGTTCCTCTTTGCCTATTTATAGCTTCACCCTGCTGAATATAAGGTAGAAGTAGGATCTGAGCTATTCTTTGTCCTGGGGTAATCTGCATAATATGTTTGCATTCTAGTATTACCTTGATTTCTCCCTCATAGTCTGAATCTATGACTCCAGGCAAAACAGGTAGGCCTTTTAGAGTGTTTCCACTTCTTCCTAAGACTAATTCTAATGTTCCTGGTGGCACAGGTCCCTAAATTCCTGTAGGAACAGCTTGCCGAGCCATATCGGAGGCCAAAGTGACCACTATTGTACTGTTAAAATCTAGGCCTGTGCTCCCTGGAGTGGCTCATATGAGGGAATCCACTGTGGGCCTTGCAGGGCAAAAATCCCCTATTGATGACAGGGCTGGGGGCAGCCCCTCTGGCCCTTTCCCTGTGGTTGACCATTCCCTATGTCTTGATCTAACGGCTGCCCATTTTTATGAAATTTTGATCTACATTGACTAGCCCATTGGTTTTCTTTCTGAAATCTAGGACATAAAGAGTTTGAATCTGCGTTGTTTGAATCAGGTGGAATGCTCACACCTTTCCCTTGAGCGCCACCTTGTGTCCTTCGTGTTGCCTACATTATTTTTTGAAATGTCCTGTTTTTCCACAATTAAAGCATCTTTTATTCCCCACTGTTACAGTGGCAGCTAGTAAGTTTGCTTGAAAAGTTCCTGATCCCATATTCTGACATGCTTGAATCATTTCTATAATGGTACTATTTTTTCTCAGAGGCGTCAGGCATTTCTTACAATCAGCACTGGCATTTTCATAAGCTAATTGCTGAATTAAAATGTCTCCTGCTGTCTCATGTTGAATCTGTCATCTCACTGCTTGAGTGAGGCGAGCCACAAAATCAGAAAATGACTCTGTAGACCCCTGCATACATTTACTAAAAGTTCCCTCAGGGTCCCCTTTTGCTGGTAAAGTTCACCAGGCTCTTCTCCCGCAAAGTCTAATTTGCTCATAAGCTTGTTGCACATAATGTAGTTGATTCTGCACATCACTATATGGTCCTAGTCCTGCCAGCATTTCGTAAGTTATTTGATCATTCGCCTGTGGTTTGCGTGAGCTTGCTCCTGACATTTCTCTAAAAATTCTCCCTTCCATAGTAAATAATCCCCTCCATCCAGAGTTGCACGAGCCAGAGAGTACCAATCATAAACAGATAAGAATGTTTCAGAAATTTTAGTCATAATTTCTCCGGTAAAAGGAGCAGTAGGATCATTTTGTACTATGCTCTCACGCAAGGTCTTTATCATTTTAAAGTCAAATTTTTCATGCTGTCTTATTATTTGATTTGGGAGATATGGGTCAGCTACCCGTATAATAGGAAAAGCAAGGCTCTCCTGCACCGTCATGTCCTTCAATCCTTCTCGGATAGCTCTTTGCATAGGTGATCCTGTTACCGGCGAATTAAATGTTTCAGGATCAGAACATGGAGGTGAAGGGGGGCATAGAGGCCATTCTTCCAATTTTTTTTCTCGCTCCTCTTTAGGAGCAGAGGGTGCAAGGGGAGGAGGTCTATCCTCTTTTGCCTCCTAAATGGCTCTAGCAAATGCAATACCATGTTCCACAAAGAGAAACAATTTGGAGGCAAGTTTTTCCCCTGCTGCTGAGCTTTTTTCAAGTTCTGACCCACTCTTTCCCAACATTCAACATCTAATGTACCCTCTTCAGGAAACCAAGGATTATGTTCTATAATAATATACAAAAACTGTAAGAGAATACCTTCTGACACTTTAATTCCTTTATCCTTGAGCATGCAAACCAAAAGTCTACAATAAAGTTTCTCCCCTTTAGTTGAATTCTGCCCAAGTAACCTGGCTAAAAAAGATGTTCCCACCCTACTTACAGATCACGATTTCTGCAGCTGGCATGGGCTTTGTATGTGGCGAATTTTCCCCCCACCTTTTCGGTGATTTTTCTCACCTTTCCAGTGAACTTCGTTTTTCACTCCAGCCAATCTTCCTCTCCAGGTGTCCGTGAAAGATGTGACAGCTGCGACCTGTGCGGTTTGGGTCCAGGACCTGGGAAAGGGCCGCACACAAATGACAAGACTAGGCAAGAAATATGAATTTGGAAATCACAGGGGGCCAGGTGGAGAACCCAACTCTAGTGGAAGGGCTTCGCTGGTGCCCAGGCCCTACTAGCTTTTTATTCAGTTTTAGATACACATCTTACCCTTAGGCAGGCAATTCGGTAGCAGACAGACTGTCTTAAAGGTCAGTAAATATTAGTAAGATTCACTTTGAGACTATTAGGTCAGGAGATTGCTTGAGCCACATTGTCTCGACTAAACAATCGGTGCACAGCTTTAGCCCTTGCGAAAGCTCAAGGTTGTTCAGCCTTCTGGGTTCCTTGTTTACACTTTCCTGATAGTATAGACTAGTGGTCTGCAAACTCATTAGGCAACAGAGCCAAATATCAACAGTACAATGATTGAAATTTCTGTTGAGAGCCAGATTTTTTAAACTTAAACTATATAGGTAGTTTGCTTCTTCTTTGTAGCCATGTCAAACAGGGCACCTAAAAAAATGTTTCATTTTATAATAATAAAGCCATCAACACAAAATAATTACAATTCTTAAATTGATGACAAAATACCTGTAGGATTTGCAGCTGGTTGGAAAAATACAGGTAACTTTATGCTTCGAGTAGATACTTTTGTCACCTGCACACGATTTGCGGACGCGACTAGCACTAACCACTGCACAATGAGACTGCTGATTGGCTCACTCAACTCATGCATGAATCCCTTGTGCCTCCCCCGCGCTGCGTATCCTGTCACCCAACCGACCGACACCCCCCACTTCTTCTAATGCCACTTCTTCAAAATAGACTCGCCCAGGCCGAAAACCAACTTCTGTGCATGGGCCACGAAGTTTCAGTCGCACTCTATGTGCACGCCCACACGTGGTATTTTGTGGAAGAGCCATACTCAAGGGGCCAAAGAGCCGCATGTGGCTCGTGAGCTGCAGTTTGCCAACCACTAGTATAGACAATGGATAGCTTCCAGAAAGCATAGATGCTAAAATCCTCAACAAAACATTAGCAAATAGGATCCAGTAATATATTAAAAATATCATACACCATGACCAAGTGGTATTTATTCCAGGATTTCAAGGCTGGTAGAGTAGAGTATTCACAAATCAATAAGTGTAATACATCACATAAACAAATTGAAAGATAAAAATCACATGATCATACCAATTAATGAAGAAAAAACATTCAACAAACTCCAACACCCATTTTTAATAACTCTCAGCAAAGTGGGAATAGAGGGATCATACCTCAATATAATAAAGGTTAAATATGACAGACCTACAGCAAACATAATATTCGATGGGCAAAAACTAAAACCATTTTCCTTAAGAACAGGAGCAAGACAGGATGTCCACTTTTACAACATTCACTCAACATAGTACTGGAAATGCTAGCCCCAGCAATCAGACAAGAAAAAAAACATAAAAAGTCATCCAAAACTGGGAAGGAGGAAGTGAAACTGTCATTGTTCACAGATGACATAATATTGTACACAGAAGACCCTAAAGAACAACAAAAAACTAACAGATTTAATATATGAATTTAGCAGGATACAAAATTAACACCCAGAAATCTATGGCTTTTTTTATACACCTACTAGTGACCTGGTGCAGGGATTTGTGCACATTGAAATTAATGAGAAGGTGGCTGATGGGGCAGGACTGGGTGAGATGGGCCAGGCATGCCTTGGAGCCAACCTCCCACCTGCAGTCCCTCCCCAGCCGGCTGTATCTGGAGTGGCCCCATGGCTTGAAGGGCATCTGAAGAGAGAGTTGGGTTCCTCTGGCAGGTGGGGTCCCTCGGCCTGGCCTGCAGGGATTAGGCCAAAACTGGCTCTTTGGCATCCCCCGAGGGGTCCTGTATTTTGAGAGTGCAGTTCTGAGGTGATGCATTCCAGAACCTGGCTCCCTCCTCTCTGGTTCCAGGGTATATCACCTGAGAACCACTGTTGCCAAGTCACTGCAGCTCAGCAGCTCCTGCATCGAGCATCTGCCTCCTGGTGATCATTGTGTGTCATAGCTACCGGTCGAATAGTCAGACTGTCACTTAGCCATAGATAGATAGATAGATAGATAGATAGATAGATAGATAGATAGATGATAGATAGATAATGAATTCTCAGAAAGGGAAACTAAACAAAAAATCCCATTTACCATAGCAACAGATAAAAGAAGATACTTAGGAATAAACTTAACCAAGGAGGTAAAAGTCCTGTACTAAGAAAACTATAGGGGCCCTAGCTGGTTTGGCTCAGTGGATAGAGCATCAGCCTACAGACTGAAAGGTCCTGGGTTCGATTCCAGTCAAGGGCACATGCCTGGGTTGTGGGCTCGATACCCAGTAGGGGGCCTGCAGGAGGTAACCAATCAATGATTCTCTCTCATCATTGAAGTTTCTATCTCTGTCTCCCTCTCCCTTCTTCTCTGAAATTAATAAAAGTATATATTTTTAAAAAACTAAAACATCTATTAAAAAAGCAAAAATCTTGGATTATGTGTTGATTATATAAATTATACATTTTGCCATCCTTCAATAAAATTCATTACAAAAAAACCAAAACAAACTAAAGGACGTTGAATAAAGAGATAGAAGAAGATATAAACAAGTGGAATAATATACCATGTTCATGGATTGGTAGAATTAACATCATTAAGATGTCCATATTACCCAAAGCAATCTATAGATTCAATGTAATCTCTATTAAATTACCAACAACTTATCTCACAGATCTAGAAGAAATACTCCAAAAATTTATATGGAACCAAAAAGAGACCTTAAATAGCCATATAGTAATCTTGAGAAAGAATAATAAAGTTGGAGGAATTACAATACCAGATATCAAGTTATACTACAAAGTCACTGTAATCAAAACAGCTTTATACTGGCACAAGAAAAGATAGACATGTAGATCAACAGAACAGAACAAAGAACCCAGAAATAGACCCAAGCCATTGTGCTCAATTAATATTTGTCAAAGGAGGCAAGAGCATACACTGGAGTCAAGACAGTCTCTTCAATAAATGGTGTTGGGAAAATTGGATAGATACATGCAATAAAATGAAACTAGATCACCAACTTACACCATACATAAAAATAAACTCAAAATGGATAAAACACTTAAACCTAAGTTGTGACACCATAAAATTCTAGAAGAAACAATAGGCAGCAAAATCTCAGACATCTCTCGTAGCAATATGTTTGCAGATACATCTCCTATGTCAAAGGAAACTAAGGAGAAAATAAACAAATTGGACTACATCAAAATAAAAAGCTTCTGCACAGAAAAAGACACCATCAACAAAATGCTAAGGGAGCCCACTGTATGGGAGAACATATTTGGCATGATACATCTGATCAAGGATTAATATCCAAAATATATAAGGAACTCATAGAACTTAACAAAAGAAAGCAAACAATCCAATTTAAAAATGGGCAAAGGACCTAAATACACACTTCTCCTAAGAGGGCGTACAAATGGCCAAGTGCCATATGAAGAAATGTTTGGCCTGGATGGCCTAGCTCAGTGGCTGAGCATCAACCCATGAACCTGGAGGTCATGGTTCAATTCCTGGTCAGGGCAGATGCCTTGTTTGGATGCTCGATTCTCAGTGTGGGGCATACAGTAGGCAGCCAATCAATGATTCCATCTCATTATAGATGTTTCTATTTCTCCCTCTCCCTTCATCTCTGAAATCAATTAAAAATAGTTTTTAAAATGTTCAAAGTCACTGATCTTCAAAGATAACCAATTAAAACCACAGTGAGATATTACCTCACAACTGTGAGAATAACTAGCATTATCAAATCAACAAATAAGTGCTGACAAGGATGTGGAGAAAAGGAAAACCTAGTATACTGCTGGTGGGAATGCAGACTGGTACAACCATATGGAAAAGAGTATGGAGTTTCCTCAAAAAATTAAATATGGAACTGCTATTTGACTCAGTGATCCCACTTCTAAGAATATATCCTAATAAACCTGAAGCACCAATCAGAAATAATGTATGCACCCCTATGTTCATAGCAGCACAATTTACAATAGCTAAGATCTGGAAACAGCCCAAGTGCCCACTAGTAGAAGAGTGAATAAAAAAGCTGTGGTACATTTATACCATGGAATACTATGCAGCAGTAAAAAAGAAGGATCTCTTACTCTTTGAGACAGCATGGAGGGACCTAGAGGTGTTATATACTAAGCAAAATAAGCCAGTCAGAGAAAGAGAAGTATCACATAATATCACTCATATGTGAAATCCAATTAACAAAATAGATCCAGAGACATAGAAGCATTGAACAGACTGTTGAAATTCAGAGGGAAGGTAGGGCTTGGTGGGTGGTTGGGATGAGATCAACCAAAGAACTTGTATGTATGTATGCATAACCCATGGAGACAATCAATAGAGTGGTGGAGGCCTGGGTTGAGGGGCTAGGGCAGGATATAAGGGGTCAATGGGAGAAAAAAGGAGACATATATAATACTTTGAATAGTAAAGGTTTAAAAAATAAAATAAATTGCACTATAATGGTAAAAAAATAGATACAAGAAAAAATTTTTTAGTGAAAGAAAATAGCTTTCCTATATATAATACTAGAGGCCTAGTGCATGAAATTTGTGCAAGGGGGGTATCCCTCAGCCCAGCCTGCACCCTCTCCAATCCAGGACCCCTACACCTTTTTCTTATGTAGCTAACTTTTTCACATTTAAAAAAATTTACTGAAATACCACCTACTCTAGGAAATCCTCTTTGAACAAATCTCTTTATAATCTGTATTAAGTATTTTCATAGTATACTATTCTTTTTCTTTAGCAGCAACTTAGAATGGATACAATCTGCTTCTCATTCTTGCCTCTGAATTCTTTCTTGTTGCTCTTGTAATAGTGAAGCTTATCCAATTTACATTTGCCTTTCAAGGGCTTATATTTGGTTCAGTTTCTAGTTGGCTCCCTGGTTTTTTTTTAAGCAATAAATTGGGGTTGTAATAATAAACCTCACTTGTAATCAAGCCTGTAGGTCTCCCTATCTGAATCCTATATAATAAAGCAGTAACATGCAAATTAACCCTCACGCCCTCACAAGATGGCTGCCTATGACCAGGCCAGCAGGGGGGTTAGTGAGGGACAACCAAATGACTGAACAAGCAGACTGCTTGGGGTGACCAGGCCAGCAGGGGGGTTAGTGAGGGACAACCAAATGACTGAACAAGCAGACTGCTTGGGGTGACCAGGCCAGCAGGGGGGTTAGTGAGGGACGACCAAATGACTGAACAAGCAGGCTGCATGGGGCAAGCAGGCCAGCGGGTGGCGCTGTGAGGGGCAACGAGGCTGGCAGGGGGGACAGTTGGGGGTGATTAGGCTAGCGGGGGGGGGGGGCCAGTGAGGGGCAACTAGGCCAGCTGGGGGGGCAGTTGGGGGCAATCAGGCTGGCTGGGGGGACAGTTAGGGGTGACCAGGTCAGCAGAGGGGTGGGGATGGGGTGGCAGTTAGGAGCGACCAGGCCGGCAGGAGGGGAGTTAGGGGAGACCAAGCAGGCAGGTGAGTTATTAGGAGTCAGCTGTCCAGGATTGTGAGAGGGATGTCCGACTGCTGGTTTAGGCCCATTCCCCGGGATCAGGCCTAACCCGCAGTCAGACATCCCCCGAGGGGTCCCAGATGGGAGAAGGTGCAGGCTGGGCTGAGGCGACAACCCCCTCCCCCTGCATGAATTTCGTGCACCAGGCCTCTAGTATTTCTATAATACCTATCACTTTAGCATGCCAGCAATTGTGTTTATTTATAAAAAATAACAATAAATGTCACCTGATCATTTGATTTTCTAATAATATTTTATAGCAGGATGTATTCTAGTAATTTAACTATTACAAAACTGAGGCACACATTGAACAATAAAGAATGTCTCAAATATCAAAGCATAGTACACTTAGGGCCTCCTTTGTTCTGTGCCTCAAATATCATAGCATAGTACACAGTTCACATGGAACTCGGCTTCCCTTAAAATAGGAAGGGATACCATACTCATGAAGCAGCTACTTCCACACATATTTTTTTATTTAATTCATAGCACATTCTCTTTGTACTAATTGTTGGAAAATCACCCTAGCAATTGCCTCTGTTCCTCTCTGTATTGTTGCCTTACATTCTGATGTCATTACTGTGCTTTTATCATCCACTCACTCTAATAAGATTGTGAATTATTTAAGGGTAGAAATCATGACTTGAGCTTGTGTTTCTCTGTCATGGTGCCTAGATAAATACTCAAATGCCATCCAGTCCAAATGACTGTGATGAGAGATGCCCACCGTTGCTGGAGACCTCTGAATTTTATTTAAGGGGCCTCACTTGTTCTATGCTTTTACAGAGGGGTGAGTAGGGGCTGAGGGAATTTGGGGAAACCCAAACAGAATTCTCCTCCTGAAAGATTTTGCTAAGCTGGCATTTGTCCAATTAAAACCTGGACACACAGCAATAACAAAGGCACTGGTCTCCTACAGCTAATTTGTGGAGATCAAACCCCAGCCTGCAGGAACTCACCCCCGTGGTCAGGGCTCAGCTGATGGGTGGACCTGGGCTGGTGCTCCTGACTCTGGAGAGAGAAGGAGACTTCCCATGACCCCAGAAACTACTATCAAATGAAAAAACAGAAGCACTGAGGATGATTCAAAAACATGAAAAATAACGCTGGTGATTCCTTCAATCTCTGGGGTAACACTGAATAAAACCAAACCCTGAACTTGTATACAAGCATGGAAAAACGTTGCTCAAGGGAAAAGTGATTCAGACCCAGGCCAGAGGGCTGGGAACTAGAGGCCCTGGATGCCATGCCACATGCGAAGGCTCTGCGCCAGGCTGACCCTGAGCAACCCGAAGCTGGGCTGCCAGCGCGTGGGGGCTGCACACAAAGCCTGTGGATCTTCCTAAGCAGCAAACGTGGCAGAGCGCTCCAAGGCTCCGAGCATGCTGGGGCCGGGCCTGAGGAAAGCACACTTGCCCGCCCTCTCCTCCTGCCAACCACCTCAGGTGCCTCAGCCTCTAGACAGCCCTTCTCCCCTTCTCCTTGCCAGCAGGGCGGCTCCTCACTTACCTGCAGCCCATGAGCGCTTGGGCTCCTGCAGGTCCTCAAACAGGTCCATGGCGGAGGCTGGTCAGCAGAGCAGCTTCTTCACCTGGCACCACTGGCAGCTTCTTTGCCCAGGACCTCAGGAAACTTCCTTGCCCAGGATTGTAGATGGCTTCTCCTGGGCTGGCCACAGCCACAGCACCCGGCCCGGCATTGTCAGGAATGACTTCCGGAAGGTCGTCAGGAAGATGCCTGGTCTAATTAGCATACTACCCTTTCATCAGTATAGAAAATAATTATGAAGTAAAATAGTACTTTGTTTTTATACAACGAAGACAGTAAGCACTTCATTTCCTATATAAGAAAAGATATATAGAGAGAAACCAAGGTGGCGGCATAGGTAAACACCGGAGTTTGCTGCCTCAAACAACCACTTCAAAAATACAACTAAAAGATGGAACGGACATCATCCAGAACCACAGGAAGGCTGGCTGAGTGGAAATTCTACAACTAGAAGGAAAGAGAAAAGCATACCAAGACTCAGAGGAGGCACAGTGCAGAAGTAAAATACTAGGGTGTGGAGGTGCATGCTAAGCGGGCTGGCGGCTGAGGGCGCGGTTGTCGTTTTCGATCAGGAGGGAGTCTCAGGCTCTGAGCTCCAGTTACGGGCGAGCCTCTAGGGACCCAGACTCATACGGGAGAAACGGGACTGTCTGGATTTTGTCAGAACTCGAGGGCAGCTTTCTCTCGGAGGGGCTGGCAGGGATTTCCAGGATACTGAGAAGCGGAGATGCCATAACTGCTAGCCCCGCCCTGTTGATCCCATGGGACGTACCCTGCCCAAGCCCTGCAGGGAGGCTTTTGCTGGATAGCCTCAGGAAGAGGCTAGATTAGCACCTCCTTAGAGATCCAGGAGCCAGGAAACCCAGGGGTCAGAGTGGGACCATCCAGTTTGCAGCTCCATGGAACCATAAAAGACACACTCAGGGGGCAAACTCAGTGAGCATCAAAGCCCCATTGAAGTAAGTCTTGCCCCAGAGGGGTGTCTCCAGCACAGAAGTTCTCCCACTGCAGACACAGCTGATTCTCACAGCCAATTGGCCTGGAGGCCAATTCCTCCCAGTGATACCTACAACAATCAAGGCTTAACTACAAGACTGTACACAAAGACCACAAGGGGGTGCACCAAGACTGTCCTCCTCAGGTAATTGGGAAGGCTGAACCACTGGGACCTAGAGGACACTTAGCACAGAAAACCACTTTATCAACACAGGGAAGCATAAAAAATGCGGAGACAAAGAAAAAGGACACAAATTACAGAAATGGAGGAAAGCAAACTACTGGACATAGAGTTCAAAACCACACTTTTAAGGTTTTTCAAGAATTATCTAGAAACTGCCTATAAACTTAATGAGACCTACAAGAAATCTAATGAGACCCTCGAGGTTGTGATAAAGGATGAACTAGAAATTAAGCATACGCTGACTGAAATAAAGAATATTATACAGACTCCCAACAGCAGACTAGAGGATTGCAAAAATCCAGTCAACAATTTGAAATATGAAGATGCAAAAAACACCCAACCGGAAAAGCAAAATGAAAAAAGAATCCAAAAATACGAAGATAGTGTAAGGAGCCTCTGGGACAGCTTCAAGCGTACCAACATCAGAATTATAGGGGTTCCAGAAGAAGAGAGAGAGCAAGATATTGAAAACCTATTTGAAGAAATAATGACAGAAAACTTCCCCTACCTGGTGAAAGAAATAGACTTACAAGTCCAGGAAGTGCAGAGAACCCCAAAAAAAGGAATCCAAAGAGGACCACACCAAGACACATCATAATTAAAATGCCAAGAGCAAAAGACAAAGAGAGAATCTTAAAAGCAGCAAGAGAAAGAAAGTCAGTTACCTAAAAGGGAGTACCCATGACTGACAGCTGACTTCTCAACAGAAACTTTGCAGGCCAGAAGGGAGTGTCAAGAAATATTCAAAGTGATGAATGCCAAGAACCTACAACCAAGATTACTTTACCCAGCAAAGCTATCATTCAGAATTGAAGGTCAGATAAAGAGCTTCACAGATAAGAAAAAGCTAAAGGAGTTCTTCACCACCAAACCAGTATTATATGAAATGCTGAAAGGTATCCCTTAAGAAGAGGAAGAAGAAGAAAAAGGTAAAGATACAAATTATGAACAAATACACATCTATCAACAAGTGAATCTGAAAATCAAGTGAATAATCTGATGAACAGAATGAACTGGTGATTATAATAGAATCAGGCGCCTAGAAAGGGAGTGGGCTGGCTATTCTTGGGGCGGGGGATAAAGGGTGACGGGGATGCGGGAAGAGACTGGACAACAATCGTGCACCTATGGATGAGGACAGTGGATTGGGAGTGAGGGAGGAAGGTGGGGTGGGAACTGGGTGGAGGGGAGTTATGGGGGGAAAAAAGAGGAACAAATGTAATAATCTAAACAATAAAGCTTTAATTAAAAAAAATAAAAGATATATATATATATTATGAAAATTAGATTATATATAATAAATTCTATTAAAAGAGATATTCAAGGAGAGTAATAAAGGCTCAGGACCTTTATTTCTACAAATTAACCACTGAACTTGTAAGCCATGGAAACAAAAGGAGAAACCCAATTAGTATTCTGCTTTCTATGATGATGTACAAATAGATTAAGATTTGAAAGAAATTTCTTTATGACCTACCATAAAGGAAGCTTTCAATTGTAGAGTAGACTACATCCTTAATGATATCTGTGTAATAAATATGATAGTGAATTTCCTTTTCAAACCTAATTCATAATGCCAGTGTGTGATGGAGTAAAATCAATCACTTTGATGGGGTCTACAAAAATGTATTTCAAGTATTAGAGAATTGCCATTGGGCCACTCAAATTTAGCAAATTACATTGAATTGATATTCTAGTATGTTTGGTGTTCTGAGTAAGACTTGAATAGAATTTAAATTAAAATCACACTAATGATAATTTTTCTTATGTTTGCTATAAAACCAAGGTCTACCCAAATGTAACAATAGGTGTTTTTATTGAGCAACCAACCCCTTTCCTACCTCGATTTCTGGACATACTTTTGACACTGGATTACCCAAAAGAAGCACTTAAAGTCTTTATTCATAACAAAGTAAGTATTTGAGACATTAATAGTTTATGTAAAAAGTATTTTTAAATTAAATCTTTTAAATATTTTTTTTCCTTTGGAACTATTTGTTATTATCTATTTGTGTTTGAAAAAAATCCAATCATCTAAAATAAGTAGGGGCTTTTTGGATTAATTACTGCCCTAATTTTTTAAGACCTAAGGTAAGAGTCTAGAAACTATTATAATAATATTGGGATAAGCCTCATGAAACTAACACACTTTGTAGATCAAAAATTGTTGAATATCAGCCATTTCCAGTGGCTCAACTTAATATGTAATAAAGAGATGTCAGAGGTCTTTATATTGCTTTACCTTTGTATTAGTTCTGGCACTTCATTTTTAGAATCTATCATTAAATTGTTTGCAGCTAATAGTAACACCATAGCATTAGAACTTGAAATATCTTGCAGCTAGAGTATTGTTTTGATTAATTGCACAATGGCATGCTCTTCCCCAAAGGATTAGTTTCATTTCCTTCAGAAATATTCAGAGCTTCCCAAACACCTCTCACATATAATCTGAACTTAATGACATTTGACATTTTTTTCCCAATACTTTTCCATACTTGCCGCTTTCCTGTTTAAAACAGTATTTAACATCATCTAGAAAAACACATTAGGAGTTAAGTATGCTGTTTTCTCTCTTCTGACCTAATACTTTTTGTTTATCACTATTCTTTCTTCCTAATGTAAATGTCAGCTAATCATTTGCCTTTTCCAGATATTTTGGGGCAAAAGTTTACAGTTGTGAGTATGTGAAACACAGAGTTTATTCTTATTATTTATTAATTATTGTATTATTTTCCGTATAAAAAAATGTAAGCTTACATTTGTCCCACCCTGCATTGTCTTTTATTTATGCTTTCCTTCCTTTCATAGGAAGGAAGGAAAAATTAACTCTATGTAGTTTTTATGTTTCAAGTAGTTTTAACAATCTATGAAAAACTTTTAAATATACTTACTGAGACTTGACACATAAAAAGCTCTGAAATGCTCTAAGGGAGACAAAATCTTATTGAAGTTTTAGCACAGTTTAATGAAACTAATTTGATGGTTTTATGTTGATAGTTTTCCCATCAATAAAATTTTATTAAATACTGTTTTTGTAAAATAAAAGATATTCACAATTTTATATATGCCATTATTTTTGTTCCTCTAACTTCACAGAAGATTCAAATATCTATTTCAGAAAATTATTTATAACTTAGATTAATATTTATTAGGTTTAATATGCATTTTTAATGGCTATTTTATAACACATGTCTAACATTCTCAGCCCATAAGCCATTTCCACACCACTACCCCCACACACACTCCCAGTTAGAAACACTTCATAGAACCCAGGATTTAAATATTTATGTAAGCACCTGTCTAGGAGTAAATGTTAAAATAATATTGAGATATTTTCTCTTTAAAAAATATTGATATGTATTTATTTGAGCTTCTATATGTGACATTTAGATGATATTTAAATGAAACATGCTTAATTTGGTTATCATTTGGTCTGTGAGTGAATATGTGCATTGTGGAATTCACCTCTTTGAATGTGAACCCACCCCTACATATGAATACTTCAGTCATCTTATTGTCTTATTTTCTCACTAATTTTATATTTTAAAATTTTGTTACAGGAAGTTTATCATGAAAATCACATCAAGGTATTTTTTGATAAAGCTAAACATGAAATCAGTACTATAAAAATAGTAGGACCAGAAGAAAATCTAAGTCAAGCCGAAGCCAGAAACATGGGAATGTATGTTTTCATAAATTTAATTTAAATAATTTCTACTAAATAAACTTAGAAAAAATTAGTACCCTAAACTTGGATGTCTCAATTATGTGTGTGTGTGTGCACACACGTGCGCATATGCGCGCAGGTGTGCACACCCTCTACTGTTAGACTCTATCTGCAATTGTATTTAAAGGACCATGGAAGTTATTTACATTTTTTCTTTTAATGGCTAAGAGAATACATATTTAATCAAACTTTTAATTAAACTACAGATCAAGGTTTTAAAAAATACTCAGACAAATGTATAGTATGACTTATGTAAGCAGTGATTTAAATGTTTATTATCTGAAGGATGTGTGTGGTAAAAATGAGTGTCTCCAACTAAGGGGGAAAAGGGTATTCCTACATTCTAGTTACCTACTAATCTAGAAGATACTGTAATAGAAGAAATATTTTAGGTCCTTTGTTTAGCCCTTTTGATACTTCAGACAGATTACTAATAAAATTATTTGAATAGTAAAAACAGTCTTTGCCCTAGCTGGTTTGGCTTAGTGGATAGAGTGTTGGCCTGAGGACTGAAGGGTCCTGGGTTCGATTCCAGTCAAGGGCACATGCCTGGGTTGCAGGCTTGATCCATAGTGGGAGACATGCAGGAGGCAGCCAATCAATGATTCTCTCTCATCATTGATGTTTCTATCTCTCCCTCTCCCTTCCTCTTTGAATCAATAAAGATATATTTTTAAAAAAACAGACTTTTATTCAGTAAATGTTAATTGAATATTCCAGGCAGTGGGTTAATAGCTGCTAATGAAAAAGCGAATAAGTCCTGGTGACTTCCTGTTTTGTGCTGGGAAAGCTTAAGGCTCAGTGGGATGGATACTGCCTGGGGGAGAAGGCGATGTATGTGGGAAAACAGATCTCAGAAAAACCAAACTGATGCTTTTACTAACAGTTCTATAGCTTTTAAATATCTTTACTGTTGAGAGTATTACAAATGTTGTCCCTTCTCCCCCACCCCCTTTGCCTTCCTCCAACCACATTCTGCCTCACCCCAGGCCTTCACCACTCTATTCTCTGTGCCATGGGTAATGCATATATGCATATAAGTTTTTTGGTTAATTTCTTCCCACCTTCCCTTCCCCTTCCCTCTGAGATTCATCAGTCTGTTTCATGTTTCCGTGCCTCTGGTTTTATTTTATTCATCAGTTTATTTTGTTAATTGGATTCCTTGTTCATTTATTTTGATTTTTATATTCAGTTGTTAATAAATATGTATCTATTGCCATTTTATTATTCATATTTTTAACCTTTTTTTCCTCTTCTCCCTCTTCTTAAAGCATACCCTTCATCATTTCATGTATCATTAGTTTGGTGGTAATGAACTCCTTTAGCTTTTTCCTGTCTGTGAAACTCTTTATCTGACCTTCAATTCTAAATGAGAGCATTGCTGGGTAGAGTAATCTTGGTTTTAGTTCCTTGCCATTCATCACTTTGAATATTTCTTGCCACTCCCTTCTGGACTGCAGTTTATGTTGAGAAATTAGCTGACAGTCCTATGGCACTCCCTTATAGGTAACTAACTGCTTTTCTTTTGCTGCTTTTAATATTGTCTCTTTGTCTTTAACCCTTGTCTTGATGTGGTCCTCTTTGGATTCCTCTTGTTTGGGACTCTCTGAGCTTCCTGGACTTGTAAGTCTATTTCTTTCACCAGGTAGGGGAAGTTTTCTGTCATTATTTCTTCAAATAGGTTTTCAATATCTTGGTCCCTCTCTTCTCCTTTCAGCCACCCCCATTGTGTGAATGTTGGCATGCTTGAAGTTGTCCCAGAGGTTCCTTACACTATCTTCATATTTTTGGATTCTTTTTTCTTTTTGCTCTTCTGATTGGGTGTTTTTGATTCCTCATATTCCAAATCTTTGAGTTGATTCTCAGTGTCCTCTACTATTGATTCCCTGCTAGTTATTCTTTATTTTAGTTAGTGTAGCCTTCATTTCTGACTGGTCCTTTTTCAAGTCTTTGATGTTCTCACTAATTTCCTTGAAATTCTCACTAAGTTCCTTGACATTCTCACTAATTTCCTTGAAGCTCTCATTAAGTTCCTTAAGCATCCTTATAATCATTGTTTTGAACTCTGAATCTAGTAGTTTGCTTGCGTTTAGTTCTTTTTCTAGAGATTTCTTCTGTTCTTTTGTTTGTGGCATATCTCTTTGCCTCTGCATTTTGGCTGCTTCCCTGTGTTTGTTTCTATGTATTAAGTAGAGCTGCTTTGTCTCCTGGAATTGGTAGAGTGGCCTTGTGTAATAGGTGTCCTGTGGGGCCCAGTGGCTCAGCCTCCCAAGTCACCTGAGCTGGGCACTTTAGGTATGCCCTTGTGTGGGCTGTGTGCACTGCCCTGTTGTAGTTGAGGCTTAATTGCTGTTGCCATCACTGGGAGGAATTGACCTCCAGGGCAATTGGCTGTGAGGACCTGCTGTAAAGAGCTGCTGTATAGAAAACACCCTTATGGAACTGGCTCCTTCAGTGGGGATTTGGTGTTCACTGAGTTTACCCCTTAAGTGTGTGGCTCATATATGTGGTAGAGTTGTAATCTGGTGCAGTCTGAAGCTGTCCACTGGGTGCACTGGCTCTGGGGCCTCCCCAGAGGTACAAACTCAGCCACTGCCTGGGACCACCTGGCATGAGCTACAGAGCGATCTGCAGATGGCTGCTATTTGTGTTATGCTAGGAAGTGCTCAGGAAAAAACAAGCTGTGAACCTTGGCAAACTGCTGCTAGGGTTGGCCGGCCACTTATCAAGAGGTATTGAGCACACAGAGTACAGCTGTTTCTTATTTGAAAGATTTTAGGAAAGTTTGAAGCCTGAGTCCATAACAGGACATTCATATGGAAAAGCCACTGCAGACATTTTGGGTATGGCTGCCAATGGGGTGGAGCAGGATCTCAGGGAATCACCAGGGTGGGGCAAACAGCATGGACCAAGTTGATGGATACTCAGATTTGGTGTCTGTCAGTCAACTCGGCTGGTGAGAGATCCCAGCACTTTTGTCTGGGAGAAAGCTGTCCCGAATTCTTGCCCTGATGACACACAATTTAGTTCCTCCCTGTATGTCTCTGGATCTTTTAAAGCTGCTTCCCCAGCACTGGAGCTCAGAGGGAGTTAGTCCAAGTAAGTCTGTGTGCTGGCCCTTTAAGAGGAGCTGCCTGGTTCTCCAGTAGCCTCCAAATCACTCAGCTGCAATCCCCACTGGGTTTTATAGCCTGAAGTTATGGGGACTTCTCTTCCCAGCCCTGGAATCCTGGGATGAGGGGTCTGATGTGGGGCTGGGACCCTTTGCTTCTCATGGGAGGTCTCCTCTGCCAAGATATCCCTTGTGATTCAAAAAACATAACCTGTGGGTGTCAGACCATCTCATTCCATGCCTCCACCCCTCTTACTAGTGTTGATGTGTTTTCTTCTTTACTCCTCTAGTTGTCAGACATCCATCTAGCCAAATTTTAGGTGGTTCTGAATGATGGTGGTTCTGTATTTTAGTTGTAATTTCGATGTGTTTGTGGGAGGATCCAAGTATCAGCATTTACCTATGCCACCATCTTGGTTCCTCAGTTCCAAAACTTCTTTATTGGAGTATCCTTGGGTCCATATTTAAAACTTATTTTTAAAAATTACATGTAAAAAATTAACTACTGCCTGGTGTAGTGGTTTGATAGTTGCTTAGAAACAAATGCAGTGTGGAGATACACATTGACAATACCTGAAAGTGATAACTGGGGGCCCAGAAAAGAGAGGGCCCAAAATGTAGAACCAAAATACTGGGAAGAATTTCATGTATCATAGGTGATTCATTCCACGGTGTCTTGATAGGACAACTGCAAACTACCAAGAAAAGCATTCATAATAGTCAGCATTCCTAGTAAGAAGCAGAAGAGAAACAATCTTAGAAAAAAATAAAATGAAGTCAACTTCCAAAAGAATTAATATCTAAAGAGTCATTGACTTGTATCTCCAGGATTCAGTAAAAGCTGAGCTGGTGGATATACCATATTTTGCAATGTGCATGTGTGTGTATTTGTGTGCAGTGTGCATGTGCAAAAACATGGTTTTTGGTTTTTTTTACAAAATTGTTAATAAATACATTGGGGTAAATTATTTTTGCCTTTTAGAGAGGATTTAATTATAAATTATAAATTGCCATTCTGACTGATTGATTTATGTCCTAAAATATTTACTGGTTGAAAACATATTTTACCTGCCTAAAATTTTTAATGTTGATCTATCTGTGAACATCTGTGTTGATAAATTGACCATTTTGAAGTCCAAGACAATATTTATCCTTTTGAATATTATCTTAGAAAACTGTTAGAGAAACTTTATTTTACATATAAGCTTTTTATTAACATTTTTCAACAGCAAATAAATATTTTTCTAATTTTTATTTCTTTTTCAATGTCAGGGATTTTTGCCGTCAGGATGACAGCTGTGATTATTACTTCAGTGTGGATGCAGATGTTGTTTTGACAAATCCAAGGACTTTAAAAATTTTGATTGAACAAAACAGGTATCATAAAATTTAATGTCAGTTTATTTGGAAAATTATCATTTTCTTCATCGATGGGGACACACTATAGTTACTTTTGTGGAATGAACAAATAGGAAGGAGCAAATTGAGGGAACTCACTAAATTATTTTCTACACCTTATAAACTTTCAATTCTAATTAATTGCCTATAAGGAAGTCAAATAGAAAATAACCTGATAAAAATTACAAGTTTTTATTGTTAGTTATAATCACAAATGTGATGTTTGTCCATTATATTTGTCCTATTTTTCTATGTAAAGATGAGTGAAATTATGATATATCAGATGCCTATAGAATTTGGAATTTTAAAATTTTCCGTAGATATTTTTAAAGAAGAATTTCATAAAAATTTTAACCTAAAAACTTACTGCACACAGAGTTGTAGTTCTTAGAATTTGAAATTTCAGAGGTACAAATTATTTTACAGCCTGATCTGTGATTTTATTTAATATTGAACCACATCACTTGTCTATAGCTATTTTCATTTAACTGAATTGAAATGGAGAAAAGACACCATCTGTAACAGCTTATAATGATATTAAATCTTCCCTTATTAATACTACTGCTACCACTACTAGTAGTATTAATACTTGTACTAATAGCCCACCTTTTTTGTTGTTATTGTTAATCCTCACCCAAGGATATTTTTTCCATTGATTTTTAGAGAGAGTGAAAGAAAGTGGGGGGTGAGAGAAAGAAAGAGAGAAAGAATCAATTGGTTGCCTCCCACACTCGGCCTGACCAGGGCTGGGGATTGAATCTGCAACCCAGGTATTTGCTCTTGACCGTTCAGTGTGTGAGCCAATGCTCTAACCACTTAAAACACCAGCTAGGGCCTATCTTTAATAAGTGCTTATTAAGTGCGAGGTATGTTTACATATATTAGCACAATTATTTCTCATAACAGATAGAATGGTTAGCAGTTGAATGTTAGTTACTGTTTTTATTTTGCCAAGTAAAGTACATGAGAAATCTATTATGCTCTACTAACCCACCCTATCCTATATAATAAAAGTGTAATATGCAAATCAACTGAATGGCAGAACGACCTCGGCAGGGGGCAGGGCTGGTGAGTAGGTGGTGCCAGGCCAGCCAAGGCAGGTGCCAGTGGGCAGAGGGAGGGGACGGTGATGGGGGGCAGCGATGACCAGTGGTGGGGGGTGGGGGCTGGTATCATTCCCTGATTACCTGCCTGGTCACCTCCCGCAGAGAGAGACCACCAGCGACCATGGCAGGGCAATTTGGGGCTGGGCTGGCCACTCAGCGTCCCCAGATAGGCCCACCGGGGTTGCCTCCTGCAGAGGGAGGACAATGGTGGCGGTGGTACAATGGGGATGGAGCTGGCCGCTCACCGCCCACTGGTCACCTCCCGTGAAGGGAGGCCAGACTGCAGCTGGACATCCCCTGAGGGCTCCCAGACTGTGAGAGGGTGCAGGCCGGGCTGAAGGACCCTCCCCCCAGTACACAAATTTTCGTGCACCAGGCCTTTAGTATATACATAATCTGTCAACTTAAAAATCTAAGATTTCTCAGCTTTAATCTGTATATATAGCCCTAGTATATAGCTATTAATAGACACATATCTATCTACGATAATTATAAATAGCACGTAGTTTTCAAAACATAAAGTTTTAATCATCATGCAAGGACAAGCATATGAAATAGAGTTATATGATTTTTTTTCAGTTTTTTTTATTTCAAGAAAAACATTTTAAATATAGTAATGTTACATGCAATAAACCCTAATATTTCAAGTAAAGTGATCTTAAATATAATAATGTTACATGCAGTAAACATTAATAATCCAAGAAAAATGATGTTAAATATGATAATATTACAAGCAATAAACACCAATTATTCAAGAAAAATGATCTTACAAATAACAATATAACATGCAATAAAGATGAATATTTCAAGAATAAAAGGATTTTAAGTATAATAATATTACCAAGACTGTGCTAACAGTATATCACAAAAGTTGTAGGAAATATTAAAAGTCTGCAAATAACAGGATTACTTCTATTATATTCTAGAATATTATGTCCCCTCTGGCTCTATTTTTGTTCATCAGTTTATGTTGTTCATTATATTCCACAAATAAGTGAGATCATATGATCTTTATCTTTCTCTGACTGGCTTATTTCTCTTAGCATGATGCTCTGCAGGTCCATCCATGCTGTTGCAAATGGTAAGAATTCCTTCTTTTTTACTCCAACATAGAATAGCATTGTATAGATGTACCCCAGTTTTTAAATCCACTCATCTGCTGATGGGCACTTAGGCTGTTTCCAAATCGTAGCTATTGTAAATTGTGCTGCTATGAACATAGGGGTGCATATATCCTTTGTGATTGGTATTTCTGATTTCTTGGGATGTATTCATAGGAGTGGGATTCCTGGGTCAAATGAGAGTTCCATTTTTAATTTTTTGAGGAAACTCCATACTGTTTCCCACAGTGGTGGCAGAAGTCTCCATTCCCACCAGCAGTGCACGAGGGTTCCTTTTTCTCCACATCCTCACCAGCACTTGTCATTTGTTGATTTGTTGATGATAGTCATTCTGACAAGTGTGAAATGGTACTTCATTATCATTTTGATTTGCATCTCTTGGGTGATTTGTGACTTTGAGCATATTTTCATATATCTCTTGGCCTTCTTTATGTCCTTTTGAAAAGTGTCTATTTAGGTCCTTTGCCCATGTTTTTATTGGATTGTTTATCTTCCTTTTATTAAGTAGTATGAGTTCCCTATAATTTTACAGATTAAACTCTTATCAGAGATAGCATTGGCAAATATGTTGTCCCATGCTGTGGGCTTTCTTGTTGTTTTGTTGATGGTTTCTTTTGTTGTGCAGAAGCTTTTTATTTTGATGTAGTCCCATTTTTTTATTTCTCTTTAGTTTCCATAGTCCTAGGAGCTGTGTCAGTAAAGATATTGCTATGGCATATGTCTGCTATTTGCTGCCTATGGATTCTTCTAAGATTTTTGTGGTTTCCCATCTTACATTTAAGTCTTTTATCCATTTTGAGTTTATTTTTGTGTATGGTGTAAGTTGATGGTCTAGTTTTATTTTTTTGCATGTATCTGTCCAATTTTCCCAGCACCATTTATTGAATAGACTATCTTGACTCCATTGTATATTCTTGCCTCCTTTGTCAAATATTAATTGAGTCTAATGGCTTGGGTCCATCTCTGGGTTCTCTTTTTGGTTCTATTGGTCTATGTGTCTGTTCTTGTGCCAATACCAGGCAGTTTTGAGAACAGTGGCTTTGTAATACAGCTTGATATCTGGTATTTTTATCCCTCCAACTTTGTATATTCTTCCTTTGTTTATGTTTTCCTCTATCTCTTTTTTCAACATCCTGTAGTTTTATGAGCATAGGTCTTTTACCTTTTAAAAGAGGTAAAAGACCTTAGTTAAGTTTATTCCCAGGTATCTTCATTTTTTTTTTGGTGCAATGGTCAATGGAATTTTTTTTTAGTTTCTCTTTCTTTGAGTTCATTATCCTATCTAATAAAGAGAAACATGCAAATTGACCATAACCCCAACACCCTTCCCATTGGCTAATCAGCAGGATATGCAAATTAACTGCCAACCAAGATGGTGGCCAGCAGCCAGGCAGCTGAAGTGAGCAGGAGGCTTGCTTGCTCCAGTGATGGAGGAAGCCAATGTTCCCGGCCTGCCGCTGCCGGCCTCTGAGCTGCAGTCTAAGTAACTATGTTGCAATTATAGAACCTAAACAAACTCCGGAAACCTGCTTTCAGCCAGCTGGGCTTCAGCCAGCAGGATTGCAACAGTGTTTCAATTATAGAACCCAAACAAACCCAGTACCTGCTTTCAGCAGCCGAGGTCTCAGAGCTGGAGCTGAGCCTCAGAGCTAAGGCTGGCTCTCAGCTCCAGTGACAGCCATAGAAGGTAAATAAATCCCAGAATTAAAAAGAAAAAGAGGAGCTTTGAACTCCCGTGGTGCCGCAGGGGCCGTCGGGAGCGGCGGCCGCGCTGCAGAGGCCAAGATGGCGGCGGCGGCGGCGGCGGCGGCGGCTTCGCTGCGCGGGGCGGTGCTGGGCCCACGGGGCGCGGGGCTGCCCGGCGCACGGGCCCGGGGGCTGCTGTGCGGGGCGCGGCCCGGGCAGCTCCCGCTGCGGATGCCTCAGGCAGTGTCCTTGTCGTCCAAGTCTGGCCCGTCCCGGGGCCGAAAAGTGATGCTGTCCGCGCTGGGCATGCTGGCGGCAGGGGGTGCGGGGCTGGCCGTGGCTCTGCACACGGCGGTGAGTGCCAGCGACCTGGAGCTGCACCCCCCCAGCTACCCGTGGTCTCACCGCGGCCTCCTCTCCTCCCTGGACCACAGCAGCATCCGGAGGGGCTTCCAGGTGTACAAGCAGGTGTGCTCCTCCTGCCACAGCATGGACTACGTGGCTTACCGTCACCTGGTGGGCGTGTGCTACACTGAGGATGAAGCTAAAGCCCTGGCCGAAGAGGTGGAGATTCAGGACGGCCCCAATGATGATGGGGAGATGTTCATGCGACCCGGAAAGCTGTCTGACTACTTACCCAAACCGTACCCCAACCCTGAGGCTGCCAGAGCAGCCAACAATGGAGCCGTGCCCCCTGACCTCAGCTACATCGTGCGAGCTAGGCACGGTGGCGAAGACTACGTCTTCTCCCTGCTCACGGGCTACTGTGAGCCGCCCACCGGGGTGTCGCTACGAGAAGGCCTGTACTTCAACCCCTACTTCCCTGGCCAGTCCATTGGCATGGCTCCTCCCATCTACGACGAGGTCTTGGAGTTTGACGATGGCACCCCAGCTACCATGTCCCAGGTAGCCAAGGATGTGTGCACCTTCCTGCGCTGGGCATCCGAGCCAGAGCATGACCATCGGAAACGCATGGGGCTCAAGATGTTGATGATGATGGGCTTGCTGTTGCCCCTGGTCTACGCCATGAAGCGGCATAAGTGGTCAGTACTGAAGAGCCGGAAGCTGGCATATCGTCCACCCAAGTGACCCTGCCGAAGGTCTGCTTGCCATCCTGTTTGAATGGGCCTTCAAGCCAAGAAGCCACCCTGGGTCTCTTTAGACCCCAGCTGGCCCTCTTGGCCAAGCCCCTCTTCTCTGGGACAAAAGGGGAGGGGGCAGGAGACCGGGCTGGAGCTCCAGATCCTTCAGCTTCTATCATGGAAATAAATTAAGTTTCTCAATAGAAAAAAAAAAAAAAGAAAAAAAAAAAAAGAAAAAAAGGAGAGGTTGGGAGCTTCAGTTGCCCGCCAGCCTGAAAACGACCCTCAGCCCCTCTCCAAGACTGGCCAGGCACCCCAGTGGGGACCCCTACCCTGAAGGGGGTGTGACCAGCTTCAAACAGCCATCATACCCTCATTCAGGCTGGCCAGGCACCCCAGTTGGGACCCCCACCCTGAAGCAACAAGATGGAGGCTAATTTGCATAATGAAGGTGGGCGGCAGTGGGCAAGGCTGTCCGCGGTCTGGGACCCAGGTCTGTTACCCTGCCGGGTGGGTTGCAGTGCTTGAGGCTGTCCATGGTCCGGGACCGGATCTGTGATCCTGCTGGGCAGGGGGCAGAGTGAGAGGCTGTCCGTTGTCCCAGGACCTGGATCTGTGACCCTGCCAGGCGGGGGGCAGTGCTTGAGGCTGTCCACAGTCTGGGACCCAGATCTGTGACCTGGCAGGCGGAGGCCACCACAGGAGGCTGTCCGCGGTCCCGGGACCCGGATCTGTGACCCTGCCAGGCAGGGGGCAGTGCTTGAGGCTGTCCGCGGCCTGGGACCCAGATCCGTGACCTGGCAGGCGGGGGTCAGTGCTTGAGGCTGTCGATGGGACCAAGACACGGATCTGTGACCCTGCCAGGCGGGGGGCAGCTCGCACAGGGGCGGATGGGCCGGGTTTGGGCAGGGCAGGATGCCTAGCTTCCTCCCAGCCCCAGTCACTCTGGGCAAGTGAGCAGTGCAGAGAGCCTCTGGACAGGGGAGGCAGGCTGGCGGAGGGTGGCCTATACTCCCCACATGGCGGTGGTGACAGCTGTGAGCATGCCAAGCGGAGCCTGCAGGCTGAGCTGAAGTAGCGCCTGTAGACCATCAGCGCCCAGGAGTGGCTGCGCAAGATCCGCCTCCTGGCCTAGAAGGTGCAGGATCCCAGGGACAGCCACCATGGTGGGCCAGACTGACATCCTCCTGGCCGCACCATGGGGGTTTGTGGATCTGCAAAGCCAGAGGTCTCTGGTGTGCACATCCCCCCCTGGCACACGAACATCCCCCAGTCCACTGTTACCTCCCATGCCTGCAACAGTTGCAAACCAAGGCATGCACAAGTTCCCCCTTCCTCTCCACCACACTTCCATCAACCCAGCATGCCTAACACCCCCACAGGATGTGCACACATCCCCTCTGATGCGGTCACGTCCTTTGGAGAGTGTCTGGGTGTTCTGGGTGCTGAGGGTGGGCACCTGTGAGATGACAGTGACAGGGCAGAGTGGTGATGCCCTATTCCCATGGAGGCCAGTGCAGCTATGAGATCACCTCTGGGGGGTTAATGCAGATGCTGAGGCAGGAGCAGGTGCAGACAGACACACCTGGTGGGAGCGGGCGGCCCTCGCTAAGGTGCCTTCGGTCAGCATTCAAGATCAAGAACCCAGAGGTGGAGAGGAATTCCGTCCTCTCAGTGAAACAGTGGGATAGTAGGGATGACTGTAGAAGAGGAATGTGCAGTTTGGGTGCCAGCACCCATGAGCGAAAGCTGCCCTGACTGAGCCTTGCTTGCTTGGGGCCTAGCTCACTCCTGCCAGGCAGCAGGTGACAGGACGTACTTTTCTGAATTAATGAGAGAAAACTTTGATTCTCTTGCTGCCTACGAAAATGGAAAGTGAAGTGGGGAGACTTGTGGGGAGTGAGCGAGGCTCCCTGTCTGGGGGTTCCAAATCTGCTGTTGGTTTCTTTCACCGCTGACTAGACATATACAGGGTGTCCCCCCATAATGTATACACACTTTGAATACCTACTAATTCCAATGGTTTTAAGCATAAGAAAGAAACAACAATGGAGCTGTTATCTGTTAAAAGTGTGGGCACAAACAGCTAGTTGGACATTCCCTGAGGGGTCTCAGATTGGAGAGGGTGAAGGCCAGACTGAGGGGACCCTCTCTCTCCCTACCCCAGTGCACGAATTTCATGCACTGGGCTACTAGTCCTATATAATAAAAGCCTAGGTGGTGTCGCATGATGCCCTCGTGCAACGTTGTCACAAGATGGCCACCACAACATGGCCACCCTCACATCGCCACAAGATGGCCACCATAAGATGGCTGTAACAGAATGGCCACCACAAGATGGTCATCACAAGATGGTCGTCAGGGGAGGGCAGTTGTGGACAATCAGGCTGGCAGGTGAGAGCAGTTAAGGGCAACCAGGCATGCATGGGAGGGCAGTTGGGTGCAACCAGGCTTGCAAAGGAGGGCAGTTGGGGGCCATCAGGCCAGCAGGGGAGGGCAATTGGGGCAATCGGGGCGGCAGGAGAAGGCAGTTGGGGGCGAGATCAGGCCGGCAGGGGTGGGCAATTGGGAGTGACTAGCCTGCAGGGTAGGGCAGTTGGGTGCGACCAGGCCTTCAGGGGAGGGCAGTTGGGGGCAACCAGGCCAGCAGGGGCAGGCAGTTGGTGGTGAGATCAGGTCGGCAGGGAGGGCAGTGGGAGCAGGCAGTTGGGGGCGATCGGGCCGACAGGGTAGGTCAGTAGGGGCGATCAGGCTGACAGGCAGAAGTGGTTAGAGGCAATCAGGGAGGCAGGCGAGCGGTTAGGAGCCAACAGTCCTGGATTGTGAGAGGGATGTCCGATTGCCTAAACTGGCAGACGGACATCCCCCAAGGGGTCCCTGATTGGTGAGAGTGCAGGCTGGGCTGCGGGACTACCCCCCCCCCCACCCGCTGCATGAATTTTGTGCACCTGGCATCTAGTTGGTGTATAAAAAATCTATAGATTTCTGGGTGTTTATTTTGTACTCTGCTACATTCCCAAATTCATTTATTAACTCTAGTAGTTTTTTGATGGAGTCTTTGGGGTTTTCTATGGACAATATCATATCATCTGCGAATAATGACAATTTTACTCCTTTTGCAATTTGGATGCCTTTTATTTTTTCTTCTTGTCTGATTGCTATGGCTAGCATTTCCAGTACTATGTTGAACAGGAGTGGTGTGGTGAAAGTGGGCATCCCTGTCTTGTTCCTGTTCTGAGAGGAAATGGTTTTAGTTTTTGCCCATCGAGTATGAAGTTGGCTGTAGGTTTGTCATATATGGCCTTAATCATGTTGAGATATGCTATTTTTATTCCAGCTTCTCTGAGAGTTTTTATCAAAAATGCATGTTGGATTTTGTCTAATGCTTTTTCTGCATCTATTGATATGATCATGTGGTTTTTGTCTTTGAATTTGTTTATGTGAAGTATCATGTTTATTGATTTGCAAATGTTGTACCAGCTTTGCATCCCTGGAATAAATCCCACTTGATCATGGTGAATGATCTTTTTAATATATTGCTGAATGCAATTTGCTAATATTTTGTTGAGGATTTTAGCATCTATGTTCATCAGGGATATTGGCCTGCAATTCTATTTCTTCGTGGTGTCTTTATCTGGTTTTGCAATTAGGATAATGCTGACCTCAGAAAAAGAGTTTGGAAGTATTCCTTCCTCTTGAATTTTCTGAAATAGTTTGAAAATATAGGTGTTAGTTATTCTTTGAATGTTTGGAAAAACTCCCCTGTGACGCCATCCAGACCTGGGCTTTTGTTTGGTGGGAGGTTTTTTTTTATTATTATTACTGTTACTATTTAATCACTTGTTATTGGCCTATTCAGGTTTTCTTATTCTTCATGATTCAGTTTTGGGAGATTGTATTTTTCAAGGAATGTGTCTATTTGATCCATATTGTCTAGCTTTTTGGCATATAATTGTTCATAGTATTTTCTTACAATCCTTTGTATTTCTGTGGTGCCCGTGATTACTTCTCCACTTTCGTTTTTTTGTTTGTTTGTTTGTTTTTTATTCGGGTTCTCTCTCTTTGTTTCTTGATGAGTCTGGGTAATAGTTTATCAATATTGTTTATCCTTTCAAAGAACCAGCTCATGGTTTCATTGATTTTTTTGTCTTGTTTTTTAGTCTCTATGTTATTTATTTCTCCTCTAATCTTTATTATTTCCTTCTTTCTATTTACTCTGAGCTTTCATTGTTCTCTTTCTAGTTCTTTAAGTTGTAAGGTTAAATATTTTATTGCTGATTTTTCTTGTTTTTTGAGGTATGCCTGTAATGCTATGAACTTCCCTTTGAGGACTGCTTTTGCTGTGTCCCAGAGATATGGGTTGTTGTTTGTTCATTTTCATTTGTTTCCAGGAAGTTTTTGATTTCTTTCTTGATCTCCTTGGTATCCCATTCATTATTTAATAACATGCTATTTTAGCCTCCATGTATTTGAATGTTTTTGGGTGTTTTTACTGTGGTTGATTTCTAATTTCCACTGTGATCTGAGAAGATGCTTGATATGATTTCAATCTTCTTGACTTTGTAGAGCCTTGTTTTGTATCCTAATATGTGGTCTATCTTTGTGAATGATCCATGTGCACTTGAGAAGAATGTATATTCTGCTGTGTTGGTGTGAAATGTTCTATACGTGTCTATTAAATCCATCTGATCCAGTGTGTCCTTTAGAGTTTCTGTTTCCTTGTTAAGTTTTTGTATAGAAGGTCTGTCCATGGAAGTCAGAAGGGTGTTAAAGTCCGCTACTATGACTGTATTGTTGTCAGTCTCTTCGTTAAAGTCCTCTAGAAGTTTTTTTTATATATTTAGGAGCACCTATATTGGGTGCATACATGTTTACCAGGGTTATATCCTCTTGTTGGATCGATCCCTTTAGTATTATGTAGTAACTTTTTTTGTCACTTGTGATGGCCTTCATTTTAAAGTCTATTTTGTCAGATATGAGTATTGCTATTCCATCTTTTTTTCTTTTTCATTTGCATGGAAAAAAATTTTCCATCCCTTCACTTTCATCCTGTGTTTGTATTTTGTTTTGAGGTGGGTCTCTGATAGACAGCATATAGTTGGGTCATGTTTTTGTATTCATTCAGCTAATCTATACCTTTTGATTGGAGCATTTAATCCATTTACATTTAGGGTTATTGAGAGGTACTTATTTATAGCCATTTTAATTCTATATGGCTAGGTTTCTCTCTGTTTCTTCTTCTCAGCAATCCCTTAAGCAATCCCTTTAGCATTTCTTGTAATGCTGGCTTGGTGGTAATGAACTCCATTAGTCTTTTTTTTTTTTTTTTTTTAAATCTGGGAAGCTATTTGAAAATCTGTTTTGAATGATGGCCTTGCTGGATATAGTAATCTTGGTTTCATATGCTTGCTTCCCATTACCTTGAGTACTTCCTGCCATTCCCTTCTGACCTGTACTTTCTGATGAGAAATCAGATGTCATCCTTATGGGAACTCCTTTGTAGGTAGTAGTTTTCTTTTCTCTTGCTGCCTTTAAGATTCTTTCTTTTGGCATTTTAATTATGATGTGTCTGGGTGTGGGTATGTTTGGGTTCTTCTTGTTTGGGGTTCTCTGTGCCTCCCAAACTTGTGTGACTTTTTCCTTTACCTGGTTAGGGAAGTTTTGTACCATTATTTCTTCAAACACCTTCTCTATGCCTTTCTCCCTTTCTGCCTCTTCTGGAACACCTGCTATTCTAATATTGTTACATTTCACACTGTCCCACAGCTCACGTAAGCTGTCCTCCTGTTTTTTAATTGTTTTTTCTTTTTGGTTCTTTAATTGAGTGATATTTTCAACTCTGTCTTCTAATTCACTGATTTGATCCTCAGCTTCCCCTAATCTGCTGTGTGTTCTTTCTAATGTTTTCCTTATTTGTGTTATGTCATTCTTTATCTCATACTGTTCTTTTTTTCATAGTTGCTATATCATTTTTCATACTGTTGAGCATTTTTACCATCATTACTCTGAACTCTGTTTCAGATAAATTTCTTATCTCTGCTTCATTTATCTCTTCTTCTGGAGAATTATCTAGTTCTTTCATTTTGGCTTGTTTCTTTATTTCCTCATTTTGGTTGTCTGTTTGAGTTTCTGACTATGTATTAAGTAGATCCTCTACATCTCTCAATCTCTAGTGCAAGACTGTGTTAAAGGCTGTTTCTGACTAATTGGATCGGGCAAAGACTTAAAGCCTCCAGAGAATTACCCCCAGGCAATCATCCTCAGGTGTGGTGAGAGTTTTTCAACAGGGTGGGGCAGTTGCTTCTGCCTGGAGGCTAATTGTTACTTTTAATCTCTTAAGTAGTCTCAGGGCAAGGTGTTTTCCAATAGGGTGTGTCAACTGTCTTCCCCCAAGACAAGGCAGATGTCTATGTGGGAAAGATGTCCTTTGCTGCATGGTGGAATAACAGCCCAGGAAATTTGGGGGGTCTGCCTTCTGAGTTCTATCCCCCAAATTCCCAGGCCTGGGTTCTGCTCTCACAGCTCCAGTCCACTTCACCCTTCCTCTGCCAGAGCACAAGGTGAGTGGCTCCATAGGGAATTTTTGTGTGTTGGCCCTTCAAGAGGGTGCTGGAACTTTCAGGTGCCACTCCATGGCAGATAGCACCCCACTGCTTTTCACAGCTAGATGTTATATAGGTATCCTCCTCAGTTTGAGACTCTCTGCTGGGTAGGCCAGCTTTGAGATTGGATCCCAGAGTTCTCAGTAGTACTCCCCCAACCACAGCTGAGATATCTCTCTGGGACTTCAGCTGCTGTCTGTGGGTGCCCAGCCAGCCCTTTCAAGCCTCCACCCCTCCTGCAAGTCACTATGCAGTCTCCACACCTTCAGTCCTTGGGTATCAGGGTTCTCTCCTGTGAGGTTTCTGTTGATTTTTCAGGAAGCCTTTCCGTATTTCAGTTGTTATTCCAGCTTGTTCCTGGGAGCATGTCCATGCAGTATCACCTATTCTTTCACCATTTTTAATCTCTCTGCCACCATTTTAATCTCTCCTGTTTAATTCTTAAAACCTGGTGGAATTCAGTAACATTTTCTTGAAATTGCCATGTTAATTTCCTTTTAATTTGATTGAAATTTAATACTGTATAATATACACTAGGGGTCCAATGCACGAATTCATGCACCTTGAAAGGAACTGTGGGCCGTGAGGCTGTGGTGGGCACAGAGGCAGTCTTGGCCCATCCTCTGTGCACCTGCCTGGCCCCTCCCACTGCAGCCCCGGTCTCCTGTCTACTGGCAGCCCTGCTCCCACTGCTGCCACTCCAATGCACTGATGGCACCAGCCCCACTCACACCCACTGACAGTGTGGAGCGATTGGGGCTGGTGCAAGCAGTAGGTGCTAGCGGGGCAGCACCGTCAGTGGGTGCAAGTGGCGGCTGCTGCTCCGATTGCCCCTCAGGAGCACGGGGGAGGTGGAGAAGCCTTCGAGGGCAATCAGGCCTGGCAGTCGCCGCTCACATCCAGTGATGGCGCCGAGCGATTGGGAACTGTGCTGGGCACCAGCAGCAGGTGTGAACAGTGGCTCCAGCAGTGGGTGTGAGTGGTGCCATTGCCAAAAGTGGGTGCAAGAGGTGGCTGCCGGCACTGATCTCCCCTCAGGAGAAGGGGGAGGTGGAGAAGCCCTAAGGGGCGATCAAGGTTGGCAGCCACTGTTCGCACCCGCTGATGGTACTGAGTGATCAGGGCTGGCACTGGGTACCGGCAGTGGGTGCAAGTGGGGCCAGCACCGGCAACAGATGCAAACACGGGGGGGCGGGGGGGACTGCGGCGCATAGTAGCATAGAATTTTCAGTAGTCACCAAAGGCTTGCCCCGATGACAGCAACCAATGGCCTGCTCACCTGCTTTGCCATCCTGCAGCAGCTGATGCCTTCCATATTCCGGGCACACCCCCTGGTGGTCAGTGCATGTCATAGTGACCGGTTGTTTGGTTGTTCTGCCATTCAGTCTATTTGCATATTAGCCTGTTATTATATAGGATATGCTTTTTTATAATATTTAATGTTTTTATTATATGACACTTGATAGGTATTTAGTAATTCTTATAGTGAATTGTTAATGAATTCATGTACATATTTAACATATATCCTCTTTAATATTAATCTAATGCTTTAAACCTTGTCAATTATAAAATTTCCCTCATAAGTAAAGAGTCAATAAAATTGATTATTTCTCCAGTTTCATAAATTTCTGTTAATTATCTAAGGATTATTTTCACATGATACACACCTGCATCCAAGCATGTAGTTTACATAAAGCATTGACATAGACCAAGACTCTTTCAAGATTTAGTAGACTTGACTGAAGGCTAGAGGGTCAGGGGGATGGGTCACATCTTAGGGCATGTGGCTTTCCAGCATCTCATCAGTTCTCTTGTTCCTCTTCTCCTCTTATCGCTGATTTTGACTGCCGTGCTCCAAATTTTACTCCTTTAGTTATTTAATCTCCCAGCTGCTATTCTTTTTTTTTTTTAATCCTCACCTGAGGATATGTGATTTTAGAGAGAGAAAGAGAAAGAGAGGGAGAGAAAAACCAATGAGAGAGAGAAATATTGATTGGTTTCCTCCTGTATGCACCCCAAGTGAGTTTGAACTCAAAACCTGGGTATGTACCCTGACCAGGAATTGAACCTGTGACCCTTCAGTGCATGGGACAATGACCAAATCAACTGGACCACACTGGCCAGGGCCCCAGCTTCTATTCTTGTATTTCCATGCTCAAAACCATTGAGGCACACTTTAGATTTTGATTTTCAACATTTCTTTTCCCATCCATCTTTGGGAGGCAGCTGAGATTTAAATTCAAGATTTTTTTCTATTAAATATTTGTTCTTGTCAGTTATTGACATTGAATTATCATTTCTTAAATGAACAAAATATATAGGTTCTAATTTATCCATGTATTTTAAACAAATCAAGGTATAAGTGTTTCTGGTTAATATTTCATTATTAATAGGAATCAGGAAAAATAAACCAAAATTATTCATTTCATGTTGTATATTTTATAGACTAAGTTTCACTTTTTTATTGTAAGAGAAAGGTCACGCCTGGTCTTCACAGCATTGGCGTGTTGTGAGAATAGGTTTTTTTATGAAGAATAGTTGGTGCATAGCTTTCTCTTGGAGAAGTTTTGTGAGCTTTTTTTTAAAATTGTGAGGTACCACTATAATGCACAATACTTTAGAAGTAATTTTAGAAGAACAGCAGGTTTTGTGAGTTTATTTGGAAAATGTTGACACGTCGTAAATTAGATTTCCCTAAGAAGAAATGTGACATGTTTTGGATTTGTAACATACTTTTCTCAAAGGGACTATTTTCTGGTAGGTGGTTAGAGTGCTATGGTAGTTATCTACTCTTTCGTTTTCTAAAATAGTTAAAGAACCAGAAAAATGTTTCATATTGCCAGGGTTAGCACAACCCATTTTAAAAGCTGTAAAAATTATAAACATACTTTATTTTTTAAAATTTAATTTTATTGTTTAAGGTATTACAAATAGTAGTACATATGTCTCCTTTTTTTTCCTCACTGACCTCCCCCTCCCCCCGCCTCTTGTACCCCCCGGCACTTGCCCTCAGGACTTAACTTTAGGAAAACTGACCTATTTACAAATATTTTAGCCCATCATCATTCATTTTTTTCCCAGCAGATATTTATTTGACACCTTAATACACCATGGACTATTATGAAATACTTGATTTTATATATTATAGTTTCTGAAATACTATATGGTAGTCTCACCTTTTTGGACATAGGAAAGGGACTTTTAAAAATCCTTTTTATACTTTTATTCACATTTTGAGTTACTTTTGTTACTCTTTTTAAGAAATATCACTGAAAATCAGCAGTGCTTATTTAAGAAAAAGTGTTGGGAAGCAATTTCTCTATTTTACTTTTAGTTTTATGGACTAACTACATGTGTGTTAAATGAACTTGAATGATTCTGTGTCAAGCTAAGTTCAGAACCATAATTCTGTGGTGATTAAAACAAATAGTTACCTGGATTTTTTTTTTCTTTAGAAAGATAATTGCTCCTCTTGTAACTCGCCATGGAAAGCTGTGGTCCAACTTCTGGGGAGCCCTGAGTCCTGATGGCTACTTTGCTCGATATGAAGATTATGTGGATATTGTTCAAGGGAATAGAGTGTAAGTTAGTTAATTTAATCTTTTAATGTAAAATACCATGACCTAGAGATGAGGACTTGTTAATATTACTTGAATTTTATTTATTTATTACTATTTATCTTTTTTCTTTATATTTAATGGAAATTTGAGAACCTGGGGATGACTTGGGTCCTGAAATATTAGTGTAAACAACTGTTTTACAAAAAAATGTTTTTAAAATTCTAAATCTTCAAAGGAACAAACTCACAGTTGTGGGAAATTCTAATATACAATATATGGTTACCATGGATAGCAATCTTATGACTGATTATTAGAAGAGTAATATTCTTTAGTTAAAAGATTGGAAATCAAATTTAGTTTAACTAATTTATCTAGTTGCCAGGATGAAGGTTGTTTTGACCGCTTTTAAAAATTTATAAATGAACAAACAACACTCAGAATCAAAATCTTCCAACATTTCCTATTGCAGGTGTTTTCTGTGTAAAATATTCTACTTTAAAGATCAATTTCTTCACTAATATCTGAATTCAATTTCTAGACTTTGAAAAGAATATACTTGTTATAAAGTGTGTATATGATTGATATTTTTTTCTGAGACAATAGTTGATATCTTTAAAACTAACAGTCACAATTGAAATAGGTTTTTTTGCTAAAGTAATATTACAGGAGAGTGTCATTCTTTTTCATACAATGAACCAAAGTGACTGAATCATAAATACTTTGCCTAGTTTCTCAAGTACATCAGACCAATTGAAAAGGGCAAACATTTTTTTTTCATAACTAAAATATGTGTCCTTAAATTTAGAAAGAAAATCACATAAATATTTCTTGTTCAACAGTTGAGTATTAAAAAGATGTTGTGTTTGTGAAAATAGTAATAGCAAATTTGAGTGATATAAATATGATGAAGGCTTTGTTAGTTGAAATTAAGAAGCAGATAGCTGAGAAACCACTAAGATTATATTCTGTTATTTCAAAGTACTTATTGTCTCTGGCATTATTTGTATAGACCATATGCCTGATAGTGCCTGTGGGTATAGTAGAAATAAGAGTTCACAGAAGTAGAATAGAAAATTCATGTGGTTTTTTTTTTTAATATATTTTATTGATTTTTTTACAGAGAGGAAGGGAGAGGGATAGAGAGTCAGAAACATCGATGAGAGAGAAACATCGATCAGCTGCCTCCTGCACATCTCCCACTGGGGATGTGCCTGTAACCCAGGTACATGCCCTTGACCGGAATCGAACCTGGGACCTTTCAGTCCGCAGGCCGACGCTCTATCCAGTGAGCCAAATCAGTTTCGGCAGAAAATTCATGTTTTATTTAAGTTGCTATATAAATGTGATTTTCTGTCTAATCTCCTGTCATTGTCTAAAATGTGAGAATAAAAAGAAGGTAGACCCTTGTCTGAGCAGTGGTTAAAGCATCAGCCCATGGACCAAAGGGTCACGGGTTTGATTCTGGGTCAAGGGCACATACCTGGGTTGCAGGTTCATTTCCCTGCCCTAGTCAGGGATTGTTCGGGAGGCAACCAATCAATGTATCTCTTACATCAATCTTTCTTTCTTTCTTTCTTTCTTTCTTCCTTTCTTTCTTTCTTTCTTTCTTTCTTTCTTTCTTTCTTTCTTTCTTTCTTTCTTTCTTTCTTTCTTTCTTTCTTTCTTTCTTTCTTTCTTTCTTTCTTTCCTTCCTTCCTTCCTTCCTTCCTTCCTTCCTTCCTTCCTTCCTTCCTTCCTTCTCTCTCTCTCTCTCTCTCTCTCTCTCTCTCTCTCTCTCTCTCTCTCTTTCTCTCTCTCTCTCCTCCCCTCCCTCCCTTCCACTTTCTCTAAAAAAGAAAAATCAATGGAAAAATATCCTCAGGTGAGGATTAACAAAAAACAAACAAAAAACAAACAAAAAAAGGTAGAGATTTTTAATCTAGTTAATACACATGTACATTCCTTCATGTACAAAAACTGCATGAAGGAATGACATCTTATGACAAATTTATGTGTGTGTTTTCTTTTTCTTTCTTTTTTTTTATGACCATTTCTCTTAAAGGCACATCTAGTGAAACAAAATGATATCATATTTTTTTAATATGTACATTTTTTTGGTCAAGATCTTCCCTTTCTGTTCTCTAAAAGCAACAGGCATGTATATCCCTTCAGGCAGATCCTTTCTTATATTGTTCTTATGAAGTGAGTCATATTGGGAGTGAGGAGATAGGTCTGTGGGAAGAATGAAGGTCCAAATAATGTACCTCCCATCTCCTTCTGATTATATTTCTTCATATCTTTCCTTTTTAACAAAATTTGAGGTGGCTTAATGAATTTCAAGAGGATATATTTAAGGAGGATTTTAGGCTATATTGAGTAGTATGCTGGTAAATGTTAACAGCTGGTTCTTGGGGTTGGAGGATGTCCTGGTTTATAATGTTTGCCAATTTCTAAGGTGTAAATATTTCTACCGTGGCTGATTTCAAGCTTCTAATGTGAAGTCACTGAGCATAGACTTAGTGAAGTTACAAGTTATCACTGGGGAGCCAGTGTAAACCAGCTCTAGAAAACAAGTTGTATGGCATTATTTTTTTTCTATCAAACTGCTTAACCTTAAAGGGAAACACCTTCTGTACAACAGAATATTATATTCTAACTGTAACAACTGAGGGGTGACAGTCAAAATGCCAAACATATATCAGCCTTAAAATAAAGTTTCTCTAGGGAAGATAGTGATTTATCTCATAACAATGTAATTTATACCAAACTAGAGGCCTGGTGCATGAAATTCATTCAGGGGCAGGGATGGTTGTCCCTCAGCCTGGCCTGCACCCTCTACAATCTGGGACAACTCGGGGGATGTCCAACTGCTGGTTTAGGCCCGGTCCCTGCAGGGATCGGGCCTAAACCGGCAGTTGGACATCCCTCTCACAATCCGGGACTGCTGGATCCTAACTGCTTGTTTGCCTGCCAGACTGATCTCCCCCTAACCACTCCCCTGCCAGCCTGATTGATGCCTAACTGCTCCCCTGCTGGCCTGTTAGCCCCCAACTACCCTCCCCTGACAGCCCCATCACCTCCAACTACCCTCCCCTGCTGTTCTGATCACCCACAACTGCCCTCCCCTGCTGGTCTGATCACCCACAACTGCCCTCCCCTGCCAGCCTGATCACCCATAACTGCCCTCCCCTTCCGTGACCCGCCTTCTTTCTGTGAGGCAGCAGAGATGCTGGGACCGGCCTCCTCTGCACCGCGCAGACCCTCAGGACTGCCCAGGCCTCACTGTGCAGAGCAGCCACCAGGCCCCACCTCCACTGTGTGTGCAGCCATCTTGTGGCAGCCATCTTGTGATGATGTCTTGCAAGGGTGTCGCATGAGGGCGTTATGCCACCTAGGCTTTTATTATATAGGACTAGAGGCCCGGTGCACAGAAATTTGTGCACTCGGGGGGGAAGGGGGGGTCCCTCAGCCTGGCTTGTGCCCTCTCGCAGTCTGGGACCCCTCAGGAGATAACGACCTGCTGGCTTAGGCCTGCTCCCGGGTGGCAGAGGGCAGGCCCAATCCCTAGGTGCAGCCCCTGGTCGGGCTCAGAGCAGGGCCTATTGGGGAGTTGGGGTGCCACCCCCTGTCATGCACAGAGCAGGGCGGACTGGGAGGTTGCAATGCCACCCTCAGTCACGCTCAGGGTAGGGCCGATTGGGGGTTGGGGCACCACCCCCTGTCACACTCAAGGCAGGGTTGATGGGGAGGTTGCGGCACCACCCCCTGTCACGCACAGAGCAGGGCCAATCAGGGGGTTGGGGCGCTGCCCCCTGTCACGCACAGAGCAGGGCCCATCAGGGGGGTTGGGGCTCCTTACCCTGTCATGCACAGAGCAGGGTCGATCAGGGGGTTGGGGATCTCCCCCCTGTCATGCACAGAGCAGGGTCCATCAGGGGGTTGAGGAGCTCCCCCTCTCACTCACAAAGTAGGGCCGATAGGGGAGTTGGGGCACCGCCCCCTGTCACACACAGAGCAGGGCGGATCAGGGGGTTGGGGCACCGCCACTGTCACACTCAGGGCAGGGCCGATGGGGAGGTTATGGTTCTACCCCATAACACACAGAGCAGGGCCCGTGGGGGGAGCAGGGGTTGGGGCGCCGCCCTCTATCACCCACAGAGCAGGATCGATCAGGGGGTTGGGGCGCTGCCACTCTCACACTCAGGGCAGGGCCGATGGGGAGGTTATGGCTCTACCCTGTCACACACAGAGCAGGGCCCGTGGGGGGGGGGGGGGGGCTGGGGCGCCGCACCCTGTCACACACAGAGCCGCAGTGCGATCAGGAGGTTGGGGCACCGCACCCTGTCACACACAGAGCCGCAGGGTGATCAGGGGGTTCGGGAGCTCCCCCCGTCACGCACAGAGCAGGGCTGATCAGAAGGTTGGGGCGCCTTCCCCTGTCACGAACAGAGCAGGACGGATAGGAAGGTTGTGGCCCCGCCCCCTGTCACACACAGAGCCGCAGAGTGATCAGGGGGTTTGGGCACTGCCCCGTCACGCTGATCCTGGTGCTGGGAGGCCTCGCGGCTCCGCTGATCCTGGTGCACGGGTGGGGCTGGCTGGTTTGCCCTGAAGGGTGTCCTGGACCAGAGTGGGGGTCCCCACTGGGGTGCCTGGCCAGCCTGGATGAGGGGATGATGGCTGTTTGCAGCTGGTCACACACCCTTCAGGGTGGGGGTCCCCACTGGGGTGCCTGGCCAGTCTGGGTGAGGGGCTGAGGGCTGTTTTCAGGCTCGCAGGTGACTGAAGCTCCCAACTGCTCCTTTTTTCTTTTCTTTTTATTCTGGGCCAGCTTTAGCTCTGGCCCAGCTATGAGGCCTCTGCTGGGTTCTATAATCGAGACACTGTATCAACTCCAGCTCTGAGATCCCGGCTCACGGAAAGCTGGTTTCTGGGGTTTTGTTTATCTTCTATATTTGTTACAATGTTTCAGACTGCAGGCTCAGAGGCCGGCAAGGCAGGCGGGGAACGTTGGTTTCCTCCATCACAGAAATAAGCAAGCCTCATGTTAGTTTCAAGCTGCCTGGCTGCCAGCCGCTATCTTGGCCTGCAGTTAATTTGCATATCTCGCTGATTAGCCAATGGGAAGGGTAGCGGTCGTACGCCAATTACCATGTTTCTCTTTTATTAGATAGGATAATCTCATATATAGGATGTCCCGAAAGAATGCAAACATACTTTGCATAATTATAAAGGCAGAGTTTGTACTTCAATTGCGTTTTCAAACTTCCAATAGCATTTTAGGATGAATTTCCTTTGTTTAAAGTTTAGTCTGGATGAAAAGAAAGAAACGTCGATTGAACTATCAGCTGTTAAAGTGTGTGTACATGTTTTGGGGACACACTGTATAAATATCATGTATGAATGTGTGTGTGTGTGCGTGTGTGTGTCAAATGGCATTAAGTATATTTGTATTTGCATGTAATTTGATTCAATAATTTTTTAAAATATATTTTATTGATTTTTTACAGAGAGAAAAGGGGAGGGATAGAGAGTTAGAAACATCGATGAGAGAGAAACATCGATCAGCTGCCTCCTGCACACTCCCTACTGGGGATGTGCCCACAACCAAGGTACATGCCTTTGACCAGAATCAAACCTGGGACCCTTGAATCCGCAGGTTGACGCTCTATCCACTGAGCCAAACCAGTTAGGGCTTAATTCAATAATTTATATATATAACTTAAACATATAAGGCATTTATCTTTAAAACAAAAATAAAACTAAGTGCCGTAGCCGGTTTGGCTCAGTGGATAGAGCGTCGGCCTTCAGACTCAAGGGTCCCAGGTTCGATTCCGGTCAAGGGCATGTACCTTGGTTGCGGGCACATCCCCATTAGCGTGTGTGCAGGAGGCGGCTGATCGATGTTTCTCTTTCATAGATGTTTCTGGCTTTCTATCCCTCTTCCTTCCTCTCTGTATAAAAATCAATATAAATATATCTTAAAAAATATATAAAAAAATAAAACTAAGTATTTTATATTTGTGGTATTTTGGAATGTCTTCTCTTTACTTTCAGAGGAATATGGAATGTCCCATACATGGCTAATGTATACTTAATTAAAGGGAAGACACTTCGATCAGAGATGAATGAAAGGAACTATTTTGTTCGTGATAGACTGGATCCTGACATGGCTCTTTGCCGAAATGCTAGAGAAATGGTAGGGTATATGATGATGGCTTGTTCAATGTTCTTAGAAGATGGCTTGCTTTCTCAATTGATGTGCTATTTTCTTTTGATGTCCTTTTTCTTTCTAGTTTGTAAATACTAGCCAATTTTTTTGATTCTGTGTTGGGAAATTGAGAACAATTATGGAGAATAATTTTTGAATATTTACCTATTAAATACTTGAAAAATTAGGCTACTGCTTAAGCTAACTCATCAGCAACAGTGGGATTCAATAATAAATATGAATTTGTTACAAATCAGCATAGCATTTTTAAGAATTAATATATACTTTCATTTGTAATTCTGTATTGAAAACTTGATCTCAATAAAATTAATTAGGTAAAGCCTAGATGAAATGATCATTTACACATTTAAGAACACACTTTTGCTCTGAAAATCAGTGTCCATACTTTATTATCAATATCTCTGCATGTCTTACCACTAAACTGGGAGATGGATTGAGATATGTAGTATATTTAATTTATGTGAAAAATTAATGATAAATTGCTATTCTACAAATCTACTTTCATTATATAACTTAAATGACTATAGAAAATAATTTGTTTTTCAAAATCTTTTTAAACATATTTATATGGTTTTCTGTTTTAGAAACGATTTGATTATTGTATTCAAATTTATGTAAGCAAATGTAATTTTGTGAACAATCAAAAAAGTTGGCAAGTAGTTTTTATAGTTTAATAAGGCATGTGTTGTGTGAATATGTTTGTTTTTCCTACAAACCTGTGTGCATTGTTATTAAATATCCTCAGTATCTATAATTGTAATTTGTGCTCATGTTTGGCTAATTTCACTCAACAGCGCATCCCAGAATGGCCTCTCTTACACATTTTTCTCTTTGTCTTAATTTTATGTCTAATGGAAATTGTACTCCTGAATGAGCTTGGATTTATGTTTCACAAGGGGAAAAGAGGGGTTAGAGTTGTTTCTTTGTGTGCTCTAAGCTTTGCTTGTTCTGCATGTTTTCTAAGAGGGGCATTTCAGAATGTCAGCTTTTCATGAAGGGTTGCTATTTTACTACCTGAGACTACATGAGAGAGTGGGTTTGCAGGTCAACTTATCCCATGCTTCTCTTCATTTTAGACTTTACAAAGGGAAAAAGACTCCCCTACTCCGGAAACATTCCAAATGCTCATCCCCCCAAAGGTGTTATTTTTATTTATTTTTATTTGTTTTTGTTTATTGAATATGGTATATTGTCTAGCAATAAGTTACTTAAAGAGTGTTCTTTCCATTTAGCTTGGTAAATTGTTGGTATTCACTGTTTCTGAATCTACGTATGTGCTTATAAACTTTGTGTATTGGGGGTGGGCATTGAAGGATGTTCAACTCTCAATTCTTTGGGCTGATTTATATTTTATGACTGATGTATTATAATAGATGAGAAAATGAAGCATAAATCCCTTCCATTAGTTTTTTGTTTTTTTAAGGGAGAGAAGGTAGGAGTAAGTATAAAGTACATCTTGATAAAAATTAGAATTGGATACTCTTCATGAGTTTTTTATTATTATTAACTAGAGGCCCAGTGCACGAATTTGTGCATGGGTGGGGTCCTTCTGGGTGGCCTGCAGGGATCAGTCCAATGCCACCTGCAGCTCCTACCTGCCCCTCCTGCTCATCCTGGACCCACTGTGCCTGCTGCAGCTTGCGCCCAATCAGTCCCGATTGGGAGAGACAGCAGCGCTTGCCAGCCATGAACCCTGCGTCTGGCACCCTCCCAAGGGGAGTAGCCTGTGGGATGGGGCTGAAACCGGCTCCCCGAAATAGCTCCGAGCAGTCCAGGATTGCAAGAGTGCGCAGGCCAGGCTAAGGGACCCCACTGGTGCACAATCAAGGCCAGGGAGGGACTGTGGGAGTGCCCCAGGGTATGTCCGGCCCATCTTGCTCAGTGCCTATTGGCCAGACCCCAGCAGCAAGCTAACCTACCAGTCAGAGCATCTGCCCCCTGGTGGTCAGTGCACGTCATAATGACTGGTTGACTGGTCTACTCTCTGCCCCTGGTGGTCAGTGCATGTCATAGCGAGCTGTTGAACAGCCTTAGCATATCGTTAGCATAGTACACTTTGATTGGTTGTTCTGATGTTCTGCTGTTCGGTCTATTTGAATATTACCTTTTTATTATATAGGATAACTAACTCTTTTACCATTAAAACAGGTATTAAAAGAAACAATCTTACTTTAGTGGTGTTGCCACATTTATTTGGTTTGGCACAAAGATATGAGACTGATTTTTAGCCGCCTTTTAATGTACGAGTAGTTTCTGTGTTCAGTTTTTAAACATTAGGAAAATAAAAAAATAAAATAGACTGATGAAAGAATATTGACATTTGAATTCTTGTTTAAAAATGTGATATCTTCTTTGAAAGGATAAGAAGCCAAAAGAGATACAGTTAATTGCACATTGTCTCAAAAATACTTCTGATTTTAAACAGGAATTTTTCCCTGATGTCTGTATCTAGGATCAATGAGAAAAGGACCATTCTGCCTCTTCTTTTTTTTCAGTTGGGTGGCAGTGCAAGCAATTTGTTTTGTGTGGTGTCTGAATTCATAATGAATAAAAAATAATTTAATTTTTAATCATGTACATTTTATATGAAAAATAAAAATGCATGTTCATAAATGAAAATATAAAAGTTAAAATTGATATCTCATATTTTCCTATGGTTAAATATATTTTCTTGTACTTTATTCTATGATTGTTAATATTATTATTTTTTGACATATAGGGTGTATTTATGTACATTTCTAATAGACATGAATTTGGAAGACTATTATCAACTGCAAATTACAATACTTCCCATTATAACAATGACCTCTGGCAGATTTTTGAAAATCCTGTGGTATGTATTTCACACTCAACTTTATTTATTACTTGTTTTCCTGTAATTCTAAATGGGTTAAAATAAATTGGGTTAATAATATGAAAATGTGGTAAGAGCCTTTAATATATTTTTAAATCATATCAATTTTAAAAAGATGTAATTAATTATATTTTATGTTCTATAGAGTAGATCTAAACCTGCCTAAGAACTTTTTTTATAAAAATATATATTAGGTTTGGGAAAGGAAATTTATTTCTCCAAGTATTTCTATTATATATTGAAAAGCACATCAAATTTTTAACCACAACTTGAGAAAAAAAATGGTTACAAGTAGCTCACATCTGATAATATTACATTTTGATTTTTAGGAAGAAAAATCAAGCATTAGTTTGAGAAAATAAACTTCATTTTATAATTTTTATTTTTTAACATTTTGTATAAATTTTTTAAAATTCTTTATTGTTGAAAGTATTGTATACATGTGTCTCCTTTATCTCCCATTAACCTCTCCCCATGTGCTCCCTCCTACAAGCACAGGTCCTCATCCCCTTACTGTCTGTGTCCATTGGTTATGCTTATATGCATACATACAAATCCTTTGATTGATCTATCACTCCCACTCCTATGCTCTCACCTTCCTGCTGCAGTTTGATGGATTGTTCAATGCTTCTATGTCTCTGGATCTCTTTTTGTTCATCAGTTTAGGTTGTTCATTATATTCCACAAATGAGTGAGATCATGTGATATTTACCTTTGTCTAACTGGTTTATTTCACTTAGCATAATGCTCTCTAGGTCCATCCATGCTGTTGCAAATGGTAAGAATTCCTTCTTTTTTACCACAGCATAGTATTCCATTGTGTAGATGTACCACATTTTTTAATTCATTCATCTGCTGATCGGCACTTAGGCTGATTCCAAATCGTAGCTATTGTAAACTGTGCTGCTATGAACATAGGGATGCATATATTCTTTCTGATTGGTATTTCTGATTTTTTGGTGTATATTCCTGGAAGTGGAATTGCTGGGTCAAATGGGAGTTCCATTTTTAATTTCTTGAGGAAATTCTATACTGTTTTCCACAATGGCTGCACCAGTCTGCATGCCCACCAGCAGTGTACTAGGGTTCATTTTTCTCCACATCCTCACCATCACTTGTCATGTCTTTTTTTTTTTAATTCTTTATAGTTTAAAGTATTACAAATGTCTCCTTTTCCCCCCATTGACCTTTCCCCAGCTATTCCCAACACCCATCACATACCATCAAGCCCCTACTGTCTGTGTCCATGGGTTATACTTATATGCATGCATACAAGTCCTTTGGTTGCTCTCTTATCGCCCCTATCCCCTGCCTTTTCTCTGAGGTTGGACAGTTTGTTTCATGCTTCTATGTCTCTGGATCTATTTTTGTTCATCAGTTTATGTTGTTCATTATATTCCACAAATGAGTAAGATCATATGATATTTATCATTCTCTGACTGGCTTATTTCACTTAGCATAATACTTTCCAGGTCCATCCATGCAGTTGCATTCCCACCAGCAGTGCACAAGGGCTCCTTTTTCTCCGCATCCTCACCAGCACTTGTCGTTTGTTAATTTGTTGATGATAGCCAATAAAGAGTGTACCTCATTGTTATTTTGATTTTCATATCTCGGATGATTAGTGACTTTAAGCATGTTTTCATATGTCTCTTGGACTACTGTATGTCTTCTTTTGAAAAGTGTCTATTTAGGTCCTTCACCCATTTTTTGATTGGATTGTTTATCTTCCTTTTGTTAAGAAGTAGGAGTTCCCTGTAAATTCTGGAGATTAAACCCTTATCAGAGATAACACTGACAAATATGTTCTCCCATGCAGTGGGCTTTCTTGTTGTTTGTTGATGATTTCTTTTGCTGTGCAGAAGCTTTTTATTTTGATGTAGTCCATTTGTTTATTTTCTCCTTAGTTTCCATTGTTCTAGGAGTTGTATCGGTAAAGATATTGCTATGAGAGATGTCTGCTATTTTGCTGCCTATGGATTCTTCTAAGAATTTTATGGTTTCCCATCTTAGGTTGAAGTCCTTTATCCATTTTGTGTTTATTTTTGTGAATGGTATAAGTTGGTGGTCTAGTTTCATTTTTTTTGCATGTATCTGCCCAATTTTCCCAACACAATTTATTGAAGAGACTTTGACTCCATTGTATGCTCTTGCCTACTTCATCAAATATTAATTGAGCATAATGGCTTGGGTCAATTCCTGGATTCTCTGTTCTGTTCCATTGGTCTATATGTCTGTTTTTGTGCCAGTACCAGGCAGTTTTGAGAACAGTGACTTTATAATATAACTTGATATCTGGTATTGTGATCCCTCCAACTTTATTCTTCTTTCTTAGGATGGCTGAGGCTATTCGGGGTCTTTTTTTATTCTTTATACATTTTTGGAGAGTTTGTTCTAGGTCTGTGAAATTTGCTGTTGGTATTTTAATGGGGATTACATTGAATCTATAGATTGCTTTGGGTAGTATGGACATTTTAATGATGATTCTACCAATCCATGAACACAGTATATTCTTCCACTTGTTAATATCTTCCTCTATCTCTTTTTTCAACATCCTGTAGTTTTCTGAGTACAGGTCTTTTTCTTCCTTAGATAGGTTTATTCCCTGGTATCTTAATTTTTTTGTTGCAATTTTTTTGGTCAGTGGAATTTTGTTTTTAGTTTCTCTTTCTGTGAGTTCATTATTTGTCTATGAAAATGCCATAGATTTCTGTGAGTTAATTTTGTATGCTGCTATATTGCCAAATTCAGTTATTAAATCTGGTAGTTTTTTTTGATGGAGTATTTATGGTTTTCTATGTACAATATCATGTGACCTGTGAACAATGACAGTTTTATTTCTTCTTTTTCCAAGTTAGTTACCATTTATTTCTTCTTATTATCTGATCACTATGGCTAGCACTTCCAATACTATGTCGAACAGGATTGGTAAAAGTGGACATCCTTGTCTTGTTCCTGTTCTTAGGGGAAATGGTTTTAGTTTTTGCCCATTGAGCATGATGTTGGCTGTAGGTTTGTGATATAAGGCTTTTATTATGTTTAGGTATGATCCCTCTATTCCTACTTTGCTGAGAGTTTTTATCACAAAAGAGTGTTGGATTTTCTCAAATGCTTTTTCTGCCAAAATTGATATGATTATGTGGCTTTTGTCTTTCAGTTTGTTTATGTGATGTATCACATTTATTGATTTGCAGACATTGTACCAGCCTTGCATCCCTGGGATAAATCCCACTTAGTCCTGGTGTATGATCTTTTTAATGTTTTGCTAGAATATTGTTGAGGATTTTAGCATCTGTGTTCATCAGGGATATTGGCCTGTAATTCTCTTTCTTTTTAGTGTCTCTATCTGGTTTTGTAATTAAGGTAATACTAGCTTCATAGAAAGAGCTTGGAATTGTGCCTTTTTCTTGAATTTTTTGGAATAGTTTAAGGAGGATTGGTATTAATTCTTATTTGAAAGTTTGGTAAAACCGCCCCCGTGAAGTTGCCTGGACCAGGGCTTTTGTTTGCTGGAAGTTTTTTTATTACTGCCTCAATTTCATCATTTGTTATCATCTTATTCAGGTTTTCTTGTTCTTCCTGATTGAGTTTTGGAGGATTATATTTTTCTAGGAATTTGTCCATTTCGTCCAGTTTGTTGGAAAAAAGTTGTTCGCAGTATTTTTTAGAATCCTTTCTTGGATCAGATGTAACTTCAGCTTTTTCATTTCTGATTTTGTTTATTTGGGTCCTCTCTCTTTGTTTCTTGGTAAACCTGGCTAGAGATTGACCAATCTTGTTTATCCTTTCAAAGCACTGGCTCTTGTTTCTATTGATCTTTTAATATTGTTATTTTGGTCTCTATGTCATTTATTGCCGCTCTGATCTTTATTATTTCCTTCCTTCTACTTACTCTGGGCTTTTCTTGTTGCTCTCTTTCTAGTTATTTAAATTGTAGAATTAGATAACTTACTGCCAGTTTTTCTTGTTGTTTTTTTGTTTGTTTGTGGTTTTTGTTTGTTTGTGTTTTTTGTTTGTTTGTTTGTTTGTTTAGTGAGTGCTATGAACTTCCCTTTCAGGACTGCTTTCACTGTGTCCCATTGATTTTGGATTGTTGTGTTTTCATTTTCATTTGTTTTTTGAAGGTTTTTCATTTCTTCTTTGATCTCTTTGGTAACCCATTCATTGTTTAATAGCATGCTATTTAGCCTCCATGTGTTTGATTGTTTTTATTGTAGTTCATACCTAATTTTATGCCATTCTAATATGAGACGATACTTGATGTGATTTCAATCTTCTTGAATTTGTAGAGACTTAGCCTGTGTCCTAATATGTGGTCTTCTTTGAAAATGTTCCATGTGCACTTGAGAAGGATGTATATTCCATAGCTTTGGGGTGAAATGTTCTGAAGTTGTCACCTAATTCCATCTGATCTACTGAGGCATTTAGGGTTGCTGTTTCTTTGCTGATATTTTGTCTAGAGTATTTGTCCAGTGATGTCAATGGGGTATTAAAATCCCCTACTATGATTGTATCGCTGTAGATCTCTGCCTTGATATCTTGCAGAAGTTTTTTTTTTTTTTTTAATGTATTTGGGTACTCCTGTGTTGTGCGCATATATATTTACCAGAGTTATATCCTCTTGTTGTATTGATCCCTTTAGTATTATGAAGTGGCTTTTGTCAGATACAAATATTGCTACCCCAGCTTCTTTTTTCATTTCCATTTGCCTGAAAAAAAAAAAAATTCCATCCTTTCACTTTCAGTCTGTGTGAGTCCTTTGTTCAGGGGTGGATCTTTTGTAGACAGCAAATATATGTTTTCTTATCCATTCAGCTGTATCTTTTGATTGGAGCATTTAACCCATTTACATTTAAGGTTATTATCGATAGGTACTGTTTGTTGCCATTTTTATTCCTTATGCCTGTGTTCCTTCTTCCCTTTCTATTTCTTCTTTTTATAGCAGTCCCTTTAGCATCTTCTGCATTGCTGGTTTGGTGGTAATAAACTCCTTTAGCCTTTTTTTGTCTGTGAAGGTCCTGATTTCATCTTTAATTTTGAATGACAGGCTTGCTGGATTGAGTATTCTCGGATTTAGTCCCTTGCTTTTCATCACTTTGTATATTTCATTCCATTCCCTTCTGGCATGATGTGTTTCTATTGAGAAATAAGTTTATAGTCTAAAGCACCCGTGGGCAAACTACGGCCCGCGGGCCGGATCCGGCCCATTTGAAATGAATAAAACTAAAAAAAAAAAAAAGACCGTACCCTTTTATGTAATGATGTTTACTTTGAATTTATATTAGTTCACACAAACACTCCATCCATGCTTTTGTTCCGGCCCTCCGGTCCAGTTTAAGAACCTATTGTAGCCCTCGAGTCAAAAAGTTTGCCCACCCCTGGACTAAAGGGAGATCCCATGTAGGTAACTTTCTGTTTCTCTCTGGCATCCTTTAAGATTCTTACTTTGTCATTGATGTTTGCCAATTTAATTATGATGTGTTTTGATGTCAATCTCTTTGGGTTCATCTTGTTTGGGACTCTGTGTGCTTTTTTGGACTTGTATGACATTTTTCTTCCCCAAATCAGGGAAGTTTTCTGTCATTATTTCTTCAAACAGATTTTCTATTTCTTTCTCAGCTTCCTTTCCTTCTGGTACCCCTATTATGCAGATGTTGTTTCATTTCATGTTGTACGAAAGCTCCCTTAGAACTTTCCTCCTGCTTTTTAATTTTTTTCCCAATTGCTGCTCTACTTGGGTGTTTTTTCTACCTTGTCTTCTAACAGCTTCTTCTAGTCTCCTGTTGAAACCTTCCATTGTGTTCCATTGCAGCTATGTCATTCTTCATTTCCTTTTGATTCTTACAAATGTTGGTGAATTTCTGACCCAGCCATTTGAACATCCTTACAACCATTACTCTGAATTCTTCCTCTGACAAATTGCTTCCAACCATTTAATTTATTTCCTTTTCTGGTGATTTCTCCTTTTCTTTCATCTCCACATTTTTTGTTGTTCTTTTGTATTTGTTTCTATGTATTGGATCAAACTGGTATGCCACCCAGATTTTTTCATCTGCTGTTATGTAGTAGATGTTTTGTGGGACCCAGTGATACAGTCTCTCAGGTCTTCTGGACTGGATGTTCCAGGGAGTCCACCTGCCTGAGATATTTGGGCTCTCCTGATGTAGTTGGGTCTTGAATGTTATTGTCCCATTTTTGGGTGGAGTCTCCTTTCAGGGTGTCTGATTATGCTGTTCACTCTCTACCACATCATGTCAGCCATTGTGAAAGTGCTGACCGAACAGCACAAAATACAATACGACACAACACAAAAGGAACAGAACACGAAGATACACAAGACAATTATAACCCCCAAAAAAGTGACCCCCAGAAAAAAGAGAATTAGGAAAGAGAAAAGAGAACAAAAAAGATATCGAGAAAAGAAAAAATAAATAAAAATAAACTCAAAAGCTCACACAGAAAACCTGGAAAGTGGGGGAGGGACAGAATCTGTAGAGGCACAGCTTAAGTACAGAAAGGTTAAGGAATTGGATGAATAGGGCAAGGACCATGGTTTATTATAGAGGAGGAAGAAAGAGAATGAATGGACAAGAAGAAAAAAATGTTTTTAAATTTTTATTTATTTATTTGAAAAGGAAAATAGAGGAGAGAGCATATGGCCTGAATTGAAACCAGTTAAAAATTAGGAGAAGAAAAGAGCCAGAGAGAAGAAGAAGAAAGGATTGAGTAGTGCAGAGAAATAAAAAAGAAGGGGAAATGAAGTAGGACAGCAGGGAAGATGAAGTTAGCTATATGACTAAGCCAACAGAGACTACTGTAATAATAACACATCAATAAAACAGATAAAGAAGATCAATTTTTAAAATGGGGTAAAAAGAAAGGAAAGAGAAAAACTAAAATGGGGGAAGTAGAAGAAAAACAGGATGAAAAAGGAGAAGCAAGGAAGTAAAAGGTGAAAAAATAATAATACTAAAATAAATTAATTAAAAAGTGAAGTGTCATTCACTTCAGCCGAATTTTTTTTTTTGATTAATTAAATCTTCATTGTTCAGCCCTGACCGGTTTGGCTCAGTGGATAGAGCGTCGGCCTTCAGACTCAAGGGTCCCAGGTTCGATTCCGGTCAAGGGCATGTACCTTGGTTACGGGCACATACTCAGTAGAGAGTGTGCAGGAGGCAGCTGATCGATGTTTCTCTCTCATTGATGTTTCTAGCTCTCTATCCCTCTCCCTCTCCCTTCTTCTCTGTAAAAAAATCAATAAAATATATTAAAATAAATAAATAAATAAATAAATCTTTATTGTTCAGATTATTACATTTGTTCCTCTTTTTTCCCCCCATAACTCCCCTCCACCCAGTTCCCACCCCACCCTCCTCCTTCACTCCCCACTCACTGTCCTCATCCATAGGTGCACGATTGTTGTCCAGTCTCTTCCCGCATCCCCGTCACCCCTTCCCCCCCAAGAATAGCCAGTCCACTCCCTTTCTATGCCCCTGATTCTATTATAATCACCAGTTCATTCTGTTCATCAGATTATTCACTTGATTTTCACATTCACTTGTTGATAGATGTGTATTTGTTCATAATTTGTATCTTTACCTTTTTCTTCTTCTTCCTCTTCCTAAGGGATACCTTTCAGCATTTCATATAATACTGGTTTGGTGGTGATGAACTCCTTTAGCTGTTTCTTATCTGTGAAGCTCTTTATCTGACCTTCAATTCTGAATGATAGCTTTGCTGGGTAAAGTAATCTTGGTTGTAGGTTCTTGGCATTCATCACTTTGAATATTTCTTGACATTCCCTTCTGGCCTGCAAAGTTTCTGTTGAGAAATCAGCTGTCAGTCATGGGTACTCCCTTTTAGGTAACTGACTTTCTTTCTCTTGCTGCTTTTAAGATTCTCTCTTTGTCTTTTGCTCTTGGCATTTTAATTATGATGTGTCTTGGTGTGGTCCTCTTTGGATTCCTTTTTTTGGGGGTTCTCTGCGCTTCCTGGACTTGTAAGTCTATTTCTTTCACCAGGTAGGGGAAGTTTTCTGTCATTATTTCTTCAAATAGGTTTTCAATATCTTGCTCTCTCTCTTCTTCTGGAACCTCTATAATTCTGATGTTGGTACGCTTGAAGCTGTCCCAGAGGCTCCTTACACTATCTTCGTATTTTCGGATTCTTTTTTCATTTTGCTTTTCCAGTTGGGTGTTTTTTGCTTCTTCGTATTTCAAATCGTTGACTGGATTTTTGCAATCCTCTAGTCTGCTGTTGGGAGTCTGTATAATATTCTTTATTTCAGTCAGCGTATGCTTAATTTCTAGTTCGTCCTTTATCACAACCTCGAGGGTCTCATTAGATTTCTTATAGGTCTCATTAAGTTTATCGGCAGTTTCTAGATAATTCTTGAAAAACCTTAAAAGTGTGGTTTTGAACTCTATATCCAGTAGTTAGCTTCCTCCATTTCTGTCATTTGTGTCCTTTTTCTTTGTCTCCGCATTTTTTATGCTTCCCTGTGTTGATAAAGTGGTTTTCTGTGCTAAGTGTCCTCTAGGTCCTAGTGGTTCAGCCTCCCCAATTACCTGAGGAGGACAGTCTTGGTGCACCCCCTTGTGGTCTTTGTGCACAGTCTTGTTGTAGTTAAGCCTTGATTGTTGTAGGTATCACTGGCAGGAATTGACCTCCAGGCCAATTGGCTGTGAGAATCAGCTGTGTCTGCAGTGGGAGAACTTCTGTGCTGGAGACACCCCTCTGGGGCAAGACTTGCTTCAATCACTTCAGCCGAATTTTAATGCCCTGTGGCAGCTTGTTTAGAATCCCACTCTTCTGTGTGCCAATTCTGGGCTTCCTTTTAAGGAGTTAGGTGCTGACCACTGTCAGACACTAACTTTTGGCTTTTGAAAATTATTATTATTGATTCTTTACAGGCAGGGAGAGGGATAGAGAGTTAGAAACATCGATGAGAGAGAAACATTGATAAGCTGCCTCCCACACACCCTCTACTGGGGATGTGCCTGCAACCAAGGTACATACCCTTGACCAGAATCAAACCTGGGACCCTTCAGTCCATAGGCCGACACTCTATCCACTGAGCCAAACCGGTTAGGGCTCTTTTGGCTTTTGGCACCCTGTTGAAGCTCCAAGCAATCTACCACTACTATGCTTGTGTCTTTCTCCACAGGCCTTGGCTATAAGCAGGTGGGACCAATCTGTCTGCTTTGCCTGTCTGCCAACTGCCAATCTTAATCACTGATAGGGCTTTAGGAGTGAGTGGTGCTGTTTGGCTTTCTGGGAATCAGATGGATGTTTTTTCCCTGACCCAGATGTACTCCTCCATGAGTATCCCAAAATATTACTCTGGCCTTGGTTATTCAGAGATCCTTGTATGGAGGCCAGTGGGGTTGGCTAGCAATCTGGAGTTTTTATCAGTCTGGTTCCCAGAATAACGGGGTGGACCGGCACATCTTCCTATCCAGTCACTGAGGGTTCTTTGGGCCTATTAAAACGTGTAAATTTGGCCTCTGCCTTCTTTCCTTCGTATAACTCAAAATGCAGGCATGGTGTGGCAGGCTATATTATCTGTCTTGTGGCTACTGGGAGGGGCTAGCTCTTCAGAGAAGAAATGGCCACTTTGGTTTTGAAGCTTTAAGAATGTCCGAATGCAGGAGTCCTGGCCATGCCTCTCTGCCCTACTTCCCTCCTCAGCCTCTCCTCAGACGCCTCAAGTCTGTGCCTCTCTCCCTGCGCAGAAGCCTCAGGTGAATGTTTGCAATTGAAAAGTCCTATGTTCTGGGTTTAGTGCATAATAGCAAAGACAAAACCAAACCAAAACAACCACTAAACTGCATGTTTCTCTTCCCCTGGCACTGAGCTGTTCAGGCTGCCTCAGCCTTTTGAGGCTGTGGTGTTATGTCCAGATTTGCATGCCAGCAGCAAATCTGTGGCTTTTCTTTTTCACAGTTGGATGTTATGCCTGTTGCCAAGTGACTTTGATGCACCGCAGCTTCCTCCTCACATTGTTGGCCCACTGGCCAGCTGGCCCTCTTCAGTCCAGATCCCAGTTCCTACTGTTCTCCAGGTGTTCTCTGCCCTTTCTTGTTGTAAATTGTCTCCTGAGCTGTGTCTAACTTGTGAATTCTGGTTTGATGTTCTCTGACTTAGTTGCTTTTCCAGTCTGGCCCCAGGATGAGGTGCATGGCACATCTGCCTATTGGGCTACCATTTTCTATCTCTCCTTGTTTATTTTTTAAAACAATTTGTGAATATATACCAAAGATAGCCAGAGAAAATTGCAGAGTAACTGGATTTAACATATATCGAAAGTCTTAAGTTGGGAAACAATTTCCTTTTAAATTCTAAAATTATTTCTTTCCTGAAAGATTTGAATCTACAGGAATTAACCTTTTTTTTTTTTTTTTTTTTTTGTCTCTTCTCTGTAGTGAAGTCAGCACATTTATTCAAGGGAAAATACTCTCTTAAAGGATCATCTTTGTAATACTACTATCTAGGGTTTTCCCTTGCCAATAGTAAAATTTTTAAATTACAAACTCTTAATCCACCTCATCAGAATTCTGTTTTATTATGTAGGAGTAATTGACAACCAGGAATAGGAAATTTAATGGTCTCTGAATACTCTGTTGAATAAAAAATAAATATCTTTAAAAGTATTTTCACCAATTGATGTCTCTCTCACATCTATGTTTCTCTATCTCTATCTCTTCTCTTCTCTTCTCTTCTCTTCTCTTCTCTTCTCTTCTCTTCTCTTCTCTTCTCTTCTCTTCTCTCTCTCTCTCTCTCTCTCTCTCTCTCTCTCTCTCTCTCTCTCCTTCCCTCCTCCTTCCTTTCCACTTTCTCTAAAAATCAATGGAAAAAATATCCTCAGGTGAGGATTAATAAAACATAAATCTATATATATAAAAGCCTAAGTGACCAAATGACCAGTCGACCAGTAGCTATGACATGCACTGACCACCAGGGGTCAGATGCTCAATGCAGGAGCTTCCCCCCTGGTGGTTAGTGTGCTCCCACAGTGGGAGCGCTGCTCAGCTGACCGACTGGCGCCAAATGCAGGGCTCATGGCTGCGAGCCTCTCCTGATCGGGACTGACTGGGCATGAGCCTGCAGCAGGCACAGCAGGATCAGGATGAGCAGGAGCAGCAGGCGGCGTTGGACTGACGATTTCAGCCTGATACCTGCAGGCCACCTGCCTGCGGGGATCAGGCCTAAACCGGCAGTCCAACATCCCCTGAGGGGTCCCAGATTGCGAGAGGGTGCAGGCCAGGCAGAGGAACCCCACCGGTGCATGAATCCATGCACCAGGCCTCTAGTAGATAAATAAAGGAAAGCACCTCCAGTCCATTTAGCTGCACATTTTCATGGACTTAAGAAGAAGCTTCTTTAACGGTGAGGGTGGAATTACATATTTTACTTTAGTGCTAAATTTCTTGTTATTTTGAAAAAGAGTATTATTTGATTTCTTAGGTAATGTTAGCTTCCTGAAAAAAATATTCCAAATTATGTACTGAAATGTAGATGTTTGTGTAAAAATTCAAATCTTTGGAGACTATGCAGTGATATCACCAGTGAGTTGGAACAGCTTTTCTTTCTATGGCTTTACTTTGTTGTCTTCTTTGGAAATTCACCATATAGATATACCTTGTAGGGGATATGCATAGCAACATATTTAATGATTTTCCCATTATCAGAACTTATAAGAAATTAGTAAGTTCACAGTTTGTTCAATGATATTTGAAAGGTGGTCTAAATAAAAAATTAATGTAAAGTCTCAGGGGCTTTTTTCTTTAATTTCAGTAATGATACATAGGAAAGAATACAGAAGGATTCTGAAATGTTATGAATGATTATTTACTTCTAATTTTTCCCCATATTTTGAAATCCAAAAACTAATAAGTGTTAGAGGGAGTAATGAGATAATATAGTAATTTGATCCTTATATACTGTAAATGAAATTTATTAAAGAATTTAAAGATAGTTTTGGTTCTCTATATCAGAAATATCTTAGCTACATATAAGCAGAGATATGTTAAACTAATAATGTACATAAATTATCTGAATCCTTTGAAATCTGGCCTCAAAAAGTATAATTTCAGACAAATATTTTTGGAACATGTTTTGATTTGAATTATATTATGTCTGTACCTCGGTTCTTTCCTGTCACTTTCCTATATTTGTACTTTATAAAGAGAAACATAAGAATTTCGTTAGACTGCCTACATACATTTAAGAAGAGTTCTTTTTAAATAATAACTCACTCCATATTTTAATATATACTCTCTAAATAATTGGGGTTTTAAATGAAACACTTGACCCAGGGAACGGATTTCCTAGCTGATATTGACAAAAATTGAGGTATTTCAGTGTGTGCTTTATGTGTCAGAGATTGGTCAAAGAGGAGACTTGGTTCATGAATTAACATCAAGAAAATCTATTTTTACTATATCTTAAATTTAGTAACTTAAGGAAGTGAATGTGTTATGAACCTTATGATCATTCTTTGACAGATATTAAAAACTGCAGTGAAGGAAGAAATGTTGAATACATTTTTAAAATTGAAATTATTTTAAAGTAATTCACTATGTAAATAATACTCAAATTGACTAATGTGTTAATATTTACTAATATTTGTTGATAGGATTTTGTATTGTTCACTTTTGAACACATATTTATCTACCCTGTGTAGATGCATAGGATATAGTATACAAATCTAATCACTGTAATATTTTTCACATTTTTAAATTCTGAGATATAAAGCTTCATAAACCAAAATTTTGCATTTCATAGAAATATATATGATCATACATAGAATCAGGCAAATATTGAAAAACATAAACTGTGGTTTCGGTGGTCTAAAACACAGTCATTTATAAGTTGAGTAATTTCTAAAATGGATATACTTTATATTGTTTATTCAAGTATTTGTAAAGGTATTTGCTTTAATCTGTGCAATTGATTATTTTTTGTAGGACTGGAAGGAAAAGTATATAAACCATGATTATTCAAAGATTTTCACTGAAAATATAGTTGAACAGGTTTGTATTAATAATTATTATGATATGTAGAACTTTTTGCTATATTTTCCAGAAGGGCATATTATTACTACAATACTGCTTTAGTGGGGGATGTTTTGAAAGTGCAGTAATTACTCTTTAGGTAAAATTCATATGGCTTAATTCCCAATTTTATAGCCTTAAGGATCATATAGTTATAAAACTGTAGAATGTGTAGATGAACAAAAATTTTAAGATCATGCATTTTTTTGAAGCGTGCTCTCAATGTCATAGCTTTCTTTTTGTTTCATTTTTTTCTTTATTTCATTTTTTCCCTATGACCACTTATCCCCCCTATACCCTCTTCCACCTCCACCCCCCCCCCACCTCACATCCTGCCCCCCCGGAATCACCACACTATTGTGTGTGTCCATAAGTTAATGTTGTAGCTTTCCCAAACCACAAAAAATAAGGAGCCATTGACAGATATCTTTCATGAAAGTTTACCTTTGAAAGAAATTAGGCTCCAAGAATCTCTTAGAGATGTCTTTTACAAAATGAACTCTGTTTGAGATTAGTAGTATTCCAAACTATTGCTAATAACTTATTTTAGAGAATATAAGGAATCTTTGATTCTGAGTTATCTCTTTATTTTGTATACTATGAGAAAGAAAAATAAAATACTGCCAATTAAACTATGACACAATGTTTTCTGGTCATTTAGAATGTTTTTATTTTATACATATTGAAAGAGTTATTTTACAATTATTAAGGAATATATGTTATATGTTCTAGTGCACTGCATACACAATAACTTTTCATTTCTGTCACAAATTATACCATAAATCATTTTAAAAAGACATTTTAAAGGGCAACTCAGTTCAGCAAATGCAGCACCAACTAAATACATGTATACAAAGGACACACAGATGTGCATATGTACTCACACAGGTGACGGCAGGATGAATGTTTTACCAAGCGCCGGGACATTAAAACTACATCACAGTGGCTGCTTAGCTTTGACTTTAAGACACATTTTATTTTACTGATGTTAAAATGTTAAAAAAAAAAAAAAAAAAAAAAAAAGCCTCCTAAGTGTTAAAATCCCCAAAACTAGTATTGTTTATAATAGTAATGTCAATAATGTGGGACAGACCTCCTAAAAAGGACATCTAAGTGAGCTAAATATTGCATATTCTGCCCTATTAGTTTTAAAATGCTAGTTAATAGTTAAAAGACACAGAATGTACCCTAACCAGTTTGGCTCAGTGGATAGAGCATCAGCCTGTGGACTCAAGGGTCCCAGGTTCGATTCCAGTCAAGGGCATGTACCTTGGTTGCGGGCACATCCCCAGTAGGGTGTGTGCAGGAGGCAGCTGATCGATGTTTCTAACTCTCTATCCCTCTCCCTTCCTCTCTGTAAAAAATCAATAGAATATATTTTTAAAAAGACACAGAATGTTATTCTCTTAATGGTGATGCCATGCTTTATGAGAAAGAAAAATAAAGCGTGTTCTCAATGTCGTAGCCTTGTCCAGATGTCTTTTGGTTTCCCATATTTTCTGAAAAAGCCTGTGATGAGTTGGTGGAAGAAATGGAGCATTATGGCCAGTGGTCTGGAGGGAAACATCACGTAAGTTGTAATTTCACACAGAAAACTGAAATGTGTATGTGGGGTTGGGGGAAGGGTAGATATTTAGAGAATTTAGGGTGGATTTGTCATTTTTGTTGTACATCTCTGAATAGACCTGAATAGTAGGTTAGCCAAGGTTGTCAGGAGAGTTGTGTTTAAGTCTAATTCTGCCATTACCTAATGAGTGTTTAGCATTTGATCTCTCTGGGCCTCAGTTTCTCATTTATACATGTAATTACACTGGCTAGTCCCTAAGGATCATGTCCCAGGCTGGAGTGGTGAGGTAATGTATATCTTTACTGTGTGATGTTGTTCTTGAGGCCACTTTTTATTCTCTGTATTTTTACAGTGAGCTGTAGTGAAAAATACTAAGACTAAGTATATCTGGTTGATTATCAAAGCTTTTTTTGTATAAAATTTAAGAAGGAATCTGAATGCCTTCAGTGTAAGTCAGTTTTTTATTTACATTCAGTGTCAAGGACTTGGCAGGAAGTCTCACTGTTAGTGGTTCAATGTATTTCTTTTCCTCTGAGAATCCTCGCATGCCAGCTTATTCCCAATACCAAGAAATTTAAGTGGAATATTCTTGAATATTCCCGCCTCTGTTAGCTGATCAGGGATACAGAAGTTCAAAGAATGATGAAGAACTTGAAGTCAGCAAGTTGCAGGCAGGATAATGAAAACCTGTCATAGAAAGACTGGGTGCCACAAAGTAGAAGTAAGAAACAAAGCAGGGAAAGCTTGTTTCTATGGTAGGTAACCCAACAAATTTATGTCCATCAAGCATCTAAGACTGCCTGAAGGATCACTGTAAAAAACTCATTCTTTAGGAGGCTTGGAAGGGCTTTGGAAATTAATTTTATTTACTTTATAGTCAGCTCTTAAATACACATTTGTAAAAATAATCTAAATGAGCCACTTTAAAATGGAGTTGAAGCTGCCTTCCCAGAATCTTGCATATCTTATTCCTCAAATCTTTGGAATGTTAAAAGGGCAAAATAACCTTGGGCTAGATCCAAGAGCAGCATTGTATCCCAAACCACTGTGTGCAAAGATTACAAGAAAGAAGATGTCATGACTACCTAGACCGAAATTAAAAACATTGTTTAGCATTAGCATCACTGTGCTAGCTTATTTGCACCTATAGAAATGCTTCCTTCTATTGATGTAATTGTTCTTCTTCCCTTTCTCATAAATACCCACTGCTTTTGTTTCCTAATCAGAACACTATTTGGTTTCTGTCTGAAAAGGTGCTTTCTAAATAACTATTCTTTTGAATCTCAAATAAACACTTGTTACCTCTTACTTTGACCTTTTTATTTTTGGGTTAACATATTAAATAAGTAGGAAAGGAGTCTACTAAACTCTGTAATGTTTTGCTTCATGGATATATTTGCAAAGCCATTTACCTAAGTTTTTTTGATAGTCTTGCAGTTAAAGCAGATGATGTGCCATAATTAAACTGTTAATTTCTTTATTTATAATGATCTTGGGATTGAAAAAATTCCAAGATCGTATAAATGTGGATTGCTGTGGACCACACTTTATGATGTCATTAATTTGTTTTTAGGATAGCCGTATATCTGGTGGTTATGAAAATGTCCCAACTGATGATATCCACATGAAGCAAATTGATCTGGAGAATGTTTGGCTTCATTTTATCCGGGAGTTTATTGCACCAGTTACACTGAAGGTCTTTGCAGGCTATTATACAAAGGTAGTTATTCTCCCATTCCTCCTGCCTACCTCTTACCAGTTTTTACACACATATGCTATTTTATGTCTTTATTGCTAAGCAAATCCATTCATTTACTTTGCCTTTTTAGGGATTTGCATTATTGAATTTTGTGGTAAAATACTCCCCTGACAGACAGCGTTCTCTTCGCCCTCATCACGATGCTTCTACATTTACCATCAACATTGCACTCAATAATGTGGGAGAAGATTTTCAGGTAATTATGGGTTTTATTTTTTACATTCCTCAGTCATTACAAAAAAGCCTTAAACCCCTCCCCCTTTTTTTTAACTTTTCTTCTTATGTGGCATAATTTGAATTTTGCCAATCTATCCTATCTAATAAAAGAGAAACATGGTAATTAGCGTACAACCGCTACCCTTCCCATTGGCTAATCAGGGAGATATGCAAATTAACTGCCAGCCAAGATGTCGGCCGGCAGCCAGGCAGCTTGAAACTAACATGAGGCTTGCTTGCTTCAGTGACGGAGGACTGCAACATTCCCTGCCTGCCGCTGCCAGCCTCTGAGCCTGCAGTTTGAAACATTGTAACAAATATAGAAGCTAAACAAAACCCCAGAAACCCCCGCTTTCAGCAGCAGGGATCCCAGAGCTGGAGTTGATACAGTGTTTCGAGATTATAGAACCCAAACAAACCAGATACCTGCTTTCAGCAGCTGAGGCCTCAGAGCTGGAGCCAAGCCTCAGAGCTAAAGCTGGCCCAGAATATAAAAAAAAAAGAGCGGTTGGGAGCTTCAGCCCTCAGCCCCTCACCCAGACTGGCCAGGCACCCCAGTGGGGAACCCCACTCTGATCCAGGACACCCTTCAGGGCAAACCAGCCGACCCCCACTCGTGCACCAGGCCTCATCCTATATAGTAAAAGGGTAATATGCCTCCCAGCACCGGGATCAGCAGAGCCACGAGGCCTCCCAGCACTGGGATCAGTGTGATAGGGGGCAGCGCCCAAACCCCCTGATCGCCCTGCGGCTCTGTGTGTGACAGGGGGCGGGGCCACAACCTCCCTATCCACCCTGCTCTGTTAGTGACAAGGGAAGGCACCCCAACCCCCTGATCAGCCCTGCTCTGTGCCTGATAGGGGGGAGCTCCCCAACCCCCTGATAGCCCTGCGGCTCTGTGTGTGACAGGGTGCGACGCCCCCCCCCCCCCCCACGGGCCCTGCTCTGTGTGTGACAGGTAGAGCCATAACCTCCCCATCAACCCTGCCCTGAGTGTGACAGTGGCGGCACCCCAACCCCCTGATCGGCCCTGCTCTGTGCATGACGGGGGTGGCGCAGCAACCTCCCCATCGACCCTGCCTTGAGTGTGACAGGGGACGGTGCCCCAACCCCCCAATGGGCCCTACCCTGAGCGTGACTGAGAGTGGCATCATAACCTCCCAATCCGCCCTGCTCTGTGCATGACAGGGGGCGGCACCCCAACTCCCCAATCGGCCCTGCTCTGAGCCCGACCAGGGGCTGCACCTAGGGATTGGGCCTGCCCTCTGCCACCCAGGAGCAGGCCTAAGCCAGCAGGTCGTTATCTCCCAAGGGGTCCCAGACTGCGAGAGGGCACAGGCCAGGCTGAGGGACCCCTCCCCCGCCCCCTCCCCCCGAGTGCACCAATTTTTGTGCACTGGGCCTCTAGTATATATATAAAAGCCCAGTGACCATTACAGTGGAATGACCAGCATGACCAGTCAACCAGTCCCTATGATGCACACTGACCACCAGGGAACAGATGCTTAACTCAGGAGCTGCCCCCTGGTAGTCAGTGCGCTCCCACAGCGGGAGTGCTGCTCAGCCAGAAGCTGGGCTCATGGCTGATGAGCACAGCTGCAGCGGCGGGAGCCTCTTCTGACTGGGCAGTACTACCAAGTGGCGGCAGCAGGCACAGCGGCTGGGATGAGTGTGAGCTGTACAGCACCCGGCCTGGTTCGGGCTCCTCCTAAACCTGCAGGCAGACATCCCCAGAGGAGTCCCAGATTGCAAGGGTCTCAAGTACTTGGGTGCTATGGGCGCTCCTGTAGAACAAGTGGTTACCATAGACAGGTTTTATGTAAGTCCAATTTCAGCCTGTTTTTTTTTTTTCTTAACTAGTCAAACATATGAACTTATAGTGCAGCCCCTCTCAGAGCGGGCAGAAGCAGCCAGAACATTGGAGGGCCAGTGTCTGGAGAAGGGGCATAGGAAGAAGTTTTGGGCGCATGGCTACATAGGGGTTAGGGATAGGATTGGAATCTCTTTCTCTGTAAACAAAAGAGAAAAGATAGGAACCACTGTTTTGGTGGCTACACATGTCTCCCCCTTGAGCAGCGCAGCAGGCTTGCTCACTGTTTTCAAACATGACACTGTGCACAAGTGCAGAGGAGGTGTGCCCCACACTGCCTCAGGAGTCTCTTCAGTGGGTCTCTTCCTCGAGGGAGCAGGGTTTTTTGGTGTGAATTGCATGAGATCTGAACTTAAAAGGGGAAGGCAGCACCCCAGGACTGAGTTCCCAGAGGGAGACTGCCCCTGTTACCTTCGAGCAAAGGCACTGGGAACCATTCTTGACATTGGGCATGTGTTCACTAAACTGCGTGGCCCACAGATCTGTGCCAGTGCCCGGGCGTCGTGAGTGGAGGAGGGAAAGGAGGGTGGGCCCGCAGGGCCGCTCGCCTCCAGGTCTGAGTGTTGGCTGCAGCTGGGAGGTGGCAGGGAGCAGTGCCTTGGGACTGAGGGAGAGACTTTGAGGGCTTCGGAAGCCCGGAAGTGAGCCCTGGGGATCGGGAGTTTGGGATAGTGCAGAGGTCAAAGGAGTATATATAAGCAGCCCCCCTGTGCAGCAGCACCCAGTCCAAAGTGTGTGTGAGGGAGGTGGGAGGGTGGAGCAAGGGTCTGAGAGGGTCCCTGGACTGCCCGTGGAGGCACAGACATGCAGGTACAAGTGGGAAAACAGTTTGGCTCTCACTGAGCCCAGTTGCGCTGTTTAACCTTCGTGGCTTCTTGAAGGCTTTTGAAAAACCTCTTTTGGGGGAGGCTTTTCTTTGCCCCCCAGCAGCTGCAGAATTGCCACCGCAGAGCCGCCCAATCTCTCCCCACACCCAGTAGGGTTGAGCTACCTGGGAGGGGGAGGAAATGAAACGGGATGAGTATGAAGTGTGCAGTCCCCGTGACCTTCCCTTCCCAGGGTAATGCTGTGCTCCCTAACCTCCCATGCGCCAAGAGATAAATGTGGATTCTCAAAGAGGCAGCCACCGCCCTCCCCTCCCCCAGGAGCTTCCACCCAGGAGAATAGAGGAGTTAGTTCTGAAACCCCTAACCTTTGCTTTAAGGCTGTATTCGCTTTCCCTAATATGTTGCTTGAAGTACACGATGGTTTGTGTTTAGATGTGCTATAAATGTGGGGAAGCAAGGTTTTGTGCTTTAAAATAAAAGAGTCTGGAGTCTTTGGGGAGGAGTCTCTCTCTCTCTCTCTCTCTCTCTCTCTCTCTCTCTCTCTCTCACACACACACACACACACACACACACACACACTCCTCCCTCCCCTCTTCCCTGACCTGGTGAATCTTCACACAGAAAGTTAGCCCTAGCTCCTCAGAACCCAACCTCGCTGGAGTGGCCTCTGTTTTGATTTTTTCTCTCACAGGGTTTTTTTCTAACCTCTAAACCATCAGTCGGACATTCCCCCAAGGGGTCCCGGATTGCAAGTGACTATGTCATAGCTTATAAATGGCTACATCCCACACACAGTTAAACAAGGAAGGTGGCTTCTGCAATATTTGAAAAAGAGATCTGTGGCTGTTTAATCCTAATTCATCAGAAGAACCTCCAAACTGTCCACATCCTGTTTATTCTGCATGGGGATGAGCATGCATTCCTATATATTGGAAACAGTCTCTTAGATTTAAAAATTAAAACCTGGCAAGTCTACTCTTAAAACTGAAAAAAAACAGGATGATGCAGCGATGACATGCATGGACTCTGGCTTGCACATTTTGTGGTCAGCCCTGATTCTGACACTTATAACTGTGTGACAAAGCCAATTACTTAACTTCTCTCTGCTTCAGTTTTTCCACCCGTAAGATGGGGAAAATGGCACTACTGCCTCAGAAGGATCATGTTATGTACTACTTTTTATACTCAGGGCAAAAAAATGTAGCTTATACAACAGCAAGATGCCTTTCACCTGTATGAAAAGTATGGCCACTGGTGCATGAGGCATCCTGGATTGCGAGAGGGATATTTGAGGGGTCCTGGATTGCGAGAGGGCACAGGCCAGGCTGAGGGACACACACACCCCACATGAATTTTGTGCACCAGGCCTCTAGTGATAAAATATTAAACATAATAGGATGATACATTTATTTGTTTCATCTCTTTTAGGGAGGTGGATGCAAATTTCTACGATACAATTGCTCTATTGAATCACCGAGAAAAGGCTGGAGTTTTATGCACCCAGGGAGACTCACACATCTGCATGAAGGGCTTCCTGTTAAAAATGGAACAAGATACATTGCAGTGTCTTTTATAGATCCCTAAGTTATTAACTGTCCTTTGAATCACTGCTCCTTTTGAAATGGATGACTGGCATGAACATGTTTGAAGTTACTTGAGAAGATGAGAGGCATATTTAAGTAACTTCAACAGAACAACTTCACTTTGGGCCAAACATTTGAAAACCTTATAAAAAAAATTGATATATCATAATGTCTGCTCTGAGCCTTAAAACACAGATTGAAGAAGAAAAGAAAGGAAAAAAATTAAAAGCAAATATTTATTTCTTTGCCTTATTGTCTCTGAGAATAATGACAGTTTTTCTGAATATGTGTTTCAGTTGGTAAAATATTCAGGTACAAATGCACAAGTGACAAATGAGACTAGTATTTTCTTATTTAACAATACCTGGGAAGAATTTTATTTATCAACATGTAGATAAGATGGATATAAGTGAAAATTGGCAATTTTTTAAACGTTGGAAAACTGGAATTCTAACTGAATTTTTGTGCAATTGTGTAAGTACTTTTTTGATCACCTGTGTAGGTATGTTTTACAGTACTTCCTGATGGAATATAAAAAATAATATTGCACAATGTTTGTCATTAAGAAATTTAGTGCAAAATACAGTAAGTTCATATCCAGTTGAAAGCCCTTTTGTTTAGATTGTTAGTGGGTTTTTTTACATTTGTATTAGAAATAAAGTCCTGTGTTCCTTCAGATGTTTTTTTTCAAGGTAAATTATATTACGTAGATATTAGATTTAGAAAAGCAAACCTTTCCATTTCTAAGTATTGACTTAAGATCACTGACTATCCTTAAGTAAAAAAGGTTGTTGTTTTTTAATTCTAGAAAATAATGATTACTTTTTCTTTGAGATGAGTAGCAGCATTTTATGATTTTTAAAAAAGTTTTAAGTACTTGAATTTTATATCAGGAAAATAAGTTAGTGAGCCTTTCTTTTGCTTTTTGCCCTCCTCTTTATTCTCTTTTTAGGGAGAATTATTCAGTTTTTTGTCTTCCCAGCATGGTCTCTATTTTATCCTTCTTACTCTTCTTATTAGCTTTTTAAAATCACACTTTGAAATAATTTCCCTCCACAAAAGAATTTGTGCCTTGATTTTCACCATTTCTCTGAGTGAGGTTTAAGTATCCTTATTGTAGCTACTGTGTTTAATTTAAAGGCTAAACTTGAGAAGAAGTTTTAAGTCATGGTACAAAAATTCATTTTTCTAACACCATGTGTTAGAAAATTCTAAAAAATAAAATAATTTAAAATAAGTTTCTGTTGTTTTCTTTATTATTGGTGATGTAGCTTAAGAAGATAATTATAATTGAGGAACCTAAAAGAATATCTGGAGATAATAGACTATGACTTTTCATTTTGTTTGGTACATTTACTAGTATCATAACTTAATGAAAACTCTATTTACTTTCAAGTGGAATTAATATCTTCAATCTCAAAATGACTAGGGGTTTGATCTAACTTATTTTACAAGTGAGGAAATAGAGATATATATTATTTTATTCATTTTTCTCTATTTTTTTATTTTATTGATTTTAGATAGAGAGAAAGGGAAAGAAAAAAAGAGAGACAGAGAAACATTGATTTGTTGTTCTACTCATGTACACATTCATTGATTGCCTCTTGTATGTGCCCTGACTGGAGATCAAACCCACAACCTTGGCATATGGGGATGATGCTCTAACCAACTGAGCTACCTGGCCAGGGCTCAATATATATTTATTCAATTGTGTTTTTCAAGTTTCTACTGTAGGCTAGGAACTATTACAAGCATTGAGGATGTGGTGATGAGTAAGATGTTACAATTACTGGGAGATGCTCTTAGAAAATAAGGAAGTTGGGTTCTCCCTCTTTTCTTAGTAGCACTTAATACCTAGAGTAAATTCCTCCTATCCATGAAGTTCATTGAGGAGACATTTTAGTAATGATTTGTGACTTCATTTAGTATACCTCAGGGATGGTATTCCAAATATGTAACAGTTGGCATGTTATAGATGCTATCCAGTCAAGCCAGACTCTGCTTATAAAAACAGAATTCTACTAATGCAAGCCAGCATGCTGTGCCTGTAGCATATTTCAGAGGACAGATGTACCGGTCCTGGTTCTTTTCAGTGGTGGTACCATGGGTGCTAACCTTTATTCACTATTTTAATCACATGCAATGTTTCTAGAAATTGGATGGAGGTGGTCAGCTGAGTGAATGGGGATGTCCTACTGACAGCTTATTTTCCTTCTCATTCCATATTTAATAAAAGAATACATGTACTTTTTAAAAGAAAAATTCATGATTAGTGAGGGAAAGTGAGAAATTCCCATAAGTAAATCAGGAAATTTGAAATATGGAAAAGAGACAGGACTGGATAGATGGAGTAATCTGCAGCTTGAAACTTGCTCAACTTGGACAACCATCAATCTGTACTGTGTTTTTGTGAGTTCACATTTTTTAGCTTCCACATATAAATGAGAAAGCATACAGTATTTGCCTTTGTCTGACTTACTTCACTCAACAACACCCTCAAGGCTCATCTATGTTGTCACAAATGGCAGTATTTCCTTCTTTTTAAAAAAAATTTTAAAAATATTTTTATTGGTTTCAGAAAGGAAGGAAGAGGACGATAGAAACATCAATGATGAGAGAGAATCATCAACCAGCTGCCTCTTGCACACCCCCCACTGGGGATTGAGCCCACAACCCAGGCATGTTCCCTATCCTGGAATCAAACTGTGATCTCCTGGTTCATAGGTTGATGCTCAACCACTGAACCACACTGGACAGACTGTTTTTCCTTCTTTTTTTATGATTGACTAATACTCCAATGTGTGTGCATGTGTGTGTGAGTGGTGTAACTTCTTTACCCATTTACCCATCAGTGGACACTTAAGTTGTTTTTATGTCTTGGTTATTATAAATAACTAGAGGCCCGATGCACGAAAATTCATGCACTGGGGAGGAGGGGCCTCAGCCCGGCCTGCCCCCTCTCACAGTCCAGGAGCCCTCAGGGGATGTCCTACTGACAGCTTAGGCCTACTCCCCACAGCAGTCTGGCCTCCCTCTGCGGAAGACAACTGAGCTGATCAGGAGAAGGCACCACCCCCATCACCCCACTGCTGCTGCCACTGCCAGCCGTGGTTGCAGAGGCTGCGAGGCCTGAGTCTGGGGTCTCACAGCCAAGGGGGCTCATGGCTGCCTGAGCCCCGGGCCTTGCAGCTCCTGGGGCTCATGGCTGCCTGAGCCCATGGCTGCCTGAGCCCACAGTTGTCATGAACCCCGGGCCTCGCAGCTGCTGAGGCTCATGGCTGCCTGAGCCCATAGTTGCCATGAGCCCCGGGCCTCACAGCTGCTGTGACTTTGTCCAGATGGACGTCCAGAAGAATGTCTGGAAGATGCCTACCCTAATTAGCATATTACCCTTTTATTAGTATAGATGCTATAATTAACATGAGTGCAGATGTCTTTTTGAGATAATGATCTTGTTTCCTTCAGATATATACCCAGAAGTGGAATTGCTATTTTTTTAAATTTTTTTAGGAACTGAAATATTTTTCTATGGAAATAATTTGCACATTATTATTTAACTTACAAACAGTAGAAAGAGGAGAATTCCCATAAGTAATTTAATTTCATTAAATAAATTCTATTAATGTCAAAGATAACCATTTATGTTTGCATGTGTGTGCATGGGCATGTATATATTACCAAAGGCTTTAAATGTTCATCATGGCAGTATTTTTTTCTAACTCCCCAATGTGCATTGGAGTCAGCATGAATATTTTCCCCTAACACAAATACTTTAGTTATAGTCTAGTATATTAATTTTCTCTATTAGGCTTCATTTTTGAAAAACATTAGTGATTTACCATTATTGGTAATGTACCTTACAGATCAAATTTTACCCCTCTACAGAATAAAAATATAGAAAACAATTAACATATGAATTGAGTATTCCATCCTAATGACAGAATCTCTTTATATATTCCTCTACCACTATCACTATTTTCCTGTCTGTCATGTGCACTCAATTTTCCTGCTTGCTAAACACTAAAGCCCATCTTGTATGACATTTTGGGGACCTGACTTCATTTGGAATATGGAGTGGTCTGTTCAAAAGATCTCTTCAAGTTGCAGGAAAAGCAAATAATATTTTTAATCACAGTTGAGAAGTCAGTTTCAGTAAATACTTAATTTTGACTAGATGTTGACTAGTTTGGAAAATCAATATCTTTAAGACTTTATGAAAACAGCCTTTGTCAAATAGAACTGTTAACCTGAGGTTTTTTAGAATAGCAATACTTTTTTAAAAATATATTTATTGTTGATAGTATTACAGATGTCTCCCATTTCCCCCCTTTACCCTCTAGCACCACCCAGCCCCTACCACCACCACCACCCAGATCATCACCAACCTATTTCCCATGTCCATGGGCTATGCGTATAAGTATATAAGTTCATTGCTTTATCTCTTCTCATCCCCCCAATCCCACATCAAAATATGTCAGTTTGTTCTATACCTCCATGCTTTGAGTCTTATGTTAGTCGATTTATTTTGTTCGTTAGCTTCCAAAAATAAGTGAGATGATGTGACATTTGTCTTTCTCAGATTGGCTTATTTCACATAGCATAATATTCCCCAGGTCCATCCATGCTGTCCCAAAGGCTAAGAGATCCCTTTTTGTTTACAGCTGCATAGTATTCCATTGTGTAAATGTCTCACAGTTTTTATCCATTCATCTACTGATGGGCACTTGGGCTTTATCCAAATCTTATCTATTGTAAATAATGCTGCTATCCTATCTAATAAAAGAGAAACATGGTAATTGGCATATGACTGCTACCCTTCCCATTGGCTAATCAGGGCAATATGCAAATTAACTGCCAGCCAAGATGGTGGCCGGCAGCCAGGCAGCTTGAAACTAACATGAGGCTTGCTTGCTTCAGTGACGGAGGACTCCAACGTTCCCCGCCTGCCGCTGCCAGCCCCTGAGCTGCAACTCTAACCCACTATGTAACAAATATAGAAGCTAAACAAAACCCCAGAAACCTGCTTTAGTCCGGGCTTCAGCCAGCAGGATCACAACATTGTAAGCAAAGGCCAGAAACCTACTTTCAGCAGCGGAGGCCTAAGAGCTGGAGCCAAGCCTCAAAGCTAAAGCTGGCCCAGAATAAAAAAAAAAAAAAAAGAAAGAAAAAAAGAAAAAAAGGAGCGGTTGGGAGCTTCAGTCACCCCAGCCTGAAAACAGCCCTCAGCCCCTCACCCAGACTGGCCAGGCACCCCAATGGGGACCCCACCCTGAAGGGGGTGTGATCCGCTGCGAACAGCCATCATCCCCTCATCCAGGCTGTCCAGGCACCCCAGTGGGGAACCCCACCCTGGTCCAGGACACCCTTCAGGGCAAACCAGCCAGCACCCACCTGTGCACCAGGCCTCTACCCTATATAGTAAAAGGGTAATATGCCTCCCAGCACCAGGATCAGCAGAGCCGCGAGGCCGCCCGGCACCGGGATCAGTATGACAGGGGGCAGCGTCCAAACTCCCTGATCGCCCTGTGGCTCTGTGTGTGACAGGGTGCGGCTCCCCACCCCCCCCCCCACGGGCCCTGCCCTGTGTGTGACGGGGTAGAGCCATAACCTTCCCATCGGCCCTGCCCTGAGTGTGACAGTGGCGGCGCCCCAACCCCCTGATCGGCCCTGCTCTGTGGGTGATAGAGGGCGGCGCCCCAACCCCCTGATCGGCCCTGCTCTTGACAGGGGGTGGCGCCACAACCTCCCCATCAACCCTGCCTTGAGTGTGATAGAGGACGGTGCCCCAACCCCCCAATGGGCCCTACCTGAGCATGACTGAGGGTGGCATCACAACCTCCCAATCCGCCCTGCTCTGTGCATGACAGGGGGCGGCACCCCAACTCCCCAATCAGCCCTGCTCTGAGCCCGACCAGGGGCTGCACCTAGGGATTGGGCCTGCCCTCTGCCACCCAGGAGCAGGCCTAAACCAGCAGGTCGTTATCTCCCGAGGGGTCCCAGATTGGGAGAAGGCACAGGCCTGGCTGAGGGACCCCCCTACCCCCCGAGTGCACAAATTTTTGTGCACCGGGCCTCTAGTTAATATATAAGGGTGCATATATTCTTTCTGTTTGGTGTTTGGGGGGTTTTAGGATATATTCCAATAATTGGGATCGCTGGTCAAACAGAAGTTCCATTTTTAATTTTTGAGGAAACTCCATACTGTTTTCTATAGTGGCTACACCAATCTGTGCTCCCACCAGCAGTGTACTAGTGTTCCCTTTTCTCCACAACCTCACTACCAATTGTTTGTTGATTTTTTAATAATAACCATTGTGATAGGTATGAGGTGATATCTCATTGTCATTTTAATATGCATTTCTCAGATGATTAGTGACTTTGAACATTTTTCCATATGTCTCTTGGCCCATTATATGTCCTCTTTGGAGAAATGTATATTCAGGTACTCTGCCACTTTTTAATTGGATTGTTTGTCATCCTTTTGTTGAGTTGTATGAGTACTTTATATATTTTGGATATTAACCCCTTGTCAGATGTATCATTGCATTTTGGAAGATTATGTGTTTCTAGGAATTTGTCCATTTCACCCAGGCTGTCCAGTTTGTTGTTCGCAGTATTTGCTTACAATTCTTTGTATTTCTGTGGTGTTCGTTGTTATATTGCCTCTTTCATTTCTGATTTTATTTATTTGTGTACTCTCTATTTCTTGATGAGTCTGGCCAGGGATTCATCAATCTTGTTTATGCTTTCAAAGGACCAGCTCTTTGATTTATTGATCTTTTGTCCTGTATTTTTAGTCTCTATGTCATTTATTTCCACTCTAATATTTATTATTTCATTTCTTCTACTTACTCTGGGATTTTCTTGCTGTTCTCTTTCTAATTCGTCTAGTTGTAGAATTAGTTTATGCTTTTGGAAGGGGGGGCACATAAGGTCTGTAATGCTATGAACTTCCCTCTCAGGACTGCTTTTGCGGTGTTCCATAGGTTTAGGGTTGCTGTATGTTCATATTCATTTGTTTCCAGGAAGTTTTTAATTTCTTGCTTGATCTCATTGGTACCCATTTGTTGTTTAATAACATGCTACTTAGCCTCCATGTATTTGGGTGTTTTTTTATTTTAGTGTATTTCTAACTTCATGCCATTGTGTCCGAGAAGATGTGTGGAATTATATTAATCTTCTTGAATTTTTATAGACTTGTTTTTGTCTCCTAAAATGCAGATATTCCATGTGCACTTGTGAGGAATATATATTTTGTTGCTTTGGGGTGAAATGTCCTGTAAATATCAGTTTGATTGGTCTGATCTAGTGTGTCATTTAAGGCCTCTGTTTCCTTGTTTATTTATTTATTTTTTTTTTTGGTCTGGAAGATCTATCCAGTGATGTCAGTAGGTGTTAAAGTCCTCTACTATGACTGTATTACTGTCAATCTCTCCATTAAAGTCCATCAAGAGTTTTATTATATACTTAGTTGCTCTTATATTGGGTACATATATGTTTACAAGGGTTATATTTTCTTGCTGAAACATTTCCTATAGTATTATGTAGTGGCATTCTTTGTCTCTTTTAGTCATCCTATGTCTTTTGACTGGAACATTTAATCCATTTACATTTAAGGGGTTTATTGATGGTATTTATTTATTGCCATTTTTATTTTCTTTATAACTATGATCCTCTCTCTCTCCTTTTCTTCTTCTTAAAATAGTTCCTTTAACATTTCTTGCATTGCTGGCTTGGTGGTAATGTACTCCTTTAACCTTTTTTTTGTCTGGAAAGTTTTCAATTTTAAATGATAGCCTTGCTCAATACAGTAGTCTTGGATTTTGACCCTTGCTTTTCATCACTTCGAAAACTTCATGCCACTCCCTTCTGGCCTGAAGTGTTTTTATTGAGAAACATCTGACATTCTAATGGGAACTTTTTTGTACATCATTTTCTCTCTCTCTCTTGCTGGCTTTAAGATTCTTTCTTTGTCTTTAACATTTGTCATTTTAATTTTAGATGTGTCTAGGTGTGACTCTCTTTGGATTCATCTTGATTAGGACTCTCTGTGCCTCCTGATTTTGTGTGACATTTCCCATCACCAGGTTGGAGAATTTTTCTATAATTATTTCTTTAAACAGGTTCTCTATTCCTTGCTCACCTTCTTCCCCTTCCTGGCATTCCTATAATGTGGATTTTGTTACATTTCATGTTGTCCCAGTGCTCCTTTAAGTCAACTTCCTAATTTTTAATTCTGTTTTTCCATTTGCTGCTCTAATTAGGTATTTATTTCTACTTTGTCTCCCAAATCACTGATATAATCCTCTGCTTCATCCAATGTACTTTAATTCCTTCCAGTGTGTTCTTGATGTCAGATATATCATTCTTCATTTCTGTCTGGTTCTGTTTAATGGTTTCTATTTCTTTTTTCATGCTTATATAGTTCCCAATGAGTTCCTTGTAATATGCACTAAATTCCTTAAGCACCTCTATAACCATTGCTTTAAACTATATATATGATAGGTTGCTTGCCTACATCTCATTTAGTTCTTTTTCTTAAGATTCCTTTTTTTCTCTCATTTGGGGGTTGTTTCTTTGTCTCCCCATCTTAGCTGTCTCTTTGTATTTGCTTCTATGTATTAGATAGAACTATTATACCTCCCAGTCTTTGTGGTATGGTTTTATGTAGAAAGGGTCTTGAGCAGTCTGGTGGTGCAGTTTCTTTGATCCCTTGAGCTGGATGCTCTAGGAATGCCCTGTGTGTGCATCATTTGGGCTCTCCTGTTCTAATTGGGGCTTGATTGGTGATGTACCATTCATAGAAAGGATCTCCCCTCCAAGTTTCTGATAGTGAGGTTCAACCCCAATGTCATCATGCCAGCTGTTATATGGGTGATGACAGATGGAATAAGACACAACAGGACCAAACCAAAACCACAGTGAAAATCAAGCCACTGAATGCAACAACAGGAAAGACTAAGAAGGAAAAAGAAAAGAAAGCAAAGCAAAAAATAAAAAGAAAAAGAATACTAAAAAACGTGTGACCAAAGACTTAGAAGGGATATAAAGAAAAAGGGAGAAAGAAAATGAAAAAATGGCTAAATGGAAGCAAGAAGGAAGCTAAAAGAACTAATATAGGAAGAAAAGAGAAAATAAAACCGAAAATAAGTGAAATAATAATAATGAATTTAAAACATGGCAATGATGGATATATTAAGATATAGATAGAAAAAATAAAACAACAAAAAACAGAAAAAAAATAAATAAAATAAAAATTAAGAAGAACAAACAAAAGTAGAATAGAAACAAAGGAAAGAGAGAAATTAGATATATGTAAGAAAAAAAAGAGAAGAAAGAAAAAAGGGGAAAAACAAACCATAAAAAAAATGGTCCACTCACACACACACCAAAAAATAAAACCACACACACTCACACATTCAAAAACCTTTGGGTCTGCTGTTTATGGAGCTCACTGGATTTTGCTCTGATGTTGTTAAATCTGGTCCCTTGTGTCTATCCTGGGTCTCCTGGAAGCTGCTCTAGTGCAGGTGAATGTGAGTCATTGTCCCTTTCTGGCCCTGGGCAACCTGATTGAGTTCCCAGAGGTTGAAGCCCCTAGTAATCCAGCAGGCAGGGACTCCTTAACCCGGAGGCTGGGCCTGCCTTGAGTCTCACACCTTGATTGTCTGTGTTCTGAGCTATTCTCTCTTCCCCCGCAGAGCTGGTTCTAGAGGTGACAGCTGCAGTTGCTCGGGATCCTGCTGGTGTTCACTTAGCTGCATGGTCCAGGCAATGTCTCCTGCAGGTGCACACAGGGTCTGGATTGTGGGGTGCCTATGGGTTCATGCCTGGGGCGTGGCTAGTGTAGGTGATGGTGATGCAGGGCGCTTAGCCAATGCCACTCCCCACAGCCTCTTTCCAAAGAGGAGGAATCTGCAGATCTCTCTGTAGCTCCTGCTGGATGGCCCTAGGCAGTGGCTGACTTTGGACCCTTCTGGAGACCCAAGAGCCATTTTACCAGTGGTCAGTGTCAGACCATACCAGATTATGACTCTACACATCCACCAGCAACACACTTAAGGGTCAGGCTCAATGAGCACCAAAGCCCCACTGAAGTCCTGCTCCAGAAGGGTGTCTCCTGCATAGCTGCTCTCCCACTGTTGTCATAGCTGGTTCTCACAGCCAGTTGGCCTGGAGGTCAATTCCTCCCAGTGACATCAACAGCAACCAAATCTCAACTAGAACAAGACTGTGCTCACAGCCCACAAAGGGGTGAACCTACAGCTCCCAGCTCAGGTGACTGGGGAAGCTGATCCACTGGGCTCTATAGATACCTAATACACAAGGCCACTCTACCAACTCATGGAGACATAGCAGCTTTACCCAATACATAGAAACAAACACAAAGAAGCAGCCAAAATGGGAAGACAAAGAAGTCACAAATGAAAGAAATTGAAGAAAGCAAACTACTGGATATAGAGTTCAAAACTATGGTTATAAGGTTACTCACGAATCTTCTAGAAACTTCCAAAAAAAAGGGGGGTGGGGAAGGACCATTCAGAAATTAAGCATACACTGAATGAAATAAAAAATAATATACAGAGATTCAACACTAGAGTAGAGGATTCTGAGAATCAAATCAATGATTTGAAATATGAAGAAGCAAAAAACACCCAACCAGAAGAGCAAACAGAAGAAAAAAAAAATCCAAAAATATGGAGATTGTGTGAGGAGCCTCTCAGACAACTTCAAGCATACCAACAGTCGCATTATGGGAGTGACAGAAGAAGAGGCAAGATATTAAAAACCTATCTGAAGAAATAATGACAGAAAAATTTCCCCTACCTGGTGAAAGAAATAGACCTACAAGTCCAGGAAGCACAAAGTCCAAAACAAAAGAACCCCAAAGAGGACCACACCAAGACATATCAAAATTAAAATGCCATGCCGAAGCCGGTTTGGCTCAGTGGATGGAGCGTCGGCCTGCGGACTGGGGGGTCCCGGGTTCGATTCCGGTCAGGGGCGTGTGCCTGGGTTGCGGGCATATCCCCAGTGGGAGATGTGCAGGAGGCAGCTGGTCGATGTTTCTCTCTCATCGATGTTTCTAACTATCTCTCTCCCTTCCTCTCTGTAGAAGATCAATGAAGTATATTAAAAAAAAAAAATTAAAATGCCAAGAGCTAAAGACAAAGTGAGAATCTTAAAAGCAGCAAGAGAAAAGCAGTTACTTATAAAATAAGGGCTAGGGCTAGAATTAAAGTTAGGGTTAGGTTAGTGTTAGGCATAGGGCTAGGACTAGGGAGAGGGTTAGGTTTAGGTCTTGGGGTTCAGTTAGGGTTAGGGTTATGTTTAGGGCTAGGGTTTGGATTAGGGTTAGGGCTAGGGTAAAGTTAGGGTTACAGTTAATGTTAAGATTAGGGCTAGTGCTAGGGTTAAGGTTAGAGTTAGGTTAAAGTTAGGGATAGAGGTAGGGATAGTTAGGATGAAGCTTATGGCTAGGGCTCAGCTTAGTGTTAGGTTTAGAGCTAGGGCTATGGTTACAGATAGTGTTAGGGCTACGGTTAGGATTAGTGTGATGGTAGGGTTAGGTTTAGGGTTAGTGTCTAGGTCCTTTACTGAACAGTGGAATCACCTGGAAAGTTAGGGTTATGGTTAGGGTTAGGTTTAGGCTTAGGGGTATGGTTAGGATTAGTCTTCAGGGTTGGGTTAGGGCACTGGTCGGCAAACTCATTAGCCAACAGAGCCAAATATCAACAGTACAACGATTGAAATTTCTTTTGAGAGCCAAATTTTCAAAAGTTAAACTATATAGGTAGGTACATTGTTATTAACTTATTTAGGGTACTCCTAATGCTTAGGAAGAGCCACACTCAAGGGGCCAAAGAGCTGCAAGTGGCTTGCGAGCCGCAGTTTGCCGACCACTGGGTTAGGGTAAGGGTTATGGCTAGTGTTAGGTTTAGGGTTGGTGTTATGGTTAGTGTTGGGTCTAGTGTTCATGTTAGAGTTAGCGCTAGATTTATGGTTAGGATTAGGGCTGGGGTTAGTGTTAGGGTTAGGTTAGGGATAGGGATAGGGTCAGGATTAAGGTTAGGATTTTGGCTAAGGCTCGGGTTAAGGTTAGGGTTAGTATCTGGGTCCTTGGCTGAAATTGGAGTCACCTGGAGCATTAGTGTTAGAGTTAGGATTATGTTAAGGCCTTGGGCCAGGATTAGTCTTAGGGTTAGACTAGGGTTAGGGCTAGGGGTAGGGATAAAGGCTAGTGTTAGGGTTAGGGTTAGTTTTCAGGCTAGGGCTAAAATTAGGGTTAGATTTAGGGATAGGGATAGGGTTATGGTTAGGTTTTAGGTTTGGGTTACTGTTAGGGTTAGTTTTATGGTCAGGGCTATGTCTATGCTTAGGTTTAGGTTAGATCTAGGGCTACTTTTAGGGTTAGGGTCAGTATTAAGATTAAGGCTAGGGCTGGGGTTATGGTTAGGGCTCAAGAAAGTGTTAGGGTTAGGATTGGAGTTAGGGTTAGGGTTAGGTCTAGGGTTAGATTTAAAGTTAGGGCTAGGGTTAGTGTTAGCGTTAGTGTTAAGATTAGGGCTAGTGCTGAAGTTAGTATTAGTGTTAGGTTTAGGGTTAATGTTAGGGCCTGGGCTACAGTTAGTGTTAGGATTAGGTTATGGTTAGGGCTATGCCGGGACCTTCTCAGATCTATGGAATCTGTAATAAGACTTTAATTGCTCTCCTACTTCAGTCCAAGTTTCTAAATTAACAGTTCCTTCCTCAGGAAACCATGAACAGACTTCTTGTATAAAACGTTTTGTCTGAGTGGGAGTAACCTTAACTCCTCTGGTAGCAAACATATGTGTTAAAAGATCAATACAGAGTCTTCTTTATTTAGACTTAGTATGGCCCATCTTCTCAATCTAGGTTCTGTACTATCCACCCTCTTACCCTACTTATCCTCTATAGGGGGGTCTGCAGCACCCTATGGTGCAGTCCTATCCATCCTGAGTGCGGGGGGGCTTACCTAGGGGAACCCTGTTCAGGCGCCAAATGTTGGGGTCTAACCCCAGCAGGTCCAGGGGTTCCCAAAGGTGTGGATGGAGTCGGCAAAGGAGGAATGATGTGGAGACAGCATTCAGTTGATCAGCAGCCTAGCCAGGTTCTCGCCAGGTTCTCCAGCCAGATTCTGTCTTTATTCTCCTGTTACATCTGTATTTATACCAGTTGATTTTAATCCTATCCATTCTATTCCAAAGGTTAGGGCGTTTGTTATCTCCATTCCAAGGTCACTACTCTATTGTTCTGTTAAGTGACAAGGAAGTAACTGAAGGAGATTATCCTAAGTAAAGATTATGTAACTTAAGCGTGATTGTTCATAGTTAAAGTGATTAACTAACCTCCTGGCACTTAGTTAAGGAGTTTTATTCCCTTCCTTAGTCCTGTTAATCCCTAACCCCAGGGAAACAACATTTCTCGGAGAGGTGACTTTGGTTAAAACACATAGTGCTAAGAAGGGCAGCAACCATATTAAGAACAGTATGCCATATACGCCAGGCCCCTTGAAACATATGCTGTGCAGATGTTTCTTCCCTGCAGCAACTGTGTCAAGCAGCAAGGATAGACCGGCTTCCGGCAGGGCTAGGGCTAGAGTTTGGGTTAGGATTAGGGTAAAGATTATGGCTAGTGCTAAAGTTAGGATTAGGGTTAGGTTTGGGGCTAGGCCTAGTGCCAGACTTAGTGTTTGGTTTTAGGTATACGTTAGTGTTATGTTTACAACTAGTTATGGTTAAGGTTGGGCTAGAGTAGGGATAGGCTTAGTGTTAGGGTTAGGGCTAGGGCTAGGCTTAGGGTTTGGTTTAGAGTTAGGTTAGTATTATATTTAGGGCTAGGGTTAGGATTACGGTTAGGGTTAAGGTTAGTGCTAAGGCTTAATGTTAGGGTTAATGTTAAGGTTAAGGCTAGTGTAAGGATTAACATTAGGGTTAGGGTTAGGTCTTGGGTTGGGGTAGTGTTAACGTTAGGGTTTTGGTGAGGGCTCAGCTTAGTGTTAGGGTTACCATCTGGGTCCTTGGCTATAGATTGGAATCACCCGGAGATTTAGGGTTAGGGTTGGGTTAGGGTTGTTAGGGATAGGGTTGTTAGGGTTTGGGTTAGGGTTAGGTTATGGATAGTTTTAGGGCTAGGACTAGGGCTAGCATTGGGTTTAGGTTTACTGTTAAGATTAGGGATAGTGCTAAAGTTATGATTAGGGTTAGGGTTAGAGTTAAATTTCCGGCTAGAGCTAGGGTTAGTTTTAGGGTTAGGCTAGTGCTAGGGCTAAGCTTAGGGTTAGGTTTTAGGGTTAGGGTTTAATGTTATGTTTAGGGCTAGGGTTAGGATTAAAGTTGGGCTAGGGTTAGGCTTAGGATTAGGGCTAGTGCTAGTTAAGTTTAGGGTTAGTGTTAAGATTAGGGCTAGGGCTAGGTTTTGGGTTAGGATTAGGGCTATGGTTAGGTTTAGTGTTAGGGTCAGGTTAGGTTTAGGTTTAGTTTCTGGGTCCTTCGCTGCACATGGAATCATTTGCAGAGTTAGGTTTAGGATTAGGGTTATGGCTAGAGCTACAATTAGGGTTGGGGTTAGGGTTATGGCTAGGGCTAAGAATAGGTTTATAGTTATCTTTCAGGGTTGGTTTAGTGTTATGTTTAGGGCTAGGGGTAGGGTTATGTCTAGGGCTATTTTTAAGGTTAGTGTTAGTGTAAAGATTAGAGCTAGAGCTAGGCTTAGCATTAGGTTTAGGGTTAGGATTAAGATTACTGCTTGGGCTATGGTTAGTGTTAGGTCTAGGGTTATGGCTAGAGCTTGGCTTAGAGTTATGGTTAGGGTTAACATATGGGTCCTTATGTACATATTAGAATCACCCGGAGAGTTAGGGTTTGGGTTAAGGTTAGGGTGAGGGTGAGGGTGAAGGTGAGGATGAGGTTTAGGTTTAGTGTTAGATTTAGGTTATAGTTATTGTTAGGGCTAGGGGTGGGGTTTGGATTACTGTTATGATTAGAGCTAGTCTAAAGTTAGGTTCAAGGTTAGGTTAGAGTTAAGTTTCCGGCTAGGGCTCTGGTTAGTGTTTGTATTAGGGTTATGGCTGGTGCTAGGGCTATGATTAGGGTTAAGGTAAGTGTTAACATTAGGGCTAGGGCTAGGTTAGGGGTTAGAATTAGGATTAGGGTTAAGTTTAGGGCTAAGGCTAGGGTTAGTGTTAGAGTTAGGGTTATGGCTAGAGCTAGGGCTGTGGTTAGGATTAGGATTACATTAGGTTAGGGTTAGGTCCATGGCTAGGGCTAGGGCTATTGATATGGTTAGGGTTAGTGTTGGGTTAGAGTTAAGGCTATGGTTAGGGTTACTGTTAGTTATGGTTAGGGCTAGGGCTAGTGTTATGGTTAGGGTTTGGGGTAAGTTTAGTTTTTTCAGATTTGCAAGTGTTTTTAAACGCTTTTCTACACAATATCCAACTCTTAACCAGGGAACTCTCTGTTATCAAACATTTTCTACAGAGTTGGAATTTTTTTAGCAGTTATTTCCAAGGGTTTTCATACACTTTTCTCCACAGTTTCCAGTTCTTTACCAGTAAATTCCAAGTGTTTTGAAACGCTTTTATACCTAATGTCTAGCTCTTTACCAGTGAATTCCCAGTGTTTTCAAACACTTTCTTACACTGTTTCCAGCTGTTTACCAGGGGTTTTCAAACATTTTTCAGCAATCTTTAGCTCTTTGCCTGTTAATTCCCTGTGTTTTCAATGTCTTCTACACAGTTTCCAGCTCTTTATGAGTGAATTCCTGTGTTTTCAAGCCGATTTATACCTGGATACCAGCTTTAACTAGTGATTTCCAAGTGTTTTCAAACACTTTTGTACCTCATTTCCCAGTCTCAACCAATGATTTCCAAGTGTGTTTAAACAGTTTTTGACAAAGTTTCCAGCACTTTACCACTACATTCCAGTATTTTCAAACAAGTTTCTACCAAGTTTCTGTCTCTTTATCAGTGATTTCCATGTATTTTCATTTCCCTACACTTTCCAGATATTTACCAGTGATTTCTCAATGTTTCAAACCGTTTACTACCTAGTGTCCAGCTCTTTACCAATGAATTCCCTGTGTTTTTAAACACATGTCTATCCAGTTTATAGGCAGTGGTTCTCAACTTTCTGGCCCTTTAAATACAGTTCCTTATGTTGTGACCCAACCATAAAATTATTTTCGCTGCTACTTCATAACTGTAATGTTGCTACTGTTATGAATCCTAATGTAAATATCTGATATGCAGGATGGTCTTAGGCAAACCCTGTGAAAGGGTTGTTCGACCGCCAAAGGGGTCGCGACCCACAGGTTGAGAACCGCTGCTTTAGAGTGTTTTTCCAGTATTTTCTAAGACATTTCTACATAGTTTCTGCTCTTTACTACTGATTTCCAAGTGTTTTCAAACACTTTCCTACAAGGTTTCCAGCCCTTTACCAGTGAATTCCCTGTTTTTGATGTTTTCTACAGTTTCCAGCTCTTTATTAGTAAATTCCAAGTGTTTTCAAACATGTTTCTACCTAATTTCCAACATTTTACCAGTGATTCCCAAGTGTTTTCAAACACTTTTATACACAGTATCCAGCTCTTTACCAGTGAATTCCATGTGTTATCAAACAGTTATCTATAGAGTTGGAAGCTTTTTAGCAGTTAATTCCAAGTGTTTTTAAACTCTCTTCTACACCATGTCCAGCTCTTAACCAGTGAATGCCAAGTGTTTTCAAACATTTTTGACAGTGTCCTGCTCTTTACCCATGAATTTCTAGTGTTTTCAAACATGTTTCTATCTAGTTTCCACTTCTATCAGTGAATTCCTGTGTTTTCAAACTGCTTTATACCTGGATTCCCATTTTAACTAGTGACTTCCAAGTGTTTTAAAACACTTTTGTACCTCATTTTCTGGTCTCAGCCAATGATTTCCAAGTGTGTTTAAACAGTTTTTGACAAAGTTTCCAGCACTTTACCACTGCATTCCCAGTGTTTTAAAACACATTTCTACCTAGTTTCCAGCTCTAGTATTTTCCCGCAGTTTTCAAATACTTTTCCACACAGTTTTTAACTTTTCACCACTGGTTTTCAAATACTTTTCAACAGGCTTTATCTTTTTGCCAGTGAATGTATTTACAATATTACTTCTACACAGTTTCCAGCTCTTTACCAGTCATTTCCAAGTGTTTTCAATTAGGTTTCTATAGAGTGGTCAGCTCTTTGTCAGTGATTTCCAAGTGTTTTCACACAACTTTTGACAAAGTTTCTAGCACTTAACCACTGCATTCCCAGTGTTTTCAAACATGTTTCTACCTAGTTTCCATCTCAATACTGAAGCATCCATCTTATATAAAAACTGTTGTTTGAAATTTTAACCTTGCTATTCCTGGCTTCTGTAAATGCTTGCTGGCTTAAATAATAAGGAAAATAAAACTACTCCCATTTCAGAAGGGCCATTAAACCTTCCCCAGATGAAGTTATCGGTGCTGGCACCAGGCCAAGCCTTTGGTTGAGGTTTCAAAGCCCCAGCACATAGGGCCCTTTAAGAACTTGCAAAGGGAACCAGAAAAAAACCCATATTTGGGAGACAAAGAAGGTAAAATCGTATAAATATGGGAAACTTCATGTGTGATTTCACCCAGAACTTGAGAGACATTTTCCTCGGGCCCGTGCGTAATAAATGTAACTCCATCTCTCTAAGCATTGCTTGGTTCTTCTCCGATTTTTCTGTAACAATACCAGTGATTTCCAAGTGTTTCCAAAACACTTTGCAGCTCTTATTCAGTTAATATCAAGTGTTTTCAAACACTTTTTTTTTACAGTTTTCAGCTTCTTACCAATGAATACCCAGTGTTTCCAAACAGGTTTTTACCTAGTGTCTAGTTCTTTACCAGTGATTTGCAAGTATTTCCCAATATGTTTGTATAGAGTTGGCAGTTCTTTATCAATGATTTCTAAGTGTTTTCAAGCAATTTTTGACACAGTTTACTGCTCTTTACTACTGCATTCCCTGTTTTTTGAAACACATGTCTGCCTAGTTTCCAGCGCCAGAGTTTCCCAGTATTTTCAAACACTTTTTGACACAGTTTCAATCTCTTTACCACTGATTTACAAGTGTTTTCAAACACTTTCCTACAAAGTTTCCAACTCTTAAGTGAATTCCCAGTGTTTTAAAACACTTTCCTAGTTTCAAACTCTTTACAAGTGAATTCTACAGAGTTGCATGCTTTTTAGAAGTTACTTTCAAATGTTTTCAAACACTTTTCCACACAGTGTCCAGCTCTTTTCCCTTGAATTTCTAGTGTTTTCAAACAAGTTTCTATTTAGTTTCTAAATCGTTACCATTGAATTCCTGTGTTATCAAACCGTTTATACCTGAATTCATGCTCTTAACCAGTGATTTCCAAGTGTTTAAAAGCTTTATAGAGACTTATAAGCTTTTTAGCAGTTACTTCCAAGTGTTTTCACATACTCTACAATGTACAGTTCTTTACCAGTGATTTCCATGTGTTTTCAAACATTTTACTACACAGTTTTCAGCTCTTTACCAGGATCTCCAAGTATTTTCAAAAACTCAAAAACTTTTCTATACTGTTTCTAGCTCTTTACCAGTGAATTTCTAGTATTTTCAGATACTTTTCTCCTTGTTTCCAGTTCTTTACAAGGAATTCCAATGTTTCCAGCTTTTTACTAGTGAATTTCAGGGCTAAGGCTAGGGTTAGGGTTAGGGTTATTGGCTGGGTCATGGGCTGCACTTTGGAATCACCTGGAGAGTTAGGGTTATGGTTAGGTTAGGGCTAGGGCTACATCTAGGATTATGATTAGGTTTTAGGGTAGGGTTAGTGTTAGGATTATGGCTAGGGTTATGGTTAGTGTTATGGTTATGTTTAGGGCTAGGGCTAGGGTTAGGCTTTAGAGTTGGGTTAAGTTTAAGGTTAGGGTTAGCCTTAGTGTTATGTATAGGTGTAGGACTATGTTTAGGATTAGGGTAGGATTAGGGTTAGGGTTGGAGTTAGGTCAAGGGCTAGTGCCTGGGTTAGGGATAGGTTTAGTGCTAAGTTTAGGGTTAGTGTGAGGGTACAGTTAGGTTTAAGGTTAGTGTCCAGGTCCTTTGCTGTACATTGGAATTACATGGAGAGTTAGGATAAGGGTTAAGGTTAGAGTTAGAGTTAGAGTTAGAGTGAGGGTGAGGGTAAGGGCTAGGGCTAGGATTAGGTTTAGGGTAGGTTAGCATTAGAGCTAGGGCTACAACTAGGTTTAGGATTAGCTTTTGAGGTTGGTTTATAGTGTTCGGGCTGGGGTTATGGTTAGGGATTGTGTTATGGTTAGGGCTAGGGTTAGGGTTAGGTTTAGGGTAAGGGCTAGGGTTAGGATCAGGTCTAGGAGTAGGGTTACAATTATGGTTCAGGTTGCTGTTAAGATTAGGGCTAAGTTTAATATTAGGGTTAGGGATAGGGTTAAAGTTAGGTTTTAGGGTTGGGTTAGGGTTAGAGCTAGGACTAGGGTTAGAGTTAGGGTTAGTATTATGTGTAGTGCTAGGACTAGGGTTTGGGTTAGGGTTAGTGCTAGGTTTAGAATTAGTGTTAGGATTAGGGTTAGGGTTAAGGTTAGAGTTAGGGTTAGGTTTAACGTCTGGGTCCTTGGCTGCACACTGGAATCACCTGGAGAGTTAGAGTTAGGGTTAGGGTTAGGGTTAGGTTATGGCTAAGACTAGGATTAAGGTTAAGCTTAGGTAGTGTTAGGGTTAGGACTAGGGCTAGGTTTAGGTTTTAAGATTGGGTTAGTGTTAGGGTTAGGGCTAGGGTTATGGTTAAAGTTGTGTTATATTTAAGGCTAGGGTTAAGGTTAGGGTTGGGGTCTGGGCTATGGTAGGACAACATTTAGTGATAGGGTTAGTGTTAAGATTAGGGCTAGTACTAGGGTTAGGATTAGGATTAGATTTAGGCTAAGGCTTAGGGTTAGGTCTAGGGTTAGGGTTAGGGTTAGGGTTAGGGATAGGTTTAGGGCTGGGGTTAGAGTTAGGGTTAGTGCTAGGGTTATGGTTTGTATTAGTATTAGTGTTAGTGTTAGGATTAGGTTTAACATCTGGGTCCTTGGCTGCACATTGGAATCACCTGGAGTTACAGTTAAGTTTAGGGTTAGGGCTAGGTTTAGGGTTAGGGTAAAATGTTATATTAGGATTAGGGCTAGGGCTAGAGTTAGGCTTACATTTTAGGGTTGATTTAGGGTTAGGGTTAGGGCTAGGCTTAGAGTTAGGGTTATTATTATGGTTAGGGCTAAGGCTAGGGTTAGGGTTAAGGATAGAGTTATGGCTAGAAATTGAGTTAGTGTTAGGTTAGGGTTAATGTTAGGTCTAGGTCTAGGACTAGAGCTAGGGTTAAGGTTAGGTTTTAGGGTTTGTTTGGGGTTAGGGTTAGTGTTATGGTTAGGGCTAGGGCTAAGGCTATGGCTAGGTGTAGGTTTAGGTTTTAGGGTTTGTTTTGGATTAGGGTTAGGTTTAAGGTTAGTATTATGGTTAGAGTTAGGGTTGATGCAAGGGGTAGGGTTAGTTTTAGGGTTAGTGTTAGATTTAGGTTTAGAGCAAGGCTAGGGCAATGGCTAGGTTTATGTTTATGTTTAAATATTTGGTTAAGGTTAGGGTTATGGCTAGGGTTTGTGTTATATTTAGGTCTAGGGCTAGGGTTAGGGTTAGGGTTAGGAATAAGGTTAGTATCAGGGCTGGTATTAGGGATACAGTTAGTGTTAGGATTAGTGCTAAGATTAGTGCTAATCTAAGGATTAGGTTTAAGGTTAGACTTAGGGCTGGTGTTAGGGTTACAGATAGGGTTATGGCTGGGGTTAGGGTTAGGGTTAGTGCCAGGGTTAGGGATAGGGTTATAATTAGCATTTGGGTCATTGGCTGCCCAATGGAATCACCTCGAGAGTTGGGTTAGGATTAGGGCTAGGATTAGGGTTAGCATTAGTTAGGTTTTAAGATTGGGTTTGGTTTAGGGTAAGGGCTAGGATTAGGGTTAGGTTTATGATAAGGGATAGAGCTAGGATTAGGATTAGGGTTAAGGTTAGCATTATGGTTAGGGTTAGGGTTAGGGTTAGAGTTAGGATTATGGTTAGGCTAAGAACTAGGGATAAGGCTAGAGTTAGGTTAGGGTTAGGGTTATATTTTAGGGTTAAGGTTATATCTAGGGTTAGAGTTAGTGTTATGGTTAGGGCTAGGTTTAGGGTTAGGCTTACGAGTAGGGTTAGGGTCAGTTGTAGCCCTAGGGCTAGGATTGGGGTTAGGTTTTAGGGTTGGGTTAGCATTATGGTCAGGTCTAGGGTTAGGTTTAGGGTTAGTGTTATGGTTAGGGTTAGGGTTAGAGTTAGGATTAGGGCTAGGGTTCTGTAGGGGTAGGGCTAAGGCTAGGGCTGGGTTTACCATTGGGGTTAGGGTTAGGATTAGGGTTAGTGTAATGTTCAGTGCTATGGTTAGGATTAGGGTTAGGTTTCAGTTTAGGGCTAAGGCTAAGGTTAGTGTTAGGGTTACGTTAATGGCTAGGGCTTGTGTTAGGGTTAGAATCAAGGTCCTTGGCTGCACATTGGAATCACCTGGAGAGTTAGGGCTAGGGTTAGGGTTAGCGTTATGTTAGGGGTAGGGTTAGAGCTAGGGTTATGGTTAGGGTTAGTGTTATGTTTAGTGCTGGGGTTGAGGTTAGGGTTAGGGCTAGAGGTATGGTTAGGATTAGGGTTAGGGTTAAGGTTAGGGCTAAGGCCTGGGTTAGTGTTAGGGTTAGGGTAATGGCTAGGGCTGGTGTTAGGGTTAGCATTGAGGTCCTTGGGAATCACCTGGAGAGATAGGGTTAGGTTTAGGGTAAAGTTAGGGTTTGGGTTTGGGTTAGGGTTATCACTAGGGTTAGGGTTAGTGTTAGTTTATGGTTAGGGCTAGGGTTAGGGTTAGGTTTTAGGTTTGGGTTAGGGTTAGGGCTCAGGCTAGAGTAAGGTTTAGTGCTGGGATTAGGGTAAGCTTTGGGGTTAGTGTTATGTTTAGGAATAGGGCTAGGGTTAGTATTAGGTTTGGAACATGGTTAGAGTTAGGGCTAGAGTTAGGGTTATGGTTGGTGTTAAGATTTGGGCTAGTGCTAGGGTTAGGGTTAGGGTTAGGGTTATAAATAGGGCTTGGGTTGGGGTTAGGACTAGCTTTATGATTAGGCTGGCTTCTGAGTCCTTGGTTACACAATGTATTCACCTGGATAGTTATGATTACAGTTTCAGTTATGGTTAGGTTTAGGGTTAGGATTAGGGTTGGGTAAGAGCTAGAACTAGGGTTAAGGTTAGGTTTAGTTTAGGGTTAAGGTTAGGCTAGGGCTAAGGTTATGGTTAAGTTTTATGGATGGGTTAGTGTTAGGGCTAGGTTTGGAATTATCATTAGGGGTAGGGCTCAAGTTAGGGTTAGGGCTAGAGTTAGTATTAGGTTGGATTTTGTGCTAGCATTAGGGCTAGGGATTCAGTTAGGGTTAGGGACAGTGTTAAGATTTGGGCTAGTGCTATGGTTAGGATTAGAGTTAGGATTAAGGTTAGGACCAGGGCTAAGGTTATTATTAGGATTAGGGTCTTGGCTAAGGCTCCTTTTCGGCTTATCATCCAATTCCTTGGATTCACATTGAAATCACCTGGAGAGTTTTTGTTAGGATTAGGATTAGGTTTAGGGTTATGGCTAGGGCGAGGGTGAGGACTAGTGTTAGGTTTTCCAGTTGGGTTAGGTTTAGGGTTAGGGCTATGGTTAGGTTTAGTGTTATGGGTTAGGCTAGGGTTATGGTTAGGGTTTTAGTTAGGGCTAGGGCTAGAATTAGGGGTAGGTTTAGTTTAGGCTGGGGCTTGATTTGTTTTAGTGTTGGGGTTAGCATAATGGTTAGGGTTATGTTTAGGGTTAGGGTTAGGGCTAGGGCTAGGGCTGGTGTTAGGGTTAGCATCCAGGCTGCACATTGGAATCAACTGGAGAGTTCAGATTTGGGTTAGGGTTAGTTATAGGATTAGGGTTAGCATTAGAGTTAGGTTGTAGGATTGGGTTTGGTTTTGTGTTAGGGCTAAGGTTAGTGTTATGCTTAGGGTTATGGTTGGGGTTAGGACTAGAGTTAGCGGTAGGGCTAGGAGTAGGGCTTCATTTAGGGTTAGGGATAGTGTTAATATTTGGACTAGTGCTAGAGTTAGGGTTAGGGTTAAGATTAGTGCTAGGGCTAGAGTTAGTATTATTGTTAGGGTTAGGGCTATGGCTCATTTTAAGCTTAGTGTTGACTGCCGGGGTTCATGTCCCAGCATCAAGAAGGGTTCAGGAATCTGGAAAAGGTGCTGCTTGTAGATGACATAGGAATCCAGAGACTAATAAAGAGTTCAGAGACGAGATATAATTTTGAAAGGCATTGGGGATCAGAGGACCTTCAGCTAAAGGAACTGAAGACTACCTCCTTGTCTAGGACCCTTGCTTTTATTAACACAATTTGTCCTAAGGCAAGGTGGAGATAATACACTTCAAAGGGTAAGGTTTCAAAGGGTGCAGAGGCATTGTCAGTTTGGGGAATAGCCTACGGCTGTTCAGGTGTTTGGCCAGTAGGACACAATAACATGTAGATTAAGATGCCCTTTAACTGTCTGGCAGCCACAATCAGTTTCCTATTCAGGTTTAGGGAAATGCCTTTAGCCATTCCCAACAGATGACTACATGTGTGACTCAACCCTGTTGAGTCCCCAAGTCTCATCAACCTTTTGATGAAACTCTTGAAATTATGACATGCTGGAATTGGTCTATGGCAATTGACGTCCTTGGCTGCATGTTGAAATTACCTAAAGATTTACAGTTAGGGTTAGAGTTAGGTTTAGGGTAAGGGCTAGGACTCGGATTAGGATTAGGGTTAGGTTAGGGTTAGGGTTAGGGCTAGGACTAGATCTATGGTTATGGTTTGGGCTAGGGTTAGGGATAGGTCTAAGGCTACTGTTAGGGTTAGGGTTAGTGTTAAGATCAGTGCTAGGGCTAAGGGTTAGGTTTAGGGTTATGTTTAGGGTTAGGGTTAAGATTAGGGTCAGCTTTAGATTTGGTTTTAGGGTTGGGTTAAGTTTAGGGTTAAGGCTAGTGTTAGTGTTATGGTTAGGCATAGGACTAGGGATAGGGTTAGAGTTAGGGATAGCATATGAGTCCTTGGCTGCACACTGGAATCACCTGGATAGTTACAGTTATGGTTAAGGTTATGGTTATAGTTAGGGTTAGGTTTAAGCTAGGACAAGGGCTAGGTTTAGGGTTAAGGTTAGGGTTATGATTATGACTGGGACTAGCATTCAATTTAGGGCTATGGTTAGGATTAGGGCTAGGACTAGGGTTAAGATTAGGGTTAGGGATAAGGATCAAGTTGGAGCTAAGGCTATGTTTAGTGTAAGGGTTATGGTTATGTCTAGGGCTTGGGTTAGTGTTAGTTTTAGTGTTAGGGTTGGAGTTAGGGTTATGGTTAGGTTTGGGATAGGATTAGGTTTAGGGTTAGGGCTAGGGTTACAGTTAGGGTTTGGTTTAGGATTAAGATTAGAGCTAGGGCAAGGGTAAGGGTTATGGCTAGAGCTGGGGTTAATTGTACTGTTAGGGTTAGGGCTAGGGTTAGGGTTAATAGTTAATAGTTAGAGTTAATAGTTAGGACTATTGCTAGGACTAGGGTTAGGGTTAGGTTAGGGTTAGGGTTAGGACTATTGCTATAATTAGGGTTAGGGTTAGATTAGGGTTATTGTTAGGACTATATTAAGGTTAGGGTTAGGTTTCAGGGGTGAGTTTGGGTTACGGCAAGGGTTAGGGTTAGGACTAGTGTTAAGAATATGTCTAGGGTTAGGACTAGGGTCAGAGTTTTAGTTAGAGATAGTTTTAGGGCTAGGTTTAGGGTTAGGGTAATTGTTAGGGTTAGGGCTATGTGTATGTTTAGTTTTAGGGTATGGATAGGTTTAGGGTTAGTGTTTGGGTCCACTGCACATTAGAGTCACATGGAGATTTAGTGTTACCATTAGGGATATATTTAGGATTAAGGTTAGGATTAGAATTAGGAATAAACCTTAACACTAACCGTAGACTTAATGATAACCTAATCCTAACCCTAATCCTAGCCCTAACCCAAAACCTAACTCTAACACTAACTCTCCAGGTTATTCCAATGTGCAGCCAATTACCCTAGACACTGACCATAACCCTAACCCTAACACTAACTCAAGCATTAGCCATAAACCTAACACTAACTCTAAAACTAAGCCTAACCCTAGTACTAGCCCTAGCCCTAACCATACCTCTAACCCTAATACAAACTATAGTCATAATACTAATCCTAACACTAACAGTCACCCTAACCCTAACTCAAGCCCTAATTCTTGCTCTAACCTAACCTTAGCCATAATTGTGGCCCTACCCTAACCCTAATTTTCCAGGTTTTTCCAATATGCAGCCAAGAATCTCAATGCTAAACACAACCCTAAGCCTAAATCAACCCTAAAACCTAACTCTAAACCTAGCTTTAGCCCAGCCCTAAACCTAACCCCAACCCTAGCCTAATCTTAACCTTAACCCAAATCCTAACTGTAACCCTAACCCGACCCATAGCCCAAACCCTATCCCAAACCTAGCCCTTAAGCATAAAACCCTAACACAACCATAAAACCTAACCCTAACCCTAGCCCTAGTCCTAACCCTAACCTTAATCCTCACCTAACCCTAACCCTAACCCTAACCCTAACCCAAGTCCTAACCCTAACTCTCCAGGTGATTCTAATGTGCATCCAAGAACCCAGATGCTGAGCCTAACCGTAACCTTAAACCTAAACCTATGCTAACACTAACCCAAGCCCTAGCCCTAATCTTAACACTAACTCTAACCCTAACTGTAGCCCTAACCCTAACCCTAACCCTAGCCATAGCCCTAACCATAACACTAACCCTAACCCTAAACTGAAGGCTAATACTAACCTGTGCCCTACCCCTAATCTTAACGATTGCTAACCCTAACTGCAGCCCTAGCCTTAACCCTAACTCTAGCTCTAAGACTAATACTAACCCTAACCCTAAACTAACCCAACCCTAAAACCTAACCCTAAACTTAGCCCTAGCCCTAGCTTTAACCCCAAACATAACCCTGACCCCAACCCTAGCCCTGTAGCCCTAACCTTAACCCTAAACCTAACTCTATCCTAACCCTAACCTGAATATTAACACTAACCTAACCCTAACTATAGCCCTAGCCATACCCCTAACCCTAAACAAACCCAAAAACCTAATCATACCCTAGCCCTAGCCGTAACCCTAACCCTAATCCTAACACTAGTCCTAGCTCTATCCCTAACCCTAACTGTAACACTAACCCTAATCCTAACTCTCCTGATGCTTGTAATGTGCATCCAAGAAACCAGACAATAACCCTAACACTAATCCTAACCCTAAACCTAATACTAACACTAACCCTAGCCCTAGACATAATCTGAACACTAACGATAAACCTAAATGTAGCCCTCGTCCTAACCCTAACCCTAGACCTATGACTAAACCTAACCCTAGCCCTAGCCCTAAACATGCCACTAACCCTAATCTTAACCCTAGCCCAAGCCCAAACCCTAACCCAACCCCTAAACCTAACCACAACCCTAGCCTTAACCATAACACTATCCCTAGTACTAGCCCTAACCCAAATCCTAACCCTAACCCTAACTCTCCAGCTGATTCCATTGTGCATCCAAGAAACCAGACACTAACCTTATCACTAATCCTGACCCTAAACCTAATGCTAACATTAACCCAAGTCCAAGCCTTGATTTTAATACTGATCTTAAACCTAACCCTAGCCCTAACTTGAACTAGCCCTAGTCCTAATATTAACACTAAACCTAACCCTAGACTTAACCCTAACCCAATCCTGAAACCTAACACTGACCCTCTCCCTAGACCTAGCCATAACCCTAACCCTAACCTACCTGAAAACTTAATCCTAGCCCTAACCCTAGCTTAACCCTAGCCCTAACCCTGGCCTTAACCCTAACCCTAACCATAGCCCTAACCCTAACCACCCTTTTTTGTCAATCAACATAGAGTTCTCCATCCCCCAGTTCTTCTGTGGGTAACATTACCTATTTCTACTCATCCTTGAAAGCACAGGTCACTGCTTCCAGGAGATCTCTTTTGACCTTCACCTCCAGCTCCAACCAGGGAGGGGAATGGGTTCTATAGCACCCTGAAACCTTAGAGTGTCCACAATATGCTCTCTCTGCTCTGTAATGTAAGCCCTCCATCAGAGGACCTCAGTTTTATGCTCATTAGAATGAGCAAGAATCTCTTTGAAGACCCAGAACCCTGGCCATACTTCAGACCAGTTAGATCAATCTCTGGGGGTGGGACTAAGGAATCTGGAGTTCTTTTTTTTTTTTTTTTTTTTTTTAAAGCTCAATTTTTTTTTTATTGCTTAAAGTATTACAAAGGGTATTACATATGTGTCCATTTTATCCCCCCGCCCTAGACAGTCCCCTAGCCTCCCCTATCCCCCAATGTCTTATGTCCACTGGTTATGCTTATATGCATGCATACAAGTCCTTTAGTTGATCTCTTATCCCCTACCTCCTGCCCCCCAACCCTCCCCGGCCTTCCCACTGCAGTTTGACAATCTGTTTGAGGCAGCTCTGCCTCTGTATCTATTATTGTTCAAAAGTTTATGATGGTCTCTATTATCCATGAATGAGTGAGATCATGTGGTATTTTTCCTTCATTGACTGGCTTATTTCACTTAGCATAATGCTCTCCAGTTCCATCCATGACGTTGCAAATGCTAAGAGTTCCTTCCTTTTTAGAGCAGCATAGTATTCCATCTTGTAGATGTACCACAGTTTTCTAATCCATTCATCTACTGATGGGCACTTAGGCTGTTTCCAGATCTTAGCTATGGTGAATTGTGCTCCTATGAACATAGGGGTGCATATATCCTTTCTGATTGGTGTTTCTGGTTTCTTGGGATATATTCCTAGAAGTGGGATCACAGGGTCAAATGGGAGTTCCATTTGCAGTTTTTTGAGGAAACTCCATACTGTTCTCCATAGTGGCTGCACCAGTCTGCATTCCCACCAGCAGTGCACAAGTGTTCCTTTTTCTCCACATCCTCTCCAGCACTTGTCGTTTGTTGATTTGTTGATGATAGCCAGTCTGACAGGTGTGAGATGGTACCTCATTGTTGTTTTGATTTGCATCTCTCGGATGATTAGTGACTTTGAGCATGTTTTCATATGTCTCTTGGCTTTCTGAATGTCCTCTTTTGAAAGGTGTCTATTTAGGTCCTTTGCCCATTTTTTGATTAGATTGTTTATCTTCCTTTTGTTAAGTTGTATGAGTTCCCTATAAATTTTGGAGATTAGGCCCTTATCAGATATGACATTGGCAAATATGTTTTCCCACGTAGTGGGTTTTCTCGTTGTTTTGTTGATGGTTTCTTTTGCTGTGCAGAAGCTTTTTATTTTGATGTAGTCCCATTTGTTCATTTTCTCTTTAGTTTCAAGTGCCCTAGGAGCTGTATCAGTGAAGAAATTGCTTCGGCATAGGTCTGAGATTTTGTTGGCTTTGGATTCTTCTAGAATTTTTATGGTTACCTGTGGTACATTTAAGTCCTTTATCCATTTTGAGTTTATTTTTGTGTATGGTGTAAGTTGGTGGTCTAGTTTCATTTTCTTGCATATATCTGTCCAATTTTCCCAACACCATTTATTGAAGAAACTATCTTGGCTCCATTGTATGTTCTTGCCTCCTTTGTCAAATATTAATTGAGCATATTGGTTCGGGCCAATTTCTGGGCTCTCTATTCTATTCCATTGATCCATATGCCTATTCTTGTGCCAGTACCAGGCAGTTTTGAGAAGTGGCTTTGTAATACAACTTGATATCTGGTATTGAGATCCCACCTACTTTGGTCTTTTTCAGGATTGCTGCAGATATTCGGGGTCTTTTTTTATTCCAGATGAATTTTTGGAGAGTTCGTTCTAGATCTCTGAAGTATGCCGTTGGTATTTTAATTGGAAGTGCGTTGAATTTATAGATTGCTTTGGGTAGTATGGACATTTTAATGATGTTGATTCTACCAATCCATGAACACGGTATGATCTTCCATCTGTTTATGTCTTCCTCTATATCTTTTTTTAACGTCCTGTAGTTTTCTGAGTAGAGGTCTTTTACCTCTTTAGTTAAGTTTATTCCTAGGTAGCTTAATTTTTTTGGTGCGATGGTAAATGGGATTGTTTTTATAATCTCTCTTTCTGAAAGTTCACTATTGGTGTATAGAAATGCCTCGGATTTCTTGGGGTTAATTTTGTATCCTGCAACATTGCCAAATTCATGTATTAAGTCCAGTAGCTTTTTGATGGAGTCTCTAGGGTTTTGTATGTATAATATCATGTCGTCTGCAAATAAGGACAGTTTTACTTCCTCTTTTCCAATTTGGATGCCTTTTATTTCTTCTTCTTGCCTGAATTGCAACGGCTAACACTTCCAGTACTATGTTGAACAGGCGTGGTGAGAGGGGGCATCCCTGTCTTGTTCCTGTTCTTAGGGGAAATGGTGTTAGTTTTTGTCCATTGAGTATGATGTTGGCTGTGGGCCTGTCATATATGGCTTTTATTATGTTGAGGTATGATCCTTCTACTCCCACCTTGCTGAGAGCTTTTATCAAAAATGGGTGTTGAATTTTGTCAAATGCTTTTTCTGCATCAATTGATATGACCATGTGGTTTTTTTCTTTCAATTTGTTTATGTGATGTATCACGTTTATTGATTTGCGGATATTGTACCATCCTTGCATCCCTGGGATAAATCCTACTTGGTGATGGTGTATGATCTTTCTGATGTACTGCTGGATCCGATTTGATAAGATTTTGTTGAGGATTTTGGCATCTATGTTCATGAGGGATATTGGCCTGTAATTCTCTTTCATTGTGTTGTCTTTACCTGGTTTTGGTATTAGGGTGATGCTGGCTTCATAGAATGAGCTTGGAAGTGTTCCTTCCTCTTGAATTTTTTGCAGTAGTCTGAGGAGGATAGGTTTTAGTTCTTCCTTGAATGTTTGGTAAAACTCCCCTATGAAGCCGTCTGGTCCTGGGCTTTTGTTTGATGGAAGCTTTTTGATGACTGCTTCAATTTCTTCCATAGTTATTGGCCTGTTGAGATTTTTAGATTCTTCCTGATTGAGTTTTGGAATGTTGTATTATTCTAGGAATTTGTCCGTTTCCTCCAGGTTGTCTAGTTTGTTGGAGTAGAGCTGTCCATAGTATTTTTTAACAATCATTTGTATTTCTGTGGGGTCTGTTGTTATTTCGCCTCTATCATTTCTGATTTTGTTTATTTGGGTCCTCTCTCTTTGCGTCTTGGTGAGTCTGGCTAGAGGTTTGTCAATCTTGTTTATCCTTTCAAAGAACCAGCTCTTGGTTTCATTGATTTTCTGTATTGTTTTTTTGGTCTCTATGTCATTTATTTCTGCTCTTATCTTTATTATCTCCTTCCTTCTGCTCACTCTGGGGTTTTCTTGTTGCTCTCTTTCTAATTCTTTGAGTTGTAGAGTTAGATGATTTACTACCATTTTTTCTTCTTTTTTGAGATAGGCCTGTAGAGCTATAAACTTCCCTCTCAGGACTGCTTTCATTGTGTCCCATAGGTTTTGGATTGTTGTGTTTTCATTGTCATTAGTTTCCAGGATGTTTTTAATTTCTTCTTTGATATCATTGGTAACCCAATCAATATTTAATAGCATGCTATTCAGCTTCCAGGTGTTTGAGTATTTTGGGTTGTTTTTATTGTAGTTTATTTCTAATATTATGCCATCGTGGTCTGTGAAGATGCTTTTTATGATTTCAATTTTCTTGAATTTGGGGATACTTTGCTTGTGACCCAATATATGGTCTATTTTTGAATATGTCTTATGAGCATTTGAGTAGAATGTATATTCCCTGGCTTTCGGGTGAAGTGTTCTGAAGATGTTTATTAAGTCCACCTGATCTAGTGAGTCATTTTAGGATTGCTGTATCTTTGCTGATTGTTTGTCTAGAGGACTTATCCAGTGCTGTCAGTGGTGTATTAAAGTCCCCTACTATGATTGTATTGTTGTCGATCTCTCCTTTGATATCTTCCAGGAGTTTTTTTATGAATTTGGGTGCTCCTGCATTGGGTGCATATATGTTTACCAGGGTTATATCTTCTTGTTGTATTGATTCCTTTAGTATTATGAAGTGGCCTTCCTTATCTCTTGTTATGGCCTTCACTTTGAGGTCTATTTTGTCTGATATAAGTATTACTACCCCAGCTTTCTTTTCCTTTCCATTTGCCTGAAAGATATTTTTCCATCCTTTCACTTTCAGTCTGTGTGAGTCCCTTCTAATGAGGTGGGTTTCTTGTAGACAGCAGATGTATGGGTCATGTTTTTTTATACATTCAGCCACTCGATGTCTTTTGTTTGGAGCATTTAGTCCGTTTACGTTTAAAGTTATTATTGAAAGGTACTTGTTTGTAGCCATTTCTGTTTTTTTGTGGTTGTTTTCTTTCTGAGCTTTTTGTTTCTTATTCTTATACCAGTCTCTTTAGCATTCCTTGCATTGCTGGCTTGGTGGTGATAATCTCCCTTAGCCTTTTTTTGTCTGTGAAGCTTCTTATTTCCCCTTCAAGTTTGAATGATAGCCTTGCTGGATAGAGTATTCTTGGATTCAGTCCTTTGCTTTGCATCACTTTGTAAATTTCCGTCCATTCTTTTCTGGCCTTATGTGTTTCTGTTGAGAAATCATTTGACAATCTAATGGGAGATCCCTTGTATGTAACTTTCCGTCTCTCTCTTGCAGCCTGTAAGATTCTCTCTTTGTCCTGAATATTTGCCATGGTAGTTATGATGTGTCTTGGTGTGGGTCTTTTCGGGTTCACCTTGTTTGGGACTCTCTGGGCTTGTGTGATTTTTTCTTCCCCACCTCAGGGAAGTTTTCTGATATTATTTCTTCGAATAGGTTTTCTAATCCTTGTTCATCCTTCTGTTGTTCTGGTACCCCTATTATTCGTATGTTGTTTCATTTCATGTTGTCCCAAAGCTCCCTTAGGCTCTCCTCCTGTCTTTTAATTTTTTTCTCCAATTGCAGTACATTTTGGGTGTGTTTTGCTTCCTTGTCTTCTAATTCACTAATTCGGTCCTCCGCTTCTCCTAGTCTACTGTTGATACTTTCAATGGAGTTTTTCATTGCAGCTATATCACTCTTCATTTCTTCTTGGGTCTTACTTAAGTTGTTGATTTTTTCATCTGTTTCTTCTAGCTTCTTCCATATGTTATCGATTTTTTCATCTGTTTCTTCTTGTTTCTTGCAGAGGTTGTCGATTTTTTCCTACATCTGGTTTATGCACTCTAGGACCCTTATTCTGAATTCTTTTTCTGTCATGTTGCATGCCTCTGTATTACTTAGCTGCTTTTCTGGAGAGTCCTCCTTCTCTTTCCTTTGGGGGTTTCTTTGTCTACCCATGTTTGATCTCACTGACATATCTAGACTTTGAGTCGTTCAGTGGTTGCTCCCTTGGTGGCAGTGTCTCCTTGGTCTGTGGTTGCTCTTCGGGCGGTTGCGGTAGCAGCTGCTCTTCAGTTGGCAGCAGCTCCTCTGGTGAGTGCTGTTCACAGCTGTGGTGGCTCTTCTGGCTGGTGGGGCGAGGTTTCACGTACAGCTGCTGTTCCTCAGCAGAGGGTGTGGTGCTCAGGATGTTGCTGTTGCTTGGATCTGCTGCGTTGATTTAAAGGCACAAAATACAACACAACAAGGCACCACGTACCAGGCACTATACACAAATATATTCACGATATGAATAACCCCAAATAAAGGTGACCACCTAAATTAAGAGAATTAGGGGATAAGGAAGAAGGAAGAGAAAAAGATAAAAGAGAAAAAAGAAAGGAAAAGTAGGGACCGAAAAAAGGAGTGCAAAAATGAAATTGGGAAAAAGGAGGGGGGAAAATAAAAGCTAGAAAAGAAAAGAAAAGAAAAAAAAAGAGCAAAAAGTGAGAATGAAGTGGAAAAGGGGAAGAGACTTTTTTATATGAGGAGAATACTCCTATAGAACAGCCATTAATCCCAACAAATTCCAGCAACAGCTCCCTGGAGATGAATGCAAACTAGAAACAACCAATAATATAACGATGAAAATAGAATGGAGAACACTAATCCCAAAATAAAATAAAGAGAAAATAAAATGGCACTTTAAAAAAAATGGTAAAATGGTAGCAGTAATAATACTGGTTAAAAATAAGAAGGTAGTAATTAAAAGGGTAAAATCAGGTGATGGAAAAAAGAAGAAAAAAAAAGAAGAAAAGAAAAAAGAAAAAAAGAAAAAAATTGGTTTCTTAGTTAAAAGGTGAAAAAAGAAAAAAAATATTGCAGTAGTGAAGGTCCTTCGGTTCTTCTATTCTTCAGTGTGGCTCGCCTTAGACCTGCCAGGTATTCAGGAGAGTGTTGAGTTTCCCTGCGATACACTGTTCCTCTGTGTTGTAAACCACAGTCCTTATTTTAAAGCAAGCCGCATTTGTTTCCCAGACTGCCTTATTTTGTGTTTAGCAAAGTGTCAGTTTGTGGGTCAGCCTCTGGGTGGCAGTGTTCTGGGGTTGGCCTCTGAGGCTATATGGCTTCTCGCACTTAAAGCTGATTTGGGGAGGTCAACTATCCAGAGCTGATTCCTTAATAGTTACCAGCTGTGTGTTGTTGCTGGGATTGAAAATCCCTCTATAGGCCAGACCCTGTTAACTCCCAGGGACTGATCAGGTTATTTTAATCCTTGATCTCCTACAGGGTGGAATCCTGGTGTGGCTGTGCTCCTTGCCTGGGGGTTGGGGGGAGGATTCTCACTCTCCGGAGAGAATGGCTGCCCCAGTCCTGGGCTCAGGAGTGTCTCAGCACTCAATTCGCTGCCACCTTTCCCGGCCCCCCTTCTCTCCTCAGTCTCTCCCCAGATTCCACTCCTCCGCACCCTCTCCCTCTCTTCAGCACAGGTGAGTGTCTGTATCCGAAATGTCCCATGAACAGGATTCAGTGAAAACAAACAAACAAACGCCGGCCGCGGAAACGGGGAAGGCTTGGTTTCTGTAAGCTTCTTCTCTTACCGGGACTGCATGGTCTGGTCAGCTCTTCAGGCTGCCCCCTTTAGGCTCAGTCCTCCGTGATCACAGAACCCAGCTTTCAATTCCCCCGGTGGCGCCAGGAATCCCGCGGTTCTCCTTTCCCCCGTCAGGGGCTGTGCCTGTCCCAAGGGACGCGGCTGTCTGCCACGCTGTCTCCCTCCGACTCTCTGGGCTCAGAGGTCTGGTAAACTTTCCTGCCCAAATCCCTGGTTTTTTTACCTTTCCAGGGGAGTTCTGCTCTTCCCGGCTGCAAACCGTCTCACCAGCTGAGCAATTTCGCCAATTTGGGGTGGATGTTACTAGTTTCAGCTGCTCACTCCATTTGCTCCGGGACAAGACCTGGGACGCGTCTGCCTATACAGCCGCCATCTTCTGTCTCCAGGAATCTGGAGTTCTTAAAATTCTCCAGGTGATTCCATCGGGGATCCAAGGCCCCAGATGCTAATCCTAAACCTCACCCTAACCCTAACTGTAGCACTAGCCTTAACCCTAGACCTACCCTAACCCTAGCCCCAACCCTAATCCTAATCTGAGCCCTAGCCCTAACCCTAACCCTAGCCTTAGCCCAAACCTCAACCCTAATCCTAACCCTAGCCCTAGCCCTAATATTAACACTAATCTTACCTCTAATCATAGCCCAAGTCCTAATCCTAACCCTAGCCCTAAACCTAACTGTAGCCCTAGTTCTAATCATAACACTAAACATAACCTTAACCCTAACTCACCTAACGCAACTACTGGAAGCTATACATTGTCAACACTATCATTAAAGTGCAGCAAGGGAACTTGGAAGGCTGATGGACCTTGAGCTTTAGCAAGGGCTAAAGCTATGCACTGATTGTTCTGTCAAGATAATGGTGGCTCAAGCAATTTCCTGACATAATAGTCTCAAAGTAAATCTTTACTAATATTTACTAACCTTTAAGATAGTCTGTCTGCTACCAGATTGCCTGCCTAACTGAGGGCAAGATGTATATTCTAAAATTGAATAAAAGCTAACAGGGACAGGGCTTCAGAGAGCCTCTCCACTAGAGAAAAGTTTCCACCTGGTCCCCATTCCTTCTAAATTCATATTTCCTGTCTACTGTATTCATTTGTGTGAGGCCCCTTTTCCAGATCCTGAGCCCTAGCCGCAAATGGATGTGGCATTCACATCTGGTTCCCAAATAGGCATCTGGAGAAGAAGATTTGCCTGAGCACAAAACAAAGAAAAAAGGAAATTCACTGGAAAGGTGAGAGGTTCACCGAAAAGGTGGGGAAATTCACCCTGCACAAAGCCCATGCCAGTTTCAGAGTCACAAACCGTAAGTGGGCAGGAAAGTTTTTTATTTCAGCCAGGTTGTAATGGGGAAGAATTTGAGTAAAAGGCAAAAACATCGTTGTAAATTTTTAGCTTGAATGCTCAAGGACAAAGGAATTAAAATGTCAAAAGGTACTCTCTTAAATCAGGCTCAAGGAAACCGAGTGCCTTTGTCATCTTCAACTAGGTGGGCTCTTGTTTGAACTGCATTATGCTCAGTTCATATTGGGGATCAAAAGTCTGTAATACCTAAGGCCCCAGATCCTCCGCCTCCTGTGTGGAAAGACTCAACAGCTAGAGAAAATGGGGCTAACAGTCCTTTTACAAAAGGACTTAATGCTTTGTCTGAAAATTACATATAAAAAAAAAACCATGAAAAGAACTCGCATTTATTAAGTCTTGTCTATGTGTTATGGGCGCTTGTCTGTTGATTGTTGTTTTATCTGTCTTTGTTGTCTGGTTTAATTGTTTATTGTTAGTCTATTAAGCATGCCTTAAATTTAATTTAATAGAAACAAAACAGTAGATGGCCAGGCCATTACTAAATTTCCCCAGAGCAAACAGAATGTGGGGATGGAGAGAAAGAATATAAATGATACACGTGGCTGATAACACAGGTTCTAGGAAAATTCCCTAGACAAAGGGAAGTAACTAAAAAAGGCACCAGCCCATTAATTACTAGTCTTTTAGTTATCCTGTAAAATGAACACCCACTCTCAAGAGTGTTATTAAAAGTTTCATTTTTTTCATGTTTTTATTTCCCAGTCCATCATTTGAAATTTGAATAGATGAGACATTTCTCAGAATTTAGGGATGAGTCTGGGATTTCTGTACCCTTGAAGAGAAAAGGGCTTGCTTAAGAGAAGGCATACCCTGCCTGATTCGGGGTGGCCTCTTGGACTGAGCCCCATCTCTTCATGGATGCTATAGAATAAACCCAAGACTGTTTTTTTTTCTGTAAAAGATGGCAAAAATGACCCAAGGAAAATATACAGGCTGTTTTTGGGCAATAGAATTAGTGTTTCCATAATATTGGGTAGTTCTTGAATAATAATGGACCACATTCCAAGGTTGCCTCGCAGGTCCCCAGGAGCACTCCGGTTTTTATAAAATAAAATAAAGCAATACTTCAATATTATAGCCACGGAAAGTCAGTGAATTATCTCTGTTACAGAATTTGCCAAAGAAAATGTCTTGGATAATAATAATTGGCTTTAAAATCTCAAAGTTATTAAGACATAAATAAATAAATATAATTAACATAAAGGATTTGTAATAAAGCTTTTCAGTAATAATTATAAATATATTAATAATGAATGTCTAGTCACTCAAGAGGAGACTGGTTGTATTCTCTGTTAGAGGAAAGGGCCAGTTCCAGAGAAGCCACAGCCATAACCTTAGATGTTATCTCTGAGGAAGAATGTGGCAGTTTTCAAATTCAAATGGCTTAGAGGCCTGCTCCCTCCTCCCTCTGCCTTTTTGCCAGAAACATAATTTTACAAAGTCTTTGGTAACTTAAAACTTTAGAACATTGCTAAATTAAATAATAAAAAGTATTAAATATCTAGATATTTTTAAATGACAAAAAATACTGAAATATTAATCTGACATTGCCTCATATGAAAAATCTAGAGGACAGAATTGACTCTATTAATTATGTAGGGCAGTAGAAAATTACCAGCCCTGCACGGGGAAGTGCAGACCTCGAAGCTGTCTCCAGGGATTTATAGCCCCGGACGCTGAGAACCGGCTGAGGGAGTTAGGCTCTGATTAATTGTTAGGATAAGCTGGATGTGAGAGTACCAGGCAGGAGTGATAAACTCCCATGCCGTTAGGACACAGCACAGACCCCTTTGGAATTTCTTTGTTCCCCTTTTACTCCCTCCTGAGTGAGAAAATTTATAGTCTGGCCATCTGGCCCGGGGTCTTGGCTGGCAGGTCAAACTGACCTAACGAGCAGGATGTCTTGTCAGGTAATAACAAATGTCCCAGGAAGCCCCTGGCCGATGCGTGAACCCTCTTTGTCCTCGTTACCCCCACCCCTATTTTGAGTTGTGTATAAAAAGCTGTAACTGTAACCGCTCGCTGCTGCTTCCTGCGTGCGTCCTGCCGCGGTGGCAGCCCGGATTCGAATCTGTTAATAAAGAAACTCCCTCTCCAGATTGGCAAGGGAGAGGATCTGTTTCACCAAATTCTTGGTTTGCCGTGGTTTCCTGTCTCGCGGGTACTTTCTCCTTATAACAAATTAAATATGTCTTGTATTTTATTTGAAATATATCCATAAAAATATTATTAATCTGAGAAATGCTAAGTATTTAATTTGCCACCTAAAATTTAAGGCTTCTAAAAGTTTAAAGTTCAAATTAAGTTGGAAGAAATTATATGGTTGTGATAACAAAATGCATAAAGTATAGAAATTCATTTTTGAGAAAAAATAATTCTTGTATTTTCTCTGAGAGAAATTAGTAGTTCAAAATATATATTATAGTCTTTATGTGTACTACGTGTGGTAAAATTTCAACCTAGAATATATAATTTTATTGGCCTAATTTAAAAAAAGGATTAATTCTATGGTCTGAACCAAAGTTTTAATATAAAAACCAGTTTAAATTTAATTAATGTCTTTTAGAATAATTACAAAAGGTGTGTTGATAAATGTCAATCTAAGAATTGCTGGCTGTTTACTTTTAATTATCATTGGAAAATTAAGGTTTAAATATTGTATTGTTTTAATAATAGAAGGCAGGACATACATTTCAAAGGAAAAGGAGAAAAAAGTTCTATACAAATAGTTGAAGGTATATACAAGTTAATGACCGAAAGAAAGAATATTAGAGTAGAAGTGCATTTTTAAAGGACATAAAAAGGTTTGAAGACTAATTTGAAAGTATGAAATTCATGAAGGTTATGTACATGATGAAAAGTAAAAAAAGTTTTGAAAGAGAGAAATGAATTCTAAAGTTAACTATTTACAAAAGTTGTAAAAGGGTCATAAAATCTTAAGGAAGTTTAAACAAAAGCTAGACCACTCCCTTATCTCCTGCCCAGGACAGAGTAAACGGTTAATATGGAAAGGGAGAGCAGAACAAGGTTGCATACATAATGCCTCAGTAAACTAAAAGTTATTATTCAAACATTAAATCTCAACATTAATGAGACACCATAAATAAAAAGAGTTACTTTTACTTTGGGCAGCATACCTCTCTCCTACTGGTTTTTCTGAAAAGCAACCAAGTTTGTTGCTCTGTTTAAAAGAAACTAAAAAGTGTTTAAAAGAAACTCCCTAAATGTGGCTTGGAGATTGCTCTGGGAGGAAATACAGAGGGAAACACCCTTCAAATATTTAGGAACTGGTAATTAAAAATCAATCTATTAGACCTTACAAAAAAGTAGAAATATAAAAAGATTGCTTTAAAACCTTAAATGACTTTTAAAAATTATTAGAGGACATTAATTAGTTAATACCTTATCTAAAAATCTCTAGGGGAGAAATAATAAATTTATTCAATATACTTAGAAATCCTAAGAAAGCTTTTATTAAATGTATGCAAAGACCTACAAGATCATTTTCTAATTTCGTGGCTAGCATGCAACAGCAGTTTGCAACCATCTAAAAAAATATATAAATGCCAAGCAGTTTGGGACCATCTAGTAAATCCTGTCTTCCCTAAACCAAAAACACTTAAAAGTAAATAATTTTCATTTTGCCTTCATAAACAAAGCTTATGTCTATATACTCAAAAAGACTGATAGCTGAAATCCAATTAGTGTCATTTACTGTCCATATCCAAAGATGAATGAAGTTAGAAAATAAACCTTATTTCAGACTGGTTTAAATTGGCAAATTGAAATAAGTGAATATTCAGGGAAACTTAGTTGTCACCTACTAAAAAACAAATTACTACAATTTTTATATTACACCCCTATTATTAAATAAAAAATAATAGGCAGGAACCTATTCCTGGAGCATTAACTGTTTTTACTGATGATTCATCTACTAGTAAAGCACTTATCATACAATGAATTCAGACCGAGTCATCCAAACCAGTCATACTTCTGTACAAAGAATTGAATTAGAAGCCATCAAGGTTGCATTGCAGGAATTCCAAAGCCTCTTAATATTATTTCTAATCTGCCTATACTGCTGGCCTGGTAAATAGAATTGAGACTGCTCAATTAAAATGGCTCAGTGGCCCTAACCGGTTTGGCTCAGTGGATAGAGCGTTGGCCTGTGGACTGAAGGGTCCCAGGTTCAATTCTGGTCAAGGGCATGTGTTAGGTTAGGTGGCTCAGGAGGCGGCGCAAGAAATAGAGTCCAGTGAATCAGAAAAGAAAGGAAAGGAAAAGGTTTATTCTGCGTGTCCCCGGGAGACCCACGTACCCCCAGGACAGGGCACGTGGATTCACGCCAACAGGGAGGGGGGCGCTTTTTTTATACTGTGGTTGGGTGAAGGGCGGGGACATGAGCTGAGGAATTCTCTGCTGCAGGGAATGGGCAGGGGTATGTGGATTAAGGGAGAAGAAGCCTGTATCTGTGTCTGGCACCTTGATCTGTGAGAAATTCCAGGGGAAGTCCATTATCTTGTCATGTCTGCATGTATCCGATCCTGGGCTCTCTCCGACCTAACAGCATGTACCTTGGTTGTGGGCACATCCCCAGCAGGGAAGTGTGTAAGAGGCAGCTGAATCGATGTTTCTCTCTCATCGATGTTTCTCTCTCATCGATGTTTCTGGCTCTCTATCCTTCTCCCTCTCCTTCTCCCTCTCCCTTCCTCTCTGTAAAAAATCAATAAAATATATTTTAAAAATAATAGTAAAACAAATAAAAAAATAAAATGGCTCAGTGACCAAAGTCTATTTATACTATTTAAACAGGTCCTGGTCCTTTAACAAAAGGAAATACATATGCCGCTCAACTAGTTGCTTTATTAAAACAGGCCACAGAATCTCACCAACTTTTACATCAGCCTGCCAAAATATTGTACAGCAGGCAAAACAGATTATCAAGGAATGTCCTCCTTGCATGTTATATCTGCCTCAAGGGCCTCTAAAATCCCAACTTGAAAAACAAAAGGGAATAGTGGAGAAATCCCCTGTAAGTAAACTACATCAAGCCTTAATTACTTTAAATTTTTTCACTTTAAAGTTTTTCACTTGTAATGCTGATGGCAAGACACCCATGGAATTACACTGGTGTTAGAATAAGCCAAAGGAAAATGGTTTTATTCAATGGAAAGATCCCAAGTCTGGTTTATGGAAGGGTCCCTTTATTAACCTTTGGTTGAGGATATACTTGTGTATTTCCAGAAAACTCCTCCAAGCCCATGTGGATTCCTGTAACATGACTCTGAGAGAGGACTTTGCACCCTGAGCTTCACCCTGTACCTGTGGCTGAAGACAGCCAACTGCTCCACCACAGATAGCAGTGGCCCCAGGCAACATGCTGAAGATAAGGAATGGGAGGAGAAAAAGACAGAGGAGAAACAATCAAGAGATGACCTGGGGGATGGTGAAGAAGCCTTGCCATGCTAGCAATCATCAATTGTGCGATGGTGCAGGTTGCCCTAGACCAGTGATGGCGAACCTATGACACACATGTCAGAGGTGACATGTGAACTCATTTTTTGGTTGATTTTTCTTTGTTAAATGGCATTTAAATATATAAAATAAATATCAAAAATATAAGTCTTTGTGTTACTATGGTTGCAAATATCAAAAAATTTCTATATGTGACATGGCACCAGAGTTAAGTTAGGGTTTTTCAAAATGCTGACATGCCAAGCTCAAAAGGTTCGCCATCACTGCCCTAGACAAAACCAAAGAAAGTCGGACCTGCATTGTCATTGCCCACCATTTGTCCACCATCCAGAACTCGAATATCATTGCTATCATGTCACAGGGGACAGTGATTGGGAAGGGTACTCAAAGAACCGATGGCCCAGAAAGGAGCCTACTACAGACTAATTCCTTAAATGCCTGGAAGCAATTTAAAAAGGACATGAAAGAATTTAATCCCTTTCACTGGATCTCCTTACATTTGCCTCTTAGCATAACCACTATTGGCTATCTCATTCTTGTTCTTATATGTTTATTTCTAGTCAGCAGATACAGAATGATGAGTCTTAAAAGTACTCAAGCCTTATAGATGGCATACACTTTTCAAGATTTATTAAGAAAACAAAAAGAGGGGATGCTGGAAGTTATCCATTGTCAACACTATCATGAAAGTGCAGCAAGGGAACTTGGAAGGCTGATGGACCCTGAGCTTTAGCAAGGGCTAAAGCTATGCACTGATTGCTCTGTTGAGTTAATGGTGGCTCAAGCAATTTCCTGACATAATAGTCTCAAAGTAAATCTTTACTAATATTTACTGACCTTTAAGATAGTCTGTCTGCTACCAGATTGCCTGCCTAACTGAGGGCAAGATGTGTATTCTAAAATTGAATAAAAGCTAACAGGGACAGGGCTTCAGAGAGCCTCTCCACTAGATAAAGGTTTCCACCTGGCCCCCCATGCCTCCTAAATTAATATTTTTTGTCTAGTGTATTCATTTGTGTGAGGCCCCTTTTCTGGATCCTGAACCCTAGCCACAAATGGATGCGGTATTCACACCCAACCATAAAACCTAACCCAGCCCTAACCCTAATCCTAACATAACAGTAACCCTAACCCTAGGCCTAGACCTAAGCCTAAACCTATCCCTAACACTAACTCTCCAAGTGATTCCAATTTGCAGGCAAAGACCCAGATGCTAACTCATCTCTAACCCTAAGCTGAGCCTTAGCCCTGGAATTCACTGCTAAAAAGCTGGAAACACTGGAATTCACTGGTAAAGAGCTGTGTTTGAAACGTGTTTGAAAATACATACATGTGTTTGAACTACACATAAAACACTTGTAAAGGGCTGAAAATTAGGTAGAAAGATGTTTGGAAACACTGGGGAAACCCTGGTAAAGAGCTGGAAACTAGATACAAATGTTTGAAAACACTGGGTATTAATGGTAAAGTGCTGGAAACTAGGTAGAAATATGTTTGAAAACACTTTGAATTCACTGGTAAAGAGCTGGATTTTGTGTATAAAAGGGTTGGAAAGCATGAGGTATTCACTAGCAAAGAGCTGGAAACAGTAGAAAAGTGTTTCAAAACACTTGGAAATGACTGATAAAGAGCTTCTAAGTCTCCATAAAACTGTTTCTAAACACTTAGAAATAATTGATTGAGAGATGACAACTAGATACAAAAATGTTTGAAAACACTTGGCAATCAAAGGTTTAGAGATGGAAAATAGGAAGAAACAGGTTTGAAAATACTGGTAAAAAGACGGAAACTAGGTACTAAGGTACTGCAAAACACTGGGAATACACTGGTAAACAGCTGGAAACTTGAAAAATGTTTGACAACACATGGAGTTCACTGGTTAAAGAGCTGGAAACTATGTAGAAACTTGTTTGAAAACACTGAATTTACTGCTAAAGAGCTGGAAACAAGGAGAAAAATGTTTGAAAACAGAGAATTTACTAGCAAAGAGCTGTAAACTGTAGAAAAGTGAAAACACCTGGAAGTAACTGCTAAAAAGCTTCTAAGTTGCTATAAAACTGTTTCTAAACACTTAAAAATCACTGGATAAGAGCTGGGCAATAGGTGTAAAACTGTGAAAACACTGGGAATTAACTGGTAAAGAGCTGGAAACTAGCTGAGAATGTGTTTGAAAATACAAGGAAAGCACTGGTAAAGAGCTGGAAACTAGGTAAAAATGTTTTTCATAACAATGGGAATACACTGGTAAAAAGCCAGAACTAGAAAAGTATTGGAAAACACTTGGAAATCACTGACAAAGAGCTGCACATAGAAACCTATTTGATAACACTTGGAAATTACTCTCAAGAGCTGGAAGAAACATGTTTAAAAAACACTTGGAATTCACTGGTAAAGACCTGGAAAGTGGTAAACGTGTTTGAACACACTGTATTCACTGGTGAGAGCTGGGAACTGTAGTAAAGTGTTTGAAAAGACTTGGAAATCACTGACAAAGAGCTGCCCACTCTGTAGAAACCTATTTGAAAACACGTGAAAATTGCTGCTAAAGAGCTGCAAACTAGGTAGAAACATCTTTGAGATCACTTGGAATTCACTGATAAAGAGCTGAATTGTGTAGAAAAGGGTTTAAAAACACTGGAAATCGCTGGTTAAGAGCTGAAAACAAAGAGAAATGTGCTTGGCAACGCCAGAAAAATCACCTTTAAAGAGTTGGAAACTGTAGAAATGTGCATAAAACATGTGGATATCACTGGTAAAGAGTTGGAAATTAGGTAGAAATATATTAGAAAACACTTGGAATTCACTAGTAAATAGCTGAAAACTATAGTCAAGTGTTTGAATACATACAGAAGTCACTGTTAAAGCACTGGAAACTGTGTAGAAAATTGTTTCAAAAAGCTTGGAAGTCACTGACAAAGAGCAGCCAACTCTATAGAAACCTATTTGAAAACATGTGGAAATTACTGCTAAAGAGATGAAAACTGGGCAGAAACATGTTTGAAATCACTGGGAAATCACAGATAAAGAGCTGGAAAACTGGGAGAAAAGAGTTTGAAAATACTTGGAAGTCACTGCTAATAAGTTTCTAAGTCGCTATAAAACTGTTTCTAAACACTTGGAAATCACTGGTTGAGATATGAAATGAGGTACAAAGTGTTTGAAAACACTGGTAAATCACTGGTAAAGAGAGTTGGAAACTAGGTAGAAACATGTTTAAAAACACTTGGAATTCACTGGTAGACCCTTGAAAACTGTCTATGAAAGGGTTGGCAAACACTGGGTGTTCACTGGCAAAGAGCTGGAAACTTAGAAGAAAAGTATTTCACAATACCTGGAACTCACAGCTAGAAATTGTGTAGTACAGTGTTTGAGAAATCATGAGTAAAGAATGGAAAACTCTGTACTAAAGAGTGAGAAAACATAGGGAAGTCACTAGTAAAGAGCAGGAAATTGTTGAAATGTGTTTGAAAACACATGGAAATCAGTGTTAAAGAGCTGGAAACTGCAAAGAAGTGTTTGAAAACACTTGGAAGTAACTGCTAAAAAGTTGTAGCTCTCTACAAAATTTTTTCTAATCACTTAAAAAAATCACCGGTTAAGAGCTAGACAATAGGTATAAAACTGTTTGAGAGCACTGGGAATTCACTGGTAAAGAGGTGGAAACTAAGTTCAAACATTTTTCATAACTCTGGGAATACACGGGTAAAAAAGCTGGAACTAGAAAAGTGTTTGAAAACACTTGGAAATCACTGACAAAGAGCTGCACACTATCGAAACCTATCTGAAAATACTTGGAATTCACTGGTAAAGAGCTGAATTCTGTGTAGAAAAGGGTTTAAAAACTCTTGGAAATCGCTGGTTAAGAGCTGGAAACAAAGAGATAAGTGCTTGGCAAAACCGAAAAAAAACACCATTAAAGAGATGGGAACTGTGTAGAAATGTGCATAAAACACGTGGATATCACTGGTAAAGAGTTGGAAATCAGATAGAAATATATTGGAAAACACTTGGAATTCACCAGTAAAAAGCAGAAAACTAGTAAAGTGAAAAAATATGAAAGTCACTGGTAAATCACTGAAAACTGTAGAAAATTGTTTCAAAACACATAGAAATCTCTGATAAAGAACTGTCCACTCTATTTAAAATATTGGAAAACACTTGGAAATCACTGGTAAAGTGCTGGAAAGTAGGTAAACATGTTTGGAAATACTGTGTATTCCTTGGTAAAAAGCTGGGAACTGTAGCAAAGTGTTTGAAAACACTTAGAACTCACTGACAAAGAGGTGAAAACTGGGTAGAAACATGTTTCAAATCACTGGGAAATCATGGATAAAGAGCTGGAAACTGCTAGAAAAGTGTATGAAAATACTTGGAAGTAATTTCTAGTAAGCTTCTAAGTTGCTTTAAAACTGTTTCTATACATGTAAAAATCACTGGTTAAGAGCTGGACAATAGGTATAAAACTTTGAAAATACTGGGAATTAACTGGAAACTAGGTAAGAACTTGTTTGAAAACACAGGAAAAAACACTGGTAAAGAGCTGGAAACTAGGTAAAAATGTTTTTCATAACAATGGGAATATACTGGTAAAAAGCTAGAAGGAGAAAAGTGTTTGAAAACACTTGGAAATCACTGACAAAGATCTGCCCACTCTATAGAAACCTATTTAAAAACATGTGGAAATTGCTGCTAAAGAGCTGGAAACTAGATAGAAACATGGTTTAGATCACTTGGAATTCACTTCTAAAGAGCTGAATTCTGTGGAGGAAAGGGTTTAAAAACCCTTGGTAATCGCAGGTTAAGAGCTGGAAACAAAGAGAAACGTGCTTGGCAACACCAGAAAATCACCGTTAAAGAGATGGAAACTGTAGAAATGTGCTTAAAACACATGGATATCACTGGTAAAGAATTGGAAATTAGATAGAAATATATTAGAAAACACTTGTAATTCACCAGTAAAGAGCTGAAAACTGTAGTAAAGTGTTTGAAAAACATACAGAAATCATTGGTAAAGCACTGGAAACTGTAGAAAATTGTTTCAAAATGCTTGGAAATCACTGATTAAGAGGTGAAAACTGGATAGAAACATGTTTGAAATCACTGGTAAAGAGCTGAAAACTAGGTAGAAACATGTTTGGAATTACTTGGAATTCACTGAAACCAGAGAGGATGGAGCCCGATTCCTCACAGGGCTACGTGATTCCACCTTAGGCCATAGGTTATGTTGTTGCTGGGGCACTGTCTAGCCCAAATCTTGTTTACTGTGCACTTGTGTTTGCGTTCTACACCCTGTAAGACAGCAACTTTGCAGAGTGCCCTCTCCCACTTCCGGACCCCTCAGGGGATGCTGGAGAGCCTGTTTTGGCCCTATCCCTACCAGGCTAAGGGACCTTGCTCACTCTGCAGATGCCAGGTAGGGACAGCGAGAGGTTGGCTCCAGGGCATGTACAGCCCATCTCGCCCAGTCCTGTCCTACTGGCCACTTTCTAATTAATTTCCTTTCAATGTGCACAAATCTGTGCACGGGGTCACTAGTAATTTTATAAATTTTTTCACAGACACACTGTATGTATATATGGTTTTCATATAAATATATTATGTATGCTGTTTAAAAAGTTTTGAATGATTTGTTTTGCTCTCCTATTCACTCCATTATTTTAAGAAACTAATGTTCATCACCTGATGTAATATTCTAAATGCTGCTTTTTCCTCATATGCTCATTTGTATATTTATATACATATATGTCATTGTTTTATAAGTATGGAGTTAGGTACATTACTTTATGTTTTATTTTTTAAACTTAGTAATGGATATTAAATCTCACCAAAACAGTTGGGAAAAATATAACTCAGTGTTTTTAATTGAGGCGTAATTGCATGACATTCAACTGGGCTATTAGAGTTTTCTTTTCCCTTGATGATATTTTAAAATAGAACTTGTAGTAAGATAATTATAGAATTGTATATGGTTATAAAAGTAATACAAAGGGATCTCATATACATTTATCCCATTTCCTGAATGCTAACATTTCATTAAATCATAGTATAATATCAGTGTCAAATATTTCTATTGATACAACTAATCAACCTTATTCAGACATCCCTGATTTTATTTGTATTGCACTCACTTGTGGATGCGCATGTGTGTGTGTGTGTGTGTGTTTGTGTGTGTTGTTCTATAAAATTTTATCACATATGTAGACGCGTTACCTGGAGTTAGAGCAACTGTCTTGTGACCATGAGGATACAGATTTCTTTATGTATTCTAGATGCACAAACATCTGGCAATGTCTAGTAGTATAAATAAAACAACCATCAAATTAGGTTAATGCATGCACCAGCACCACAGCAAAGATATAACACAGTTTCATCACTTCAAAGTTTCCTCTTCTTGTCCACATTCACCTCCCCTCTTGCCTGTCCTCTTCTCTAAACATTGGAAACCACTAAACTACCCTTTATTCATTTTTTAAATTGAATTTATTGGGGTGACATTGGTTAATAAATTATATATGTTTCAGGTGTACAATTATATAATGCATCATCTGTATAATGTGTGTTCACCACCCTAAGTCAAGTCTCCTTCAAAGTTTTATTTTTTTCAAATGTTATATAAATGCAATCATACTTTTTTAGAATTAATTGTTCCCCTCAGCATAACTCTCTGGAGATTCAGTGGTTGTATGTATCAACAGTCCACTCCTTTTAATTACTGAGTAATATTAGTAATATTCCATGATATGTATGTTGTAGAGTTTGTTTAGCCATTCCTCAGTAGAAAGAAATCTGACTTCATTCCACTTTTTGGCTATTAAAAATAAAGCTGCTATAAATATTCATGTAGAGGTTTTTGTGTTATCATGAGTTTTCATTTGTCTTGAATTGCCAGGGTCCAGCCCAAGAGGTTCAGGGGTTCCCAAAGGTGTGGATGGAGTCGGCAAAGAATGAAGGACATGTAGACAGCATTCAGATGATCAGCATAGCCAGGTTCTCCCTTATCCTCCTGTTACATCTGTATTTGATCCTATGAGCATGCCTCTATAGTCACATCATGGTATGTTTTGGGTCCTCCCTTGACCTTCTACAGTTCCTTGTTTTATGTCCATAATTTCTTATCTGACCTTTGCCAAAAATCCCATCTCCATCTAGTTCTGTTGATTTTAATCCTATCCATTCTATTCCAAAGGTTAGGGCTAGTTTGTTATCTCCATTCCAAGGTCACTACTCTTCTGTTCTGTTAAGCTGCAAGGAAGTAACTGAAGGAGATTATCCTATTCTATGGCCTAAGTAAAGATTATGTAGCTTAATCGTGATTGTTCCTAGTTAAAGTGATTAACTACCCGCCTGGCACTTAGTTAAGGGGTTTTACTGATTTATTCCCTTCCTTGGTCCTGTTAATCCCTAACTCCAGGGAAACATCCCCACCTGGGGAAACAACTTTTCTCAGGGAGGTGGCCCTGGTTAGAACACATAGCGCTAAGAAAGGGAGCAAACATATTAAGAACAGTATGCCAGGTCCCTTGAAACATATGCTATGCAGCTGTTTCTTTCCTGCAGAGATTGTGTCAAGCAGCAAGGATGGACCAGCTTCTGGCATTGAATAAATGCCCAACCATGCAATTGCTAGATTATAAGATAACTAGAGGCCTGGCACACGAAATTCATACACGGGTATGGTCCCTAGGCCTGGCCTGTGATCAGGGCCATCTTGCCCAGCTGCCCACAGCCAGCCCTGCCCCCACCGCCACCCACCCCCAGTTCCCCATTTTCTATCGGGTGATCGGAGCCTGTGGGCTGGGGGGTGAAAACAGAGAGGTTGGCCATTCTGCCTGCTTGCCAGCCCTGCCCATGCTGCAGGTTGCCCTCTGTGTATGTGGGGTGACTGGTGGGGTGGGGGCTTTGGCCTGGCACCACCTGCATCCCCCACCACCCACCCCTGGTTCCCCATTCACCATTGGGCGATCAGAGCCTGCTGGCCAGGGAAAAGGACCAAGAGGTGGTCAGTGCACCTCATAGTGACTGGTTGATTGGTTGATCGGTCGATCTACTCATTCTGCCTTTGGGGTCAATTTGCATATTACCCTTTTATTATATAGGATAGAGGCCGAGTGCATGGATGGGAGCCAGCCTGCCTGCCCTGATTTGGGCCTCAGATCGGGGTGAGGGTCCCCACTGGGTGGTGGGGCCAGTTGGGATGAGGGGCCATGGGGGGTTTGCAGGCCGGCCATGCCCCGATTGGGTGGGAATACCCACTGGGGGGCAGGGCCAGCCGGGGCTAGGGGCAGTGGCAATTTTCAGGCTGACCATGCCCCCGATTGGGGTGGGGGTCCCCGGTGTGGGGAAGGGCTGGCCAGGGCAACAAGCAGCAGTCATTCTGGTCTCTGGTCATTCTGGTTGTTCTGCTGTTTCAGTCACTGGGCTTTTATTATATAGGACTAGAGGCCTGGTGCACAAAAATTTGTGCACTAATGGGGGGAGGGGTGGTTCCTCAGCCCGGACTGTGCCCTCTCACAGTCTGGGACCCCTCAGGAGATAACGACCTGCTGGCTTAGGCCTGCTCCCGGGTAGCAGAGGGCATGCCCAATCCCTAGGTGCAGCCCCTGGTCAGGCTCAGAGAAGGGCCTATTGGGGAGTTGGGGCACCACCCCCTGTCACACTCAAGGCAGGGTCGATGGGGAGGTTGTGGCGCCACCCCCTGTCACGCACAGAGCAGGGATGATCAGGGGGTTGGGGCGCCACCCTCTGTCACGCACAGAGCACGGCCGATCAGGGGGTTGTGGCACTGCCCCCTGTCACACACAGAGCAGGGCCGATCAGGGGGTTGGGGGGCCGCCACTGTCACACTCAGGGCAGGGCCGATGGGGAGGTTATGGCTCTACCCCATCACACACAGAGCAGGGCCCGTGGGGGGATGGGGGTTGAGGTGCCGCACCCTATCACACACAGAGCCGCAGGGCGATAAGGGGGTTGGGGAGTTCCCCTTATCAGGCACAGAGCAGGGCTGATCAGGGGGTTGGGGTGCCTTCCCCTGTCACAAACAGAGCAGGGCGGATAGGGAGGTTGTGGCCCCGCTCCCTGTCACACACAGAGCCACAGGGCGATCAGGGGGTTTGGTCGCTACCCCCTGCCACGCTGCTACAGGGGCCAGGAGGCCTCGCGTCTCCGCTGATCCTGGTGCTGGGAGGCATATTACTTTCTTACTATATAGGATAGAGGCCTGGTGCATGGGTGGGGGCCAGCTGGTTTGCCCTGAAGGGTGTCCTGGATCAGGGTGGGGGTCCCCACTGGGGTGCCTGGCCAGTCTGGGTGAGGGGCTGAGGGCTGTTTTCAGGCTGGCGGGTGACTGAAGCTCCCAACCGCTCCTTTTTTTCTTTTTTTTCTTTTTTTATTCTGGGCCAGCTTTAGCTCTGAGGCTTGGCTCCAGCTCTGAGGCCTCGGCTGCTGAAAGCAGTATCTGGTTTGTTTTGGGTTCTATAAGTGTAATACTGTTGTGGTCCTGCTCACTCTAGCTCTGAGATCCCAGCTGGCTGAAAGCAGGGATCTGTGTTTGTTCTATAATTGAAACAATGTTGCGGTCCTGCTGGCTGAAGCCCAGCTGGCTGAAAGCAGGTTTCTGGTGTTTTGTTTAGCTTCTATATTTGTAACAATGTTTCTTAAACTGCAAGCTCAGTGGCCAGCAAGGCAGGTGGGGAACATTAGCTTCCTCCGTCACTGAAGCAAGCAAGCCTCCTGTTCACTTCAAGCTGCCTGGCTGCCGGCCACCATCTTGGTTGGCAGTTAATTTGCATATCCTGCTGATTAGCCAATGGGAAGGGTAGCAGAGGTATGGCTAATTACTATGTTTCTCTATTATTAGATAGGACTAGAGGCCCAGTGCACAAAAATTTGTGCACTCATGGGGGGAGGGGTGGTCCCTCAGCCCGGACTGTGCCCTCTCGCAGTCTGGGACCCCTCAGGCCTGCTCCTGGGTGGCAGAGGGCAGGCCCAATCCCTAGGTGCAGCTCCAGGTCGGGCTCAGATTGGGGAGTTGGGGCGCCACCCCCTGTCATGCACAGAGCAGGGCAGACCGGGAGGTTGAGATGCCACCCTCAGTCATGCTCAGGGTAGGACAGATTGGGGGGTTGGGGCACTGCCCCCTGTCACAATCAAGGCAGGGTCGATGGGGAGGTTGGGCGCCACCCCCTGGCACGAACAGAGCAGGGCCAATTAGGGGGCTTTGGCGCTGCCCCCTGTCACTCACAGAGCAGGGCCGATCAGGGGGTTGAGGAGCTCCCCCCATCACTCACAGAGTAGGGCCCATCAGGGGGTTGGAGCACCACCCCCTGTCACACACAGAACAGGGCGGATCAGGGGTTTGGGGCGCCGCACCCTGTCACACACAGAGCAGGGCGGATCAGGAATTTGCCCTGTCACACTCAGGGCAGGGCTGATGGGGAGGTTATGGCTCTATCCAGTCACACACAGAGCAGGGCTCGTGGGGGGGCGGGGTTGGGGTGCCGCAACCTGTCACACACAGAGCCGCAGGGCGATAAGGGGGTTGGGGAGCTCCCCCCATCAGGCACAGAGCAGGGCTGATAGGGGGTTTGGGGTGCCTTCCCCTGTCACGAAAAGAGCAGGGTGGATAGGGATGTTGTGTCCCCACCCCCTGTCACACACAGAGCCACAGGGAGATCAGGGGGTTTGGTCGCTGCCCCCTGCCACGCTGATCCTGGTGCCGGGAGGCATATTACCCTTTTACTATATAGGATAGAGGCCTGGTGCATGGGTGGGGGCCAGCTGGTTTGCCCTGAAGGGTGTCCTGGATCAGGGTGGGTGTCCCCACTGGGGTGCCTGGCCAGCCTGGATGAGAGGATGATGGTTGTTTGCAGCTGGTCACACCCCCTTCAGGGTGGGGGTCCCCACTGGGGTGCCTGGCCAGTCTGGGTGAGGGGCTGAGGGCTGTTTTCAGGCTGGTAGTTGACTGAAGCTCCCAACCGCTCCTTTTTTTCTTTTATTTTTTATTATTCTGGGCCAGCTTTAGCTCTGAGGCTTGGCTCCAGCTCGGAGGCCTCTGCTGCTGAAAGCAGGTATCTGGTTATTTGGGTTCTATAATTGAAACACTGTTTCAACTCCAGCTCTGAGATCCCGGCTGGCTGAAAGCAGGTTTCTGTAGTTTGTTTAGATTCTATATTTGTAACAGTGTTTCAAACTGCAAGCTCAGAGGCCGGCAGCGGCAGGTGGGGAACATTGGCTTCCTCCGTCACTGAAGCAAGCAAGCCTCATGTTCACTTCAAGCTGCCTGGTTGCCAGCGGCCATCTTGGCTGCCAGTTAATTTGCATATCGCCCTGATTAGCCAATGGGAAGGGTAGCAGTCGTACACTAATTACCATGTTTCTCTTTTATTAGATAGGATTGCATGTTAGTTTCAGAAACTGTCAGAATGGTTTCTGGACTGATTGCATCATTTTATAGCCTCACTGGCATTGTATGAATGCTCCTGTTTATTTTTACATCATTAGCATTTAGTGTTGTCATCATTTTGTATTTTAATCATTCTGCTAGGAACATAGTATGCCTCATTGTGGTTTTAATATGTATTTCCCTAATGGCTGAAGATGTTGAACATCTTTCCATGTGCTTATTTGCCATCCATATGTTCCATGAAATGAACGCTTCCTTTTGTCCATTTTCTAATTCAATAATTTGTTCTTTTTTTTTTTTAATCATCATCCTAGGATTTTTTTCCATTGACTCTTTAGAGAGAGTGGAAGGGAGGGAGGAGGAGAGAAAGAAAGAGAGGAACATTGATATGAGAGAGACACGTGGATTGTTTGCCTCCCTCTCATGCCCCAGGGCCAGGAATTGAACCTGCAACCCAGCTACATGTCCTTGACCAGGAATCGGAAACTTGACCCTTCAGTCCCTGGAATGACACTCTAACCACTGAGAAAAACTAGCCAGGGCCAATAGTTTGTTCTTTTATATTGAACTTTGAGATTTCTTTCTTTTTTTTTTTTATTTATTGCTTAAAGTTTTACAAAAGGTATTACATATGTGTCCATTTTATCCCCCCGCCATAGACAGTCCCCTAGCCTCCCCTATCCCCCAGTGTCTTATGTCCATTGGTTATGCTTATATGCATGCATACAAGTCCTTTAGTTGATCTCTTAACCCCCGTACCTCCTGCCCCCCAACCCTCCCCGGCCTTCCCGCTACAGTTTGACAATCTGTTTGAGGCAGCTCTGCCTCTGTATCTATTATTGTTCAAAAGTTTATAATGGTCTCTATTATCCATGAATGAGTGAGATCATGTAGTATTTTTCCTTCATTGACTGGCTTATTTCACTTAGCATAATGCTCTCCAGTTCCATCCATGACATTGCAAATGGTAAGAGTTCCTTCCTTTTTAGAGCAGCATAGTATTCCATCGTGTAGATGTACCACAGGTTTCTAATCCATTCATCTACTGATGAGCACTTAGGCTGTTTCCAGATCTTAGCTATGGTGAATTGTGCTCCTATGAACATAGGGGTGCATATATCCTTTCTGATTGGTGTTTCTGTTTTCCTGGGATATATTCCTAGAAGTGGGATCGCAGGGTCAAATGGGAGTTCCATTTTCAGTTTTTTAAGGAAACTCCATACTGTCTTCCATAGTGGCTGCACCAGTCTGCATTCCCACCAGCAGTGCACAAGTGTTCCTTTTTCTCCTCATCCTCTCCAGCACTTGTCGTTTGTTGATTTGTTGATGATAGCCAGTCTGACAGGTGTGAGATGGTACCTTATTGTAGTTTTGATTTGCATCTCTCGGATGATTAGTGACTTTGAGCATGTTTTCATATGTCTCTTTGCTTTCTGAATGTCCTCTTTTGAAAGGTGTCTCTTTAGGTCCTTTGCCCATTTTTTGATTAGATTGTTTATCTTCCTTTTGTTAAGTTGTATGAGTTCCCTATAAATTTTGGAGATTAGGCCCTTATCAGATATGACATTGGCAAATATGTTCTCCCATGTAGTGGGTCTTCTTGTTGTTTTGTTGATGGTTTCTTTTGCTGTGCAGAAGCTTTTTATTTTGATGTAGTCCCATTTGTTCATTTTCTCTTTAGTTTCAAGTGCCCTAGGAGCTGTATCAGTGAAGAAATTGCTTCGGCATAGGTCTGAGATTTTGTTGGCTTTGGATTCTTCTAGAATTTTTATGGTTACCTGTGGTACATTTAAGTCCTTTATCCATTTTGAGTTTATTTTTGGGTATGGTGTAAGTTGGTGGTCTAGTTTCATTTTCTTGAATGTATCTGTCCAATTTTCCCAACACCATTTATTGAAGAGACTATCTTGGCTCCATTGTATGTTCTTGCCTCCTTTCTCAAATATTAATTGAGCATATTGGTTCGGGCCGATTTCTGGGCTCTCTATTTTATTCCATTGATCTATATGCCTATTCTTGTGCCAGTACCAGGCAGTTTTGAGAACAGTGGCATTGTAATACAACTTGATATCTGGTATTGAGATCCCACCTACTTTGTTCTTTTTCAGGATTGCTGCAGCTATTCGGGGTCTTTTTTTATTCCAGATGAATTTTTGGAGAGTTCGTTCTAGATCTCTGAAGTATGCCGTTGGTATTTTAATGGGAAGTGCGTTGAATTTATAGATTGCTTTGGGTAGTATGGACATTTTAATGATGTTGATTCTACCAATCCATGAACACGGTATGTTTTTCCATCTGTTTATGTCTTCCTCTATATCTTTTTTCAACGTCCTGTAGTTTTCTGAGTAGAGGTCTTTTACCTCTTTAGTTTAGTTTATTCGTAGGTAGCTTATTTTTTTTTGGTGCGATGGTAAACGGGATTGTTTTTATAATCTCTCTTTCTGAAAGTTCACTATTGATGTATAGAAATGCCTCAGGTTTCTTGGGGTTAATTTTGTATCCTGCTACATTGCCAAATTCATCTATTAAGTCTAGTAGCTTTTCGATGGAGTCTCTAGGGTTTTGTATGTATAATATCATGTCATCTGCAAATAAGGACAGTTTTACTTCCTCTTTTCCAATTTGGATGCCTTTTATTTCTTCTTCTTGCTGAATTGCAACGGCTAACACTTCCAGTACTATGTTGAACAGGCGTGGTGAGAGGGGGCATCCCTGTCTTGTTCCTGTTCTTAGGGGAAATGGTGTTAGTTTTTGTCCATTGAGTATGATGTTGGCTGTGGGCCTGTCATATATGGCTTTTATTATGTTGAGGTATGATCCTTTTACTCCCACCTTGCTGAGAGCTTTTATCAAAAATGGGTGTTGAATTTTGTCAAATGCTTTTTCTGCATCAATTGATATGACCATGTGGTTTTTTTCTTTCAATTTGTTTATGTGATGTATCACGTTTATTGATTTGCGGATATTGTACCATCCTTGCATCCCTGGGATAAATCCTACTTGGTCATGGTGTATGATCTTTCTGATGTACTGCTGGATCCGATTTGATAAGATTTTGTTGAGGATTTTGGCATCTATGTTCATGAGGGATATTGGCCTGTAATTCTCTTTCATTGTGTTGTCTTTACCTGGTTTTGGTATTAGGGTGATGCTGGCTTCATAGAATGAGCTTGGAAGTGTTCCTTCCTCTTGAATTTTTTGCAGTAGTCTGAGGAGAATAGGTTTTAGTTCTTCCTTGAATGTTTGATAAAACTCCCCTGTGAAGCCGTCTGGTCCTGGGCTTTTGTTTGATGGAAGCTTTTTGATGACTGCTTCAATTTCTTCCATAGTTATTGGCCTGTTGAGATTTTTAGATTCTTCCTGATTGAGTTTTGGAATGTTGTATTATTCTAGGAATTTGTCCGTTTCCTCCAGGTTGTCTAGTTTGTTGGAGTAGAGCTGTCCATAGTATTTTTTAACAATCATTTGTATTTCTGTGGGGTCTGTTGTTATTTCGCCTCTATCATTTCTGATTTTGTTTATTTGGGTCCTCTCTCTTTGCGTCTTGGTGAGTCTGGCTAGAGGTTTGTCAATCTTGTTTATCCATTCAAAGAACCAGCACTTGGTTTCATTGATTTTCTGTATTGTTTTTTTGGTCTCTATGTCATTTATTTCTGCTCTTATCTTTATTATCTCCTTCCTTCTGCTCACTCTGGGGTTTTCTTGTTGCTCTCTTTCTAATTCTTTGAGTTGTAGAGTTAGATGATTTACTACCATTTTTTCTTCTTTTTTGAGATAGGCCTGTAGAGCTATAAACTTCCCTCTCAGGACTGCTTTCATTGTGTCCCATAGGTTTTGGATTGTTGTGTTTTCATTGTCATTAGTTTCCAGGATGTTTTTATTTTCTTCTTTGATATCATTGGTAACCCAATCAATATTTAATAGCATGCTATTCAGCTTCCAGGTGTTTGAGTATTTTGGGTTGTTTTTATTGTAGTTTATTTCTAATATTATGCCATCGTGGTCTGTGAAGATGCTTTTTATGATTTCAATTTTCTTGAATTTGGGGATACTTTGCTTGTGACCCAATATATGGTCTATTTTTGAATATGTCTTATGAGCATTTGAGTAGAATGTATATTCCCTGGCTTTCGGGTGAAGTGTTCTGAAGATGTCTATTAAGTCCACCTGATCTAGTGAGTCATTTTAGATTGCTGTATCTTTGCTGATTGTTTGTCTAGAGGACTTATCCAGTGCTGTCAGTGGTGTATTAAAGTCCCCTACTATGATTGTATTGTTGTCGATCTCTCCTTTGATATCTTCCAGGAGTTTTTTTATGAATTTGGGTGCTCCTGCATTGGGTGCATATATGTTTACCAGGGTTATATCTTCTTGTTGTATTGATCCCTTTAGTATTATGAAGTGGCCTTCCTTATCTCTTGTTATGGCCTTCAATTTGAGGTCTATTTTGTCTGATATAAGTATTGCTACCCCAGCTTTCTTTTCCTTTCCATTTGCCTGAAAGATATTTTTCCATCCTTTCACTTTCAGTCTGTGTGAGTCCCTTCTAATGAGGTGGGTTTCTTGTAGACAGCAGATGTATGGGTCATGTTTTTTTATACATTCAGCCACTCGATGTCTTTTGTTTGGAGCATTTAGTCCGTTTACGTTTAAAGTTATTATTGAAAGGTACTTGTTTGTAGCCATTTCTGTTTTTTTGTGGTTGTTTTCTTTCTGAGCTTTTTGTTTCTTATTCTTATACCAGTCTCTTTAGCATTCCTTGCATTGCTGGCTTGGTGGTGATAAACTCCCTTAGCCTTTTTTTGTCTGTGAAGCTTCTCATTTCCCCTTCAAGTTTGAATGATAGCCTGTCTGGATAGAGTATTCTTGGATTCAGTCCTTTGCTTTGCATCACTTTGTAAATTTCTGTCCATTCTTTTCAGCCTTATGTGTTTCTGTTGAGAAATCATTTGACAATCTAATGGGAGATCCCTTGTATGTAACTTTCCGTCTCTCTCTTGCAGCCTGTAAGATTCTCTTTTTGTCCTTAACATTTGCCATGGTAATTATGATGTGTCTTGGTGTGGGTCTTCTCGGGTTCACCTTGTTTGGGACTCTCTGGGCTTGTGTGACTTTTTTCTTCCCCACCTCAGGGAAGTTTTCTGATATTATTTCTTCGAATAGGTTTTCTAATCCTTGTTCATCCTTCTGTTGTTCTGGTACCCCTATTATTCGTATGTTGTTTCATTTCATGTTGTCCCAAAGCTCCCTTAGGCTCTCCTCCTGTCTTTTAATTTTTTTCTCCAATTGCAGTACATTTTGGGTGTGTTTTGCTTCCTTGTCTTCTAATTCACTAATTTGGTCCTCCGCTTCTCCTAGTCTACTGTTGATACTTTCAATGGAGTTTTTCATTGCAGCTATATCACTCTTCATTTCTTCTTGGGTCTTACTTAAGTTGTTGATTTTTTCATCTGTTTCTTCTAGCTTCTTCCATATGTTATCGATTTTTTCATCTGTTTCTTCTTGCTTCTTGCAGAGGTTGTCAATTCTTTCCTCCATCCGGTTTATACACTCTAGGACCCTTATTCTGAATTCTTTTTCTGTCATGTTGCATGCCTCTGTATTACTTAGCTACTTTTCTGGAGAGTCCTCCTTCTCTTTCCTTTGGGGGTTTCTTTGTCTACCCATGTTTGATCTCACTGACATATCCAGACATTGAGTAGTTCAGTGGTTGCTCCCTGGGTGGCAGTGACTACTTGGTGTGTGGTTGCTCTTTGGGCAGTTGAGGTATCAGCTGCTCCTCAGTTGGCAGCAACTCCTCTGGTGGGTGCTGTTCACATCTGTGGTGGCTCTTCTGGCTGGTGGGGGAAGGTTTCATGTACAGCTGCTGTTCCTCAGCAGAGGGTATGGTGCTCAGGAGGCTGCTGTTGCTTGGATCTGCTGCATTGATTTAAAGGCACAAAATACAACACAACAAGGCACCACGTACCAGGCACTAAACACAAATATATTCACGATATTAATAACCCCAAATAATGGTGACCACCCAAATTAAGAGAATTAGGGGATAAGGAAGAAGGAAGAGAAAAAGATAAAAGAGAAAAAAGAAAAGAAAAGTAGGAACCAAAAAAAGGAGTGCAAAAATGAAATTGGGAAACAGGAGGGGGGAAAATAAAAGCGAGAAAAAAAAGAAAAAAAAGTGCGAAAAGAGAGAATGAAGTGGAAGAGGGGAAGAGACTTTTTATATGAGGAGAATACTCCTATAGAACAGCCATTAATCCCAACAAATTCCAGCAACAGCTCCCTGGAGATGAATGCAAACTAGAAACAACCAATAATATAGTGATGAAAATAGAATGGAGAACACTAATCCCAAAATAAAATAAAGAGAAAATAAAATGGCACCTTAAAAAATGGTAAAATGGTAGCAGTAATAATACTGGTTAAAAATAAGAAGGTAGTAATTAAAAGGATAAAATCAGGTGATGGAAAAAGAAGAAAAAAAAGAAGAAAAAAAGAAAAAAATTGGTTTCTTAGTTAAAAGGTGAAAAAAGAAAAAAAAAATTGCAGTAGTGAAGGTCCTTTGGTTCTTCTATTCTTCAGTCTGGCTCGCCTTAGTCCTGCCAGGTATTCAGGAGAGTGTTGAGTTTCCCTGCGATACACTGTTCCTCTGTGTTGTAAACCACAGTCCTTATTTTAAAGCAGGCGGTATTTGTTTCCCAGACTGCCTTATTTTGTGTTTAGCAAAGAGTCAGTTTGTGGGTCAGCCTCTGGGTGGCAGTGTTCTGGGGTTGGCCTCTGAGGCTATATGGCTTCTCGCACTTAAAGCTGATTTGGGGAGGTCAACTATCCAGAGCTGATTCCTTAATAGTTACCAGCTGTGTGTTGTTGCTGGGATTGAAAATCCCTCTATAGGCCAGACCCTGTTAACTCCCAGGGACTGATCAGGTTATTTTAATCCTTGATTTCGTTCAGGGTGGAATCCTGGTGTGGCTGTGCTCCTTGCCTGGGGGCTAGGGGTAGGAGTCTCACTCTCCGGAGAGAATGGCTGCCCCAGTCCTGGGCTCAGGAGTGTCTCAGCACTCAATTCACTGCCACCTCTCCCAGCCCCCCTTCTCTCCTCAGTCTCTCCCCAGATTCCACTCCTCCGCACCCTCTCCCTCTCTTCAGCACAGGTGAGTGTCTGTATCCAAAATGTCCCATGAACAGGATTCAGTGAAAACAAACAAACAAATTCCGACTGCAGAAACGGGGAAGGCTTGGTTTCTGTAAGCTCCTCTCTTACTGGCACTGCATGGTCTGGTCAGCTCTTCAGGCTGCCCCCTTCAGGCTCAGTCCTCCGTGATCACAGAACCCAGCTCTCAAATCCCCCAGCTGTGCCAGGAATCCCACGGATCTCCTTTCCCCAGTCAGGGGCTGTGCCTGTCCCAAGGGACGTGGCTGTCTGCCAGGCGGTCTCCCTCCCACTCTCTGGGCTCAGAGGTCTGGCAAACATTCCTGCCCAAATCCCTGTTTTGTTTTGTTTTTACCTTTCCGGGGGAGTTCTGCCCTTCCCGGCTGCAAACCGTCTCACCAGCTGAGCATTTTGCCAATTCGGGGTAGGTGTTATTAGTTTCAGCTGCTCACTCCATTTGCTCTGGGACGCGACCTGGGACGCGTCTGCCTATATCGCCGCCATCTTCCCCAAAATTATTTTTTATCTTTTAATATTTTTAATTGAAATAAATGAATTTGCTAGTGCTCTTAAAACACCTTTGTTCTTTCTTATTGTTTAAAATATTACATATGTCTCCTTTTTCCCTGATTGCCCCCCCACCACCACCACCACTCCCATCCCTCAGGACAAGCCCCCACTGCCCCAGTGTCTGTGTCCATTGGTTATGCTAATATACATGCATACAAGTCCTTTGGTTGATCTCTACCCCCCCCCCCACACCCCCCAGCTTCTCTCTGAGATTGGATACTGATTTGATTCTCAGCTTCATCTACTGAGTAGATTCTACTCTATTGCTGATTCCCTGTAAATTATTCTTCATTTCAGTTAGTGTATCCTTCATTTCTGAATGGTTCATTTTTCTGGCTTCCATGTTTATTTTTATGGTTTCTAAAAACAATAAAACAGAAGTTTTAGAAAAGCTGTTAGTTTTTGTCTGAAGTTAGATGGTCTATTCAGTGTTACTTTGCCTCTGGAACTGTTTCTGTTCATCAGTTTATGTTGTTCATTATATCCTATGTATAAGTGAGATTATGTAATATTTATCTTTCCCACACTGGCCTATTTCTCTTAGCATAATGCTCTCAGGTTCCACCCATGCTGTGGCAAATAGTAAAAGTTCCTTCTTCTTTATAGCAGCTTAGTATTCCATTGTGTAGATGGACCATAGGCTTTTAATCCACTCATCTGCTAATGAGCACTTAGGCTGTTTCTAAAAATAAACTATTATAAATTGTGCTGCTATGAACATAGGGTGCATATATCTTTTCTGTTCGGCGTTTCTGTTTTCTTGGGATATATTCCTGGAAGTGGGATCACTGGGTCAAATGGGAGTTCCATTTTTAACTTTTTGAGGAAACTCCATGCTGTTTTCCACAATGGCTGCACCAGTCTGCATTCCCACCAGCAGTGCATGAGGGTTCCTTTTTCTCCACATCCTCTCCAGCACTTGTCATTTATTGATTTGTTGATGATAGCTATTCTGACAGGTGTCAGATGGTATCGCATTGTTGTTTTGATTAGCATCTCTCGGCTGATTAGTGACTTTGAGCATGTTTTCATATGACTCTCAGCCTTCTGTATGTCCTCTTGCAAAAAGACTCTATTTAGGTCCTTTGTGCATTTTTTGATTGGATTGTTTATCTTCCTTTTGTTAAGTTGTTCCCTGTGAATTTTGGAGATTAAATCCTTATCTGAGATAGCATTGGCAAATATGTTCTCCCATGCAGTGGGCTTTCTTGATGTTTTGTTGATGGTTTCTTTTGCTGTGCAGAAGCTCTTTATTTTGATGTAGTCCCATTTGTTTATTTTCTCCTTAGTTTCCTTTGCCCTAAGAGCTGTATCAGTAAAGATATTGCTATGACATATGTCTGATATTTTGCTGTCTATGGAGTCTTCTAAGATTTTTATTGTTTTTCCTCTTACATTTAAGTCCTTTTCCCATTTTGAGTTTATTTTTGTGTATGGTGTAAGTTGGTGATCTAGTTTCATTGTTTTGGATGTATCTGACTAATTTTCCCAGCAAAATAATTGAAGAGACTCTATTGACTCCAGTGTATGCTTTTGCCTCCTTTGCCAAATATTAATTAAGTATAATGGCTTGGGTCTATTTCTCGGTTCTCTGTTCTGTTCCATTGGTCTATATGTCTGTTCTTGTGTCAGTACCAGGCAGTTTTGAGACCTGTGGCTTTGTAATATAGCCTTATAGCTGGTATTGTGACCCCTCCAACTTTATTCTTCTTTCTCAGGATTGCTGTGGTTATTTGGGGTGTTTTTTATTCCAGATGAATTTTTGGAGTGTTTGTTAGGTCTCTGAAATATGCTGTTGGTATTTTCATGGGGATTGTATTTAATCTATAAATTCCTTTGGGTAGTATGGACATTATAATGATGTTGATTCTACCAACCCATGAACACAGTATGTTCTTCCATTTCTTTTTATCTTCCTCTGTCTCTTTTTTCATTGTCCTGCAGTTTTCCAAGTACAGGTCTCTTACCTACTTTGTTAAGTTTATTCCTAGGTATCTTAATTTTTTTGTTGCAATGGTAAATGAGATTGTGTTTTTAGTTGCTCCTTCTGTAAGTTCACTATTGATGTATAAGAAAGCCATAGATTTCTGGGTGTTAATTTTGTATCCTGCTACATTGCTCAACTCATTTATTAAGTCTATTGGTTTTTTTTGTGGAGTCTTTAGGGTTTTCCTAAGTACAATATCATGTCATTTGTGGATAATGACAGTTTTACTTCTTCTTTTCCAATTTGTATGCCTTTTATTTCTTCTTTTTGTCTTATCACTATGGCTAGCACTTCCAATACTATCTCCAACAAGGGTGGTGAAAGTGGGCATCCCTGTCTTGTTCTTGTTCTTAGAGGAAATGCTTTTAGTTTTTGCCCATTGAGTATGAAGTTGGCTGTAGGTTTGTCATTTAAGGCTTTTATTATGTTAAGGTATGATCCCTCCATTCCCACGTTGCTGAAAGTTTTTATCAAGAAAAGGTGTTGGATTTTGTCAAATGCTTTTTCTGCTTTAATTAATAAGATTATGTGATTTTTGTCTCTCAAATTGTTTATGTGATGTATCATATTTATTGTTTTGTGGATAGTGTACCATCCTTGGATATCTAGAATAAATCCCACTTGGTCATGGTGTATGATCTTTCTAATGTAATGCTGGATCCAATATGTTGAGCATCTTAGCATCTATGTTCATCAAGGATTTTGGCCTGTAGTTCTCTTTCTTTGTGGTGTCTTTATCTAGTTTTGGAATTAGCGTAATGCTAGCTTCATAGAAAAAGCTTAGAAGTGTGTCTTTCTCTTGAACTTTTGGATTAGTCTGAGAAGAATAGGTTTTAGTTCTTTTTTGAATGTTTGATAGAACTACCCTGTAAAAGCCATCTGGAAGATAGATAGATTTATTTATTTATTTATTTATTTATTTTTTATTTATTTATTTCTTGTTTAAAGTATTGCAATTAGTAGTACATATGTCTCCTTTTATTCCCAATTGCCCTTCCCCTAGCTTCCCCTACCCCCTGTCACATACTCCCACCCCCCTCCACCCAGTGGCTTGCATCCATTGGTTATGCTTATATGTGTGCATACAAGTCCTTTGGTTGATCTCTTACCTAACCGCCACAACCATCCCCAGCCTTCCCGTTGTAATTTGACAGCCTTCTCGATGCTTTTCTGCCTTTGTATTTATCTTTTTGTTCATCAGGGTATAATGTTCTTTATTATCCATAAATGAGTGAGATCATGTGGTATTTTTTGTTTCACTCACTGGCTTATTTCACTCAGCATAATGATCTCCAGTTCCATCTATGCTGCTGCAAATGGTAAGAATTCCTTCTTTTTTGTAGCAGCGTAGTATTCCATTGTGTAGATGTACTGTCGGTTTTTAATCCACTCATCTGCTGATGGACACTTAAACTGTTTCTAAATCTAAACTATTGTAAATTGTTCTGCTATGAACATAGGGGTGCATATATCCTTTCTGACTGGTGTTTCTGTTTTCTTGGGATATATTCCTAGAAATGGTATTACTGGGTCAAATGGGAGTTCTATTTTTAATTTTTTTGAGGAAACACCATACTGTTTTCCACAATGGCTGCACCAGTCTGCATTCCAACAAGCAGTGAAAGAGGGTTCCTTTTTCTCTGCATCCTTGCCAGCACTTGTCATTTGTTGATTTGTTGGTGATAGCCATCTGACAGGTGTGAGATGGTACCTCATTGTTGTTTTGATTTGCATCTCTAAGATGATTAGCAACTTTGAGCATGCTTTCATATGTCTTTTGGCTTTCTGAATGTCCTCTTTCAAAAAGTGTCTATTAGGTCCTTTGCACATTTTTTTATTGATTTGTTTATCTCCTTTTATTAAGTTGTATGAGTTCTTTGTAAATGTTGGATATTAAACCCTTATCGAAGATAACATTGGTAAATATGTTCTCCCATGCAGTGGGCTTTTTGTTTTTTTTGTTGATGGTTTCTTTTGCTGTGCAGAAGCTTTTTATTTTGATGTAGTCCCACTTGTTTATTTTCTCCTTAGTCTCTCTTGGCCTAGGATCTGTGTCTGTAAATATATTGCTACAACATATGCCTGCAATTTTGCTGCCTATGGAGTCTTGTAGGATTTTTATTTTTTCATGTCTTACATTCAAGTCCTTTAGCCATTTTGAGTTTGTTTTTGTGTATGGTGTAAGTTGGTGATCTAGTTTCATTTCTTTGCATGTATCTGACCAAATTTCTCAGCACCAATTATTAAAGATACTGTTTTGACTCCATTGTATGCTCTCGCCTCCTTTGTCAAATATTTATTGAGTATAATGGCTTGGGTCAATTTCTGGGCTCTTTATTCTGTTCCCAGTGTTCCATATACATTTCTAGACAATTTCAAGGACTATCATTGTGAATTCTAAGAGTAATAAAAACATTTCCATATTGTTCTAAGCTCTATAAGCTTGAATTCTTAAGGATTTTAACTAGCATCTTTTAGAAAAACCAGGTCACTGAACCGGAATTATAAAAGTAATCAGAATACTCGTCATTTCACAGCTGTTAGAACATGAATTTTCAGTTTATTTAAACTGTCTTTAGATATTAAGACTCCATTTACATGTATTTCCAGTGATCCATATGCACTTCTAGATAATCCCATGCTCTTTTAGTGAGAATTCTAATACTAATAACTACTTTTATATAGTGTTCTGAGATCTATAAGCTTGAATTCTTCAGTATTTTAACTAGAATCCTTTAGAAAAGCCAATTCATTAAACCGGAATTATAAATGTAAACAGTACTCTCAACATTTCACAACTGTTTGAACTTGAGATTGCAGTGTATTTACACTCTCCTTTAGATATTATGGCTCCATTTACTTGAAATTCAAGTGTTCCATATACATGTTTAGAAAACTCCAGGGTCTATCAATGAGAATTCTAAAACTAATCACCATATTCCAATAGTTTATTGAGCTCTATCAGCTTGAATTCATAATGATTTTAACTAGAATGCTTTAGAAAAGCCAAGTCAGTAAACCAGAATTATAAATGTAAACAGTATACTCGTCATTTCACAGCTGTTTGAAGGTGAGTATTCAGTCTATTTACACTCTCCTTTGGATATTAAGGCTCCATTTACATGTAATTCAACTGTTCCATAGATATTTCTAGACAATTTCAGGGACTATCATTGTGAATTCTAAGACTAGCAACCACATTCCATAGTGTTCTGAGTTCTATTAGCTTGAATTCATAAGTATTATAATTTGTTTCCTTTGGAAAAGGAGAGTCACTAAACCGGAATTATAAATGTAAACAGTACACTCATTTCATAGCTGTTTGAACCTGAGTTTTCAGTGTATTTACACTATGTTTAGGTATTAATTCTCCATTTACTTGTAATTCAAGTGTTACATATGCATTTCTAGAAAATTTCAGGGTGTATCATTGTGAATTCTAAGACTAATAACCACATTCCCATAGTGTTCTGTGCTCTATAAGCTTGAATTCTTAAGTATTTTAACTAGAATTCTTTAGAAAAACCAAGTCTTTGAACCGGAATTATAAATGTAAACAGAACACTCATCATTTTACCTGTGTTTGAAGGAGAATTCTTATTGTTTTAGTACTGTCCTTCAGATATTAATGCTCCATTTACTTGTAATTCAAGTGTTCCTTATACATTTCTAGACAATTCCAGGCTTTATTTTTGTGAATTCTAATACTAATAACCATGCTCCCATAGTATTCTGAGCTCTATAAGCTTAAATTCTTAAGTATTTTACGTAGTTGCCTGTAGAAAAGCCAATTCATTAAACCAGAATTATAAATTTAAACAGTATAGTCATCATTTCACATATGTTTGAACCTGAGTTTTCAGTGTATTTACACTGCAATATAGATATTAAGGCTCCATTTACCTGTAACTCAAATAATCCATAGATGTTTCTAGACTATTTGAGTGACTATCATTGTGAATCCTAAGGCTAATAAACACTTTCCCAAATTGTTCTGAGCTCTATAAACATGAATTCATAAGTATTATAATTTGTTTCCTTTAGAAAAGCCAATTCATTAAACTTGAATTAAAAATGTAAACAGTATATTCGTCATTTCCCAGCTGTATGAACGTGAGTTTTCAGTTTATTTAAACTGCACTTTAGATATTAAGGCTCCATTTACTTGTAATTCAAGGGTTCCATATACACATCTAGACAATTGCATGCACTATAATAGAGAATTCTAATACTAATAACCACATTCCCATTGTATTCTGAGCTCTATAAGCTTGAATTCTTCAAGATTCTGACTAGGATCCATTAGAAAAGCCGATTCATTAAACTGTAATTATAAATGTATACAGTATATACGTCATTTCACAGCTGTATGAATCTGAGTTTTCAGTGTATTTACACTATCCTCTAGATATTACGGCTCCATTAACTTGTAATTCAAGTGTTGCATAGATATTTATAGACAATTTCAGGGACTATCATTGTGAATTCTAAGACTAGCAACCACAATCCCATAGTGTCCTGTGTTATATAAGCTTGAATTCATAAGTATTATAATTTGTTTCCTTTATACAAGCCAATTCATTAAACCAGAATTATAAATGTAAACAGTATTCCGGTCATTTCACAACGGTTTGAACCTGAGTTTTCAGTGTATTTACAGTGCACTATAGATATTAAGGCTCCATTTAATTGTAATTCAGGTGTTCCATAGACATTTCTACACAATTACAGGGACTATCATTGTGAATTCTAAGACTAATAAACACTTTCCCATATTGTTCTGAACTCTATAAGCTTGAATTCATAAGTATTATAATTTGTTTCCTTTAAAAGGAAATTCATTACACCGGAATTATAAATGTAAACTGTATACTCAACATTACACAGCTGTTTGAACCTGAGTTTTCAGTGTATTTACACTGTGTTTAGATATTAATTCTCCATTTACCTGTAATTCAAGTGTTCCATGTACATTTCTAGAAAATTCCAGGGACTATCTTTGTGAATTCTAAGACTAATAACCACAATCCCATAGTTTTCTGAGCTCTATCAGCTTGAATTCATAATGATTTTTACTAGAATCCTTTACTAAAGCCAAGTCGTTAAACCGGAATTAAAAATGTAAACAGTATACTCGTCCATTCATAACTATTTGAACCTGAGTTCTGAGTATATTTACAATCTCCTTTGGATATTAAGGCTCCATTTATTTGTAATTCAAGTGTTCCATAGACAATTCTAGACAATTACAGGGAATATCTTTGTGAATTCTATGACTAATAAAAACATTTCCATATTGTTCTGAGCTCTATAGGCTTGAATTTGTAAGTATTATAATTAGTTTCCTTTAGAAAAGCCAATTCATTAAACCGGAATTATAAATGTAAACAGTATATTCATCATTTCACAGCTGTTTGAATATGAGCTTTCAGTGTATTTACACTGCCATTTTGATATTAAGGCTCTATTTACATGTAAAACAAGTTTTCCATAGTCATATCCAGACAATTCCTGGGTGTATCATTGTGAACTGAAAGACTAATAACCAAAATCCTATAATGTTCTGTGATCTATAAGCTTGAATTTGTAAGTATTATAATTAGATTCCTTTAGAAAACCCAAGTCATTGAACCGGAATTATAAATGTAAACAGTATGCTCGTGATTTCACAGCTGTTTTAACATGTGTTTTCAGTGTATTTATACTCTCCTTTAGATATTAAGAAAACATTTACTTGTAATTCAAGTGTTCCATAGGCATATATAAAAAATAACAGGGTCTATCTTTGTGAATTCTAAGAATAATAAGCAAATTCCCATAGTGTTCTGAGCTCTATAAGCTTGAATTCTTTAAGATTTTAAGTAGAATCCTTTAGAAAGACAAGTCATTGAACCGGAATTATAATTGTATACTATACACTCATCATTTCACTTGAGTTTGAAGGAGAATTCTGAATGTTTTAGTACTGTCCTTCAGATATTAAGGCTCCATTTATTTGTAATTCAATTGTTCCATATACATTTCTAGACAATGCCAGGCTTTATTTTTGTGAATTCTAATACTAATAACTACATTTCCATAGTATTCTGAGCTCTCTGAGCTTGAATTCTTAAGTATTTTAAATAGATTCCTTTAGAAAAGCCAATTCATTAAACTAGAATTATAAATTTAAACAGTTGACTCATCATTTCACAGCTGTTTGAACCTGAGTTTTCAGTGTATTTGCACTGCAATATAGATATTAAGACTCCATTTACTTGTAATTCAAGTGTTCCATAGACATTTCTAGACTATTCCAGGGATTATTATTGTTGACCCTAAGGCTAATGAACACATTCCCATATTGTTCTGAGCTCTATAAGCATGAATTCGTATTTTAATTGGTTTCCTTTAAAAAATCCAATTCATTAAACTGGAATTATAAATGTAAGCAGTATCACTGTCATTTCTCAGCTGTATGAACCTGAGTTTTCAGTTTTTTTACACTGCCCTTTATATATTAAGGATTCATTTACTTGTATTTCAAGGATTCTGTATACATTTCTAGACAATTCCACCGTATGTAATTGTGAACTCTAAGAATAATAATCACATTCCCCATAGGGTTCTGAGCTCTATAAGCGTAAATTCTTAAGGATTTTAACTAGACTCCTTTCGAAAAGCAAAGTCCTTGAAGCAGAATTATAAATGTAAATAGTACACTCTTCATTTCACATGTGTTTCAAGGGGAATTCCCATTGTTTTAGTACTGTCTTTTAGATATTAAGGCTCCTTTTATTTGTAATTCAAGTGTTCCATATATATTTCTAAACAATTACAGGCTCTATTAGTGTGAATTCTAAGGTACTTGTTTGTAGCCATTTCTGTTTTTTTGTGGCTGTTTTCTTTCTGAGCTTTTTATTTCTTATTTTTATACCAGTCCCTTTAGCATTCCTTGCATTGCTGGCTTGGTGGTGATAATCTCCCTTAGCCTTTTTTTGTCTGTGAAGCTTCTTATTTCCCCTTCAAGTTTGAATGATAGCCTTGCTGGATAGAGTATTCTTGGATTCAGTCCTTTGCTTTGCATCACTTTGTAAATTTCCGTCCATTCTTTTCTGGCCTGATGTGTTTCTGTTGAGAAATCATTTGACAATCTAATGGGAGATCCCTTGTATGTAACTTTCCGTCTCTCTCTTGCAGCCTGTAAGATTCTCTCTTTGTCCTGAATATTTGCCATGGTAATTATGATGTGTCTTGGTGTGGGTCTTTTCGGGTTCACCTTGCTTGGGACTCTCTGGGCTTGTGTGACTTTTTTCTTCCCCACCTCAGGGAAGTTTTCTGATATTATTTCTTCAAATAGGTTTTCTAATCCTTGTTCCTCTTTCTGTTGTTCTGGCACCCCTATTATTCGTATGTTGTTTCGTTTCATGTTGTCCCAAAGCTCCCTTAGGCTCTCCTCCTGTCTTTTAATTTTTTTCTCCAACTGAAGTACAGTTTGGGTGTGTTTTGCTTCCCTGTCTTCTAATTCACTAATTCGGTCTTCCGCTTCTCCTAGTCTACTGTTGATACTTTCAATGGTGTTCTTTATTGCAGCTATATCGCACTTCATTTCTTCTTGGGTCTTACTTAAGTTGTTGATTTTTTCATCTGTTTCTTCTTGCTTCTTGGATAAGTTGTCGATTTTTTCCTCCATCCGGTGTATGCACTCTAGGACCCTTATTCTGAATTATTTTTCTGTCATGTTGTATGCCTCTGTATCACTTAGCTGCTTTTCTGGTGAGTCCTCCTTTTCTTTCCTTTGGGGATTTCTTTGTCTACCCATGTTTGATCTCACTGACATATATAGATATTGAGTCGTTCAGTGGCTGCTCCCTAGGTGGCAGTGGCTCCTCGGGCTGTGGTTGCTCCTTGGGCGGTTGTGGTAGCAGTTGCTCCTCTGTTGGTAGCGGGTCTTCTGATGGGTGCTGTTCACAGCTGTTGTGGCTCTTCTGGCTGGTGGAGGGAGGCTTCACACACAGCAGCTGTTCCTCAGACAGAGCGTGTGGAGATCAGGAGGCCGCTGTTGCTTGGATCTGCTTTCTGTGGGGAGAAGCAAGGTTCCTCTGAGTTCACGTAGTCGCGCTGCTTGAGAGCCGTTGTTGCCGGGTTAGTAGCTGGTCTCTGGATGCCGGTGACAGTCACCCAAGATGGCACGGTCTCCGCGGCTGTCTGAAAAAGAATTCTCAATTTTTTAGTACTGCCCTTCTTATATTAAGGCTCCATTTATGTAATTAATGTTTCATATACATTTCTAGACAATTCCAGGTCTAATTCTTATGAAATCTAATACTAGTAACTGCATTTCCATAATGTTCTGAGGTCTTTCAGCTTGAATTCGTAAGTATTGTATTTTTTTCTGTACAAAAGTCAATTCATCATACCGGAAATATAAAGGGAAACAGTATACTCATCATTTCCCTGCTGTTTGAACGTGATTTTTCAGTGGATTTGCACTCTACTTCAGATACTACAGCTCAATTGATTTGTAATTCAACCATTCCATTGACATTTCTAGACAATTTCAGGGACTATCATTGTGAATTATAAGAATAATAAACATATTCCCGTCCTGTTCTGTGCTCTATAAGCTTGAATTCGTAAGTATAATAATTTGTTTCCTTTAGAAAATCCAATTCATTCAACTGGAATTATAAATGTAAACAGAATACTCAACATGTCCCAGAGGTTTGACTGCAAGTTTTCAGGGTATTCACACTGCCCTTTAGATATTAAGGCTCCATTTACTTGTAATTCAAGTATTCAATAGACATTTCGATACAATTCCAGGGTGTATCATTGTGAATTATAAGACTAATAAGCAAATTCCCATATTGTACTGAGCTCTATAAACTTGAATACTTAAGGATTTAACTAGAATCCTGTAGAAAAGACAAGTCATTGAACTGGAATTATAATTGTAAACAGTACACTCGACATTTCCCATGTTTGAAGGAGAATTCTCCTTGTTTTAGTACTGTCCTTCCGATCTTAAAGCACCATTTACTTGTAATTCAAGTGTTCCATATACATTTCTAGACAATTTCAGGCTCTATTCTTGCGAAATCTAATAACCACATTCCCATAGTGTTCTGAACTCTATAATCTTGAATTCGTATTATAATTTGTTTCCTTTAGAAAATACAAATTCCCATATGTTCTTAGCTCTTTAAAGTTGAATTCTTAAAGATTTAAATGAGAATCCATTAGAAAAGACAAGTCATTGAGTTGGAATTATAATTGTAAGCAGTACGCTCCACATTTTACATATGCTTGAAGGAGAATTCTCATTGTTTCAGTACTGTCCTTCAGATCTTAAGGCTCCATTTTCTTGTAATTCAAGTGTTCCATATAGATTTCTAGACAATTCCAGGCTCCATTCTTGTGAACTCTAATACTACTAACCACATTCCCATAGTGTTCTGACTTCTATAACCTTGAATTCGTATTATATTTAGTTTCCTTTAGAAAATACAATTCATTATACGGGAATTATAAATGTAAACACTATATTCGTAATTTCCCAGCTGTTTGAACGTGAGTTTTCATTGTATTTGCACTCTCCTTTAGATATTATGGCTCCATTTACTTGTAATTCATGTGTTCCATAAACACCTCTAGACGATTCCAGGGTCTATCATTCTGAATGTGAACACTAATTACTACATTTTATATTGTTCAGAGCTCTATAAGCTTGAATTCTTAAGGATTTTACCTAGAATCCTTTAGAAAACACAAGTCATTGAACCGGAATTAGCGATGTAAACAGTACACTCTTCATTTCACATGTGTGTGAAGGAGAATTCTCACTGTTTTAGTACTGTCATGCAGATAATAAGGCACCATTTATGTAATTCTGGTGTTCCATGTACACTTCTAGACTATTCCAGCCTCTATTATTGTGAATTTTAATACTAATAACCATAGTGTTCTGAGCTCTATAAGTTTGAATTCCTAAGTATTATAATTTTGTTCCTTTAGAAAAGCCAATTCATTAAATCGGAATTATAAGTTTAAACAGTACACTTGTCATTTTCCAGCTGTTTGAACGTGAGTTTTCAGTGCATTTACTCTGCTCTTTAGATATAAGGGCTCCAATTACTTGTAATTCAAGTGTTCCATAGACATTGCTAGAAAATTTCATGGACTATCTTTGTCAATCCTAAGACTAATAAACACATTCCCATATTTTTCAGAGCTCTATAATCTTGAATTTGTAAGTATTATAATTTGTGTTTTTGGTTTTTTTTGAAAATCCCATTCATTAAACCGGAATTATAAATGTAAACAGTATACTCGACATTTCCCAGCTGTTTGAACGTGAGTTTTCAGTGTATTTACATTGCCCTTTAGATATAACGGCTCCAATTACTTGTAATTCAAGTGTTCCATAGACATATCTAGACATTTCCAGTTTGTGTCCTTGTGAATTATATGACTAATAAGCAAATTCCCATATTTTTCTGGTCTCTATAAACTTGAATTCTTAAGGATTTACTGGAATACATTAGAAAAGACAAGAAATTGAACTGGAATTGTAATTGTAAACAGTACACTCAACATTTCACATATGTTTGAAGGAGAATTCTCATTGTTTCAGTACTGTCCTTCAGATCTTAAGGCTCCATTTACTTGTAACTCAAGTGTTCCATATATATTTCTAGACAATTCCAGGCTCTATTCTTGCAAATTCTAATACTAATAATCACATTATCATAGTATTCTGAGCTCTATAATCTTCAATTCGTATTATAATTATTTTCCATTACAAAATACAATTCATTAAACCGGAATTATAAAAGGAAACAGTATACTCATCATTTCCCAGCTGTTTGAACGTGTGTTTTCATTGTATTTGCACTCTCCTTTAGATATTATGGCTCCAATTACTTGTAATTCAATGGTTCAATAGACTTATCTAGACAATTCCCGGGTGTGTCATTGTGAATTATAAGACTAATAAGCAAATTCCCTTATTGTTCTGAGCTTTATGAGCTTGAATTCATAGTATTATAATCTGTTTCCTTTAGAAACACCAATTCATTAAACCAGAATTATAGATGTAAACAGTATACACGCCATTTCCCAGATATTTGAATGTGAGTTGTCATAATATTTGCACTCCCCTTTAGATATTTCGGCTCCATTTACTTGTAATTCAAGTGTTTCATAGACATTTCTAGGCAATTTCAAGGACTATCTTTGTGAATTATAAGACTAATAAACACATTCCCATATTTTTTGAGCTCTATGAGCTTGAATTTGTAATTATTATAATTTCTGTCCTTTAGAAAAGCCCATTCATTAAACCAGATTTATAAATGTAAACAGTATACTCATCATTTCCCTGCTGTTTGAACGTGAGTTTTCCGTTAATTTGCACCCTCCTTTAGATATTAAAGCCCATTTACTTGTAAATCAAGTGTTCAATACAGGTATCTAGACAATTCGAGGGTCTATCATTGTGAATTCTAAAACTAATAACCAAATTCCCCCAGTGTTCTGAGCTGTATAAGCATGAATTCTTAAGGATTTTAACTTGCATCCTTTAGAAAAGATAGGACATTGAACCAGGATTTTAAATGTAAACAGTATACCCTTCATTTCACATGTGCTGAAGGAGAATTCTAATTGTTTTAGTACTGTCCTTCAGGTATTAAGGCTCCATTTATGTAATTCAAGTGTTCCATATACACTTTGAGACAATTCCAGGCTCTATTAGTGTGAATTCTAATATTAATAACCACATTCCCGTAGTGTTCTGAGCTCTATAAGCTTGAATTCATATTATAATTAGTTTCCTTTAGAAAATACAATTCATTAAAATGGAATTATAAATGTAAAAATTATACTCATCATATCCCAGCTGTTTGAATGTGATTTATCAGTGTATTTACATTCTACTTTAGATATTACTGTTCCATTTACTTTTAATTCAAGTGTTCTGTGGACATATCTAGACAATTTCAGGGGCTACCATTTTGAATTCTAACACTAATAAACACGTTCCTATATTGTCTGAGCGCTAAAATCTTGAATTCTTAAGTATTATAGTTCGTTTTGCTTTAGAAAATACAAGTCATTGAACCAGAATTACAAATGTAAACAGTATACTTGTTCATTTTACAGCGGTTTGAAAGTGAGTTTTCAGTGTATTTACACTCTCTTTTAGATATTAAGGCTCCGTTTACCTGTAATTAATGTGTTCTATAGACATATCTAGACAATTCCAGGGTCTATAATAGTGAATTCTAAGACTAATAACAAAATTCTCATAGTGTTCTGAGCTCTCTAAGCTTGAATTCTTAAGGATTTTAAATAGAATCCTTTAGAAAAGATAGGACATTGAACCAGGAATTTAAATGTAAATAATACACTCTTCATTTCACATGTGTTGAAGGAGAATTCTCATGGTTTTAGTACTGTCCTTCAGATATTAAGGCTCCATTTACTTGTAATACACGTGTTTCATATACACGTCTATACAATTCCAGTCTTTATTATTATGAATTCTAATACTAGTAACCACATTCCCATAGTGTTCTGAGCTCTATATGCTTGAATTCATATTATCATTATGTTCTTTAGAAAATACAATTCATTAAACCTGAATGATAAATGTAAACAGTATACCCATCATTTCCCAGCTGTTTGAACGTGAGTTTTCAGTGTATTTGCAATCTCATTTTGATATCCGGCTCCATTTACTTGCAGTTCAAGTGTTCCATAGATATATCTAGACAATTTCAGGGCTATCATTGTGAATACTAACAATAATAAACACATTCCCATATTGTTCTGAGCTCTAAAATCTTGAATTATTAAGTACTAAAATTCATTTCCTATAGAAAACCCAATTCATTAAACTGGAATTATAAATGTAAACACTATGCTCATCCTTTCACAGCTGTTTTAACATGAGTTTTCAGTGTATTTACATTCTCCTTTAGATATTCAGGCAACATTTACTTGTAATTCAAGTGTTACATACACATATATAGACAATTCCAGGATCTATCATTGTGAATTCTAAGACTAATAAGCAAATTCCCATAGTGTTCTGAGATCTATAAGCTTGAATTCATAAGGATTTTAACTAGCATCCTTTAGAAAAGACAAGTCATTGAACCGGATTTATAATTGTAAACAGTACACTCATCATTTCACATGTGTTTGAAGGAGAATTCTCACTGTTTTAGTACTGTCCTTGATATATTAAGGCTCCAATTACTTGTAATTCAAGAGTTCCATATATATTTCTAGACCATTCCAGGCTTTATTCTTGCCAATTCTAATACTAATAACCACATTTTCATAGTGTTCTGATCTCTTGAAGATTTAATTCATAAGTATTATAATTAGTTTACTGTAGAAAAGCCAAGTCATTGAACCGGAATTATAAATGTAAACAGTACACTCGTCATTTCACAGCTGTTTGAAAGTGAGTTGTCAGTGT